>NC_133943.1:15981574-17231574 GCF_031877795.1 Strix aluco
GAGATTTGATGCTGCTTAGCTTGATGCATGATGTCAAAGCCCAGTTAGGTTTTCAGACTTTTTAGGTGAGATGGCATTGTGGAGCCTGACAGTTAAAACAGGACTGTGTGAAGTCTCCTTTTGCTGTTTTACTTAGTGGTTGAATAGCCATCACAGATAACCCGATGGCGTGATGCAAGTGAGTATATCACTGTGGAACTAGTAAATGCTTTTCACTGTATGTCTTCGCCATAGATGACTAAATCAGTAACTTAGTGATGCAAGAATATCTAACTTTTAGACACAAGTTTGTTTTTGTAAGTTTGTAGGTTTTGTGTTTGTAGTATTGTTAGCTCTAGCAGCACTGGTGTTCTGCCGGCTGTAGGGGTGGTTTTGTTTATTTGGGTTAGTGGATAATGCTTTTTGTGTTACACAGGTAGAGGACTTTTACAAGGGCATTGGGAGGAATGTGTTGTGTCTTAGAACGTCTTGTAAACACATTTCTAAATTATGTCTAGAGTCACATGTGTTTTCTTCTTGTACGATGTTTTTTTTTTCTCATTTGCATTTGTGAATCATTCATCTGTTTTGTCAGCCAGTGATATTTCTGTAGTAAGTGAATTTCCATTAGCTACCTACGAAGTAATTTTTTTTTTTTTGTACAGCATATGATTCCTATTATGGCCTAGTTATGTTAGCTACAAAACATTCATCAATGAAGCATTAGATAACTGTGATTATTTCTCTGAGTGCTAGAAAGTAAACACTGAATAAAAGTTTAAAAAAGAGTCTCAGATCTTTGAATATTGAAAGAAAAATGATGAAACTGCCTTTTCCTGTGAATCAGTAGTTTAAAGTGAGGGTAATACTACAAAAGTATAGTTCAAGTTAAGACTTGGCAGACAATCTCACATAAAATCCTTGCTGCTCAGAATCTATTTTGGAGAAAGCACAACACAATATAAACTGTTATTTTGTTCCTGTGTTGAGATAAATTTGTTTAACTTTTGGAAAGATATGCATGTACACGTACGACTTCTTTCAAAAAAAAGTTAAGTGTGGGAAGTTAAGTTTCTGATTACTGGTTCCATGAAGGTGGAGAAGAAAGTCTAAAACAAATTCTTGTTAAGAAGAGGTATTTAACTACAGAATTATTATGGAATTAAACAATTCCTATCATGTCTGTTGAGCTTTTTCATACCAAAATATTGTTTCCCAGTTTAAGATCTGTATGTGAAAATTGAAAAGGAATACAGATACTAATTTTATTTTTTAAAAGCCCTACATCTTCATCAGATACTAAAAGGCCTCTAATGACTGATCTGGAACAATTTCTTTTCCATTCAGTATATTGGAGAAGGGGGTTATGTATTATTTCAAAATTTGAATCAAAACATAGTATAGTACTTGATTTTACTACACATAGATAATATTGGTTTAATATTCAGTTTTTTAAAATGTGATGCAGGTTAGAACTGCTGTGGAAAAAATATATCTGTGTGTACCTCATTAGGTTGCATTTAACTGCTATAACAACTAGGCAAATAAATACATGCAGTCTGCAAGTCTTAAATAAATTTACTGTGTCAGAGAATTAAAAAAATACTCTGAAAGCTTTATTAATTTATTTTCACATTTTCTAAAACATTTGTCTCTTGAATTTGCTTCTCTGTTACACTTGCACAATATGCATTTTTGGGGTAAAACCTATCCTAACAGGTTTCTCATACGTCTTCAGTGTAGCGATTATTTTTGCGCAATGACTGTTAAATCCTTGATTATGTTGTGGGAAAAATGTAATGAAGTTATCTAGCACTGCGTTTGAGAAGGAGTAGCTGTTGTGTTGTTAATATGTTCAGTGTGGCGTGTATGGAGCTTTCTGAGGTAAGATGTTAAGAGGGAATTTGTATATTGTTCAGCTGCTGCACTGAAGGTTACAAATGCATAGCTGATGCTAGGTACGTCTGATTCTTGCGGCCGTGCAGGATGACAGGAATGCAGGTTAGAGGGCAGAGTTAATAGTCCTGCTGGCTCTGAATTGGTTCTGGTCTTAATCTCTGTGATTATTCTTCTCTGCGATGCAGAGAACTACAGAACTTGTTTTGTCTGTTGAGCAGTTCACACTGCTTCCTAATGACCAAGGCATGTCAAAACCAATCGCATAACATGGTGTCAGTGTCACCTTTTGCTGGTGCAGCAGGAGCCAGGCGTGGGTGTTGGCAGAACTGCTTGGGTCAGTTCTATGCCACACAGGATTCACTTTATTTTGGTATCTGTTGCCTTTATAATACGTGCCTGTTGTAAGAGAAGTGGCTGCCGTGCTGCAGCTGGGGGTCTAGCCCTCTAATGGATCGATGATATGAAGTACTAAGTGAATGAATTATGCTGATTCAGAAGGGTAGGAATTCTTAGATCTCTTATTGAGGCGAGTTGTTTTCTCGTCTCACTTGATGCGATAGTGCTGTCCATCATCGTTTTATTGGTATGGTGCCCTGTATGAGAAATTAGAGTGGATGCCTAATGCCTAAGAACAGATTTTTCATTTTGTAATCTGTGACAAGCTGACAGAACATGAGAAAACGTGATGGCCTTTCTGCTTCAGACGTATCTATCTGTCTAGGTGTGAGTACCTTGTCTATGACAGCAGTCAGTGTGGAAAAAGTACATGTGGTGGTTAGATACGCATGGATATGCCTGTGCATCTCCAAATTAGATGTATAAACTATTGTGGATGAACTTTTTAAACCAAAGTCTGTTGTCTTGGGTCTTTCCTGAACAGTTTATGAACTTGATCTCCATCAACACTTGATCTCAATCTACTGGCACTTCGAATTCAGGGCTTTTCCAAGCTGTATGGAATGTTGAAGCAAGGTTTATTCCATTATCCTTATTGCCATATATTCTCTGGGAGTGGGTTTTTTGTTTATTGCATATTCTTAGAAGTGAAATATTGAAGCCCAGATAGTTTCACTTTGATACCCTTCCATGACCGAAAATGTGAGCTGATTCTCTCACAAAGGATGTGGCAAACGTAGCAAGTACCGTGAATGGACTTAAAAATCTAATCTCACCTGCAGCCAACTCTTTTGATAGATCTGCAGAAAAGTATTTCTTTATCCTGGCCACTTGCAAGTATCACCTAAAATTTGCATAGTAAGCACATCATTTCAGAGAAGCTTGGTCCTAAAAGGTGGGTGGTTTATCACCTTGGTTAAAGGTGATGAAGTTCAGAAACAAGAAGTTACAGGAAATACGAATTCTGTGTGTGATTCAGACTGCAAGTACTATGGATTTCTTTCATTCTTTCATAGTTCACAGAAAATATATTCTGAAAGAGACAGTGTTTCATAACACCAAAAAAAAAAAAAAAAGAAAAGGAAGAAAAAAGCTATGATGGCTATATTGGATTTTTTAAGTCAGCTTTGATTCCTGCCCTGCTGTATAGAAATGAGCAGCCTAATGTGGAGTCTTCAGAATGCTTAGCAAGTGGTGTTCCAACACCTGGTGTTACATCTAAATATGTGGTAAAGAGCTCTGCCTCAGACTCAAGGAAAATGGATTAAATCCAGTATTAAATAAACCACTACGAGATTGGACTTCTCTGTTCCTTGTGTATGAACAGTAAAGGCTGGGTCTACTTCCTTCTTGTAAGTTCTCTATTGTTTTCTTCAAAGTTATTACTCTTACATTTATTTTTTTTCAGTGTTACCAGTGTATCAGTGTATCACTTTCAACCAGTCTCTTGGTTAGAAAGAAGTAAGGCTGCATCTGGACGAGCTCTTGGCAACTTACATCCTTTTCATATCTAGGAATTGCAAATACTCTGTTAAAGTGTTTTCTTTTGTACCCTGTGCTTCGTGGAGATCCATTAGTAACCCTCCATTTGGGATATGCTGCTTCTGATTTTATCCACTGAGTTCACCATTGACTGGAGAATATCTTTGCTTATGTGACTTGAATTCATACAGTATAAATGCCTTAGTGTTTTCAAGTCACTTTATTATGTACGATAACATTTTATTTCTCTCTTTAATGGTAACACTTCATTCTCTTCAGCTTTTTAATAGCATGTAGACAGAAAGAAGTTGATGGTAGCACTTGCCATTCTATTCTAGGTTGCCTAGTCTTGCATGCTCAGGACTCTTCTCCAAACTTCTGCCATTTAGTTCTATGGATGAGATCATCCCCTGGTATAACTTGGGAGGAACAGTCCAGCTTTAAGTCTGTTAAATTACAACTTTGAAAATTAGGTAAAATCACACATCTTGACCATAGCTTTCATATTATATGGGGTAAATAGATTTTAAAAACATCATTAAAAGTTTCTTCACCTGCGGATGTCAACAAACGATCACACTGTCTTCAGGAAGACAAATGCGTATGCTCTCACCACGTACAAGAAAAGTCACAGTTTAATTTTAACAAAGTAAATATAGTTATTTTATTCACAAAACAGAAAACAAATAAGTAGTCATTATTTGACCAGAGAGAATATGTTTTGGTACAGTCTCTTGTGCGTAATTTTGGAGAAACATATAAGAAAAAGTTTCTCTTTCAGATTTCCTTCCCAATGTTTATGAGGCAGATGATTGAGAAGCTAACATTTCATGGTGTCTCACTACACGTACTGTTGTAGAAGGTTTGAAGGATTGCATCACCATCTGGTAATCTGATGGAAACTTTTTGAAGCTTTAACAGTTGGTTTAGATTCTACAACACATCACAGCTTTGAGCGATCTTCCCCAGCATTATTGTGCTATCTGATTGAGTCTGCATTTACTAGAGATTACAGCTGTGATTATATAACCAAGAGATAGAGGCAGATAGATAAAGATGAAAATCCTTTGTATTATTTGGCTTTGATTTTGTTTTGTTGTGGGCTGTTTTGTTTTGGTTTTCCCTTCCAGATTCGAGTTGAATATAGAAACCTGAGAGAAAGATGTAGAACATAGACTTGGGAAGACAGTAAATTGCAGTTAGAAACCATATAAATCAGAGTTCTTGAGAAGATGTGTTGCCTTTATTTTATATATATATATGTGTATATGTCTATACATACATATGTGGAAGGACTTGCAGTGCAGATGCCCTTGCTATGAACTTGATAATGACAGTAAGAGGGTTTTTTCCTACAAAATGTAGGTTCTTCTTAGTTAATTCTTAATTTTTATCTGGCCATTTTTTATTCGGGTGGAGATGGTAGTGGTTAGTTGTTTTGCAGTAGAACAACTCAAACTTCATTAGCAAAATGCAAAGCTATCTTCTTTGCCATCTTGCGCTTTATGAAAATAGGGTTTACACACATCAACATTAATTACAATTAACTATAGCGTTCTAATTTGTTGACTTTATTTATTCAGAACTCTATTAGTGTTAAACAATTAATGGTAAGTTGAACTTCAAAGTGGATAAGAACGTCATTCTAAGCTGTAATAGCTTAGTGGATGAGCATATTGTCCTAAATTGGCTTAGCAACATCATTAAAGGGTTGCTGTATACAGTGCATGTAATTATATGATGACTGAATGTTATTAAACATATCACTCTTTTAGATACACACCAAAATACTGTAGCAAATGTTTCTAAAAGTTTCAGTTATGAAAAATTGTTGTTTCAAGCACTGTCTTTAAGTGTTCACTGGATGAATTCTAGATTGGTTCACAAAAATATACAGATCAGAGGATCTGACTTATTGCCTAAATCTGGTTTTGCTGGTATGTTTACTTTTTGGCAACACTACTTTTCATTTGTGCTGGTAGAAAAATTATTTTAGACTTTCCTCAATAGCTTAATTATCTTTCCATACACTTTCACCTATAGAAGATTTGCATTCATAACACATTTGTCCATTTAACATGCTTTATATTATAGTAGGAAATGGAGAAGAGAAATCACCAGGCTGTTTAAAAATTCAAATAAATACTTGTTTGTCCTGTGAGTTACATTTGAATTCATACTTCTTTTTGTTTTCCAAACTGCTAAGTGCAGTAAGGATGCAATCCAATGATGAAGTAACCAGTTTTGTAAAATAAAAATATGCTGGCACACACACTTGAAAATAAATGTATGTAGGAAGGATATTTTCCCTTTTACTTTTGCATTAATGTGTCTGGGAAGGATATTTTCTCCTTACTTCTGCATTACAATCAGATGCACACAAGCACACAGACGTACCTATTTATCTCAATATTTATAAATACAGGCTATTTCTTTCAAGTCATAGTAAGGCAGTGTATGTAGTGGGAGCAGTCCAAGGCAGAAATAGTGTGACTGAAAACAGCTGTTGCATCCTGGTTCCCCCACTTGCTCCCTGGAGAAATAATATGTTGCTTATCTCCAGACAGTAGTTGATTATTTTCTCCTACGCATTCCTTGGCTGTTAGTGTGCTCGTGGACGAGACGAGGCAGAATCACAGCACCATGTGTCTCTACTTAACTCCGAGTGAGGAAATAGTGTCCTTTGTAGTCTGTTCTTCCCCGTCAGAGAGCCAGCAGTGGCCTACACAGGAGAGTAACTAATTCATGCTCTCTGACCTTCTGCATGTAAAACAAGCAATATTATCATCCTCATTTGCACTTCTTTATTATTTACTATAGTGATAAAATCAGAGGTCCACAGACAGGTTTGAAGTGCTGTAGTCTTGGGTTCTGCATATGTAGAAACGGGTAGCAGTTACCAGGCGGATGAGGTTTCAGCGCTGATATGACCAACTCCCCAGGGACTCTGGGTCTCAGGTGTGCCCCTGGCTACCTTGCTTGATGCCCCAGTGTCGTGGTGCCTCAGCCCTGCTCTCTGGACTGCGCTGGTGGCTCTCCTGTTCCCTGGGATGTCAGCTCCCCTCCGGCCCCACAGGGCTCCTCCACAGGCACATTCAGCCTCCGCTTTCATGGATTACCCTGTGGAATATCGTGTGCTAGGGAGTTAAGAGGTGTCTTACCTCCTGCCTCATTTCATAGACTGCTACAGCCTTGAGAGGGGATTATTTTGTGTTTAACCTGCTATCTTGAAAGCACCCTTAGCTCAGGTCAGGCAAAGGACAAAATGCCAACTGAAAGTAGTCACGGCATCCAAACGAAATAACACAAACATTACTGAAAAGGGCGTAAGTGAGGAAAAAGATTCTTAATCAGTTTTTAACAAAATAAATTCAGGAAGTTCTCCCTCACTTTCCTGCTGTCAGCTGATCTATAGGTTTTCCTGGCAGTCATTTCCTTTTGCATCCAGTATATCTCAAGAAGCCTGTTGCAGTGAACAACTTCTTGATGAAACATAGCATTTACTAGCAATCTGCCTTAAAGGAGAAAGCTGTTTTCTTTCTCTCCAAAACTAGTTTATTTCTTATACCAGAAAATAACGGAGCTGTTCCTATAAATTAATGGGTGTTGTCACTTTCTTGAACATCCCTGTCTGTTGCTCCGTGTTTTGTTCCCTGTACGTACCTGGCTGTTGGTGACTTCTCCCTTCCCCTTTTGGTGTTTCAGTGTTTGTTTCCCAGCATGAACTCTGTTGTTTTCTGAACTTAATATTTCTGTGTCTATTCATTCTTAAACAAGCATAGTTGATACAAATGTCAAAAGTGGGTGAGCGTAGGTGGCTCATTACTGGCTTCAGATTGAGACTGAGCACCATGCTAATCACCATTTTGTGGACACCAGGGGCTTGGAGCAATTGACCTCCATCATCTTACTTTCAGCAGTACAGAAACACAGGGTTTCAGAGGCGAGCCAGAAGCACAAACCAATGGGTCTGAATTAATTGCCATTTTAAATGATACCATTTCAAATTTTCTTTTGAATCTGACCCTTCCTGGACTTTGCTAAGCAGCTGTCCAGAGTGCTCTATCAGTGTGACTAATGATGTTGAACATCATCTTTGCCTTTATGGTTAAATTGGTTATTATGAATCTGTTTGAACAGTCACCCTAAGTGTGAGTGCAGTTATACTCTGTTTTCAGTGGTCTGTCAAGACCACCTTCAGTAAGCAACCATTTTTTGTCAGGGTTATAATGTGTTTTTTTTGTTTGTCTGTCTGTTTACAAAGTGGCTCTGCTTTTTCTTTTGGACGTATACAGCACATTATATAAAAAGTTACTCTTGAGGCTCAAGATTGAGCTGGTTTTGCCACATCACAAGTATTTTGTGGTCCAAAATCAGTCAGTGTTGATCCACAGTCAGTCCCTGGGTTCTCTCTGTGGATTCAGTTTTGGAGGAAAAGACAGGCTAGATGTGGCATCATGACCCCGCACCCCTTTATTGCATAAGAGGGAGAACTAAGCCTGTGCGCTTGGAGAGAACAGATGTGGACAGTTAATTCTGTTGCCCTGACCAAGTGATTAAGGGAATTAAACCTGGCCCATTCCATTATGCTGAGTGTCCTTACACCCACTCCTGTTTAGAAGCAAAATGCTGCTTAAAGTGAAGAGTTATTGAAAAGCAGAACACAAAACAAACATTATCAATCACAGATGTGACATCTAACCTCTGTGCCTAAACACATGCCTTCATGAATACGAGATTCCATTGCTGTGACCAATTGAATTAGACTATTCAAAAAAAGAATAGTGTGAGACACCCATTTGAGTTGTGCATTGTGATTAGATTTCATGAAAATTGCATCTATTAAAAAGGACTAGGGTAGTAAATGCACACAGAAAAATTACAGTGTGTTTTCTCTATAGTGTTGGGATATATTTTGTTACTGGTTTTAAAGAGTATTGCTCTACACTTTTCTATCAAGCTTTGCCCTAGGGTGACAGTGTAGAATTTTTAATTTAACTTTGTCTGTCATGACAAATGTAGAGAACTAGACAGCTGGGAAATTGTAAAAGTTAGTTTAAAAGGGAATTATCAAGTCCCTCCACTCCAGTGGATTTAGCAAACCAAATTTTACAAGAACGCTATTGATTATGCTTGCAGAAGTAAGAGCACAGTCTTATTTGTAAAATATGGCCATGCTAATCATTACTAATTTTTCGTAATTAAAAGACCATAGTGTTCCAGAACTGCTCTCCTGTAATATTAATAGAAGTTTAAAGATGGGCTGTGACCTTGAACTTGAAGTTCAATGTTTTGAACTTTGTATAATATGGTAAATAGAAAAGGAAAGGTTACCAAGAGCTTGATTGGGTTTTCAAGACCTGAAATTATATTAGTTAAACCCTAAATTCCAGTAACTGCATAATGTATGAGGTACTCTTATTTATTGGGATAGAAAATTGACATACTCAGCCAAAAGTAGATGAAAGGGAGGAAAAGGGTGAAAGTGGATGGCAGGTAAGTTCAGAGCAGTATTTTATAAAGAATTTTACCTTACCCATCAGAAGAGAGAGCGCTGTGGTGTTTCTACCATACCACACCCTTGGACATACCTTGTTCTGTCTGTAAAGACAAGAGTTCAACTTTTATAGCCACTTCAGGCAGGTAGGCGTTCAAGAAATGTGATGGTTCAAGAAAAGCACAATGGCCTCTCCTACTTCAACTCAACATCTGTGAGAATGTGAAACTACTGTTATGTCTTTACCCTCTCCTTCAAAGCCTCCTGCCTATAGGTGAGGGCAAGACAAGATAGATATGCTATTCTCTCTGTTCCTCATACTCTCTACTTCTCTCAAGGAAAAATTTGAGTCCAACCCTATGACTTTCTGAAGCTGTAGCTGCAGCATAAAAAATAAATTGCAAAACCTCCCGCATGTTTTTGAACAAGAGCTATGAAGCTAGTCTTTGCTAGTTGTTTCATTCTAATATTCATCAATATCCCGAGCTACAGAAGTGCTGGAACTGCCCATAGATTGAGGAAAACAATGTTGTAGCTGTTAACTCCATGAACTGCTAAGTGTTATCATTGAAACTCTGTGGATAAAGGTGTTGGTGTTTGAATTTTGCAGAAGCTGATAGCTTAGACCACTGCTCGCTAGGGAAGTACATTCAAGTGTATTTTTCAAGTGTTGATACATTAGACTGCTTAATTTTATGTTCCTGTGACTGAATGTAATTAATATTTTAAAATTAATTTCAGGCAACCTACTTAGCATTCTGTATTAGTAGGAATTAATGCTAGTACCTATTTTGTTTTCTTATGCACAATTATTTTGCAAATATTTGCTTTTGTCACTGCTGTTTGTAAACAAAATGAAAGCTTTTTATTTTAATTGAAAACAAAATATGTTTGTTTTTCAAACTAAAATAAGTCTTATGAGAATTTTTGAACAGGAACTGTATTTCAGCATTAAGAAACTTAAGAAAATAAAACTACTTTTTTTTTTTCCTTGTTCATGATATGCTGCAGAGTATTTAATGTCAACTATATTATTTTCAAGACCTTGAGCCATTTGGGTTCTCTTTATTATGGCAGTGCCTACAGCCTCTGTCTTTTGGGTATATCTTAGACCTGTTGTTATCATCATGTTAGAGTGTGCTGGGTTTTTTGCCTTTTGAGCTCTGAAGGTGCAATGTTATTTGTGAACCTCTGAATCAAAAACATTTCTATACAAAATTTTAACTTTCCATATCAGGTGCAATTGTACTCTAACATAGTTGAGTTCTTGCTGATTTGGGGGCTCATCTGTTTTGCTTCTGGCTATCCTTTATTTCTGCAAGTTTTGCAGCAGCACATATATTCTTACATGACCTTTCAGCCTGCTGCTTGCAGAAAAACTGGTAGAGGGAAGATTGAATTAAATAATGATGAATGGAAATACAGTGGGCTGTTGCTCTGTTTTTAAATGGAGGATTTGTGAGACTGAATCAGCTCCTCTGTACTCTTCCCCCTTCTTTCCCTTGCTGTACCTGTGGCTGGAGCAAACTTGAGAACCCCTTGGCTTTCCTTCCCCCTAGGCCACGAAGAATGGGCCATGACTACCCCTGGTGCCTGACGCTGAAGAGGTGTAAAGGCTCTCCCTGTCCTTGCGTTTGTTAGCGCTTCCAAGTCAGCAGAGTGTGCTGCAGCTAGTAGTCGGTGGCTGTGTTGTTAATGAAAAGACCTGGATGGTACACAAATTCTGTCTTTCTGCCATTTATGTGAAGACTGAAAAACGGGCAGAAGAATTGTACAGGGAATGATCAGAATAGGAAAAATTTCAAGTGAGATTAGGAAGTATGACTTTAGGGTTTTTTAACCAGTGAAACAGTATGGAGTTATTTTCCTTTCTCCTTGTGCAGACTTTTAGACAATATTCTTGGATGTTTTCTGACAGGGTAGAATGACCCAGTAAGCCTGATAGTGGCCCAACAGGCACATGCCTTCCAGTTTCTACATTCTCTGAGAAGGTAGGAGTGTTAGTGAAGCTGAATGTAATGATTAGTGTAGAAAGATGAAAATATTAGGAGGACGCATTTGTGTGTGTGTGTGTAAATGTATTTGCTTCTGATAACATGAGTTGTCATGGAAAAGGTTAAAATTCCCTAGCATAAATTCTAGGGGTTTTTCAGATTTTTCTTACAATTTCACTTTGAATTAAGTGTCCAGCTGATTTTACACGAGGATGGTCTTTCCTAACTTCAGTTGCTGTCTTTTGCCATGTGATTGTTGGTGTGTTCTATTAATCTTGCAATCATCGCCCTTCTGGTGGTATGCTGTTTGATTTGTATCCTGCAGTATGTTGGAAAGAATGATAGAAGGAAAGACAAAATGCAAAGTTATAAGAACAAAATAAAAGAAGAATTTTGAATCAAATGCTGCAATAGCAAGCAGCATTTTCTTTTTATGTCATCCCGAGTCAAACACAAGATAGAAATACCTGGGATACTTCTTGTCTAATAAACTAAACCATGAAACCAGTGTGGATCTATTCATCTGCTGCAAAGAATCCTCTCTGCTGGTTATTGTTACTATACTGGGAAAAGGAAGGAAAAAGAAAAGAGAAAATGCTTCATTTTTTTCACTGCTGTCATCACTCATCCTAATGAGGACAAAAAAGGTTACCTCTACTAGGAGCATGGTGCTTTCATGTACTCTGAAACCCACCTGCTCACTTCTTAATGAGAATGTAAGGTTTGGAGATACTGTGATCGTGTTAGGTTATTTCTGAAATACATTACACAAGAAATAACTGTCAGCTGCCTATTTGGTAACCATGACTTTTTTTAATTCAGGCATCTTATGAAACGCTCTTGAAATAAATTTTGGAATCCTTTATTCTGACTGTTTTAGACCTTGTCAAGTGTCAGACATCAGCAGTGTCTGTGTCTTGGGGGTTTATAGGTTGCATTTTACACAAACATATTTCAGCATCTGCACATATAGTATGCAATATGTATGTATGTATATGTAAATAAATACCCAGATCAGCACTGTGGTTTGAATTTAGAAAAGATCTGACAATGCCTATGAGCTTTCAGAGAGTATAAGTAAGAGGAAATGATTTTTCATAAGGTATTCTTGATATATCTGACCAATAAATTTCACCTAGTATTCTGTTTCTGAGTTTGTGTATGTACCTTGGAGTTGAAGTATCATCACCGTCCTGTGCTTTACAGCTGGGGTGTAAAGGGGAGTCTAAAATTATTAAGATGAGAAGAAGATGACTTTATTTTGAGATGGAAAGCTGCAGGTGAATTTAGAGAGGCTTTTTTTGTTTCCCCTTTGGAAGTTAGGGCATAATGCATACCATATTTCATATACCACAAGACATACAGCTTGTTTTTCTCCTGTACTTATTTGTTACTCCATTTGCTGTTAAGTATATAAAACGTAAGAGGTATATCTGTCAACTTCAGTGGTTAAAACCTACTTGAAACCGATAGAAACAATGTGTTACAACCTCATCTGTGGTCACTTGAACAAAACAACCAAGAGAAAACATCAGCTTTGGAGCTTTGTCAGTGATCATAACATTAACCAGCTTTCTCAAGTCCTGACTGAGTATATTTAAGCACAGAATGTTTTACTCTAGTCTCTCCATTTTGTTCATATGAGTATTGCTACTGTTAAAAGCTGCGCACAGAGGGAGAAATAGATCCTCTACAGCCAGCTGCCAAATCGTTTCAACACTTCTTTGGAAAAAGCAATCTTTGGACTTACAGTAAATTTGAGTTGGGACCAATTGGTATCTTTAAGTCTGTAGGTCATTTAGATTAGGTAGTTCAGGGTTGCTTTTAGTATTTATATTTTTGTTTTATTTAATTAATCTGCTTTATAACCTAACCTTGTGACACAATTTTTTTTTTTTTTCTGCTTGCTTGATAACAGATAGAGCCGGCTATCCATAACCAGTGTGTGTGGGGGGTTTGTTTGCTTTTTAGTTACTTAAATTGTACATGAGAAGAAATCAGCTTGCCTGGGTGGTGCAGGTTTACAGTAGCAATCAATTGCTTCCTCTAACACAATACAGTTAAACTTCATGGAAAAATTACTTAAGTTGATTTGTGCTGAATAGCTGTCCATTGTCAAAAATTCATTCTGGTCATTGGTCTACTAGTAAAAGTAGCTCATAGAGCAAAGTAATTTTGAGTTAGAGGAACAGATGTAGGCTCGTTAGTGTCAAGGAGTTCACCATCAGGAGTTCAAGCTGAGTAATGATTAGCCAGTGGAAAGTATGACTTAAAATCCTTAAGTCTTTTAACTGTTGCAAATACATACCTTTTGAGGGCCAAATTGACTTGCTAATTTACAGTGCAGTCAGGGCATTTCAGACTCTGAAAGCTACACAAGAGGTGGCAGGCAGGGTTAACTAATCCTTGAGAAGACCAGGTTAATGCTCAGTGAGGGGGAGAACAAGGGGCACACAATTACCCCCCCCCCCCCCCCCCATTTAAGAATTGGGAGAGGCATTCATACCCTTTATCCCTTTAATTCTCCAAAGGTTCTTAAGCAGCAGCCATGGGCTTCACCCTAACTCTGAAAGTGGAGTAATCCGTGTGCTTTTGGATTGGTTTTGTTTCATTTGAAGGGAATAGAAGGAGGAGTGCTTACATGGCAAAAATTGTGTTTTACGGGGCTGAAAATCTGTCCTTGTATGGTTGCTATTATTTAACAGATTTTTAGCCTGTTTCCAGATTCTTGTCATAATGTTTCTAGTACAAGAGCTCTTCTACGGCCTCTTGAGTCTTTTACTAGCTGCCCAGCATTTAGAAAGAAGCATGCTCTCAGTGCAGGGGCTCTCACTGACTTACTGCTTTGTGATGCGACACCTTTGCTGTGACCTCAGGTTAACAGGTAAATGATTACAATACTGTGATTGTTTGTTTCAGAGGGTATTAGCTTCATCCGATAAGTGAGCTGTGCTGTTGGTCTATGTAGGGGAAGTTAAAAGGGCATGGCATAATGCCCGTAAGTATAATTTTTTAAAGTAATTTAATTCTGTTTAAACCACAACATCATCTTTGAATCAGTGAATGAAGAAACAAATGAAGATTTCTAATATTATTATAGTATATTCCCTCAGGTCATAATAGAAAGATTAGTGTTACATAAAGACTTTCATCATAAAAATTCATATTCTGATGGAAAAAAAGATTGTGTTAATGACATGAAACTACTGGAAAGTAGTGCTACACAATCATATGTTACAGGAATGTAACATTTTATCCTTCAACTTGTTTTCCTTCCTATTGCATGGTGTTAGTTCACTTTCACATAAATATTTCCTGTATCTGATGGATAAACTCAAATAAGATGTTTGATAGCTATTCATTGGACAAAAATGCTTGAATTTCTGTAACATAGGCATAGCCATATCTTCTCATCTGCCTTTTAACTGTGATTTAGCTGAGAGTTGAAGCATAATCGGTTCCATTAATCAATGTTGAATCAAGTCTGTAAGCTTTATACTAAGATTTAAGTGTAAAAACCTTTATTTTAAAGCTTGCCAAACTCCACCCCTGAATTTTTCTTTCTCTTGTGGGAGCTGATAACATCACCAACACCTAAATAGAATTGGAACAGTATTTCTTGTGGTGATTTAAGTGATAGTGTTAATCTGTCTTGCTAGAGAGACAGAATGCTCTAAGCTTTGGTCTGCACATAAAAGTAAAAGAATGTTTCAAATACATTGTTTGGAAACATATGGGTTTTGTTTTAAATTTTTCATCTATAAGGACTTAGTACAGTTTTTCTACAAATAGAAAGTTATTTTGGGTTATACAGGCTATAAACCAATGATGGAGAGTTACACAGCAATGGGAGGTTTATTTGGTACTTGCTGAAAATGGAAATTACTACAATTCCCATTATTAGAAAACTGCAAAATGAAACAATAAGTACATAGCAAAATACATCTTCTAAAAAAAATGCTGTGGACTGCGAAGTAGATAAATATTGAGGATAGTTGTGGATAGAGATTTAAGTTCGCTTTTTTGAGAAAAAGGTTATCTTTTAGCACAGAGGTGGAGGTGTGACAAATGACATTATGATTTCCTCCCCTCCACTGAATTGGTGTGTCTGTACTTCTCTTTTGAATGTATGTGTAAATATCTTCCTTTTTTAAAATTATTTTTCTGACAGAAAATATGTGATGCTTTACTCACACTTGTGTCCCTATGTGGTCATCTACCTGTCTTTTTGTAAGTGCTTGATGTTTCCCTTCTGTGACAACCATCTATATTGACTTTTTATACAAAAAAGAACACTTACTATAAGATGATGGTTTTGTAAGAAGTGTTTGTTCTTCATTCTACTTTATCAACGCAGTGCAAATTAATTTTACATTTCAAAAAAGGCCATTTGTTGGCCCAGAATAAAACTGTCATGAGCACAGATGGTGAAAAGCTTCTTTGAAAAAATAAGGCAGATCTTGATCTTTTCCACCTAGCTAGTGAAAGCATCACTCCATTCCACTGGTCTTCGGGTCTTCCTGTCTGGTCTCTGCTGTAAGGATATAACAGAATGCAAGTTTTATAGGACAGAGAGACCACATTTTTTTATTTTTTCTTATTTTAACTTTTAGGTAGGCAATGTGGGAGATGTTAAGGAGAAGAAATTATGGGGGCACTGGAGAAATTCCTATAATAGGATTTTCTGATGTGAGGAACTATAAACCCATCATCTGCCAGGCATAACAAAAATCAGAAGATAAAATTAACTAGTAACAAATTGCTTTGCTCTCTCCTTTCTTTTAAATAATTTTTCAATTTTTATCCCAGGTTCTTCTGGCTTATACGTCATAAACTGTTAAATAAAATGAAGAATAGCATCAATGTACAGTATTATTATAATGTTAAATAATATTTAGCTCAATAAATGAGCTATTATCTATTACAGTATCTGTTGAAGATAGGGATGAATGTTTCACCTGCTGGTTTGTATATGGTGCTCCACAGAGTATTTCAGACGTGCATGTGCCCAAATTTGTAATTCTCCATTTAGATGTCTGAATTAGTTTTTTAAAAAAACCCAAACAACAAAACAATAAAAAAGTGTGAGTACATTAATATTTTAAAGATATTTTTATAGAATAAACTTTCAACATAGAGTCAGGCTAAAATTCTATATTTCCTTTTCCATTTTCATTAAAGCAGAGAGAACTGTGTAAACCACAGTTAGATGCTCAATTTACCCCTGTAAGATCGCTGCATCGTACTGAAATGCACTCGGAATCCATATGCTCTACGCTTACTTGCTGAGCCTGTACTGCTATTTGTGGTGTCTGTCTTGCCTGTGACATTTTATTTAGTTCTTATCCCTGCTATGCTCACCTTGGGGCTGCTGGGCAGATGGGAACAGACTCAATTTGCAAGGGCACACAGATACAAGAGAGCAATCCTGCTCGCAGTTCTGGTTTTTGTGTAGAGGCCCATCTTTTAAGGATCCTGCACTTTGTAGGACAACCAGACTGTTCAGTGACTAAAAGGGCAGGCTGCAGGGTGGGTTAGATTTGGAAAGCTGGCGTTTTGTTCTATGAAAAAGGCTTTTTATTTGGTGATTGACTGTCAGATCTGGTGAATAAGGTGGTGTCGGGAATATGCTTCTGGTCATCTAAAATCCATCTGTGTTTGGTGGAGTATTAATAAGCTTTTTGAAAAATTGTGCTGTGGAAGTACAAGCTTGAGATGTAAAATTGTCAAGGATTTGACAATCACTCCCACTTGACTTCTTAGTCTTGATAGGACTGTGTATGTGTCACCTTCCTTGGGCTTGGGGTTATGGCTACTCTCTGAGGTGGCTGCTTCCAGATGCTCTAGGCTGGTACAGCCAGAGCTAAAATTGACTTACTTGTGCTACTATAGATGTCAGAGTTATCTGTGACTGCTGGCTGTGGTCTGGCAGTATGGAGCTCATCGAGGATTAGTTTCTATTATTTCTCTGAGGAGGATGCTGTGTTGCTGTGCTCCAAAGCAACTAATACTGGATTTCGATAATTTAAATTAGTACTAGCCACATTTGACTGTAGGCAAACACTGATGAAGTTATTTCCTGCATTCCTGGTCCCAGACAAATGTCCATTACAAATATCTAGCTGTCCACCATGAAAAAAGGGCAGATTCTGAGATAATTTGGGGCAGGAAGTCATTTACAGACTGTATTGTACTTACGGTGGACTTGTTTAGGATAATACATAAAGTTCTTTTGGCAGTCTTGGTAATACTTTTCTGCATAATTTTATGCTTGTCAATTGTACTGTGCTGCTGTTTCATTAATAAAGAAATGAATATTATTCTTGGTACAAAGAAAGCTGAAGTCTTATATGGGTCATAAATCCTGTTGCAGTTTCTGGAATTCAAACCTTGCTGTCAGATCAAAACATTTAAATTCCACCAAGGTGGTACTCACCTCCTTAACTTCGAGTTCTTTGTTTTGGAAAGGCTGCATATATAGTGTAGTATCATACTAGACTATTTGGATATTCTTTCACTAAATATCAGCAGTGATCCATATTAGCTGGTATTTACATATTTGTACTTACATTTTGGTGATAATATGTCATTTCTGTGTTAACCTTTCTACTAACTAAACAGAGGAGTTTGTATTTTAATGTTGCTTTATTTTACACCTTATTCAGCTTTTAATGTTTATTTTAAACAAATCCGTTCTTTGCTCAAGCAGCACTGTAACAGTATATACAAAGTTATATAAATATAAAGCTAGTTAGGTTAGGCCGGTGCAGTAAGCCATGAAAATATAAGTTCCCATTTTCTGTTTCAGCACACTTTCTTCAAGCTGTTAATAAACATAAATAGTATCAAGTTGTATTCAGTAGTATCACAGATGCACTGGCACTATTCAGAGTCCTTCATGAGATGAATAGGGATAAACACATTGGAAATATGAAATACTGGAAATCAGCTGAAGTCAACTATCAGGAAGCATTTAATATTGGATTGTATGTGTACATCTGTGTAACCTTGTTGATGGCTATCATGTGAAAAAAGTATAGGTGTAGTAGAAGTTTTTTAAACATTTTCTTAACTACTGTTTCTCTGAGAGGTCATTTTTGTTAACTTTAGGAGAAGAGACATTTATCATGCCAACTTGATGGTGTTATATCTTGCTTTTGTGCGTGCTTTTTAAAATGTTAGCTTAATACTGCAAGCAGCGGGCTTGCCACCTGACGGTGTGTCACCATCTGAGGTAAGCTGTCACAGCTGGTTTCTAGGGCGGCTCATGATAGAAGGGTTTGGGGCTTGGTATGTGGGTGACTTTAAAGCTCGGTACTTCTGCCTTGCTCCCTGCTGCTGATGTCTTTGTGTATAACTGAAACTGTAATTTGACAGTCCAACAACACTCACAAAAATCCTTGCTAATTGATTATTAACATTGTATGCCAAAGACCCATGGAACTTAATTCTCATTGCTGAAACAAAGGGTCCTTCTAGGACAGTTTTTAAGACGAAAGTATATTTGCACTCTTCCTTCCTCCATTCAGATATCTTTCTGAATTAGTTTGGATAGTGCTTTCTGAGGAAAGAATGGGATTTTTAATGTTATTTCTATGGATAATAGAAAATAATTGTTTCATAATTAAAAATGTTTACTACTTGATTTCAAATGCTATTTTCCTGGTGATATTAAAAGGGATGAGGTGATCTGCAAATGAAGCAAAAATTGCAATTTGAAGTTGATATTCAATCCACTTCACACTAGTATGAATTTTTACTTTTTGTGGGGGGAAAAAAAAAGAAAAATTGCTTAATTACAGTTAGAATCAAGATTAACCTCTCCCACCATGATTCAGACACCGACCACCGTTATCCCTCCTCACTGCCCATGAAAGTGTTTGTCTTACAGACCTACTAAGAGGCTTCAGATGCTATGTGGTACTCAGACAGTGGAGCAATGGTATCAGTTTCTGAGCTCTTGCTGGATGTTTAGGTAGTTATGGTTGTCGAGAATACTCTTTGCTATTTGCAGTTGTCAAGAAAGTTTGATTTTTAATTTAAAAAAAAATTCTTTCTTGGTTGGTTATTTTTCACTTCTATTGCAGGCAGTGACTAATGGAGGGTTATTTTTCCAAGATGTTAAATTTTAGAATATCTGGAAGAATGTTTGAGTAGCTCTGGCCTTAATGTCAACAGTTAGGATCTTGACTGCTTCATAGCTTGATCTTTGTGTGTTTCTCCAGCTGTGGAGGTGTTACTCTTAATAAAACTTCTAACTGGTGGCAACTGAATGCCTTCATCTCTCCTATTTTTCCTCTTGTTTCTCTCCTATTTTTCCTCTTGTTTCTCTCCTATTCTTCCTCCTGTTTCTCTCCTATTTTTCCTCCTGTTTCTCTCCTATTTTTCCTCCTGTTTCTCTCCTATTTTTCCTCCTGTTTCTCTCCTATTTTTCCTCCTGTTTCTCTCCTATTTTTCCTCCTGTTTCTCTCCTATTTTTCCTCCTGTTTCTCTCCTATTTTTCCTCCTGTTTCTCTCCTATTTTTCCTCCTGTTTCTCTCCTATTTTTCCTCCTGTTTCTCTCCTATTTTTCCTCCTGTTTCTCTCCTATTTTTCCTCCTGTTTCTCTCCTATTTTTCCTCTTGTTTTACTTCTTTGAAAGTCCATTGATCAAGAGAGCATAAAGTTCAGAGTCTGCTGCAAGCTCTTTCTCTCCCCTTACTGCAGAAGCTAGCTATCATTTGGAGAGGAGGATGGAACTCAGTCAAATTTTGAAGACCTCATGTAAAATGTTTTCTGGCTTTTAGATGAGACTGAGCTACTTGTCTTTTATGCTTAATATTATACTGTATTTGGACAAATATATTGAAGTTAGCAGAAAAAAATGTTTAAAAAGTAAATGTAGGTAATTTATGATTAATAATTCTCCACTTATGTTAATAGTAGAAAATTATTGGCATCTATTAATGAGGTAGTAAAGAAGCAAATTATATAAATGAGCATAAAATGATTGATAGAGATGTTTATCTGAAAGCTGTGGTAACATGTGCGTACTTTTTTCAGAATGAAGTTTTTTTTCCTGATGACTTGAGATAAATAACCAGATTTCTTTGGGATTGTAAATTAAGCATCTTACTATTTCTGTTAACACAATGTGCCAAATTCTGCTCTAACAGTTTATCATACACTTCTGTGGTACTGAATATTTTTCTCTGAGCTTCAATATTGTAACATGGGTTATGCTGTTGTAATCATGCATAATGAAAATTACGAGAGATTTCAGATATTCAACAATGAAAAACCAAGTTCTTGAATCTCCTCAAAAGTAGGTTTCACACGTGTATTTTATATATTCCTGTCAAATTAATACCTATGCATTAATGTGCTCATTAATGACATTACAAAGAAATGATATATTTGGATATTTTACATTCCTAGAGTTTTACTTTGTATTATTCTCTACATTAACCTTGTTAAAAAGCAGTGAAGTTGTGCATAACAGTTCTATTATTGTAATGCATTATGTTAAGTAATACGGATCTGTTTGGTTTAGAGGAGTTGAACTAACGGTAGGTAGCTTTTCAGGCTGAAGTTGCTTGAGTACCTCTGTATATGGCAGTGTACCAATGCACAGTCCTCAGCCTTGTAATTTTAGAACTCGGTGTCTTAATAGGATCAAATGGGTAATTACATACAGCTCAGTCTGCTGCCTTCACTCATGTTGAGTTGCAGTCTACTCTGGGATTGATTATAGGGGAGGAAGGTGCAACGCAGCATTAAGAGGGATGGCATGTTTTGGGGTCTTTGTTTAAAAATTCAACAGCATTGGGTAATGAAAACTTATTTGTGACTGTTAGAATCAATCAAATTAATCAAATATGGATAGCTTCATGGTATTTTTACTTTTCATCCTTGTTAATGTTTTCACAGAAAACTCTTTGTGCAGTTCTTTTACTAAGCTGGAGGTGTGTATAGTTCTCTGGGAGAAGTGGAAAGACAACAGCCTTAGCTCTGTCACAAAGCAGTTTGATTTGTAGATTGAGGGTATGACTAGCCAAGTACTATCATCAGGATCACTACCACTAAATTGGCTACTACTTACAGTTAGAGATAGGGAGCAGGGCTCAATGGGCTGGTATGTCTGGGGGGTTTTTTAGGTGGAATGTTACTTGAGCCATGTTGCTGGAGTTTTGGCATATACACAACCCTTTGGATGGTCAGTATCCACAGGCAATGTGTTTGATCTATAGCCTTTCTCTCAACAACACGTTCCTGCCTTATATCAGTCGTGACTTTAGCACAATTTAAGGTGTTCCCTTTGGCAGTTCTCTTTACTGCTGTGACAATCCCAGTGTAGAATGAAATACAGCAGTGAAAAATGAGTGAATGGAAAATGATACTAAAGGGCGGTACTTGGACGTTATGTGGCATCTGAAGTTCAGAAGAGTGAGGAGCATTCCGATTCTTACAGAATTTGTTGCTGAGTTACCGCAGTCTCCTTTCTAAAGATGAACTAAAGATGTTAAAATCCTATAGTTACTCTGTATAGGGTTCAGAAAATTTGGTCAGAAGGAGAAGGGGAACCTGTTTTATTTACAGTGGACATAAATTTGAAAGGCATTTTTCTGTATCCTAATATCCTAAGATTTCAGCAAAAAAATCATGTCATTAACTGTGTTAATGCATCAACATTTGCACCTCTTACCATGTCTGTTTCTGTTCAGGAGAGGACACGGTAAGAACAGGTAACGGTAAGAACATGGCAAGATCAGATACTGAATCCGTAGTTATTGCAAATCTCTACGTGTCTGTTTCTGTTCAGAAATCTTCTGTTCTGGAGACAGACATGGAGAGACTTGCAATAAGTACAGATTGAACATCCAGACATCAGTCCTGGGAAGCATATTGGGAATCTTTCCAAAGACTCATTTACAAAGAAATAAGCAATAGGGATGTAATTCTCAGTATGTGTGGCTTTACAGGAAATGAATCTTAGGCAAGCTTAATTTCAATATTTAAAGAAGTTCAAAGGTTTGGCTGATGAAGGTGTAGCTGTAACAGCCCTTTTAGAAAGACAGTTCTTTGCATTGCATGACATTCTGGTTTGAAAAATAGCACTGCTCTGTATCAGTGAAGCACAAGTTAAAAGGATTAAGAACTGGCCAACTGACAAACCTAAAAAATTAGTCATAATAATAGAGTACGGCTCCATAGGGATCAGCACTGTGCTTGACACCATTTAACAGTTTCATCATTGATCTGAAGTACATGGAACTGTGATAAAATTTGCAAATGACACAAAGATTACCAAAGCGGTAAATAATGAGGGCAGGGAGTAATATAGAATTATCTATACTGATCCTGCCTGTATTCAAACATAATGTATTCTGATTCAGTCAGATGTTAAGCTTTACAGCTAAGAAGTAAAAGCATGTTACGTGAAGCTAATAAGAAGTGGAAGAATGAGAAACTTCCAGACTCAGCAACTGACAAATCAGCACTACTTTTCTGCAAATACAGGAAGGGGCCCAAACAGTCCTTAAGTGTGTAGACAGGGACTGATCTGTAACCATTAGACTTGAGTACCAAAGGAGATGGCGAATTATCCATCTCTCTGAATCTTTACATCAAGACTAGGAGTTCTGCCATAGTTTAACATGGATTATTGGGCTCAAACCAGAATTAGTCAAATGAAATGTTACAGCATGTTGATGTACAGGAGGTCAGGCTATATGAACTAGGATTGCCCCTTGACCTTGAGCTGTGTCTATAAAAAGTACTGAGTTGACTTGAAAAATTGTTTGATAGACTTCTTTGGAGAAGCTGTTGTACTTCTTATGGGAAATTAGTTGTCTCTTTAAGGTTGAAGCTATATTTTTAGGCTCCACTAAAATGTGCTTCTTCCCACATACTAAATTTAGACAAATTAAGTTGTTGATTTTTCTGGCACAATAACATGCTAGTCTAGAATGTTGGGGATTTTTTTTTGTTTGTTTTTCCTTTTAAGTTTGAGGCAAAATGTGTATACAAATTAAAGGCTTCCCAGAATGAGATATGTTTCTCATACTGCTTCTGTGACTTGTTATAAAAAGATATTTTGGCCTAAGAATGAAGCTTATTTTTGGCATAGAGAGGGAACTTCTTTCAAGACATAGAAAGTAGGAATATTTATTTCAAAGTGTTTTAAGAGCAGATTTAGAGTTGAAACCTGACCACCTGTTGTCAGGCTTATACTAATCACCTGTGAACTTGTAAGCAGGGTGACAGTGCTGTGTTGTGATGTTCATGCTCTTAAAGAACTGGTTAATGTTCACAGGGACTGAAATTCTGTTGTGACAGTGCTGGAAATGTGTAGGCTCTTTCCACTCTATTCTAACGTGTTTTGCAGTGGCAGATATGCTCCGCAGTCCCTGCTGTTTCAGTAATTTATCTTTACCTTGCACTTTTTGTGCATCAGTCCCTGTATGGAGCCTTCACAGTATTTGGGACTCAGCAGCGTCGCTGAGGACTGACAAGTCACAGGCAAGTGAGTCTCAACCTCAGCAACACTCACTATCTTTGCAAATGTAGAAGTGCCTTCTGAAGAGCAGAGAGAGAGGATCTGCATGCTTTCCCCTCTTTTTCCAGTTACTTTTCCTGGTGTCCTTCAAGGCTTATGAACCATCATGTTGCTCCGTAATTCCTAGTACTGGGGGGCATTCATGTCCCTTAACAAGAAGCTGCCAACTTAAATGCCCTTGCTAAGAGGTTAAGTTTTCTCCTGTAGTTACTGAAATGTTTCAAGAATGATTCAGACTTGGATGTAGGTTAAGGAAATACTCCTTAGAAATTTTACAGGGAGTTTAAGTGCCTACGTTATGTCTTTCTTTAAACTCCTAACACTTCTGTTACCATTACATCCAGTATAAAAAGTTTTCTATTAAACTAGGGGTTATATTTTTAGATACAAAGGTAAAATGATCTCATCTCAGACTTGAAATTTTTTTGTAGTCATCGAATAAAGCAAAAAGATGTTGCATTCACCTTTCTGCATGTTTTGTTTTGTTGTGGGGTTTTTTGAAGTGCGGCCTGGATTTTTGTTTTCCAGCCCTGCCAAAATTCTTATTTCCTTTTTAAGTTAAATTGCAGTGTTCTTTCAAATCACCTTCCAAAAAAAGGTTTAGTTACATAGCAGCTCTTCAGAGAGTATCTGTGCGAGGCAGTGGTGTTTGTGGAAGGAGGGAGTGGCAGGGTGGAGAGAGATGTGTTCTATTTTTCTTGTGAGCTAATTTTAGTCTTTGATATAAGTAAACTTCCATTAAATGTGATGAATTGAGATGCTCTGCAAAACAAAATGGTGTCTGTGTGTTGCAAGACTATTAGCAGAATGAGAGTGTCCTGCTGCTGAAAACCACAGGTGGAATATTGTGGAGGTCATTTCTTTAGTAACCTTTAATTGAAGTGTACAGTAATAAGATGTGCTTTGTTTTCTGTAGAAAGCACAGATGCACAAAAAAGTATTGGGAGCCATAAGAGTGACATGACAAATACATGATGAGATTAGTATTATGTTCAGAAGAACAGAAAAAAAATACGTTCCCTTAGGAAAATTGGAGTTGCACAGTGTGAGATTGTAATGCAGCCATGAAAAAGCAGAGCCAAGTAGGAATTTTCTGCTCTCATTGAATAAGGCTCTACAGATCTTTTATGTGGATTCAGGCTCAGGCATATGATTATTATGCTGACTCACTTGGTAGCCATATGATGTGAGGCCTGTTCATATTAACTCAGGTAAAAACATTTGAGTTTTTCTTTAAGGTAGGGGGGACTTGGCACATGGGAGTTGGTAACCACAAAGCACCAACTGTAGGATGAAAGTGCAGGACTTGGGGGGAGAGGCCAGTAGAATGTTCTTGATTCTTTTGTACAAATCAGGGCAAAAAGAGATAAAATCTTGGAAATAGGACACTGGGAATTATGTCTTTGAGAAGAGGTTTTTTATGGTATTCCAGTAAAGAGCATGAAGCCAACCTTGCTTGGAGTGCTTGTGTCTAACATAGCAGCATGGAGGTATTTAGAGTGTTGTCTGAGAAATTTGTGTAATTCACACCCCAACTAGGGGTTTGAAGGTCAAGTACACCTGAATGTCTGAAAATAAAACACACAGCATGAGTAGTAAGAAAGAGGAACTTCTTTATTTTACACGTGGAGACCCCAGATGGAGAAAGCAAATGAGCTTGCACAGAAGAGCTGTGCTACTGCGGCACGTGTTCCAAGTTTCGGTCCTAACTGGTGAACAGTCTCTTGTTTTGGAGTTTACCTAATGCTTGAAAGGTTGAGCACAGTATTTCACTCATGACTACTTGAAAATCAGAAATAAAGCGGAAACAAATGAAATGGTGATTCGCATGCAATGCTGTTGTGTTTACTGTTGCAAAGACATGTGGTTGAATGTTGAAGAGAATATAGCTCTCTGCTGGCACACAGCTGCCTTTGTGTTCCTCTGTTCCCACATCGAGGGTGTGGGGAAGTTAACTTCAATCTTTGAATTACTGCCATTGGGTTAAAATTATAATGGTTTTGAAAAGAATTAATAAATAGTACATTTTTCCACTGATTAAAGCTAAATAATTAATGTCAGTGGGAAACAATATGTAGATTTTATTGATATAGTAACTATTTTTAACCTGAGAACTTCATAATGGAATAATATGATTTCTGTGAAATACCAGACCTCATGTGAGGTGGTCTGATGCTTTGGAGCAGACTGAATTCTTAACCAGGTGTGCTTATAACTGAACTGGTTTGGTCTGAGATTAATCTTGTCAAAACCAGAAGCCCCACCATTTTAATGCAAATCATTGCAGGAATTAAGGGGAAAAGGAGAATATTCAGATTTTTTTGAAATATTTTTATAAAGATTATAAAAGATTCAGTCTCTGTGTGATTCCCTTTGTAACTGACAGATAAGTGTGATAAACCTTCCAACCCCCTGCAACACACACGCCCGTACAATGCTTTGAGATGGTATAAAATCTTCATTCTGAGCACAGGCATTTGGCTAAACCGCAGATCAGGGCTGATCCAAAAATGCACAATAGGGTATTTTACCAGCCAGCACCATTCTCTGAGTTTTAGGATTTGACTTCAGTGGGCTTTACATTGGACTTCCCCTGTTAACCTCTCTCTGCATGAGGACTGCCACTGGTTTATTGGGATTCAGGGCACACTTGCATGACATTGAAGGCACAAGACCTGCTGTTGGAGGGAAGGATTTTAAGGGCAGTGGGTTGCAAGCAAAACCAAATAATGTTTGCAGTTATAACAGAGTCATACAATGTTAGATAACATTGCAACCTTCAGCCAAGCAGAAATGATAGGATCATATAAAAATAGGACTGGAGATGACTAAGAGGGACTGTGGTTTGTTTCTTGCCTGAGGACATGATACAGTCTCCCTAATGTCATTCGTACCAGGTATTTGGCTAAGCCATTTTTAAAAGCCTCCAATGATGGTGAATCTATGAAACCTCTATCCCACCTACCCAAGTCATTCTCTGTCTTTATCATCATAAAGTATTTCATAATTTCAACCTTTACTTTGGCTTGTGCAGTTAGATTTCTTACTGTTGCTAACTTAATAACTACATTAATATGAATAAAAGTCTTCTTTTCCTTTTGGATTATATGCAGTCGAAAGTGTGTTGTGCCATCCCCTTCCTTTATCCTGTCAACTCCTCTTTAGCCTAAACAATCTAGATTTTTTTTTTTTTTTCCAGTCTGGTTTTATGTAGGTCATGTTTTCTCTGATTATCCTTGTGGCACTCTTCTGGAGCTTGTCTGGCTTTCCTCAATTCTTGAAGTGCAATGCCGCAAACTATGTGCAGAACTGCGACTGAGCAGAGTTGGAAGGATTATTTCAGAGTCTGTTTTCTTGTTTATACAGCCCTATATAAATATAAACATAATATATATTTAGAGAGTGAGGAACAGCATGATATTGTTGATTCATGTGCAGCTTGTGATCTGCCACAGCCAACAGCTTTTTTTACTGCAGAATTACTTGTTTCTCATCTGTTTGTGTGCAGTTGGGTATTTCTGCATAAAGGAAAAATCTTGCCCTCTTTCTCACTGTCGTGAATTCTTTTTTTTCAGAAACAGTTTGCCCATATGTCAAGCTGAATTTTAATTTGAAACCTGTCTGGTAGTGCACTACTTTCTCATGTTTATGTTGTTTCTAGATTTAAATACTCCAGATTTTAGTCTGTAAGATGATAGAATAATTTAGTTTGGAAGGGACCTTGGGAGGTCATTTGGTATTTTGACTGTGATCCCTTAGAGTATTCTGGGCTGGAGTATTCTGCAAATAGCTTTTTCCTTTTACCCCTTACTTGTCTAGCTAGACTGTGCTTCACTAGCTTGATCAGCTTGTCCCTTCTGTTGTCAGATGGAAGGTCAAATTGTGAGATTTTCAGAAGAAAAAACTCTTCAGTTTCGCACTACTACTTTACTTCAGGGTTAAACAAAAGCCTTAGGTAGTCTGTGGAAGCATTTGGCTCATAAATGGAGGTTATTGTTTTGTCTCTTCCTTGAAGCAGTAACTGGTGGTTAGTTGCATATTCTCAGGGCATGGTCTTATTATTTTGAGACATAAAGCAATTTCAGCTGAATCCCCCACTAAGTTGGGAGAGACCAGCTCCTTTCAGAATGCCAGGTTTTGACACTATGAGAGGAAGGGCCATTTGGAAAAAATGTATTACTGGTAGCAATTGTTCCTATCCCTATCTGTGGTGAGCTAAATTTGGGAAAAAGATGCAAATCCTTATTTTGATCAAAAGCCTGTTAGTTAGGGGTAAGTCAAGAGCTACTTGGTGGCTTCGGCTGAATTTGGTGGGAGGTGTGTCAAAGAAGGTAGAGGGAAGCAGAACTGTGATTAGATGTGTTTCAGTTGGGCTAATGCTGCAAGGAGAGGCTATGCGGCTTTATGACTGCAGGAATAATTATCAAATATGATTAATGACATGAGAAAAGGTTTGACCACATGTGCTATGATTGACTGAGTCAGGACTTCTGTTAGGATTTGGTCCTGAGGTTGTAGGAGACTGTGGGACAGGTTTTGATGGTGGTATTGGCCTAGACAAGCGAACTCATTTAAAATCAGGATTTCAAATTTGCTTAACATAGACCAAGTGTTTCAGAGCTACTTAATGGATTAAACCAATGTCTACCGCTGTACTTCTTTTTATACAAAATGTTCTATGTGCTTAGCATGCAAAAGGAGCTTAATTTGGCAAGGTTTGATTTTTTTTTTAATTTATTTTTTTAATAAGGTGTGATTCATCTTTGCTATTCTCTAGTCTAATTAAAGATTAAAAATCTGCAACAGAATACAGAATTGTAACATCATTCTACAGTTGCATAATTTTGAAGCAGCTTAAAACTCATCGTTACTAATTCTTACCCTATAAGTATTTGAATGAATATGATTATCCAGCACTGCCCCATGGTGTGGCTTGCAGTGCTCATGCTTTTCTCAGGCCAGATTCCCTGGTAACATTGCTGCTGTAGTCTTATGTGTAAGTCCAGTGGACTTGTTAAGCACCTTGGGAAGTTTTGGGTCAGGTCCAAAAAGCACAACCCTTAATCATGTACGTTCCTGTGTGTTCAGAACAAATGGATGTTTTGCTTTTCTGGAAACTTGGTAAATTCTTGGCAATGCAAGGTGAGAAATGCTGCCTCTGAATAACTATGACGTTGCCAGGTGATTTCACTGTGGAACAGGGCCATGACATATCAAGACCTTAATAACAGTAATACCTGCAGATTTAGCAAAGCTCACTATTCATGTGTTTTTAGGTTAGGGAGAAATGCTCAGAAGAGAAAATCTAAGTGTTCTAGTGAAATTACCAGTCTTTACAGCCTGTATCTTTCTTTGAAAGACTGTTCTGAGAAACATAGTTGTGTTGTGTATGCAGTGCTCTATTCTAGCATGGTCTTATAAAGAGATCTTCTCTTGCTAATAGTGAAATACTAAATTTCACAGAGGAGGTCGTCAGTCCTTGTAAATGAAGTATTTTTTTTTTAATGGCTGAGTGGGCAAAAGAGGATGGAAAAATCTTTTTTTTTTTTTGTTTGGTGGGGTTTTTATGTTACAGATAGCAGTGTTTATCATTCAGCCAACCAGAGAGCCTTTCTACAGACATCATAACAAAAAGCCCTAATAATATTTTTAAAGCAGATTAGAAATAATCTTTCTGCATGACCTTGCCCAGGTCACCTCCTGGTTTGTTGCTCTTTACTTGGGCACTGCATCATCAAAGCAACATTTTGCTGTTTAATATGGTGTACGTGAAGTGGCATTGTATCTTTATCTGTGCTTCATCACTGGAGAGAGACGCAAGGCAGTACAGTGCACTGTACAAAGTCTGCCTGCTTTGTGTAAAACACATTTGGAGAGCAATGTCACCCGGATAATGATATGCTCAATGACACTGCAGCAGACAGGAGCAAAAGAGAAAAATACAATACAGAGGATCTTAAAAACTTATTTTAGTTTAATTTAATATGAACTCAATGTATAATTATTTAGTACGATTCCCTTGTTTACCAAGTAATTATAGCTTTAAAATCTGTTTGGGTTAGCATTTAGCTTCTCTCCATCCAAGGGGATCATAATATTGATGGAATATGTATTAGCCTCTTCTTGAGAGCAAAAGTAATTAAAAATATATCTTTATTATTCTCAGTATGATAGTAACCTATAATAAATTTTGAAATGAGCTGTTCAAACAAAATATCCAAGTAATGTGCTTTTCTTTCTTTGCATATAGAAAATGAAGTCAAACCTGCTTAGTTTTACAAGGTTTTAATTAAATTAAGGGCTTCTAAAATGACATAAATTATGAAAGTGAAGCATGAGCGGTTTAGTGTTGGGGAAAAAAAAGTCTTGACACCAAAATTTAAACAGTATAACACAAACATTAAAGTGGCCTTCAAGAATGACTTGAGGATTAAACTGTGGATATCAAGAATTAAAGGATTTTAAAAGAATAATCTTTCTGTTTTGATTATTACAAGCTAGCACTGATATATTTGACCTAAAGGAAAAACTTTTTCCTCTAGTTATGTACCATCTAATAGCTTTTATTGTTGTTCTCATTACAAAGAGAATGTCTGTAAATGAGTGCTTGAATGTTTGCTTTTTTCTTATTTGGCTGTAGTAACATTGGGAGATAAATACAGAAAAGTAATTATTCCAACTTAATAGTACAAGCTTGTTTTTAATGTACACACTTTCTAGATTTCAGTAGATGAAGATTTATATTCTAAAATGGTGATTGCTGTAAATCATCTTTTGAGGCTTCAAACACGGTATGATATGTAGACAAACCAGAAAACTACCTAATTGTGTTCTAACTTACAATGTAAGTAGCTGAAGCGATAAGGTAGATTCATAGATATTCTTATCTTTCGAAGCTCCTATAATATATGGATTCTTGAAGTTCTTAAACTGACAGTAATTTTTTTTATGGCAATGTTTATATTAGGCTTTCTGAAGTATTTTATTACCCCACATCTGCATATTCTGAAATACAAGCATACTGTACGAGAAAATTCTAAATATAAATTTTAATGAAATTTTTTTATAGACTAGAAAAATACATGAGGTCAGTTTCTGGCCATTAAAACTGAATGAGAATTTGAGACTTGAGTTACAATTCTGAATATTCTGAGGAAGGAGGATGTGCAGTGCTCCAGAAGTCATGATAAATTGCCAAATATTTTCACAAGTTCTGTGGCACTCCTAGTTTTTTGTTCTATTTTTCCTTAAAAAAAAAAAAAAAAAATCATTAATATTGTTACTACCTTTATGAAAGTGTTTTCTGTAAAATACACATAGACACAGAAATCTTTAAAGGGACAGTGTTTTGTTGTATGAAGAACATACTGAATTACATGTATTCCAGAAGCACTTTGTTCAATCCTAATGTTTTGAAAAAATGGAATATTGACAAACCAATTTAGTATCTTGTATTTCTGTAGGTAAGTTAATTTGTAAAGTGCTTGAAAGAGGGGAAAAAATTAGGAAATGACATTGTACAAGACTTTCTCTTTTTTTTTTTTTTTCTCTTCTCCCAAGTATATGCTTAAAATGTCATTGTTGATACCTCCTTTCTGTACTTGGCTTTCCAAAAAAACCCCAAACTTGAATGTCAGATATTTTCTGCATTTTGCCCAATAGTTAGGAGGTATACATGCAAATTAAAGGGTTTTCAAATGTAATCTAAGAGTAATTTCTATAGAAACCTGTTCCAGTGTCATCTTTATTCATTTATTTAAAGTATAGATCAAGATAAAACCAGCTTGATCTTTCTTAAAGTTAGCTTTGACTGGTCGTTATCAAAGATGAATTAGTCTTGTTTGGTTTTTCATCAGATAGTATCTTTCAAGTTTCCTGTAGCTTAATGTGGTGTCAAACTCAAACTCACGCATTTATAAACACTTAAGCAGGTCCCAACTGTGACCACAAGACATTCAGGTCAGGAAGTTTATATTACGTATAGAAGGTTGGACGTTTTGGTTCAGCACACCACATCTTGCTGTAGGGACGAATGGCCTGATGCAAAAGTAGATTCAGCAATGCCTTCAGACAAGGGCACGTGCTGGCCACGATGGTCATCCAGTGTTTGATAAATACGTGCATCATCAGTTGGACCTCTGCTCAAGGATGTGGAGCGCTGCAGAGATGAGGCTCTCCAAAGACACCATGAACAGATGAGGAGGATCTCCATGGAGCAGCTGATGTCCTCCATGGTAGTTGGATTGAGGAGGTGATAGAAGTTGTTCCCGTTGAGGTGCAGCCAGTATTGTATTTCACTCTTAGCTGCCAGTCCATGCTCTTGCAAACTGTGACCAAAGTGCTATAGATTTTGAGTGAGTGCATAATTGAGCCTTTGTGTTGCCTTTTTATTTTGGAAAGAGCTTTTTTTGGTTTGTTTTTGTTTCCCACGAAGAGGGCTGTTGTTGATGGAAAAAATAACTTCCATGTGAATGTCATAAGAAGTAATAAAGTAATCACTGTTTCTAGGGAAGCAGCAGTTAAAAAGTATCTGCTGTTTTTGTTTCTTTTTTATTTCCTTTTCTTCCTTGGGGGAAGGTGCCAGAGATATGGACATTTAATTGTTATCTTTACTGATTATGCAGTACCCGGAGAAGAGGAGTGCTCAGTAACTCTGTTTTGCTTATTCTGTGGCTTCCCCTCCCTCCACCCCCCATAATGATATTCAGGCTGTGAAGGGGTTGAAATATCAACCTCATATCTGAAGACAAATTTACATTTCACTCCAAACACCGTAATTTAATGAAGGTTTTATGCTGTTGTGGGTACTTAATTATGCTAGAGGCAGAGCTGAAATTTAATATTGTTCCACATGCAAGGAAGATTTACTAGTAGCTTATTTTCAAAAGTCCTCTAAAAAACTATTGCTTATGCAGTCTACTCTTGTTTTTTAAAGCAGATTGGAATAACCCAAACTTTCATAAATAAAATTTCATTTTAATTGCTCAATGAAGGTAATGTATGTCTTTTTAGTTTATGGGGTTTTGGGAAGGAGGTATCTGGATTACTTTGCAGCAATGATCAATGCAATGTTTACTGCCCTTAGCAGCTAAAACCTTTGTGATCTACATGTAAACAAATATAATCATTCAGGACATGTAATTCTATACATGCTCATCTTATATATAGATCAAGATGATAATTTAAAAATTATTATAGAACACACCTGTTGGTATCTCCTGTAACAGTTCTCTTGCACAGCAGAAACCTACCTTTTCAGTCTTAACCTGTGGTGTTCCTCATAATAAATACACTACTCCTAATAAAGTACACTACTCTGAGACATTGCTTTCTTAGTTTTGAGTCACGGCACCGTATAACTTTGTACAGCACTATGAGTCAGTGGGGTGGAAGATGTGGTAGCTGTTGTTATTAGGGTACTGGGGGGTCACTGCGATGGGAGCTTTCTGAGAGACTGAGACACCAGGGAAATTTCCAGACTTCAAACAAGCGTGTGCTTATGCACAGCTACTAGGCAGTCTATTCAGTAACAATGAGAAGCAATCAGTAATTACAAATATTAGTCAAGCAAGCCTGAGCTATATTATATCATGATGGCTGTGATGGTTGCTGAATTTGAAATGTCCAGGCTCAAGAGCTCTTGGAAGGAGCTGGAGCTAAAGTGGATGTCAGTGCTCTACCACAGGCTTCACTGCTTGGCATACACGTCTTCTGCAGCTCAAGCCTTTCTCTTTTCATGGGTCAGAATCAGTCTGTTCTGGCATTGAGGCAGATGTTACCTCCTGCCCGTTGGGCAGTTCCTTCTGCTGCAGATGAGCATCACCGACGTGCAGACTGAGTGCCAGTCAGCTGAGTCCTTTAAGTAGTTGCAGACTGGATACTGTTGTCATAAGTTTCCTCTGCTTATATACCTATGCCAAGGTTATTTTACTTCTGGCACTAAATGAAGCTTTCTGGAGGTGTGTCTGGGGCCAGGGCAACCAGAAAGTGTTACAATATGCTACAAAGACACAGGTTAAATATATACAGGACAATAATGTGAAAATATAAACTGGAACTCTAATGGTAAATGTATTTATTAGTAGGATTTATTGCTGACATGCAGGCAATGTAACTGAGAACTCAGTGAAACAAAAATTGATGTGATTAATGTCAGAAATTAGTAATTTTATCTTAGTTAAAAATAACAATTTCTGCCCAGTGCATCAAGATACTGTATGGGGTTGTTGTTTTTTTTCTGCACACGTTGACTGCTGCTACTCTGTTAGCCAGATATTAAGATGTCTTGACTTTTTCCTTTGTCCAACTGGAATTAAAAGAACTGCGTATGTCTGCAGTTCAGACTTCTAGTGGAGCCTTTAAAATAAAATCTGCTGCCCTTTTTGGGGGAACATTTTTTATTCAAAGCTATCATCTCATTTAAATGTGTGACAGTTTCATGCCTGATAACTTTTCTAGTAGTAATTCCTTATCACTGAGAAGCTAAATATGACAGTTTCTGAGTCTTAGATGTCCGGTTTCTTGTCAGTGGGTAAGAGAATTAGACTGAGTGACTTCAGCTGGGGAAACATCTGCTGTAGTTATGAGCTGATTGCTGGCTTTTGGCTAAGCACAGCTCTAAATCATTCTGTAGTTAAAAGAATCCATTCTGGTTATTTAGAATTGGAATCATTACATGGGTACCAAGTAATAAAGCAGGGTTTGTTTTTTTTTAAAAAAAAAGGTGAGAAAACTTTCTAGCAATTTCATATATGTTTCCTTATTATTGAAAGTGTTTGTATTTGGGCGATTTCTTGGTAGAAGATGTCTTTCAGCACAGCAGAACTTGGAGTCAATGTTTCTTACATCACACTGAGATTCCCCAAGTTTGGTACAGCAAGGAAGGTGCTATTTCATTTGGGCTGCATACCCCCTGCTTAAAAACATACTTACTTTTTGCCTTCTACCAGTTGGGGAAGCAAATAAGTTCTCTACTAAATGTTTGGCTGTTGCTCAAAACAGAAAGTATATGCTATGTGTTTCAATTAAAAGAAGCCCTGTAGCAAAATATGTTAGTCACAGGCAGAGGCCAAGTGTATCATTATTCTGTAGGAACAGCAGTCAAGATAATGAACGGCTAAGGACAGTGGACAATGGAAAGTGAAGCATGTCGTGTCAGCGCACTGTCAATGGAGTCTGGGCATGCTTTGCATTAGAAAGTGCTGTGAAATTGTGGGGATGTGGCTGATCTGTGGAGAAAGAGTAGAAGGTTGCCTAATAGCTGTAGTAATTTTAAGACTGGTTTAATGCTTTTGCCATAATAACCAAAAGAGTTAAGAAAACAGCTTTTGGTGTTTAATTCTTTCCTTGCTTTGAGACAAACAGAAGTTGTTTCTGGGCTTCCAGTGCATTTTACTTTGAAACAAAAGAAATTAAAATCCAAAAGAGACTTAGTCTGGTATACTTTTCTTTCCTATGAAGTATATCCCTTATGTAAACAGCTTAGGTGAGAAGCATGTTATATTGGAGTTGGGACTTCAAAAATTACACTGGAGAAGTGGCAAATCTCAAAAACAATATTATGTACATGATCAGCCTCGTAAATACTGAGCTCAGGATTCTGACTCTGTTGCAGCTGTTAAGCATCTTTGAAATCAGGCATGTAGAGCCAGCATACCACCAGTGGGAAAAGAAAAGATAGCAACACATAGAGTGAATGTTGCACAGGGAATGAAACTGGTGAGTTTGGAAGAAAGCAGAAAGAGAAAGGTGGTCAACAAGTTGAAGGGGGAGAGTAGCAAAGTGCTTATTTTGCAAGCTAAGAGGATGTGTTGTTTGCCAACCACGCGCGTTATCTACAAATCTGGGAAAATATGGAAATTGAAGGAAAAAATAGTAATATTATGTATTTTAACAGGTCACAAAAAGGTAGCTGAAAGTACTGGAAGAGTGCCTATTTTAAAACTGTGAGTTTTAAAAAAATATGAATATTATCAAACAAATTGCTGGAACATGTAGCATGTTTATCTGCTTGCTACTTGTCTAAAGTAGCATACCCTTCAAAACAATAACTATTTCTCTCATGTTTCTAACTGTTGTAAAAATGTATTTGAGCATTATTACAGTTTAAAACAGAAACCAATACAACTGCAAGATGTAATTTCTGTTCTGTTTAGGGGAAGCAGAAAGGAAAATAACTTTAGCCACATTTCCCTGCAGATGTTCCACTTGAATACAGAATGATATGGTGCACAATAATACTTACAAAAGTGGTATTTGATAGTGCCACCTATTGCTAGAAAAGCAGAACTAAAATGAGTACTTTTATGTGTATGCCTAAATTGAGCAGAAAAATGAATGGAACCTGTTCATCTTTTAATTATATCAAGGTCATTTTAGCTATGTGGATATAAGTTTGACCTTGTTTTTATGGCTGTGAAACGGACTATATTTTTTTTCTCTTAAATGGATTTATCGTACAGTAGCATTAGAGATGGTGTGGTAAGTTTCTATTCCAGAAGGATTGCGACTATTGGCACGTGGTTGAATGCCAGTGACTGTATTTTGGCTAAACCTATTAAGCCTGATTATTTCTCCCCCTTTAATTAATGACATTAAAGTTGATGTAATGCACTAGAAGATTGATCCTAATCATCCTAAAACTGCTTTAGATTTAGCAAACCAATGAAAGTTAGTTTTTTCTAGTGCTTGAGTTTTGTGTTAAATGTGAAGAGAATAAAATGTTTGTTAACATGCATCCAAAAATTCTATTAAAAGTAACTGGCTAATAATGAAAAGTCTTTGAAGACAAAGACTTAATGATCTGGATGCATCTTAATACTTAATATCCATTATCAGGTCTTTCAGTTAGCAAGCATGAAAGCTGATTTCTCCACCTGCCCTTTGAAGGATGATATTTGTTTTGCTATAGAAGTCTAACTAATGCTAATGGTAAAAATAATGAAAGATTTATAGTGGCAGCCTGAGATCAATTTTAAGTTTTAATTGTGGTTCTCAGCATTACTGATCTTTCTTACTGCCTCAGTCCTGTTGTTCAGCTCTACTAGAGAAACACCCTACCCTAAAAAAATACACATTTTTGGCTTGTAATCTGTAAGGGGAAGAAAACATGTTTTCTCTGCATTGTTTTCCTCATGCAGGATCTAGATGGCAAGGTAAGAGCAGGAAAAAATGGAGCAGCTTGGGAGTAATTTGTTCTTTTTCAGGTCCAGGCAGGTATCTCTCAGGAGTTTATTGCTGCTTCACATAACTAATATTCTTTGGCTGAAGCTGTCCTCCTTCCTCCAAGATAGACAAGTCTCCTGTTACCCCTGCTGAGCTTCTGAAGAACTAGATTGCTGCAAAGCTTAAAGGAATCAAAGGAAGCAGCTCTTCAGTATATAGGTGTCTGTACATTTAGAGAAGGTTCAGAAGGAGAAATAAAAGATGACCTACCCATCTCCTGACTGGAGAAATGATGTGGAGAAATCTGACTTCATCATCCGTGTTAAGTTCAGGGCTGAAATCTAATTTAGCCAATTGGAAAGTCTTTATTGATTTTTTTAAAAATACTTTTTTCCCTTCAAACGATGTCTAACTTCCTTTTCTCCTAGTTGCATGTTGGACCTGAATTTGAGGTCACTTGTATTCTCTGTCCCTTTCTCCACTGATCCAGGATACACTTTCTCTTCCAAAACCTGTTTTAACATCTTCTTTTTCCCTGTATATTTGTGTTTAGCCCCTCTGTCTTTCTCATCCTGAATGCTGTGACAGCCAAAAGCAGCATAAAGCCTTTAGCAACTACATTTTGCAATGTGGAGAAGAGGAAGGATGTAGCTGCCTAATGGCTTACTTCATGGATGGATTTTGTGTGCTCTCTCTTCTTGCATCTCCATGCTGAATCTCTTCTGCAGTCTCTGTTCCTATACATTTAGTCTCCGATTTTGTGTCTGTAGCTACCTGCTCTCTTGGTGTTCCTTAGCATTGGTCCACCTATCTTCTTGTTCTCTTGCTCATTCATCTGCCTGTCATCCATCCACAGAATTAGAGCATCTGAGCAAAACCCAACAGTTTCAATTCTTGCTGCAAAGTTTAAACCCCCTTTATAATTTTCCCTAGTGCAGATCCTGTCGACATAAAAAGGAAAATAATTTCCAACAATTAAATTGTATATCTTTATAGGAGTCTGTATGCCCTCTACTAATGAAGTTTCATGTTTAAAAAGTTACATACAAAATGTATGAGGAAAGGCATCTAGAATTGAGGCCAGCAGAGGGCACTTCAGCTTGAAAATGAGAATGGTGCTGAAAGCTGTACTCTAAATTGGCTATCTTTGTTTAAAAATGGATTATTTTTAAACAAACGTTAACGAGAATCCTTTAGGCAAGGGGTATTTGCATTGTGATTGATGCTTTGTTGGCACTGTCTTCTACAAACTATGTATCTGCAGCAAAACACCATTGTACCATGGAAGAATTTGGGAACTGAAGGAGAAAAAATGCTCCCCATATTGTTCAAGGTGTGACTTTACTAAAAGAAATGATACCTTTGTTGTGACCTTGTATCATCTAAAATTGAACCTGAGTGTATGTTAAAGCCATTCTTTAAAAACATTTTTCCCCAAAGTGGGTTTTTAGTTTCTTTTTAGTTGTGATTTGATTTATTCTTTTAATTAAAAAGCAACTGAAAGTGGAGAATACTGCAACCTATAAATTGATTTTTGTGAATGGTGGTGTAAATGACTTAATACCAAATAGTAATGTATTTCCTCTCTCAATCCAGTGCCGATATTGTTATCTTGTAATACAATACTAACATATGATTATATCTGCCATTAATGAATTTAACAGTAGATGACAAATTTTATTAAGATAAGAAGGGCCTCATGCTCTTCCATTTGCCCTGGTGTAAATCAGAAGTTACTGTCTTGAATTGAAAAGATTTATTCTTGTATAAGATCTTACTGGTGTAAATTACGAAAGTCAAGCCTGACATGTGGTGATGTACCAAATTATATTACAGGATATTTAAATTCTGTCTCCCACTGTGAACAGCAGGATACCGTTTTTATCCTTCCTGTTGAATGCAGAATCACTTTTCCATTTATAAATTGAGCCTGAACAGAGTGCTCTCAGTATTGGCTGCTCCTCTGTTACTCCACAGACAGCATATATTAAGACACCTGTTCATCCTTGTAAGGCAAACAACAAACAAACCAAAATACTTTCCTGTAAACAAATTGTTCTGTGATTAGTGGAACTAATGAAGCTTCACTGCCTGCAGGTTTCTGTCCTTCATCCCGGATCCCCTCAGCGACCCTCCCACCAGAAGGATTACCAGTTTCTCCCTGCTCGTATTCCCTGTGATCTTCCCCTTGTCCTTTTTCCCTACAGTGATGCCAGTTCCTGTTTTCCTCCATCCTTTGTACCTTCCTGCAATACCTTCCACAGGTTCCTCCTGCCCCCGTAACCCTCAGCAGCACTTCTGCCTGGCCCTGGGTGACTCGGGGGCTGAGGGGCAGCTGGTCAGTAGGCAAACAGTTATTAGCCTCACATTTCTCTTCTCCGAGGTGATGCTAATTCAAGTCTCTGGTTTACTATCTGACAGATTTTCTCAGAGCTCAGGGGAATTTAATATCTTCAAGATGACTGCCGTCTGTTAAATTTCATAGAAATGGATCAACAGATATTGAAAGTGTGTCTTTATTCTCTTCTCCTTGTTCCAGTGATTGGTTTTTGTTAGACTAATTTTGATTTGTTTTTGCAAACTGCTGTTCTTTCTCCTATCATGCTCTCTGTTGTTTTGCAAATCAAGTGCAATGGTTAACACCCTTGTTATGATATTGACTGGATAGAAAGCAAGCACGGATCAGGAAAGGAGTGCTTAGCCCCTTATTTTTAAGTGCATGTATGCAGCTTCCATTAATAAACTTCTAGATCTTGCACTTGAGGACAGTATGAAATGATTGCCTTTGAGCATAACAAAAAGAAAAGATGATGATGAATACTGAAAGTCTAGCTTCAAAAAAAACCCCACCAGAAGATTGCACAATTACAGCATATGAGTGATACTGAAATGTAAATAGTAGTGGAATGTATGAGGCTGGAAGGAACCTCTGGAGTCCTACCAGTTTGTCCTGCTTCCTGAGTCCCTCTGGAGTTCTAGCCCAGCTCCCTGCTCAGGCAGGATCAGCCAGAGCAGGTTCCTCAGGACTGTGTCCAGTTGGGTTTTGAGTATCTCCACAGATGGAGACACCACAACCTCTGAGCAACCTATTCCAGTGTTTGACCACCTGCGCTGGAAAGCAGCGTTTAACTTGAATGTCCTGTGTCTCAGTTTGTGCCCACTGCTGCTTTGTCCTGTCAGTGGGCTCTCTGGAGTTACACCCTCCCTTCGGGTGTATGTGCACTTGGGTGAGATCTCCCCTCAGCCTTCTCTTCTCCAGGCTGAGCATGCCCAGCTCTCTCAGCCTCTCCTCATACACTAATACGCAGAAGGGTGTGTGATGCACAAATGTGTCCTGAATTTGACCAGCATAGTTTTAAGGAGTAAATGTCACAGAATAAAGATTCTTACTTGAGAAAGAACAATTCTGAATAATAGCCTACATGTGAACATTTGCTTTTCTGGTAAAAACAGGAAAAGGTGTAAAAATCTGAGAGCTGAGCATCGCTATGTGAGAATAAAAGTTGGATGACAGTCTGTCCTCAAGATGGTTTCTTGAGGATTCTTTGCAAGTAGCATGATAATGTGGAAAATATTTAAAAAACTTAAACCCAGCAGACATTCAGACAGAATTTGCTAGCCATAGCTACATAAGGTACCATGCTGGGGTTTTTTTGTCATGTTCGGAATGGTTAGCCATTATGTTTATAAAGTTTTGTACTTTGTATATCGTGGTTTTTTACATCAGCAATATTTGTTTTGGATTACTGAATACCTAGGTGGAACTCATGGTATTTTTTTATAAACCAAGTATTTTTCAAATGTCATTTGAAATTCAGTACCCTGAAATTTAGATACTAATTATGTTTTCCAAAGGCTTACTACCTAGAAGTTGACCTGCCCATATATGTGTGGATATTTAAGGTTGCTATTGCAAGGGGAAACTGTTCAACCTTCTTGCCTATTATTGTTTTAAGTTAGCAAAGCCAGGAGCAATCGGTGTCCTTTTAAGCTCTACTTTTATCAGTGGCTATGTATAGATTCACTGTCTTAGCTTTTAATACTTGAAAATCCTATCTAAGTGTATTTATGCTCACTTAGGTGCTATCCAGTATTCGGTATCTGAATGCCAATACTCTCAACTGAGGCCTTTAAGCTCGTTTGTTGCATAGAGTCTCTTCTGTGTTTTGTAAAAATGAAAGCATGCACAGTATTTTTTATCAATATGTATTTAATGAAAACATCTGCAAGTTTTAAAATTGTCCTGTTTGCTCAGTGCAGAGCACTGGCAATAGAAATAGCTGGGAGCAGAATTACTACACTGTGCTTGGCAAGATGGCTTTTTGCTTAGCCTCACAGCACCAAATCTCCCGGTGAATATAAAGCTGTTTTCTCTGTGCGTCACTTTCCCAAAGGTGTATTTTTTTAAAAAAATATTTTTTATCTCAGTAAATGCTTTTTTAAAAAAAAAAAAATTTACACTGTAATGGTTACCATATAAAGATACTGAGCAGAAATTTTTTGCAAACAAATAAAACACGGTCAGTGAATCCTATGCTGGCAAAGAACGTACACGTGGCTCTTTAGCGACTAATCAACAAATGAAATGATTTCCATTAATGAGGGACTACTGATAAGCCATAAGCATTTACAGATACACATGTTTTATTGCTGTGTTGTATCAAGGTCTTGGCTTGAGCCCTAAACTAACGAGTTGACAGGTATTGTGAGAGGCAAGGACTAGAAATAATAAACAGAACCTACATTAAAAAAGCAGATTTGTCTTTAAACTACAGTTTGTAAAAGTAAGTTGGCTTCAGTCTTACTGATAAATATAACCCTTACCTAAAAGGCAATTGGCAAGTTACTTCTTAATTCTCTGAATATTTGGTACTGCTTACTTTGAAATTATTTTGGAAGCAACATCCAATACATATGCCAGATGTTTTTATCATTGTTTTGTTGTTTGCAGTTTTTTAATGAATTGTGAAGGCTCTTGCCTATTCCACTTTCATAGCTGAGAGATAGTAGGACTTGAAAAAATTTATTATTAAAATATTTTATGATTTAGAAATACTCTTTTTATTTATGTATTTATGTACATCATTCTGTAAAGGTAATTAGGTAAAAAAAAAGACCCAGTAAAAAGATGTATGAATTTCTCTAAACTGCTTAATGAAGCCTAATATAAATCTGAATTTCAGATCACATTAGGGTTGTCATATGCCCTAATTTCAGATGACAGTTCTGGCTTGCCACTCAGTTGGCCTTTTATTTTGTGTCACAAATTAACCAACCATGTGGGTTTATGTCACTGTTTTATTAGAGCAGTGCTATACTTAGAGATAGGAAAATTTCATTACAGTAGTTTTGTTAGAACACAACTCACGTTTGGTGGGGGGAGGGAGGAATAAACGCAGTTTCATGCCGTATTTAGATATTTTAAAATATGGATAAATATAGAGAATTGAAAAAATCCATCTAGTTTTCCACACTTTCTAACAATACAGTTCAGTGCAAAGTGTGGTTTATGCTCATTAGCAGCAGTGTATCAGCATCAAGGTGCTACATTGCTCTTCAGCAGCTGTTGCTGTTAATGGATGACTAATACTGTATACAGTAGAGAATACATTTGCACGTGAAAGAGTTCTTGAAAATGGTGTTTGTGACCATATCTATATATGTGTATACGTGCTGTCTGTAATTGAAGAAGGAGAATCTACTAAAATCATGAAAGGACAAAAAGCAGCTGTGAACTGTCCAGAGGTTTTTTGAATATGCTGTTTGCTGAAGGGCATCAGCATCTCATAAGCCTATTTTTTGTATTCTGTGGCTTGATTCTATGTCTCTAAGTCACACCATCTTGTGGGGCTAAATAAATGAGGTAATACATAGTTTGATGCACTGACTTAATATTCTGGGATTGGATTAATAGTCGGGCGAAAGGTGAAAATGTAACTTCTTATCTTCATTTGCCAGTGCAAAAGGCATTATCAAGATGAGCTGGTAGGTATCAAGCCAAATAATTCTTTTCTATCTCTGTCTAGAGGTAGAAAGATGCTAGAAGGAACAAAAAATAGAATATAGGCCATACTGGTTTGGATCGATGGCCATAAGTGGATACCTGGGGACAGTAAGAGAGGCAATCATAACTGAAATGCCACTTATTCTTTCCCAGGCTTTCAGCCCTTTTGGTCCTGGGACTGCCTGAGCTGAATGTGGTCTCGGCTGCTTGGGAAACCTCAGTGGTGCTCTCTTCTGTGGATTCTTCTTGCCTTTGCTTACATCCTTGTAAACCTGTGGCCTCCCCAGCATCCCCCAGAAAATGTGCATTTGCTGTGTAAAGAATCACCTTTTTTTAAGGAGGAGGGAAGAACAAAAAAAAAAAAAAAAAACCAAAAAAAAAAAGTGCTTTGAACCAGACTACTGCTAGTTCTATTTGATGTCCCCTGGTTCTTATATGGAAAGAGTCAGGAAGGTTGGGATAACATACCTTGCAGCTTTCTCTGTGGTGTCCTTTCCTCTGAGTGGTATGATTTTGTCGAAGGGGAATACGTTAAGTGACTGCAGCTGTTTGCTGTATCGCAGTTTCCAGCGGGGTGGGAGGAGGAGGCGCTGCCCTGCGGCCTGGGGAGGGGAAGGGGATCGCAGCTGTAGCGCTCCTTCTCTTTAGATCTGAGCAAAGCACACGGGGATTTTGACCATTTAATGTAAATCACAGTATCCTTGTTGTTGTGGTCGACAGTTGATAGGAATGCATACCTGTTCGAGATGAGGTAAATGACAGAGAGATTCTTACCCAGACTTTCAAACACACGTGCCTCAGTTTAGCTGCTCTTTGTATGTAGAGGGGTGTGCGTGTGTGTATCCTTCTAAAAAAAAATTTATATTTATGCACGCTTATGTCTCTGAATGAGACACATACTCTCCTGGAGTGTATTTATCCCTTTTAAAGAGACAGTATACTGGTTATCTCAGTATGCATGTAAATAATAACTCTTATCCAAAGACAGCATTTTCAATTGCAGTTACTATTGATTTTTCATAAAATACTGTTGGAATAGTTCATTATTGGGATGTTAAGTTTTGCTTATATCCAGACCAAATGTACTTCTAGTGGTGCCTGGTGATGGTGCTGCGAATGGTTGCAGAGTTTCCTTCATCCCACAAAAAAAATGTTTCCTCAGTGTTTGAAGCTGCTTTGGGTGCCTCTACACAACTGGCTGGTGCAATGTAAAGAAGGAAAGACCAGGACTTTATTTGCAGGGTGTGTTATGATTTAAGCCTGCAGATCCATTTTAGGGGTTGACCAGCCGTGCCTGTGTGCCAGCCGCTGCTCCTGGCAGCACTAAATGGCTGACAGAGACAGGTCTTCTCCCTCCCCTGCTGATGTCCCTTTCCCTTTCTGGTAGCCCTAGTTCCTTTCCTCCTTAGATGAGCTGTGTTTGGCCTAATAGGATTATCCACCTCTTCTGTTCCCTCTCCCCCTCCCTGACATTTGCAGCTTCACCTAAGTAACTGTCTATTGCTGTTTGAATCTGCTTACCATGATGCACATCTTTGAAGCTTTGCAGTAGTTCTCAGTTAATGATATTCCATCATTTTTACTGTTTTATTCTTTTCTCCATTTCATTTTGTCCTTTGTAATTGCAAAACTCTCACTGTAAAGTAATGGTAAATACAGTCTTATATTTATTTTTATGCTTCCAAGTGAAGCTCCTGATTCATTTACTCAGGTTCTTATCTACTTGGCTGTTTGCTTAATATCATTTCAAGGAACCCCTTGGACTTGGGTGAGTTAGACTGCTAGTTGTGGTGTTCGTGTGTACATGTATATACACTAACACTTTGCACCTTTTAGTAATTGCTCAGGTTTATGCTGTAGTCTGTATTCTACAGCGACACTGATTAATGTTTTGCTTAGTTGAGCTACTTAAAAAAAATAACCCCAAACTAAGTATGAGGAGATAGGGGTTTTCTCATTGGTTCTACAGATTGAGGCTTTACTGAGTCACAGGCTGTGGTGGGCACAGCCCACAATGTGTCTCGCTGGTCTCCTGCACAACACCAGAGTGCCTTTTGGGAATCTTGCTCAGACACTTTGCTTTCTCCTTCCAACTCCTTTTTCTTCCTCTTGAGAAACTAAAAAATTCTTCACAATTGGCCTGATCTTCACTCTCCAAATTATTGATAAATGTTTTCTGTTTACCTGACACACTTTGTCAGTCCTTTGTTTTATTTGCAAACAAGAAGTATTATTTGTAGTTGTTAAATACACACTATGCCTACCTGTTGTTGAAAAATTTAATAAAGTTTCCTTTCAGATTTGTCTTTTTAAATTCACAGGAAAATATTTGGTTTAGTAATTTCTCCTCTAGAGTTTTTTTGGGTCTCTTTCAGGTTCATCCCCTTGCAGTTTTAGGAACTCCTGATACCCTGGAGCTGAACAGAATCTTTGAAGTTTGTTGTCCAGGGGTTTGTAATCCATCTAAAGCACTGTTTTGTAACTGACATGGATAAAACACCCAGCAGTGGTGGTGAATGATTTATTTTTTTTTCACTGAGCATAATGTTGCTTTATTAGTGTGAGCTCTCCCGATTCGTATGCTAGAAGGGGCTTCTTCCTGCAGGGATGGTACTACAGCTGTTGCTTGTTAAAGCACCAACTTTTAGTGTTACTCCACTGTAGCATTTTTAATTTATTTGTGGAATCATGGTCTCCTTCATGTTTTGGATGACCATATTGCTTCACTTCAGTTTCTGCATTCTTTCTCCCTGATCTTCTGGATACATATTTCAGTAGATATGTCACAAAGGCCGGTATATTTTTCATTTTTACTGCTTTTCTTTTTATTTGGATTAAGGTTGCTGTGTGTCTGAAGATGTGAACAAAGTTACTTCTCTGGTGGGTCGTGTTTTGTATTCTGCTATGATTCAGCTGCGATTTTCATTCTCTGCCTCTTGCAAGCAGTGCTATTAGATTTTTGTGATGAATCTTTCTGTTACCATCAAGGCCTGCATTCCTGTTCTTCTTGGCTTTGGTCAGGATTTCCCTTGAAAATTTAAACTGTTGTCTTCAACTATTACTAATATTCATTAGAAAAAAGGATTAATTGTTTAAGCTAGAAATTTGGAAAGTTGTAGATTATGAAGGGGTACAGAACTTACATACTTGAGAAATCAATAATTTCTTTTTTATAATTTCTTTTTTTGTTCTACAGCTGTAATATATTGAAAAACTTATGTTTATAATTTCATGGCTGTTAAAAGCTTTATTATTATTATTATTCATTAGCCAAAATTCAGTTAATTTCCATTTACTAATATATCACTCTCTTATCTTTTACTGGCTAATAGAAAGAAGAAATCATATTTTTTGTTTCTAGTTTGGCCTAAAGCTCATAAACCTAATTTCCATTATATGTATTGATGTCAGGATGAGGAAGAGCATATCTTGAAAGTTTTACTCTCGTTTGTCAAGGGTATTAAGTTTTGATCTGTATCACTTTCAGTAACTGGCATCTATATAAATATCAAATGTATATAAATTCTAGATATTCCCTGAGTCGTTGGAATGCTTGGTATTTTATAAAGCTAAGTTGCTTGAGGATGATAATACTATACGTTGAATCTAAAGTCTGCACTGCACATTCAAAGTGAGTTGACATAAAAGAACTAGATTTCTTCATTTTTTTAAATGCTGTGTACCAGTTTTACTTACAAGGAGACTCTGCAAGCATCTGTCTGTCTTTATTGAAACATGGGCTATATTAGAGTGCAATTATTCAAGCTGCCCCAAAAAAAAGGGGGTGTAGGGAGGAAAAGTAAAGGACTCAATAGCCAAAACTAAAATCTTTAACTTGAATTTGTCCTGGCCTTTGGGTGAAGTTTCATGATATCTTTTCCTCAGAATGCTTGCTTTATGCAGTGTTTTGATCAGATGCAGTATTTTGATCAGAACAAATTAGTCTTACGAAGCCAAGTATGGTGTTGCTTGCAAGATCGCTGGTTTGGGGTTTTTATTGTTGCTGCTGGGTTGAAGTCAATGAAACAAAGAGTTCAGGAGAGGGGTCATCTTATAACGTAAATGGTTGTGTGTTGTCTTACACTAGAGTTCCACCGTCAGCTGTCACCGTCTATGAGGACGTTCCTGCGTGCTCGTTCCTGCCCCGTGTGCTCCCCCAGCCCCATACGCTGTCATTACATACTTACATGGCAATACACTGAGCCAGACTAAAGAACTGATGGAGACTAAAACCGTGGCAGTAGGAGACAAAAGAAACAGGAATATTCTGGTAAAGTGCCCAGTCAGGTTCATTGAGTAACCACATCTGCTCCTGTCCTGGCTCAAAGGAGGGGAGGTGTTGCAAAACTAGAAAGCCAGTTGCTGAGGTACGGAGCGACTTGCCTCTGGTAGCAACGTTGCCTCTTTCAGCCTGCACACCAAGATGATGTCTGCTACTGACGAGGTCACACAGCTCCAGTGTTGAGTAGAGACCCGAACTGGAATCTCTGTGTCCTGTCACCTTCTGTATTGCGATAGATACCTGTATCAAACAGATGTGGCACAGCCAGTAAATCCTTACTTGTTCGTTATTTACTGCATACCTTAATTTATAAAAATGTTTATCATTCTCAGCTCACAGCTGAAGGCACCCAGAGCTGTCCTATAGCACACAAAGTGCTATAAGTGCTATGAAAATTGGGCACGTGGTGTTGCTGGACACTTCTTCAATCTTTCCATGCCAAGATCCCAGCCAATCCACTGGGAATAGTGGCCTCGTGGGTGCAGTGAGCATTGAGTGGTTAGTGCTGCGTGGCACTGGGCACTGCAGCGATGAGTCAGGGAGGCTGCCTGGCCTGGGGCCAGCAGTTCCAAAAATGAGCAGGAAAATGTTGTAGTGATGCTCCATGGGCAAGCACCTTGCACTAAATGATATGATGACTGAAAAAAAACTTTAAAAATATTAATACTAGACTACAAGATAAGATTTGTACCAACCAGGACCAAATACAAATTGTCTGTGTTATGTAGATATTGCAGTTCCCTGAGTTTTATGTGCTTGCAGCTGTGATATTCCATTTCTATCATTACTGTGTGTAATCTATAACCTTCATCTAAGAAACACGACTCATTAATTAATCATTAACAAGGGCAAGACATGCAACAGCATGAAGTGTGCCAAATCCTCTCTCAAAGTTTTTAAGTGTCTGACTGCTTGTAGATACCATCTCAATAGTACTGGCAGATTACTCTATAAGGACCGGATCTTGAAGTGTATAGTAAATTTATGGATTTTTATATCAATTGCTCCGGCGGCACTCAAAGTAATTTACAACCTTTCTTTACATTTAATTAACCCTCTTTGTACTCTTACTAGGTGCAGTTACTGTGGTTACTAGCACTGTTGGTATTAGCTGAAATTTAAATAGCAACATCGGCCGTGGCAGAAGTGTGGTATTTGTACCAATAGGCACCCACGGAATCTTTTAAATCTTTACATGTGCCTCATTTTGACTAACATTGAGAAGGATTCTGGACATGTGCAAACCCCTCTGTAGTGGGGTGCCCTGTGGTGGGGCCGCTGTGGGTCCGGTTGGAACTGGCCGGAGCCAGCTGGAACCAGCTGTGCCCAGCCCGGGGCAGCCCCGGCCGCGCCTCACAGAGGCCCTGCACCCCCCTGCCACTGCCTGGGCACGGACACCCTGCACAATTAACAAAAAGGTAACTGGTGAACTTACCCTTTTTTACTTTATTTTCAATACGAACTTCATTCTCATTTATCTTTTTCACTGATTAACTGACTGTTTGATCACAATTTCATTGTAAACTTGCAGTGTGGCTGTGAAGCAAATAGATGCTTTTCCAGGTACTAGGAAGGTATTCCCATGTTCCTCCTGCTACTTAGAAAATAATCACCTCTCATCATTAGATGCTGATAAACTAGAAGGAAGACAGAGTCTCTCAGACTCCAGAAATACATTGTGTCAGTGACAGGCTGCTACATGGGACGTGCCTTCTCTTTTGAGAAGTGGAGTACGCTATTTTTATGCTGGTTGGGTAGTGTCTGCTGAAATTATTTTTGAAGAATCTGATATTATTTGGTATTGTAAGAGTAGTTTCAAAGGAACAACTCCATCCTGTCTATTTTTGCTTTCTGTCTTGCTTGGTTTCACTTATTTGTAAATGCTGGTAGATGTATACAAATATTTCTCACCTGTCTTTTTACAGAAAGGCACATCAAGGTAAAGAATTGTTTGTTAGAATTTAGAGAGACATCTCAGCTTGTTGGATTGCATTTTTAGCCAGTCTTGGTAACGAGTAGCTTACTGAAAAACCCTGTAATGAAACATGAAACTTGTTTTTATTTTTGTTGCTTAATTTACTACATGGATTTAGGATGGCTTTTGGGAGATCTTTTATGCAGTTATTGCTAGACTGCTTCATCTTTCTTTGGACCTCTCACATGTAAAATAGGCCAAAGGAGAAACTGAAAACAGTAATTGTAGCGCTACTGCATTTTTTTTTACAGTGTCAGAGGAGAAAGAAAATCAAATGCTTTAAAATTTCCTATGAGTTTGAAAAACTTTGTACTTAATTTAGTCTTCTTTTAAAGTCATTTTTGTATCATCTTTTGTCTCGTCCATACAAATTGCTACATGAGAAGACATGATACCAGCAGCCCAATGAGTGAGAGTCCAGCAGGAGCTGGTGGGCATGGTGGGGCTCTCAGCGGTGGCTGCGTGGCCGGTGCCGCGTGGGAAGGGCTGGTGGGCTTGTGCTAATCAGCTGGGTCTGGATGGGCTGGTGCTAATCAGCTGGGGCTGAGCGGTCTGCCAGGCACCTCCTGGCGAGGGCTGGGCTCAGCAGGACCCCTCCGATCCCGCCTGGGCAGGCGGGGCAGCATGCTGTGCGGCGGCTGAGCCCTGAGCAGGAGGGCTGGGTGCTCCAACTGGTTGGGCTTTCAAAGTCAAACTACTTCTCAACTTTAGCTGGGAGTGGTCACATGTGTCTTTCTGTTAATTGACAGCTCCCCATAATCAGTTTTAAAGCCTCTGTAAGATGGTCTTTCTTGAGGATTAAAAGATGATCCTTCATATCCAGTTGTCAGTTTTTGCATGAGTCTGACTTGAGGCAGATTTTAGCTCTCACAAATTACTTATTGTTCTTTTTCTTGGTAGATTATCAGAGTTTGTACCTCAGTGTAACCTGATGCTGCTCTTATGAATGTTTCTGTTCCAAATTCAGCAGTTCCTGAAATAGTGATATACAAACAGGGAAGGTATGAAAGAATTAGCAATTATAAGCAAATACTGTAAATGGCACAGAATTACCGAAGCGGGAGGTATGTAATAGAAGTGCAATTTGCATTGAGGCATAGGCTGATAGGATTGCACAAAAGAGAGTAAGCATAATAGTGAAAATAAGGAGATTATGAAAGTAAAGACTGCATTCCAACCCCTAATTAGTGAGGTTATCTGTATTTCAGCTTTTGCATTTGTGAATTAAAACCACTGTTTTTTCTTCACATTCATGTTCTTAGAAGATCTTATGCCATGATTCTGGCCTTAAAGATTTTACATGATACTAATGTACAATGTGTATCGAATTCTTTGTCTTATTTAAATAATTGATGCTTTATGGAAAGCTGTTGGCCTGAAATACAATTATGCCTATTCATTTCCAGGGAGATAGACCTCAGCAGTTAAATAGTGCTAGTACATCAAGCTTCTTTTTTAACCAAAAATAAGTACCATTAATTTAAATTCAGTGAAAGCAATAGATAAAGCTGGCAGTGTTAAATACTCAGTGTTAAAAGAAAATTGCTTAAAAGTTACATGTGTAACAGTGAAAAGCATTAGCTTGTCTTTATAGGGTTTTAGATGTATTTGTGAAATATTTGGCTCTAGTGTTGATGGCCTGCTTGTCTGTTCCCACCTCCAGCCTGTGGTGATTTTGTATTTTTTGAGTGGGTGGGTATCAACTGTTCAAATTTCTTTGGCAGCATGACCAATCACTTCTTCACCATTATTTCTTATTGTTCAATTTCATAATGCTTGGTGAAACCTATGTTTTTTCCAAGTTATCTTACATGTAGTTGTGGCTTTACCTGGATCATTTCATTGACCAGCTGAAAAATAAATCAATTGCTGAGGCTGTGGGCATGTTAGGTAATTTCTCTTTTCCAAAAATCTTTTTAAGGATAATGAAAATACTGAGGGAAATGTGGGAATCAACACGTAGTATAAAGTATTGCATGCTGAGAAAGAGAAGAACAAATTGACAGAGGAAGCAACAAGTGGTCTGTGAAATGGTGACATCTAAGAGTACTTTAATTTAAACTTTCCACAGTAAAGATACCTAGAAGAAAAAATGTCTTGTTCTAAAAGTTTTGAGGAATACTGTCCAAGATTATCATGTCTTTTCTTTGGGAATTGAGTAGAGAGGACATGGTCCATTCCTATCTACTAGTTTCAGCAGTGTAAAAATTAAGTAACTAAACAATCTCATTGCTTGGGTGTCTACATTCAGGACAGGGAGGAGGGAAAAATGATAGGCATATGGAAAGGTGCCTCTAGATTATTTTTGACATCCAAGAGTAGGTAGATTTTGTTGCCCTTTTGGTAATTAAAAACAGAGAGATAAGTACCAAAATACTTTTGAAGTCTTTGCTTATTACTAGTATTTTACAGTTCATTCTTTCTTCCTGACAGATCCTTCTTGCTTTTCATTGCCCAACGGATTAAGAATTCTCTCTCACCTGATGAGCTAAAGACACGACCCGTAACAACTGCAAAATAGAGCACTGAGACTTCCCCTTTCAGTGAGTAGTCACAACTTCAGTTTTGTATGTTGTTTTGCTCTGAGATGTGTTTATACTGTAGACCAAAGTGCTTCCATCTATGCTTGAAAAATGCCTAGAAAGATCTCTGCAGGAAAGTGTTTTTGTAGAGGAAAGCAATTTGTCTCAGCACTTTCCTTTACAGAATCTACTTCAGTCTTTTCCAGCCCAACTGAATTACTTCAGAATGCTTCACTAAAACAAATATGCCTTTTTCCTACCTACCTGGATTTTCAGTTGCTGGAGTTGCCCATCCTGACAAATTCAGGATCAAATGAGGATGTTTGTTTATTGCTCCTGGCATCAAAAGAAATTTTTCTTCACTCAAGTGGGCCTTTTATTGAGGTTCTTAACGCAACAAAAACTATTTAGTCTATATGAATGGCTGCATATCATAAAGTTGTAAATCTGCATGTGCTATAATATATGCTGTGCAAAGAAAAGATAAACAAAGAGAAAAACATTTCAAATTACCTGTTCTTTTGTGGTGTCTCTAACTGCTGGACAGAATGCTCACAAGACACCCTATAATTCAATTAATGTTTTACATATGCTCTGGGAATTAATGTAATTATATACAGTAACACACTTATCCCAGTGTGTCCAGCAGAGGAAGCAGGCTATCTTGCTTAGAAGTAGCTCAAGAGTAAAGCAAATAGTAACCTTCAGTTGATAGATTCCCTTAAAAATTTAAAACTTTTTTTTTTTTTTAATTTTGAGCTTTTTATTCTCTTGGGGATTTTAACTTTACTGAATACAGTTTTTTGTGATACACCTGAAAATTCTTACTCAAGCCATTTAATTTAGTGGCTTGAGTATTAATTCAGTATTTCTTAAGAAACTACTTCTAGATTTTGCCTTTTGTAAAATTAATGTTTTAATTGGAGTTGGTTTAATGTAACATCTTAAACTGTATCACATGTCTTTCAAAACATGGTAAAATTGTGGTTTTTAGGTATGGTGAGCACCAAATTCTGAGTGAGTTCTTTCACTCACACTGAAAAAGCAACACATTCTTCTGCATTGCTTGCAATGGTTCATTTGGTTGTCATTATGTATTTTCTACTGAAAGGTTATTTTCTGACTCCATGACTCTATGTTTCTTAAGGTTTTAGACCATTAAGATCTGTGCTCCCTACTTATAAAGTAAATTATTCTAAGTGCCTGAATCTTTGAATTTCCAAAGTTTATGTAGTATAAGAAAATTAAAATGAGAAAAACAGAAATGCTTCAGTATAAGTAATTCTTTATATTGGGAAAGAAAATCTGGTGGGATTGTGGAGTTATTTTTTTTTTTTTTTTTTTTTACAGGTCTGAGTTTCATGATAGTTTTCTGACAATTCTGTATAATTAGAAAAATGTAACAGGGGATTCCTGAAAATTTTTTTTACTGTTATAAATGTATCTATATACTCTATGTAAAAGTTCATATATTTGTTTTGAGGGATCTTCATAGCCCATCTTCAAATAGTTAAAGAACATACTAGATTCCTGGAGAACAAACATTAAGTGATAAAAGGCATTGGTCCAGAAGCTCTCACTTCTGCTCTGTATCTCAACTGCAGTTTGTCAGGAAAAGGTTGCAGAAGTTGGTCCTCAGTGAAAATTTCAAAACACCTGATAGCTCAGTCTCAGAATCCCCTGCTGTAGTCTTGGTTTGTTTGGTTTTGCTGCCTGTTTTTATAAGGGAACCTGAATAGAGCCGAGTGATCTCCCAAGGTCCGACAGCAGTTCAGGAGCAAAGCTGAATATGAAATCACATTCATAATTCCCTGCGGTAATTGAGGTTGAAATGTGTCCATTTAAACCTTTCAAAATGGTGGCTACATTGCTCTGGAAAATACTGATGCCAGGAAGGATTTTCAGATACCGAGGAAAAGAATTCCTTCCTACTGCTCCCCATCATATGGTTGTGGGAGTTTGCTATGGGTTTGATTTGAGTCGAGACACATGCTAGGACAAGAGAGCTGAATGCTGTGATGTTTGTGAGAAGCAGAGCCTTCTTCCTTCATTAGCAGTGAAGTAGTTGCTTAAGAGGATTTCCACCAGTTCCTCCAGCTTAGGGAGGAGCCCTCACAGACCCCCAGGACATGGGAAGAACACAGCTACCACAAGAAGATTGCACACGCTATATTACTTCAGCTGATTTGAGGTTTTGTTTTGGGGGCTTTGGGGTTTTGTGAGATGTTCTGTCTTTACATGCCACAATGAAATTTCCTTGGCTGCGCGTTTGGGGTTGGGAATTTGTCCTGGGCTCTGTCCCAGCTGTTGGTGACACCTCTTGTCTTCAGCCCATCGTAGGGTCTGCTGTTGACTTTGCAGTGTTGAACCAGTACTGTTCTTTATTTCCCTCGTTAAATTTGTGTTCCTGTGGATTTGCTGGTGTGATGAAGTAGTGCTGGTAAGTTCTCAGTTACCTCTCTTTTGTGTTGTTTGCCCAGACTCTGAGCACTGCCTGTTTCTGCCTTTTAATTTTTTTGTCCTTTATACAACTGACAAACACTCGCCATCAATTCCCAAACAAAAATATTGAGACTAATTTCCCTACATCGCGTCCTTCTCCAACATTTTCTGTGTTATTCAGAGGCCGTTGCTGTGACATCAGTGTTTCAGCATATTTGTTAGGTTTGCTTTTTGTTTTGGGGTTTTATTTGGGTTTTTTTTTTTTTCAACAAAGGCTGCTATCACCCCGTCATGGTGGATCAAAGCCTTTAGAAAGTAACTACTGTAAAGAAGAAAGTTTAACAAAACCCTTCTGGTCTTATCCTCAAGGGAGGATGCACTTCCTTAGCTCTGTGCATCTTGGCTGTAAATTCCCTTCTTCTGTGGGAGAGGGAAGAAAACCGCCTCTCAATCACTGCCATCTTCGGTGCTCTCCTTAGTTCTGGGTCTGGAGGATGCAAAATTTTTTGCACTTTTAGGGCTGCCACTCTGTATAAAAGAATATGTTCTGTATGCTTTGAAAACCTTCTGTAAACTCACATTGGTATGAATAATCAAAACTGCTTGAGAAAATTGAGAAAATGTAGCCCTCTTCTTATTATCAGGCTTACATGTTTGATTTGTTACTTTCCAATGATTTTTAAAGGGAACAAAAGTATACAAAATTATGTGAAATGTTCATCGACCTTCTAAGTGACAGTATCCATCACCAACATTAATGCTCTGTGTTTGAGCCTATAGATCAAAGACTTGTTTGCGTGGTTTCTGCCAAATTCCAGGGCTACTTCTGCCAGTCGCATGTACCTTTGTATCCTGTAATATGTTTTGGCCAGCTCCTGAGAGGTACCTTCAGTGAGAGTTAACAGTCATTTCTAGTGTGCTTTCACTTACTGCTTTTCATAATTCTTTAATTTTCCTTTCCCCTTTCCAGTGTAGTTCTGTGCTCACAGTCTGCACACCTCACCCACCCCTGCCAAAAAACCCAAACCAAAACCAACCACCGAAAACCGATTCTCCCGCAAAACCCCAAACTCCACTTCCATTGAATGGATTCCCTTCCATGAGATTGCATAAATGTACTTCTTTGTATGTTTTAAAGATACAAAATAGTGTTTTGCTGAAATACAGTCAATAGATGTGAGGAAAATGTCTATATTCTCTAAATATGTAGCCTCGTAAACAATTTTATTTTTAAGTATGCTCTTATCCTTCCCTAAAGCAAGTTATTTCCTTTCCATTGATTTTTTTTTTGTATACTTGTGTTTTTGAATAGTTGTGGTTTTTATTTCCTAAGCAGCAAACTCACAATCAGAACTTGATAAATAAAATATTTGCACTCAGAAATGGAACCACAAAAGCAATGTAACTTCTGCTATTGATTTTTCTCCTGCATAACTATTTTGGCAGCAATGGCAGAATACCATCCTGTGTAAGCATAAAACTTACTTAGAGTAAATTGTTCTAAATTATGAACTAACCAATAAATCAGTATTGCTACAATGTTGTTCTCCCATTCCTCACCCCTCCCCTTAAATCTGTATCCCTAATAAGAAACAATGCATGTTTTTGATTTTTTTTTTTTAAATTAATACAGTAAAATGGACACTTCCTGGAATTATCAGCAATAATTCAGCATGATGAAAGAGCAAGGATACATATTCAATTAAAATGGATCGTTGTAATATGAATGATGTTTAGAGAAGCGGAATTAAGATGTTACCCATGCTTTTGTAAATTATACCGTATCACCAATCACTTGTTCTACTAAAACATATTTCAAGGGAGAAGAGATACTATTTCTTTACATTTCTGTCTTTGTTATGGAGTTTAGTAGAATACTAGTGTGGTTTGACCTATTTAGTTTTAGGAGTGACTTTAAATTTATCAGGACATATGCCCACACATTGGCCTTAGAACTGCAAAAATACGTGTTGGGAGAGAAATTATTTTAGCAGCATTTCTTAAGACCCAAGATTTGATTTGAGGAAATAAACGAAACACTGTCATTTCTCAAGTCCTGCATGAATAGATGAGAAATTGAATCTTATTTTGGATAAATTCAGCCTCTGTCAGATGTGTGGAAGATGGGAATAATTCAAGCAGAACAGTAAGTCTAGGATGATTTACAAAAAAAAAAAAAAAAAGATTACTGTATCTTAAAATATTTTTGGTGGACTCTAGATATGAGTATTCAGACTGAGAGTCTGTAATGAGAAAAACTGTATAAAATACAAAATTATCACTAAATATCAAGAATGTACTAACAAAGATAAGTAGATGTTTGAAATCCTGCATTTTTGACTGATTACTATGTAGCATACAAAGTTGAGTGTTGATAAATAGATGCTGATAGTATTCAGTTTTTTATAAGGATTCTCTTGGAGTTAGGTACAGGTTTTACTAACAGTAATCTGCATTCTGTGCCATGAAGTTGTGTAATTCATATATTTTTCATATACTTCAGTGGGATATGAGCTTTTGTATAAAAAAGGCTCTGTGGAGAAAAAAACAACCAAAACACATTTGAGCTTTGACCTTTGATTTTTCTAACTAAGGGCAGGTTTTAATATAGGTCATAATTTTTAGAAAGAAAACTAATCTTTTTCCTTCTGTGGGAATATGGGACTGTAAGTGAAAGGGTGGGGGGAAAATGTAGATATTGCGACTGACCTAGAATGCAAGCTTGAGGGAATTATTAGTATACTACTTACAGTGAGGCTGAAATGGGCAGATCTTGACTAGAAACTCTGAAATGGCATTCTGTGGCTGTGTGCTTGGAGAGCCCAAGGAAAAGAGTTGCAGCTCATCACAGATGATGCTCTCTGAAATACTTCTGTGTATCCTGCTACAAGCACTGAATAAGGGTATCTGACATCAAGGAAAATGTACAATCCTAGCTGTGGTGCTCTTAGCAATCTGTCTTTTATTTACAGTTTTATCCATTCTTTACTGGTAATTCTAGATTTTTGTGGAACCAATTCTGAAGTCTTACTGGAAACTTGCTGTGACTTCAGAAGAAATTCTGTGTGCTTGAGAATGATGTAGCCCTTCATGTCTGAGGAATCCTGAGCTGAAATATTTCAGAGCTACCTCGTTAAAAGGAAAATGTTTGCAGTCAGCATCCTTCTTGGAAGGAACCCTCTGTTTGTAATTACTTTGTGACTGGAGTTTGAGGTAGTGTGGCTGTGTAGGTGTCTGATAAATGTTTTTGGTGGAATAGAGCACACATGTGAGGAATGAGTAGATAAAGCTGCATTTCAGTTCCATTCATTCCAGTCCAGGCTGGTTCCTTCGCCCTCATGAACAGCTTATTTTTGTGTATTTAAAGAAAAAGAAAAAAAATATTTAAGAGAAGGCAATCTTGTGTAAATAGACATTTTCTTCCAGGTTTTTCCTTTGCTTTTCATTGTACTGTTTGTGTTTATAGAAGTAGCAGGTATAAACTGGTTCATTAGGCTTTGAATGCCTGTTATAAAATACACCCCAGTTCTGAATCAGTCTGAAATCAAATCACAAGTTAACTTTTAGTCAGCAAGCTTCAAAAATCAGATTTTGTAGAAAGAAAACAGAAGCAGTAGATAGAGCTAAACTGCCATCACAGTGAGAAATCAAAATGTTCAGTGCTTACAGACGTTTTGGTATCAGGAAGAGCTACCACCATCAGTACTCCATCTGACAGCTATATATATTTGCCACTGAAGCTGGGACATGAATCAGTTACAATAAGCCTGAAAACAGGCTCAGATGTCATCCTGGAGATGGCTGCTATTGACTGCAGGAAAGGAGATATTAGAGTGAGCAAGATACCTTACAAGAATAAATCAGTTTTGAGTAATAGGGAGTCCTCCAAGGGTGCTAATAATGCAGTAGAAAAACATGTCAGTAGGGCATTGGAGAGTGACAAGATTATGCTGCACTGTAGCAGTGTCGCAATTCCAGTAGGCATATGAGGCAAGATGATTCATAGCACAAATGATTTTTGTTCTACACTTTTATTCTTCTTTTCAATTTGAAGTTGTACGCAGGGAAGGTTGTGGTTTGCTAGTTATCTTCAAGCTATTATTTATTCTCGGTTTCACTGTGCCTTATACAAGTTTGTAATTTACATAAACATTACTGGTAATGTTAGTATGTTTACAGTGACCTGAAGTGGAAAAAACAGTATGAATACCATTGTCTTACATGATCTACTACAGAAAACCAAAATATACCTTTCAAAGTATGGGTTTCAGCAGAATAATTTAAAATTATATTTTTTGGTATAATAAACTCAATATAAATGGATTATTTTTTTTTAACCTAGCATCTGCTCACCTGTTTTACTGGCAGATGGGTATAACCACGCCTTTTTGAGCATGTATAGCAGAAGCAGCGTTACTTGATACAAGTCTTTACTGACCTAGCTTTTTATACCCCCTGGCAATCTGGGCCGTGCTTGTACAACACGAGGTTAATTACGGTACTGTGAGCATGCACATTAAAACAACCTGCCTACTGGTAGATTTTTTTTTGGTTTACAAGATTGCATCTTTCTTCTTATTTTTTAATATTGGCTTTGTCATAACTGTAATGTGGCACATTTCACGGACAGTAGAAGTTTCCCTCACTTTAGCAGAAATCTGGCTTATTATGCAGATATCTGCTTTTGACAATGAGCATCTGCAGCTACTCAAGGCATAGAGATGGTGGTGTATGTGTCTAGGCATCTTCATTTGTTATGCTGTGTTGTCCTAGAATAAATATGCAGAATATAGTGCCGAAGAAAAATTACAATGCAAAAAAAGAAACACATTGGTGTTTTGTTACATGATAGCTAGCTGTGCTGCTGGTTATAACGCAAGTAGTTAAATCCAAGTGGAAGGAATTTTCCTTTTAAAAAAAATATTCTAAATATTTGCTTTATCTCATTTTTTTAATTCGATCTCCTTAGCAACAGAAACATCTGTTTCTTTTCTCTTAGTCATTACATTCAAAGAAAGTAGCTGCTTCAAAAATAATGAAAGCAATTTCTATGAATTGGGTAGCTATTAATTGTTGCCAAGATGTTTTAGTATGATAATAAGACATGCGACAATTGGCTTTTTTCTTTAATTGAAATATAACTGTCTAGTTAACCTGTGCTGGTTAGGTGAGCTATAATCTACCAGCTCTTGTAGTGCATTTATTGTGTGATTTTCTGTGTGACAGAGACAAGAGTGAGCTTGACTTATTTCTCCTTTACTTAGGAGATACTTAGTATCAATGTGTGGATGGTTGTTGCACCTAATGTTTTATTAATTTGCAACTTCAAAGCAAGTCAGGGAAGAGTTTGCCTTGAAGACAGAAGACTGACTATGCATGGCCTTACAAATACATATTTTTGTACATCAGTCTACAATATGAAACAGCGTAATTAATTCAAGATATGGACTTTGTTTTATAGCGATGCTCTTTCTCAAATTACTATATATTTTGCTGTAGATTTTGATAACCCAATTTAAAGCTGTTATTTGGTTTCAAAAGGGCTTACTGATCCGTAATCTTCATCTGTATGGCCAAGAGTGTATTCCTAAATCGCAACAAATTGGCACATGTAAGTGAGATTTAGAAAGAAATGAGCTAGGACTGCAGGATCAGGATATAAACTGCTCTCTCTAACCCAAGAGAAACAGACTTACCTTTGCAGTGTTGAGAGGGAAGGACGTTTGCTACTACCCTATCCTTGAGTGACTGTCATTTAGAGCTAATTGCACATGGATGGACCTGCATACCTTCTTGATAGTGTTAACCTACATTAGTAACAGCAGTGGGGGGAAAAAAAAAATGTTCAGATGGGCAAAACTGGGAAGGCTTAAGCTCAACTGGAGCTGAAGTAGCAAGGACTGGCAAGAGTAGCAAGGAGGGTTCTTATAGAAATGTATGCTCATTTCAGAAGGAATCTCTAGGTGTTTATGAGTCCACTGATAGATGTGGAAAAAACTTAATGATGGATACTGTAGAAAAAGATTAAGTACGCAATGCCAGTTTTGCCTTGCTCTTCCCAAGCAAAGTCTAATTCCAGACCTGTGTGTGTACCATCTTGGTTTGAGGAGGAGAGGTGCAGACAGACTGATAAAAGGCTACTTTGATGTCCTTTGTACATGATGGCCAGCCTAACCTCTGTGCTTGGAAAGATCATGATTGTAGATTTGAAATCCACTTGCAAACATGTCAAGCATGAGAAGATAATCAATAATAGTGTGGATTTCCTGCAGGGCTACTAGTGTTTTACCAATTTAATTATCTTCTACAATGAAATGAATAGTAATGTCAGTCATTTTACACAGTACCAAGTTGTTCTTTGAGTGCACTTGCACACTGAAGACACACAATAGATTTTCTGGATGCTTCTACAGAGTATATATCTTTTGGGTTTTCTTCTGGTTTGGGGTTTTTTTTGGGGGGAGGGGTTGGGGTGTGTGGGGGGGTGGCACATTCTATTATTGCTTTCAATGCTCTCTGACTATAGCATGTGTACAGCAGGAAAAAGAAAATAAAGCCTTTGACTTGACTTTTACTTCAAGGACCAGCAAACCTTTGAATTGGAGAAGAAAAAAGTAAAGGCGATTACTGTTATGCTATAATCTTGTTCTGGTTTTGGCTGGGATAGTTGGTTTGCTTCCTAGTGGCTGGTATAGTGCTGTGATTTGGATTCAGGTTGAGAATTATGTTGATAACACTGATGGTTTAGTTGTTCCTAAGCAGTGTTTATACCAAGTCAAAGACTTCTCAGGTTTTCATACTGCCCTGCCAGTGAGCATGCTAGGGGTGCATGAGAAGCTATGAGGGGACACAGCCAGGACAGCCAACCCCAACTGACCAAAGGGACATCCCAAACCATATGGCATCATTCTGAACAAAAAAACTGGGGGAAAGTTGGCCAGGGTATGGCAGTCCACTGCTTGGGGACTGACTGGGCATAGGTCAACGGGTGGTGAGCAATTGCGTTGTGCATCATTTGTTTTGTATATTCTTCTATTATTATTTTTCCTTCCTTTTCTGTCTTATTAAACTGTCTTTATCTCAACCTATGAGTTTTACCATTTTTCCAATCCTCCCCCATCCCCCTGGGATGGAGTGAGCAAATGGCTGTGTGGTGTTTAGCTGCCTGCTGGGTTAAATCACACCAGTCCTTTTTGATGCCCAACATGGGGCCCGAAAGGTTGAGATAACGACAGATCTGACTAGAGCGTGTTAAAACAAATTTGTTATAAGCATTCATTATATTAGTTTAATAGTTGCTGGTCACACTGTGGATTTATTGTTGTGCTTGTTCTCAGAGTTGTGTTATGTAACACCTTATTTGCTATATATGTTCCCTGTTGTGCTGTTTATCATCTCTGGGTGCTGGATTAAGATTATCATTTTGCTGTACTGTGTAACACTTGCTTATGATATGATAAAATTACTGGTCATGAGACTAATCTGGTATTTGTACTCAGCATTGCCATCATCTCCGTACTTCAGGAACCATCTTTAGGAAACTATTAATAATTACACCCTTTACTTTTTCTCCTCAGAGAGCCAATCTATGAGGGAGACAGGGGGGGACACTTTTCCCCACTTCTTCACCTTCCCCTACTCCTCCAGTCTAGTTACAATAGCTCTCGAGAATCTCAAATATCCTTGGGATGTTCAAACCAACATGTTCCTATTGCTATGACTCTGGAATGTGTTTCAGGTCTTGTTAAACGACTGTTTAAGAATACCACCCAGAGATCTGCCCCAAGGCTGGATAGTTATGAGTGGCAGGGTGTGTGAGATAGTGTGGGCAAGTACCTAGGACAGTAGACACCTCCACTGTTTTGCAGCTTCACCCCTGAATAAGTGCAGAATCCTGAAAAAATAGTGAAATATTTGGAAAAGGTATGCTATCACCCTGGCAGTTTCAGACACAAATCACTGCAACGTGCTGGAGTCTGGCCCATGCCTACCAAGCCCTGTTCAACACTATTAAGTACCCTCAAGGGGAAGAGAAGGTCCATGGATCTGATGACAACATGACAGGCACTGCGGCCACTCCAACCCCTGTGCCAGGCACTGCAGCTGAACCAGAGAACCAGCCTGTGCCATGTCAGTGACCCCTATACACAAGAAGAAATGGTAGATGCAAAAGTCAGCTCCTTAGTAAGGGAGGAAACTCCTACTAAAAATGGGAAGGAGAAAGACGTGGATGAGGCAGGCTACTCCAGAGCAGGGCCGTCACAAGAAGAGGAGGAGAAAGAGATAGAACTCATAAATGAGGCGGAAAGGACCTGATCTCTGTCCCTGAGCAAGCTGAGAGATATACGGAAAGATTTCAGCCCTTGCCCAGGCAAGCACGTTGTTACCTGGCTGTTCTCATGCTGGGATAGTGGGGCCAGTAGTGTGAAATTAGGAGCATAGGGAAGGCAGTCAGCAGGGATCCCTGTCTAGGGAAGGGGCCATTGACAAGACAATTGGAAGAAAGACACAAAACCTCAGCCTCTGGTGGCAACTTCTGTCAGGTGTGAAGGAAAGGTATCCCTTCAAGGAAAATGTTATATGTCACTCAAGCAAGCAGACCACCATAGAGAGAAGTATCCAATACCTGAGGGAATTAGCTGCAGTAAAGGTGATTTATGATGACCTGGACAATGAGCAGTTAACCAAAGATCCAGATGAAGTCAAGTGTACACAACCCGTGTGGCAGAAGTTTGTATGGAGTGCACCGTTGTCGTATGCATTGGCAGTAATGGACTGGAAAGATGGAGAGGGACAAACAGTGGATGAATTGGCTCACCAACTCCTGCAATACAAAGCAAGTCTCTCTTCCTCCCTGCATCCTTGGCTTAGACTATCTCAGGAGGGGGTATTTCAAGGACCCAGAAGTGTGTGGTGAGCTTTTGGTATAGCTGCCTTAGAGACAGGGGAAATTAAACAGCTGTCTACCTTGCCCAGTCTCTCAGAAGACTCTTCTATTGTGAGGTTGCTGAGGGTTGAAAAACAACGGGTGCCAATCGCTACCACAGCTGTGCACCAACAGCAATATTGCACCAACCAAGACCCCTGATTTCCATCCGTAAGCTGATTTGTCAACTGGAGAGCCGAGAAGTGATCAGCAGGACTTGCTCACTCTTTAACAGCCCCATATGGCCAGTACCGAAGTCTAATGGTGAGTGGAGACTAACAGTAGACTATCGTGGCCTGAAGGAAGTCACGCTGCTGCTGAGTGCTGCCGTGCTGGACATGCTAGAGCTTCAATACAAGCTGAAGTTGAAGGCAGCCAAGTGGTATGCCACAGCTGTTATCGCTAATGCATTTTTCTCAATCCCTTTGGCAGCAGAGTGCAGACCACAGTTTGCTTTCACTTGATGGGGTGTCCAATACAGCTGGAATCAACTGCCCTAGGGATGGAAACACAGTCCCGCCATTTGCCATGAAGTGATCCAGACTGCACTGGAACAGGGTGAAGCTCCGGAACACCTGCAGTACATGGACAACATCATTGTATGGGGCAACACAGCAGAATAACGTTTTTGAGAAAGGGAAGGAAGTAGTCCAAATCCTTCTGAAAGCCGTTTTTGCCATAAAACAAAGCAAGGTCAAGGGACCTGCAGAGGAGATCCAGTTTTTAGGAATAAAAATTCCCCTTTTCTCTACCTCCTCCCCTGCAGTGGGGCAGGGGATGGGGGTTGTGGTCAGTTCATCACATGTTGTTTCCGCTGCTCCTTCCTCCTCAGGGGGAGGACTCCTCACACTCTTGCCCTGCTCCAGCGTGGGGTCCCTCTCACAAGAGAGTCCTCCATGAACTTCTCCAACATCAGTCCTTCCCACAGGCTGCAGCCCTTCACGAACTGCTCCGTTGTGGGTCCCTGTCATGGGCTGCATTTCTCCCCGCAACAGACTCCTCCAGCGTGGGCTTCCCTTAGAGTCCCGGTCTTCTTCGGGTGCAGCCCCCTGCTCTGGGATGGGGTCCCCCACAGGCTGCAGGTGGCATCTGCTCTACCAGTGACCTCCCTGGGGGCAGGGGCACAGCCCTGCCCTCTCCCCACGGGCTGCAGGGGATCTCTGCTCTGGCACACCTCCCCGCCTCCTCCTCCTTTCTTCCACTGACCTTGGTGTTTGCAGAGGTGTCTCCCTCACAACTCCTCCTCCTCTCAGGTTCCCCTTCTTAGATATGTTATCACAGAGGCGCAGGCACCATCACTAATTGTCTCAGCCTTGGCCAGAGGCGGGTCCCACTTGGAGCTGGGGGAGCTTCAAGAAGCTTCTCACAGGAGTCACCCCTCTAGCCCCCTCCCCCGCTTCCAAAACCCCACCACACACAAACCCAACACAATACCAAAGAGTTGGGCCACTGAAGAACATAAAACAATCAGCAGGTGGATCAGGCTGCTAAGATTGAAGTGGCTCAGGTCAATCTCGACCGACAACATAAGAGTGAATTATTTATAGCTTGGTGGGCCCATGACGCCTCAGGCCATCAAGGAAACGATGCAACATCTGGATGGACTTGGAATTGAGGGGTGGACTTGACCATGGACACTATTGCACAGGTTATCCATGAATATGAAACATGTGATGCAATCAAGCCAGCCAAGCAGCTAAAGCCCCTTTGGTACCACACTCCCACAAAACCACCAAGACAAGTGCCACCTGCTTACAATGGTGAAAGCAACCACCAGATGGCTGGAAACATATCCCATGCCACCGCCCGGACCACTGTCCTGGGCATTGAAAAACAAGTCTTATGGTGATGTGGCATCCCAGAAAGAATTGAGTCAGACAACAGGACACATTTCTGAAACAACCGCATAGACACTTGGGCCAGAAAGCATGGCATTGAGGGGGTATCACAGCCCCTGTCATGCACCAGCCTCCGGGAATATCAAATGGACTGTTAAAGACTACACTGAGAGCAATGGGGGGTGGGATCTTCCAAGACCGGGATACATGTTTAACAAAACCCACCTGGTTAGTCAGTGCTAGGGGATTTGCCAATCGCGCTGGCCCTGTACTGTAGAAGGGGATAAAGCCTCTGTAGTGCACATAAAAAATATGCTGGAGAAGACAGTCTGGGTTATTCCTGCCTTGGACAAAGGCAAACCCATCTGTGGGATAGCTTGTGCTCAAGGACCTTAGGTGCACTTGGTGGGTAATACAGAAGGATGGAGAAGTCTGATGTGTACCTCAGGGGGATTTGATTTTGTGTGGGAATAGCCAGTGATTTGAATTGTATGATGTTAACTGCTATATAATACTGTATGTCATCACTACAGTGTTTGCTATATGCCATATCAATGGTATTACAGTAAGAATTACCCAGATTAATGAATTCTGATGAAACAGAGCAAAGTGCACCGATGACAGAACCAGACAAGCGCAGTGGTGACGGAACCAGAACTGGCTTCAGCATGCAACAATCCAACACCACACACCATCTTTCTTGCCCTGAAGGACTGTTACAACAGATGGACCCCGAAGTCATGGACTAAATGAATTTAACAGACATTCTAGAGAGAAGGCCCGTAGACTAAGGGAATGACATCTCTGTGTGTGTATCGAAAGACAGGAAAGGCGGTGTTGATTAACTGGGATGTATTGGAAAGTGTGGGACCTGGGCGTGACGTAGATGGTATAGAGTAAGGGGTGGATATTGTCCTGGTTTCACCTGGAATAGAATTAATTTTCTTCCTACTAGTTGATGTAGTGCTGTGTTTTGGATTTAAGATGAGAATTATGTTGATAACACACTGATGGTTTAGTTGTTCCTAAGCAGTGTTTATACCAAGTCAAGGACTTTTCAGGTTTTCATACTGCCCTGCCAGTGAGCATGCTAGGGGTGCATGAGAAGCTGTGAGGGGACACAGCCAGGACAGCCAACCCCAACTGACCAAAGGGACATCCCAAACCATATGGCATCATTCTGAACAAAAAAACTGGGAGGAGTTGGAGGGCGGGTAGTGGCCTGAGGACTGGCTGGGCGTTGGTCAGCAGGTGGTGAGCAATTGCGTTGTGCATCACTTGTTTTGTATATTCTTCTATTATTATTTTCCCTTCCTTTTCTGTCTTATTAAACTGTCTTTATCTCAACTCACGAGTTTTACCATTTTTCTAATTCTCCCCCATCCCCCTGGGATGGAGTGAGCGAATGGCTGTGTGGTGTTTAGCTGCCTGCTGGGTTAAACCACAACAAACCTTTAATCACGTTTATACTGTCCCTGATGCTTTCTTTTTCTTTGTCTCTCTCCAACCCTGAAAATAATAATTCTGCATTAGACTACTTCTGGCACATGTAGGTGGCAAAAATGGTTTTGAGAAGCTTTACCAAAGAACCATCTGGAGCATGTATGAGGGCCAAGAACACTGAGAACTTCCTCCGTGGAAGAACTGATGAGCTGGGTGGAGCAGCGAGCAGTAAGCTATGGCTGTAATCCTTTTAACTGGCCAGCACATCAGACAGATGGGCAGGCTTCCCAAATGCCATTTCCCTCAGAGTTTCCAATAGCAGGCCATACTACTCCTTAGGTTTTGCTAAAGCAGTAGTGGAGCCATCCACATTCATGTGAGATGTGCAGAGTAGTCCTAAATACAAACATTAAACCGTTCCTGATTCCTCAGTGAGTGCACATTCTTCATATCCATCATATGCTGAAAGTGGAGTTGGTTATCAGAGCTCCTTAGGGATGAGGTTGCTGTAGGCAAGTAAACAACGATGGTTTTGGGAAGGCTGAGAGGGGAGAGACTGGGTTTTAGTGAAGATGGACACCATTGTCTATTCATCCGATTGTAACTTTCCTGGGTGGGGGAGGAGGAGAGGTATCTGCGGGAGGACCTCAGGAGGGAAGCCTCTCATTAGCTGTGGTCAGGGACAGCATTACAAAAATGACAGGTATTGTTGTTGCAGGGAAGAGCCTTACAAAGTACCAAACCTTGGTGTCTTGTTGTGTAGGCAGGGAGGCACGACAGGCTGCCACAATAGATGTCTGCTGCTCTGCAGGCAGAGTCTTCTGCTTGATGCTGGCTGCTCAAGTAAGTATATGGTTATTCCTAGTAAGTGTTGAGATTATTCCAGGTGAAACAAATATTGATCCTCTAAAATAAGAGTAACTAAATACTTGAAATCTTACTGCCAGTGTCATCTTCTATAAATATAATTAGAACAGTTATATGAGATCTGTAGTCATTCATTTCATGTGCACTTGCACATGCAGTTCATTAGGTTGGTGTCTGCCTCTCTTCTAGTTGAATTGTTGGAATAGGATGCCTTTTCTTGGAAGCAGGAGATGGTGTAAATTCTTTTATGATAGCTGCAAATCAATCAGTGAGGAAACACTTTATCACTTGGAGAAATAATACAGTCATCAGTGTTCTTTGCAAGGTGCCCTAGTTCTGTAAGAAGTACCCAAAAGTTTATGACTGCAAGGTGGAAAAAGAATACGTTGGTTTGAGGTAAGAAGAGCAGAAACTTCAGTTACCTGATACCTCCTATGCTGACCATCCAGCCATTTCAAATAATAAAAGGATTTTTTGTTGCTCCTTCCCACTTTTACCCTTCATTGAAAGGCAAGATTTCCCTTGTCACCAGCTATCTTAATGTTTCCTGGATTTTGGAAAATCATTGTTTACATGTTGGTGCTCTTTCTAAATAAATGTACGTGATTTGTAGAGGGTGTTTCAGAGGAAATGGCACATTTTCTTTCAAGCTCTCTTTGTGTTTAGGTTTCATATGCAAGCTATCTGTTACTGTCCATGGGTTTGTGTACATGCTTAGGATGGAATTTATTTGGAAGAAAATGACTAATTCTTTTATCATTAAAGTGGAGTAAGAAAGTAACACTGAGTGAAAAAGGAATAGCAGCCAGGGCGCTTGACAAAGATAGCACTCTCAGTCGCAGTGTTTAATGGATGTAACTCTTCAAATGCTTCCATAGCAAATGGGTACCTCTTTAACCTTCTCGGTAAATTACCCCTAAAAGTAATAGCTGATAATTCTGCAGCTCTTCGTGATGTCTGTCCACAAGTTATTTTTAACGACAGACTTCTTGTGAAGAATACTTCTTTGATATTCAGAGAATGAATCCCAGTCAATTTAATGCTAATGTGAATAACATACAATTTTTCATGTTTCAAGTTTAATTCTGATTTAACTTGAAATTACTACAGTTGGTAATGGACAGGAGAAAATATACATGTAAAGTCAAAATTTTTGAACTAAGCGTTATGATATAGGTGTTAAAATGTGTACTTTAACTGGACTGAATATTCAATTTTTTTTTTTTTCTGAAGTGCTGTCACAGCTGCATGAAAAATATGTGAATATAATTCATTTAATCAATATTCTTGTAAGGACTTTCACCTGTGGTTTGTGTGTGGTTTGGGGGGTGCTGGGATGGTGGTTTTGGTTTTTTTGTGAGGTCTTTTTGTTTGTTTGTTAAAACTAGTGTAATAACAATCTGAAGTAATTGCCTTAAGTTGGATCTAGGTTCTGTCACAGTGTTAGAACAGGTTCTTTGATAAAGTGGCACTGTACTCCTGTAATAAAAGAATATTTTATAAAGAAAGTAATGAAGAGTAATTGTCTTCAAATGTTTGGCAGTTACCGCTCTAAGACCTCATACTTATTTTAAGTTGAGGGTAAATTTTCAGTAAAACTACTGCATAAATTAGAATTACAGAACCCAAAGGTAGTTAGATATTGATTTAATTTTTTTTACCTTACTATAATGATTATTCATTACTGTGACAGATCGCAATCACACGCATATCAATACTAAAAGCCATTTTTATTATATATTCCAGCTATACTCTTAAAAAATCATACTATTTTTAACAAATTTATAATACAAACACCTTCTCCACAGAACCTACCGTTGTGTGGAATCCATTGTGCTCTCCAGAGAAGTTTAGAATCTGTGGAAAAATACTTTTAATCCACCAAAGGAAATAGGGTATTTGACAACATGCATTTGTCTACAGAATGCGAAGCAATATCTGATGAAATACGCTTTGTCAATAAAATAAATTGCCAAACAAAATGTAATCCTTCCTCAAAATACGTTTAGCCTACACAGTGAAATAAGCTACTTCCACAAAGTGCATTTTGTTGCTTGAATTATTTTGATTTGCTGTCTATCAGAATCTGTAGATAAAGTGTTTTTTTGTCAGACACTGTATATCAACCTTATTTTATTATATATAGATAAAATGCATTTAATTTGAAGGTAGACATTTGATAGGACACCTTAAACTGGTATTGGTTTAGCTGAAATGATAAACCTCAGACATGCACTGTTTGTGGTGTGAGAGGCTCACTTCTCTTCCTAACTGTGCATATAAAATAATGCCTCTGTAGTTTGTAATTCAGCTACTGTTGCGGTGACTTAGGTGTATTTAGTTTTCCTGTGGCAAATAGTTGCCGTGGATTGCTCACTGTACTAAGGCAAAATAGGTAGCTGTTTGGCTGATTGATGCAAATGTCAGTGCTTGTTCAAATTTTCATGCTTTGTCAGTCATATAGCTTGCATTACCCATTTCCATATGTGAACCAGAGGTCTTCAGCTGAGCCTTTCCCTGACTTTTATGGAGCCACACCAGATTCTTGTCTGAGTAAGAAGTTGCAGGAAGGGAAAGGGGAATGTCTAAGCCGAGGAATAGCTCTTCAATTTCTAATTAATTACAAGTTTTTACATTATTGTAATTCTGTTAGAAGATACAATAATTTTTTTATTTTTCAATGACAATTTCTTATTGATCTCAAAAATTTAAAAGTTATCTTCATTGTGTACATGCAAAGCTACTTTAGCCCTTATGTAGCTGTTAAGAAAGGCAGAACTCTGCTTTGGAAAAGGTTGCCAAAAATTAAATCTCTGTAGAGAAATACAAGGCTCCTGTTGAGTTTTTGAATATTAATGTATGTTCAAGTTTGTACTACAGGGTCTAGAGTTCAGTTTTGTAACATAGTGTTCAGAAAAAGGATTACAGGGTTTCCTATTTCATGGTTCTTGTTAAAGTTAAAATCACATATGGAACTCTAAATTTTCATGTAAAGCAATAAAAGTTAAGTTACTTTGAGACTATCGTTGTATCAGTCTAAGAAGTACTAGTGGTGATAAGTAAATGTGCAAATCGTTCAGTCATTGTTTGGAAGTGCAGAACCAAAGGTGAAAGCAAAGCAGAAGTCTCCAACCCAGGTGAGGTATCTCCTGAATTTGAGTGATTGAAGGTTGTCTTCACTCAGAAGTTGTTAACAAGGTCATTCTTGTCATTGCTTGCTTTCCTGTTTGCAAGAGTATTAAAAGTTTGAAGAGTGGAAAGGCTTTCAGCAAAAGAACTTAAGTGTCTACTCAAAAGTTAAGTTTGCACTAGAATGTTTTGAATGAGAATAGAATTACTTATAAATTTAAAGCAAAACTGAGGTCTGTTGAAAATAAATATATTTGGCTGAATAGAAATTAATACTAAGCTTTTGCATCTTGTGGAAACAAAAATATACAGTTCTACATGTGGAAAACACATCACAGGTCTGGTTCCTTCGCCTTCTGTACACATAACTTCCCAGTTGTTTCAGGAAGAACTGCATGGAGAGAAATATGTCCATTTTTATTATGTGTAACAAAGTAGAAATTGCTTTTGTTTTAAAATGTTATTTCATGTACAATAAACTAGAAGTTCTATAACTATAAAATGCATGTGTATGTACAAATGGGGCAATTGAACCATTAATATTATCTGAACATTGTGTAGTGTTACAGGAAGTGCATGCCTCCTTCCTTTCTCCTTCAAACCAGTATGCTTCTGTTGTTAACATTATTTGAATGAAGTGTGTCTACCTGAATGAAATGATTAATGTGATATTTGCGCTGATATTTTTACCTTAATTTGGAAGAGATAATTTCTCTTGTCCCTTTCGCTGCCATGTTTCTGAGCTAACACAATAATCACACATTATAAAATACAATTAGCTTGGTACATCAGAAAGATTTGACAGAGAGCTCACGTGGCAAGAGGCAGACTAATCTATATATGACGTATAGGAGCTGTTCTTCTCTGAACAACTTTATCGCTGAAATGAGAGATGAGCCCAAGTACCTGAGGATAACTTGGGTACTTGGGTAAATGTCAGAGCTGTTGCATTTTTCTCTATTTTAATGTAAATCAGGATTGCTTCCTCATTCCTCCTGTGGTTTAATGCAGTAAATCTTTATAGGAGCTGTCTGAAGATTAATAGCTGTTGTAGAAGAAACTATGTAATAGATCTTTAAATGATGGTTTTGAATTATGTATCATTTCATATTTTATTACATAATTGTATATAGCACGACTAATGAAATACCAATTAAAAATACAGTTGGTTTTTGAATATGTAGTTATTGGACATCAATTCATTCTTTTTGCTTCAGCTTGTTAGTGCAGAGCTGAACTGTAAAGTGGCCTATTTATTATGGTTTCTCTTCATTGCTTAAATTCTTGGTTGGTCCTGTCATATTGCTGCTTTCATTGAAGATACTTCTTTAGACATAGGTCAAATATCTATCTCTATTACTGCATGTGTCTGTGTGGACTTTGAAGGCAAACTTAACAATTGCCCCTATGCATCCTGATGCTGCATTTTCACATTTACATCTTGCCGTGGATCTGAATCCAGGTTATTCATGTAGTGTTTTATGCTCTTTGAAAGGAAGGGTCCTTGGGGCAGTCAGTCATACGTATTCTTTCTAGCTCATTTCTGTTTAGGGGCAGTAGGCAAAGGAAGGAAGATGCTTAGGGACTGAAAATCAGGCATGGGAAGTTAAAGAATTACTTCACTGGCGGAACTCAGAGCCTATTGTGCATGCAGGGAAATACTACTGGAAGAGTGAGGATCATCTGCAGGTATGAATGTGAGAAATAAGAAGGTACTGTATAAGTCAGTAACTAATGATTAATATGCAGATAATACTTTTTCTACATAGAATGCTAGTTTGGTTGCAGATAGGAAGAAGTGAAATGCACAGAAAATAGATAAGTCTTTTTAAGTTGCTGGAAAATGTCCTTTCTGTGCCATAAAAGTAAGACTGGATGAAACAGTATAATAGTAGTAACAGTCTAAGTCAGCTTCTGCAGCCTATTGCTCAAGTTTAATGCTAAACGTTCCTACTCTCACAAAAACTCAACCATTAGACCTTGCCTTTGGAAAGTTCTCATTAAAGAATGTGCAAAGTAGGCTCACTTTTGCTCATTAAGCCACTATAAGTATGTGTACAAGTCATAGTTAATGCTTCTTTTTATTCTATTGAGTGCACAATTTGCATTCAGTTTTGAAAAAAATGGTAATTTCAGAAATCTATTTCTTGATGGTTAGATTACAGTTATGCTTCCCACCTTATTTTACAGTTTAAATAACCCGATTCACATTGTTCTATGTGAGTTTGGAAGATGGGGGTATTAACAGAGATTAGAACTGAAAAATTGCTCCTGAGGCATTTTTAGCTTGTGCGTATGATACCAAGGCTTATGAGATGGTGCTTTCTGCATCTCTGTCGACTTCTTCAACCTAAAATTTGAACTTTTTCACCATGTCCACTGACTTTGATAAAAGGCTAAGAAATCTCAGAGATAACTAATTTCCTGCAAGATGACAGCAAACTTTTATATGCTTGTATTATGGGGAGCTCTCAGAAGAGAGAACAGATTTCAAAATGCCTTAGCTCTAGAAAAGCGTCCATCAGTGAATGAATCTTGTAAGGCACCAAAGTCAATCAACCACATGCAAACACAGAAATACCTTGTATATTTCGTCAGCAACTGAATTTCATTAGTTCCACTGCTCATAGAATTAATAGTTTTTGTTGAGAAATCAACAATGCAAGGTTTCATTGTCAGGGGTTTAAAAATATGTATAGGTTTTTTTATAGTTTACCCATCTTATTGCTAGAAATTGTAATAGAAAATGCCTCTCTTAAAATGGTTATGTTCAGTTTTCATGAAAAATTAATATAAGTACTGGGAATATTAAGTGAAAATGTGTTATGGACCTGATAAAAGTTGGTGAGGTTGTAGTGTAACTGTAGATAATTCTATATCCAGTCTCTGAGGCGGTTTCTTGAAGGCTATGTTATATGTTTGCACTTAGATGAAGAAATAAAGCATCAAATTCTTTCCCAATATGCTGACATTGATAAGAGATAAACAATATTTGACTTTAATTAGTTTTAAGGAAACCTTATAATTGGAAGCCAAAAACTAATGATGTTTCAGTCCCAGTGTTCAGAGTAAATAGAAAACACTGGAATTTTCTTCAGGTTATGTTGTATGCTTACCATTTAAGCACTCTAATGGTTTTACAAAGAGAAAGGAAATGTGCATGTTCATTTGGGTACGTTTATAAGGTGGCATTACATACAGAAAAAGGAATAAACTTCAGGAGTAAAATGCCCTGCATCACTTTTTAAAATACGTTTCTAGAATCTTGAAATGGTGAATATTAAAGCAGATTTATATATACTGCTTTAGTGGGTTTTAGTGATATAAACCAATTTTTTTTTTTTTTTTTGTCTGCTGTCATTCTGTGTTAGCGTGCTGTCTCAAGGCTTTCGCTGTCAGTTGATTCCCTGTAGCAACAGTTTCTTACACTTAGGTTATTTTCTTTGAATGAAATGAACCAGAATATTTCTCAGTGATAACCAGTTATATCTTCTGTTGATCACTGATAACAACTCCATGATTTGTAGTATTAAGAATTGCTGGTCCTGAGCGTCATTACTGAGAGCGATCGAAAAGTGAGGAGCAGTTGGTGTTGTTTAGTCTTGGCCTCCTGCATTGTATCATGTGCTCTTGTAGTCCATCGTCAGCCAGTCCAAAACCTCTTTATGCCATCTCTAGCTAACAGGAGGATAAATTGACTTATAAATCTTGGTTGCCAAGTGAACCAGGATCTTGCATTTGCTTACGAGGGATAGAAAACGCTTTTTTAATTCAGTTTCAGTTCAAATGCACTGTTACCATTCCCGTTGCAGTTCAGGTTTTGCATGTCCTTTTGCATTTGTTGTTGACCTGTCATCTTAAAGACTATTTAGGATGTGATAAGCCAGTAATGCAGCTGAGATTCAGATGAAGATGTTCAGATGAGCACTAGAGCGTTGGAATTAGACATCCATGTTTGGCTTGCGTTTCTCCTGTGCACAAACATTGGATTAAATTTGCACAAGTCAATGTTAAGGATAAAGATATTCCTGCGATTTCCTCACCCCGCTTCTATATATGGGAATTGTTGGAATTAAATGTAATTTTATTTGTGTTCATAGATTTGTAATGTAAAATTTTGCTTAAATATCTATCTCTTGCCATTTATTGCATTTGCAAAGATTAAGTGGAGGGAAAATGGGATATGAACATTCCTAGTTCCTAGCAAAGCATGTAACAGTGTTTTGTGGATAAAAAATAACTTGGGTTTTTCTGGTATTTTGTAGAAAAGCCAGGGTTGTTGAGCAAGCAGTGCTTCTTGGAGCTGCCACTCATAGGTTACCAGAAGTTCCTTATTTTCAATTAATAATTAGTTACAAAATTTGTTTATATTACTGTAAGAGTAATAATATTTCTAGATGGACTTGTATCAGATTTTTAAGTTAATTTAGAAGGCCCATCATTGAAGACTTGCATAGGATCTTGCAAGGATTTTGGCATTGAATGATACATATTTCTATTTGGTTTTTAGTGCATTTGTCATTACCTAAAGTGCCAGAGTCACTTCTGTCGGTTAAACAATTCTGTCAGTTTTAGTTTTGAGTGTTTCTCTGTGATTTATTACTTTGCTTTTTCCTAAAGCCTTTAGTCAGCTCTGTTAATCTGAGCTTTTCACTGTGATGATTTTGCAGCTTCTTCAGATGTGAACTGTGTTGACATGGACACGCTGCTTCTGCAGTACAAGCCCATATTTGCTCCACAGTGGTGAGCAAATAATTGCGTAATATGGAAAGTGCCTTATACTGTAATTTTTGGTGTGAACTTAAAATTTTCTTCTTTCCTGTGACTGACATTTTTTGTCACAAAAGTTGTCAGGGACCAGTGGTCCTCAAAGTGATGAAGCTTAGTGCTTTGGTTTGCTGCTCTGTCTGAACAGGCTTCCGCTATCCATTGTGGATACAGGAATTATATGCCATCAAACTGGCACAGTGATAATACCTGCCTTTTGAAATTCTCTCTTTCTGTATTGTACATGTCATGCTTCAGTTGCTGCAGTTTTTTAAAAAAATTGTTCTATGGTGTACTTACATGGCTGCTTTTTTCAAATGACTATTTCTTATTTTTCTTTTTTGTGTGTCTATGCGTATGTGTAGGAAAGAAGGCCTGCAGAGCTGTGTCCCATAACATAATGTATGTGAATTCCTCTAATTTCCTTTATTTCTCAACATTAATTGCCAGAATTTATTTGGAAGGAGCTACCAAAACCAGGAATTACAGACAACACACCTGAGATGGATTGAAAGTGAAACTTCTTCTGTCAGTCATGGGGCTCTGACTACACTTGAGTAAAATTACGTGATAGTTTTCTTAATATAAACCGTAGAATATGTGTTGATAGACAGTATGTTAGTGATGAAGTTCTGAGGCAGTTGGATTTTTTATATAAATACCCTTAAAGTGAAATTGTTGGTTAAAAGTTGAGAAAATGTAAGATATTTGTGGAAATCAAATGATCCTTGATAGAGCTGGGAGGATTCCGTTCTAAGGAAGGACAACTGCAGTCTTAATCCACAACATAAAAAGAAGGATAATTTACAAAAGAAAGTCATAATAAATGTTCATTGAATTATTTTTGCAGAGGAACAAAATATAGGAAAAAACATTGACTTTTTTTAAAAAAGTATGATTTTAAATTAAGCTCTAAATGAGAATTGCAGTATTGATAAGTTGAACAAAAGCAACTGTCTAAGGAGGATTCAGAAAGCAATGTGTACAATTTATCAGAGTAAAATAGCTTTATGCAAACATGTGTTTTGACAAATTATTTGAAGTGAGCATTATGAATGCTTTTTTTTGAATTGAGTAATATGCAAGCCTTCATCTAGGAGTTAATACATCACCTGGAAAAAGGACTCAGTAATCTCCATGCAGTTTTCGACAATGTGAATATAATTGCAGAAAGACTAAAACATAACCTTAAAATTAAGTCAGGGAGCCTACAAGAAAAATTAAACAACCAGAAAATAAATGGATTAGAAGAAGGAAAGACCTTAAATACATAGTAATGGAAATAATTAATTCAGTTAACATGAGGTTGCTCATTATATTAGTTTTATATTAATATGAGATTACTATGTAGTGATTAGTACATGCAATTATTTATTTTTAAAAAAGAAATCTGATCTGAAGGAGTTTCATTGACCTTGTGTCCTGATTTATTGCCTGTTGTATTCCTTTAAATGTGAGAATATATGAGCAGTCTGATGCAAGCCTTAACAAAAGTTAAGTTAGCAAGTTTTAACAAACCAATTTATTAAACTAAGCAAGACATTTTAGTGATTAATTTTTAAAATACAGGGACAAGTTAGTACATGGTAACAGTTTATTCTAAAGCCAATGAAACTTTAAATTTATCTTCCTAACCTAAATGTTTCAATGCAGAGTGTACAGCAGAATTCTGTTCTATGTGCAAGAGTTACTAAAAGCATGCTCAGGATTTATGATAAATTTAGAGCAAAATCATGCTTAATTTATGCATGTCAATAAGGTCAGGTTTTATCCATGATAGCAAAATCTAGATTCTCTGGATCACAAAGGAGAAAAGATTTCTTCATCTATGTGATGGACTTAAAAGTTCTTGTAAGATTGTTCCACTTCCAAAGAGGGGAGTGGGAGGGTAAAAGCTCTCAAGTGATGCAATAGTTCAGTGTGATTATTCAGGAAGGAATTTCTTTTGTTGGGGAGATGCAGTTATATTTTTTTAATTTCTATAAAGTAGATACAATTTGTATTTCTCAAATGTATTATAATCAGGCTATCAAAACATACCAAAGAACACAGAAATGTAAGACTTGCAATTCTGGTCCTTACAGTTTTGGTCCATTTTTTCAAGACGTAAACCTTGTCAATGTTTGTTATGTGCAGGAGAGTCCAGAAGTGTCTCCTACATAGTCCAATGGATGACATGTTCAAGTGAAGCATCTCAGTTTGCATCCCTAATTTAGAAAGAAACTTTGTCAACTGAAAATCAAATTCCTTATAATATGGATATTAAGTTTATGGCAACAGATGACAAATACTCAACTAAAACAAGGCATTTGTGAACATAACATATCTGAAATACTGCCGTAGCAAAAGGAAGCAATGAAATAACAGCTGCCCTGTGTAATAGAAGAGAAGGTAACTTGAACTCTTGAAAGCAGGAGATACGTGAAATAGTTATTGACGTGAATGAGGAATTGATTGATCAGCTAGTAACTATCCTAATTTAAACCTGACAAGGCAATGGATAGTTGATATTGTTAAATATCCTCTAATGAGGCAGAAAGGGGACAAAAGAAATGCTAGAGTTGTGTGAGTGTGGTATGAGAGTTGCTTTGGTAAACAAATGCAATATGGAATGACTGGGAAACAATAAGAGATGATAAAAGGTACAATTTTCTAGTCGTTTTTCAGACTATAAGCATTATGTCTAGCATGTACAATGGAGGAAAATGAGGGAAATTACTGAAGCTAGGAAAACATGGCATTATCCTTTGTTTGCAGTGAGTTTGCATGTGCTCTACGTTGTTATTACATCCTAATTATTTTAAATGAGCTCTATAAAAGCATTATGTCATTCCTAAATTTCTTGGGAATTTTAAGCATCTGCGTTCTGTGAATTTTTTGTTGTGTTTTTGTTCTGTGTTTTTGTTTGTTTTTCTCACATCAGATATGTGGGATTTGCAAATAATTAATAGATTTAACACATTTAACGATGTCAGTATGTAATTTCCACTTCTAGGTAAGTTCTTGCATAGATCTCACTGTGCATGTGGAAGAGGTTATAAAAAAAAACCACAACAAAATAAATTCACTGATCATTTTCTTTCACTTACTGTTGGTGTACTTTTAAAATACCTAACTGAGGGCGGAAAAAAGAAGACGTGAGTTACTGCTTTTTGCACTTGTCTAATATATGCTTATAATTTGGTAATCTGCTCTCCTGGGCAATTAAAAATGTACTTTATTCCCAGAATTCTAAGAGAGAAATTTCAGTGAAGGACCAGACTATGTGGATTAGCCCTAAATATGAGGAAATAAGTTTATGGCTTGTAATAATTGTGATAATCATTTTACTTGAGTGACTGAGAAGCCCTTTATCGATCATTTTAATTATTAAAAGCTACTGAAGATGCATTCTAAAAACGTTCACAAAATTAGTCTATCGTACCAAGTTTCTGTTTTCTGGATTTTTTTAAATGAAAATAATTTAAAGGAATGTTCAATTTAAAACCAAATATAATTTGAATTACTGTGAAACCCATGTACTCTGGTGCATAACTTCAGGTCGAAAGGGTCTGTGCGACATCAGAATTGGTGCATAGATGGCAAAATGAAAAAGAACAGCAGTCCTAATTAAGATGATCCTTTCTCCTGAGTGGTTAGAATTTTTTTGTTTTCCCCTAGTGTAAATTCTACTCGCTTGAAACCGAAGTTTTGTGTGTTTCCAAAATTAACCAATGCTAAAGTGTTTTTCTAAGATAGAATAGTTAGCATGTTATCACACTATAATTTTTTGTGACTATTGCTTTGGAAAAATGAGCTGTTTGAGTGGTTCTTTTAGCGGTACTCCACTGTGGCTTAATGTAATTAAGAAACATCACTGTGATACAAATAACACTGTTGTAATAGTGGTCATTATGGAGGTAGAGTATACTAAAACTAAAATTGCTCCAACCTTATGTTCGTAACAGAACCAAATAACATGGAGGTACTATGTATACATACTATTTTGAGAAATTATTTGATAATCATGAAAATATGCTCTGATGGCAAAGTTACTGAAGATTTTTATGTGTGTCACAGAACTTTATAATTTGAATTAAGAAAGTCTTACCATTTTTAGGGGTTTTATATAGAAATTTGTGTGCAAGAAGTATGAGAGGTTACTGATACATTTAGGAGGACCCTTCAAGGATTCTAACTCTGATCCATAAATCAGTGAGTTTCTACTGTGTTGACTTGCATATGTTCTGTGAATATTCAAAAGTAAATGGGGAGTAATCACAGTGTATGTAGAAGTGTTTTTAGGATGTGAATCTGAAGGGTTTTCTTAGGTCAGTAAAAAAACCTGGCAGATAAAGTACCATTAAGATACTGTTGAAAACTTATAGAGTGGGCTCTTTATACTTCAGTTTAGATTCCTAGGATTGTTGTACCAATAAAGTGATACTGAGTACCTCTAGGGGCTGTCAATACTGAACATAAAGCCAGCTGATGCCTCTCCAGCCAGCTGCCACTTTCAGAACTGCCAGGCAAACTAATATCCTTCAACTCTTGCCCCATTTCAGAATACACAAAGCTTATATAGAAGCTTCAAGATACCTCTGCCAACTTAAAAACAAGAGTGTAGTCATCTCATAAGGTTACGTATTACTGTGCAAAAGATCAGCATTGCTGTCACTATTATTTTCTCTTTTCCTCTGACTTGTTAAGGAGAATTAATGAGAGGTTCCTGGTTTGTGCTGGATTTATTGCTGCACAGAGGCACTGCACATGTTCTGAGTGTAAGCAGTGGGGCTATTGCCATATTCTTTAGTTACTGTGAACCTTAGGCGTAAACGAGGTGCTGCCATGCATACATGAAATGTTTGAGCAGGGCGGCAGAATCATAGAATAATTTAGCTTGGAAAAGACCTTTAAGATCATCAAGTCCAACATTAACCTAACACTGCCAAGTCCACCACTTAACCACTTCCCTAAGCACCACATCTACATGTCTTTTAAATACCTCCAGGGATGGTGACTCAATCACTGCCCTGTGCAGCCTGTTCCAGAGCTTGACAACCCTTTCAGTGAAGAAATTTTTCCTAATATCCAATCTCAACCTTCCCTGATGCAACTTGAGGCAGTTTCCTCTTGTCCTATTGCTTGTTGCTTGGGAGAAGAGACCCCACCTCACTACAACCTCCTTTCGGGTGGTTGTAGAGAGTGATAAGGTCTCCACTGAGCCTTCTTTTCTCCAGACTAAACAACCCCAGTTCCCTCAGCCGCTCCTCATAGGACTTTTTCTCTAGACCCTTCACCAGCTTCATTGCTCTTCTTCGGACACGATCCAGCACCTCAATGTCTTTCTTGTAGTGAGGGGCCCAAAACTGAACACTATATTTGAGGTGTGGCCTCACCAGCGCCGAGTACAGGGGGACAATCTCTTCCCTAGTCCTTCTGGCCACAATATTTCTGATATGAGCCAGGGTGCTGTTGGCCTTCTTGACCACCTGGGCACACTGCTGGCTCATATTCAGCCAGTTGTTGACAAACACCCCCAGGTCCTTTTCTGCCATGCAGCTCTCCAGCCACTCTTCCCCAAACCTGTAGTGTTGCATGGGGTTGTCGTGACCCAAGTGCAGGACCCAGCACTGAGCCTTGTTGAACCTCATACAGTTGGCCTCAGCCCATCGTTCCAGCCTGTCCAGATCTCTCTGTAGAGCCTTCCTTCCCTCAAGCATATCAACACTCTCACCCAGCTTGGTGTCATCTGCAAACTTATTGAGGGTGCACTTGCCCCCTTGTGCAGATCATTGATAATGGTATTAAAGAGAACTGGCCTCACCACTTGTGACCGGCCACCAACTGGATTTAACTCCATTCACTACAACTCTTTGGGCCCAGCCATGCAACCATTTTTATACCCAGCGACGAGTGCACCCATTCAAGCTGTGAGCAGCCAGTTTCTCCAGGAGAATGCTGTTGGAAGCAGTGTCAAAGGCTTTACTAAAATCTAGGTAGACAACATCTATAGCCTTTCCCTCCTCCGCTAAGCGGGTCACCTTGTCGTAGAGGGAGATCAGGTTAGTCAAGCAGGACCTGCCTTTCCTAAACCCATGTTAACTGGGACTGATCACCTGGTTGTCCTGTATGTGCCGTGTGGTGGCACTCGAGATGATCTGCTCCATAACCTTCCCTGGCACCAAGGTCAGACAGAAAGGCCTGTAGTTGCCCAGATCCTCCTTTGGGCCCTTCTTGCAGATGGCCATCACATTTGCTAACTTCCTGTCAACAGGAACCTCGCTGGTTAGCCAGAACTGCTGATAAATGATGGAAAGTGGCTTGGTGAGCACTTCTGCCATCTCCCTCAGTACCCTTGGGTGGATTCCATCTGGCCCCATAGATGTGTGTGTGTCTTAAGTGTTGTAGCAGGTCACTAACCATTTCCCCTTGGATTATGGGGGCTTCATGCTGGTCCCCAACCCTGTCTTCCAGCTCAGGGCCTGGGTACCCAGAGAACAACTGGTCTTACTATTAAAGACTAAGGCAAAGAAGGCATTAAGTACCTCAGCCTTTTCCTCAGCCTTTGTTACTATGTTTCCCTCCACATACAGTAAAGGATGGAGGTTCTCCTTAGCCCTCCTTTTGTTGCTAATGTATTTATAGAAACATTTTTTATTGTATTTTACAGCAGTAGCCAGATTAAGTTCTAGTTGGGCTTTGGCCCTTCTAATTTTCTCCCTGCGTAAACTCATGACATCCTTGTAGTCCTCCTGAATTGCCTGCCCTTCTTCCAAAGGTCACATGCTCTTTTTTACCCTGAATTCCAGCCAAAGCTCTCTGTTCAGCCAGGCCAGTCTTTTTCCCTGCTGGCTCATCTTTTGGCACATGGGGACAGCCTGCTCCTGCACCTTTAAAATTTCCTTTTTGAAGAATGTCCAGCCTTCCTGCACTCCTTTGTCCTTCAGGACTGTCTCCCAAGGGACTCCGGTCAACCAGTCTCCTAAACAGGCCAAAGTCTGCCCTCCAGAAGTCCAGGGTGGCAGTTCTGCTGACCCCTCTGCTCACTTCTCTGGGAATCTGGAACTCTGTCATTCCATGATTGCTATGCCCAAGACAGCCTCCAACCATCACATCACTCGTAACTCCTTCTCTGTTCCCGAACAGGTCCAGTGGGCCACCTTCCCTAGTTGGCTCAATCACCAGCTGTGGCAGGAATTTATCTTCCACATGCTCCAGGAACCTCCTAGACTGTCTCCTCTCTGCTGTATTGTATTTCCAGTAGACATCTGGTAAGTTGGAGTCCCCCATAAGAACAAGGGCTAGTGATTGTGAGACTTCTCTCAGCTGCTTATAGAATATTTTGTCTGCCTCTTCATCCTGGCTGGGTGGTCTATTACACACTCCCACCATGCTATCTGCCTTTTGGTCTTCCCCCTGATTCTTATCCATAAACTCTCAACCCTACTGCCACCATCGTCAAGCTCTAGACAGTCAAAACTCTCCCTAACATACAGGGCTACCGCACCGCCCCTCCTTCCTTGCCGGTCCCTTCTGATGAGTTTATAGCCATCCATTGCAGCACCCAGTTGTGTGAGTCATCCCACCATGTTTCTGTGATGGCACCTATGTCATATTTTTCCCACTGCACAATGGCAGGAAAGAGGTAGTGAGTTTTATTGACTTAATTATGGTTAGACCACTATGGGGCATGGGTTTTGGTATCACTTCTTTAACTGAACCAAGTGCAAGAGAAGGCTATTACTGTAAAAATGAATCGTGCTTACTTGAATAGTATACCATGTATGTGAGTTTCAATAGAAATACTCATGCAAGAGAAGAAGAGGATGTTCTTGGAAAAGTGAAGCAACTCAAGTAATGAAACGTGCTCAGATATGCACAGCATTGGGAATTATTTGAATGAGGAAAAAATTATGGTGATCTATCAGTTACTTCTGTCAGCTCTTGGTCTGAAATGATTTTCTTTTATCAATGCATTTTTTCAGAGATAATGACATCTCTTTAACCAATCAGTTCCTATTGGCAGTAGCACTTAGCTCCCGTGGAACCATCAGATCAGATCAAGTGAATTAATCTGTGACATGCACAGTAAAGAACAGCAGCATTTATCATCTCTAAGGTCATCCCTCACAGCAACATTCTCAAAGCCATTCTCATAGCAGGATTTTTTACTAAATGAGTGACATTGATGTGATGGCCCATATGTTCCTCCTTTATTTGTTTCAGATGTATAGCTTTCAGAGCACATAGTAATGAGGATTATACAGAAGCAGCATTGAAAATATTATAGTAGCGATGGCATAGCAGAATAGACTGCTAAGAATAGCTAGGGGGTGGGGTTGTTTGGTTTGGTTTGGTTTTCAAATTTGGAATGGAATGTCCTGTTGGAAAATGAAATTTTGGAACTGGAGGTCAGAAAATTCAGGCCATGGATAAAATGACATATCTTCCAGAACTGCAACAGTAGGAAAAAAACCCCAAAAAATAAAACCTAAAATTCACTGAATATGGTAGGAAACACCACAGATAAATTAGCTGACTTTGCAGGAAGCGAATAAACTAGAATTCCTGAAAATCATGATAACTAGTTAGGTAGAATTGGCATTGACTTGAAAAGACCATGAATTTACCATCTACTCACTAGGAAAATTTTATATTCCTTTTGTTCAACCTTATAGCTGGGAAGCTTTGACAGCAGAAGGTGAGGTATGTTTATTTAGTAAAGGATGAGGTCTTAATGTGATGATGCTGTCAGTCTATCCCCGTTTTCCCTGCATCTGCCTCTCCACTCCTGTCCTCACTCACTTTTAAACTTTGGACTGACTTCTTCCAAATTTGACAAAAGAGTCACTCTATCCTAAAGATGGATAAATTCTGCCAGGCTGTAGGACAGATGATCCTATAGGCTTGAGACTGGCATTATTTTGACCACTGCTGGAAAATGGAAAATTAATCAGAACTTTCCTGGACATTCTCTCTTTTTCTTCACACGGATTTTGTCTGGGTGGATCTTTTAAGGCGTGCTTTCCATGGCAGAGGGTTCAGACATGTGGCAGCATTGTGTCTGAGGTCATGATTGTCCAAGGTCAGCATCCTGTAGCCTGCAGGCTTGCAGCCCAAGAGCAAGTCTAAGGTGTTGAAAGTATATGTACCAACACTTTTTAAAAAAAAAAAAAAAAAAAAAAAAAAAAAAGGAGTTTTGAGACTGCTGCATTCTGTACATGCAGTATGTATTTCTTTTGGATGTGGTAGAAAGGCTCCCTTATCCCTTATCCACAGGAACCCTGGAATGAAGCCTGTTTTCCTGGATTACAAACTCTCGCTGGATTTTATTTATTCTTTTGTCCCCTTTTTCTTTCTTCCCTTGTGGTTGCAGCATTTATAAAGTTTCTCTCTCAAAGGAAATGTCTGATTTTTTAACTGGAGAAGAAGAATCAAGTCTAATGTGATTATCATCATAGGAAAATCTGTGATTATAAAAGTGTTCAGTACCATTTGTGCTTAATGGTCTGCTTTTCTTAATGATTTGCTTTAAGAAAAGATAAAAAGAACAAAAAAGGCACCTGCATGAGTGCGTAAGTTTCAAAGACAGAAATTAAACTACACTGTAATTTATTTATATCTCCTATATTGCAGAGAATTCAGTTGTGATGTAGCTATCTTGTTAAAACTATTCTTTTTGATAGAAATTTTAACATTTGAAATATAATGTCAGAAGATAAAAGAGAAGAAAAACCTGAGGTGAAGTTACTGTTGTTCTTGAGATTCTTTTTATGTTAGCCTGTTATAGCAGGACTTTGGTACAGCGAGAGAGAGTAATGGACTTCTTCAGCACCTGTTATGCCTGAGCTTTTTCCTTACAGATCTCATGTACGGTGTCAGTATCTGTATATATTCCTTAACTCACACGCTCTATTTCACTGTGGTGCCTAATATAGGTGTTTAGTCTTTGTATTTATTTAGTCCTCCTTACTTAGCAAAAGTTTCATGTTTGTATAGTTGCTCTTTTTATATGAAGGATGAATGCAATCTGCAGCTATTACAGAGCACTCATATCTCATTGATTAATGCACATCTGTGCATATAGGTGAGACTCACAGAGCTGATAACTCTCTTGACCATATCTTCTATGACTGCTTTTCTAGGAATACCTATCAATATAATGATTTAATTATATTTTTGGTGTTAAGGTCTGTCAGTGAAGTGATTTGCCACTCTTAATGTCAAAAATTGGAATACTAGTTCAGTACCTTCGAAGTAGATAATGTCAAAGTAACAGACTTGTAATCAAGCTGAATTGAACAAATTATCAAAATCATAATGTCATTAAGTCACTCTGTCAAAGGACACTTACAATTCATTTAAAAAAAAAAAAAAATTAGACCTCAAATTTTTACAGCCTTTAAACAACACATTGCATTTGTGTGTGCTTTGTTTGATTCCTGTGTTTGGGTGTGGGTTTTTTTTTAAAGATAAACAATCCCTTTGACATTTATATAGCTTTTTATCAGGGCTTTTAACAAGTTGATGGTAGTTTGACTGTTGCCTTTTCCAGGCCTGTGTTTTCACCCCCAGTTGCCAAGTGCACAGAGATGAGAAATAATATAAAATGAAAGTTTCTTTCATTTGTACTTATCTTTGGCTCTCATATTTCAATGAAGTATGAAACACTGTGTCCTTTGGTATAGCTGTAGCCTGAATTTAACAAATTATTCAAGTAGGTGCTTTAAACCTGGTGGAGATGCCTGTATTCTGCAAAACCCTGAAACATTGTCTTAAGTTTGTTTTCAGCAGGATGTTACTCTGTTCATGAGTTAACTGTTGTTCATATGCCGAATAGAGTTTGTTATAAAGACTGGCAGTAGTTACAGTTGTAACAAATGGATATATGATTTTTAGTGGGCTGATGCTATGTGGGTAAATAATAATAAAAACAAATTGAGAAAGAACAGTGCCTTAACCTCAACAGACACAGTCACTGTCGTAGTTAAAGGAACCAAATGGAGCTCATTTCTTTTCTGAGAAGTTGAGAAGGGACAATGTTGGCAAAGTATTGCCTTTCCCTACACTGATAATGGCAATTGAAAAACCTTGCACTGAGGCACCTACATCTGAGTCCTTCATTGGCTGAAATACAAACAATGCAGGTATTTTAGTAAAACTAAAGCTAACTTGATTTTTTGTTCATGAGGTTCTTACGCCTTTATTATATGTAATTATGGACTTTCTTCAGTAGTACAGATAGCTTGGATTAGGCTTCCTGCCATGATGTTGAGAGGGACGTTCTTTTTGTGTGTAATATTTTACAGGTTGGTAGTGATTCATTCCTCGTGTGCTACAACAAAGGAAATAATCTTAAATGGTGTATATCGGTTTTAAAGTTAAATATTTTGGAGGTTTGTTTAAGTCAAGACATTTAAGGCTTTCTTATTTTTCCTAAGATTTCTTGCTCTGGCTAAGCAGGCAGAGAATGAAGGTTGTACATATCAATTCTGTATTCACGGCAGGATTTGCTTGGCCCTAGCATAGGGTTCTAGGCCAAATGGCCAACAGCAGTTTAAAGGAAGCTATATACATCAAAGAATTTACATGTGTAAAGGCAGGTCACAATTTTTTTTGAAATATATTTTGCGGTATAAATTATATTCTGGTCATGAATTTGACATTTCAACCATATGATCCACGTCTCAGGCAATACCAAAATCACTCAGTCCAAGTTGAATAGAAGGAAAGAGGGAAATTGTGCCTAATGAAGCCTGTGCTCTTCTGTCCACCAAACCCTATGTTGATGGGTAGTTGCTCCCTTGGGTTGGTATTTTTCCCTGCATCAAGCTTGCCCAGTCAGCTTAGGATCATTTCTTGCTGAGCTCTGGGCATAGATGTAATTGATTGTGCTCAGCCTTTTGCAATTAGATGTCACTAAGTATGACATGTCCAAGAGGCAGTATTCAGTCAGTACCTGCTGTTGAATCCAGCCACATAATGAATCTTTTACTTCATTAGTGGATACCCAAACAGCTGTGAATTAATGTATTGTTCAGTACTGTTATTTAAATACATACTGTTGGTGTACAGAACAATTCTTGTGACTTTATAATTGGGTTTGTGATTTTGCTTTGATATGACTCAGTTCATTTGTAGAGAGCCATTTCATCAAGCAAACAAAGTATATGTTTGGCCACATGAACTTCAGTCTTTTATACATAAATTTTTAAAACTAGGTCAGAGTTAGCCTTTAAGTAGTCCTTAGGTTGTCTTCTCCCAGTTAAGGAGTAACAATATCAGGGATTTCTGGCTCCTTGTGTCTTTATAGAGATAAAATCAGCAGTATGCACTGTTCCCAAACACATCTGCCTTTGCTGAGCTGCTACAGTATGTCTTAACACTATTGATAAACCTAGGTATAATTGATTTCTGTCTTCTTTCAGCTATTTTGTGAGTTTGAATTAGCAAGTGTTCATATATCCTCACTATTGATTTCTCATAGATGAAGTTCTTCAACAAAGAAGGCACTAAGTGCATGGTCAAATGGAATAAACGGTTAAATAAAGGAAAAAATATCTGGGTAGCAGACCTGAATCAAGTAGTAGCTGCTGATTTTTCTGAGGCTCTCATCAAGAGAATCTGATTTTTGACCCATCTCTGCTGAGGAAGGCAAACAGAAATCCTCATGATGCAATTGTCAAGTAGTGACAACACTGAAGCTAAAAACTGTCTGAAAAACTGACTCTCTTGCTATCAACTACAAACTGGTTAGTGAATTAAGTGAGCAAAATCTTCATAATTTCCATTAAATTTTGCAAACTGGCCAATCCACGTATCTTCCTGAACTTATTTTAAAAACATGTTGAGACAAATGCACTTGCTCAGAAAGGTTCAAGAAGGAAGTCAAGAAAACTACATGAACTAAAATAGCTTCTCTGAGCTGCATATAAAAGAATTCACCCTCACTCTTCTCATCAGGCATTTGCACCATTTACACGTGCAAAATGACTATGTGAATTACGAAGCAAAATGACATGAAGTCCTGCACTTGGAGTAATATTTCTTCTTTTAATGAAAACACTCTTCTACCTTACAGGAAGACATTAGTTTCTCAGTTTCCAACGCTGGACATGCATGGTCATGGACTCCCAGGAACCCATGAGTGCCAGATTCTCTGTTCTCTGAAAGCAGAACAGAAAATCTGCTCTGCTGTTTTTCAGAAGAAGCATATGCACAGCACAAAAACTAGAATGTTGTATCATGGCCAGGGAAGCACAAAGTCTTCATTGACCATATGGCCCTCTGGGGAATTGACTGTTTTCCTTTTGATTATATATACTACTACACTGCTTAAATTAACCTACCTTTTCTGAAACTCTTCCAACTATATTTGTTTCTAGATTGGAGAAGAATTCTGGTAAGGATATGTATTTTGTAATGCCTGCTTCCTTCCATGATTCTGAGCTTGTTGGCACTTCTTTAAAGGAAGGATCAAGTAGAAGCCCTCAGGCACATCCTGTCAAGTCTTTAATTCTAGTGTCTGTCACAATCTGAAGAGCATACTGACATCCCTTTAAAGTGGGCCGTGAAGAGGATCCCACACCTCCTTTCTCCTGGTGCTAGTCATTCTCATATAGTGACGTGCTTCCTCCCTGGCAACAGTGGCTCCTGCTAGCATTAAAAATTTACCTGGGGCAGTTGTTCTGAATATCTGTGGTTGTTTGAACATGACTTTTGAAGCTTCTTTTGCCTCATGACTCAAGAACCAAAGAGCACCTCTATTATCCTGAGAGAACGTGAAAGGTACTTAGCCTGGCATTTAGCTTGAGTCCAGTCAGTCGGTATATAGGTTCTTCTGTTGGGTATGTTTATTAGTGAACCTTTTGTTGCATCTCTTTCAATCTTGAATACTGTTCAGAGACTGTCAGGTTGCCAGTTCGCTTTCCTGCAAAAAGAATATTGTTGGGTAATGAGCTGCCAGCTGTAATCTCACTCTCTGAGTGACACTACTGTTGTTTTCTGTAGTAAAACACAGTATAGGAGCCTGTGACCCAAAGTTACAGCCTGGGAATATCTGGATGGCAAGAGCGGCCAAAGTCATTGAAGTTTACTCAACATTGTGTATTGGTGGCATCCTGTAGTCTGGGTCAGGTGATCCTTTGTGCCTCAGTTTCTGTATTGAGGCAGATCTCTCACTTGGATGAAAAAATAACATACAACTGTAGATTGCAGAATGGCCTGAATTAATCTGTACTTTTTAAATATGAAGCTCTACCAAATAGTCAAAATGTTATTGGAGATTTAGTCTCTAAATTGGCAGTCTTCCTTTATGACAGTCTTGCTTATTTGCTTTCCCCTGAGGCACTACCTGAAACCAACTTGCCATTCTCATGGTCTCTCTGGGCCATTGTTGTGCCAAGCTCAGGCACCCTGCAACACAAATGCTGCACCCCTTCATCTGGTTCACCTGGGGTGTGGCAGAGCAGAATGAGGTGCTCTGTTTGGCTCTGCCAACTGTTCCTGCTCTCCCCGCCATTCACCCACTTGCCAAACCGGCACTAGACAACTGTCTTTTGGAATCTACGGCCATGCACTGCACAGGCTGCTGTGTGTGTCAGAGCTTATAGAGCAGTGGTGCACTTCCAGAGAAAAATGAATGTTATTTTTAAAGCACTAATAACTAAGAGATGCCCGTTCTCTAAAACACCACTCGGGCATCCTTATCCTTTTTTCTTGACTCAAGTGGTTGCTGTGTTCAAGGTACATTTTTGCTTTCCAACCTTCCATCCTTTCCTGTGTAAGTTCAAAGAGGACGTAAGTTAAGGTAGTGTTTGATTGCTCATGCTCTGGGAAAACATGTCAGATTTTAAAACTGAGGATATTATTCTTCCCTAAACTGCTGTTTGGTAGACCAACTTACCCCTTTCCAAGTACTTTAGTGAGATATACATCGTATATTAATTTTTTTTTAATGCAAGAAACATAATTAGAAATACAGTTATACTTGCTGTTGTGACATTGGAAGGAGAAATGTAAGTATTGCTTACCTAATAAAAATTGACAGCCCTTCTGTTGCTGTAATTTAAGGTTTTTTACTGTAAGTCAAACTGAAAATAAAAGTGAGGTATTTTCCTACAAATATCTAAATTTCTTACAAATATGAAGGTGAAACTTCAACTGAATTCCAAGGGCCTCTCTTTTAAATGTTTGGGGTTTTTTTCTTAGAAAGGGAGGGTTTGGTCCCTTCTTTCTAATTAAAATTACTTTTAAGAAAAGAAAAAGGGAAAGCAACAAAAAATAAAAAAGCCTGCTTTAAAAGATTAGGTTTCCAGGAAGAACATAGGCTAGCATTTTGTATTCAAATAAACTGATTTTCTAAGGGCCATGAGCTTTCTCATTAAGAATTCAGTTAATTTATCACCTTTATTTCATCTGTCGCCACTCTGTTGTGGCGAAGATTCTCTTATTTTATTAAAGAAATATCTGTATGTATGTGAAGGTTTGCATGCATAGTTACTTTGTATGCGTAGTCATCTAATTTTGTTAGTAATAACTTTACACAGAAATGTTCATGAGAATTTTCTTTATTCTTTCTAGAGTTCCATGTGCTCAAGTTAATACTTGGGTATCAAGCATTTTCTCATACCTACAAAGATTATTTCTATTTTTTTTCCCAAAACTAGTTTCAAGGAACTTGGGTTCTCTTGGTAGTCAGAATTACCTTGTTTTGGAGTCTTCCAAATATATATATAAAACCCCAAAATAGTAGGTATTATTGTAGACACAACATAAAGTCATTTTCAATCCTAAAAAAAGTCACTGTATATGCTGAATGAAGATTGACTAGTATAGTAGTGTCTCTTTAAGGTTATTGTGAAGAGTAAGAATGTATGAAAATGATTCACCAGGGCTGCCTCTTGTCTCCAGGTTCCTATAACAGGGAGATGATCTCAATCTGCCTTCATGCTGTTAAAATGATGCATAAGCCTACCAGCATTCTCAAATGATGGAGTATTATTGCAGTCTCTTAAAAGTTGGGCACTGAGATAATTTGCCTGATGTTGGAGAAAGAATGTACCATAACCCCTGTGGCTCAACTTTCATTGAATAAATATGGCATGCTGCTGCTTTTGTTCTCCTTGTGCATGGAAGAACAATTAACATGTCAAAAAAGAAGAATCACAGAATGTTCTGGCTCCTTCCTGTAAAAGTGCAATTCCACACTGAGCTGTGTTTTTTGAAGTTATTGAGCAAGATTCAAGGTTTTATCTCCAAAATATCAGAGGTAGTCAGTCTTATGCTTCCTATGGAAAGATAAGTTACTGAAGTTGAAAGAACTAATGAGTGCTATATTACTTTAGCGCCTATCATGTTTTAAGAATAGGACATCTTTTTATTGCTACATGTAAACAGGGTCTACAATATGACTACAGCAGTAGAGTGTAAAGAAATGGTTTTTGTGTAGAGGTAGAATCCTCATAGAATCATAGAGTGGTTTGGGTTGGAAGGGACCTTAAAGATCATCTAGTTCCAAGGCCCCTGCCATGGGCAAGGACACCTTCCACTAGACCAGTTTGCCCAAAACCCCATCCAGCCTGGCCCTGAACCCTTCCAGGGTGGGGGCAGCCACAGCTTCTCTGGGCAACCTGTGCCAGGGCCTCACCACCCTCACAGGGAAGAATTTCTTTATATCTAATCTGAATCTACCCTCTTCCAGTTTAAAGCCATTACATAGAATATGGCTTTGATCACAGTTTCCTTTTCTTTTAATTAAATAAAAAAAAGCTTCATCAGTTGCCCACAATAACTCATTTTGGGGGTTTGTCAATGAGCTGAAGATTTCCATTCTTCTCTTTGGCTGCAGGAAAGATACTAAGAGAGAGATTAAAATCTTTTTAAGACTTGGTTACAGATTTACATATTTTCAGGCTCTTGTCAGTTATGGCCTTAACTGATTTTTTAAAGGAGGACATTATTCTTCTGTGTTTTCTTGGGTCTTTTTGTTTTGTTTTGTTAGCCCCTTACCCATTATTGTTGAGGAAACTTACGTGAAGCTTATGTTTATGTGTCCAGCAGTATAAAAAAGCTATGGAAAAATACAACTATTTACAGTTTCTAGAGAAGTTTGATCTTTCTCGTTTATAGTCTGAAATTTGCATGAGAGAAGCTGTGAAGAGCAGATTCATTAGGTGTTTCTATTGAAAAGCTGTTGATTATTGGGTGGATGTTTCCAATTGTGGAAAAGTTCTGCATTTCTGACAACGATATGGAAACTTAAATTCAATGTAACACAAAATCAATAGAAAGCAACTTTTATAATTTCTAATTCTCTAAGTGAGAATGAGCAGTGACTAGTTCTTCTTAGTGTTGTTTGGATTTTATTCTGTCTAAAACAGATACAGGTTGCCAATATCAAAATAGTGATTGGAAGCTAAGTGGTAATGGACGAGAAGCAAGCATAGGCTCCTATTAGTATATGTTTTGCAGAAGGCAAATGAATTAGCCTGGGTTTTGTGATTAGAGCTTCCTTAAAGCAATTTTCAAATAAAACAGTTATATAATGCCCTATTTTGTAAAAAATAGGAAATTAAAAATCTTAGAATTTGCAAAAAGGCAAAAGCAGGTCACAGGCTGCAGTTACTGAATATTTGTTGCATCTTTAAATAATCTGTGTAAAATGCTAATGATATCTAATTTAGCAGAACAGCAGTCTTGTAAGACAGTATTTCAAGTAGAGTTCATGTAAATTTCTAGCTTACTCTTGTCTTTGATAACACCTGTGTCTTGAAGCATACTTTCAAAATTATTTAGGAATTCAATGGCAGTTTTCTTCTGAAATACATTTTAAGACTTTTTTACCTTTATTTCTACTTGTTTTTAACAGGAGAACCCTGAGAATTGTAATTTCAATAAATCAGAACATAAATTTAAACACCGAGATGCCATCTTGAGAAAGTTTTGTTGCTTCTTAAGGGTTTTCTTAGTGCAAGTGCAGCATATAGGTGACTACAAATTGCCTTTGAGACTGCACGTTGTATCTCACTACTGGTGAAGCTGCAGTGCTTAGTGCCATGGAAGGAGCAAGAGATAGGCGTGCCCTTAGTTTATATTGTGCTGTCACTGAAAAAAAACCCCAAGATAAATGTGTGCCTTTGTGCTGATAAGAAACTGTCTACAACATGTATTCAATCTTTAACTTGACTGCTATGATGTACACTGCTTATTAGGTCTTACCCTTTCTCTGGCCTGAGCGCAATTCTGAAATCCAATAGTTTTGCGTAAGATGAACTGCATAATTCTGAATTCCTGTGGCAATACTGCAACGTCTGTTTTGTGAGGAAATATTTCCCGTTGTACCATGTTTCAGTCTGAGGAAGACTACAAGAGGATATAATCATGCTGGATAAAAAATTACTTAATTTTCTTTTAGTAACATCCCTTTCTGCATCACGTAGAATTCAGATTCTGGAGCCTTCAAAATACAAAATGTTTGGAGGTACTGTGATCGAACATTGTAGATCCACTGCTGCATCAACCACCTTGTATCCAGATGGGTATACTTTAAGACTGCGATACAGTGCTTCAGAACAGCTTCATGTTTCCCTTATGTCCTGCTGGACTAATTGTTTCTGCAGTTCATAGTAATTGTGTACTTTTTTATTTGCTTGGCAGTTTTTGACAGTCCTCGTAGGTTCATGCCACTCATCCAAACTGTTGTTCTAAAATTTAGCCTGAAAACTCTCAACCTTGGAACCATACCTCGAAGTGTTGTGCTTTACAAGAGGTTTTGCTCTTAATTTCTAGATGAATGTAGATTCCTAAGAGCTTCCTCTAAAGTCTGATCACAACTTTCTGCCTCACTGGATTTCCTGACTTAACATATTTCCCACCCTTGATTGCTTGGAGGGCATATCTTGAAGCTGCTGGCACTGATTGGTTTCTAAATATAGGGAAATCTTGCTGCAGGAAATTTTGAGACATATCTGATAAAAGAAAAGGTGAGAAACTCCTCTTTGTTATCAGAAAGTGGCAGTTGAAGGTCAATTTTATGTGGGTTTCTGTAATTTATCTAGCTGCTGCAACTTAGATGAAAGATTAAATTCACCTTTTTCTGCATAGATCTCAAGTAATCAGTCTTTGGGTGAGGAATTAGACCAGATTTGTAGAGTTAGTATTTGTCTTTTCACCTTTGATTAAGGTGGTCTCCTAAGTAGTATTGTAATTCTTCTGTGATTTGAAGAGTGAGTAAGACTAGTGATGACACTTTTCCATTTTCCCCATAAGATCTTGCACGGTTGCATGTCACCTAGCACTCACTTTTACGGTGGACCCCTGTGTCATATGTTCTCATTCTCCACAAAGCTTTAACTCTGTATGAGTCAATAATTTACAACCTTTTCCTCAGCGTGCTTTTTCCCCTAGTTGAAGCCACTGCCCTTGCAGCAAATGTCTGTGGGTCTAACATTGCAGAAATGTTTAGTTAAGTGTGAAATCATTACCCCAATGTGATAATTTGACAATCTGTTGTGGCAGGAGAAAATCTTCTGCGCTAGCCCCGGTGGCGAAACATACTCTTCATACCATGGCTGCTTCTCCATGTTTCAGAGGTTTTGCAAGTGAGACGCCGTTTATTCACAAAGAACAGATCAGAATTAAATTCAGATGGTTTATATATAGAAAACTACAACGATCAGGAGTTACTTGAGCTATGTCACAGCTTGGAAGCTTGATTACAATTATGCTGTACTTAACCGTGAAACATCATCCCATTATTTTTCTTGTACAATGAAAACATAAAAATAAATATATGAGTAAGTAAATATATGAGGACAGAATAATATTCAAAAATAAGCCTATTGCATGAGGACTAGAACCTTATTCCTGGGCACAGGAACTGTGAAAACAGTATTTTCTTCTGTTCCTTACTTTAAGGGACACTTGGAATAGTTCACGTCCAGATTTTCAAACACACTTTTGAATTAGAGCTTTGAAGCAGCTCGCTATAATGGATCAGTGTAAATTACCACTTTCTGGGAAATAAAGCATAAAGCTTATTTTAAGGGTTTAGAATGTAACATAGTCAGAACTGGTGCTCAGGACAATTTTGATGTGTGTGGCCTTATGAAGGGTAGCCTTAATTAGAAAGACATGTCAACGTTCTGGAAGATGACTAGGCTGAGAACTAGAAGATGAGGATTATGGTAAGCGCTGATGAGCTGCTACTGTTATAAAAGCAGAAAACCCAGGCACAGGGTTGGTTTTTGGCTTGGATGTTAAAGCTTGAAATTTGCTATCATTTGTTTAGAAACGAGCTTTAAAAACTCTGATAACTGTGATCTATGCATTGCTACTGAGGAAAAATAAAGCCAAGTTTAAAAAAACTTATGGAAGTATTTTATTGAGACTGTTGGAGAATATTTAAATATGGTCCTTCACTAAATTGTTTGTTTCCTGGCTTTTAAATGTGATTTTCTTTTTGAAGCATAGAGCAGCCTATTTCATATTGTAACTTAAATATTAATTCTTGATTTTATTTTTCTCTTTATCATTCAGTTACGTGCCTTTTACAAGTATATTATGCTTTCAGTCCCTAATGCAGTTTCATTGGTTGGACAGTAAGGTACATTTTGTCTAAAAAGAAGTATAATACCCTCATAATTGAAGCAATAATACAGACTACAGGAGCAAGACTCATGGAAATGGGAAATAGTGTTACCCAGGGTGTTTTCGGCCACAAATTTCTGTATTTGTCAATTCATATTTTATTTAGAGAAATAAAAATCTTCTCACATTTGCAGGGAAAAGGAGGAAAAAGATGTGTCTATGTGTCCATAAATCCATGTATATGAAAGACTCAGATAAACTAGTGACAAGCATTGTGAATAAACTTCTAAGTGAAGCTTAAAATCAGTCAGTCATGAGTGCTACCATTATTCCCTTCACATTGCCTTTTATCTTCCTTTTTTCATCCTCTGCCAAAAATGTTTGGTACCTAATACCAGATCTTAATGATTTATTATTAGATAAAACTCTTTAATATCAATAATGTTTGACAGTTTGTCATGACTGCAAAAGGAATGCAACCATCTTTGATTTAGTCACAATTTTGATCTGCTTCCTTTTTTGTAATTTTTTCCTAAAACACCATGCAGTCCTTTCTGTGTATTTTTTCACCCCCAGGAGCAAATGTTTCAGTGTTCCTTTTTCTGTTATAAAGATCAATGCCAGAAGCCTGCTGCTCATGAGCAATCCTATTATAGCAAACTAGTACTCACATACACTGCAAGAAAACAGTTTAGTTAAGAAACAGATTTAAGTTTAAAGCTTGCAAAGGATTACTACAAATAGCATAGAAAAATCATTTTTTTTGGAAAATAATTACAAGTATCGTAACATTATCCCTTTAATGTGATTTACACATGCCTTTGTGTCTGTAATAAGTATACATTTAATTTTGATGAGCTACTTGCAAATAAATTTACGAATGCTAGAAATGAGGATGCTTTTTTCAGTTACTTGTGTCAATTGCAGGGTAATTGGCTGGTTCTTCAGAGGACTTGTGGGAAAAGAATTGGAGTACTGTCAGCGTTTGACTATGCTTTTTTATTTCCTTACTGTAAAGTACCCATAATTCAGCATAAGTTGCAGGCTCTAACCACAAAGATTATTTTATACTAAAGAGCCTCTAAAAGCAAGGTCAAAATGCTGCTGTGTGGACTAGGTGGAAATGTCAGCTACAACCTGAGTAAAAGCTGAAGAAGAGAGTGAAATGGAATGTACACTAAATAGATCCTCTTACTGCATGTAGCCTGCTCATGTTGATAGAATGAATGCATTAATCAATGGGACAATATATGTATATGAACTAAAGTGTATCTTTATTTTTACTAGCTGTTGTGCTGTTATGTGAAAGTGGTGGATAATACAGCTAAAAAGAGAAAATTATGCATCTCATCTTTAAATCCAGATCTGTTCCTTGCAGACAGACAAGCACCTACAGAAGATGTTGGGGTGTTAGATGCCTGTGTAGATGCAGTACAGCAAGAGCATTTTGGGTAAATGTTACGAATCTGGACAGATACTCTCGTTTTAATCTAAGCTATTGTGTCTGCTGGTGACAGGGGGTGTGTATATTGCACAGCAGTAGAAGACCATAATAATGTGTCAGTATGAATTTTTGTCCCTGCTTTTATCTGTTTAAGACAGACCATTAATGTTATTTAATATACTGTTCTGTGGTTGAATGTTCTGTTACAAATGCAAGTTGAAATACACTGTGATATAGTGTGCTCTGGAAGAATTTGAAATGGATGGATAAGCATGAGTACTCAGAAATAATCTTTCTTCCATTTTGGGTTTGAGAAGAATACTTAAATAAGGCCTTCATTAGCTGATGGTTAATTTGGGACAAAATACTGCACTTAATATTTAGTAAATGGAAACGAAGGTGTCTCATGCTGCTTGATTTTATTTCCCTCATACATTTTGTCCATTGCTCAAGCTGTGGCATTTTTGATACCAGCTAATTAGGTTCATTCTGTGTAGATGGACAGCCAAAGTGACTCAGCAGGGCAGAGTTAAATTACTTCCGTCCATCCTGCAATGCTTGTTAGCAAGTCATGAATATCCTGATATTGGGGGTTTTATTATTTGGTATGGTTCAGTATTTTCTTCAGAGAAATTGTGAAGCATGGGCCTACATTAGCCTACAAGAAGGTTTTAGATACGTTAAAGGTGCTTATCTTTTTCCTTGGAAATATCTTGTAACCTAGCGTTTTGCCTAAAATGTTTTGATGTTCTAATACGTGTACTGACTCATTGAAGTATGGCAGCTTTGTACAAAAACTCTCAGCAAACATTTGCCATGTGGAGACCAGTAATATAATTAATTTGCCTTAGAATAAATTCTGTATTTCCTAACTGTCTAAAAAGATGAATGGTTACAGAGTTGTTAACACTGGAAAATCTTTGAGAACTAGAATGATTTGGAACCTGGAAAAGGTGCAAGGGCAGAGGATTACACAGGTCGTTCTTGTCTGTGTTAGTGACTCCGGGAAAAGATCAGGTTTTATTAGGAACATGGCTAAATAGATGCATCTCAGGGACAAAACTGGTACAATGCTTTTATATTAAGCATAAACATAGTTTACATAGACAAACTGTGCTTACAAACCAAGCAGTAGAGGCCATACTGTTAATTTCTTTCTCAGGAGAGGGTTTTATGATTTTGCATTGTATTTTTCTTTAGCATTCATCTAAGATACTTCACAGATCTTGGACAGTAATTGTTCAGTAAGCAGCAGCTGTTGCAAATGAATACCACTCCCAAAGTGTTAGTTTATATTTACCATTTATTGCTGGATCTTGATAGCTGTCTAGTTATGCTGTTTGCTAAGCAGTCTTCTTGGTTCTCTCGTGTATTACTTAAAATATCAGTTGGGTAAGGAAAGCTGTAATGGTGCCTCGGATATTTCACTGTACTGAGATATAAGATTGTTTGTGGGCCATGGTAGCAGGAGTAGACTTCTCTCTGAATTTCCTGTTTGCTTTAATAAGGCAGAGATGTGGTGCTAAATGAGTAAGTACTTGTCCTCAGCATACAGCTCCCTCTGAAAAACCACATTCTGCTGATGGGATCTTAGTATACCAAAGCATTTTTCTTCTGAGTTGAAATTGTTCTGGTTTTTCATGCATGACTCAGTAAATTTCCAAAGCAGATGTGTATAATACTCACCCATATATGCATACAGGCCTGTCTGGTAGCCAGCATTTGCATAATGTCTGTGTGTTCAAGGCCTGCTTGATGATCTTTTAACATGATGAGGGGTTTTATTTTAAACTAAATATAAAGCCACCTTACACTATGAGCATAAAACACTTAATGAAACTGAAATGCCTGGTATGATAGAATCTGCAGGCATAAAACACATTTGCGGGGATGCTAGTTCATGTTCATGGGTAGAAATTTCTTTTAAAACTTAACATTTGCTTGAAAATGTGGTTGGTGTTTTTCAGTGAAGTTCTTTAAAAATGTAATTTTTGATTATTTCTTTCAGTAAAATGTTAACTGTTTCCAGAATCCTAGCCTAAAGAAATCCTAACTTAAAGAATCCTCAGTGAAAATACTTTATAAAACATCTCTAGCACACTGGTAGGTGCTCTGGGTGCACATCTGCTTCAGAAACCCCTGATTACATGAAACAGACTGGTTTCCTAAAACTGCTCAACTAATAGGTCTTGATATTATTAATCCTAGGATATTAAACATATTGCTTACTGTTTTTAAGAGGAGACTGGGAAGAGCAAGAGATGTGCAGAGTCACAATGCGTGTAAAGCTTTGGATAAAATAATTGAACTGCCGATACAGAAATTGAAATGGCTACTCTGCTATGCATATTTCAGTGGTTTGGAAATATTAGCTTAGTATATATTGAGCAATGTATTTAGGAAATACTAAAAGAAGGATAACTCTAATAATTGCATGTTTTTTCAGTTTATCTCAGCTACATAACCAACACCGAGTGGGACTTTTTCCTCCCAATTTTCTTTGTTCAAACAGGATTGATGAAATCTGATGAAATGTTACTCAGCCCAGTTTCAGTAGTCAGCTTCTGATAATTGCTTTGGTTACTAAATATCTGACATGAACTTTTCATTTCCCAAATGGATTAGATTATCTAAGCATTGGGTTCCCTGTGGGTGATGAATTTTTCAGCTGATTTCCATCTTGATTTTAATGCTTTTGTAACAATGAATAAAGTTGGTTGAGCTGAAAATGATTGATATGACCAGAAGGATGTTTGAACCTTGGAGGGGTTTTTTTGTTTTATTGTTTTAAGCTTTTTTTTTTTTTTTAAAAAAAAAAAAAAACTCTTACTTGGCTATATCAGAAATGTCTGCTAGAGTTAATGAAGGAAGAGTGAAGCTCTACTGCTTATCATATTAATACAGTTTTGGGTTTCCCAAGAGAGAATTTCTCATTTGTCTCAAGGTGATTTTTTGTGTTGTACTTAAGTTGTCTGAATGATAAATAGTGCCCTAGGTAAGTTGCAGGCTGTATATGTAACAAAAAGTAATACTGCATTTGAAAGTTTTCAGATAAAGTGGAATCCAATTTTGCATTGAAAAGCTAAGATGAATTTTAACCACTTTTTTTTGCTGAAATTTTATCAGCCAATCTGGGCTTATTAGGAAATGAGAAATCATTCATTTAAATCTTCAGTGATTAAGGACTGACAAGATTATTTTATTAAAATCACTTTTTTCAAGCAAAGGTAGAAATGATCCTAATCTATTTACCTTATTTTATAAACATCTATATTTATATAAATATTACATATAAATATATTTTATATACATACACATATATATAGTTTTTTATATATTTCTGCATTGTTTAGCATAAGAAAAACTTCCAGTTAATTCTGAAGTCTAAATTGTTAGGGTGCTAGCTAACATTAGTATGAAATTTCAGTCAACACGATTTTCAATAACTTTGTTATTTTAATTGGTTCCACTTTGTAACAAGAGACAGTGAATAGAGCTTTACTAGTACTTCTGCCTTAGTGTTACCTAAAGCACAGTTCATCTTCAGTGAGACAATGACACTCAATTCCATATGTAAACTATATCCCACACACAATTTTGCAGTAGCTCCGAAGAAAGCTGCTCGTGCCACCTGCACTTAGTTGGATGGGAAGTTTAGTAATTGGCTCATACAGTGAGAGTTCTGCATATCAGTAAATGACAAATTATTCTCTAGCGATCTGACAACACATATAAAAAACCATAGGGCAGGTTAGAAATTGTTTCATGTGTGCAATACCGAAATATATTTCCCACAGCTAAAGCCTGCAAGAGAAGGAATAGAGTAGCTGTTTTACAACACTTAGCAAAAGAGCTGGGGTCAAAAATAACTTCCACTTTGTTGAAATGGGGTGTATGTACTGAGAATGAGTAAATGTGATATATGTATATTAAAAATACTCACTTTGAGCATGAACAAAAATCATCATCTTATCCTATTTTTTATTATACCTTGTAATAAAAGCCTTATATCATTAACAGTATGCAATATTTTTACATGTAATTACACTTTTTTCCAGGTTATTTTACTCACCAATTGCTCTGTGTAACTAGCACGAATTTGCATTAATAAGTCTAAATTCTGAATTTATTTGGAGCAGAAACACCTGATTATGAAGATCTTAGAGGATTGTTGAGTATAAAACAAGGTGGGTTTTTTCTGTATCATCTTTCCAGAAAGCTTTACTTACAGGATGACAAAGTGGTTGACAGGAGCACTGGGTACAGTGGGGAGAACTGAGGTTGGCAAGTCTTCAGTTCACTGGGAAACCATAAAGTATTGTACCCTGGCTGACTACCCCTGGGTCTGGATGTGTTTCTTCTCTTACAGGCAAACCCTGGAGGCTGATTCACAGCCCAGTGGTGCCAATCGAACTACTCCTGAAGGGTTTTGGATCAGGCCCGAGATCCTGCAGGGTGATTAGTCAAAGGGGCAGGGATGTGCTCAGACATCACCCGTGCTCAGGAGCAGTGGGGGCCTCTGGGCCTCCCGAGTCTTTAAACATCTCAGTCTGTTTTTTTGCCTGGAGATAATGGTTTGTCTATTTTGCAGCCTTGGGGGGAGAATTTGTTGCAGGTGAGTACCCCCAGTGGTTGGTTCCATACAGTACCTATATGGAGCTGTGGTAAATGACAGTGGCCATTTCACTAATGATGGAAACAAATGAAATGTGTTTCTCTAAAAATAATATATTTGGATATATTTGAAATATGAAAATAAAAGCAAGCAATACCTTCAGACTAATACTTAATAAAATTTCAGAAGTGTGTACATTATCTGTATCATGAACAAATATGACCTGTCTGCGTCATACAGGATTCTTTCTATTTGCATAATCATTAACAAGGCTTTTCCCTGACAAGAAAGAACATGCTCGGTTTGTCTTCCATGCTACCCAGACTCATAGCCAATTGCTGTTTAAAAGGAAAAAAACCAGCCAAACAACAAAACAAAACAAAAGCCTGCTCCCAAACAAAAGAAAACAGCATACAGAAAGGTTACAATTCTGAAGTCCAGACAGGCAGTGTACTTCTATCAGGTAACCTTTCACATTCTGTAGCTTGATTTGAAATTTCTCTTATGAAATTATTAATGTATATGTACTTTAAAAGTGTGAAGTTAGGGAAACATCTTTCTAATAGAATTAGTTGTTCTTGAGAGTTTATTTCAAAAAAAATATTTTTAATCCCTTTTTTGCATTTCATTGTAACTACTACTTTAAACTCTGTTGGAGAGCTGGGGCAGCTTTGTTAAGCTATCATATTGCACCATTTGCATACTGTCACTTTCACATTTTATAACTTCTCATTAGGAGGCAGAGTGCTGTCATTCTGTTAGAAACCATTTGTAGAAGGTATTGTAATGGACCACTGGAAAAAAAAAACAGTGGTCATTCCCCACACATGCTTCCCTTGCTTCCCCAAAGTGCTCATGACTCTGACTGCCAAAATTGTCCACAGATCATTGCTTTGAGTTATATACCCATTGCTCCCAGTCAGAGCTTCAAGTATAACCTCATGGGATTTAGTAGTTTGCCAGTAAAGGTGGAAAAGGGAAGGGTGAAGAGATGTGCCTGATTGATTTGGCAATGTGGTAGGAAAAAAGATACAAAAGGGAAATGACAGGTCCTGCGATTGGCGAGAGCATGCTTACATGGTGGCTTTCCCACCAGATTCAGTAGGTTTAAGGCCTCTTGAGTTGATCAGTGTTATTTCCATGCCTCCTTTCACTCAAATAAGCTTTGGCATTTGTCTGTCTCTGTCTCCAAATGGGTCATTTACTTTTTCCACCTGCTGCTATCACCTGTTTTTTTAACTCTTCTGCTTGCAATTTCATGCCTACCTCACTCCTACATTTCATTCTTTATTAGTTTGCACGATTTTAGAGAAACTCAGAAGAAGTTTCTTATCTCAAACTCCAAATAGTCAGAGTGAGAATATAAGACACACATTATGTGCCACTTTTCAAGGACACACTGTACAACTAGCTCACTGTAATCTGTTCTAGAATGCTTAAGTTTTAAAGGGCACAAAGATTTTGATAGTTGATTTTGTTTTCTAGCACATTTGATAAAGTACTATTACACAACTGCCTCTTGGCTCCGGTGTTAGTCTTTGTACCAATGTTTTTTTAACATTGTGATGTGATTCTGTAACAATCTCTGTGTACTAAAAGAGGGTTCCCTTTCTGCTATACTAGCTATGTCAGCTCCATCTTTGTATCCTCTACATGTCAGACCCTTCATGTCTGACTCAAGTTTAAAACACTTGTCCTAATTTCTGAAACTTTTCTTCTAAACTGTATTTAAAACTTTGTTTTTAGCATCCTCCTCTTTTCTTCTCTGCTGACTTTGTTCCAGTCTTCATCTTATGTCTGACCCACTTAAGTGCCTGTGACTTTTTCTATGCTACTACTTATAATTGAAGCTGTTTACTTCGCTTTGTGCCCAAAATACTCCTGTCTCTTCAGATCTTTTTTCAGCCAGCAAGAACCCTCTTTACTTATGTCAGATTCTCCTATAGAGAGCTTGTCATCAGTGGAGCCTACTGGCCTCACTAAAATCACCTGCACGTGATTTCTAACAGCCTGGTTTGTGCGAAACAGAAACTCTTTCATGTTATATGCCTCTATAACACGAAAGAGAGTTGCCATTTGATAAAATTCACAGTGATAATATATAGCTCTCCTGCACCATACTTTTTTTTTTTTAAATTGTGCTGCTAAACATAAAATTATAACCTATTGCATCTACACTGTGCGATGAAGCTAGGACCAGTGTTCAGCAGGGCTTGTGAGTATATTTTTGTCTTAAACAAACCCTGTAATTTAACAGAATATTTTTTATTTTATGGCTCTTACAGAAACGTAGCAACTGTAGGGCAGGAACAAAAGGGGAATTTTTACACACCTCTTCTTGTCGTGTTAGTCCATTACTATGTTTTAGCCCATTCTCCCAGTGGGAAAGAGTGAAGCGTAAGTGCAGGCAACAGAGTTAAGCTGGAATGTCCTGCAGAGATTCACTATCACAAAGGGTAATACTGCTTTATCGATCCTTTCCATACCGTCTCCCACAGTTGTGTTAAGCCTGTAGCATGTACAACCTTTACAAAACAAGATCAAGAGATATGCCTTACCATTTAAGTTGAATACTGGCTTTAAAATAGGATAAAAGGATGTTTCTTAGGCATGACATATTGTTGGCATTTTAGTATATACATGATAAAAAATCCACAGAGTGGTAATTCACATTTATTGGAATGACTATTTATTTTTGAGCCCTACATCTGTGGATGCAAATGATAGGGCCAACTTCACTTTGTATAAAGCATAACTTAAAAAAGAAAAGAAAAAGTATTTTCAACTTTGACCAGACAGCTTTCCTAGAGAATTCAAATTCCCATTCCTCCCCATATTCTGTGATATACTTAGTCATAATTTTGTTATTTGTACAGTGGGAGTCAACAAAGATTGTCTAAGATTTAACAAAAGGCCATCAGACATCTTTTCATAAATATTTTTTGTGTTATTCCCACTTCTCAGTTATACACAATTCCATTGCTGCAGCAGTTGAAAAAGATGCTTATAAAACTTTTCACTTGTGCTTATTTAGAGCATTAGTACCCCAGGCTTTCAAAAGAATGCTGAGGCACTTTCAGTTTAATAGGGCAAATTTTTGCTTCAAATGTTGGCCTGTACTTACTGAGAAATGCATTAATGTGGTAGATCTTAATTTCTATCTTCAGATGATTGAGGCAGAGCTGGGGTCAGAAAAAACCAAATTAAATTAGAAGACTGTTCTGTTCAGGCGCTAGTAGTGGTGCCCCACAGCCTATGTGCCTTATCTCTAGAACCAAAGGGCATTTGTCCTTGAATGCAATGCACAGGCTTGGCTTTGCAGCTTTTGTTTGTATGCCACTTTGCAGGCCTTTATACCTCTGGAAGAAGATCTTCTACAGCTTTGCCTTGACTGTTCAGCCAAGCCTAAGCGCCTAAACTTCAATTTATCTTAAAGTTATTTCAGTGACTGCCTTGAAGAGCATGCTCTTTAAAATAAAAAAAAAAAAAAAAAAAAAAAAAAAAAACTACACACCAAAACCAACAACAGCAACATAAAAAAGACCAAAAAAACCCCAAACAAAAAGACCCTCTAAACAACCAAAAAATCCCACCAAACCCCATACCCTAGATACGAACATATCTTTATTTCTCCACTTTCTTTACTAGAATAATGTTACCACTTGTACTCTCAAACAATGTGCAAAGAAGTATTATGTGACCTGTATTTTAAGGAAGTTACGGATTTTCTGTATTGATGAAGTGGAAGCAAGAATACAAAGACTGCTGGGAAATAGCAAAGTTGCAAATAAATCTCTGATCCTCTCAGTCAGTCCTGTGTCTTGTGATTAAGATGGCTTGCCCCATAGATGCTTTGTCCAGATGAGAAATTCAGCAATGAATTGGGAAGAAGCCAGTAGCTAACTTTAGATGGGAGTAATAGGAAATACCTCTCAGGAAACAGTTTATCAAATAAACCCCTCCTACGCTGCTTTTCAGGATGGTTCAGTCTTAGACTCTTCTGACTCTAAGTTGTTACAATGAATAACATGAATAAACTTTAAAATCCCATGTATTCAATTTTAGATGTAATATTAGGAAGCATTTCTTTACAGAACGGGTTGTTGGGCGTTGGAATGGGCTGCCCAGGGAGGTGGTGGAGTCCCCATCCCTGGAGGTGTTCAAGAGGCGGGTTGACATAGCGCTGAGGGATATGGTGTAGTTGGGATCTGTCAGTGCTAGGTTAACAGTTGGACTAAATGATCTACAAGGTCCTTTCCAACCTAGATGATTCTGTGATTCTGTGAAAAGTAGTGAAGTACATTGATTGTAGTGCAGTGATCTATTGAATTCATTGCTTACATAGATTTCTATTCCCTAGCAAAGCAATAGGGCTTCAGACTTAATAGGACATCAGACTTAACACCATACTCTGTTCTTTTTGATTCGTATGGTGTAGGTATATTTTTAGAAAAAAATATTCAAGATGAATTGTTATAAAAATCAATTTTGAGGGCAAAACACAGGTAATCGTCATTTTTTCCATTATTTTGACTGTGAATAGATTAAAAAAGATCTCTGGTATGCAGATGCCACATGAATGGAATTCACAGAGTTTAGAAAATACAATATATGCCATGAATTATCTGATAAATAAGATCAGAATTCTTTATTTCCTTAGGTAATTTAACATAATCTTGGAGCAACATAGAGAAGTGCTTCATTGTTTTGAAGCTTTTGATTCTCCGGTGCTAATGACATAATCATCAAATCAGTACTGAAGTACCTAGCTAATTATTATTATTGTTGTATAGTATGAAAATAATAGTGTTAAAACCACGTTATTTCTATTTTTAAGTAAAGAAAATAAAGCTCTTTCATGACCTAGATTGCAGGTCTGATAAATTCTAATATACTTAATTAAAGTCTGAGGATGAACCCAGGCCTGGAAGGGTAGACTGGAGAGATATTGGGTTAAAATGCAACATGTAGCTGGCAGGTAAGTTCCTTCCGAATTTAGATACTTGAAACTTTTTAGAGGATGCTTGATAGCAAAAATCAAAATATGCTTATAAACAGACTACTAGCAATTATTGGTTCTTACATGAAAACCGTTTCTGAGAATGTACTCCTTTTTACCAGTGTTTATAAATGATGAATGTCTATTATCTCTTTCTAAGTTTGTTTATCTACCTGTGAAATGTAATCAAGAATATTTACAGAGGGAAAAAAGGGTGATAGGATGTTTGGATTGGTAAACTGCAACTGGAACAGTTGTTGCCTTTTCTACTGATATATCAAAAAGTTATGGGTAAGCCATTTAATAGGACTCTGCCTGAAATGTAAAAATAAATAAATAAAAAACGCACATGCTTTTCAAAGTTACTAAACTATATTGAGACTTTGGATAAAAAACCATTGTGTGGTAATTTTAACAAAAATCATTAAACTGATGCCACTGCATTGAAAACAGTCATACAATGCAGCATAGTCATAATAAAGTACAGTTGCTCAAATACAGGAATTCAGGTTTTAGAGAGAAAAATTTTACTGTGTGTTTTTTATAGTGTTAGAGAAGAGCCACACACAAGAGTAGTTTTGCTAATCCTTGGCTGGAAATGATTCCACCTTAGAGTACTTCATCTGTTGTACATGTGCATGTAGAATATACTGTACATATTGTGTACTTCAGTTTCTTTGGGAAAGGCAGTAACTGGGAGTAAGTAGTTGACACCAGGAATTTTATCCATCCTTTTCCCAGGCACATTGTTCCCCAGAGGCTCATCACCATCCCCTCCCAGTTTTGTAGGGGAGATGCTGCAGTGAAAGATGTCACTTGCAAATGGGCAGGTACTGGTGCCGATCCATTAATCTGTACTTCTGACCTTCTCTGTCTTGAAAAAAAGCTTACCGAGTGAAGATCACAGATCGAGATGAAAAATTCCAGCAGACTGTAGGCAGCACATGTTCTTCCAAGTTAAGCACTTCTCTATAACAGTTGTTCCATAGCCAGCAACAGTGCTTCAGTTGTGTATTTAAGAAGTGGTGTGGTTTACATGGAGCTATGTTTAGGGTTTGGGGCTCTATTTTTAATTAATACTCATAACACTAAAAAGTATTGATGATTATCTGATAAATTGAGAGGTGGTAATCACTGGATAAATGGTATACTTGTGTTTCAGAGAAACATTCTGAATAATTATTCCGTTCTGATATTCTGGTTAATTCTAGTTTGGTTATTTTCCCATCTGAATTATTTATAGCTAGCACAAGGCACATCCTTTTGAGACATTCCAGTCTATAGTGTATTTATTATGCTTTTATGTATGAAAGGCATAGATCTAGTAATAATCCTTTAAATTTCTGTAAAGAATATTCTATAGTCGTGATATACTGGAAGAATGTTTTGGGTTTTCTGATGTGGTGGCTTTCAGAGAGGTATGTGTATGTGTTTGTATGTTGAGGTTTGCAAAATATATGTAAGGTAAAAGAACTGATGCATGCATACGCTTAAAGCTCATCCTGACCCTGAGTCAAACTGCTTTTGAGATTTGGAGGGGGAAAAAAAAGTTCTGTATTATCATTTTTGCACAGCTTTGCTATTTGGTTCCATTAGGGATTGGAAATGTGGAAATATTATGGAATAGTGGCTGTCAATCTGAGCAAAACCTAGTAGTAGTGGAAATCTCATTAGCCTGTCTATCAGGTGAGATCTAAAACTGAGGTCTTGACCACTTGTGATCATTAAAGAACTCCCTCACTGTTCACAGGAGTAAAGGTGTTAAATGCAGTGCCTTGGATAAATTCCAACTTGTGAAATTAAATTTGGTCTAAATTCCCTACCAGTTTAATTCTTTGCTTCTTGTTCTTAACTACAGCATAATAATGCTTTGAGTTATTAAACAGCTGCTCACTTGTATCCTAAGCCTGTCTGCTTTTCATTGACAGGAAAAGTTTTATAACAGTGTATGTTATACCTTAATGAAGTAATATAGAAAAAAGTTATAAGCAATCTTAAGTGGAAACTGCAGTGTTAAAGCTTTAACATGGAACAGTTTGCTCATATATTGCCTAAAATGAATATGCTCTGTTCATTACTGGCTCTTAATTTTTAAGCCAAATCCCACAGGTTAGTATCAAGCCATCCTAACACTGTGGTAGGATTGAAGCAGAACCAGTCTGTGGCACATAATGCAATCCTACTCAAAACATGCCAGTCTGGCTCATAGCATGTAAAAATGTATAATGGAAACATCTGTGTAACTCTAGAATACATCCATTTCTGATCAGGTTCGGTTCCATATCCTGCACTGCTCTCTAGGGCTGCCCGCAGGGCTGAACCACTGGCCACTAGAGCCATGTGCAGCTTGTAACCATCTATAACCTCTGCTTAGGGGTGCCTGTATAAGTTCTGTATCTGTAGGAGACTAAAGATGTATTTGTTGATATACATATTTGCCTCTACATACTAACAGCGATTTGTTCTCCCTGTCAATTTTCCTTCTGTGTGTTCATCTCATTAGCATACCCTGGGGCCCAGCAATACCTACCCAAGTCATGGAGGGCATGTAGGCATTCTCCCTGCGAAGGAGAATGAGTACACAGCAGCAGGCCTTGGTATCTTCCAGGGACCTCACAGATTACAGTAGCACTGAAGAATTCTTCCCAGTCCTCAGAATAAGGCAGTCATGAATTATCTTTTTCCCTCCTTTCAACTCCTTGGCCGACAGCAGTTAGCTGTATATGGAAAGTACTAATTCTCAGAGTGCAATCTGCACTCATTCATTCACATTTCATCAAATATCTAAGGAGTTCACCAGCTTTCACTTTGTAAGTGTTCTCTTCACATATTGATAACAGTGTCTTATTTAAGACATGGAGGCTTATCCTCTCATCTGCCAGGGACTAGGGGAATAAGAGTACCACGATTTCATCTTATTCTTTTTTTCTGTACCTCAGATAAGTTAGATCTATAGGAAATACCAAAAGCAACATACAGTGAAATGATGGTTTACAAGTGGAAGAGCAGAATTACTGCGTTCAGCATGGAGGGGGTGGCATAACTGTGTCCCCTTATGTATACAGTCAAAGGAAAGAGCTATCTCATGTAAAGTATGTAGAACTGTGCCAGACCCGTGTGTTTAAGCATCTCCTTGCATTTCATATCCATAGTTAGCATTTCAGACATGGGCACATTGTCAGGTCACTGAGAATACGTCAGGCTGTTTTCACAAGTCATCTGTTCTGCGGTAACTGACTAATGATGTTTTTAGACTACATCAAATGTTTTTGTCAGTTATAGGCAAACTACCTTATATCTTCAAGGACTACAAGTATTCACATAGTCATATCAGGCTGTTGATGCAGCATGTTTACACAAGAATTTACTTTCCTTAGTTTGAGTGTACCTTTCTATTAGTTATACGAGATGTTTATTTTTTTACCTGTTACCTTGTTTAAAAAAAAAAAAAAGCCATATCCTCATTTTCCATAGACTGCCTATTTCCTACATCCATTGAAGTGCTCTTTAGTTGAGACTAGTTCTGTGCTCTGAATTATGTATAGTCAGCTTGTCATTCAGTGCAGCACTTACAGCATTTCAGTAGAAATTACATTTCTAAGTCCTTTCCTCAAAGACATATTTCTGGAACATTAGAGTGTGCTTTGAAATCCGGTGAGAATACGCTACAGAACCAGGAAGGAAACACATAGATAAGTAAAAAATTATGTATGAGTATTTGTTGTTAATAGCACTCATTTTGCAATACTCATAGGAATCCAGACTGTTGTTTCTTGCATGTTTGCAAAATTTCATGTATTTTCCTTCTTAATTTTTCTCCTTTAATCTCAAAAGGTATGCTTACAAACATACAGTATTATAGAAGTTTCTTCAATATGTTATTGTTCTCCCCATCTCTTTGTACTTGAATAACATGGTAAAACAGGTGAAAAATAAATCAATATTATTAGGAGAGCTATAAAAGTATGATTTTAAAATTTTATTTTATGAAGTTTTTAAGTTCATTTGCAATTACTCAAATACTACAGTTAGGAAGTGGAACAAATCTTTACATTGGTGAAGTATAGTTTATAAACTACACATATTTTATGTCTTCCACTGATCAAGGTAGTACAAGGGCTTTGTATTGTGAATGAGGAGTGCCATTTAAGATGAGAAATGTGTGTCAGTAGAGTTTTGTCTGTTTAAGTGTTTGCAGGGTCAGCACTTCTATATGCTTCTCTCTTAGTCTCACTGGGGCAGATAACAGTATGAAAACAGCTTATTCAACTCTTAAAGGATTTTCAAGTCCTACCAGGGAATGCAAAAAAATAATCTTTATTTCAGTACTTTGCTTTTTTTGTGGTAACTCAAATATTTGCCCAATTTGCATATGTATTTTGGCATATGACTTAATACTTTTTCTCATGAATGCATTGTCCAGTAATACCTACCTCATGTTGATATACCTCAGTAGAATGGTAACCAGTTTCTTTGAAAAGACAGACATATGTCGTAAGAGCCTATTTCCTTTTTTTTTAAGTTTGTGCATGTTTCACCAGTTTGGTTCAAGCATTGTACAGGTGATGGGAATCAAACAGAAAGGAATCTAGCAAATGGCTTTTTATTAATAATATGAGAAATGGAGTGAATTCTGTAAAGGATTTGCATGCTTTTATATGGATATCAGCTTTATTTCTTCTTTCTGCATTGCAGTTTGAGTGATTTTTTTAAATTTTCCTCAAAATTTAATGTTTCAAACAAACAGGGGAGAATGAAGTGGTTGGGGGGTTTGGGGATGGGAAGAAAAAAGTTCAGTGGGTGAACACTGCATGTCATGACGGGTCCTGAGCTGTTTCACTACCTAAAGTGAGAAGTAATTACTGTACTTTTATTATACAGCCACCTGGCTACTTGGTATGCATCTCAAAGATACAGAGAAAAACTAGGGAAACCATCAGTCAGGTCTCCCTAAATGCAGTGAGAATTTTACTTTTCTGAGGGGTGAAAAATACGCCACTGAACCTCTGCTCAGTTAGGAATTAATCATGATGGTTCTCTGAGGAGAATTGCAGTTTCGTCTCATAGGATCAGATCAGACATTATGCCCATATTTTGTTGGATTTAAAACTGGTCCATTGTTAGAATAATATATCTTCTTAGTCATTCCCTGTCCTATTTAATAAGCAAAATAGCAAATATAGTGTAAGATTTAGGAAGCTGTAGGATATTTTAGTCAGTGAAATTTTGTCTTGCTCAGACATCTGTTCATTCATGACAGCCACGACTGTGCTGGGTTTCTGTCTGCAACTCAAAAAGCTTAAAATTTAGCAAAGGGTGTTTGGTTTTGTGCTTCCAGGAACTGTTGTGTTACCATTGATGTAAACCATGCTGTCTACAGCCAGGCAAATGAAAGTGCTGGCACATAATTTTTGAGGTACTCTGTTGGAAACTAGACTTTTTTTTAATATATGATTGATTGATTGATTGATTTTTAATAAGTATTTCCTGATATATTTTTGTCCAATTATCTGTTGCAAGAAGAATTTTTTTTTTAAAATTTAAAATTCCAAACTATATCCAGGGTTTCTTTGTTTAGCAGAACAATCTTATTTAATTTATAATCTATCAAATCTACTAGCTACAAGTTGAAATCGTATTACCTTCCCTAAATTTATGAATAAAATACTGCTATAGACAGATTTTCACATATGAATTGCTGGCACAGTAAAGACATGGAGCTGGGTTTAAACTGAAAATGCCCTCCAAAACATAATAATAAAGTCTTTACTATTTTTTCATCATGTAAAATGTATGATGATAAATAACAGTGTTACAGTGTAGGAATAATATTTCCAGTATTACCAATACAAAATGATGGAAAGACATTTTTATTAATTTTAATAAATTTAATTTAATGTCCAGTTCAGGAAATAATTGACCACATGCTTAAGACAGTGAATAGTCCTGCTACCTTAATTGGGACTATTAATTGATTTAAATTTCAAGAATTATGTAAATGTTTATGTGATAGCATCCCTAGGCAGAAACAAAATGATTTGCAATAAATTGTCACTTTAAAATGATGTAGGCATTGACTAGCTAAACTAATTTGTGAAAATCTAGGAAATAACTGATTAAGAGAAGAAAACTGAAAGCAGAGGCAAGACTTCCTAAGTATATTCACATGAGTGCATAGCTGGCAGACTTGGGCTAGAAAACAAAATAGAAAATAAGTTTTCTAGGCACCAGGAAAAGCAAGTCCTGTGAAACACAGCTGTGAAGTAATATTCTCTTACCTTTCATTCTAGTTTGAGTGACCAGATACCATGTGTTGATATTTCCTCATTTATTCCTTGTCTGGATTTAAAGCACGTCTTACTTCTGTGAGATGTTATGACACCTTCTCTTTAAGTACATCCAGTATTAAAGGAAAAATATTAGGATGTATTTTTTTGGGACTTTGTTCTTTAATCTTGTTTTGAGTGCAGAATATATTGTTTATAAACAGCTTGGAAGAACTTCAAGTCTTCAAGGTAGGAAATGGTTACTCAGTAAGCTTGAATCTCTGGGAATTTGGCTGGTTTACCTTCCTCACAATCATTTGCTTGTGTTGACGTGCACACTGCAGTTGCATGTGTCAAATCCAGTTGGTGGTCTGTATTGTGTCCTGGCTTGTACTGTAAACCTGCTCATGGTTCCTCTGCATAACAAATTCAACATAATTGGTATTCAGTGGTCAGGCAGACCTGTGGTTAAATGTGTAAGAAGATGGAAGCGTCTGTTGTCTATAAACAGGTAATCTCATTAGATTAATGATATTCTGTGCTGATGATGATAATATTCTTGAATGCCAGTGTTAATTCAAGTTGCATGCTTTGCTGTGAATGCGTACTCCATGTTAGCAATTTCTGCTCTTAATGTTCTCTTTCTAAAAAGTATCAGACATGCAGAATAACTCTAAACCTAGACCTTCATTTCTGTTAGTAGATGAAATTAGTTAAATCCCTAAACACTTGGTCTTGTTTGTCCCGTGTAGGAGATTGTACTGACTATACTGCTGAAGCTTGGTGTTAAAGATTTTTTTTGACTGTAGAACTGTGCAGTCTCAAATCTACTGAAATGAAGGCATCCCTTAGTTTTTCTGTGCAGAAAAATTCTCATGGAGGCAGAGATCCCAAAATTCAAGTCACTAAAGTAACTAGAAAGTTTGGCTAGACCTCCCTTCCTCCCCCCCCCAAGTTTTTACATATGCATACAGTGAATTACAAAGGTGTTACTTTACTTCACTTTTAGAAATAGTGGAAACTGGAAGGTAAAGGTTATGTCTTGGTTTTGCTATAACATCTGCTGACTAGGATACCTGTTGTTCCTTGGTCACTGAGATTCTTTGATTTGGGAAATATGGCTCAAAGATTAGATTATGTGAAATAGCTTTTCAGCATCAGGGTAGTGAATCCCAAGTCTCTTCATTTCTTGATTGCACAAATTAGACATGGATACAGCAGGCCAACAGAATGATTTTAGCACAGAAGTGGCAATAATGATAGGTCAATTTTAAACATATTAAATAATCATTAAAATCTGGAAATTTCATTGTGCTCGCAATCAATGTTTTCTCATCAAAAACTGAAATGAAAATTACATGGGATAGAGTGTTGTCGTCCTTGATTGCCCTCCTGTAGGACAGTAGCTAAGTTTGTGGACTGTGAATGGATGGGCCAAGAAGGGTTTGAATATAGTTGAGTTGCAAAACCCCACCTCAGGGATAATGTGTGGCATTAAAGGTTACTGCAGTGCATTAGCGTGGAGCTGCACACCATCCTCCTCTTTCTGCTTCTCCTTCTGGTTACTAAAGCTTTCCTGCTTCCATGTCTCTTACCTCCTTGCTACCCTCTTCAGGATTCTGCCTCTGTTCCCTAATAATATTGACTGATAGCAAAGAGTGTATATACATGGCTGCTCTCCACAGCAAACTGACCACAACATTTTTTCCTAAGTAGGTGGTGCTTTTTGATCATGTGCTAAAATGGTGGCACTGTTCTATTTGATGAGCAATTACTGTATGTTGTGTTTGGTTAAAAATGTGTGGGTAGAAGTAGTGGCTGTATCTTTACATTATTCTGGATGCTGGACGCTTAAGAGAGAGGAGAAGACGTGGCTCTGGAGCACCCTCCAGAGGAGTGGGTGCCTTGTTCCTTTGGTGAAACTGAGCACGCCTGTGTAACAGGAGGTATAGAACAGAGGGTACGGCTGGTGTATATCTATTTTCTGCATTCAGACAAACAGAAAACCTTACCCTGTTCCTTGTCATAATACACAGACTTTCTAGTGTGCTCAGAGAAGCTGCTCAAAGGTGTATTTCAGAGCGCAAACCAACTTCTATCAGGCTCTTGGGGGCTAACCAGGGGGTACATGTCTTCTAGCTGAAAACAACCAGTCAGCTCATACACTTTCTGCTCATCTCCTGGCCTTAGAGATGCCTGATTTTTTTTTTTCTTTTTTTTTTTTTTTATTGCTTACCTGCTCGAAGGGTAGTTCATAAGCCCATGGGCAAACTAAACATACACACAAACTGCCTCCTTTGCTGACATGATGATCAAATAGCTGTTGTGGTTGGGTTAGGTTGCAATCACTGAAGGTGTCCATTGCACGCTACTAACAGGTCATCTGTTCATTCAAGTTTGATCCAGGGGCCCGATTTACCTTTGACCTTATGCAGTCACACTTGGAATTGATAAGAGCTTAGGTTTAATGACTGATACCCACCTACAAAGGAGTGTCAATGATTATGCAGTCTGAGATGTGACAGCTGAGCCTTGCATGTTTGTCAGGCTGGGTTGTATCTGTTGCTGTCAGGGGTCTTCCTCAAGTTGTATAAACCTGTCTTTAAATTTCTGTCTATAAAATACTTAATGCTTATTATAAAGCTTGTGGTAGGGGGCATGCAGACAGAAGGATTCACTTGGTGATGTTCTCTTTTACTACTGTTCTTTTTATGCTATTCCTTGTACTATTCTGCCTTACGATGATTTGGACCAAACCGTGGGGTTTCATCATGTGTAATGCAGTTTACACAGCTCTAGCATGTATCAGATGATGAAGACGACGGTAATTTTAGTTAGGAACCAATTTGCCCTTCCAGAAAAGCACACAGAATGATGAATGCTGATTGAGCATTTTCCTCTTTCTTAAACAAAAAAAAATCCCTTATATAAGCAAGGTGGATGTACAATATAAAAGCTGTAAAGATAAGAAATTTGCTTTCTCTTCTCTTGGGGAGTATGTATAAGCAGATCCTGAATATTTGGCATTTAGCCTGATGTTGAAAAAGCCCCAGAACATGTCAGAAAGTATTTAGTAGATGATTGCTGATGACCAGCTGCCAGTCAGATGTACAAAACCGAAACCAAGCAGGCAGAAAAACAAGAGACTCAGTAACTGTATCTGCATCCTCTTAGATTACATTAGGCCACATACTAAACAGGACGAGGAAAAAAGGTAGGGTGGAATGGAACTTCAAGACTAACGACTGCTTGTCTGAGGGAGTCCTAATTGTTTCCTGTATGTGTCTGGGTTGTGCAGCAGAAATAAAATCCTAGTTCAGAATGTGTAGTTAGAATAGAAAGTTGTTTTTATTTTAACTGGAGTTTTGATGCCTGTGGAATGAAAATAAATCTGTAGGGTTTCAGTGATTTGGGGGGAGGGGTAGGAAGGGGATTTTCAGACAGTAATGTTTTTTCAGTAATTATGTAAAGACTAGGATAAGTTACGGAAAAAAATAATTTGGTGTTTTGAAAAATAATAGAATCTACTGTTAAATTGCTGCTCTACAATGGTTTGCTTTTTAAAATAAGACAGTTTACCACATTCAAAAATGGTAGGGGAAGCATCTTGAAAGCAAACATGTAAGTTTGTATTTTAAAAATAATAGCTTTGGATTGTCCCAGAAGTAATTCTTGTTTTGATTTCTCCTTCTGCTCCCCAAAATGTAGCATACATTCTGATGGATTTGTAGGGACTCCCTTTGTCTTCAGAAATGATCTTTATAAGATAAAACCCAGGGTCAATAAGTATAAATTGGGCAGTGGTCTGGGGACCAACCTGACCCAATAATTTTCAGGAATTCTTAAATGCTAAATCTGTTAAATTTTAGTCTTTACAATGTGTGTAGCATCTCTTACAAGGTTTCACAACAAAGAACTTGCTTTGGCTACAGTGGCTATTCAGAAGGAAACAGGGCAATGATGCAAAGCTTCTGAAAAGTTTGCAGGGGGTATTGCAGCTTTACGGTTTCTATCAATGCAACATTATCTTCAGCTTATTTATACGAGAGGCTTGGTTGGTTTGTTCTTCTAGTGTGTCTTTGTGTGTGTGAAAATGTTGGTGCATCATTTATATATGCCTGTAATACCTGAGTGGTCCCTGTTTTATCCTTCTTTCCTGCTAATTTCTACTGACTCTTATGTTTAAATATTGAGTAAATTTCAGGTATTGCTGGATCAGAGTCTTTGAGACACATCAGTTATTCTGTGATTAGAAAGTCAGTTATAGCTGATGCTTTGCTGCCAGGCCTATTGGGCTTTGTGTCTTTTAATTGTTAACATGCTTATGAAATAAAACTAGATGTTCAGAAACTTGTAATTAGTCTTTCTCCTCTATGTTAAACAAGTGTTGCTGTGGCCTTTTAAGGGAGGGTGGTCCCTTGGAGGCTCAGTGGAACGATGGAAGGAGTCAGTGGTCAGGAAAAGAGTGATCATCAATTGACACCAGATGTCATAGGGAAGATACCTTTGAAAGACTGAGACTGGTGAACAACTCCAGAAAGGCTTAAAAGTGCCAGACACTACAAAGTGTAAGCTCTCTATATGCTTACAATGAGGTGCATAAAACATAAAGCAATATTACTTTGCATCGTCACTATTTTACAAACTACTTTGTCATACCTACCCCGAGCTCCAAAAGAAAGCTTGTGGTCCCAGCTGTCTCATTGATCATATGCCACTAGTCGTTGCAGCACACACAATTGAATTGCTTTTCCCTCAGGGAAACAATGTCTCCAGGTGTGCTAATAATAAAATTAATAGCTTAGAGAAACTGCTTGCCACAGCAGCCGTGGCTCTACAATGAGAGGATCGATTCCAGTGTTTAACTGTCCTAATTCCATAGTGGATACCCGACTCAGCCACCGCTGAGATACGTTCAGTCTCACAGTTAATCAATACATCCCTGATTTAAAACAAAGAACCAAGATTCAGGATTAGAAGTCTTTCTGAATAAAAGGATGTAGGTTAAAACTGTCAACACCCTTCAACTATTATCTTAACATAAAAGTTAGGAGTGCCTCCACAGGAGGTAAACGTGATACTACTGAACATATCCTATTTATTTTGTGAAACATTAGCTTGTAAATATTAGAATGTAAAATGGCACTTAAATCATCTTGAGCTGGCATTTTGTAGAGCTTCATGAATTTTGATTGTAATTGATAATATTACTTTAGTGTGGATAATGTGTGTAGTCATACTCTGTAGTTATTACACTGTCACATAGTGCTGCTGTCAGTAGCCACAGATTTGACTGCCAGCAATGTGTCTTGAGGGGCACACATGCTTTTCATATTGGATTTTGAGGAGATCTCAATTCTGAGTGCTTATAAATGTCAAGGTTTGGTCTGTGTATGAAAGAAAATATGCATTCTTATAAGTTGGTAGTGGGAAATGAAAGAGCATTGCACATTACTGTGTGGGACAAGGGGCTGAAATTTCAGTGACAGCTTCTTAGTTACAAAAGGAATAAGAAATTTGATAAAAATCACAGCTTGTTTGCCAAAGCTTTTTTTTAAGCTATAATTTGGTCTAATGACAGCCATTATTGTTACTTGTCTTGCTTATATCCTTAGATTATTACAACTCCACCAGAGCTACCTACCAGAACTTAGTGCAGTTAGCGAGGGAGGCAGCTGAAGAGGTCTGCGACATTTCTGTCAGCCATTAAGCATGGCAGTTCCCTGCAGAGGGAAAATAAATTCTCCTTTCCTCTCCCTCAGATTTCAGTGAAAGGAGTTGAAATCAACTCTCCCTATTGCATTCAATACCACCAGAGGAGCGTGGCTTCATTTGATTCTTTAAAGTTTAAGTAATCTAAGGCTAACCATTAGGAGAAGTTTGAGAGTGCTGCTGTAATCTGGTGGAGGCCCTGTAGGTAATGAGCAATTGGAGGTGGTACCAGACCTGAAAAAAATAAAGGAGTTAGAGTCAAGAAAAGGCTTCTAAACAAATGTAAGTATTAAAATACTGTTCATAACCTAGAAAAGATTGATGTATGTGATATGAAATGTGTAGAGGTATTGCTGTTACTTTCTTTAAATCAATTGGCGGAAAGGGTAGGGAAAAACCTCTCCTGTAACAGAAATATAACAGCTCTGAGCTATACCATGATGCCATCTCCCAGCAGACCTCACCACCACTCTCATACCTCAGCTGCTGTACTTGGCAGTAATGTGACTTGGCAGGGAAAGATGGGAGAAATGAGAAAATCCCTTACAAAAGCATGTTTTAAAAGAGGACTTCAGCCACCTTCTATTTACACTTAGGAGGTGAAACATCGCTTGTATGGATGGAAAGCATCGGCACTGAAGAAGTGCTGGCGCGATGTGCAGGGCTGAGGTGCACACTGCACTTCGCCTCAGACCTGTTGCTTTTTGTCTCAAGACTCTGGCCTTTTTTTGCATTAGTTATTATGACAGATGTGGGAGAGGCCTGCGCTTCTATTTTTATCAAGTGTGTTTCAGCAACTTTGCTTCATAACAAATTGCTTTCATTTTTTAGTCTCTTAATGAATGAAACTGTGTCAAGATAAAATGTCTCAGGATAAATACTTTCAAGAGTATCTAGGGGCATGACTGGATCACTAATTAATTGTTTCTTCTTTTTTCTTCTGTGTCCCAGTGTCACACACTTTGTACACAGAGGTTGAGGGCAAGAGATAAAGATAAATTTATTAAGCAGAAACAAACTTTTTCCTAAATGGGGAGCGTGGCTCAGTTCCGAGGGCAGGCAGAGTCTGAGAATGAGGCTGTATGGCATATTTCTGAGGCAGTTAACTTTAAATGATTGCCAGGGGCTATTGGTAGGAATGAAAGCGATCCTTTGTGGTTTTGATTGTTTGAATAAATAAATTTGTTAGGAAAAATGTGCTTTGAGTTATTCAGATACGCTGCTGGACACAGGCTTCCAATGGGGAAGCTCTTAAAGGTGCAAATTAGAGTTTAGTCTGTTGCTTCAATGCATTTGCAAGTAGTGGGGCTGAGACTCTGAGTAGCGTTAGGAGATCTGTAGGATTGTGTTCTGGAAGAAGTCCAAGAAATTGGTTTTATCTGAAGAACAGAGTTCAGATGGAAGATTAAAGAAATCATGCTTCTCCTACCATAGGAGGGTGTTAGTCTGAATGAGAAGTCTACATTAGGGGAGAAACTTTAGAGGTCCCACTCACGGAGACTTTTTTTTTTTTTCCAGTGGGTTACAGGTGAAGTTTTTCATTGATCTATGAAAAATTTAGATTGCATTTTCAGTCTTTTCTTAACAGCTGCAAGAATTCTCCTCTTTATTAAAAACTGTCATTTTCAAGAAATGAGTGTGTGCTGCAGTAGTATACCTAAATTGTCTATTGTTGTGTTCTGAACACTGAGGCAAGAGTCCTGCTGACCGAACTGATAGGTGATTGCATATTTAGAAGTGTAGCGTAAGAAAAAAAATCCTCATGCAGTATCACAAGAGTTATGTTGTCCTTGGTTATTTCCATTTTCGTTAGTTCCTTTCAGAACATTTTAAGTGAAACGTTCTCTAAAACTCTGTCAGGTAAAGCACATCCTTCCAACATACAAGTTGCTTGCTGGCTCCAAGATATATTGATTTTTTATTAAACAATAATATACCTGTTAAGCAACCTAGTTATGTGAGTATGGTTTTTGTATCTGAATTTTTTTGCATAAGGTGGATGTTTCAGAAGTGGTGTGTAAGTCACATAGTAGTAGAGCCTATCGATGGTATGGGCCTAACCATTTTGTGTTGCATTAGAAAATGCCACTGAGTTTTTAATTGTGTTTTAAAGTATATTCAGCTTTAAGAGAACTAGTTCCATAAGATGGAGAGGAGCATCAGTAACTGAATAATAAAGAGATGCCATTTAGTTTTCATGAATATTACACTTACGAGATTAAAACAATGAATTTTTATTAAATAGACTTGTATAAGAAGTCATTTCGATTAAGATGCTGTCTTTTCATATAATGGATGTTGGGTCCATACAGAGTAACAGACGAAAATTGCCTCTAGAAAAAAGTAAAAAATGTGGAGAGAGGGGGAAGCAAAGGTTTTTTCTTCCTGGCTTGCCAATACTCACAAACATGATTTAACAATTCTTTTGTCTGCTTTTAATTTTACAGTATTAACAGTTGGCTTAGGGTCATGATGTATATTTAATTTGTTAAAGCACTTCTTTAGATGTTCTGCTTTACACCTAATAATTATGCTTATGTTTTTGAAAATAAATTTCAACTAACTAGAGAGTTTTAATATTATGGTGTAGTCTTGAAAGATGCTAACAGTATGTTTAAAACCACAACAAAAAACCCCCTAATGGGCTGATACATTAGGATTGAGTATGTCTACTTGTAGATAAGAATCAGTGTGTGGACGTGCTTATAAGTTGGTTTCAAAGAAATTCCAAAAAGCATAGCACATTGTATCATACGCATCTGTAATAAACTCTATCAAGATTCTCATCATAAATTGAAACCTGAATTTTCTTTGCAGTTGAGCTGGACCTAGGCTAGCTGGCATGGAAGGAAGGTGAGCGTGCTGGACAGTGAGCAGAGTGCAGATGCCAAGATTAGGGGGTATCCAGAGGGTGCCTCTAGGTCTCTGTTCCTGTTCCCTCGCTGCAGTCTAGAAGGTGCACTGCTTTCTGGGTTGTATGGAGTAGGCAGAGGAGGAACAGCTGGTGCAGGTGCTGGTGCAATGCTGTGAGTTCAGTTCTTACATTTTAAATTTAGAGAAGGCGGCAACTCTGTGGGAAGCTTTTTCCTACTACCTCCATCTATCTCTTTGGGCCCCCTCTGCATTCACAGGGCCTCAGTTAGGGTGGCAGAGAGGGGACCCATCTCAAGAAAGTTCATCCTGAATTGTCATTATTCCTATTGCACTGACATCTTCTGTGTGCAGCCAAGAGAAAGGGATGGAGAGGGGGAAGCAAAATTCTGTGCTAAAGCTCTGCTGAAACTAAATAAACTCTCATAAGGGGAAAATGCATGTTTTCTTTAACCCTTAGGCTATCTCCTTGATAAATTTCAAAGGTTCGCTGTGAGCAACGGAGGTGTTAGTACTTCCTAAGTAGCTTGTAAAATGTGAAGCTAAGCCTTGAATTAAGATGTTAAGCTTTGTACAAGTCTTCTTATCAATCCCTCCTGTAACATCCCAGTATAACTTCCCAAAATGGAAAGTTTTGATTTGTGATGGCATTAAGAAGATAGTGCCTCACAAGTGCAGATCCCTGCCTTTGATTATTATTTTTTTTTTAATAATTTATTTAACAGTAACATTAGAGCCTTTTGTGGTGTGGAAGAACAAGTGTGTTACTGTATAGAAAAGAGCATTTCCTTTCATTTATAGGCTCAGGCTGTAGTAAGAAGGTGTTGTCAGGGATCAGTTGTAATCATATTCAAACTCTCATCTCTTAAAAATTAATTTGACAAATGAATCCAGGACAGACAATATTTTAAGTCATTCCTATAAAACGTGGCTTTGTGTTACCATTAAAAATATAAATATCTATAAACTATAGTTGTAGAACACAGGCATGGAAAAGAAATATAAATGCATAATAATTCAAAGGCCATGGTCTTTATTATCCTTTTAATGAATAGCTGAATTACACTGCAAGTTTATAAGCCTTCTGTGAATATTTTGCTTTCTTGCAAAATGACTGTTTAGTCTCACTTGACCTCAATGAAATGATATGAGAGGTGAATCTCATTATTAGTTACAACGTGAAATACTCTTTGATCAGTTTTGTCAGCTTTACTTTTTCCTGTGGGACAGACCCATATTCCTAAAAATGGCTATAATACTTTTATAGGTTTTCCTTTTTTTTTTTCCTTGCGGTACTTTTTTCATTGCTGGAGAGTCAGAATTTAGGAGGAGGGTCTTCTCTCCATCCCTAATTTCTTTGCTGATTGTTTTACTTTTATTGTGTGATAGCCAAATGCTATTGCTTGATAGCATATCAGAGCTTTTGTTCATCAAAATTAAGGATGTGTAATATGTACTGTGCTGCAATATTTACAGGAAAAACAGCGTTACAAACATGGATGCTCAAAAGGCAGAGATTCAAACTGCTGAGTGTTGCTGCACTAAGTTACTAGGAAGAGTCTTTTTTAGGCAGTTACAGAAAGAGAAAACTAATTTTGAAAGAATTGTAATATTTATTACATACTTAATGTACAAAAGATAAGGCTGGCATTTCATTTCATAGATATATTCCTAAGACTGTAGAACATCAGCATCTTAGGAAGGGAAAATCATTTATGTAAGAGCATTAGGTCATAAATGTGAAATAAACCCTCTCTCTATCATTAATACCAGGTGATGTCAATCACTTCTCTCATGCAAATAATCACTATAAATAGAGCAATTACTACATAAGCCATCAATTATAAACTGTTGCATTGTGGAAAAAAAAACCCAGTACATTGGCTTGCTGTCATTTCAAGAAAGGGTTTAACCTTTTACTAAAACAATAAATAAGTGATTATGATTCAGTGGGAAATATCTAGAAAAGCTGCTAGAAGGGAAGAAGAAAGTGGTGTTGCTTTCACTTGCATAGGGGTTAGAGAGTTCAGCCTTCCTTAGCTGAGTTTCGTTTCTTTCTAAGATTATTTAGATTGAGATGCTAGATTGAAATGAAGATCCTTTGTCTTTGCAGGGCCACAGGGGCCACAATTGCTATTTGACTAGTGAGAGGAAAAGAGTTTTTAGAGAAAAATGTTCACAGCTGCAGTTTAGTTCCTCAAGCATTCATTCAGCAGGGTGGCACAACACCAGACATTACAGGACTGACTCAGCTCTTCAGCAGATGTGGATTGTTTACAAATCTCTTTCTTTTGTTCCCAAGTAACTTTCCTCATGTGCCTTAGAAGAATTCAGGCAGGCATTAAAGTTACTAAGTGACAAACCACAGTTGCAGAAATTAGCATTCTTATATGTAAATGTTAATATGATACACCAAAATAGAACCACTGTCTCTATTACTTAACATTTCCGCAGATTATATTGTTGTTATGGATAGGTAGTGTCATGACAAGTAGTTCTTACTGTGGTCCAGTGACACAATTAGTTTCTTCACTCTGTGTTGTAGAATTAGAAACAACCGATATGTGTATTTGAAACACACAGACTTTGTGATTGTAAAGGACTCATTAGATACATTTGGACACCTGAGTGCTCATGTTCTGCACTAGAAAACCCCAAAATATACAGAATTTTTGAATAAGAAAATGTGGAGCGATGGTCAAAGCTGGAAAGAAAGAGAAATGTGTTATGAGTACTAGAACATTAAATTAACCTCATAGCAATAAATGATAAGGTCAGTTAGACCAGGAAACTGCTTACATGGGCAGTCTGTAACTAGACTCAAGAACTTTGGACAAGTTTACTTTGGATAGTGAGGGAGCAGCCATGTGTCCTCTACTTTCATCTGTAAGTCTCAGTGCTGTGATTTTGAGGCCTGTTAATTGACTGCTGTGCTTTTTTATTGAGTTGGAACTCTGTACATCTCAGTTAATACTCTGTAATGAATACAGTAAATGTATGTGCATCGTTAGTAAAATCTGGGAAGAGAGATTTGATACCTCTTCGTACATAATCAGTGATTCTTGGGTCCTTAACAGTCTGTTTCACAGTAAAAACAAATATGTTGTTCTTGTATTAATATTATAGTAAGAGCTCCTCTGTATCCCCGTTTGGATGTGTGTTTAAATGAAGAAATCCTCACTGTATTATTTATATACACTGCATAATATGTAAGCAGTACTCACTGTTGAATAAGCTGAATTTAATTGACATTGTATGTTATTGTAATTACTGTAGTCATAACAATACTGAAACTTTTCCTAACAGCTTTCTGTCATTGATGCTTTTTGAATAGGCTGACTTACCTTACTTTGGAAAGCTTTTCTGAATTTTAATTGAAGTGACTGTGTGAACTGAACAAGTTTTCCCTCTGGAAATAAACATTGCACAATGTGAGACACATTTCCAAAAATCTGTATAGGAAAATATGTGTAACACTTGATCATCTGTGATGGCTACAAATAATTATAGCTACTCTGTGGTGAACACGTAACTTGTTAAAAGCAGTAGCATTTAAAGGGATCAAATGATTAGAAGTGAGCTCTTCAATCAAAGACATCTTGAGACTAAAACAGGCTTTAAAAGTACATACCTCAAACACTGGGTAATTCTGTTTCTGAGATGCGGAGAAAAGCAAGGTCAGAACCTACATAGAAGTTAGAAATTGTGTAATACCAAAGAATAGGGGTGTAATACTGGATGGAAACAAAGTCTGGCTCCTATTTTGTGAGCTGTTATATATGTGCTGCTGTGCTAGAACACAGGTTTATGGATAGGAAATTTTGTTTTGAGACCTTTTATGTATAAGGAATATAGTTCTCAGGAGGTGAAACTAAAGGGAAAAAAGAGATCTGTTTGTTGTTTAAAATATTATTCCAAATGTTCGAATCGGTTGTTTTGAAAAATGCCTGAAGTGAATCAGATGCAGTGAAGAAATCTTTGGTGTTTAATTACACAGTACTGCCACCTAGCATCAACTCACAGATTTGTATGTGTGTTTGTAGATTTACAACTGTATCACTCTCAGGATTTTACTTAAATTTATTTTTCTGTTGAACCTTGTTATGAGCTTTAAGAGTATAAATGTTTATGCTGAAAAAAGACATTTCTTACATGATAAAACTCAAATACTAATGTAAGAAGCTTTTTAATTCAGACAAATGAAAATAGGAATAGTAAAAGCTTTTTTGTTAAATAGGTATAATAATATTATAGCTAATATTAATGTTTTCCAAGTTTGTCTTGGTAGATGCCATGTTAATAAATGTTAGTATTTTAGCAGCTCTCAGAATAAATGTTGCATTTTCAGTTAGTGATGTGCTTCCAAAATCAAGCAGAGAATGGAAAATGAAGAAATCTCCTCATGTTTTTAATGCACATACCACAGTTTTACATATTCCTAAAATGAAAAATGGTCTGTGGGGTGGTAATAAACAGGGTCACAGTAATCAAGACATGACTGATTCTGTATGTGGCAGCAATTAGATGTTTTACATTTGGAATTTTGTGAGATTTGTTGAGATATTTCATGCTGACATACCAAGGAAGTACCAGCTTCCTTAGTCATATAACCTTTTAGTATAGCACAGTGTGAAGTCCATCATATCACTCCAAGTGTAGTGTGAAGTTAACACATCCAATCAAAAAAACACTTTACCTTAATAATGTGCTTTGTTCTATTTTATTTCACTTTATAATAAGTAAAAAGAAAAAAAAAAAAACCAAAATATTACATTTAGATTGATGCTGTATTTAATGAGTTCCTTACAGGATGTAATACCAAGTGTTAATCAATAGACATGCCAGAATAACTTCCAATACAACCCTGTAGAGTTTCTTAAATTAATTCTTATTAAAATTATTGACTTGTTGTGACTTACTGGGGTTGCAACTGGAGCAGTTTTTCATCCTAATTAGGAGGTTAGGTTCCAGTGCTCAAACTGCAGATAATAGTGTAATGATTGTCATCTTGAAACATAAAAATCAATGTGAGATACTATCAAAATCTGCCAACTGTCACAAATTATGGAAATTATTCAGGGTTTTAAAAACACTGCTAAATAGTGTTTCCTTTTATTCTTTATAACATATTCAAGCGTAGCTACTCAAGAGAATGTCTATTAACATAAAGCAAATATCAAGTGGTGCTCAGATAGTTAGGGCCACCTCTTAATCTGTGATATAATTTACAAATATTTTAGGAGAGATATGGAATAGTCTTATTTTTTTATAGTGTTGAAAATCAAATATCTTATAAGCTATAAGGCAGGATTATATTGTAGTTAACACTGTGCTCTCTTTCTGGTCAATTTTATTTGTTCATGCAATAAAGAAACTGGAATGTGAAGGTAATGACCACATGTACATTTCCTTCACTGGTAACATCATGAGAATTGGAAAATTTTAGGTCATTCTATAGATACATATTCTATATTTTCTTTTACTGTTTTCACACTGCTATGTCAAGGGGCAAAAACAAGAGAAAAAGAAAATGTTAGTTGTCACTGGGGCTATGCTTCAGTTAGAGGTTATTTATAGTGAGTTTGTTTTTAATATTTGATGTACACAGACCTTTCCATCTCAGTCAGGTGTAAATCTGAAAAATTCCTCTTCTGTAATTGCATTTGGAGGTCTATGGGAGGTTTTAAAGCCTCCCATAGATTCTGAAAATATTCTGAAGAGAGTATTTTCTGTCTATTCTAATTAAAAATCCATCAAGTAATAACAAACTTGAAGGTTTTTTTACTAAAACTACCCAGAATATTTGCTTCTATAAATAAATAAATATCCAAACACATGAAATGCACAGAGAAGTGAACAAGATACATGCTATTTGATTAGTTCATTATAAGTTACTATATAGCTTCCCATTCCATCTGACCTGTCTGCAGAATTTATGTTCTCATCTTCTTATGTTCTGTAATGAAACAGAAGAGTGTTCTGCATTTGAATGGTCATGTATGTCATGTGTAAGGGGAGATGAAGAGCAAAACCTTTGGATTTGAAGGAAAACTAAGCTAAAGCTTGCATTTGAACATTCACCAAGTTGCCTCCATGTTGGTCCTTGTCTCTTTGGAAGTACCTTAAAGCAACTAATTTCAAGTTTTGTAATGAAGCGCTGCAAGTTCTGGGTCCAAATCTTACATCTTATTTTAGATTTCATCATCTATGTACACAGGGAATTGCTGACAATTCTTCATAATGGTCTTTCAGAAGAACATATGATTTTAGAGATAAAAGGTACAGAATCACTAGAGTCGTTGAGGTTGGAAGGGATCTCTGGAGGTCGTCTTGCCCAACTCACCAGGTTATGTAAGACTTCTCAATTGTCTTCTTTTCTTTTTGAAGACTTTCTATTAAGAAATAAAGTCCATGCGATTTTCAAACATGTTCAGTCCCCACATGACCAAGTATGGGTTCCAGCTGGAGTTAAAATGAACAAATGAAAGTGTTCTTCTTACAGCAGGTAGCCTGGGCTTGTGAGCCTCCATGACAACACATACTGTGGCTGCAAAAAATTGACATAGCTTCAGAGAAGACTGAAAAGTACTTTCAGCGTGAGTTTACCTCACGTCAGTTTGAGTAAATCCTGAGCTAAAAGACTCTGACTTTGGATGTATCAGACCTACATACTCTCTTCTTCCTTTTCCCTGGATTGCTGCTTACTGCCACTGCTGCAAACGGGGTGCTGGGTGGGATGGACCCATTGTCAGAAACACTTCTGTCCTCCTCAGGTACTTACTGGAAAGCAGCAAGTGTGGGGGAGAAGGGGATGAGGCCCAGTGCATGAGAACTGCAGGTTTCAGATTCTTAGAGAATTACCAGCTGACTTAATTTTGAATTTAAATTGTCTGTGCTCTAGCAGTGTCCTGTAGACAGAGAATTTGACAAACTTTCCATTGCTAATGGGAGGATATCAGCATTGTTTCGCTGTGTTTTAAGTGTATTTGAAGTTTAAGAAGTGGAGGCACGTTTTACAGAATTATAGACTGGGATGTGATACAGATCTCTTTCCTGAGAAGTGTATGTTTTCTTAGATTATTATTGTGTAAGACAATACAACAGTTCACAACTCTTCACTTTTTAGATTTTAAAATGTGCATACGCCTGAGTTTGCAGATAGAGTGTGAACATGGCATGTCCAACGACATTGAGATTTTATTGTTCGCTGTTGCTCATTTAGAATCAGCTGATACGTAACTCTGAACTGTGATGAGTTGACTGACATTCTAAATGGTGTATTTAAATTTTAATGCAAACATATTTTTGACAGAACCAAAACTTTAACTGGTACGCAACCTTGCGTTTTCACTGAAAAAGAGCTTTCAAAATGATGATGCTAACCCTGCTTGGGGGCAGAAACTGGCAGAATTCTCAGCTGATGCAAATCAACATATCTCCATCATCTCAGTGGAGGTGAAGTGATTTATAGGAACTCCAGAGCTGATAATCATCATTATCTTTGTGTGAAGAAGATAAAACTGGCTCTGAAGATCTACACAGTAGATTATGACATTATTTGAAAAGTGTTTATTAACCTTGCACTGTTAAATGGAAAGTAGCTTCTGGTATCTGTTATAAAAAAATGTAGGATTTATAACACTTAAAAAGGAAACAATAACTTTGGCCTTACTTGTTACGTTAACATTACTTGTAGCTTAAAACAGCTATGCCCCTGTTTTTGCAGACTTTTGAAAACAAGCAGTTGTGTCCATATTTGGATTCAAACCTGCACACTGCTAACATTTACTCACCTGTCAGTAATTCTTTGAATTTCTTGGATGATGAAACAGAATTTGTTGGAAGAAAGCCTTTTCTATCAGCATTAATACCATATTCCAAAATTTAGGTCTTATTAAATTCTTTCTAATACAAAACAAGGAGGACTGTGACTACAATAATTAAAATCACATTAAGTAGCGCAGGCTGCTTTTCTCTATTATAGTGTCAAATTCAATCCTTGGTGTGAAAACAAAGCAAAACATAATTTTAGTTAAATGTTTATTGAATAAGAAAAGAAATATTTTCCTTTGTAGACTCTTTAGAAACAATAAAGCATTAACTCTGTCAAATACTGAATTATAAGTGAATTCAGTTTAAAGTATGTGAACCATACATTCTTTGAAATTTGCCTGAAAAGATTCATTGTAAAACTAATGCCGTGAAAAAGCACTGCTTTTCAAACTGGGTAAAGCACCTGAGTACTTTTTGTAAGTGGCTGCACATGTTTTGAAAGCATTCTAGTAATGCCTAAAAACCTTCCAAAGTACCTTTCAACCAGTAAATTTCATATTCAGCACATCTGTGTTCCTACAAGACTTGCAGTAATAATCAGATTGGTTAACTATACTTTTTTTTTAAGATTGATTTTAACGCTTTCATTGATTTGAGGCAGATAAACTCAATTGTGCGTGAAATCTTATTTGTTTTGGGACAAAAGGGAATTGAGTCTTGGTAGAAAAAACTTACCTTCCAGGGAGGAAAAGTCTATAGACTTCACTTTTTAAGGCACGATCAGCGTAGTTAAAAATTCATAATTTTGGTCAGCATTATTCGTTGGATATAGTGTTTGGTCTATTATTCCATTTTGGATCCAGGACAACAGTTACAAGTATTACTGAATGGTACTGCAGATACAGGGATAATGTATTAGTTGTTTTTCTTTTAGAAACCCATTTCTCCAAGTGACTTTTACTGGCTATTAAGTATTACTTCAAAGAGTTGCATATAAATATACACAGTAGAAACTCATTAATTTTCAGTAATTTTGGAAATGCACATGAGGAATAACTGAATTCTGAAAATCTGTGCTGTTGTCCCATGCTGGATTCATTTATAAAGAGAATTGTAGATTGTTTCAAATGCAACTCCACCTAGAATTTGTGAAACCACGAGAAATGAAGGAGTAGGATTTCCAGAAATGCAGATGGGTTTGGGGAACAAGTCAAAATTAAGAAGCTTATAAAAGCTGAGAGGCAAAAATGGGTCAAAATAAAGTAGCTGAAACCCAAGGAATATTAATGAAGTTCTGATTATAAACAGAAAAAATAAAATCTTACAGTATTGACAGTATAATTCTGTGAAATGTGTGCACTCTGAGCTTTATTGGTTTCCTTTTTATTTTTTTTTTTAATCTTTCAGTTTTACTTGCTGCACTACAGATTTTGTACCTAGTTGTCCATTAAATCTGTTTGGGGCATTTTCAGTGTTACTTGTTTTACTTTTTGTCCCACACTGAACTAGAGCAAAATTCTCTGCTGCCCTGAATACTTTTCCATTGTTGTTCCTCTATCTTTTATTACTGTACAGGGCTGCAATGGGAGTCAGAGAGGTTTGGTGTAGCTGTGGAGCTTGAACACAACATTTCTAATTCAATGTGCATGTGTTTTAGTAGAAATTATGGGTGGTTTTCATGATATGACACTTTGCTTTTCCATAGTTAAGTTATTACTGGGAATGATAAGGAAACACGGTTTAGTTCCTTCGGTTAAATTATGTTACTTAGCAAAGTGAGGATTAGCCTGGTTCTACATAGGTAAGTAGACTTATCCTTAGACTTATCTGATTTCTGAAATTCTTAGGAAGTATGGATGAGTATATATAAAGAAATAACTTTTAAAAGCATTTTTATTCTTCATTTAAAAAAATCTAATTAACAGATATGTCAGAATTTCATGTTGAATTACAATTTTAAAATCATACCCATTTGAAACACTGATCTGACCATCTGTCTGGTGATGCACTTGCACTGTATCAGAACTAATATTAGTGCAGTCTAAATGGAGTCATGGAACTACAGACCAATTTGTATTTCATTCTTATCACTCAAAACTCAATTTCTAAATGGGACATTTCCTAATTCCGTAGTCTTGATTATTGGAAAGTATTCCAGTAGCCTCATGTAAGTTTTTTTATACTGAATATAAAAACATTTCAGATGGCTAAATGACTTAGAGAAAGGCAGATATCTAACATTTTTCACCTCTGCAAAACAGAGGGGAAAGTTCACTTGCTCAGGCTAGAATTTCTTAGAACTAATATTAGTTCTGAAAATTTAAGCCAATCCAACTGGAAAACTGAAGATTCCATCAAGATATTCTGTGAGTATATAGATTTCCTTTGAGATATTTATAGGAAATTAGATAACTAGTTTTATTTTATGCTTAAGAATCTCTATTTTTGATCAAAGGTTATTCTACCTACATAAATTCCGTTGCAATTTAGGTTACTACAGGTCTTTCTTTTGGGGAGTTGCCTAAGTCTTAGGCACTGAGATTTGTGTGTTGTAGAATCTCTCCTCTGCAGATCTTGTAATATATAAATGTAACCACCAATTCTAAATAGTTTGCCTCTCAGGAAATGGGAATGAAACAGGGGATAGCTGAGTGATCTAAATGGAAATCCTTTCCTCTTATAGTAGCTGAAATAAGAAAAATTGATCATGGTATCTTTAATGGTGTTAGAATTGAAACCAGTTTAGTGGTTTATTCACAGATTCTCAGTTTGTTTGGGTTTTAGTCTAATTGCATATGATTGAACAGATACTTGTTTTCTTTTTTCTGGTTTAAATTCTAGCTGCTTATAGAAGCACAAAACTCTTGTCCATAGAAAGTTGGCTCTATGGTTCAGGGAGCAGCTTTTTCTAGAAGGAAGTCAGTATGAGTTACTAATAAAGGTGCTGCCTAATGCACTACATTCAGATACAGTCTCCTGTGTCACCTGTTATTCTGTGTTACTGGAAAGCCAGAACTAGAGTTGTCCAGAGTCCTTCAACAATTTCTGTCATGCATGAAATCTTTACAGTAGTGCTGTAAGAGATATCACTTTAAGTGACCTCAGCTATGCCACTTACAAAATATTCAAACATACACTTTTTAATCCTGCTCTTTTTTGGGTAGGTAGCTCTGGTTTTGGGAAGTGTGAGAGGTCTAAGGTTTGTAAGAAGCCCTTTAATCCTGAGGTACCTGGAGTTCTCTTGTCAGTACCCGAGGACCACCGCCTTACCTAGCCCCGGTCTGAGCTCTCACATCTGGCACCTCTAGGAGCTGGTAGTCACAGTCTCAACCACTGTTTGTACAGAATTTTCTTTTGAAGAGATTTCTCTCCTTTACTTTTTACTTTTTATTTCTTATTTTAATAATTCATAAAAGATTTCATGCAAGTTAGAAATTACTGAGGTAATTTGGACAACTGCATACATTTGTAATGGTATATGGATCATTTTACCTGTAGGTCATTGTGTGTCTCGGTATTGACCTAAATTTACCATCTGATGGCTCTTAATGTATATGAAAAGCTTTGTCAGATATCTTTCCAGTTCTGTTTCCTAGTAAATTAGGTTAAAACTGTTCATAGTTTATTGATTTCAGTTCAGGATAATAAAGCATTTATAGTATTTCTTTCCAGTTTCCTTCCTGCTCTGAGAGGTACAGGGATAGGAGACTGTTTTTCCCACTGCCTGTAAGGCAGAACAACCTACTGAAGCTAAGTTCCCTTAAGCTTTAAATAGCAGGGTTGCTCCACAACTTTGCTCTTCTCTGTCTCAGTAACTTTATGTATTAAAATATGTGATTGCAATGTGTTTCTTTGTGAAGAGGAGAAGTGCTTTAAAGGGTGAAGCATTAGCAAAATTGTTTGTGAAAGATGTAGTAGGATGTAACTTACAGTAGTCTTTGTCCAGGAAATTGAGGTGCATGCATGACTACAATTAAGCCAGAATTGTGTGGGTGATCAAGTTTCATGAACATAGAAATATACAGCTTGAAATTCTGGACCTATCAACATTGATGGTAATTCAGACATAACTGCAAAAAAGGGCAAGTTACAAAAGAGATGGTTAATTAGGACACTATTGACTCTGCACATCTCAAGAACTACCAACACAAGTTCATGTAATGTATCTAAGTATTCCTTCCTTCACAATTTCTGCTTCAGTTTCCTTCCTTCACAATTTTCTGCTTGCAGAAATTTCCCTAATCCTCCACAGATGGTCTGCCGCTCTTTGAAGAACTTGTAGGAAAGTGAAGGTGCTGGCAAAAAGGTTGAGTATTTTGTTAGTTTGTTTGCTTTTTAGACTAAGCAATCACAATTCTTTGATGCAGTTACCGTAGGTGATGCTCTCTCCAGAGATCAGTTCCAATTCTGTTGGATTCCCTTAAGAATAAGATCATGTGGTGCGTAAAACCTGGAAAATAAAACAAACAGAAAACCCCCAAAAACTTTGATTGGTTTTCTGACCTACTCAGAGGACAAGAGTTCTTCCTCTGACAATAACTAAAAACTGCCTCTGGTAGCACTGGACAAACTCCTTCCTGGTTCACCAGGACACCTGGGTGGTCTAGAGGGACCAAATCTTTCTTACACTAGTCCCAGGAGTGCAGTTATATGACTGTTCCATCTGTATACCCAGGCCTAGTAGCTTGTGTTCTCCACGCACAAGAGAATGACCCCTGCTTTGAATGAAATACAGCAGAGAGGAAACATTAGCTGCCACCCCCCCATCCTGCCCCAGGTATATTGGCTAAAATTAACAACCCTTTTGCAGTTTGGCAGATAAGATTATGCAGGAAGAGAAACCACCATTGACTCTGGAGTCATGGGTTCGTACCTACTATCTGTGCTATATTCTGCACTGGAAATAAAAATGGAAGAATTTGGTAGGTAAATCACTATAACAGCGTCAGCTTTGGGTATTTTTTCTGTTTTACGAGAATCTATAAATTTTCAGACATCATAATGTACCATATATCTGAGTATCACACATAAAGATCTGAAGTTGGGTCATTAGCCACTTATCTATAGGATAGGCACAGATGAATGCCAGGCTTACTGGGATGCCAAACAAAAGACAAAATCTTAAGTGGAAAAAGTGTATGTCTGCACTGATTTACATGACTTGGGAATGTGGCTGTGACTGGTAGAAACGTGGACTCCCGGGTGTTAGAGGTTACAATTCCTTCTCGTGTGTTTTCTTTAGATCTATGGTAGTGTCATTATAACATATGGTCGAGTTGTTTTCTTTTGGGTTTATTTTCATAATTTTAAGGGACTTTTCAAAGTCAGCACTGTAAAATGACATGTTTCAAAACATATAGGCTTCCAGGAATGTCTTGGGAAGTATGATAGAACTTGTGCTTGTTACTTTTGTTAAAGTGTGCTTTTAGTTCCTGTAGATTTTCTTCACTCTAGAACTGCATTTTGGGCATTTTCTGTTCCCTCAGATGGTCTGTATTGTGAAACCAAAGAAGCAACAAAGCCTGTTCTGCTCTCTCTGGCATACCATTTCTGTGTGACTTCTTTTTGTTCTGTCAGCAGCATGACTGTGTAGCAAGGACCCCACTGCACTGATGTTTGCTGGTCCTCTGCAATCTGCAGGTGTGTGCAGACATAATGTAGCCTCTGCCTTATTGTGCTATTGAAGCTTTGAACTCAGCTGTAAACCTGCAAGCTTAGATGGATTTTCTACTTTAAAAAGCTCTCAGTTTTTAAACCTGCACGCCCAGCTTACGAAGCTTTTATCTTGTGTTCACTTTACAAGCTTGTTTCCTAAATAAATACTTTTTTTTTTTTTTAATGACTATGGAACTTTTCCTAAATTAAGAATATCGTAGAGTCACAGACCATTGAGGCTAGAAAAGGCCTCTGGAGCTCACCTAATCCAAGCTTCAAAGCTGAACCAAGACCAGGTTGCTAAGGGCTTTGTTCTGTTGAGTCTTCAAATGTGCAAAATTCCCCAGCGTCTGCAGCAACCTCTTCCAGTACATATTTGTCCCTATAGTGTTTTTTACCCACATCATTTCTGATCAGAGCTTCCTGTAGTTCAGTTTGTGCCTATGGTTTCTCACTCATCTTTGGTTTTCCTCACTAAAGATCCTGGCTCCCTCATCTGCATAGGTACAGGAAGGCCACTACTAGGTCCCGCTTAGGCAGCTCTTCAGCAGGTTAAACAGGCCCAGTTCCTCCATTTCTCCACGCACATCACACGCTCCACTCCCTTGAGACACTGGCATCCTTCCCTGGACTTTCTCCCGTTCACGAACATCTTTCTTGTTTTGTGGGGGGAGAACTCAATGCAATATTGTTGCCGTCTGTAAAGTACTGCTAAAAATAATAATATTAAGAAATCATTTATCTAGGTAGATAATTGGAACAAGGAGACCATTTTAAGGCTTGTGTTTAACTTTTAACAAGTTGTTTATAACTGTAGAGAATTCTAGCTTCATGATGTAATTTTTGTTAAATTGTGTTATTTATTTTGTTCTCCGTACATAAGATCTAATCCTTAGCAGAAGAATTAACTAAATTTTGGACCTCTTGTTACTTTTCTGTTTTGAAAAACAAAGTTATAAACTTTATCAATTCCAGTAGCTTTAGAGAATAAAGTAATTTTAATAGCAATCTTAAAATATTCTCAATTCCATATACTATGGATGTAGAACAGGATGTCTGTATAGCTGTACAGAGACAATAGATATTAGTTTAAACTAAGTATCTTCACTGAAGTTAAATTTTATTTTGGAAGTCAGTGGTACAGCTGAATGTGGTAGGTGAAACATTTGTTTTACTTTTTTTAAAATCTTTCTTGTCAAGTTCCCTTAGCTTTTATCTCTATCCTTGTCATAAAACGCTGATGCTTTTGCCTGGAAGGTTTGACCATGGCAGTTGAAGAATATAGGCATCCCTATTCTGGATACACGGCAGTCTAGGCACCAGATGGCAAAATTGTGGGGGCTGGCTTTAATGCAGTGAGCTTAGTCTCGAGAAGAAATTAGACATTGCAGCTTTGTTATTGTTCTTTCTGTGAAATGGCAATGGAAAGAAAGGACAAGGTGGATTTTGTAAAGATTCCTTGCAGTTTTGAGAGTGTTTTTTAACTGATTACTTCCTTGTGACTGTTCTTGCTTTCTGAAACTCAGCCACACCCAGTGAATAGGAGATGGTTGTTTGCATTTCTCGTGCAGTAGCTTATTTAAGAATATCCCCATGTGAACTCCCATGTTATGTGCTGGTACAGCTTAAGACCTTGCTGTCTCCAGGTGCCTTCAGGCACCTCCTGCTAGGTGTTGGATAAAGATCACATACACGGTTGAGAATTATGGCAGCTGAGGAGCCAGAATGGGTTTACTTCTGACAACTCAGCCACGTGAGCAGTGACTGTTGACAAAGTGACACAGAGGAAACCTCTTATCTGCCAGCAAATGCCAGGCTTTCTTTGGAGACACCCACAGACAGAAGGCAGTAAGCAAAATGATGGTCTTATCCAAGAAGTCTGCAGAAGGAAATTGCAGTGTGAGAGTATACGTTGGATTACATGTACTGTCCTAAATAACTAGGTACCTAACATGTCTTGAAACATGTGGCCTTTTCTCTAGACTGATTTTCCTCCGGAGTGATGTGGCCTTTTTCTTCATGATTTGGAGATGGAACAGAGGAGGTAGTAGTGTCTGCACAGTGACTGTATGATAAGATGAGGCATTCGCTGCTTCTTGTGGTTTTGCACCAGTTGAATTCCTAGAAGTGTATTTTTCTTGACTTAAGTATTAAAAAGATTTCCATTAATCAAGATAACCCTTTCTGCCCTCTTCTGTTATGATAATATGCAAGCAACCCTTGCACTGCAGGTTTGGGTGGACTAGCTTTCAGGGTGACAGGACCTCAGTTGTGTCCCTGCCAAGCCCTTGCTGTGTGGACACTGGAAATTCACTTCAGAGATTTTGAGTTACAGTTGGTCATTTTATATAATAGTTCTATTCATTTAATCCATTGCTGCGAGGTTTAATTAATTTTTATAAAGAAATTAATTTTCCTTTATTGAAAGATGGAACAACACTTGAGGTGTAGTCATTGCTGAGAAACTCATAGTGCAGCCTTCTTACTTCATTATGTAGAATTTCATTGCTGTCTCAGGTGATCTAGAATTTAAAATGCTTCAGAAAATACTTTTATGGAAGCTGTTGAAATATAATGTCATCTATTCTGTGTGCCTTAACATGATGTACCGTTGTCTTCCATTCATATTTCTTTTTTCCCTTTAACTTTTTTCTTAGCTTACCTTTGAACATTTAAAACAAAGGATCACTTTAGGAAGTTGTTATTTCTGGTAAAATCTGTGTGTTTACGAAGGCAGAGAACTCCCAAGGAGTAAGGCTAATAGTTTACACAAACAAAAGTACTATTTTTTTTCCTTTTTCTTGCCCCGTTCTTCCTTCCCCCCTGTCCCCATCCCCCTCCCCGCCCCCAATAGAGGGGATGTTCAGAGCTTAGCTGAGTGGGTTTTTTACTTGTGTAATTGGGAATAGCTGTCTTTATTGAAATTCTACTAAATACTATTAGGCATTTTAAAATATTGTTGCATTTTATTGTCATGATAAGTTTATACAGCTTTAAAAATGGTCTCTAATAAAGCCTTCTTCAAAGAATATTTTCATTGGTTGACACTGCTAGCAGGGAGAAAGCATATTAAAGCATCTGGTTAACGAGCATAGGAAAATTATTAGTATCAAATTGAGGACGGAGAGGTTCCATTGAAGCTTTAAAGAAAGAAGGGGAGAGTGTTTCTTGGACAGAATGAGAGAGAATGATGTAAATTTAGAGTCAAAAGCAGGTGGTGTTCTCAACTGAAATGATAAGTAAAGTACCTAAACTCATAACTGTTTGCATGATTGCTACATTTGATGAGTTCTGAGAATAGTCTTGTAGAGTTTTGAAAATCACTGAGAAACCTTTTCAGCAACGTGATCTTCTTACATAGTAGCATCCTCTGACAAGGTGCACACAGGAGCTTTGCTTGATCTCAGATTCTGGAAAATTTCCCCCTTAACAGTGTATCCATCTATTAAGAGTAAACAAGAAATGAAAGGTGCGTTTCTAATGGTTTTCTTTTGGCTGATCTTTTACCCAGTGGTACAGCTCCTGCTCTTGCCAGCAGGAATGAAGTTGCCCAACAGGTGTACAACTACAGAATGTTTTAACATGAGGAAGTGGAGAAAAATTAGGAAGGAACTGTTTTAAAATTCTTGGCATGGAAGCTGCTTGGGAGCAAGAAGAGTACAAGTCCTTTCATGTCAGTCACATTTCTCCAGCTTTATAGCACAGTCGTGTTCCAAATCAAAGCCCTTGAGTCTAATATTGGGAGCACAGTGCCCAGGAGTTCTCAGACACAGCTGATGGATTAGCCTGGGTGTGAAGGAAAAGGCTTGTGGAAATTAAAAACATTCAAATCCATAACTGAAAGTATAGGGATAAATAAGGTTTTTGAGAAAATGGAAAGACAGAGGAGCCTGACAAGAGGACAGAACACTGGAAATAGCTGATATAAAGCTAAATGGACTAATGACTAATTGTTGGTGAAAGCAGAAGAGAGGGGGAATAGCTGGAGCACATCTTGTGCTCCAACCAGCTTGATGTCTTGGCTCCATTGCTAGTTAGGTTAAAAATCCCATTAACTTAATTAAAGACAGCATTCTACCCTAGGATTAGAAGGAAAAAAGAACATTACCAGTGGACAATTAAATAAAGCAAGTTGTCATTCATTGCATGGGCATTTAGATCTATCTCACTTCTATAAATGTTGATCAGTTTGATCAAAGCCTTAATCAGAAATTATTTAGACAATTATTTCCTGATTCAAAAGTATTCTCTAGTGATAGGAAACTATTATACAGAATCGTTAGAACATGCTTAACTGCATTGTGCTAATTATGCAATGATAAATTATTCTACCTTTCTTCATTAACAGCATTTTAGCAGTAGATAATAGTATTGTTTGTTCTTCCTAGGCAGTAGAAGACTAATAATGTTCTTTAGGCAATTATTTTTACCAAACTTGGTCTTTTGAAGTGGCCAGTTTGTATTTGATCTTTAAATCCATTTTGTGAACTTGTTCAGCTATACTAATTTTAAGTAATTATATTAATTGAGAAGTTGGCTTGTTATATTGTTCTATGGTGACTTGATTCTTTTTTTTATCTGACTGCATAGCATGATGGAATTATGTAGATAACAATTATACTGTGAGCAGGAAACCAAGAACTGGAACTCGGGGTTCTCAGTGTGCAGCAAACTCATATGACTTCAGATGGGATATTTATGCTTTCGGTGTTTAACTTTTTCTGTAGAATAAGGATAATACCGATTTAGCTCTCATGGCTGTCCTAAAGCCTAATAAATATTTGTAAATAGCTTTGAGTTAGGAGTGGAAATATGTTATCCCTGGTTACAACGTCAATTTTTTTTATTTAGACAGTGTTTGCAATGGGGGGAATGTTAATGTCTCATTCAGAAAAGAAGAACAAACACTCTTCAAGAGGAAAAACTTGAAAACTTCACACGGCTGAGCAATTCCAGGATATACAAACATTTTTATTCTGTCACTTTCTTTACTTCTCCTTCAAACTCTTTCTACTGTTTTATTTCTGTATATCTAGGAAGAAAAGTAGATGTAATTTCAGCCTCATTTATATAACTAGAAATGTTCTGCTTAGTACTAATTTGGGTGGGTTTATAAGCTGTTCTCTGAAAAATGAGTTAAATTTTTTGCTATTTGTAAATGCCTGTACTTTTTTCATTGCTTGTGTCACATGTTTTTACAAAACATGGCCGTCTTTCTGAGTCAGTGTGATATAATCTACTTACAGTGGCTGGGAATCAACATGATAGTTGCCATACTCTTTTGATGATCAGCAACTGAAATATGTGGGACGCAAGTAATATTTTAGTGAGTTCAAAATAACTTTTCAAGAAAAATCATGTACATACACTGTGTGGACTTATTAAGGCATAAATGAGCTTTGTGTGATGGAGGCTTAAAGGCCACTATTTTTCTTCCTGCTCTGGAACATGTCGCATGTGTTTGTTGAGCTTGCTATTTCTCATGTTGTTCTTGGAGGGGGAAGAGCACACAGTTCATAGCAGATGAAATGAAAATGAAGAATCGGTTGGTTCATATGTGCCACACTCTGCCTCAGACCTTGAACACTGGCAAATGCTTAGCTAATAGTGAAATTTTACTGGTACAGTTTCCAAATCTATGTTGATCCCCAGCTCGTGAGGTTCATATATCAGAAGCCACGTTTAATAACATTGAGGAATTTGTATCCAAGTTTGTCTAGCTGCTTTTTAAACTGACATGAAGTTGTTTTAAGAAAGAAACTCCCCATTTATCCTCAGTGTCAACTGGTCAACTGCAATTCTGAAGCCTCTCAGTACAGAGAAGAGAATGTGCTCACGTAGGTCGACCCTCACTGCCCAACACGTAGGGGAAAATAAGGGGTTAATCCTTAGCAGTCAGGGAATGATGTGAGACTAAGACTGTTAGAAAGCTGTCTCTAGCTCCTGGGCTTTTCATCAGTTCTTGATGGCATGTTATTTTCTTAATGGGATGTTATTTTCATAATAGATTTAAACAGTTCTGGGATTTCTAAGAAATTCCTGGAGAACAGAAATCTCAGAAGATAGTCTGGAAATAAAAATAGGTCTATTTAAGTACATAAAAATACATATATAAATATTTGGTGTGGTGTTTGATTTTGTTGTTATGTTTACAATTTTGACTGCCCTTAGTCTGAAAATACTTCCTACAGCTTTTATTTACTAGAAGAAAAAAAAAAAAAAAAAACAAACCAAAAAAAGATGGTTTTCTCTGCACTAAAGCACAACACAATGCCTATAAGCACTGTATATTCTCTATTACTTAAACTTGAATCATTCATCAAGACTCTTCTGAAATTTCACGTGTCATACTAAATACATCTAATTTTTGGCACAATACCTAGAGTAGCTACACAAAAAGGGAAATTCAGTATTTGGATTAAAAAAAAATATGAAAAATCAGAAGAAGGAATCAGTGGAAAATGAGGTTACATTATTACACCAGACTGTCCAAATATACTTTGATTTTTGGCCCAAATCAAAACCAGCATACTTGTCATCAGCTTTAGTTCATGTAACAAAGTGTACGTACTGTAGTAGTATTTAATTTAAAAAAATGCATTTTGTTTATTGCCTTTTTTAAAAGGCAGAGGTGATCTAGAAGATATACTTTATCACTAATACTACAATCAGCAAAAACCCTTTTATTTATTCCCTAAAAATTTATACTGTGCCAAAGCTGAATTATTGAATTTTTTCATTTCAGAAATAGTCTTTGCATAAAATAATGAACAGCATTTGAATCTCTAAATCACAAGCTTATTTCCAATTGTTGATGATGAAAAGAAGTACAGGCTTTTAAGAGACCTGGTTTTTAATGAACAGATTGGTACATGGTGTACTACTTTTAAAAAAAAAAAAAAAAAAAAAGACTTTCTAATATTGCATGCACTATTGTAATGTTTTGATCTGGTTGTGCTAGGTTATTTAGGGGCACAAAGTAAATGTGAAGTGCTTTGTTTTCTCTTGAACTTGCAAGTGATTACTGCATTCTGTCTATTGTGAGTGGCAGTTCTAATGGCCATGTACGCTGTAATAGTATAAGGGATCATTAGAAAATGCAAGAAACAAGCACATAACTTAGGTAAGATCAGTGTACGAATCAGCTTCAGATTTAAAGAGAGTTTTAGCGTAGGCTTCACTAAGCCATTAAAATTCACTTTGAGTCCTCCCTCCATGCCTCCTATTGATTTGACTTTGCTAACACAAAAAGAAGTGGTCAATTTTTTTAAAAACCCCTAAACAAAAAACTGTTTTTCACTTCTCAGCTCCTCAGCTTTTTCTTTTTTTTCTCTGCTCTCTTCAGGACATACAGTGATTTGATGCCCTTGGACTACCCCACTTATGCTCTTGTTGTCACTGCGGTGGTCATGTCCATGTAAATAGTTGCTGCACATGAACACAAGAAATCTTATATTGGGTGATATAAGTCCAAAGTTTATTAGACACGTGTAACTTGCAGCACATGCGATATATGTCTGTACGTCAGCAGCAGATACAGCATGTCCCATTCATTGCTTTAGATTTACTATCTGTCTAGATCAATTGAGACTATGCGCCCTTGAAACTTGACCAACCCTTTTGCAAGCCATAAATACCTTATTTAGAAAGTTAGATGGGGGTCCTATTAGTGCTTCATAGATAATTAAAATAATGATAGATGAGAAAAACAGTTGAAGTCAGTTGTCAGTGGTTGTACTATTCTGTAGTATAAGTGGGTCCATATGAGCAATCTTAGTGAAATCCTTTGAAACAAAAGAAATTATTAAATCAGTTACTATTTAGGTCACTTACTCAAAATAAACCATTCATAGAGAGCCCTTGAGACAGGCCAGTCAAAGAGTATCAGGAATTTTAAACTCAAATTGAATCTCACCATTATTCTCGCTTAATCAAAGCTATCACATTTTACCTTTCCAGGAATACATTACATAAAGATTTGACTATCTAACAGGGAAGGTGTTTAGCATTGAATTGAAACAGTATTTCATCTATTTAAGATAAGCGTGAGAAAAATGTGAAACAAGTTTTCTAGGAGTGTATTACAACTTCATTTCATCATATTTTAAGCCATGTATGGTGATACTGTTGTCTGAATGTTAAGAGTAGTTTGTTGAGGATGCTGTGGAACTGCTTTTTGCCTGACCGCTCTGTTCATAGAAATCCCCAAAGCTGAGATGAAGATGAGAGAAGAAGAATCTATGAGAATATTTTGTTGCATTTAGGTAAATGTATTTAGTCTCAGATGCTTGGGATTTGTCCACAAGTAATAGAAAGATCAGAAAAAAATTAGAAGTACTGTAATAAATAGGAACATGTAATTGGATAAAAACCCCAATAAAAATGTTTTTCAAATTATCTGTAATATTTTAAGCATCTCTTAAAATTTAGATAAGTTCAAGAAAATTTTAATAGTATTTTAAAGATGAAGTTATTCACCAAATTATTATGACAGCTGACTCTTGTAACAAGATTTTCCTTAAGAAAGGTCAAAGTAAATGTGTTGGGACATATTTATCATATTTCTACATTTATTTTCTTGTGTTAACCTCTTGGACTTGTCATGGAAACAGCAGGGCAGGTGTTGCACCTTGCATTCTGCACGAGGGTGACTGAGGAATATTTCTTGGCATTATCAACACTAGAGCATGGTCTTACCATTTTGTTTTATTTTTGTATTGGTGAGGTAATTACGCAAAACTTTGTGAAAGAATGTTTATTGAGGGAACAATTTCAGAAAATCTTGTCTGCCTGAGAAGATACTTTAATAAGCTAATATCATGGAAATACTCAGAAGTTTTATCTCAGTCATAGTAAATCCTTCTTTTAACTATAGTAACAAAGAATTAAATGTTCTTTCAGAAACAATACAAATCAGGCCAGACAGCTTAAAGTTTAGCAATCATAAAAATAAAAAGCTGTTTGTTTTTCTGAACTGATAGACAGTACCTTTATATGAAATAACAGGCTTTTGTATTGAACAGTAGTGTGAAGACATTGGAGAGTAATTGGCAGTTTTTGCTCAATACTGTACTGTATTCATCTGTTTCCATGTTTTCTAATAGTGATATATTGGTACCCGAATTTGATGAGATAACATTGAACTGGGATCAAAGAGCCAAGCATTGTTAATCTAAACGATCATATATCTCCTCAAACTTCAAGCATTTGTGCCATCAGTGTTAACATGCTTTACACTTAACATGCTTTAGAGTTTAATAAATATTACAGGACCAAAGAATTGAACTGAATAATTCAGATATAGAGAAGTCAACTTAGCCACCAGACATTCAGAGAGGTGAGAAACGGGAGTGTGTATTGCCTTCCTTTCTATTTAATGTAAAATTCTAAAATTAACCCAATTTTAAGTGCTGAATGTCTTCTGATTTTGTTTTGGCTTTTGTGTGTGTGTTGTTCTGTAGTGGTTTTTTTCCCCCTCTGAAATGTACCATCATAGTTAAAAATAAGAGAAAAAGGAGAAAAAAGTAAGAATGTTTACACTTTTTATCGCTCACAGATTGTAGAGTACCTGTGGGTGGCTTAAAGCAGCTGTTTCTCCTGGTTACCTAACATTCTTCTTTAAAATATAGAAAGAAAAATAAAAACCACAACAAGTCTAAATGTCAGTCTAAATGAAGCTAAGAAACCTTTTCTCAAGTTCAGTAGCTCCTCTGGCCAATTCTTTCCTAGGGACATAATCTATTCATACAAAAAGCAATGATTTAGCCAATACTTATGACAATCTTATGACCTCCTCTCCTACAGATGCAAACAAGTACAACAATGAAAGACAGGAATGCCTTCTGGCGTTTTTTATCATCTTTCGCTGGAGTTTGTTACCTTGGTGGCAGAAGGAACCGTACTGCTGAAGTGCTTTGGTAGTTTAATTACAGACTCAGGCCTGGGACTGGGTGTAGCTGGTGTGCAGAACCTGCTCCTGTTCTGCTGGCTGGGCTTTCGAGTAGGCACCTGAGCTGAGAAGGGACAATGGGAAGGAAAGAGTCTTGAACTGTGCCAGCTAAATTTGCCAAAACCATTTCTTCACCTTCTTAGCCATGTATAGAAAGGCAGAGGTTTTGTTCCAATTTTTGCTTGCTAGCAAATCTGGGTATTTTTTGTATGGGAAGATTTCATTTCAAGCAAAAAGTTTTGTCATCAGGATTTCTCAGGACTGGTACAGACCTGGGCATAGGATGCCATGAGAGAAAGACATACATACAAATACCAACTCAAAATAATTATTACCTCAGTGGTTAGGGTGCTCATGCTTATTGTATTTCTTTCTTTCTATGGTATCTTTTATTTTGCGGTTTATGCATGCTAGCTGTGCATATATTAAAGTACATGTGCCACAGTAAGGGTGTCCCGATTAAGTAGACTGTAAGAATCTATCTCTTTCTGGTCCAGTGAGCAAGAAGATATTTTGAAGAGCTCCAACTGCTGAGAGGGATAAACTGGTCATCTTGAAGGATTGTGAAGAAGAGCATCTTGTCACGTTCTGTGGTGCACAAGAGCAACCAATTCCCAAAGTGTGTTCAGAGAATCATAAAAATGCAGAAATGTCGAGGCTGGAAAGGACCTCTGGAGATACATGGTCTGGCCTTTTGTTGAGAACAAGGCCCTGGATTATGTTATCCAGGGACAATAAAATCAGTTGCTGCTGCTTGTGAACACATTGTTAAAGGATAATGTACAACTTTGTAATGCATTAATGCTGAATAGGAATAATCTCCTCTATGCAACTCTCCTGCATGCTTCATTCTTAATTGCAAGCCCTCCTGCAGGAAGAACAGAAATAATTAAAGCTGGTTTGAGTCTGCTTTTCTTTGTACTGCATAACAGGAACAAATACTATTCTGTCAGTTCTGTGTTGTTATCGGTGCTCGTTCAAAAATCAAAAGATAACAGTGATTTTATTTTATCATTATTTTTTAAACTCTTCAATAAGATGATAATCTAGATAGAATGCAATTCTCTTACAGCATTTCAGGTCAATTATTTCAATTTCTAAGGATGCATCATGTGGGTCTTCTCTTTCTTCTCCATCTGTGCTGCATTGTTCTTCAAGGATAAGTCAGGGAAAGTAGAATAAAACAAAATGTGTTAGCAACATTGCTCACTCTTTCATTATCCTTTCCTGTTTTTAGGTGACAGTGACTGACCCCAAATATAAGAGTGGCTTTTCTGAAAACGTCCTACTTGATTCACAATAATGGATATAAAAGATAGAAGACACCGTTCTCTGACGCGGGGCCGGTGCGGAAAGGAGTGTCGCTATACAAGTTCTTCGCTGGACAGTGAAGACTGCAGAGTACCGACTCAGAAGTCTTACAGCTCAAGTGAGACACTGAAGGCGTACGATCATGACACTAGGATGCACTATGGAAATCGAGTTTCTGACCTGGTTCACAGGGAGTCGGATGAGTTTCCAAGACAAGGTATGTTTAAAGTCAGAACTGGTTTCTTTCACAGTAATCCTCCGTGGACAATCTCTGTTGCTTGTTATAGTATACAGTGTTATAAGGAATTTTAATGGAAGAACTGTGGCAGAATGGATGCCATTTTACCATTATTTCAACTGTTTGGGGTTAAATTAGGAAGTTCTTTCTCTTCTCAGATTCCTGATACTGTTGGAATTCACTATTTGTAAATGCGGCAGTCCAGGATCCACTGTTCAAAATACCTGATAAACATAAATGATAGTGATCCTTAACCAGATGTTGTATTTGTCATGGATCTCAGGGTTGGCTGATATGCTAACTTTGTATTCCTTCTCCTAGGTTCATTTTAGAAATAATAATGGCATTTTCACCTAAACTTGTATGTCTTTAACAGAGCACCTGGACTGAAAAGATGACTAAAACACTGTTATGGTAAAACCCCATATGGCCAATGTATATTCATTATTAATCTGATTCCTCAGAATTCCTTTCCTGTTTTTAACTGCTGTGAAATTGAAATGTGGGAATGGGAATGCCATTTTCTCTGGCTTCATTTTGTCACTGCTTACCCTTACTGCTCACCCTTCACCTTATAAAAACTGGGAGGAGGAAACCCACCTAATTACTTTTATAATTGACTGTAATACATTATCACAGCATTGAGATCCTAGAACTAACATTTCAAATAACCTGCCTGTGTGAACTTGTAAGCAAGGTGAAGTAATCTTTTATAAAATGTTCCTCATTCTAAATACCCGTTATGTCCAATGAATTAATGAATTAACAATCTAAATGTTTTTAGTTGAAAAATCTGTGCTTGCACCTTTGCACTGTACACAACACAGTTTTACTCTCAGGTATTTACTTGTCTCAATAAATCATAAGTCTGTGTGTTGAAACCATTACTGAACATTGCTTCATAGGAACAGTGTTTAATCATCTGGTTAACTTGACCAAATAGCCTGATTAAATTGTCACTCGGTCAACAATTAGATATGGTTTTTAAAATCAATTACTTGGTTTAGTTTCAGTTGAAGAATCAGATATGGTTTATGTCAAGCAAGATATTAGCAGTTTTGAGGCATAAGTCTATAGCCCTTTGTGCCCCTCTCAATGGAAGGTAAATTATCTAGTAGATCTTTAATTGCTGAAATGCTACTATTTTATGTATGTCCTTGTTAATGGCATATGATAGTTCTCTACTACACATTTCTAATATTGTGACTCAGGAAATTCTAAGTTATCACACTTGTCTGTGGAGATCATTCAATGAAAGGTCATTTTTTTATACTTGCTATCATGTCACGCAACTTCTTTAAAGCATTCTGTGAGCAGTCAGTGTCTTCACCTTTAAATCAAAATATCTATTAATTAGCATCGCTAATTAAACCCTTGTCTAATCCCGTGTTTCTCTCACATTTGTGTACAGACATTTGGAAGTGTTTGCATTGTGCTTGGTCTATCAAACATGCAGTTCTGTTTTCTGAGGTAATCTCTGTTCTTGTAGGGTCTTTCTTTGCTTATAGGTATTTACCTAGAGATAATGCATCAAACTGCAATGAGATCATAAGAGCTAGTGGAGCCATTTTCACTGTGGTTTGTTCAGCCTTTGTGTACAGGAGTCATCTAAATATTACTTTTCCCTATCTGAATGATTGATGCTTCAGCTCAAGTGCCTCATTTTAGTTTCCAGGTCATTATTCGGCATTTCATGAGGGTGTTCTTTTTCTCTTGATTACTGATTTGACAACTGTTCATCCTCCTCCTGCTCTTAATGTGTTCTTATCTGCCCTCTTTATGAAGGGGAGTGCAAATTGTTGGTAACTGAATTGAAACACTCAGATTATTTTTTTTTTATTTTTTTCGCCCTGCTAGTCTGTGTTGTTATGTCTAGATGAATAAAGTTTATTTTAGAGAGCCAAAGTAAGTTTTTTGTTAAATGGTATAAGCAGTGACTCCTTATTTTATTGCTTTTGTTAAGTTTAGAAAGCAAAATGGTGATTCTTCATATTTGAAAGCTCAGTATCTTTTGGATTGTACAGTTCCTCTACTAATATGAAATTTGAGATAATGTGGGAAGTAGATCTAGATTAAGACTTGGTACATGTTCTCAATTTCTACATTAATATCATATGCATAAAAATGTGGTTTATATAGTAGGAAATACTGTTCATTATATCTTATGCATGCTGTTTCCAGCTGCAGACATCTAGGAATTTATACATGTAAATTTATTCTAAATTTGAGTGGGTGTTTTGATGGGATTAAATTCTGTAGGAAATAAACATGCTTAAAATAAATAGTCTTTAGAGAATTTTTTATTCTTCTATTATAAAAAACTTGACATATTTTTTAAGCAATTGTAGATATTTTCCTCAATATTTTGTCTCTTCTGTTAGTAAAGCTATATGCATTTGACTTATTGAAAAGTATCTGGTTTAACCAAGGCCCTGGAACTGCCCAAAGCAGTTGTCTTTAGCTGCTGCCTGATCATATGTTGCTCGGTTTTGAAAATCTGTTAAGCGTAAGACCAAGTTGTACTACTTCCATTTTTGTTTATGATGATTCAGCAGTGAAATCTAATAACAAAAACTATATTCAGAGCTCAGAAGCCTGAAACAGATCTTCTTGGTTTACTTTAGTATTTTATTGTCCTTCTGTTCTGACTTGTTTGTGTTATTCTTCATGAAAAAGCAGATCTCTTTAAGCTAGTGTGAATAAAGCATTTGATAGGAAAATTGAATGTCGGTGGAAGTTTAGCTCTGAGAATAAATACAACTTAAAAACTGTGTCATCGTTTGCACGTTATGAAATAAGCTTTTTGTGCTAGTCATTGACAAATGCACCTACCAAAGAGAGTTCGTTTGTCATAGATGCTACTTTCTGGTGCGGTATTTGGAAGTTTTGGTATAAAGGCATGAAGGATGACATGACTATATATTACCTGAAGCACCTTTGTCTGACATTAATTCTACTGTGCTTTTCCCAAGATGTTTCACTGTAATTTTTCAAAGTAATTTTTAAAGTAATTCTAAGTATTTTTTCTAAATAATTTTTTAAACCTGGTTATCTGTAATTTTTCAAAACAATAAAATTCCCCTTTTAAAGACTGTCTTTAACATATGAGTATTAATATTTGTAGAAATTAATTCAGAAGAGGTTTAGTATTTTTGTGTCAAACTTATTTTCTGATCATCTTCAAAATAGGTGTTAAGATTCTTGACTAAAATGGCAGGTCCAATGCATGCTTGAGGTATTAATTTGTCTTAGATTTTCCCTAATACAGATAGAAATGTATTTGTAATTCAGTACCTGCACTGGATATTCATTAGTCAATTGATCTGAAGTATTAATACAGTCTTTCAGTGGATCTGAGAGAGCATTCAAATGTTACAAGATTTATTTAAAGTTGAGGAGTCCTTTCTGAATCCTGTATTTTGAGATGAATAGAAACTTTCATACTTCCTGCTAGGATATGTCAAAAGCTTGACAATAGTTCTGACACCTCTGAATATTTGGAATATTTTACAATCTTCTGGTAATATGCGGATTTCTCTATATGCCATGTATTTTCCACCAAAGAGAACCAATTATCAAACTTTAACCTTTTTTTTTTTGAAAAAGAAGAGAAAATACCTTCTTTCTGAGTTCATCTGCTGACACAACATGGTGAAGATAGATGTCCTTTAAGGCAAAAAATGAGAATTTTGTAAAACCTTTCTTTAAAGAGCTTGCTTTGAAAGGCAACTTTTCTTCAGGTATACTTTGTAATCAAATTGTGCTTAAAAGAACACTCTACTGAGTTAAGAGTTTTAAACTGGGTTTCAAAGAGGTGATTGCACACCTTACTGTTCCTGAGTTCCTCACTTGGCGTTCATAGATCATGGATTTTGTGTTTCTGCCTGAACCAAATGCTAGGCTTCAGCTGCTGCAAAATTTATTAGCCAATAGTTACACTGAATTGACTGCTTTCTCATTCTCAGGTTAGATCTAGTTTAGCAGTAAATCTCTGCTGTGAAATGTTAGAACAAGAAGAGTATATGATTGAAGTTATTAAAAATAAGTCTAAAAAACACCATCATATTAAACTGGACCCAACAGTCTTCTGAAATATTTCGAATTTTTTTTACCACAGTTGAATTGCTTTGTATATGTACAAAGCATCTCTTTTGTATGGTGAGATAATTTCAGTAAGGAACAACAGCCAATACCTTTTTGTATGTCAGCTCAAGTTCCATTTTGTATTCTTTTATACTTACAAATGTGTGCTTTTTGTATCCTGTGCAACACCATAGGTATGTTAATGGGAGTTAGAGAAAAGTAGTGACAATGATTATAAAAAATCCCTTATAATGTCCCTTAGGATTGTCCAGTATTTTTATTAACATCAAATAGAAAATTCAGTTATTGCAGTAGAATCTCAGAGAGGGGCACTTGGGAAGTGTAATGCACCCCTTTTTCTTTCACGTGAAGTTGTTTTACTATGCCATACTCATCTCTTGGGTATTTCATACTGCGCCTTTTCTTCATATACATTGAATAGGTTTCTGGAAGAAAACAGAAAAATATCAATTAAAAAAAACAACAACCCACAACCCCAAAGAGACCCAAACCAGTCTGATGAATCTACTTTTTTTTTTTTTTTTTTTTACAGCCCACTCTAGGGCAGCTCTGATTGCTGAGAAAAACTAATGTTGTTTTCTCTTCTCGTTCTTCTTCACATCATAAATCTGTCACCAAATAACTTACTGGGACACATTCAAAGAACCACACTGCAGTAAGAACATTTCATGAGAGTGATTAAGCTTGTTCAGATTTCAAGTTATTGTGGTCAGGTGTTTTGTATTCAGCAACAACTGATATGTGCTGTATAGAGGGGATAGTTGCTGTTACAGGTTCTCAGGTTAACTAGACTTTGCTCACTGCTTATATTCCCAGTAACACCAAGATGAGATTTTGGTCATACACGAGTCATACTCAACTGTTAGGCTCAAATTAGTGTATCCCTTCCAAATCCAACTGAGTTTTACTAATTTTAGTTTTAATATTTCTTTTTAGAACCTGTGACCTTTTGAAAATTAAATGTTAGATATACAAATTTGTACTAAAGACGTTAAAGAAAACTTCTTCTTATATTCTGGTTAGAGTAGGACCACATTGTTAGTTTGCCTTTGTCATGTTACGTTTTTAGTGCCATTCTGCAATGTCTTGCTTCTCCGTATATCCATGCATTTACGTAATCAAACAAAATCTGAGGCAGATGCAGGTGGCAGAAGCTTAAGGAGGAATCCCTTAACATGGAATCAGATGTAGGGTAGCTCATGTGGGAATAAAGGCCTCAGGGCAAATTTCCTGTTATAACCAGTACACACATGTAACTTGCATTGCTGTTGAATCAAGGTTTACTTTGGTTTTAATGGTTACCTAAGAGATACGCGATCCCAGCGTAAAATATTTATTAAGGTGAGACAACTGCATTCAATTTCTCTTCTCTAGAAAGCACAGCATTAGTGAGAAATAAGAATTTATATTTTAATATGTATACCTTATTTAATAAAGCAAATATGTTGAAAAAAACCTCCCTCCCCTAACTTCTCCCTCCCCAAATCATAAAAGACTATATGGTTCTTATTGTTAAGTGATTTAAAAACATGAAAGCACCTTTCATCTGCGCTTTCATCTGTGCTGATATCATTAATAATGGAGCTATGTAGGAGCATTACTAGACTAGCAAATAAATAAAAGTACACACCTTTATAGCACCCTTCCCCAAATATGCTTTTAGGAAAGGAAAATGTAAGTCTAATCCAAAATCCAACATGCCTCCTCTCCTTTATACTCTACCATCAGTCAAGTGGCCTTTTGAGCTGTAATATTAAGATCTGCTGATAAATAGGAGTTAAACTAAAACTTTGTGTATATTAGATCTGAGTCACAACAACATAAAATCAGAAGGAAATCTCTTTAGAAGTGGCTTTTCAGGGAAACATCATGAAATAGACTCTCAGTCTTCGGGGTACTTCCACGTACGTATGTATAAATTGTTTTCTCTTGCTCTTTTGTGGGTTGGTTTTTGGTTTTGTTTCCTTTTGAGCAGCAAGCTCCCTGATTTGTAAATGGTAGTTTAAATCAGTTGTTCTGATAATCTCTTACTTCCCTTTTCTTCCCCTTCCATTTACCTTTCTTGGTGTTTCACCATTTTATATCTTCATACATTGTGACTTAATTTTCTGGGTGTGGTTGATTGCTCAGACATGCTGGAACTAAACTATTGAGAAGTCTGACTGTCTAACACGGACTTGTTGGATGAAGGTGTAACTCTTGCTCTCTTACCTGTCTGACTAGTTGAGTAGGCTTCTCGATAGCATCTTAGCCACTGGGAGTCCTCTCCTGAGAGAGCGGATACTGAATGACAGGAGAGGTATGCCAGCCCAGCAATTCAGAGGTGACCGTTGTAGCATGTTGAAGTATTTAAAATGTCATTGCTATGGAAAGAATGTAATCAACTAGCAAGCTAAATACACAATGTAATCAATTAAAGTGTTACTGGGAGTCTTGTTCTCGATGAACATAATGAAGATGAAGTTGGAGTTGAATAAAATACTGTCTTCTGAAACTTTATACAGAGAAGCTATGATGCTGACAGAAGACTCCAGTATTAATTAATATGACCAGTGCTGAAAAACATAGTACTGTTCTAATATTAATATGTATTTGTAGAATAAACAACAAACAGCTAGGCGTAATATGAGAATACTGTGTACATACATAGTTTCCCTCAGGGAATAATTTTTTTTATTCTTGGCAGTTTCTCTCTAGTGATCATTATTAAGACTCAGCATTTGTTTACAGTTTAAATTAGAGAATCAGAATGCAGGGTTTTCCAGTGCAAATATATAGGTATGTATAGACCTTAGCTCATTTTTTTTTTTTTAAACAGTTATTTAGCTTTCAAAAGTAGCTTCTGTGTTTTTTACTGCTGCTGTACTGGACTCCTCATTAATTGATGATTAAGTTAAACTAGGTTCTATTTTTTTAACCATTTACAAAGTTACATGAACATTGTTGTTGTGGTTTGAACCCAGCTGGCAGCCAAACCCTACACAGCCACTCACTCACCTTCTCACCACCTGGGGGGGTGGGAGTCAATTGGAGGGGTAAAGGGAGACTCATAAGTTGAGATAAAAACAGTTTAATAATTGTAATAAACTAAAACAATAACAATAATAGAAAGTACAAACAGGTAATGCACAATGCAATTGCTCACCACCCGCTGACCAATACCCAGCCTGTTCCTGACTAACAATCCTGGAATACCAAGACCCCGCAATCACAATCCTGGAAGCAAGAGAGATCCCCCTTCGTCCTGGCTGACCCTCCTCTATATACTGAGCATGACGTTCCATGACAGGGAATATTCCATTGGCTAATTTGGGTCCAGTGCTTCGGCTGTGCCCCCTGCCAGCTTCCTGTGCACCCGCACATGGGCAGGACATGGGGAGTTGGAGAGTACTCGATCTCTTAGCAGTAAGTGAAAACATCAGTGTATTATCAGCATTCGTATCATATCAAATCCCAAACTGAATCCAAAACACAGCACTATTCTGGCTACTAAGAAGAATAATTAACTCTATCCCAGCCAAAACCAGGACAATTATGTAAAGTAGATATAAAAGGATGTAGACATTATCAACTCAGGTAGTTAGCACACACTGTGAATAAAAGAAGTTTTTAAAAAGACTTAGGTCTACTCTAGAATAGGCTTAGTCACCATTTTAATGCAAATACCTTTTCAAAGACACTTCAGAATTAATAGGAATTATACTTCCTATACTTTATAGTTACAAATTTGTATCAAGCAAAAAGATCTTGTGCTTCGAAATACAGGAGTAGTGTTTGCTCCCCTTACAATTCTAAGGGCCTAGCTGAATGTTGAAGAAAACCTATTCTTTGTATACTTTTTTTTTATTCCTCATCCCTTTGCTTGGCTATGTAATAGAAGTCTAAGGCTTTGGATATTGAAAATAATAATTTTTGATCCTATAAATCCTCCTCTATTTTCTCATACACACACATGCACACACTCCTCTAAGAAGTCTGTAATATTTAGGTACATCCATGTGGATGCTCTTTCTCATATTAAAATCCATTGTAAAGGGGAATGATGTACTCCAAGGAGATGAAATAATATTTTTCTTTTTAAAATAAGATACTCTAAATTAAAATACTTATTTCTTGATTAATCCTACTAACAAAAATGGCTAACTTCTGCAAATAATCCATGTTCTCTGGGTTCTTGTCTTCAGAAGGATCTACAGTTTACCATAGATATTTTTTAGGGTGTATTTTCCAGAAAGAAGAGTTTGGAAGGGAGGCTGATTACTTCTGAGTGTTCTCAAACTGATGAAAAGAAGAGACTCGGATGCTTTTCTAATACACCTATTACCATTAATATCTCAGATTTAAAAGGCTTTTACGCTTGATCTGGGTTTGAATGGGCATCTTTGTCCCTGCATCCTAGGCATGTGCCAGAAAATTAGTCTTTAGAAGTCATGTAGTCCAGAATTTACAGTAGTAAATATTGTCTTGTTTCTGCTGTGAACTCGGGAACCCCTCTAAAGCTTGTTTTCTGGTAAAGAGAAATTAGGCCATTTGTGTCTCCTCCTCCTTTCTCATAATACAGGAAGAGTTTTGGATTATGCATTGTTGAACTGTCCGATACCAGATGTTTTTAAGGTCCTCATCTTCAGGAAAATAAGGAAAGGATTAGACATTTGTATATTTTTGGAGTGTGTGGAAGATGGCTTAAGCACCAGAGTGTATGGACTGCTCCAATGGACAAGTCAGTTTTCAGCTCAGATGCATTGGGAAGAGGTTTTAGGTGTTTATTCTGTTTATTCTGTAATTCTCTTTTACACCTTATTTTTTTCCCCATGTTCTTTTGAAATATCTTACTATCGTTGGGGACTAAATTCTAGACTCAGTGGACAACTGGTTGGTCTGTGGTGATTACTATGTTTGTATTTGTTATCTTGTCCCTGTTTGTTCTTCTAATATCTCAAATGGATTATATGATTTTTAGAAGCTTTTCAAATACTGTAACTGGACCCAAATATACATAGTTTACTTAGTAAGAAAAACATAAGGAAACTTTCAACAAACAAAAACACCACCCAAAACTCATTTTCTTCCTTAGAGAACCATGGATGCTTTGGAGTTGAGTCAAAGTGCTGATGACAAATTCACTTAAAGCCTATAAATGGGAATAAAAATTAGTAGAAAAGAAAACTAAAACAAGTATAATTGGGTAAGCAGGGCTCCGCATTTTTATTTGTTCTTTTTGCTTTATATTATTTGTCTCAGGATTCAGAGTTTAAGGTCAGAAGGCCTACCAGTTATCTTGTTTGACCTGCTATGCAGTTGCTCATTAACTTTCATCAGATTGTTTCTACATTGATCCCAGTAATCTGTCCTTGAATGAAGCACATTCTGGAGTCTTGAAAACATCAATAGACAGAAAATCCATCATTTCCACTGGCAGGCAGCATCTGTGGGAAGTCACCCTCCATGTTAAAAGCAGATGCCAGCCTCTCTTTGGATTTTGGAAACTGGCTTCACTTGCTAGCCATTAGGTGTGGTGATGCCCTTTTCTGTTTTATTGGAACAGCCATAATACCCAGTGATTTTTCTTTACAGATTCAATTAGATCCTGCAGTTAAGCCAGTCATCTTTTCTGTGAGCTCTATCTGTCTAGGTAGAGCTCTTCAGGCATCTGCCTGTATAGTATCATCTTCTGTCACGAATGCAGATCTGTTGCTCATTTCTAAACCCTTTCCCAACTTTCAGTTTTTTTTCTAAAGGAAGCAAAATGTACCATAGCAATGCCATATATGCCTCAGTGACATGGATAAAGACATGTTGAAGAGACGGTGACATGTATAAAGATAGTCCTTTCATACTACTTTCATGTTTGTAAACCCAAACTTCAAATTAGCTTTTTCTGGTAGCAGTCAGTTCTTGTTGAGCTGCTGGTCCTTCAGGGTTCCTAAATTTTTTCAGAGTCTAGATAGCTGACTAGACAAAATAACATGCAGATATTTTTATATATTGCTATTTTTTTATATGAGTGCTTAGCTGGAAGTGTCTTACAGTGAATGCAAAAGTACATGTCTGTGAATGTAGACCATATTGGAAACAGAGATTTACTGTCCCAAAGTGTAATGCTTACTCAGCCATCTGATGAGATTTGAGCACTAAACAGTTTGAGAGGGATGCATAAAGCTGTTTTATTACAAGATGCTGTTATGAATTGTAGCAGCTTTCCTTATGGTATACTGCTGTTGCCAAACAAGTTGCATGAATGTAAGCAGTTTTATTTGTAATTACTTGCTTACATTTCCTTAGAATATTTGGGTTATAGCTGTTTGTGATTCCTACTTCTGCGCTGGTGGCAATCCCTACATCCTGTTTAATTCAGAATGAAAAGATATCTTTTAAAACTGTTTGGAGAAGAGCCTCTCTGAGGAATGCTGTTTCTTATACATGATATAGATGGGGCTCAGATGTTTGTGTGTGTGTGATATAACCTTGTTAAAATGGATATAGAAAGCTTATACAGGAAAACTCAAAAAAACCTGGTTCTCTGTTTCTTCTTAATGCAGTGAAAAGTACAGTAAGAGGTTTCATTTTAGTTGGTTCTGAGCAAGTGCAGAAAATGGAGAGAGGAATTATACGCCTAAAGAAATGTTATGGAAAACACAGTAGTTAAGAACTAGGCTCTTTTCTAAACTTTGGTCAAAAACTGGATGTTGCAAACTGAATTTGACACTTGAAAATGTTCTTGACATAACACTATAAGCAGTGCCTGTTGTCTTGCTTATGATTCTGTTCTCTGAGCTCTGTGTAACTACCATCATGTTCAATGATGCTAGTTAGCTCTGCTTTCCTTACAACAATCTAATGTTTTCACAATCACTACTTTCACAAAGTAAGATACTTGCTTGAAGTAGATTACAAAGAGAAGAACGGTTTGATCATCAGTACCGAAATATCTCTTCAATACAGTTTGTCCAGTGTAATTTTGAAAGTCAACCCTTGGTCTTCTGTTGGTTACCATCTAAGATGCTTCTTCAACTTAATAAAAGCTTGCTTGGAAGATCTTGGCAATATCCATCCTGTTCTATTTCTTGCATTGCTTCCTTTATCCAAGTTATCAGCCCAGGTATGCCTTGCCACTCGTAGTATTGTAAACATCTTTTAGCTGCATGTCTATCACTGTCATATTCCTTCTTTCCTTATCAGCTCATTTATACAGTCTTAAGTTCTGAATCTTGGTAGTTGCTGTCACTGTGTTTCTTCTCTTAGCATATCTTTTCAATGTATTCATATGTGACCTAAACTTCATGGAAAGTTTCACATTTGTTGGGATTACACAAAGAGCTAGAGCTGAGCTTTTCGGTTCAGCAGTTCCACCAGCTCTTGTAGCATGTAAAGAAATGGCTAACGTTCAGAAAATTTAAACAAATAGCCAGCATCAGTAGTATTTTTTCCAGTATTCTATGTGAAAAAGGTAGAACAGCATTGGGTCAGTTTTTACCTAGAAATTAGCAAGCTGTGTGCCGACTGCTGGCTAAAAACAAGTTTAAATTTTGATTATACGAAATGGTAAGTTCTCAGTTGAAGGATGACTCAGTTCCATACAGCTTTGTTTTCTCAAATACATTAATCAATTCAGTTTGTATAAGTATTGAAGTAAAAATTATCAGTATTTTAGGTTTTGCTACTTAAGCCAGAGGCAATGTTAAGTCTGATAATTTAAAAGAAAAAAAAAAAGAGACCATCATGTAGAATAAATTGTATAAATTTCATTCCCTCAGCAAATGGCCCATTCTGTGGTAACTGGTCTAGCACAGTATTCCAGCTTTTTTTAATTACTTCCAGTAGAATATTGTGTTTTAAAGATGGCAGTTTAAGGTGACATATTAAATATTCTAAATACAATATTAATATTTCAAATTATGAAGTTACAGGATCAAAACCCCCATAACTAATATTCTGTTCAATTTCATAGTGATATCCTGTTGTCTCCTGGAATTTTTCTATCCCTAGATAGGCATCTGAACAGTACTGAAGCAAATGGTGCTTAATCTCTGTGTGAAAGTATATACCTTCAATGAAAGTTAATCACAATATGCAAAAAGTTTACTACACAAAAACTGATAATCTGGACATCTTCCTTAAGTAATCTTAACAGAGTTGGAGAGGTGGGGAGGGTACTATTAGTCAGATAGTTTCTTGTTTTGGAGGTTTGGGTTTTAGTTTCTAATGAGTCTGCTAAATTTGATGCAGTTGTATTTTGGCACTAATTTTAAAATCATGACAGTGAACAAAATTTTGTGTATGGATAGACGACTAAGTGTATGTGCTTCTATTAAGTTTTTTTCTAAATTCTTGCAAACACAAAAATAAAACTCATAAAACTAATATCTGCTTCAAGCAGTGAATTTATAAAGTAGATTATTAATAATATGGGGAATGATATATCACAGCTGTAATGCCGTGTCTTCCAAAGCTAATGAACAGTTAAAATTTTCATAATGAAAAACTAAAATAAGGTAAAGTGGTTTATAAGACAGCCTACAGATCTAGCAGTAGTCTCATTAGAAGAAAGAACATGAAATTTGAGCGACTTGAAAATACATATTATCTAGTATTAATAGAGGACTAAAATCCTGTACTTGTATTTAGGATTGTTTGAATGTGGACGATTCAACCAGAACACAGCACAGAAAAATGAAATGTTATTTGCTCTCTGAAATCATTGTGTACACAACAGATTGTGGTTTTAGATACCTTCAGTACTTCAGTTATGTGATTCTCTCTTGTTGACTCAGTGCAACAATCTCTCATCTGTGTTTGCCCAGTTCTTTACCATTTCTTAAGTAAAATGAACCTTTGTGCTTATTTTTAGTATTATCAAACTGTAATGAAGCTTTTGTTACTGTGCATTGGCTATTCTGGGGTAATTGCAACAAAGCAACACAGATGAGGTTCTGGCTTAATATATTAAGGTCTTTTCGAAAAAGCCCACTGCCCACAACTGTTTTCCTTTGAGAGACAGTCTTGCACAGGTAAGGCTTACTTGATTTTTAGAACTGACACTTAAAGAAATCATCTAACTTCCATCGTGACATTCAGCTTCAACGCACAGGAAGCTGCCATGACATGGTTTCTGTGTTCTTGTGTTTCCTCGGGTGTCGGTGCAGGGTTGAGATGTGTATTGCATGGTCAGAAGCTGTGAAACTGCCTTCTCTTCCCACAGGTGTTTGCCCAGGCAGGAGGCTGGGGAGACTCCATTACATGTAGGGAAGCTTTGAGAGGTTGACAGCACAGAAACTGAAATGAGTATTGTAATACTGCACTTCCCTGAACTTGTTTTTTCATTTTGTGTAATCCAGAATGACTGTAATTGAGAGTATATTTGGAATAAGCAAGCTTTGTGGTTATCAAATATGTCAGCTTTGCTTTTTATGTTTATATGTTGCCTTTGTAACTCTTATAAGCTGTTATTGCATGACAGACTCCTCCATCTTAAATTCAGTCTCCTAAATTCATCTTCTTCCTTCATTTTTTTGACAGCATAACAATGTTATACCTTGATCCAAGTATATCTATCCCACACAGGGGGTCTTCTGTGTGGTGGGTTTTTTTTTGTGGACATCACTACGCTAGGCAGAGCAGTCCTTGTTAATAAAATTCCTCTGAAGTATTGTTTTAGAGTGAATTTTCTGTTGATCTGTGTTTCCTCATTATTTCTACAGTTTGTAAAAACATAAAGGGATACAATTTATCCATGTTTTCTCCAGTACCTCTTTTACTGCTGAGGATCTTAGTTTAAGATCTCAGTTTAAGAAAACATATACCAAAGAAAAGTTCAGAAGTGTGGCAACCTATTCTCTTACCATACAGATGTGATACTTAGAAAGCAGAAACTCTGACATTCCAAAACATGATGATTATCTGTAGAACAAGATGGGGTATCTGTGTATAAGAACAAGTTAGAATAAATAGAATGACTTGGCAGATTAAAGAAACCCAAAATTAAGAGGGGATTTTCACAGTTGTAATATTGTGTTGTAAAATATACAAATATTGTTTAATAGTACTGATTCAGTTACGGAATCTAAAGTATCAATTTGCTCAGCTGTGGAGTAGCAGATTGGGAGAACAGTAATTTACTTTACATTCAAATTTGTTTTCCTGAAAATTATGATTTTTCCTAACATATAGTTGTTTTGAATGCTATTCTAAGAATATTTTAATTACCCCAGCATCATTATTTTTGTATCCTCATTGTTTAAGCTATAGTTGGAGAGGGTGAAGTTGATAGTCTTTTCATAGTATCATAGAATGGTTTGGGTTGGAAGGGACCTCAAAGATCATCTAGTTCCAACCCCCTGCCATGGGCAGGGACACCTTCCACTAGCCCAGGTTGCTCACAGCCCCATCCAGCCTGGCCTTGAACCCTTCCAGGGAGGGGGCAGCCACAGCTTCTCTGGGTAACCTGTGCCAGGGCCTCACCACCCTCACAGGAAAGAATTTCTTCCTTCTATCTAATCTAAATCTGCCCTCTTTCAGTTTAAAACTGTTACCTCTCGTCCTATCCCTACACTCCCTGATAAAGAGTCCCTCCCCAGCTTTCCAGTAGCCCCTTTAAGTCCTGGAAGGCCGCTCTAAGGTCTCCCCGGAGCCTTCTCTTCTCCAGGCTGAACACCCCCAACTCTCTCAGCCTGTCCCCATAAGGGAGGTGCTCCAGCCCTTGATCATCTTCATGGCCTCCTCTGGACTCATTCCAACAGATCCATGTCCTTCTGATGTTGGTGCCCCCAGAGCTGGACACAGCACTGCAGGGGGATTCTCATAAGAGCAGAGTCGAGGGGGAGAATCCCCTCCCTCGACCTGCTGGTCACACTTCTCTTGATGCAGCCCAGGACATGGTTGGCTTTCTGGGCTGCAAGCACACATTGCTGGCTCATAGTCAGTTTTCCGTCCACTAACACCCCCAAGTCGTTCTCTGCAGGGCTGCTCTCAGTCCACTCCTCGCCCAGCCTGGATTTGTGCTTGGGATTGCCCCGACCGATGGGCAGGACCTTGCACTTGGCTTTGTTGAACATGAGGTTCACACAGTCCCACCTCTCCAGCCTGTCCAAGTCCCTCTGGATGGCACATCCCTGCCCTCCAGTGTGTTGACTGCACCACACAGCTTGGTGTCTTCGGTGAACTTGATGAGGGTGCACTCGATCCCACTGTCCATGTTGCCAACAATGATGTTAAACAGCACCGGTCTCAACACAGACCCCTGAGGATGCCACTCATCACTGCTCTCCACTTGGACATGGAGCCATTGACCACAACACTTTGAGTGTGACCATCCAGCCAGTTCCTTATCCACTGAGTTGGTCCCTTCATCAAATCCATGTCTCTCCAATTTAGGGACAAGGATGTTGTGCAGGTCAGTGTCAAGTGCTTTGCGCAAGTCCAGGTAGATGACGTCAGTTGCTCTTCCCTTACCCACCAATGCTGTAACCCCATCGTAGAAGGCCACCAGATCTGTCAGGCGCGTTTTGTCCTTAGTGACACCATGTTGACTGTCACCAATCACCTCCTTATTTTCCATGTGCCCTAACATAGTTTCCAGGATGACCTGCTCCATGATCTTGCTGGGCACAGAGGTGACACTGACTGGCCTGTAGTTCCCCGGTCTTCATTTTTTCCTTTGTTAAAAATAGGGGTTATGTTTCCCCTTTTCCAGTCAGCAGGAACTTCATTGGACTGGCACAACTTGTCAAGTATGATGGATAGTGACTTAACCACTTCATCCACCAGTTCCCTCAGGACCTGTGGATACATCACATCAGGTCCTATGGACTTGTGTGCCTTCAGGTTCCTTAGATGGTCTTGAACCTGATCTTATCCTACAGTGGGCAATTCTTCCTTCTTCCACTCCCTGCCTTTGCCTTTTGCAACTTGGGCAGTGTGGCTGGAGCCCTTGCTGGTGAAGACTGAGGCAAAAAAGTCATTGAGTACCTCAGCTTTCTCCATATCCCAGGTAACCAGCTCTCCCATTTCCTTCCAGAGAGGGCCCACATTTTCCCTAGTCTTCCTTTTATCACCAACATACCTTTAGAAGCTTTTCTTGTTGCCCTTGACATCCCTGGACAGATTTAATTCTGTCAGGGCTTTGGCCTCCCTAACCTGATCCCTGGCTGCTCAGACAATTTCTCTGTATTCATCCCAGACTACCTGTCCTTGCTTCCACCCCTGTAGGCTTCCTTTTTGTGTTTGAGTTTGTCCAGCAGCTCCTTGTTCATCCATGCAGGTGTCCTGTCACTTTTGCCAGACTTCCACTTTGTCAGGATACATTGCTCCTGAGCTTGGAGGAGGTGATCCTTGAATATCAACCAGCTTTCTTGGGCCCCTCTTCCCTCGAGGGATTTATTCTATGGTCCTCTGCCAATCAGATCCCTGAAGAGGCCAAACTATTCTCTCCTGAAGTCCAGGGTAGTGAGCTTGCTGTGCACCTTCCTTGCTGCCCTAAGGATCTTGAACTCCACAATTTCATGGTCACTCCCTCTTTCTCTTTATATCTTCCAGTTAGTAGAGAAATTACAGTAGTTAGTATATTTATGAGGCATGGGAAAGTCTTCTATACTTGCATTTGCACCAGGAATGTGCAAGCATTATACAAATGGCTCAAATTGATAGAAATTTATCTTAGATCCTCTTCATGTGACTTAAGTAACATTCTGCAAGAGAGAAGATATGGTAGCATATCAAAAAATGCTGTTACCAAAATTCACGATAAATTTCCACAAAACCATTGGATAAATTAAGCCCCTGGACATGTTTATGGTACTGTTTTTCAGAATAGGAATTAAAATCTATGTCTTTGGAGGTCATGTGACTATTTAGCAAGGAAACAGACTTGTAGTTATTGGTAGCATCGGTGAATATCGAGTATGCTTTTTTAAAACAAGAAGTATTGTACCTAATATGTTTAAAGCCTACATTAATTCCAGCGGTATAATTTGCTTAGAGCTGTGCTTATACGATATGCCTGAAAAAATGCCAAATTGTTTGGTTTAAATTAATCTCCTTCATATGTAATGAGATGTTTAAAATAAGTACTTCATTTATTGTTTGCTCATGTAAGAGAAATTCTCACCTACAGAGATGACATATCTAAAAGGCCTTTATCACTTCAGCTTTCAAGACAGAGGGTGAAGTTGAGCTAAATCTTTGCAGAAACTTTACCTTCCTACACCCTTTTTATTAAAAGGTATTTTTCTGTTGTCAGCAGCTCCGAGAAGAGAGTATTGTACTTTAATTCTGCATATGATCTTTGGCAACCACAGACCTCCCCCCCGCAAAAAACCAAAGGAAATCTGTTAGCAGTTTGAGCAGCTAAAGTAATAAGTAGACCCTGTTGCGTAGGAGGGCAAACTGTGTATCCTTATCATTTAGCTTCCTCCTGTTCTACTTAAAAACATCTTTGTACGGACTATCTTAAATTTCTGATGACTCGAGGTTGTAAATTAACATACAGCGTAATCTGAAATGCAGATGAGGGGAGAGAGGGCACTTGTGGAAAGTGGCTTCTTGTCTTACTGTCAAGGAGACTGTTATGCTTGAAGTTTTATATTTCTGCTGAAATCTGGAGATATTTTTGGATATGCAGGTGGTAGAGTGTGTCTGTCAAATTTTCTAGTTCTTTTTTCTCTCAAGGAATTCTTTGCAAGAATCTTTAGATTCTTGGCAAAATATTTTGAAAGCATTTGTGCTTTTTCTTTTTTCTCTGCATTTACCAATCATTACATGATTTTATCATGTTGATTGTCCTTTCTTAAGGACTTCTAACCTGTGCAGAATGATACTGGTAACTAATGGCTTTTAAAATACCAGAAAAAAATTTCTAGTTAAGCTAAATGTTCTGGCAATATCTTCAGTGTTGAAAAGGCAAGGTAAAATTTGAGATATGAGGACTGATACGGAAGAGAGTTACCAAGATAAAGAGAAGATGAATAAGGCTAGTCAGGAGTAATACTGAAAGAGGGATTAAAGAAAGAAAGGTGTCGGCATGGGCTTTAGGGTGCTAACTCTGGACAGAAGCGGCAAGAAGAGAGAGCATTAGCAGAATTTTTGGAAATAGCTCTTATCTGGAAAGTCTTATCAATAAAGTGGCCGTCTCAACCATGGAGAGAACTGGAAATATGCCTTTGCAAAATAACCTGGAAGGAGGTAAGAGGAAAAGCATGTGTACGATGGTATCAATTAGCATTGCTCTGTACAGCTTGGGAGCATCAGCTGGTGGTGACGATGCAAGATTAGGTTTTGTTTCTTGCCTACATAGTCAAATTGCTGCGGACAGCGTTAAAATAGATCTATGGGAAGCCAGTGGCATGGCTGTAGATGGAGGCAGTACCCTGAAGCTCATCAGCGACATATGTATTTTCAGCAGCACAGGCAAATGCTGCTGTAACCCTACTTACCTTCACACTCCTGCTGGATCCCCCTCTTCTCTTATCTGCAGTATGTTTTCATTTTGGGAAGTGGAAGCCAGGAAAACAGATTGTGCATTCTACAACCTGGGAAGCGTTATCTGACAATGTCAGGAGAAGGACGGAAGGGGAGAGGGTATGTTCCCAGAGGTTGCCATGGACCAAGCACAGAAGAGGTTATGAGTGGTGGTGGCAAATATAATGGATGTGCATACTTCTAATTCTTTGTCTGCTCTTGTTGCTTAGTGCATAGGGCACAACTGATGCTTAAGGATGGCTGAAATGTATGTGGTTGGCTTTATTTACCTGAAGGTGATGTGACTGAACTGCATTTAGCATTCCTTCCTTCCTTCTTCAGCTTCTGAGCTAGTGAGCTTTTTCAAATGATCTTACTGCTAGCTCTCTTAAATTGTCATTTGGCTTTTTGTTAGTTTCGAACAAAATAGTGCAAAATGCCTTTCCTAAAACCTTAAGAAATTTTCTCCTGGTACAGAGCCTTTTTAGTAATTCCTGAGTTCAGTGGTGTCCTTTAAGAAGTATTTAGGCTACAAATACTATCTCAGCTCTTGAGGGAAAAAGCCTCTCAAATTCATATTGCCATATAGTTGTTGTTTAATGTTTCAAAACCACAGACTGACTGAAGGAAAAATCAATGGTGTAACTGTGACTTGCTCTGAAATGCAGCAATAGTCAAGTCCATATCTATGTGGGGTATCTAATGTGCAAGATTTGAAAATAACCCTATGTTAAACATAGAATTGTCACAATAAAACATAGTTTTTAACATAGCAGGCTTTGCCTATAAGTGCAAGAATGCTCTAACAGATGGTAACTAGAGAAAACATTATCTGAGAGAGGAGGGATGAGGCACAAGAAACAACTTGCCCAGAATCCACAAGCTGCGCAGTGGCGTGCCGAGACCAGTTTTGCAGGCATGAATGGCAGGGTACCTTGGTGTGGGCTGTGGGACAGGTGAGTGGTTGCTGGCATCTGGGAAAGCAGTTCCGCCTAACTGAGTTCAGAAAAAAAAAGCTTTCCTTAACTGTGAATTAATTAGATAATTAAATAAGAATTTAGGAGGAATGCTCAACTGTTGAAGAGAATCAAATGTTTTACTATGTGTTTTTCCAGTTTTTGCATTAATAGTACACAAAATCGAGGAATTAAAATATCAAAGTATTATGCAATAGCTGTGATGGTTCCACCTTGAGTGTTTATGGGTAAGAATCAGGGGAAAGGCCAACAAGGCAGATAGAAGAGGCAGACGAAATATTCTATAAGCAGCTGGGAGAAGTCTCACAATCGCTAGCCCTGCTTCTTGTGGGGCCTTCAACTTACAAAATACAGCATGAATTCACATCTAGTGATAAGCAACAAAAATTAATTTTATGAGAGCACTGTTGGAAGTGGAACACTGTACTGGTCAGTAGACAAATACTTTTTTTTCAACAAAAAAAAGTCATTTCTGAAGAATATGTTTAAAGGTGATTTTAGAGAACTTCAGTGCAGATCTAAATTAATATAGTGCTGAGACAAGAAAACCCCACCAAGGTACCTGAATTTATTGGAGACAGCTAGCGTGTGGTGCATTGTTAGGTGCTTTCCTCAAGCTCAGGCAGTGCTGAACACAACAGGGAGTGTTTGAGCAGACTTCTGTGGATTCTGAATTGTTCTTGTGGTATCATCTTTTCCTACCTAAGTTTTTTTCCCCCCACAATCCATATTTGTCATGTCTAACATGACTGATTCAGTGTGACTACTTCAGAGCTTGAAGCACCCCACTGCTGCAGGGCCTATAGTTAGAATGAAGCCTTTTATTTCTTTTTTTTTTTTTTTTAAACTCTTTAATGATTAATAGCCATAGTATATCTGAGTTCACTGTAAAAAGCAGCCTTTTTAATTTTTACAGTTTTCACTGCAACATTATTAATGCTCGCTTACAATGATTTTGTGACTGTTTGACCAGCACTATTTTTCATGTATTTGAATGCTCCACTTACTCTACAGTTCTGCGTTGGGGCTGTGTCTAAAGCAACTGTCATTTTGCTAATGTGAAGTGAAATTTCATGTCAACAGGACAATCATATGCTAAGCTTGGTTTTATTTATTTCAGAAGAATGTAATATATTATTCTCCTAGGCTGTGTACAAACATTTGAAATCTATTAATAGTGGAACTTTTGTATAAATCTGTAAGATGCAGATGACATTTTTCTCTGAATTAGGACTATTGCATGCTAAGAGTAATTTTGCAACTACAGTTTCCCAAAGTACTGTATTTAGAAGCACCAAAATGCATTCATATCAGAGTTTTTATTTATATAATTGTGGTTTTTATTGATTTTATATGGACATCATTCTTACCTTCAGAAAACAAATATGATGGTACTTTCCAACAATGAACATTTGTTTACTTAGAATGTAAATTTTACTTTCAGAGCTTTTTGATTAGAAAGGAAGAAGAGCAAACTGATTATTATGAAGTATAAAAAATTATTCAGTACTGATTTTATTAACCAGTAGATAATCCAGGGCACTTTAAGGTGCAATTCTTTTTTCATCTTTTTAACAGGCCTCTAAATGATAATGAACTTGTCTTGATGTGCATGTTAATTTGTGGTGAAAGGTGGTAAATGAGAAGAGTTACCCAAGATTTAAATTCTAAGGAAAACAACTTGAAATGCATCTACTTCATCTTTTATATAGCTGAAAATGATATAAAATGGAAGAAGACAAAGACTCAGCTGAATGCTTAAGAGGGAAAAATGTATACATTTTGAGTAATTCATAGTTTTTTTCCTGAAGAGAACAAAAGCTAAGATTATATATGTCATCCTGATGTACCAAAACCTATTTAAATAATTATGAGATGTATGGATTTTGTTATTTTTTGTCTTACTCTATACCATTGGGATAAATTATGTTGGTTCATTCCCATTTTACAGACAAAGTGCGTGAGAAAAAAGATTAAGTGAATTGCTTAGGGGCATGAATAACATTGTGAGCAGAAAAAGGAAAAAAAAAAAATCTATGCACTTAGATTAGTAATCCATTTTTATTTATATTAGCTAAGATTTTCACTGTTTTTTTCCTTATCGTCTATGTAGCATGTATTCTTAACTAATCAAAAATTATTTTGATTCTAAGCAAACTTCCCTGATTAGTGAATCTTAAAGCCATCCATCATGGGGGAAAATTTCACTTCAGTTAATTCCATGTGTCTTGCCTTCATCTAATTTTATGGTGTTTCCGGCAAATACATATTGCCTTTATCCATCACAGAAATGTAATAATCATTTAGAAAAATAAAGCTTTGAGTGCTTTATTTGTTGTTACAAAATAGAATTTTAAAATATGAAGGTGAAGTCAAAGACATGCTTTTACTGGGTTTTATTAACATAGGAATTACTCATGTTCAAACAGTTTGACAGCTTTATTAATTTAATTTATTTATTAAAGAAGTCCAACACTGCTGTTTTGGGGAGAACAAAAGATAGTCAAAGAAATAGGAAAGGTAGGCTTCAAGAGACACGATAGTGGAGGCTGAGTGAGGACTCTCACACCTTAGAGATGAATGGTAAGATTAAAGGAAGAAGGGAAGAAAAAAATGAGCTGAATTTGCCCAAATTTTTAGGAGTCATCTAATTCTGACTTATAAGCAGGGAATGAGATCTCAGAAGTCAGTGCTAGCCATGTTTTTCATTGTGAATCAAAGATAGTTTTCTCACCGTGGTGGCTCCTCAAAAATGTAAATACTGCTTGACTGAGCATGTTTTAAGACTTTCGCCTTGCTGGCTAAACCCAGTATTCACTATGCAGGATCTTTTCCAGAGATAGGGTTTTTTGTTGATTCTCTGATGGTACTCTAAATGAAAATTTGCCACAGTCTCCATTACAGTAATACTGTCTTACTAGCGTTCTGTGGTGTCAGGAGATCTAATCATAAATCAGCTTCCCATTGGGAAAAGGCAGCAAGCAAAATGCTGAGCATAGATGTCGTTGCATCACGAGGGGAGAAAAAAGACATGTTTACCATGGCGTAGATATGGCCTTTTTCACACTTGTAAGACCTAGCACAAATATTTCAGCCACCCTCCTGGTCTCAGTCTGAGGCATTTTCATTATTCTAGCAGATGACTGCTTTTGTGGTTGAAGTGCAGAAGAAAAATTGTGTTTCAAGTATGCTGTTGTGGTCACTTGATTCTTTGCAATACTGGTGTTGATAACAACTTATATTGCTTATGCCTGTATAATTAGTAGTCCCATGTGCCATATTTACAGTGTTTAACAAAAAAAATGAAGTAGCTGACTTCCAGACTGGTTTATTCAGATTATTCTATCCTTCTAAGAAACATAAATCTTGCATCACATTCATTAAAAACGTGAAATAAGATGATTTTCTGTTTTTCTGAAGTTTAGGGTACTGTCAAAAATAAATATTCCTTTTGGAGAATTATCTAGCCAACTTTGATTTAAAACATAAAGTTAAAATACAGAGTTTGAGTTGTTTTTGTTGTACTTTGGTTTATAATCCTTCTAAGTCTTCAGGCAAGCACTCACTTAAGAGCTCTGTTTTCCTAGCTGTAACATGGAGGGTAATGGTATGAGTCTCTCTGTGTGATACTTCAGTATATTTGCAAAACATGATGCAGCTTAAATATGGGCAGTGCTAAATATACATGTATCGATTATGTGTGTAGTGGCCAGCCTCATCTGTCTATGGAGAACAGGAGTTCTTTATCCACCCATTTATATTGAGAAAGAAAGGAAATATGAGTTACCCTCAGGTAATTGTAAAGTGCAAGATAAAGTCTTTAGAATTCATGGCACTTTAGAAAAAAATGCATGCAAGTGTTTTAAATTCTAGGTAATTTTAAATGTACATGGCTAAACAAAACAATCCCATCCATACATAATCTGAGTAATTTAAAGTTGAGACATTTTATATGGAGACAATGCTTCTAATTATCAGTGCCTCAAAGAAAATTAAACTATAGGTATAACTAAATGAAGACACAGAGAAAAAAATAATATAGGCGTTTAAAATAGTAGTTAAACTGCATTCGTTCATGTTGTGGGCGCTCTTATTCAGAATTTTGTGACCTTACTTCAGTTTCATTAGTTGATTTTTGGAAGCCATTACATCAAAGTAAAGCTATTACATTTCTAAAAATCAGAGCTTGTATAGGTATATTTATTAGTTTAATCTTCAGATTTTCTTCTTAACCTTTCTGGGTTTGTGCAGTTAAATTCTTACCCAGACACATGTATATAGCTAATTCAGTTTTATAAAGACTTTGGCTATCAAGCATTTTATGGTAGCGATCCAATGCAGAAGTCCCAACAGAAGTCAAGCTCCTGTTCTCATGTCACAGTCGGGGCTGCAAATGATGTTCAGCTACAGAACTGGTAGCACAGAATGAGGGGGGGGTGTGAATATTTTGTTCAGGAGCTTCCAAATAATAATGAGATATGTTCTGAGTAAAACTAACAGTTCTGTATAAATAAGCACTTTAATGGGACTTTTCTATGAAGAATATATGTTCTGACCTATTTTATGAGACATTTGATGATGATTTTTCTTCTGTTCAGAACAGATGTAGCAAAACCAAGAAACCTAAACCAGAGTCCTCTGTCATGCCCTTTACATTGTAATTTTCCATTAGTTTCTCTTCAAGTCTGAAAAAAAGACTTGTTATTATTCCAGTTTGGAGGTGCCATTAACAAATCTAGCTCCAAGGGTCACTGTCTCATTTCAATTCATGTACATGAAGCAGAAGGAATCAAGGTACATGTGATACCATCTAGATCCAGTCCTACATTAGTTTTGACTTGTGTATAATACAGTTTTTGACATACAGCAGCCATTAGCCTATTCTTTCCTAGCTGTGAAACTGTATCACAGTAAGGATGAGGCTGTGGTAGTAGGTACAGAAGTTGAGTTTCTGATGTAATACTGAGCTCTCCTCCTGTCTCGAGACTCTGTCTTGAGGCTGTCTTGAGACGTGCCCTTCATGTTATATGTAAGTGGTATGTTGTGGATCATTATTTGTGTTTTCTTGACAAACTGGACAATAGAATGGAATTATGCAGCTGCTTTTTCTAGTCTTTCTTATGCTGGAACTGTATTTCAGTCCTAATGATTAATTGGAGTATTTCAGTCCTAATGATTAACATGATATAGCTGTTCACAAAACAACTATTTATACCCCACGTTGATTTTGAAACGTATGTGTAATGTGTTGCCAGTTAGAAACTTAGCCTAAATGTGACCTTTGAGTAAATGGTTAATCTGAATAAAAACGGATCTAATGGATTCCTTATTTTTTATGCCAGGGTTTATTTTAATTCTAAAGCAGGAATGAAGGTTTACACAGTGCTTGGTAACGTGCCTCCCCCACTTGAGAGGATTGCAGGTAAGTGGGAAGAGAGCCAGCTGTTGGCTCCACGTGCTTGCAATTTCAGCTGGACTGTTCCTGTCAGGATCTCTTAACATAGCAGATATTGTCGTACATAAATGGGATTCAAATCAAATAGAAATTACTTTAGATTTTTTTTTTGTATGAGTGTAATTCACAAAGCTGTGTCCCTATAAACCCCTATTAAATTTTGAAGTCTTTTTTATATATACTGATGCATAGAGCATTACTAGCCTTCATTTTTTTATAATGGGAAAATGTTTGGGAAGGTAAAACCATAAGCTGTATCTGATCAAGCAATGGCAGATGAGGATTTTGTTTCCTAGTTGATTCACCTCCCTTTTCCTTTTTCAGGCTGAGAAATCAGTTAGAGGTGGCTTGAGAGTAGAGTATGGCTCATTGATAGGGAGGATTTTGTGGCATTTATGGAGGGAAACTGAAAATGTACTTCAACAGATGAGGAAAAACAAGAGGAGTAAGGAGAGTAGACTGAGGTGTAGGAGTAGACATGTCTACTTGGATCCGTCCTACTGTTAGTAAGTGCAGATTTCAGTCCTACTGGCTCTTTGCTGAGAAAAGTAAACTCACTAAACAAGTGGTTAACAGCTCCAAAGGAAAAAGAGCTAATCTGACAAATATTATCTCTATAGGCATACGGAGAAATAAATGCTTTGTTGTAAGAAATATACCGTAACTAATTTGTGATCTTCCTTGATAAAGTGGCAGTCTAGGGAGGTTATTTTTGACTCTCGAGTGCTGTACTGTTGTCATTACTGCTTACTGTGCTGCAGTTCACAAGGCTTGTTTCCTAATATAATTTTACTTATAAAAGAAACGGAGTAAGCTATTCTTGAAGTTAGCTTAATGGAATAAAGCAGATACCATGCTCTTGCATTTCATCGTGTTACCAGGGTTTACCTATAGTTATATTAGAAAAAACAATTAGAATCCGTAATAATTTCATCTTGATGAAATCTCTACCGCTGAAGCTTGACTAGTAAACACATAACACTCTATTTTTTGTAACTGAAGGTGTTCTCGTTGCCTGGCTTTATAGCTAAAGTAAGGCAAGACTCCGGGTAAGCTATATAGACTACAACTGTATCATGCAAATGAGGTGAAGGACATTTACCCCTATATGCTTGTTCTTTTACAATATCTTTAAAATTCTTTTTAGAGGAGTAAAGATTGAATTCATTCTATTAAGAAATTGCACGGTGTATTTTCTTTTTGTGCTTTCTTTTTGCAGAATATTTTCCCTGTGCTTTTTCATATTTAGAACATGTTTGAGTTTGAAATGGAAGCCTAAAGGTTTTTGTGACAAATTTCTGGGGTCTATTAATTTGTATGGTTCGTTTGTGCTCTCCATAGGAAAGCTGAATTTGCTGGTGCATACTTTGGTTGTGTTGGAAATGCAGTTATATTTTAGTGATATGTAGTCCCTGTAATATTTTTCCTATCAGTGACAATGTATTTGGAAGACTGAGCCTCTGTAAGGTTGAAAAGAGTCACTTTAGGAAATAAAAATAAATTGTATCTAAGAAGTTTGCGAAGGGAAGCTTCAGTGGCTGGTGAAGGCTGTTACAGGAGTACTGAGGGGAGGAGAGGAGCTGTTTAATACTGACTCTTCCTGTAGCCTGTCAATTTATTCATGCAGTGGACCTTGCAAGCCCAATCCACAGATGCTATTTTCTGCTCCTTACTGAATAAAACTCGGTGCTGGGTCCTGAGTGTAAAGATTAATTAGTCAGTGAGTGTTAAAGGTCTGTTAAAGCCATTATGGTGTATGTCCACAGAGACAAATAGGGGCTATAAAACATTGTGTTCGAAACCTAATTTTACATGTGTATTTTTCATTAATAATAATGATGGTAGTAATAACTGTAGTCTTTTCATCCTGAAAGCTCTCAGAGGACTAAATGCATAGTGCAGTGCATACTGTGTAGGAAGCATCATTGCTTTCCACCACTGAGATGCAGTCTTTCTGAAGGTATCCTTCAAGTTGGGTTGAGCTCCAGTTGTTGTTGGCCTTCGCACAGACAACTGTGCAATGCAGGTCATCCAAGTAAGCTTTTTTTGTTGAAAAGTAGTTGTTTTTTCAGTTGAGGGTACTAGAATATATATATGTCACTGTTGAAAATGGCAGCCAAAGTGCATATAGTTATGTAGAGTTTACTTTTTTTAGTTTGACTTCAAAAACATGTTCTTCCAATTGGTTGCCAGCTTTCACATAAGCTCTGAGTTACAACATTGTTGAATGTTTGACTATTTATCAGAAATTTTTAGCTAATTTAATAATTTTCAGCTAAAGGCATAAATGGAAAGAATTTTTTATAAATATAAGCATATGCATGAGTTGAAAATACTCTTGCTCTTTTCTCTGGACTAAGCTGCAACTGTTCTGTGTGTACTGAAAATGAATGTTTGCATTACCAGCAGCTTTCAAAGTGAAGCGCTCCTCTTTGCACATCTTGCAGACTTCTGTGGGGTTTTGTAGCATTCTTGTGTATGTGTTTTGTTTTGGTTTGGTTTTTGAAAACTGGAGAAGCTTAAGGCAATTCAGATGAACTAGCAGATACGGCCTCTCTCTTATGGTTATAATTGTTCCAGTATGGAAAACTGGAATTGACAGATGTAAAAGTATTCCTTCTTTTCTCTCCACAGAATTGAGATTTAAGCAGGGAAGGAAGTCCCTATAGATGCTTCCCAAATACGTTGTGGATTTGTTTACCCCATTATGTCCAGCTACGTGGAACTTGTTTGATTAATATAAGCCTCATTTACAAAACTTAAAAGACATAATCAAGGCTGACTATATATATTCTGTATCTGCTTACAAATGAAAAAAATTGTCAACTGGATTGGAAGGGAACTTCCTCTTCTAGGTTGGACCCTTGTGTTGTCTAATATTTTCATCACAGTGTAATACTTGGATCAGAAGATGCCAAGGTATATTATATCTTAAATACAGAATAAAAAATATGGCATTTTTCCTGTCAAAGCAGTGGACTGTCAGGTCGGATTCACAGATTTTTATGTCCGTTTGCTTTCCAGACTCCTTGTTACACATTGATATCTTAGGTAATTTTAAATATTTGTTGGTTCTCTCCAGTAATGGAGGGAAAGGCTTGCATCCAACAGTACATGCGTTAGTGTTCTGGGATTTGTTCCTCTCTCAAATTGTCTAACTCCTGCAGTTTTTTATGGAAGTCTTGTTCCTTTAAGAGCAACAGTAAGTTATTGTTTAAGTTGTTGTGTGGATGTCAAATCGGGAAAGCACAGACAAGAAATGGAAAGATGATGATTTGTTGAACAGGCTTCCAGCACAAAGATCACTACACAAAAATAGATAGAGATGATAGTTGGTTTAGTGTCTATGTTAAATGAAGCTATGGTGCGGTAAGGAAAGGGTATTCTTGGAGAGAAGATTAAAAGAAAAATTTAAAAACTTAGTGGGTCTTGCCAGATTTCTAACAGCAATTTCATAATTAATAGCTAATTATATTAATGTTTTTGGAGCCTCTGTGGACAGTCCTACTAGAGGCTTCAAGAATTTAGCAGTCTAAAGAAATTGAATTAATCACTCACTTTAGCAGTGTATTTATATTAGCTAGTGAATGAATGAAGTCAAAGGGCTAATAGATCTAGTGAGCAAAGCACTTGCTTTTCAGCGGTAGGTCAAGCAACAACTGCAGATCTCCGAGGAGCACTTATCCTGGAGACAACTTGGTTTCAGTGTGCTGAAGTGACTGACAGCGCCAAGGGTATGACTGACAGCTCTGCTTTTTGGACCTCATCAGAATACCTAATGCTGCTTAAAGCCCTATCAAAATATTTCACATCTTGTAATCTCTTAAAATAACATTAGTTTATAGAAACACAGTTTGTTTCTAACACAGGATGTTTATTTTAGGGTCTAGTACTTTTTTGAAGCATCTAATTTTACTCATGCGTCTAATATTAATTAAATTGCATAGGAATTGTGAGTGCTGCAGAAGATCTTGTGAAGACTTTCAGTAATTCAGAATATTTCAGATCCCTCGTTTGCCTTTCAGTGTAGCAACCTATCAACAGTACACTAGAATAATACATGTGTTAAAATTAATACTTGTGCGTGACATTTTTTTAGGTATGTGCCAAGATGTGTGCTCATAAGTCCATAGTTGTACGTATGATAATGACTCCTCGCAAATATTCGAAATAGTTACAAACAATTGCAATTTGGGCCAAAGATTTTTAATTTACACAGAAAGGGCAGTCCATAATCAAAAACTGCAAAATCGGAGAATGCCTGTTTATAGTCATAAGCTTTATTTAGTTTTTGGCTTTTTCTGTGCTTCCCCATTTTTCTCAGTATTTGTTGCAATCTATTTATTTGTATTTTGATGTCAATATATATTGCTTGCTGGTGATTAGAAAAGCCAGTGCAGACTATTGACTTTTAAGATGTGAATGATCATATACAGCAGAGAAAGAAGAGTGCTCACAATATATAGGGCAGGGTCAAAATGTGTTTGCAATTTGCAAACAATAAGTAACAACAGTAAAAATTCCTAATAATAAATGTTTCAGAGGGAAAAATAATGTCTTAGTAGTCTCAGTCATTGAGGACTCAGAAGAGGCAGCAGTGTTCTTTGTAGATGGATGGTGATACCACATTGTGGGTTTTTCATCATCTTAAGCTTCGAAATCTCCCTTTCAGCCTTTTGCTGCAAAACTAGGCTTGAATGTTTCATTATTTACATGTAATGAATTCAGTTCTTTTAATATTTAGTCTTCTCACAATTTCATTGTTTCACTGTATGCTTTTTTATAGATACTGGCCTTTTCATTTTTATTGGCAAAATAAAACCATTTTTGAGTGCATTTTGAACGCCACAAATTAAGATAATTCTTTACTGTTGCTTTTTAAATCTTAATGATGTATTTATTATTGTATAAATTATGTGAATGGCTCATGTCTAATGTTAATAATAGCACTACCATTAACAAAAGAAAGCAAAGTTGTGAGTGATGGATCTTGTATGGTTATTTCATAGGGAGTAGAGACTAACAAAAGCCAGTAGCGATGTATAATTTAATGCATGCAGTATGGCTAGCAAATAAAGAGCCAGAAGTGGCATCTCAATTTAGGCAGATATTTGCTGGATTCATTCTAAAAGCCTCCACAAATACTACAAATGCAGGTTGTGAACATAACATTGTAGGGTAGCAATTTATTACACCATAATTTTGTTTATGACGCTACTGATTAGCAGTTTTACTGTGGTGGCTTAAAGCTCAACTTTTTGTGGAATAGCAATGGCCAACAATTACACATGCCATAGTTTTTGTCATTTTTATATGGGTATCATTTATTAACAGCAATATCTAAATTAGCATTTCAGAGGTTTTTCAGGCTACATGATTTTAACCGCTCCTTCTCACATGAAAGGCTTAATCTCCTTCACAGCACAGACCTGTGAGGTATAGGAAAGGACTCTAGTGGGTCTGTCCCTGAGAAATACGCCTTCTCATGAGGGTTGTAGCAAGGTGGACTTCCTTGGGGTGATAGCATCCCCTGGCTACCCCCTCTATCCTCTCCCCTCCCGCTCCTCTCACCCCAGGTAGAGCGAGGCAGTAGAGGGGTCTGTGCCACAAAGGCATGAGATGCAGTTTTGCAATCAGGAGCTGCTTGTGCAAACATCAGGGGGAACGTGTGAGGCTTGGTAGTGGACTAGCCCAAGCCAAAAGGGCTCACCTGTTTCCTCATGAAGGAAATTAGTAATAGTTGTTCCTGCATGGGTGGGCTCACAAAGGGGCCCTGGGGACATGCAGGTCCCTGCAGCAGCAGGGCACAGTACCCACCTCAGCAGGGGCCCTCTCTGGCTCTAAGAGTCTTCCTTTGTTTGCAGATCCAAGGCCTGCGTTGCCGTGTCAGTGATAACTAGATAAAATATACACCTTGGCTTTGGCCTCCCTTTAAGAGGTTTAGATGCTGGGACCTGTTTGTGGCTTTGAAATCAATCTTTGGCATATGTCACAGTTGTTAAAGTAGGTATTAATACAAAATAATAAATTTGTGTAGTGTTCAACTTTTCTGTAGCTGTCTATCATAAAGTTCTGAAGTGGATTTCTTTAAAGACTCCCTGTCTCCTGAGGAAAAGGGGATAAGGCAGTGTGTCCCTGGACAGGATCTATGACTCATTATGTCAATCAAACTCCACTTCAGAGGGGAATAAAGAGATTTGTATCTCAAAGCTGTGCATAACGACTTCTTGGCTTTTCATTTCATATTTATGAGCGGTTTACTTTGAAGTGTTTATCAGGCAATACGCAGAAACATGAGAGAGCATTGCCTGAAACCATGTTCAAGTGTCTAATCTGTTAAATGCTTGCTGAGCAGGCTAGTTCATCAGTGCATGCAATGCAAAAAAGAAAAAAATAAACTTTCTGGGGTTTTGAGGTTTTGAAGCAGAATCTTTATATTAACAATATAAAAAGGATTAATAATGCCAAGCATTTTGAAATAAATGTAATATATGAAACTTACAAAAGTTGGTTATGTTCTGTGTTAAGTAGATAAATAGTTCTTTGCTTGAAAGGAATCTTGACAGTACTTAATACCAAAACTATACAGTGACACATCTGCTCTTAAGACAGGAGTATACAGTGACCACAAGATTCTCACTGTTAATTTTGAAGGCCTGAGGCATTCATAAAAGCAGACTTCTGTAGGGTTCTTCCTCGCCCCCCAAAAAGGGCAATTTGCTGATAACTGAAGTGTTAAAAGCTGATAAAAGAATAGCAGTGGCATTAGCCTCCAATGGAAACAAATCTTTGTCAGTATTACCCATTTGCTGTGTGCTGTGCTTGCAGTGGAACTCTGAAGAGGCAAGTATTGTTAAATAGGTCAAAGATAAAATGCCAAAATTTTAGGTAAAGTGGAAAAAAAAAAAGAGAGTGTTTTCTCATTTTAATATTGCTCCAGTGGGTTAGCTAGAAGAGAGCATATGCCTGATGATCATTGTTTCAGTTCTCTGTTCACATACGTTCTGCTACCAGCCCTCTGAAGTCAGGCTTTACTAATTCTGGCTAGATATGACTGGTCAAGCCAGTCGTAAGAGATGGAGATATACAGAGTGCAGTGCTAACAAGAGCACTCCAGCTCCAGCCTACAAAACCACATTGGAAAATTCTGACATTTATGTGGTCAGTGCACAATATTTACTTGGGTGAATAGTTCCTGAAGATGTGTGGTATGTGGTGTCCGTGCATGCTATCCTGCATTTAATTTTAAAAGCAAATTCACTTTAGAGCTCATTTTGAAACATATTCTTAGATATTAGTAATTTTAAAAAGAATCAACTGGAATATGATTACTTCAGTGCTTGATTTGTACCAAGCCATCTTTCATACCACTTTATGATTCTGTGCAGATCATTTCTGCTTTAAAAAAAATGTATCTTTCCCCTCTACAGAGAACACAGTTGACTCTGAATGTCTTGATTTGTGGGTCCCCCATTTTGGACTTCTTAAAGTTATCCCTAAAATGACTTAGAGGACCACAGTTGATCAGTACCGTGCATTTCTGATTATCTAGCTATAGATTTCTCTTTTGACTTTCCAGACCAGAAATCCTTGGAAACCTTTGGATTGTTCACTAGTTTGGGTTGAGGGTTCTTTCTTTTGGCTTTCCTGTTGAAGGGTGATCTGGCTTTCTCCTTGTTCACATTGTTTGCCAAATTCCCAGTTTAAAAAAAAAAAAAAAAAAAGTATATAAAAAAAAAGAAAAAAAGCAATAAAACATATGCTGTGCTCAGTTTCCATGACAAAAGTAAGTTGTAGGAGAACTTAAATCAAGGGTAGTTTTCCAACATGTATGCCTGTTCCCTGTTCTGAAGTCATTAAAGAGATGACAAAGAAGAAAATAGAGCAACCAATGCTTTGAGAACCACAGATCTGAAAATGGAATAGATGTGCTGGCAAGTTTTAATATGCTTAGCTGAATCAGAGGTTCATCAGTCTGAAAGTGGATGGATAAATTGTGAAGTATCCGGAGCCTGTCATGGTAGCTTAAGCCATCTGAAGCTACCAGCCAGTTTAGCTCATGTGCTCTGTCACACCGGTAATTAAGAAAACAATTTCTTCGGATAAGGCAGTGACTGAAAGGCCACAGGCAAGATGTACAACAGTACCACACAGCCACAGTATTTCAGTCAGTATTCGCATAATGGAGAAAGAGACTGGGAGCAGAATAGGCAAGCTCTCTCATCCAAGGTATTCTGTAAGCAGAGGAAAGGAGATTTTTTCCATCCCTAGTCTTTGCTGCTGTCCTTACCTACTCCATACTCCCTTTCAAAACAAACCTGATTTTAGGTTGAAGACTGCCTGTGACTCCCATATAGCCCAAAAGGAAATAACATGAACTAGTCTAAAATGCTTCTTTGCAGATGGCTGGTAGGTTAAAAAGTGTGAACGAGTGTAAGGATTAATGAATAATCCAGTCTAATCTCCCTCTTGTTAAATCCAAAGAATTCTATCATTGGAGTCTGCAAAGTAAATAATAATAATAATTAATTAAAAAAAAAAATTAATGGCATCATATGATACCTAGGCATACTTGACCTTTATCAGTGAGATGTGAATTTATCATTTCACCTGATCTGCAAGGCACTTATGAAGCAAGTAAAGGCACTTACAAAGTGAGATGATGTGTGTGTTAAAAATAGTCAGATAACACAGCCTGCACAGTAACTCTTTCAAATGAACCAAGTTTTGGTCTGGCTCTCTTTGTAGTATTTACTGTGTTATCTCCTAACAATAACGCCTTGCTAAGATTTTGCTTATAGACTGAAGATTTTTAATGCAGAGCTAAGCAACAGAGAAGGGCTAGGCAGTAAAATGTTTTTATTAAAACTGGTTCTTGTGTAGAATAGTTGACTTAGTCAACGGAGAAAATCAGTTTTTTAAAATCCAATTTTAAAAATCAGGGTCAACATTTTCCCACACTTAAAAGAAGATTTAACAAAATCATAGTTTTAGTTGAGGTATCTCGATATTGCCTCTTTAGAGGATCACACACTGCTACCTGTTAAACTCAGTGCTGAAGTGGTGGTTGGACCTTAATTTATTGCTTGGCACATTTACATCTCCTTTCTGTTATTAACCAAATTAAAGTCAGTGCCAGCAGTCCTTCAAATCTTAGACAACAATGGAAGGGAAAGGACAACAGAAGGGCAACAACTGGCCCTCTTGTTAAAATGGAGTTTTATAAAAAGAAAGACATGTTTCAAACAACAGAAAGTTAGGATAAACATCATCTATAAGCTATTTATTGGTACATACCACAAATCTTCACTTCTGTTCATTGAAGAAAAAGGGAGAAATAATCTAAATTAAAATTAAAAAAACCTGAAATTCTAAATTATTGGAACAGACAGAAATATGGATAAAATAGAGAAACAGATTGCATTAACCAAGCAGAGCTGTGCTTCTGAGGTGGGAGGAGAACGTTGGGACAGCATGCGCCTGCCGGCACAGCGGCTCAAGTGCAGCAGGCTTAAATGAAGATGTTGCACTTGTGTATGCAGTGACCAGCAAACAGAAAATCAGCATAGCAGCATGTGTTGTGTGTGTGGAAAATGCCACTGTAGGGTAGGAAAAGAGGTGCATGGAAGGAGGACATATTTCTTCCTTCCATAGTTCTGCAGAAGCCTGGTAAAGACCGGTCAGTTCCAGCAGTGCAGCTGATGGACCTGCTGCGCTGCTGCCTGTGGCATTGCAACTATTGTACATGCCAGAAAGGCCAGGATGCGCTCAGTTTCTGTGTTCACGATTGTATATGCAGTCTGCAAATTATAGTCATTGGTAGATAAAAGAAATCCTGTATTAAGGGTGTATATTTCATCTGTAGCAAAGTTCAGGACCAATAGTAATCTGAACTGGTGCCAACTGTTCCATTTATCATACCACAACTGACTGGCTGTGAAAATAACTAATTATTTTACTAGGATTAAAAATGAAAAGCTGAAAGCAATTTATAATTCAATCAAATAAATAAAGACGTTTCCTGATCTCTGCATAAAATGAACACAAATGATGAATAAAAGAAAATGTGGTTGTGTCTGTTTCTTTAGGTACACTGTCTCAAAGAGTTTCATATGGTTTCCTTGATATCTGTTTATAATATATATATCTTTTTCTTCAAATTATATTGCTCAAATGATTTTAATTTCAATATTCTTTAAGTTTGGCATAAGGTTTATATGGATTTGTTCAATATGCTTTTTTAATTTGCATGGTGCTCCATTTAAATTGTTTGAATTTTTCAGAAGCTCTTCTTTCTATTTGATATTAATTCCTTTATCAGTCCTCAGAGTCACTCATGTTGGTCTACTGATTGTCCTCCTTGCAGAATTAGAAATGCAGAGTTAAAGGCTGGCATCTCTGGCATTTCTAAAGCTTGTTATGAGCAACATCATTCAGAATGTAAACACAGAAGTTCTGAGTCAAATAATGGTTTAAACTTCTTTTATTCTACTGTACAGGGTACAATTTACATTACCATTATTTCTAGGTGACATGATGTTTACAGTGAAGAAGCACCTTGTGACTAAACAGCTGACAGCTGCTAGTGCTGAGGAATCTTTATATGTGCCTGGGGACCTTCATAAAATATAGAGTATCCATGTTCCTAACTTGTGAAGCAAAGTATAAAAGAAAACAATTAAGGTTTCGTCTGTGTTGACAGCTGATTCAGGTTTTTCGAGAGTTCCCAATTAAACAGTTATGAAAGTATGGAAGCTTATTACCTGTGACTTCTACCGTTTCTTGAGAGCACAGTTTATTTATCAAGTCACGAACAGTGGTTTATTTTTCACTGCTTTTTAAATCTTGATTTAACAGTATAAAAATAAGAAAAGGCTTTTCATGGATTCAGCAAATTATCACCAGCTAATTTATCCCCTGGTAGTTTCCTACAGATTTTCATAGAAAACTTTCTTAATAATTGAACTCGGATTCATGTATCAATGAAGATTAGTAGCTGTAGAGTGATATTATCCAAAAGTACTCATATCTATATATTTATGGTCAACTGAGGGTTGGGTTTGTTTTTTTTTTTTTTTCTGGAGACCAGGGAGAACTCACTGTCTTTTTCTGACATAACTAAAATGCTTTTACAGCAGAAGACCAATATCTTCATGAGCTAGACTAGAATGCAAATGACTCATACCATTTTTTAGTGGTGGAAACTGAGATTTTAGGTTCTGTGGGTGTCATGGTCTAATTATTGTACTGCTTTGTGCCAAATGACTCTGTGCATTGCAAACATGGATAGTCAGTGCAGATACTAAATGCTAGCTCTTCTCTATTGGCATTGTACTTCATTCTCTCCTTATATACTATCTTTAAAACTGACTCCTCTTTGAAGTCTGTGTTTTCAATGGAGCTGTAGTTGTTATTCCTTCAGAGGAAAATACTATGCTAGTGTGACAGGAGATATTATCAGGTGTTGAGCAGGTTGTTTCACATGAAAAGGCAACTTGAAAATCATTTTTTCTGTGTTCTTTTATGGTAGCTATCACTTTATGTACACAAATGCAGTATATTCTTAATCTTTTTGGTGCTTCTGTTACGAATTTTATTTAGAAATTCATGATCTTTAACAAGGAACAGACATATAGCAAAATTATTCTCTAGTTTGAGTAATTTTGGACTGGGAATAGAAAATATGCACTCTAACTCCTTTTCATAAGATTCCACCCCAAAAAAAAGCCTCAACTCAAAACCCCCCAAGCCCACTGTTACTTGGTATATGGACTGGAGCCGGGAAGTTTACAGCAAGAACACATTACTTGCCACAAAGCTTCATGTTCTGTTCTTTCTCTGCTGCTTGTAAAAGACAAATAGGAACTGAATTTTAGTCATGGATAACCACATTCTTGCTGGAGTGTATTGCGGTACATAGCTGTGAATTGGTACAGATTTTATCCCAAAAACGCACTATTTGTCATTGCAGAGGTACGTTAGATCATTCGGACATTTGTGTTAGCACAATGTTGTTGTCTACACTTTACCGATGAAAAGAACAGAATTTGTGCTATTTTTCCGCCAGTCACAGATTTTTGTGGGTTGCTTTCAGTCTTTTTTTTCAATATGTGGAAGTTAGTTTCTGCTAGTTCCCAATGCTGCACAACAGCCAGTTGTTAACTTTGTACTTTTGTGAATGTATTTTGGCATGAGTAATGTGGCACAACTAATTTCAAAAGGCTAAAATGTCCACTATCACATCTGCAGAAGCATTTCCAGTGTTGTTCACTTAGAAAAAAAGTGTATTGTTGTAGTTTTAAATATAAAACATTTCTCATGCTTTCTTGTCACTTTAACAAAAAGTGCAGAAAATCGCTTTAGAGTTGTTTTAGATTACTGGTCATACTCATTGTCTCTCTAGACACCAAGTAGCCATAAAAAGAGCAGATTTTTTTCCCTTCTGCTGGAGGTTGCCCAGGAAGCCATCACTGACATGGGACATACTTATGCAAATACAGGTATGCATTGTGCATGGTTAGCACACAAAACCCTGTGGATTTTCAATTTTATTTTGATCACAAAACAGTCATTGCCTTTTAAATGATAGATGATACATTTCATTACAGATTGGTAGATACAAGGAGAGGCCTAAAGTTGCTTTGAGAAAGAAAGATCTTATTTGCATGTTAATGTGTCACGTGTACTTGAGTTTGCATACACTCCTTACAACAACACCTCAAAACTTCAATAGATCAAACAATTTAGGTTGAAATTTGCCGTGAATACTTTGGGTTGATTTGTTTGGAGACAGGACAGGGAGTATCTGACTGGTTCTGAGAATGATGCTAGAGAAAATATGTTATTTTGCCTGCAGTGACCATTGTGTTGATTAAACTAAAGTATCTCCATCTTTTGAATCAGAGATTCCAAGTTCGGAAGATCTTTCCTGCTATCTGTCTGTGCATCTCTGCTGAAATATGATAGTTACTGGAGTTTGACTGCAGAACTGAGGAAAGCTTGCGTGTGTGCCAAGGAGCCGCTGCCAGCCTGCGTGGTCAGGTCTGAGCAGGACCTTCCCATAGCTGTTCTTCCTGCACTGCTGCCGAGCACCGGCACGGGGAGTCATAGGGGAGCCTCAGCCCTGAATGTGCTTTCTGCTGGCACTTAATCAGTGAGGAGGAGGAGAAGTGTGCCTAGGTAGAATGCAGAAGGGTGAAGCAGCAGAGGAGAGCAGAACAATTGCCTACAGAATTACATAATTCTTTTCCTGGCTCCCTCAGGTTTCAGAATGGACAGATCTGTAGGAATAACACATCCCTTTGTAATAAATGAAGCTGTTCTCCTTTTACCATTCCTCAGAGCTTGGAAAAGTTGGAAAGCTTCCAATGAATGAAAGAGTGCCTAAGAAAGTAACATGTTAACCTGAAGAATTACATTTTAACCTGGCCTGTGTTGGGTAGATAATAAATAATAATCATGCTTGCCACCTAGCTCCATCCTCTTGTCCTCCCAAATCTGATTTTGTCCTTAATCAACATCGGCATTTGAGGAGAAAACGGTAAATGCATACTTTGCCCTAAACCAGCATATCATTAAAAGGAAGTTCATCACCATAAGGTGATGCCAGACATATAATTTTTAGATGGTACTTGTTCTGCCAAAATTAGTGTGTGCTCTGGGAAAGAGGCTGTTCTATTCTCTCTTTCCCCAGTTTAAAAGCTATAAAATAGGGATGATAAAAACTCACCTCACAAGGAGGTGAAGATAAACAAAGTAGTGTTTGAGATATTCTCAGAGACTACATTCAGCACAACCACAGAAAATGTGCATGAAGTAATTAAAAATACAGTATTCTGTGTTTGGTATATAAAGATTGAATGAGGAAAGTTAAAAAAAAAAATAGAGTAGCTCCACGGTCACTTCACTGAAGGAGGAAATTTTACTGAAAAAAAAAAAGGATATGATAACGTAACTGAAGATTATATAATATTGTGAGCTAGAGTGAAATTTCATTAGATGCCTGGTTTTATAAACCTCATAATTTTTTTAAGTGGATATGAACCTACTGTATTAATACTGTCAACAGCCTTATTGTCAAAAAGAGAAACATCTGTATCCTGGTATTAGGCTTGGGGATCTCCAAGTTAGGAAGAAGCAAGGCAGAAAGAGGATTATAAAAAAGACAATTAAAGGATTTTGCTGTCATTGATGAGAGAAGCTGGAAAATATATTTCAAATTCAAGCCACGTGTTGTAATGTGCATATGGATTTCTGTTTGCTGCTTCTACTCAAGTTTGCTGCGGGAGGGACTGAGGCTGCCAAAGTCTCACTTTTAAGAAAACCATTGTCTTTCTGTTGAATTTTAAAAATTGTTGTCTGCATACTACTGTGTTAGTATTTGTAATAAAATTTCACAATGTACATGTACATTCTAAATTGTGGTAAGTATTACTGGAGTGGGGTGTGTACATAGGTACGCATGTGTGGGCTGGGTGACAGCACGTCGGCAGTGGGCATCAAGACCTCTGTGGTATTCTCATACTTCTCAGTAACATCTATAAAGCATTTCCTGATGCCTTTGTCACAAATGTGGTCTATGAAAGTACGATTTAGCATTATTAAGTGGTTAAAGTTCATGTTCACTTAGTTAGAAAATGTTTAGCTTTCCTGACTAGCAATACCTGGAATTTAATAATCTTAAATGAAAATGTCATCTGCAAATCTAGGCGGTAACGGAAACATGTAGGAGACCCTGCTATTGTTAGTCCCCAGCTATAGATTTTAAAACCTAGAACAAGGTATAGCTTGTTCCTTATTGTTACTTTCTAATTCCTAAGGAATCCGTTTGACCAATGGAGAGTTTGTTTCACAGGAGCTTACACTGCCACTTTCTCATGCTACCAAAAGACTATTATAAGGGAAAAAAATGACTAGAGAGGAAAGGCTGTTAGGAGAGTTCAGGTGAACAGTTCAGTTTATGTAATAGCATTTGTGAATATTACATGGGGAGGAAAAGCTAGCCCATAAACCCGCTGCGGGTTGATGAGTCTCATGGCTAGAGTGGCTAGTATCTCCTCTTTCTTACCTGGCCTCCCAAACCATGGGATGTTTCTTCTGCTTGGAGGGACCACAGTGAAAGAAGAGCTTATCTTTTCCTTGTGTTTTTCTTTGTGAATTTGTGCTTTCTTCAGAAATGGAATAGTGCAGTCATTGTAATATCAATGATATTAAGAGAGAGAATTTTCCAGACATTTTTCATGCTAATATTGAATTTGCCACATAGGCTATTCATTGTGATTATGTGGTTGAAATTCCTGTATGTTGCACAGAAAAGATACTTATGGTTTTTGTATATTTAAACCACCAGAAGGATGCAGTATATTTTATAATGATGTATCGGGGTGGAGGGGTGGGGTGCTGGTGTTTATAAAAGAAAGGGCTTGCTTTTTCTTTTTTCCAAAAATCGTAAATAAAATAGTAGAAAAGCTTCAAAAATGCAGAAGACAGTGGTATATCCCTCAGCTTAGGTTTGGATTCTCAGTTTGGAGTATCTGATAGTGTAGAATTAGAAACAAAATTAAGTAAAACATTTTGTAGAACAGGATCTTTGACCATGGGAAAAGGAAAAGGATAGTATTGAAACAGGTGAAATACAAAGAAGGATTAAAAAGACGGCAGGTTTTTTATCGCATAAGGAAGATGAGTTTAAAGGACAACTGTTAAAAATATACGGTAAGTGAATAAAAAAGGAGAGTGTAATCATCTGATCTCCCTGTCATTATAATAAATGAACACATAAAGAATTGAGAAAAATTAAGTGTTCATCCGAGTTTGTTAAACTGAACGACCTCTTCATATACCACAGGTTGGAGCTAAACTGCAGTAGTCATGCCAGCAAAAATCATTATAGCTATGAACATAACAAAAATTTGAGAAAGGATGGAAAGTCTTAAATAAGTGTATTCTTGTTATCCTTACTTCTTGTAATTGATTATAGTAGCATAGAGTGTAACTGATATTTGTCCTTTTGATTTTAGACTTAGCTCAGTTTTGAACTGCTGATCTAGTGTTGAACGCAAATTTATCATATCTGTGCATTACTGGTTTCAGATATCTTCCTCTGAGGCATCTTGTAGCAATCACAGCTGGATCAGATTAATCTTCAGAAGGGCAATTCATGCAATTTGTAATTACCCAAATGAGACCTCTGCCTAGAGGTTAGGTGTAAATAACCTTTGCTTATATGGTAATGCTTTCTAGTCTTAGCTGGGATAATGAGAAGAATTGTGCATCACTGAATTAAAGACACTTGTAGTAAGTATTTATATACTAAATACCTTTGGTAAATTTCTGTAAAAGGAAATGTGCTCAAAAGGTAATAGAAGTAATATACTAATTAAAAGGAAAAACATCTTGGTTTATACTCTTGAGAAACTATTCACAGCATGTAGATTATGGGCAATGATGATCAAGTACATAACATTATATTACACTTCTAAACTAGTATACTACTGGTCTATTTTTGTATGAGAGATTACATACACCTTAAGGGAACAGCTGATATTAACTGCTTTTCTTTAATGAAAATGGCTAGTGATTTCTGCAGGTGGGGTGAAGGGGCTGGGAATGGAGGCTGGCAAGCTCTGTTGTATATGAAAAAGCAAAAAACCTTGTGGCTTTTCTTTTGGGGGGGGGGGGAGGGGGGGTGTTCTTCAAGAGAAAGAGGTTTCTTTCTTTTTCAGCAATAAGGATCTGATGTTATTTATCTCTTTTCACTTAGTGTCACCAGCAATTTAGTAGATGCTACAGGAATCTGAAAGAAAACACCCTTAAGTTTTGAATGTGTAAGAATGAATTCTGCCTGCATGTTTCAGTCCTATTTTGGAAGTGAAGTTTCAGTAAAATGCAGTTACTCTCAACTCCATGCAAGCCCCAGAGATAGAGTATGCTGTATAACACTGTAAGAAGCCATCCACCTGCCTTGACATTAGTGCTTGTAGTGTGTTTTAGCTCATGGACCAGATTTCTCTCTGTGAATACGCAGCAGTTAAATTTGAATTCCCAGGCTATGGCAAGCAACAGGTACTGCTGCCCTCCTTCCTTTGCTTTTCTTCTAGGAGGTCTTGATTTGCTTGATCTCCTAATCGTGTAAAGAGCTGTAAGGAAGATACTTCTTGAAGGAGACACTAAATCTTAACCCCGGGCCAGGCTGTGTCTATGTTTTCTCACTCCAGCTCATAGGTGCTGTAGTTCCTACTGGCAGTGTGGGCGAGGAAGGCTGCATTGTTCTTGGTGACCTTTCTGTCATCAGGATCCCATATGGCATATTCTGCCAGTGTGAGTGGATGTGAAATGAGTTAGATATTTTTTCATTATTTGTGAGACTATACTTTATTTGCAAAGTAATCATAGGGTTCTTTTTGCTATGAATTACTGGATAAATTATTTCTGTGCATCCAGAACTGTATTTATCCTCTATCTGAATTTACAAGGGTGGTCTACTAATACCATTAATACCTTAATGCCCAATAATGGCTGAGCAAATAGGATAATATTATATTAGTGAAAGCAGTTCATATATTATTCAAGAGATGTGGACAGGTTCATTTCAGGGAAATGAGGCATGTAGGAGAATATGCTCCAGATCAAGAAAAGATCTAGAGAACATAACTATAGTGTTTCTATCTCCTTTTCTTCAGATTTTACCTTAAATTAAGGGCTATGAAGATATCAGGAAGATACATATTTATATATTTATATATTTAGATATAAAATATATATAGGAATGCTTTTATATATGAATGTATATATAAAATCTATGTATGCGTACAGATGTGAAAAATGTCTCCAAAATATGTTCTTATGCGGTTATCCATGGGCATCCAAGGACAAGTTATTGTGCTGTTGCATGCTGTCTTACAGAACACTCTCAAATAATATTTTGCAGAAGCAAACACTGAAAATTGATAAATAAAACTAATTTAGAGTCTACCAGAGAAGAACATGTTTTTGCTAGAGGGGGAAATTTCTAGAATATTTCATGTTTGTCATCAGGATGCTTGAGATTTTCTGTTGTAAGACTACAAGAATGTTTCTGAGAAGCAGCATAGAAAATCCTTTCCCAGAGGCTCAGAGACTGATTCCATTTGTGTTCTTGAATTGATCTGATACACTTCTCAAATTTTTTAAATTTGGTCATTTTTCAAATCCATGTTTCTGGAAGATGCCAAGTTCCCAGATAATAAAACTCAAATGGATGAATGGTTTCTGTGAATACTGTATTTTCCTTCTACTTTCAGTGTCTAACATTTTCCTCGGCAAATAAAGTAAGAATTTCTCTGAAGATTGCTTTTTGCATCAGATGTTATAGTCAGATTTTGACATCAATACAGGATGCTAATCAAAGTGAAATCATCTGGGCTTGTAATGGCTGTTAAAATCCACAGAATATCATTTAAATGTTTTACCGTGTATGTAAAACAGCTTAATTAAGCTAATATATTCATAATTGGTGTGTATTTGTAGACATTCATGCCACCAGCAAACAAGACTTGAAAAACTTCACTTTCATGATGAGTTTGGTAATTTTAACATATATCTAATGTCAATATGAACTCTACCTGTGTAGGTCAGAATGTGTGGGGCTAGTAGGCTTCAGTTCACTCATTTTTTATATATATATTTTATATTTTGGGTTGATTTTGACCCTTTTTTTAAATGTCTAAGGTTAGTTTGCTCATATGGCTAAAACAAAATTATCAATCGAGTTGGTTTTGTTAAACATCTTCCACTGCAATTGCACATGATTAAAATTTATATGTTCTTTAAAAGTGGCTTTGTTTCATCTGTCATGTTAGAACTCTTATTTTTTAAAAAAAGGCAAAAAAATCTCTAGACTGAAGTGCACTTGAGAAGCTCATTTTTAGGACTGTTCAGTTCATTGCTTTTGACTGAACCGCAAAATTTCTGATTACTAGAATAAATATGAGACAGCAGGTTAAAATGTACTCCTAACTAGGAGAGTTAGGGTTAATTTAGTGTTGATGAAAAAGAGCTGACTTTTTTAATGTCAGCCTTTTTATATTCTTTTTAAACATTGCCAGTAAATGCTTCATTTCTTTAGAAGCATCCAGTTGGCGATACTTCTTTACCCAATGTTGTTGGCCACTCTCTTGCTGCTGGCTTGTTTACTGGTTAACCTAGGGGTGAAAGAGAGTATGTCTCCTTCCTCTTGTCATGCTCAGTGTTGCTGTCTAGCTGTTGCTGGGTGAAGATGTAGCTCAGTCTTCCAGAAGAAATCCATCACCTTCCTTTAACTGATGAGCTCTAGGAGTAGAAGTTAAGTAGGGCCCTTACTTTCTGTAGATGTGGGCATACATCCCATATCCAAAAAATACTTTAACAGCCAAGTGTGAGACTGAAGAGGGCTGATACAGATAGATGAACTAGATATAGTACTGTATGATCTTTCCTGGCTAATCTGTGAAAGAAGTTGTAATACTTAAAAAAAAATAATATCCAGTTAACAAGTTTATCACTAGACGACACTTAAGTGTGGTTTTTATTTCACGTATGAACTTCCACTGCATAGCTTTATTCTGATAAATATATAGAGGAAGAGGAGAAAATATAAACTGCTTTTGGACAAAATAAAACTACTGTTTTAGAAACATAGACCACAGATCTAGTTTCCCTGTTAATTAAGAAATTAATTAAATAATTGGCAGTTATACTGCCAGCAACTTCAGTCTGTCTTTGTTCTTCACTTTTAGCCCAACGTAATGAAGCTAAAATCACTTTGCTTTTTAAAACCTTTGAAAGCCTTAGAGACCAGTGAATATTTCCCTATATTTTTTTACCATCCTGTTCATTATTGTAGGAAACAAATGCATAAGCAGAAATTGGCCAGCAAGTCTACACTTTCTGGGAACCCTGGGGGACTCCATGTGCTTTAAAAATGTATGAGACTTTGTCCACTGAGTTGTTATTAACTGCTAAAGGTCACATGTTTTGACATTGTTCCTGAAAGTTTTGCCTTTAAGCCCAATGACCTTCTGATTTTGGTATTGATGCACATTTTCTTCTTGAATATGGTGAAAAAGGTAGAAAACAATTACAGTGATTATGAGGTCTATCTTGATTTTGACAGCAGATGTTAAACTACTGATCTCACCAAATGTAAAAGCGCAAAACTGGTGACAAAATTTCGTGTTACATCGCTGATAGGTTTGCAGTCTTTCAAGGGATCCTGATCTGTAAACTGTTTTCCCAAATAAGTGTTTATTTTCTATAAAATAGGAAAATTAGAATTAAAAATTCTCTCTCTGTGGAAAACTCGTGTATGAGACAATTAGTGTCATAAGAAAAAATTCTTCTTTTCGAGTAATCAGATGCTCAACTTTAAAGCTCATGCTCTGGTCCTACAAATACAAGGTTAGATACATAATAAAGCAGGTCATGTCATTAGCACTTGTCATGAGCTTTATGTCAATCACATACCTAAGTGATTAATTATCTGGGGCTAAAATAGTAGCCTAAAATTTAGAGACCTTTTCTACCATTGTTTTGTGCATTTCATCCATTTTAACTGTATTCCATATGTTTTAGTTCAGTCTTGATATAGATCTGTGCACCGGAGATCTCTGTATGTAATTCATTGCAAAGGTTTGGCATGTAGCACAGTTAAGAGAAATTAAAAAGGTCTGTCATTTTCAAACTTGAAATAAATCCCCTAGATTTTAATTTTTTTTTTTTTTTTCAATTGCCTTTCTAGGAACAAACTTCACCCTTGCAGAACTAGGAATTTGTGAGCCCTCTCCCCATCGAAGCGGCTACTGCTCAGACATAGGAATACTCCATCAAGGCTATTCCTTGAGCACTGGCTCTGATGCTGACTCAGACACAGAGGGAGGAATGTCTCCGGAGCATGCCATCAGGCTGTGGGGACGAGGGATCAAATCCAGGCGAAGTTCCGGTCTGTCAAGTCGTGAAAACTCAGCTCTCACACTTACCGACTCCGACAATGAAAATAAGTCAGATGAGGAAAATGGTAGGCCTTTTTCTTCCACATATTCTTAATGCATGTGTATGAGAACGTGGTCATACTTTAAAATACATGAGTATTCTTTTAAAGGTTAATTTTTCACTTTTCTTTCTCAGTTTGACTAAAGCTGCTTTTTAATGTTGGGGGGGGGTGTTTGCATCAATATCAGGAAACTCTTTTACATGTATATCATATAATATGATACATATTGTGTTTTGTCTTACAATTTACTTTCCACACAATAATCTTTCACAAAAGTTTGTGCTCAGAGTACATTAAGTTAAACTCAATGATGAGAAGCAGAAATTAATTTCTTAAGAGAAATAGTTTCTCATACATGATTTTTATACACAGCTTGAATGGTGCTAATTTGTAACCATCAGATTTAATTTTGCGTATTTTTTCATATTTTGGAATTTGTAAAAAAATAAAATTAATGTGGTGTTTGCTTATTGGTAAGTATTGGGGGGTTTCAGAAAGCAAACCTACGCATCAGACTGAGGCAAAGCACTTCTGTTTGGTATAGTTTATGAAGTTCATAGAAATCAGACTTTAGACAGTGCAACAATCATTTGTGACAAAACACCTAGACGTTGGTTCATTCTCAAAAGTAAACTGCATTAAGCCAGCTGTCCTTTCAAATGCATATAACCCAGACTCACGTTCTTCACACATATCAGCTAAAATATTTACCTGGGGAATTTTCTGTGCTCACATATTTTTAAATTAAACTAAAGAGGAAAGATAGTAAAAATGGTTTTGCAGGAACTGGTCCTCCATCCTTTAGGATGATGAAGGTGCAAACGCAGCTTAGTTAAAATATGAATTAAAGGTTTTGATACCTGTCACTCTGAGAAGGTAAAGAGGAATCTCCCTTAACATTATACCCTCAGGCAACTGATACCAGCTGATGAAACCAGCTCCCTGCTCTGCATATTACTTGTGACAAAATATTTGTTACGTGTTGGGTGCCTCTCAGAAGAGGATTTTTCTAGATGTTGATTTTAGACTCCACCCCATACTTACTGATAGTTGTCTCAGTTTCAACAAAGCTGGTGTGCCAGGCACTAGAAACACTTGTCAAAGCAAACAAGGCAAAACTGAATTACAGTTTTTATATTGGTAGAAAAAGTTCAGAAAAGTACAATTGATTTTGTTTGTAACAGCATTCTTATTTTGTTGATTTAAATTGAGTCTTCAAGTAATATCTCCTCTGCATGGGTATAGCAGGATACATTTCTTTGTCAAAACCAAAAAGGAAATGTATATTTACTAATAATGGTGTGTACAAGGAAGACAGTATTTTTAAAAGAATCCTTTTAAAATTTTTTATTTTTAAAAGAAGCCTTTTTTTTTTTTTTTTAATAATACCATTCACAGAAAATATGACAACTTCCACTGACTTTAGTATAGTTTTGATAAGGCTACTGTGCATAATTTCAAATAAGAAACCTGATTAATGAAATTCTGACATTATGGAATGATTTGGATAAATTTCTGTAGCATGAATTCACTTTTCTGAGGGTGGTTGTCTCCATTTCAGTGGAAGCACTGGGCCACACCGTTTGTCTGAAAAAATTTAATCTCAGGACCTACTTCCATACATACTATCAGAGACATTGATAAAAGAATTGAGTCTGGTTGCATTTTCCTCCTTATAATAAGTGAATTATTAAGTAATTTGAAATACAGAGCAGTGAATCCATTTTGAATAAGTAATTTTTCTAACAATGATGTTAATAAGAGGAAGAAGGACATGATCAAACAGCAGGCAAGAAACAAACCAGTACGTGGAATTCACTTTTACTTGGATTTTTGTGATAAGGTTTTTGTGATAAGGATTTCTGTGTGTTTGGCTGTTTAAAAAAGAATCACACAAGTATGAAGCAACTGTTATATACACAGAGGTGTTAACTTCAGTAAACTTTTTAGTCTTACTCTCTCACAAATCCTGGTTAGCTAAAAAATCGATGCTTCTTCACATCACTGATTTTATGAAGTTTTGGGATGCATTATCATATAGATTGACAGTTGCCCCACTGGTTCAGCACCACAGTGTGGACACTTACAAAACCATCATTAATTTCTCATGCTTGTGCCCAGCAGTGGTTTCCTACATAATAAACACTATGTCCTTCAGAAGCAGATCAATAACCTGCTAGGTATTCGTCTTGAAGAGGAAGTAACAAGAATCTATACTTCAAGTGAAATTCGCTCTCTGATATAGTTTTGGATTTGCAGGATACTAGCATAAAACAAGACATTTCTTGGTATGAGATTTTATCCATTTATGCCTAGCAATATTAGAGGGAACTCATGATGCGCAGACTACTGAATTTATTTAAAGTACCTCTGAAGATTTTTCCCCGATACAGTTCAACTGTTGTGTTACAAAATAGTAGTTCAACTCCAAAAGGTGGGTTTTTTTAATATTGAGATGCTATCACAATTTACATCATTGTACTTAAAAAAGAGAAAAAGAACACCAAAAAAACCAAACCATACCTCTCACTTTTCTTATAATATTAAATCTATTTTGGCACTTCTAGTACATCTAAGTAGCGCAGAGGAGGCTTAATTTCTAAAAATTGCTCTAACAATATGATTTTGTTCTCATTCAAATTCATTCACAAAGCTTATGACCATTTTCTGCACTTCTAAATTTAGTATGATTTAATTTTATCATAAATTAGAATTCTGTGAACCTTGAAATGTTACCGGGTTTGAAATGCTTATAGATAAATTGAAATAATAGAAACTCATTTAAATTAACTGTTTTACTTGGTATACTAAAATTCTTCCTAACAAAACACCTTATTGATGATCCATTTTGAAAAACGACACTTTTATTTTCACAAGTCTGATTAAGCTCTAAATTCTTATCATATCTCGCAGCTTTTCCTACTGTCTCGATCTGACCATCTCTTCTTTAGACGTGGCAATGTGAATATATAACAGCAAATCTGTCACAAAATTGTTATTCAAGATGATATATTGAGTTTTGAGATTTAAGTAAATGAATCATTTTGTGATATGTACAAATGTAAAAAGTTGATTAGAAATATATCTCACCTCTGATGTCACGTGCCAGCTTTGTAGAGAGAATTATTTGCGGGGACCCACAGGTACAGAGTATAGGGGATATACCAGTGTTCCTGAATGCTTATTTTTTCTTTTTTTTTACTAAATGCTGTAGCTGTTTATTCCAAAACATCATGGAAAACTTTTGAAAAGTAGCGTTTGTCATCAGTTTTCATGTGTCCTTTCCTAAGCCTACAGTATTCTATTTCCAGAGTAAAGCTTATGTGCTGATTATGTTTAGGTAGTGACCTTCAAACAAGTACTCTTCCAGGACTGTTTGGTTTTTTTTTTTTTTTTGAAGGAGAGCAGTTCTTTTATTTTTAAGTTGAGTTGAAAATTATGTTCTTCTCCAAAATACAAACCCCATTGTAAATAAGTAACTTTCAATTTAAAAAATCCATGAAAACAGAATGGTCATAATTAAGGAGGATTGATGTACAGAATGCTTTTGCAACAGATCTGCTATCTTCTCTTTTCCTGGCTTCACCGTTATTGAATGACCAGTTACAGACTGTTAGGGAGGCGATTAAATTCAACTGACATTAGGCAGATGAGAGTGAAAAGCTGAACAAACCCGTAGTACAGAAGAGAAAACATAATCCTAGGTAGAATGAGGAAGAACAGAAAAGTAGGATGTAGACTCAGAGCAGATCTCAGTAATATTTCAGGCTGCTGAAATGAACTAAAAGACCCAAAGGGAATCCACAAGGAGGGCTTTCAGTCTGATGTGAATCTAGATCATGTTAATTCTCCAGTTGTAAAAGAGAAAACAACTGGAATGGTGTTGGTGACTGATTTTTCTGCTAGCAGGTTGTTACCTTGACACTTTTTGTATTAGTACCTTATTGTATATAATGGATAATATCACTGGTAGAATGGAACATAACATAAAATGTTTATAATGAGATTTCTACTCTGATATTATAATATCAAACACTTGAGATGTTTCTGTTTTACATTTGTGTGTCAGAAAAGAAAAAAAAGCGTGTCTTGGGGGAGGAGGAGATCTTCCAGGACTGAAACCATGTTATTAAAATACTGTCAGACCAAAAAACATGATCAAGGAATGCTTTTATCTTACTAGCAGTGATTCTGAATTGAGCAGCAAGACAAGAACAAATGGAAAGACATAAAGCAATCTCAAACTTCAGCAAAACAAGGGAAATAGTTCAAGGTCATCCTGTGGTAATCTATGTGTATGTTTTAAAAAAATCTGCAATAAACCACTATGATTTTGGTAGCTCTTTGTAAATAATGCCTATGAAAAGCAAATAATTTTGAAGGTATGGAACCATTTCTGTGTTGATAGCCCAGCTGTACCTTGTGAGGTGTGGAAAAGTGGTGCAGTCTTGGAATGAACCTGAAGAGTCCTGACGTTGAATCCAGTAGTGCCATGCACTTTCCCTTTCCTCACTTCATCCCCTTTTCTTCCTGGAGAATATCTTTCCTACTCCACTGGAGCCAGCCTGTCTCCAGCATCAGGTGTGAGGATTCAACTCACATGGAAGGGTGTTGTAGAATGCTTCACAGATATTTTCAGGTTCAGTATCCATCAATATTTGCTCCGCTAGATATATTGATGACAAGGAATTCTGTTATTTTTTCCGCATTACTTTGGTGGTGGTGTTTATTGTTGTAATTAAAAGTTTGAATACTAGACAATACCATGTGTGCATATAACTTATTAAAAAGAAAAAAAAAAAAGAGTACCATGAATAAAATAAGATAAAATATGAGAAACTGTATTTATGTGTTGTACTTCTGATTGAATCTTAGGAAAAAATAGGGAAATTATATTTTCCTTTCTTTTTTTCCCTGCTTTGAGGTTTTCAGTGGTGATTTCATACAGTAATTTCTCAAATACATATGTAAAGCAAATCTTAAAAAAAAACAAACAAAACCACCCCATATTTCAACCTGACCCCGTATTTTATCGTTATTTCATTTTTATGAGCAATATAATCTGGACTTTTCCTGGGATGTTGTTGAATAACAGACTTAGACTTACAACAGAAAAGAAGAGGTATTATTGCATCAGAGAAGCTTGCAAAGAGGCACCAGACAGATGACAGCTGAGGAGTTTATTTTCTTATTTTTACTGTTTTAATTTTGACATGTTGTTCTCAATATTTTATTACTTTAATTTTTATTCAGCTTTCTATTTCACACTTCTTAATTTGCAGAAAAAGTTATGGTGAAACTGTGATTCTACTCTTGAGAAGGTTTTGGTTTTGTTGTATGCATGCTAATGTCTCCGAGTAGTAAGATCAGTTTGAAAGTAGAAGGTTTTAATGCTCCTGATGACAGAATTCTGTTTGGGTAAAAAAAGTGGGAGATTAAGCTTGCCTCCTAAATATTCCCACTATAGAAATATTCCCTTTCACCTATGGGAAGTACTTTCTTGGTTAAAATGGGGTGTTTAAATAGTGATGATACAGTTGGAGCAGGTCTGTGTAGTCTTTAATCGGGGGGAAAAAAGATAATGTGCCCTTATCATTTTGAGATAGCATATCTATGTTTTGTGTACAAGAAGAAGCAAGGAAGCTGTAGACTTACTGTATATTGCATAGCAGAGTGCTAATTTCAGCTGTTAGTACTGTCTGGGAACATTGTGCCCATTTCCCTCCCAGATCGAGCAGGTAGCATGGAAACAGCAGGAGGGACAGATATGAAAGAGAAGAGAGGAAGAACTGCCACAGTTGTACGATCTGTTCATAGCTGAGAAAGTGTCCAGATGGTCCTAAGGAAATTATGAGATTTAAATGAAATGTCATATACTCAGAAAATGGAATCACATACGTCATACATCAACTAGACTTCTTAAGAAAGAGTGCTAGGGACGTTAGCTCGTGCATGGGCATACTTCATCTCTTCTTTAGGAAGGCTTGTAAAGTACTTTGTAAATGACAAATTTAGAAAGTCATTAAGCACAGTATCAAAGCTTGGTTGCTTAAGTGGATCCAATTTTGATGTGCTCTCAAAACCTGAGGGCACTTCTGATAGGAAGTGGTTTCCTAATGAGGGAATTGACTAGCAGAAACGACGTTTAAAGACTTAACTACACATCAACTACAATTTTGTCCAGGTAAATGGCTTATGCATTCAGTGCAGGGGAAGGCTAGATGACGGGTTAAGGACAAAAAATGGATATGTAGTACTAGTAAACTTTAAAGCCTTGTGGAAGACAAAAATATGAACTGAGAGTATAGAAAATCTTAAACATTTATTACAATTTTAATATAACCCAATAACACTGTAGTGGAGGTCAGCAGAATGATGCAATGGAAGTAGAGCTAAACATACAGGTCTATTGAAAGAGCTAAGTACATATTATCCGGAACATAGTGTTTGGTGATGTTCCAGGGAGTAAGGATGCAGATGTGGAAGAGTGACAGCTCTGCTTAGGTGGCCTAAAAGGGTAAAAAAATGCTATCTTGACATTCAGTTGCTTGTAGCTGGCATTCAGCAATTTGGCAGCCTTTTTTTTTTTTTTTTTTTTTAAACTGATTTTCCATTCATTTCAGTGTTGACCAGAGAGATGTACACCAGGATCCCAGGTTTTATTCTCCCAGAGATATATGTACTTCTAGCCTTCATGTTTATGGAAGAAATGGATGGAGTGTAAAAACAAAGCAAACAAAACAAAAACACTCTTATGCATGGTGTGGTGAGGTCTTATACCATGAATGTCTGTAATCTTCTTGCCCATTCATTTGAGTCAGGGCTTCAGTGTCTGTAAAATTTGTAAATTGTCATTTCTCTGAGGTGTCAGCGATTCCAATACCTCTGCCACAGTCTATGCCACGCTCTGGGTGCTGGGCCTTGACCATTGTGCTTTCTTTCCATATACCAGCTGAAGCTGTGTCCTGTTTTGCAGTCTCTCTCCTCGGAGTGACTTTTTTGGATTATATGAATGCCCCCTACATAATTGCACAAACCAAGGCAATCAGGAATTGAGATCCAGGAGACTGAGGAAAACAGAAATATAGGCTGGTGAATTAAGGCTACCTGGAAAATAGTGCAGCAGCTGGGTTCATAAACTGCTGAGGCTAGCTGTGATCTTCCTTTTTCCTGAATTCACAGGGAAAGAGCTTTTGTGTGCAGCTGTATCTCTACATCATTGTGTGAAGGTCACAACATGGAGAGCTTTTTAAAAATCAAAAAAAACATGAGCTTTTTCAATTAATATTTTAATTATGAGCCTTTCCATCTACTAGAGAGAAATGATGACACTGTGTTTAACAAGAACAGCACATCATTCAGTTTGTCAATTATTAGTTTTAGTAAAGCAAACTTAGATGATATAGGTCACTTAGGTAAGCAAGCAGCAGTGCCTTTGTTCAAAGTAACTGAGTTAGAATAATGCCTTTTTGTACTTTTCTATAACAGAGATGTGTATCTGATAAAGTTAATCCAGCTTGGCAATAAATGCATTGTGAGTGGCTGATAAGCAATAAAACCTTTGCAGGAAGGTTTGCCTGTACGTGGTGTTTAACAAAATTTATTGTGGTGAAACAAAAAAAATAAGTATTTCACATTTCCCTTGTAAACTGAAGCACACATCACAGGAAGCCATGCACTGAATTTATTTTCTGTCTTCCCTTTCAAAAGACTGTGAAATTTTACCAAAAGCCTCCTTTAAATTTGTCAAGCCAGATACTGGCACCTTTGCTCATGTAGCATATCCCACTATTAATAATCTTCCTAGTTACAAAGACTTGCATATTTCACTGATTAGTGCCTAATTAGGTCAAGGTACATACTGTTTTTTCTAGTCAACCCTTCATTTATGAAGCTTGGCCTGAGTCTGACCAATGAACTGTGTTTGATAATACAGTAAATGCCTATTTGCCATACATGTAAAACTCCACACATATATGACTGTGTAAGTATTATTACTGTTTCAAAATATTTCATTTGATATGCTTTGTGTTTACACTCTGCACACTATTCTTTTCAAGTAATCTGGCAGCTTGTCAAAGACAATGTATTTGAATTGATTGTTAACATGATGTTGAAATGTAACATTCTATTCAGGTAGAATAGAATTCATCTTCAGTTAGAAAATGGATAGGAAACTATACCTCAGCTCTTTTAGTGCCAAAGTTTTAATATGTATATATTAGAATAAACAGAATTTGTTGTAAACTAAATAATCCCATAATTACTGAGTTTATTCTTTACTCTCTTTTAATAAAAAACTTTTTTTACTTAGTTCTTAAGTAGTAAAATATAAAGATGTGCCATAAATTACATTCCTTAGATCAGAGGAGAGGAAATCTAGTTCATGAGCCCAAGTTTTATGTTTTTACCCATAAAGTTTTTTTGTGACTCAACTTTTTGTGGAAGCTCTTGGCAGAATTGGACTACTTCTGTCAGATACTATAGGAGCAATCTGGAAATCAACTGTGTTCTTTACTTTTAATCTCACTGTATTTCACATGGATTAAAGACAACTTTCTGCTTAATTTAAGCTTTTACACATTCTATGACAGTCTCCTTCCTTGACATTGTTAAGGGAAATGCTTTTATATATTCATTCAGTCTTTCTGTAGCATATGAAATTGCTGACTCTCTGACATTCTTGCTTTAAGAAGCTATGGGGATGATAGGCAATGCTTCAGAAAGGCTGACGTTCTGCCTCTTGAATCAAGTGAAAGATTTCTTATGAGCAGCTGTTTGTCCATTTCCAAAACACCCTCCTGTTAAGTCTTTGGCTCACAGACCTCTCATCAATGTTTTTCAACATCTCAAAAGCTGTTGGTAACACTACAGAGACCATGCTGAAATCTTAAGCCATATGTGAACATGAAATACTGTCTATGATAAAAATACAGGACCATTTTTTTCAACTTCTAGTTTGTCTATCTGATGGTTAAAAAACATCAGGTTAGACTAGAACCTATAAAAGGAAGATGTGATACTGGAGAGATGGAAGTATTTTGAAGAACTTGCATTTTCAGTAAAGTTGTCTGCTATTGAAGGCTAGCTATCATTGTTCTTAAAAATAACTGCCTACATTTTGCAATTTGCTGTAGGAATGCTTTCCATGTAATAGGTTTACATGAAGCAGTAGCTTTAAATGTTCTTCCAGGCTGAATAATTTATCTCATTATAATGTGTTACTGTTTGTCACCAGAGGGTGCCATTGCTGTGATCTTCCACATTCTTGTGCTAAAAACTACTGAATTTTGGAAGAGGTACTGCTTCTAAACGGTATCTCTTCCTTTAGTTGTGTAAAGCAATGGCAAGGAAATGTGGCCTTATGGAGAATAATTTGCACAACTGGCAGCAGAGCTGTGTGTAGACTCAATTCTTCAGGTGCTGTTCCTTTCAGGAAATCAAGCAGTAGTTGGAACAACCAAGTCCTAAAAAGGGAGTGTTTCCTGGTTATCCTCCTGGGTTTGTTAGGTAAATACATTTGACTAATACCACTTACACTGGAGTTGCATACAAACGTTCCATCACTCATTTCTTACTGAGAAAATCACCTGAAGTTTCTAGATACTTAGTACTGTGCAGCAGAACAACCCTGGCATCATTCTGACATGAGGCAGTTTTATTTATGAATGAAGTCACAGAAAGAGGTATAGTTATTACAAAATAAGTTGCTGATATACTCTGTGCTGGATCCGCAAGGCATCCAGTTCAAGGTCCCTTTCCTAATATTAAAAATGTGTAAGAGCCTTAGGCTTGTATGTACTATCTGTCCTATCTGTCCACCTAAGTCTGGTTGCACAGTGATTATCCGTCTGTGGTCGGGTGATGGGCTCTGAGAGAGAGACCTACACAAGCTGGACTCGAAGAAACTTAGTTGATTCATGGAATATATCACAGGTAAGTTCATTCACAGAGTATATCAGACTGTATTTAGATGCAATATGAACTCATATTAATACCTTCCATCCTTTGGTATTCTTTCTGTGCTCCCAAATACACAATGCAGCTATCCAGGTAAATTAAATAAAAATATGAACTTATCAAGCTTCTTTTCCTATAGGCTAAGATGGAAGAGGAGGTTTTGGTAGGTTTTTTACTTTTTAATTATTAAGAACCAGGCTGGTATTATTGAGGGCCTTCAAAAAACATCTCTTTGGGACTGATTTACAGCTGAGCAACAATTCAGTGGAACAGATGGCTTTTGTGATATCTGAAGTTGTTACAAATATCTCAGAATTTGCTGACTGTTAAGTTGTTCTAAGGTTTTCCAGTAGTGCGTTGCTGATAGGGAGAGGAAGACAGTTCAGTTGATGAAATTGTATTTGCCAGGAAGTTCAAGGCGCCTATGGAAGCTGATACTTCCTTGCCATGTTTGCCCTATTGAAACTGAGATACCATCTTGTAAGAAGGCATAATATCATTCAATTATCACAACATGCCTGTAGGCAAGGCACAATATGTGAGCATCATTTGTTTGCTTAGAGCCATGACTGTCATTCAGAAATATTGAAAGGTAGCAGTTGGATTTTTTCACACAAATGGTTAAGGGACTTTTCTCAACATCAAATTAGCGTTCAAGAGTGAAAATATAGCTTCTGTTTCCTCAGATGCTGAGCTGTAAGAATGAGTAATCATGATTCCTGGGGGGAAAAAATGGTGGTTTTTTTTTTTTAAAAAAAGAGTGGTACTAGATAAGAAATGGTTTTATCAGTTTTCCATAGAACATTTCTATTTAGTAAACTTGAAATAAGTTGAATTACAGTGAAGTTATTCCTCTTTACACTTTCCTTTCAAAAGAAGGGAATTATTTTTAAACAGTCATATGCTATTTTTGTATCTCCCACATAATCCTATAGCTTTAAGCTATATTACAGTGTGAATAAGGACAAAACAAGGGAGTGGATATAATTGCTTAACAGACTGGAGTTTGTCTTTTGTAGTGCTCTTTTTTTTCCTTTGTAAACTTCCTTTTGCCAAGTAAAACACATCATCACTAACACTTGCGCTGAACAGTTTTGTACAATGCATAGAAAGAAGGCGTGGGCTAGGAAGGATTAGGTAAAGTCTAAGGCTGTGACCTGCAGTGTGAAAGGATGAGTGGGTGAGAACAAGTAGTGGGACATGAGGTGCAAAGAAAAGAGGACTCCAAGGAGGCTACAGAGACCTCATCAGATGCTTCGGTTTAGGACAGCAAATGAAGCAATGTGCTTGTGCAAGGAAGTAGTAATCTTAACCAAGTGTGTATGTGTTTTTCAAAAGCATGTTACAGCAATACAGAGAATAAGTTTTGATGGTTTTCATCTGTGTATGAATGCTGATGTTCACATTAATAACCTCTTTTACTAGAGCAAACCTTTTAAGCTGTTGGTGTTGAAGGGTTAATAAGTCAGTAATGCCACAGGATTGCTAGGCATTGAACACTTGTATTTGTGTTATATGTTTGAGATAGATACAAATATTTTTTAATTTTCTTTCTCATTTTTATGCATTTCATAGTTATTTCTAATGCTAACAATATATGTAAATAATTCCGTTCATTTCCTTCCTTTGCGGAGTTCTCTACATTTTCAGTATTAAATAGTGAAATAATAAACCTTATCTGCCCAGTCCTGTCAATATATCCCTGGGTAGCTGCTCAAAGACTCCTTGAGTCTTGATCGTCTAGATTAATTTGGCAGCTCTAATTTTCTGGATAATTACTGCACACTTCAAGAACACTTCTGTTGTGATACTTAGCCAGTTTTTATTCTTTGAGATACTTTATTTCTTGACCTATAATTTGACTTCCCTAAGAGTATCTGAAGATGGGTACCCATATTCAGTTTAATCCTAAATTTTGGGATTGGATCACGCTCCAAACCTGTCCTCTGTCTGTCTCAGTCAGGGCTCATTGTCCCCTCTACAACTCCCTAAAAGGAGGTTGCAGAGAACTGGGGATGAGCCTCTTTAACCAAGTAATAAGCGACAGGACAAGAGGTAATGGCCTCAAGTTGCGCCAGGGAAGGTTTAGACTGGATATTAGGAAGCATTTCTTTACAGAACGGGTTGTTGGGCGTTGGAATGGGCTGCCCAGGGAGGTGGAGGAGTCCCCATCCCTGGGGGTGTTCAAGAGTAGGGTCGACATAGAGCTGAGGGATCTGGTGTAGTTGGGAACTGTCATTGTTAGGTTAATGGACTAGATGTTGGACCATTGCTGGACTAGATGATCTTCAAGGTCTTTTCCAACCTAGACGATTCTGTGGCTCTGTGATTCTGTCCTTTCCCCTGTGGACTCTCTATTTGTGGGCTTGATGTCCTTACCCACAAGTAAGGACATTCTATGCATAATGGAGCACTGTATTGGCTCTCTTAGGTGACAGAATGTCATCTAATCTTTCCAAAGGAATGTTTCTACTAATTTAAAAGCAGAATTTCTCCTATGTTTTCAGATTTTTGGGTGGTTTGAATGAATTCATTACATTTTACTTCCATAGTTATCTGGACAGATGAAGGCAGCCTGGTGTGATTATAATTATGATATTTTGTGTGACGCTTTTTTTTTTTTTTAAGAGAAAAAGGTAAATAAGAGACCTATGATAAATATTAGAAGACTGACCTATAACCACAGCAGGCAGACATTAATAATCAGTGTTTTCTATCTTATCCTCAGTCCAGTGTTTTGCCAAAGATCCTGAGAAAACATTCTTGGAACAATCAGTACTGCCGCGCTTTAACTTGAAGGCTTCAGTTGGAGGGGGGAGTATTTGAACGTAGTTCTGAGGACTTCACAGTCAGCATCGTTGAAAAAAAAGTGCATGGTAAAGTGTAAAGGAGGCAGACCAGGTAGCTGTATGATTTCTATGGCTTTGGCCAATCCCCTGATAATTTATATTCAAATTTTTTTTTTAGGTCTTCCGTTTTTTTACTGTTATTTTTCACCATATTTTTCTCCCCTCATTTTCAGTCTTGGTAAAAATATTAGGGCATTTGTTAGTCTTTGCTTGAAAGACCATTTATCCTCCCTTTCTGCATTTTTTTTTTTTTTTAATATAACATAGTGCCTTGAGCTTAAGGCTTTAATGTGGTTCCAGATAATCTCCTAGTTTTGTTTGACACGTGATGGCTTAAAAGCACTCTTTATAAAGCAGAATGTTACAGTATGAATGTGCAAGGTGAGGGTTATTTTTTCCCTGCGTACAATGAATTCTTTGCATGGCTTAAAAGAAATGGAGGAACAGATCATCTTACAGAAATAATGATCATCTTAGAAAAATGATCTGAAGAAATCAATATTTTTCTTTTCTCTACTTTTGTCCCTCCTTATTTGAGTCTAGTTCACGAAATAACTGCATGTTAGAAATGCTTCAAATCACTTCTGTGGTGATAAATTTTGACACTCTTTCAAATATTGGTTTTATGTATTTCCTTTTTGTTAGTCTTCTTGTGCCATGTGTACTGCAATAGTACTCTCATTTTTCTTAGCATGAAAGAAACAGGTTTTTTTAACAAACAAAAACTTTTCAAGCAATTTTAAATGTGGTTTGAAGCTCCTAAAGTCTTACTTGAGCTCTGCTGTTATGTCTCAGAGGAGTAGAACATACGTGGCAACTTCTCCAGAAAGATCCTCTCAAAAGAACATATTAAAGATGAAATATAAGGATTTTTAGATCAAAAGGATAATGATTTTTTAAAATCTTTACTATGTGATAAATTAATCAGAAGGTATTATAAAGATGTACAAACTTGCACAAGGAGAGAGAAGAGAAAGTAGGCAGTGACTTTGAAATTAGTATAGACTAAAGACAGACTTTCAGATGTTTGTTATAAACCGCCAGACAAGTACTGCCGCATACTCACTTGTTAGAAATGTGAACTGTGTCAGAGTGAGTGTGATGACAAAAATTATTGATATGATCACAAATATCTTATTTTATCAGATATTTTATTGTTTACAGAGATACTAGAATGTTCTGACATAAAATAATGACTGTTCAGAAGCCCAGCATTAGCCTGTGGTGTCACTCAAGCCTTCCTATGCAGTATAAGCTGTACACCAAGCAGTGTGAATAAAATTAGACCTTCTTGTAATTTTTTTAAAGGGAAAAAAAAAGAAAAGTGATTCTTAAAACTGAAAGCAATTAGCTAACTTATATCAGTATGGACATAAGGTGCGTATTTCTGACAGGAACTATAACCAACATACTTAATTCTGTAATTATGAAAAAGCTCTGCTATTTAATAAAAGCCCAACAGGCTTTCATAGCAAGGAGACATATGTATCCAAAGGCAGATGCTGGACCAAAAGACCTACCAGTATGATAATTTCTGTTTCACATTTCTTATGTGAACATGTATATGACTTATTCATGCTTCAAATGCATTTGTGAATGGATTTATCTTTGGTTGGTTAATAATTTTTGCATCAGAATACAAATATAGTGAAACCTGTTCTAACAGATGAGCTGCAACTAAAGCTAGCAGCAGGAAAGGGGAGTTTGTATTGCGGCTTTCCATACGAGGTTCATAGATAAGCCTTACCTGCCTGTCCCCCCAAAAGAAAGCTACACTGCAATTAAATTTATGGTCTTCATTATCTCATATCTAATTTTTCAAGATCTATTTTACTTATGGAAGGCAAGGTAAATTCCACAACTCTGTGAGCTGTTATGATGCTTATGTAAGCACAATATGTTGTAACCAAGTTTAGTAAATCTTAAGATTCAAAGGAATTAGAAACAAAAAGCTTGGTTCTGTAAGCCCATTTAAGTTTTAATTAAATAATACTAATGGTATTTTAAGAAGAATTTTGAGAAATAGTCAGAGAGTAACTTCATTATTATGATTTATCAGTAATAATGAAGGAAAGTTCTGGGTTGCATGCATACAAATTATGTATTTATGATAATGCTATAAAAATGTGATGATTGTAGATATGGAACCTAGAATAAACATGCACAGTTCTAGCAGTGCTGAGTGTACTAATGGGTAGTCCATGCTCCGTTTATTTGTGCACAAAAAAGTATTCATCAGTCTGGGAAATGGTTGCAAATCTGATGAAATTAGTTCTGTATACTGATGGTCTCGGAACACTTGACTTGTCTTTTAAAGAGTTTCTGAAGTCTGTGGAATTAAAATGACAGAGGCACATTTTTTACAGACTTTTTCTTATGCTATTGAAAGATAAAGTTCAGTAAGTGAATTCTGATAATTTTGTACAAGAATTTCTATGAAGGATCCATCCCATTAGGTAAATTCATTTCAGCTGCTATTATTAAAGAGATAATAGAAAGCCATTGCCAAGCAGCCTTTATTTAGCAGTAGCAAGATTGTTATGCAGGTTGAACATGTGCTTGAGTACTGGTTCATACTCTAAATCAAATATTTGGAAGAAGAATTATCTCATGGTAATTTTGTTACGTAGGAATTTTTATCTGTCACCCAGGCATACTCTTACATGGGACCATAACAGGCAGCACATGAACAGCATTCACACCACGTGCTTGGTTCAAACCCAAAGCAGTGTCTGGTGAGCCTCCAAGCATTCCTGCTTTTTATGTTCTGATTAAGGATGCCCTTTGATGGGGTGATGGTATTGCACAGCCCCTCGGCTGAGGCTCCCCCAGGGTTGTGCTGCACCTCATCTCTTTTTGTCTTGTTCGGCACGAGAAGAGAAGTTCCTGTACTGGCCTGAGCTGAGCAGCCTGGTGTTACTCTGTGGTGACCATCACTGCCCACCTGCGACTGCTGAACTCTGGCTGTGAGCAGCCCTCCCTGCTGAAACTGGATGGCAGCTGAAGTACATTTAGGGGAGTGTTTGAAAGACCGACCAGTTTGGAAGTTCAAAACATGACTCTACTAGATCGATATTCAGTAACACTAAGCATTTAGTTCTTGGTGGTGTTCACTACCTGCTTGCAGGGCTGGTGCTCCCCAGCCTCGCGCTGAGCCGGCTGCGCACGGGCAGCACCCCAGGCTGAGCTGGCGGCTGAGCATCCCCGCGCGCTGCTCTGCCGAGGGTGGGTACCAGCGGCGGGGAGCTTGTGAGAAGGGAGCTGGAACCAAAGTGAGTAACTTCCCCATATTTCCTCACTATTCCTTGGTGTTTTTATGCTTCTTGTCTTCCTCCCCCAAAAAACAAGGATCTCGTTCTCTCCCAGCATACATATCTTATTTTTAGGACTGTGTTCCTCTGGACATCCTTCCCACTTGTTCTATGGCCCTTGTTCTTATCGTGCAGATTTTCCTTCTTGCACATGTTTTCCTCTGCCCCATTTGTCCAACTACATCACAACTCTCCTTTTGCCCCTGTGTGGTTATATATTATTCATGTACTTAATTTAACGGTGTTACAAAATGCTTCTGCGCTGTTGCTGGTTGTGCTTCTTGCAGCATTACAGTGTTAAAAAATGTTCATACCCTGCTGCAAGTTGTACGGATTTTATCCGGAGCCCTTCTGTTCAGGCAGAAGGCAGGCATCCTGCCATAGGGATACCACAGCCTCTGCTTTGTCTGTGTCGTCCCAGGACAAAAGCAAAATTTAAAAAGATTAGCCTAAAATGCAAGTATTAAACCAAATTTTTTTTAAACATCGTTGCAACCTTCATATAACCCATTTCTGTCCCTAGAGTACAGAAAAGAGAGCTGTCACGTCTGCCTGCGGCTGCCTTGCACTGTCCTGCCACGCGAAGTTAGCCAGGGGCACGGAGGGCAGCGCCACGTGGACCTTCACTGTTTGAGGGGGCGGGAGTTAGGAGTCAAGCTCTGGTTCGAAAGCTGCTTTGATTAATACTTTGGTTAATACAGCTATTAAAATGGCAGAAAAGTGTTGTAGCAATAAATCAGTTCCATAGTATACATAGGATTTGGGTGATGAAATCTGGTTTTTATTTATTTTTGGGTTTTTGCCACTTGTGGTTTTCTGCCATGCCTTTGACTATATATAGGATTTATTTTTGTTCAGCTCTGTTGTAAAGTGCTGAACATAATATGCCCTGGAGTCCCAACTGAAGCTTCATGTGATTTAAATGAACAGTGATATTCACCTTCTGAGTCAGGACCCAACCGTACAGTATTTCTGCGGTCGCAGCAGCTGTGTTCTCTTATTGGCCCCTATGACTGATTGGGGGCCAATAGACCATTGATCGCTGCTCCTGGGCTTCTCTCCCACTTCATGCTGGATTTGAAAGAGATACTTGGTGACTTAAGAAGTAGATGCATAATCTATACATCTATCAGTGGGAATGAAAGAATCATTTTGGTTCAGACACAGGTGAGTTACTGCTTGTGTTGGCTCAAAGGCTACGAGCAAAAAAATATTTCCCTAGAAAATAGCCAGATAGGAAAAATGAGTTGGACTTCTGAGGATTTGAAGTATAAAATATGCAAATTACATACTGTCAGGCTTACATTTTTTCCCTTGATATACAGGATTTGTGTGATCTGTCCAGTCCAGCATCTTATTTGTGATATATATTTGATATGTAATTTGTGAGTGGCTTCTTTTTTCTTTTTTAATGTGAGCATTTTATAACAGAAATTCTAAGTCCAGTTTGGAATGTTATGCTTTAGACATCTGCCTCCTTAAAACTTGAGTGAAAATACAAGATGCCTATTTGAATAACATGGTGTCACCAACAGTGCTTGAACGTGATGCAAGAGGTGATGGTGCTTCCTTATGGTTCTCTCATCATGTATCATATAGTACATTTGTGCATGTATGTGGGTAGTTCTTTGAAAAAGAATAATAAACAGGTCCAAGACGTGATGTCAGATCTAGTTAATCAGTGTACTAGAAATACATTACCCTAAATCTTGGTTAGGAAAATAGTAATCAAAGTCTTGAGTTTCTTTTCATTTGGGAAGACAGATGGCATATCTGCTTAACGGCAAATATCCAAAAGAAATTTTTTTAAAATCCTATCTTTCAAAACATGGCAATCAGAATCATCTTGGAAAGGAACTATTAAATTTAATAAGCCATATGTTCAGTGAATTTACTTATTTTGTTCTGAGATGTAGACATAAAATTCACCTCTGTGTCCTTTTGTGTAAATTAACTGCCTTATTCTCTGCTACACAATTAAGGTATTTAACAAAGTTCCAAATGTGCAACGTATTATTAGCCAAATACAGCAACTAGTTTTCATGTTGCTAAAATAAATGCATTTAGGTGAACAGTCTGCAGTTTACCAGAGTTCCCTCTGTGGAGTTCAGCGTGTTTGAAGATCAGATTGACTGGCAGCTTCCTTGGTATACATAAAACAGATCTAAAATTATTTCAAATAGAAATTCTCTGAGGATTGTATCATCTTTGCCGTTCTGTTGTACTGAAGATGCAGATGTGCCAGACTGTTCTCCAGGATTATAAATGCATTAGTGAAACCCTAATACACTCTCTAACAAATATATGCAGTGCAAGAGGTTTTCTTAGCCATCTTGTACCCACTCATTTTATTTATTTCATGTAATTGGCATGTTGTTCTGCTTTTATAGCTTGTTAAAATGAGATGTGAAAATGGCTGTAGCTAATGGCTGCTGGAAAATCTTTTCCCATGGTAGGCAGGAAGAACATTTCAGAAAAAATACATTGCAGATTTTAAAGCACAGTGCTCTCCCAGTGAGAAGCAGAGATTAACAAGATGGATGTAAGGCATTGGTATGTATAGCAGAAGCAAGTTTTAATGACCTTGGATATATAAACGAACATCATATACAAATGCCCAAGTGTTCAAATGACATCCTACTGTAGGTGCAAAGATACCAGCATAAGCCAGGGCTCCTTTGCACTGTGGTGTGAAGAGTCTGGTGGTAGCCGGGGGGGGGGGGGGGGGGGGGGCGGTCCTTTCTTCCTTCAGAGAAAATGGTTAAAGACTACCTGGAACGAGGTTTTCTGAGCATCTTCTTATTCTCCCTTTCTAGCAAACAGAGCGTGCTCCTTGATTGCATCTGTCCCACCTCCCCTTCTCAGGTGCAGTCTGTGTCACCTGATGTTTCCTTAAAAGCTGGTCCTTGCTGCCAGCCACTGGATCGGTGTGACCCAGAGTGGCAGTGCAGAGGAGTCATTTCTCTTGACTTTTCTATGCAGTCTGACGTATATTCCCTTGCTCCATGAAAGTCACTGTGTTGATCTGTTCCAGCCCTACCCTCTCCTAGAGAGTTTGATTGCTTGGTTTGCCAAGGGCTAGGTTGTTCAGCAAGGTTTGTGGTTTGGAAAGAGGTTTTTTTTGTTGCTGCTGTTTGTTTTGGGTTTGTTTTTTTTCCCTGCCAGTATAGCAAAATTGGAAACATGCTGCACAAATTTTCTTTTTATCCTTCAAGAATCTGCTGCCTTTATATCTCCACTTGAGTTGTTAAAACATGGGCTATTGGTGCATCGGTGAAACCTTCCTGGAAATTTTTTTGATGAAAGAATCCAGGAGGAAGGGACCCTGTATGTTAATGTTTTAAATAAAGTCAGATTTCCATCTAATGGACTCTCTCTTCCCCCCCTTGCCCCTCTCTCTTATTTCAGTGTCTCTATGAAATTACTTTTAGCTGGACATTGACCTTAGCTGTTAACGTAAAATTAAATTACATTAAATAAATTCAAAATAAATCATTATATAAATTAGTATATAAATCACCATATGTATAAAATAATATGCAAAATTTATTATATAAATTAATATTATAAAATTAAATTTAAATAAATTTAAAAGTAAATAAAATCCTCCTTCAAAGGAAAATTGTCACAGTCCTCAATGATACTGTTCTGTGGGCTTTAGTCAACCAACAAGTTGCTTCAGTTCTAAGGAATCCTTTCCATAAATTACTGTGGCAGTAAACTCCTTCAACTTACCAGATACAATGAATAAAAACATTTCTCATTTAGAGAGAGATTATTACTATGTAACACTCTTTGTAGAGCTCTTTCCTTTTTCCTTCTAACTATAAATATTTCCCACTTCCCACTGTCAAAATATAAATCTATATGTGGTTTGTGCAGAGATTATAGTAAAAATTGGAAGATAAGAGAATCTAATTTTGCTTGCCAGCATGTCCTTGTGTTTTACTAAAAAATACTATAAAAGAATACAAGTACCACTGACAACAGTTAATTTGAGTATGCTTATATTTTTTATCAGCAATTTGGAATTTCTTAACAATTGTTGTTTGTTTCCCTGTGTGTATAGTGCACTTGATAGTCTTTGATGACTGTTCTGAAAGGAAAAGAAAGAGCTATGGCCCTCCAAAACTACAGAGCTCTCTGCACTGATGCATCTTCTAGAATAGATAGATCCTGCCCCGGGAGCATTTGTTAATTCCTAGCACCAGATGATGGTAGTTTGCTAGCAGAAGCACAAAAAATCAAATGCCATAACATATTTTAATAATGCATAGCATAACCTGTATTTTAGCTTCACAATAAATTCAGAATAGCCTTAATAATAAGTCTCCTACCATAAGATATTTGCAGTTCTACTTGACAGAAGTTGTACTGAAAGAGTTCATTGCATCAGGGCTTGTATGTAGTAGTTATCCCAGTGCATAGGCAAAGTCTACTTAGGCAGAAACAGAATAAATTTTCATTGCCTTCCTCTATCAAGGCCATGTAAAAGTGGCTTTATTTGTGATTCTTAACTCACCCAAATTAGACCTGTGCAGTCATTCTGTATTTATTAACAAAAGCAACTAATGAAAATAAGTTCAAAAATGAAACCAAGTCAGTATAAAATATGAGACCTGATAAACCAAGCTTACTTGCCTATTCGAAGTCGTGCAAAACCAAGCACAGTTGTTTGACAGTGCCTCATTTAATACATTTCATGCTTCATTTATGTTTTGGTTTTATTACTGTAGTGGCGGGACTGATTCTGAACTGTGAAGTGCAGCATATACTGGAATATAGATCTAACATGCATTAGAAAATGTAGACCTTAACTCCAAGAAACTTTGACAGGGTAAACTGCGGGCAGATGAGTACAGCACCTCCTCCTCCAGAGGCAGGACTCCCCAGCACACTGGGATGACTTAAATTAACACCTTTTTATTCATCTACAGCAATGAACTGTTCAGGTCTTATTGGATAGGAATCCATGCAAATGCCCAGTGTATACATTACTAGTTTTAAAGAAAAGCTTTCTTGTTTTTCTCCTGGATTACACTGTAGATACTGTCAGATAATTTTCTGTGATTTGAATTGCTATCAGGAGAAACACACAGTCTTTCCTGTGATTCTTATGTGTTTAGTTTTTAAGCTATAGTGACATTAAAAAAAAAAAAAAAAAATTACAGTGCTGTAAAAAGACTACACCATGCTTTTAAATGGCCTTTTCAGTCTTTAACAGCACTTTGAAAATGAAAGAGTATTTTAGTTTCAGGATTTCACCTGAGAAAGTGCAAGACAATAAAGGAAGTCTCATGTAAACGTAGTGCCCTCTGTCACTAAAGCCATTACACGGTCTCACTGCTGGCTCATCATTTGATCTGGAAATTTGCCAGACTGGGAAAATCTGGTGGTGCTGGTCAGTTCAGTGGTATGTGAGGCTGTTTTGTACCTATTTGGGGAATGAGCCGCTCGCTCACTGCCCCCAGGTGGGATGGGGAGAGAGTCAGAAGGGGAAAAGTGAGAAAACTCGTCAGTTGAGATAAAGACAGTTTAATAGGTAAAGCAAAAGCCACACACACAAGCAAAGCAAACCAAGGAATTCATTCACCACTTCCCATGGCAGGCAGGCGTTCAGCCATCTCTGGGAAAGCAGGGCTCCATCACGCATAACGGTGACTTGGGAAGACAAACGTCATCACTTCGAACATCCCCTCCTTCCTCCTTCTTCCCCCGGCTTTATATGCTGAGCGCGATGCCATACGGTCTGGGACATCCCTTGGGACAGTTGGGGTCAGCTGTCCCAGCCATGTCCCCTCCTGACTTTAGTGCATCCCCAGCCTGCTCGCTGGTGGGTGGGGTGAGAAACTGGGGAGGGCTTGACGCTGTGTGCGTGCTGTTCAGCAAAAGCTAAAACCTCTTTGTGTTATCAACACTGTTTAGGCCACAGGTCCAAAACACAGCACCATATGAGCTGTTATGAAGAAGATTAACTCCATGCCAGCCAAAACCAGTACAACAACAAAGGGAAAAACAGTTCTCAAATTAACTACACATGACAATTGTTTTGAAATATATTGAATAAGCAGTGACATTACCATTGTATGAAAAGATACGGTATAAAACACTGAAAAGAAGCCATATTTAATGAAGGAAGCAAAAATTCTTTATATTGCCATGTGGTCTAGGAACCTGTGGTTTCATGGCAAGAAATTAAATTGCAAATTAAAAGAAAAATAAAATTTCCACTTACAAAAAAAAGCATACCTTGCAGAGCACTGGTTTTCTGGCTTCTTCTACAAGAGAAAGTTTATTTAGATACTTCAAAAAAATAGCAAAGTAAGAGAAGATTTTCCATTATTAAAACATCTTAGTCGTTGCTGGGAAAGGACTTGGTTTTTATTCTGTATACCAATATCAATCTTTTAGAAAAAATATTTATAGTGTAGCATTTGATTTCTAGACAATAGCATAGCACCTGCTAGATGTGTTACGAAGAATGATCAACTGTTGTGTGCCTGTTCCAGTGTAACATATTGGTAAGATGAAGTATATCAAACACATTTATCTGCTGCAAATCAGTTTGTCTCAGAAAAGACTCAGTTAAATTTTATGGAGCCTAATTTTGTTACTGATACACCTTCTGAAATTTATCTGATATACTGTATTTTTCTTACCCGATAGGTCAAATGAATCATCCTTTTCTTTCTCTTCCAGAATGGACAGTAAAAATAAAGCCACCGTATGCCATTTGTGTATAACTGGCATGATTTACTGCACATCTGAGTATAAAAGCATAAAACTTACAGGACATGGTTAATACATAACCATCAAAATAACAGAGTGCAATTCTAAATTTATGAGGCTGAACTTAACACTGAATATCAAATAAGAACCACATTGATTTCTGTAGCGCATGGCTTAAAAACACATTAGGTGGCATAACTGCAAGACAGTACATTGATTTAAGCGTAAAATGCATAGCACTCAATACCTCACCACCTAACGTTTCCCAGTAATGAACAAAGCTGTTGTATATTGATGAAAGGAAAATTATTTGTTTTGTTAGATTATGGTACTCAAGCAGATGCCTTACTTTTAGACTAGGTAGGCATAATTTGAATCACGCTTAGTAACAAGTGACGTTGGACAACTTAAAGAGAGAGTACACAGTGATCTCTGTATAATGTGTTTTAAGAAATATGTATTTAGTCTGGCCTTAATGTAAGTCTGAATTCAGGCACCCTCATTCCAGGGAGAGTGCTTTGGCAGGTACAGAAGATTCATTGCATTTTGGAGGCCTCTAATCGCTTTTAAAATGTTAAACATTTGCCTTCCTGAAACATGGCCAGAGAGCAAGTCTATAAATCTCCATCACCCTTGCTCACTGAGTTTTGCCAAAATTAACTCTGTTTACATCAGGAAACACACTTTTGCCTTGTTTTAGGCCCCAATACACAAAATGGCTCAGCAAGTGAAGAGATTCATTGACTTTAGTCTAAGTTCCCCAAAAGATTAATTGCATTGACATTGGCAATTCATCTAGATTTAATCTTAAGTAGAAAATTCTATGTGGGGGTTGAAATTGGGTCTGTGGAACATGATTTCCTCACAGTACAGCATATCCAGAATGGCATCCTTGTCCTTTTTAACGCTCCAACAGTGCAAACGGGACTTGAAGCAGCTCAGTCAGCGGCCTCAGGTGCGGGCGGTCCCTGGTCGCCGCCAGGACCAGGGAAGAGCCGCCCACGCAGTTGGTGCTACCGTCCCTGCGGTGGTGCGCGAGAGCTCTGCTCCTCATCTTGTGAGAACAGGCAAGCAAAAATATGTTGGTGATGAAGGATGCAGCTACTTTGAACATACACATAAGTATATTAGAGGCACTTGCGCACGCACACAAATATGTATGTGTCTCAGAGTTGTTCTATGAGGTATGAAGCCTACCCCTGCGTTAGGTCTCTGGCATCTTGCAGGATATGCCCTTTGGATTGTCTAGATTTCTTAGCTGAAGTGAGCAGGTACCAGATCAAAGTCTGTGTTGCATACTCAAAAATTTCACAGGGTGATACTTTGATTGCCAGTGTTTTAGATGCAAAAATTGTATGTAGTCTGCATTTCAGTTTTGCCTACATTTCAGGTTGCTTTTTTTTTATCATACAAAGTTTTAGTCTTCATGACATACAAAAAGGACTGAGATGTTAGAGAATAATGTTTTTAATCATCATTCACATTTTCAGAGAAGATTAAAATTTAAGGCAATTAATTGTCCATTTTTTAATGGCTCACTTTGCAGTTAATCATACACCTTTAGCTTCCACTACAGATATATATTTCTTTCCCGCAGTGTTTTTTTTACCTTGAAACTTACCTACAGTAACTATGATAATTGATTAAATAGTTGCTTATAGTTTTTTCTTCAAATCAATGCAATGTAAGTTATGCTTAATGTAAAATAAACTGCTTTTTTAATCTTGTTGAAAAAGACCTTTTCTAAACTTCCACAAATATTTTTTTCCTTTTAAAGAAAAATCTCCAACTTACTAGAAGAATATAACTTACTGGGGTTATATTTAATGGCAAGTACAGAAAATGTTGCTTTCACTGCTGTGCATCTCTAGTAATAAAATTTGAAGTGCTAGGGCCCTTTGCATCCATTTCTGAATCTATTATTAGTTGATTAAATTAACTGGCTGGATCAGTACAGTGAGAAGAGACACAGTAATGATATTACAGAATTAGTATGCTATGATGAATTGTCAAGAAAAGTAACTGTGACAGCCCTGTGGCCATATGCACTTAGCCATGCAATTTATAGTCATTTGAAAAGCCAAGGACTTTTCAGTTTTGGTTAGGAAATTTGTTCTTGCTTTTGACAGAAGTTGAGGGATATGTGTGTATCGAACAAGAGGGGGTTTACAGTGCCAACATAAAAAGAAATCAAAGGCTCTCTTCAACTGCTAGCATTTGGGTGATTTGCAAAGAACAAGCTACAGAAAAGGATAACTTTTATTGTAGCTGTGCCAGTTCCTTTAAATAGATTAGGATATGATAGTGCATCCTATATGATAGTGCATAGTATATGATAGTGCAGTTCCCTTACAGTTGTAGAAAACAGTATTACTTTGGGTAAGATAAAAGTGAATGCAATCTTGTATCTCAATTGCAGTAGTTATAGAGCACCACAAATTTACAAAGTACAGTGGCAGGACCTTTTTAGGAGGACAGTAAATACAGCTGGTTTTTATTCTTACAACTGATTTGAGGCTATTTAAAATGTCTTATTTTGCCTTTATGCAAATATTTGTAAGTAAAATAAAGATTGCCAAACACCATCAAAATTGCTGGTAGTTACAGTAGGTAATCAGCATGTAAAAATTGACTCTCAGCCAACGTTGTAGCAATTCCCACTCTTTTCAGTTTCCCCTGCTTAGTAGCTGGACACTTGGAATTTAAATTTAAAATCTTGCCACTTTAACATTTACCATATTGTGGGTTGGCTCTCTCTAATATTCTTAATCATTAAAGCCAATTCTACAAATATATTTTCAAAGTAATAACAGGCAGAGCCTGAATATAAGAGCAAGCAGACGACACCAAAAGACAACAGATTGTATAGTTATCTCTTTTTTTTTTTTTTTGTGAGCCTAATAAATGGTATATCAGTGGTACTATGGATCTATAATCTTTTCTGAACATCAGACTAAAATTCTTGTTGAGTTTTATAAAGTGGAGTGTTAAGTCATTTTTGTTAATATTGATTATGTCAGCTAAAACTCTTGAAAAGGAAAAGCATGAACTACTCTGTTATAGGATGATATATGACGGCTGTTATATGTGGAATGATGAGCTGTAAAAGGAATTCTTAATTTTATAGGTAACCACTACATACTTTTTGATCCCTCCTGGGATCTCTTCCTGGTACATAGGTGGGTGAGATGATTCTTCAGACTTCTCTATTGCTACTTGGCACCCAGATAGCAGAACTGCTTTTGTCTTCGTGTCTGCTCCAGCAGATTTTTCTTTATGCATGTTGTTAAGCAGCTTTAAGAACAAATACAATTTTTCATTTTCATAAAACAAGTTCACATTCTAATTTTAACGTTAGAGAAATATTTTCATAGCTGTAGTCTGAAGTAGACCTCTAAAAATTACTTAGTCCGTATGCAAGGCATATCAGGTTATAGGCCTGATGAAGACCTAACTGCTTCTAGTCATCTGTTTTGCTACCTTTGTCATTAGAAAGTTTTTTTACTGTTTGAGTCTTTTTTTTACCACAGTTGAAGCCCACTCTTGGTTGATTGTTTTTTAATGAAGAATGGATTGTTCCTTCTGCTTAAGATTTTCCGTCTTCATTTATTTGGTTCACTTCAAACCCTGTGTTTGAGTTATATATATTCATTTTTTAGAGTTAATACATTAAGCAAAGCAAGTAGTGTAATGTAGTCATAAAAACAATGTCCCCACTACAGTTTTCAGTAACATGAAGTGGCAACAGTTTTGGTTTTTTACTGGTAGAAGTCTTAATATTAGTAAAGTGCTAAATACTACTGTTAATGCTGGTGTTAATTAAAAAACTATTTATACAGTTCTTCAGTTTAAGCAAATAGTCCCTTGACTTCAATGTAAAATAGCTCGATTACTCATACATTTAGAAGTTATTAGCATACATACGTGGTTTTGCAGACTAAGTTAAAGTATTTGTCAACTAAGAAAATGAGTTCTTAGGTCTATGTGGTTTTTTGGACTGACCTGGACAGAATCTTCCCTGAAGTTGTGACCTAATAATAATAATGGTGTTGCTGGTGTTTTGGTTTTGGTTTGTGTTTTGCCTTTACCTTTGTCACAGATATATTAAAAATACAGTCTGGTAAGCTAGTGTTTCCATAATTACTGCATTTAGCTCCTCAGATGTCAGTCAGTCTGTGTTTCAGTGAGATATTGGCTTGGTCTCGTGCCTTATTCCTGCAGTGTTTTGAACTCTGTATTGCTTCCTTCATGCAATCCGGGTAATGAACACTACAGCCACACAGTAATTTCCAAATCTTCCTGATCTCAGTACTGATAACAATTAGTATTGAGTTACCCTCATGCTTATTTGCAACAGTAAATGAATATGTTTAAAAAAACCTAACCAACCAGACAACAAAAAAACCCATACACATAAATTTTAACAGACAACATAATATTTCTTTTGAGTTGTTGCCATATTTATGGCATCATTATTTAAAAATACTTTTTTGGGTATTACAACAGAAGAAGCTTCTTCTGAGAATAGATGATCAAAAGCTGTCCTTGTGAAATAAAGCAAACTTCTGTTGATTTCAGTGAGTACCAGTGAGTGTAGGACTAGATCCAACACTTAAGCTGAGTAAAATTGAAGCGATACATGAGATTAAAATAATTTTATTTTTTATTTGCCTTGCTGTATGTGGCAGGGAGTTTTTATGATTTGGGTGTTTGATTTGGGGACATGTTACACTTGGATGAACTGGAGTGGTTAAACTTCAGCTCTGATCTCTGAGACACCCAATACATAAGAAGGTAAACATTTAAGACCTTGCTTGTGAGTGTGTATCCAAAAGTGCTTGGTCCCTTTTGTAGTGTGTAGTCAGGCTTTTGAATATTTGTGTTTGACAGTGACTTTTCATAGACAGAGATCAGCTGGAATAAGCAAAAGATTATTTTGTTTAAAAAGAAAACAACAAAATCTTTGTTAGTAGAAGCTGTTAGGGACACGGACAGTGAAAAATAGGAAGCTGTGGTTCTGTAACATGCATCTTCTCCATATTGATGGATATTATGTGCCTTGACCCAGAGAAGGGCCTCTCAACTCTCCACTGCCTGGACCGCTATGCTAAATATTCCTCAGAAATAACAGCAAGTCAGAATGATCTGAAAAATATTGCCCAGAATATTTTGTCACTGTATTCTGTATTTGGAGTCTAAAGAGCACTTAAACCTGAGCAGGATAACGATAGTTGCACTGAAGAGTCCACTCTTGCTACCCGTGGAAATGAATGCCTTTGATGTCCGTTCACTGCAGAGAAACGCAGTAAGCAGCTAAATGCCTTAATGCATTCTGCCACTGAGCGATCTAAAAGCTTCCATGTGCATCGTGGAGCTTGTGCAGTAAGGTTTTCACTGTCAGCGAAGGAAAATGAATGCCTTTAGCTTTAAAGTTTAAATGCCTTGCTCAGCAGGGAGCCCAGAGAGATTTGTTCAACTGAAATGAGCTTATAATAAGGCTTTCATCCTAAGATAAGTAAGGACAACATTCAGTAGCTCTGTACTCCCTCACCAGAAAATACAAATAGCTTTCTCTATGTGTTATGATGCTGTTATTGTCTTTCATGTGATATGTTGCAATTCATGCTAATAGACATTTTCCAGCGTAGACTGCAGTAAGGCCATGTTGTAACTGCAGTTAGAAATGCAGAAAAATAAGAGTTGTAGCTTACATATGAATTTGTTTGTTTATTTATTTTACCCCCAAAAAATGAGCATTAAGATCATATCTACAAAAAGACTGGCAATAACTAGGTATTTTAAACCATTTAATTGTGCTCAAACTTTACAGAAGTTCAAAATACATTTGGAGAGATTCATAGCAGGAGAAAATCCATCAGTGGCCATTAAACATGAAACACCACTCCTGGTTTAGGCAGTCCCAGAGCTGCAGACTGCTTGAGGCTGAGAGAGTGTGCAGGAGTTATCACTGTGCTTGCTGTTCTTGGAGACAAGAAACTGGGCTGGATGGACTGGATCATTTGTCTGACCTGGTGTGGCTGTTCTTACATGCTTACTCCTGTATCTGTTGATTTTCTAGCCCCACCCCAATCATAATTATTTCTTATGCAATCAAGATGCAGTTTTTGGCCTGCGGGTTTCAGTTGGGATTGTTAAAATAGAATTTATAACTAGAGTCTCTGTCCACTCTGTTGTTCTGTATGTGGTGTTTGTTACAGGGTTTCAGAGTCCCTAATAAGCTGTTAACAAGCTGTCAATTATAGTGCTCATGCAAATTAGGGAAACAGACAGTGAGGGACTGATGTGTACAGTATGCTGAGAGGATGTAAACTAAACCCTTCCAATTTTCATCACTGTCCTTGCCGACGCCGTTTTCCTAATGTCTATAAAGCATTCATCTTGTCTTTTCCTTTATATCATGTTTACAAATTGAATACAGTAGTTAAATATCAATTAGTACAGGTCATATTTTGTGTTAAATACCAGGCACCTAAAAATAGAACAATGACATTTAGATACCAAGGACTTCAATGAATCTATCTTCATGATGGTTTAAATGTGTTATTTGCAATTTGCTGTTTTTCTGTAGTTCACTGGAATCATCTTGTTTTCATTTCCACCACCTCCCTTTGTATTTTCTATTCACTTGTTTTCGATATAACCTATTTTTGCTTGGAAATCCATTATTTCTTGGGCTCTCTTTTTAACTCTTCCCCAGGGGTTGCAAGCCAGGTATAAGTCTCCGTACACCAGTCATCAAAACTTCTGTGGCTGCTTATTTATTTATTTTCTAAGTAATTCTCAGAAATGAAGTCTCATAGCTCATACTTCTTATCTTAGTCATGGTTCCCTCAGGAGTATGCCATGAACCTAATCTCTTTCAAAATCTCCATCAAAATATCAACATAAATTTACTTGTGTCCCCCTTGGTATTCATTAACTCTTGGAATACTCACCCAGTGTCATTTCATACCCCGTGTTACTAGACTCGGCTGCGTAAGCACAGATCATTTTGACCTTACTAGTTCCAGTTAAAATTCAAATGCTTCTTTTTTTGTGCTTACCACTGCAATATTTTTTTCGTCTGTTTTGAGGAAGTGGAACAAAGTAGCAATTGGTTGTCTTTGCTGTTTGACCATTGAAAGTGAAATTACTGATGGAGCACAAGTATCTAACATCTGACTGTGATGTTTAGCAAGATTTCTATTTAGTAAATAAGTCTGGAAGATTTTGGAGGGAGTCATATAGAAGAAAAGCTGCTTTTCTGGTGAATTTTAAAGCTAAAATGATCATCAAAAGCCTTTTAACTTGTGAGTTTCTCTTAAGTATATATGCAGTTTTAACTGAGGAGGTGAAAAGGTAGGTAACCTGTGATACAGCTGTGAGCAGAATTAGGTCCATTCCTGATTGTTCATGTCTCAATTGGAAATGTAAAAATTTTATGCACCCGGGACTTCACAGAATAATATGTTTTATGGGGGACTGCCTAGATAAAACAAATCAGATTTCAAAATGCACAGTTCTATTCTAGCTTTGTAAGGTTCTCTTGAACAACCAGTTGTCTTTTGTGGGCTTGTGCTAGGGTCTATCTAGATCTTCCTCTTTACTTATGTTTTAAAAAGACAATTGATGTCCTGGGCTTAAGTGTGTGTTAGGGAATCACGGAACATTTTAGGCTGGAAGGGATGGCTGGAGATCATCTAGAGGTCACTATCTCACTCATAAAGTGCTTTATTCATCCTGCCTTGTGCTCCCTAGCATTGTACAGACTGTCCACTCTCTTCAGCGTGGTGACTGCAGAGAATGGTCCGAGACACCTCAGTAAGTAGAGCGATCTGATGTCCTTGACTCAAGCCTGTCAACAGTTATATGACAGCTGAATCAGAAGGAAGTGATCTTTCACCATGTAATATTTGGCTCTTGAATTTCAAATATTTAAACCCAATTTTAGGAGTGCATAGGCATCTATTTAACTAGAGTTAAATACTCTTAACTGAGTTTTCTGCAGAAATTGAGTCGGTTACGTGCCTACCGACTTGATTCTGCTGCATTAACATCAAGGACTGTTTTTCTTCTGTGAGCTGAATGGAATCAGGATCAAGAGCTAAGTAAAGTTAAACAGGCATTCATATTCATTCAGGAGCAGTACAAAGTACGTATTCAACTTGGTGCCATAATTTTTGTGTGATATCTGGTAAGCTTATTACTTAGCCAGAGCTATTAGATGAAGTTAGGCTCACAATTACAAGGAGACCCAATCAGGCTTTTGCTTCACAGAGCATGTATGACTGTAGGAAGCTGATTAGGATATTTGTAGGATATTAGTGGGTGGCTGAGGAGTTCTGATTCCCATTTCTGCAAAGATGGATTTATTCAAAAAGCTATCTAATTGGATAGATAATTGATTATCTGAGAAATTATGTTTTCAACAAAAAGCTCTCACCAGTCTGATAAAAAGCTTGTCCTTTAACAGATTTTTAGAATATAAGGACAGATGTCTTCCAGTTATAATTTCCCAGCTGGAACTCTGTAAGAAACATAAGCATTGTAAGAGAGCATCGTACTGTCAGGTTGTGTTCAAATTTATATTTTTTTTTAAATAGTCAACAACAACTGGCTGTAGCATCTGCCATTACTGTGCATTTTTAGAATGGTTAATTCAACGAACTTTGGGAATATTCAGTCACATCTACAGACAAAGGTTTAGAGGATTTTGGTTTATTTTTAAAAATCTCTTTAATTCAAGCATTGCCATTAAAACAACGCTTTTGGATTTTTTTTTTTCCGTAAAACAAAGTGAAGAACAAGCAGATCTGTTTCAAAGGAAAAAAAGTTATTTTATTACCAGGTAGGTTAACCACATAAAATTATAGAAATAGCATTACAGACTAAAACCAATACAGCTTCTCATTGCTTTCTTTTTTCTTGAAAAGTTACTTTATTTTTATTGGTTCAAATGTGCATTCTGTAGTTAAAACAGGAACCTTAGTGTTACTGACTATATGTTTTGGGGCAACTGAAGAGAACCAGATATGGTGATAGTATCACTCATGTGGAGAAAAAAACAGCAGGAATTATGTGTCCCCTCTCCTCCCTCATGGATGTAGCCCCCAGAGAACTGGAGCAGGAAATCAGTGGCAACGCTTTCTCCTTATCTCATAGTACTGCAAAACTCATGCTCATAATAGGAATGCGTTTCATTTTAACTGGTTTAATGTTCACTCAACATCTTGAAAGGCTTTCTTCAATTATTATTTCCATGGGGCTCAGGGGCAGGGTGGGTGGTGGTGGTGCAGATGGTGGTGTTTGGTTGGTTTTTAGGGTATTGCTTGCAAAGATTTAAAGATTTCTGAGCCTACTAATGATTTAGAACTCCACATAATGTGCAACATACTGGAGTTATGTCTATGGCTGGGTACGTCTCGTAGTACTCTGCAAAAAAAAAAATATCAAATAATACTTTTGGGGAGCATTCCACTTCTCTTTTGAGTAATCCAGTCTCCCAATCCTGTTTGTGATGAGTCTGTGGGGTATAGTGATGCATATTCTTAGGTTTTATATTACTGTGGTACCTGGCTGCTTTTCATGCATATGCTAATACCCATTTTCAGATCCAGCCATCAAATATGTATATAGTTGACGGCACAAATTGAAAGGCCGGATTTGAAAGTTTGACTTTTTTTTTTTCCTGTTAAGCCAGCAGAGTTTATTTAAAATTTCACATGGCGTCTGATTAGCTTGCTGTAAATCAAAAGTAGCTGCCTTCAAATGAATGAAGTTGTGAATGGGGGTTAAAATAAGTAATAGCAAGCACTAAGAATGTTCTCAAAAAATGAATGTTACAGAGTCTCCCTCTAATTTCGTGCAGAAGAGTACCTACTTCTTAACCCATTTACAAAAAAATATGTAAAGTTAACTTGACTACATTGGGTTTTTTGCATGTTTTACGCTTCATGGACATGGACTAAATCAGCTGTGCTAAACATACTTATTAGTATTCAATTTATTTCTCAGTCTCTTTGAAGAAACCATGCAAATGTTTGGGCTTCTTATTTTGTTTTGATTTCTTAGTGCAAAATTGTATCCACATAAGTAAGCATGCACTGAACAGCAATAAATCATTATTTCTCAGATGACCAATATCAGCAGGAATCTCATATACTTCACTGCTGGAGCTGATTTCTATATTCATTGAATAATTATTGGTGATGCTTTTCATATGTGACAAACATTCTTCTCTCTCTGATTCTGTTAAGTCTTACAATGATGTACACACACACACACACACACACACACACAGCCCCCAACATGCAAGGGTTGTTATTTATAGGATGTGGGAAAAGGAAGGATAAGGAACCAATGTACATTTTAGAAGAACAACTTATAATATATTGGGAACTTTATACTATGTAGTTTAAGAAAAAAATCTGATTTGGGTTATTTCAATAATTTTTTTAATTTTGTGTTTTATCTTGTCAAAATGCAGATATTTTATTGCAATGTTAATATTCATGTAACATGTTCTGTCATGAAGAGTAATGTTGTCAATTTTAAATTATCATAACAAAAATGCAGTGGTACAGCATAAAGTGCCTCTACTGAATACAGAATTTGGTGAAGCTCCAAAGGTTTTAGCAACAATTATGCAGATGGTACTGATCAATGGTTGTATGAAATTTTATCTTTTGCTGTAGATCTAATACCAATTGTATCAGTGTATTTTGGAGAACAGCAATTGTTTTTATAATTTCTGGATCAGGAAAGCAATCTAAATTCCTGCAGATCTGCTCTACCCACACAAGTTGTGCTGTGTGTCGATGGGATTATTTACACAGAGCAAGCAGGTCAAGAAGTAAGGCTCTCTGGAGTTGGTGTCAAGAAGGCTAATCTTACAAGGGTCTGAGGGATATTAATTCACTGTAGTTGAAGTTAATGTCACCTCGTCAGCACTATTGATGTGATATCAAGCAAAATGGGGGAAAAAAAGTGATTGATACCCAAACTAAAATTAAAAGGAAAGTTCTTTAGAATTTAAAAATAGATATATATGTTAGTTAAGTCTGTAACACCCTTGCCTGTCAGAACAGTACTGCAAATTACTGTTGCATTCATCAAAGGGTTAATTGAATTTTTAGATAAAACACTGCAGAAAGTCTCTACAGCAGTGAGACATCAATTTGTTAGAGGAGAGAAATCCTGTAATAGCCTGTAACTTAAATACTTTGCCACCAAAATGAATTTATTGGGTATTGATTGGCTCCCAACTCAGTTTTAATACCGATTAAATATTACAGATTCATTTCAAACCCCTTGCTAGCATTTTCGTTTTTTTTTTTTTTTTCTCATATAGAAACCTGTGTAATTGGGTTCAATTAATTTTAGAAGTTCAGGACAAGATATGTTCAGTGAGAAAAGCCAGTCTGTTTGCAATGACTTTCCTTTCTTGCTTGTGAAATATTGTTCCCTTCTTAGCCCATGGCTGATGTCTTTCAACCAGAGACAACAATTCTGCTAAGATTTCCTCTTCTAGAAGCTGCTGCACTTAAAATAGTTCCATATTTTTCCATTTATTTACCATATTACCCTTTGCTGGTATCAAAGCCAAATCTTTTGAAACCAAAGCAAAGTTTAATTTTCTCAAGGCTCAGAAATGTTGTATATTTCAGGATTTTAAATTGACTTTCATAAACTGAAATGTTCTGGAGTCAGTTTATCATCAGTTAATGTGTCACCCTCCTGAGTGACAGAGCTGAAATGATTCAGAGAATGCTGGTCCCTGGGTTTTATTACCCATCACTCAGCTGTATAGCCTGTGTTGCTAGCATCACTAGCCTATATGCAACTAACTCATTAAATAGCAAAAATAAATTTTATGTTATTTCTCAGCTTATTTATTGAATTTCCAAATGCAGCTTTTTATTCATTCTTTGGGAACAAAGAGAGAAAAGAGAAGGTACATACATATGTACATATGTAGTACATCCACACAGACGTATACCTGCCAACTTCAGGCAAGTTTTATCAATTAACAAAGGCAGTAAAGCCTACAATGCCAAAAAGGTGAGAATTAGTCTCCACACTGCATAGCCAGACAACACGGTTGCTAATCCAGAAACTGAAGACCTTATCTTGAGCTGTTAAGTAATGAGAGCATACTGCATCTCAATATTGGTGGGGATTGATCTTAATAAGAAGTATGGTAAACTAGATTGAGCTGAAATTCTACCAGCTTTGGTAAGGCTGATGAATGATCCTGGGTACATAGAGTATGTGTCTTTACTGCTTCAAGCTTTCTTTGTGCAAATGCATCCTCATTTAAAACACTGTTTTGGCTATATTATACTTTATTAAAAACCAACAAGTTTGTTAAGATGGAACTGAGTTTCTTTTTCTTTCTTTTTTTCCTTTTTTTAACAATCTGTAGAAGGCATGGATGTGTTTATTAAGAAAAGTTGAAATTGTTAAAATGTTAGTTGAATCATACTTTAGAGTATTTGCATTTGATGGTCTGTTAGGTTATTAATGACTCAAAATTAATGTCACTGTTTGTTCCTTGAGAATTCAGCATAATGTGAATATATTTTTTTAATTCAGCTGCTCAGACTCCAAGATACACTTTTAGTATTAGAGGGTGGTTAAGGTTTCTGGTACAGGTAACGTAACTCATCAACTTCCTTTCTGTTCTTTTTAGAAGACTTAAAATTTATTCTTTTTGCCCACAAACAGTTGAAGCTATCACCCTGCCTCAGTGTTGCAGTCACCTCAGTAGCTGACTACACATGGATGGATGGGTTAGTGTTACCAACATCAGCTCGTTGAACCAGCTGAGAAGCTATATGAGGCAGCTAACAAAGGCGAGAGCTAAATAGTCATGATTGAAAGGTTCAGATTTAATGCTGTGCTGTGATGAACAGCAGTGTTTTACAACTTTAAGTGCTGTCATTCTGTGTGACTCTGTACTCAACAAAATATTCTTGCATCTGGATGATATGTTAAAGGTTAGCCCTTCTGGTTGTTACCGCAAAGAATTTTTAAACTTATACTTCGTAGTACAATTATGCAGAAATTTTTTTTAAATCTTCAGATACATTGTAACATGCATCTGCTTCTGCCAACAGTACATTGGTGACCCCACGCTGTGAGAAACTTTTATCTCTTTAATTTTTATTAGATATAATTAAAATATTAGTGCTTCAAATAGCATTAGCTTATACAGTTCATACATACGCACTTTTTGTTGCTTTTTGCCTATGTTTATATGGCTCTGCATGTCCATTATACATTTAATACTTTACACCTAAATAATGCATTGGAAAGGGATCTGAAATAAAAGGTTAGCATAACTTCCAGCACCCTACAAGATTCCCTAAAGAGAGCCAGCCTTCCCAGTAGTTGCTAAAAAGTTGTGGGATTTTTGTTTGTTTAGTTTTTGTGAAAGAGAGAATGAATATTTACACTTTCCTCTATTTCATGCAGGCAGATAAACATGTATAATGGCATTTCTTATCTCCTTCACATACAGTCGTATTGCAGACACTCCACGTTCCTGGGATGTTCAGGTTTGTGATACTTTTGGAAATAAATTTGGCAGCATTTCTTCATACATCTTTTCCAGTAACAGCTGCAGCTTCTTTGCCTGTTGTGTTTTCCTTCTGTGATGGGTTGCAGTCAAGTGTAGTTATGGGAGATGGCTGCTTCCTCTTGTAAGTGTCTAAGCCAAGCAAGTTTGGCTAAGTTTTTGCTCTTCTTTCTTCCTTCTCTTTCCTTCTCATTCTCTCCTCTCTTGTCTTTTTGGCAGTGTGCTGTGGGAGCAATAGCTACAGCAAAGTTGCTGTAGGGGAAAAGACAGAAGCTGCTGTTACTGTGCATTATATAGGTAATACTGATGTACTTTTTTTTGACAATAAGTGAGCATTTCAGATGTTAGATCTGTCCTGCAGTTTTAGAAATATTTGTGGGTTTGAATGGATGCTCAGAGTCTTTTTCATATTCTCAGTTTTCTGTGAGTAGGACTAGATGCCCTGTAGTGGACACAAAACAACAGACCTGTCAGATTAGTCTGTGTTGCAGGCTCCTTTCTTCACAGCGTTCCTCATTCCATGGAAAGAGAAGTCAGAAGTGAGTGTGACTGCGCCTGAGGGGCTGCAGGTGTAGCCCAGCTTAGCAGAGGATCCTGGTGGGGACAGGGGTTTGCTCACACCAGAAAGCTGTGCTGAACCTCTGAGCTCAGACTGGACAGTGTGAAGGCAGTGACCTTCAGAAGGGCGCACGGGTTTGATGGCTGGGTGGTGGTGTCTGACATTTAGGGCAATGTCAAGGTTGAAGGAGTCATTGCTGCAGATGGTGATTTGCAGTCTCTGCTAGAAAGGATACTTAACTGAAAATTTAATATCTGATGCTTTTATCTCTGGAGATGTGTAATTCAGCCATGTGTGTAAACCAGGGTGATGACCTTCACAAAACCCTAAGCCATTAGTTAATTCCGACAAACGTAAATGTTTGACCAGTCATAAATACCACAAAGGTTGAATGGGTGAAAAAGAAGGAAAAGAGATTAGAAGCTTTATGTGTGTATAGAAATCACCAAGTTTAGAATCTTAATGGTATTTAAATGATTCATTTACATCCAGATGGAAAGATACTTCTTTTTTATGCATGATTATAAAGTTATTGCAACATACCTATTTATACCTGCAGGCACTGACTGGTCTGACAGTCAGCACCAGGATCATGGTGTTTTTCATTGCTTGAGGCCTGTTTGTTTTGGTTTAGCATTTTTTCAATTAAAATACAAATGTACAGAAGTCTTTATCGGTTGACTAGGGTGTCTTAACAATGTTTTTAATCCAAGAATTAAGAAATCCAGTTGCGTTCTTTTTGTTACTTACATAGTAAGCTCAATATATATATATATATTTAATATACTGTACCAGATGATATGAAATCAAGCTCACCTTCTCATTCAGATTTAATGGTTTACATCAAGCTAAAATTTTCACAGGACTTAAATGAGATTTTTTTCATACCATCAGATGCAGACAGGAATTTCAGACTCCTACTAACATTGATCTGTTTCCAAAATGAAGACTGCCAAGTCATGTAGGTGCTTCAGAGTATTTTACCCTGTTCCTTCCCCTACGTTAATTGTCCATGTGCAGTGACTTGTCTGAATAAGTATATTTGTGTGAATTCTCCTTTTTTCTGGAAAGATCTCTGTCAGAGGGCTGTCTCTTGTCAAGTACCATTATTCCAGAGCAGCTTCCCTCTTCTCTGCATAGCATAAACAGGGGATATCTCCCTAAACCCATGTCTCCAAAACAGTTTGGATATATACGAGCAGCCCTTCTTCCCTGTGCAAGCTCTGCCCTTTTCTACCCAGGTCTCAGCCAGGGCAAAGCCAGCGGTTTCTCTTTTTCCTTCTCTGCGCACGTGCACTCAGCTCTCACTCTTTCACCAGTGGAGGCTGAACTGGACCAGTGGTTTTGCAGCTGACCTGTTGGCAGTGGTTGAGGGATGGCAGTGAGCCCTCATTCCCAGGGAGCCCCTGAAGCATCATTACCCCTGAGTTACCTCTCAGGGTGGCACCTCCCCTGAGCTAGTGGATCAAACAGGCTGGATTCATCTCACAGTGGAAGGGAAGGAGGCACTGCATGTAGATCTTCATAGCAAACCTCATAGGATGGGAACTCCTAAGGCAGAGTTTTGGAATAGAGAGTCTTTACTCATTGCCATTTTAAGGTGGACAGATATTACAGTGATCAATGACTGGGAAAAGGCTGCACAGTTACAATGATGGTGATGAAGACCTCTGGAAATTTAAAACAAGAGCTACCTTTTACCTGCATCACTCTTGAAGATTTTGGCAGTGTAGATTATGCGACTAGATAATGGCTTGTAGAAAATTTTTTTTCTAGCATTTCACTTAGTGTTAAAAATTTGTCCCTGATCTCCTCTACCTTCTGTCATTTTTATGCTAGTAATTCAATTAATTAAATAAGTTCTACTTCTTAAAAAAAAGTTTTACATATTAACGTTCCTCTGCAACTAAATTTTAATAAATGTTAAATATTTTCTGACTTCACAAAACTAGCAGCCTAATGATAAGGAGAACTATCTTGAAAAGCCTCACAGTATTTACAAGTCCTTACATTTTTAGCAAGCTGTTTTCACTATAATCGGTAAGCTACATTCTGCCTTTGATTTACTTTCCCCAACTACATTGATTTCTGTAGCCTAATATATATTTAATTAGTAGGGATGTGATTGCAACTAATATTATAGAGCTTTTAAAGGACAATAAATTCCAGAGTGTGTTTTATAGATTTTTGTTATTTTTTTTCTACTTCAAATATTTTAACCACTGAGGAAGGTATAATTTATCTTCTTGTTAGACTTCCGTGCAATTTTTTTTTTTTTTTTTTTAACTCAGGTTGCATTGAGATTGAGTGGTGTGTTCACATCTTCCAGAATGCATTCCAAAGTAGTCTTCTATTTGTAAACTGTTATCTAATTTATAAACTAATTTGTAAGGGAAAAGGTTGTCTTCCCTTGAAATTCAGGCTGATACACAGTTCCTAAAGCTCCGCATAGCTCAGTTGACTCCTAGAAGTTTGGGATATACAGCTAACATGGCCCTTTCTTGTGGAGAAGGAGAGAAAAACTGCAGAGATACTCAAAAAATAATTTGTCCATTAGGTTGATGTTTGGGATGTCACCTACAAGAAGGAGTTTATTCACAAATCTAAAGAATGGTCAGAGAAAAGAGGAGGGAAGTGTTGGAACTACACTACCCAGGACAACTGTAAGCTGTATGGATATCCAAAGTCATGCCACAGGGGCAGGGGGGAAAGTTCCTCTTCTATAGAAGGGACTCCACAAGCAGGCAGATAATCTGAGACCATTTCAGTGTAGACCGCATTATTTTTTCAGGGATGGTGGTGGATAAGTGATTAACCTTTTTCTATCCACTCCTGCTCTCAAACAACAAAACACAAGGCAAGTACACGCAGGGCTGGCATGAATAGCCTTCCCGTGCCTTGCTGGCATAGGTTGCTGTCCACAGCTGCCAAGGGTGTGGCGAAGATGAGGCCAGCCTGTTCTTCAAGGTGCACAGCTATGGGAGAAGGTGCAACAGACACTGGTCGAAACACAAGACATTTTAATTGATATAGGATAATTTTTTTCAACATGGTCAAACAGTGGAATAAGGGCCCAGAGAGTATATGGAGTCTCCATCCTTGGAGATATGGAGAACTAGACTGGGCAGGGTCCTGAGCAGACAGATCTTATTGGATCTACTTTGAGCTGGGGGTTGGACTAGATGACCTCCAGAGGTTTCATCCAATATAAACTATTCTATAAATCTAGGGTAGCTTTTGTACCAACCTACCTGTTCTGCTTAGTTTCAGAATGAGGTTTCAGCTACCTTAGTTCTGGCTTGTAATGCTAGTCTTTAGTTTTGACTATTCATGCTGTGGTGAATTTAACAAATACTGTGAATATGGCAGGGCATAATTACAATTTTATAGAGTTGTACTGAAATTTACATTTTGTAATTCAGATGTCTTAGCAATAAGATAATATATGCCTTAGATTGTAGATTCCCATTGTACGTGAATTTTTATAGCTGTGTTCATAAATAGTGTTGACATAGGCTGAGTCTTTCCCTCTTAAATCCCTAAGAAAGGATAACCAAAAGAAAGTTAAATACCCCTATCTGATAGCAAGAGAGGGTTCCCAATTGGAGGAGTGAGAAGGAGCTTTGAAAGGAGGAGGTTTGTGATTTAACATGACTAATGCTAATTTGGATTTATGGAAAGAGATGAGGAAGTCTACACTAAGCAGAATGGCTGCACATGGCAAATGTACTAGATCAGTTATTGCCAAGTATGGTAGAAAAAATGAAGAAAAAAGAAAAAGTGGCTTAGAAATTTCTTTTCCAGTCTCTGCTTATCAACATGAAACATCTGCTTCAGCTGCACTGGCTCCTACTGACAATCAACATTACTGATACGGTGAAATTCCTGCTTACATGCAACACAACAACACTCTGCTTCCCTGAGCTGCATTGTAATAATTTATTATTGTATGCATGGGACGTAGGGTATGTTGCAGGTTAAAATGTAAATGGTTCCAGTGCACTTGGATGAGCATCACATATGGAAATTAGCATTGGCACAATTAATTTTTGTTTGTTATAGTCTTAATGTTGCTAAGCTACAGAAGGAAATGGATCACGCTGAGGAAATCTACAAGTTGCTGACTGTTTGCACAGAATCTTTTTAAATGTTACACTAATCGTGTGCTATAGCTTAGCTTTTATTTAGTGTAAATAAAATGGGTACTTTTTTTAAAGCCACCATCTTAGTTTTAAAATATTCCTGTCTTTACTTGTTATGAGAATACTTGTATCTATAAATAACCAAACAGCTATGCTTGGATCAGCTTCTTCGTCAAAGAAGCTTCTTGGTCAGACATGTACAGACGTGAATATGATCAACTCCTGTGCAGTGTGAAAGAACAATACATTTTTATTTAAGAATTGCAGTTGCTTCCATTTATATCCAAATAAAGTAGTTTCACAGACAACACAGCCCAGGTTGGCACCCACAAATAAATACAAGCTGACATACCTCATGTTAATAATATTGCTTCCTAAGTTGAAGTGCTTAACTTATTCCCCCCATGAATTCCCAGGGCAGCCATGGATTGTTAGAGCCTGAAATACAAAAGTTAAGTGTTTATGGTTTCATAGGCTGATGAAATGGCTAACACTGTTCAAATGAAGAAAGGTGAAATCTTGACCTCAAGATGGTATAGAAGCAATCTATGAATTATTCTTTTCCTATGTATTTCCCCCCCCGCCAGAATATCTCATGATACTTTTGAAAAACTAAAAATGGGGGCTTGACTTTCTTTGGATTTTTCTTCTTGCATTCACCATATATTTAATTTGCATGATAACAGAAGCCCATTTGATGTTAAAGATTAAAAATATTTTAGGGAGGGAATAAAAGACCTTTCACAATATGTTTTTACTTAATCCTCTTGTTTTGAACTGTTTATGAAAACATTACAAAATATTACAATAGATAGCAGAATTTGTCATACCTTAGTAAAATAAGTTTAAATGTCTAATGCTTAAGAGTAGTAGAAAATGCATCAATTGTGTGAAGCATTTTTATTGTTTATACTTCTGAAAAAAAGCAAGATTTGAGCCTGAAAGTATAGTACTTGTTCTGAAAACCTCTCGCTGTTCTCGGGTCAAAATTTACTTCTTTCTTGCACTGCAAAGACCTGTATCTTTGTATTTTTATGTTGCTTCAGCTTACTTGGCAGTGCCTTACTTTAGAGGACAAGGAGTATTTTGAACAGGAACAGACTTTTCACCTGTATTTCCTGAATGAAAGTTTAATTCTATAACAGCTCTAAGCTAATGAGTAAAGTCTAATGAAATAGATACAATTATGTTAAATTCTACAGAAGTATCATTATCAGACCTTAATTTTACATGTTGTATAAAATATATGGGTTTCATTTCAGGGCATATTAGAGGAGATACTTAGATGGTATCTCCACAGATGTAATTAAAATTATACTTAATATTAAAATCATATATTAATTATTTCTAGGCAAGGTACTTCATTCTGAAATGGATGCATTCTTTTTAGCAGTGGAAAGCTATTACTCAGCAAATAAGCATTTGCAGTAAACAGTATTTATCATATAGCAAAATATTACAAATCAATTATTTAAACAGTTGTTATATTTTAAGTCTATGAATATAATATCTTCACAGATGATTTATTTTACAGATGCTTAGACATGCCAATCGGTATCACATGGGAGTTGGACTCAGAAATCAATTTGTGGCTCTTAAATATTAGATAGTTTTAGTTTCCTTGAAGGGATAAGAACCTATATGTGCTAACAGATACGTAGGTGAAGAGTTCTTGACCCTAAGGATGCAAAAAATCAGTACATGGTTAGCACATGAGACGGCTCACTCAGAGCCAGTAATGAACCCACTACACACACCGCATGGTTTCAATTACAGCTTTATATGACTAGACGGCATGGTGCCAGAAACAAAAGATTGAAACAATTTAAATGATTCTCTTCTTCATGGTTCAGATACTTGAGCCTCTGGTTTCTGTTCCCTTATTAATGTTCACTTTTATCTGTGCAGAACTCAGACTTGGAAAATAGGAATTCACTGCTTGAATATGTAGAATGTCATCTTGTTAAAGGACGCTATAGTATGATCTGGTAATATATCACTTAGTTAATTATTTGCTGTGTGATAGTTGCCTTCAAGGTTTATGTGCTCAAGGTCAAGAACTATTTCTGGAAATTGTCTAATTTGTCCCAGTCAAAATTAGAGAAGCTCTTCTAATAGACAGTTAGCAAAATAAAGGTCATAGTCCCCTCTTCATATAATTACTTAGCAGTTAAATCATTTACACCTCCAGCAGTGTCATCTCCTCACCACCTCCACAACCTGAGGGAAGGAGGGAGGCAAACACTTGTATCACTTGGTAGGATACTGTGGTCTCTATTCCTCTTGTTGAAGATGTCTCACTGTCCGGTACTCCTGTGAGAAATAAAAATAATCATTGTTTTAGCATGTGGAGATCCACTGACCAACCACTTGTCACAGGATTCCTTGCTGCTCGCTTGTCAGACTGCCAGCTGACACACTGGGTTCAGGTTCGCCTCAGTTCAGGCCAGCAGGCAGTGGTAGCAAGTTGCTGTAGTGCTCCATTTCAGCTACTGCAGATTATTTTGATGATAACTTATGAGAAAGCCTGAAACTGTAACATCTTTGCAGACTCTTTGCCCTAAACAAGTAGCTTTTTCAAGCTTATACATCACCTACTTCTGTTGGTGTGAAGGGATACTGAGGTTGCATAGCAACTGCTTTTTTGGCATTGCCATACACTTTATGAAAGAGACTGTGTGCAGAGCCATCTGTCCTAGGATGCCCAACAAAGAGGGACATCGTGGCATTCAGGGTATGCAGACCCGTCCTACGGACCTCTTCTATAGGGATTCATCTCTATTACAGAGCCAATGGCTGAGGAGTGGAAAGAGAATGAATCACTTTATCAAGCACTATTAAATGTTTTCTAAAGCCTTTAAGCACGCTTTTAAAGGAAGCAATGCTTTCTAATATCCTCAGATTTTTTTCTTTTTTTTTTTTTTAATACAGGCTGTTTAGTCATAATAGATAGTCATTTATAAAGCTTATTAAAATGGAGGAATAATATAGTCAGGTTTCCAATTGCAACTCAACTAAATTATTGTTGTAATGATTAAGCAAAGTAGGAATGGTAGGGTATTTAGTACTTTCCTTAAAATGAGACCATCTAATGTAATTGAAGGTATGCCGATGTGAGCAGAAGGTATGCCTTGATGTGTAGGTTGATAGATTTTGCTTTATGTAAAGCTTATTTTCTTTGTGCAGTTGGAGCAAATGAATAAAAAAATATTGAAAAGGTAATTCCCTACTTGTCTACCTGTATTAGCATTTTAGAACATTTAGCTTTATAAAGTGAGCTATGTTGATGCTTATTAAATCGCATGATATATATTTGCTTTTAAAAAGTTATATTAGATTGTATTTAATGAAACTAATTTTGTCAGTCACTTAGAGTTGCTTCTGTTTAATTGCCACCATTATAAATGACTGCATCGTAAGGTTTTTATAGGAATCAATCGTGAGTTTGCAATATTTCCAAAGCCATTCTCAACATATATTCTATTACCACTATTGCACTTGTTTGTCTTCTCATCCTGCAATATTTGTCTGCCGTACATAACCTATCTAGCACAAGTATTTGACACTTTTGAGGTAGCCTTTTTTGGCCAGTATGCATCTTAACTCCATATAAGATGGTTCTTTTGCTCCCAGAAGTCTTTGCTCCTTAAAATACTTCCTCTCTCCCCCCTAGACAGGAGCAAAATATCATAAATGCCTGGATAAATATGAGTTTGGGGATGCAGTCTATTGTAAATGTTAATGCTGCCAAAAATAATCTAGTCTTTTCAATATCTGATTTCCATTTTATTAACTTTGCAACAGTATGCCTTCTCTTTAACATTGCCTTTCTTTTTTTTTTTTTTTAAGACCAGACCATAACCTGACATCTAAAATTTTTCAGTCTTAATTTCTTCTGTTATTTAGTTATCACAATTATTTTTTAGTTGCTTGAATTCAAATCAGGACAATCAGTTCCTTGGGCTTATTCAGCCTGTTTCTTAAATTGACATCTATCATTTTTAAGTACTGTAACTGCAATTTTATATGAATTTTCATATCTTGAAATGTGGGATCAGGATGAAAACTCTGTTTCATCTTTGCTAATTTAAACTAGATCCAACTGCTTTATTCTTGTTCTGCTATGTTAAACATAAAATAAGTCATTTAACTATGTGGTTCCTTCCTTTCTGTAGAATAGTTTTGGCTTCTGGAAAAGGTTGAGAGTGAAAATATGTAAGGTGAACTGAATAGCAGGTCCTTGTGGAATATGAAGTGCTTTTGGACTTAAGACTTAAACCTTCATATCAAACTTATGTCTATACTTTCTAAAGTAACCTTACTTTCACAGTATTTATCACAGTCAGGCAAAAAAGTTCTACATCAAATACGTAATTCTCAGCTTATCTATTACTTTAGAAAAAAAACTACACTTTAAAAAACTTTATAAAGTAAATCATCAGTTTAATTTTTACTAGAAATATCAAATTAAGATAAAATGGATTCATCTGTACTTCCTAAAACAAAAGAGAAGAAAATAACAGAGAAACAAGTCTCTTTGTTCTGTGTGAAAGAGAATACTTAATCACACATCAGCAGAGAATTAAAAAACATAGCAATACATGAAAGTATTCTTTTTTTCTTCAGTGAACAAATTAATTGCCAGCAATGGAAAAAACTACAAAGTGCTGTTTAAAAATAAAAAATACATATCTTAAATTTAATAAACAGGAGCTAACACAGCTAAAATGAAGCTCCACAAATCAACTAGCAACTGGCAATTGGTTTTGGGTCTCATCAGCTTGAAATACATATCAAACAACTTTCTTGCAAAAGCAAATTTGAAAGAGTAATTCTACATGCGTGATTCTCTGAGACAGACTCATCGCAAAAGCTTCTGTATAAAAGTCAGATGGACTCTCACCAGTTTAATTAATTTCATAGCTGAAATCTGGCCAAATGTGGAGGTCTTAAACCACCTAATAATATTACCAGTAATGTTCCTTATAATATTGTTATTATGTTTTTGTGAAATAGGTAAGAGTTATATTCAGTATTCACTAGGAAGTAGCATTTGTCTATCACTGGGTATGCTGACAAGTGTAGAAAGGGGATAAAGAGAAGAAATTATTACCAAGTGGGTGAGAAGGATGCAGGATAATTGCCTCCTTATCCCCTTATATTGACCTACAAGAGAGCAATATGTTGCAGAAATGTAAGGGTTATAAGCTTATCTGGCAACTGGAGGTCTCTTGAGAAATTGCAACATTTATGCTGTGCAGTCATACATTTCTCCCTTTTTGGGGGTAGGATGACCTTAAACATGTTACTCGAGGAATAATCACTAAAATTAATTCTATATTGCAGACATGTTAATTCAAGTCCACTTTTAAAAAATACAGTGCTGGTTTTGTTTTCCAAGATTGTCAAAATACCCAAACCAAAATAAAACAAAAAATGTGTTCACAAAATGCAGGAGCATGAACAGGGCTGAAAGGTCCTCCAGGAAAAAAAGTCCTTCAGAATTACTGGTGAACATGTTGCTGGTACATACTGAATACCTCCCACTTCTGCAAGGGGACAATAATGAGAGAGGAGGTATAGCTAGGGCACGTCTGGCCTCAGAAGCATTAAGTGAGTGCATAATAACCCAAGGGAGAACCATTACCAGCCCACACAAGCAGGGAGTTGGTCTGTAATTTATGGAGATGAAAATTAGAGTTGAGTATTGAAAAATTCTGGAATTTTTCCTTATTTCTGTATCTTACTGATTATATTGGGAGTAAGTTCTCAGTCACATTTGTCTGCTGGTTTTATTCAAATGTAGAGAACATCTTTCAGTAATGTCTGAGATGTACATACAAAAAAAAATCTGGTCTGCTGCAAATTTTCCCCAAAACACAAGAAATAGAGAAATGCAGATTTTATTAACTTTCTCTTTTTGTTGTTGTTGCTTTTTGTGGCTTAAGTGCTTATCTCTAACATGGCACTGATATTTTTAGCAGCATAGTAAGGGGATTTTTATTCACTGTCATACTACACACTTGATCAGACTGTACAGATCGCAATAGATCAGATCTAGCCGCATGACTAAAATGTGCCAAGTTAACCTGAGATGGCAGTTTAATTGTCCTGAACCACCTTAATACTTGAAGATAGTAGTTTATTAAAAGTATGGCAAAATGGAGCAATACGTGTTGTTCACAGGCTGGATGACTAATAGGGATTCACCTTTCTGACTATTTTAATCTGTTTCTCTTCACTGAGCAACACCCATCAGCTTTCCAAGATGGGTTTTTGTGGCCTTCTGTCAATATTGTTTATAGCAAATCAAAATTTTATTGTATGGTTTAGTTTTAAGTATTTATTTTAAGCCAGCAAGTGGGATGGTTTTGACTTCCTCTAGTCAGGACTGGTAGCAATTGATGAAAAAAAAGATTAGATTACTGCTTAATGATGACGTCTTCAAAAGCCCTGGAGTGACTGAGCAAGATAAGTCCCATGGAAAATCAATGAAACTTAGGCTCCAAGACAGTTAGGTGAGTAGAAAATGTCACTCTAATGACCTAAATGGTTGTTCTCTCTCATGCTCTCTCAGTTGTAATATACAAGAGAGAATGGGTCTGTGTAAAAATATCCGGCATCTCTGAACATTTTTAGGCTGTTAAAAATCTGAGTGCTAGATCTTTATCTGATTACTATCTCTTGTTCTTACCTAAATTAAGCAGCAATGGGCTAAAGCGTTTTTAATGTAGAAACTGGGGAAAAAAACTCAACCAACCCCTCCCACCGAAAAAACCCAAAACAAACCAAAAAATACCCCTTTAAAGGAAATACTGGCTATTCAGATAACAAAGAAAAAATATGTATTTTAAACCATACACATTATTAGCTAGTTGTATCGTTTAAGTTCTTGGGGTTATCATCCCTAAAAGGTTGCTCTTTAGTACTGATTCTTATTTCATACATACATTTGATGTTTGTTCACATCGCACAAGGAGGACATGATTTTCCCTTACAACTTGCCAGGCATCACAGATTTCCAGTTTCTAGGTGGTGGCTTATAGTTCAATGCCCTTAATCATTTGTGTGATTATTAGGTTGCTATTCTGTGAACCCTTTTGGGAATCCATTGTTCTTCTTTCTGGCCTCTTATGTATTAAGAATACGTATTTCCTGCTACTGGTCTGATGGCACAGCATTCAGATAACGAGGAGGAGGAGGAAGGGGAATGAGCTAGATTTCAGTCCTGGCAATGTTTTTCAAGAGAGAAATGATCAGTCACATGTACAGTGCTGGGCAGCAATACAACAGTTATGTTATATTGTTGTTTGTCTCATGAGGTGTTCCATCAGCCATACTCCCGTGTTACAGAAGTTGAACAAATAATGGTGTAGAGTCTTCTTTTCTGCCCTATTATCAGCACAGAAACTGTTACTAGTCTTCCATGTTCTGCCAATTTCTGCCTTTTTCTTGTTTTATAAAGATCATATATTTTTGTACCATGTTGAGTTCCTATCATAACTAGTGGATATTTGAGAGTACATCAACCAATGACTTACCTGACACATGGCTGTGACAAGTCTGACACATGAAGGAGAAAATTAGTATCAGAGATGGGGGAGCAAGAGCCATCCCTTTTAAAGCTACATAATCCTTTTTGTTAGCAGGCCTTGTAGCAATTAATGTGACTCAATGCCAGAGTGACATATCATTCAACTGAAGCTCTAACTTCAGTCAGACTCTGCTTAAGGCAAAAGACAAAGGACAGACTGGAGAAGTCTCACAGATCTGATCACTATTCATGTAACTGAGTTGCTATCTATAACCAAGGCATATGTGCACACAATAATTCCATTTAGTGCATGTCTGGAGCACATGACATTAGAAGAGAGACTGTGAGAACTGGATTTGTTCTCCCCTAATAGAAGACCTTATTTCTGTTCCAAACTACCTAATGGAAGAGCGAAGGGGACAAACCTCTTCTCAGAGGTGTACAGCCATAGGACAAGGACCCACGAGGACATAGGACCCACAAACTGCAACACAGGAAATTCCAATTCAATACAAGGAAGAAGTTTTTACCATGAGGGTGGTCAAGTACTGGAACAGGTTGCCCAGAGAGGCACCTCATGATCCATCCTTGAAGAAACTCAGAGCTCTACTGGATAGTGTCCTGAGCACCCTGGTGTATTTGGACTTGCTTTTAGCAGCAGGTTGGACTAGATGACCTTTTCCAATCTGCAGGATTCTATGAATCTGGTATATCCACATATTTGAGGAAGGTTAAAGTCTAGCTTTACTTATACTAGGCAGTGTGATCTTTTGCTGCTTTGGGTTAGGTTTTTTTAACCTAGATTTGAACTCATGCTGCGTGATTTTCTTCTGTTACAATGACACAGGAAAGCTCAATGGGCAGATATAGTACAAATTCATTGGTTTCTCAACAGGGTTAGAAACAAGGAGATGGGACATTTGCTAAGTAACTGGGTCTACTGGAATAACGGGTTTTACATACATACGAAATGCCCGTAAGTTGGGTGATAGTAGTCCCCATTGTGTGGTAGTTAAATAGCATCTAAATTAATGAATAAATTTTCTTCCTTTAGTATAACTTTGATGCCATTATTAACACTTGCATTATAGACTGGAGAGGACAACAGAGATGGGAAGAGATTTGTCCAAGTCTGCGTAAGGCTGTCATTGAGTTGGGAAATAAAGCTGGGAGTCTTGAGTTCTGAGTGTGCTGCTGCTCAGACCATCCTCTGTGTCCTTGGTTCAGGCCAGCTCTGTGACAGAATGAAACAACTGTATTTTCTGATAGCATTTTATGTATTTTTGTTCTGAACATTCTGAAATGATGCTTCAAACAATAGGGGAAAGTGTGTGCAGCTACACAGATCAAACTAAAGGACTTGATGCATAAAAGTAAATCTTATCTTAATTGCAGCTTGCTTGTCAAGGATGGATGCTTGAAATAGAATATTCAATGTCTGTTCAGGCATCTTCTTTTTTGTCTAGCTTGGTACATTGACCTTCTTATCCCTTTTGTTATGAATTCAAATTCAACTGGGATATGAATTATAATGAAGATTGCGATGAATTTAATGATCTTGACAGTAGAAATCATTCTGTGTCATTACGAGGGGATGAAAGCATCATAATTTGTCATTTTAATCTATGTATCAAGTCATCTTGCTGCCTAGTATTAGCTATGATAAACTTGCTGTTACTGCATTGTTGCCCTTCTATGAAGTTTTATATGCAGGTGTAATAAAGATTCATGCACTTACAAAAATGGGCACAAAGTGGAAAAGAATTTTAAGGATTTTTTTTTTTTCTTTTAGAAGAAATGCTTGAAATTTTTCTTTCTGAGTTAAAAATTATCTTTGTTATTTAAATTTGTGGGGACAAATTTGTTTGGGGGGTAACTGCAGTCTATTGTTTTAAACAAAAGGTGACTCTGGACAAATCTCGTAAAAGTAGGGATTCCTCTTAAATGAAGAATACAAAAGCTAACATTTGTTGAAATGTAATGATTCATTTGAATGACCAATTTTCTTAATAGTTTTTTTTTCTTTTACTAAGATCACAAAATGATTAATAGGTTGATCCAGCCTGCATTTATATTACATTCTAATTCTGCATTATATATTCTCCAATGTCAAAGAGCTAAAAGTTCAAATTGGACTCATTTTCATTATCAAGTTAGGGGTGGAGAACTGTAAATTATTCACCTCCAGTGAGGAGACCAGATTTATAAATCTGTTCTAAGGAAAGTGAAGAAAGGTTTCTAACATGTGTTGAAGATACTAACTGGTATCATAATTTCAGTATGTGGAGTTTACGACCAATAGCTGTTTTCAGACTAAGGCTAGATATCCTTTCACCATTCATATTCCTTTCACTGATATTAGGAAGAGACTAAATTCTTTCAAAGTAAATTCTTCTAAAATGTCTATAACTCTACTTTTGCTGGAAATGTGAAAAACTAATTAAGTTTAGCAAGAGAATCAGTATGGATACTCTGTGTGTGTGAACAGGTCCTGTGATCCATAACATGATCCTCTGTAATGGCATGCCTTATGGTTCTCATATGTGATGGTGATCATGTACCTTTCTGGGTTTTTATATACATATAAAAATATGTGCTGTGAAAGTAATAAGAGGATGAGCTTTATTTTGACAGATCATAAGTCCTTTTAAGAATACCTGATATGTGTGTGGAAGAGGAGAAATTAATTAAAACCAGAGTTTGTATGTGTTGTCCTTCATTTCCCTTGAAACATTTATCCTATTTTGTCATAATTAAAACATGAGTTAAATGCTCTGCATTCTTGAAAATCAAGCAAGTGAAGCATGCAGATTTGTTTTTCACCATGTACGTTTTCTGACCAACTGTCATCAACATGTTTAAACTGTGCTTCATGTTGGATTGAATTGGGGATTATATTCATACATAACAGTTAGGCCGAATTCTGAGCTCAGATTTTCTTAAGACTTTGAATAATTCTGTTGATTTAATGCAGAAAACTCAGAGAAAATTGGTCAGTTTATCTTAGACCACATGTGGATATTGTAGAATCATCCCAAGTCATATAGAGAAGATATTTAACAGAATGATAAGCTCTGAAATAAAAACAAAACAAAAAAATCTTTTTTTTTCTAAGATAAGGTGAGCTATGAATTTATTCTTACACACATGATAAATACCTGCCTATTCAGCTGTATGTGACTTACTTAACTGTTCTGTTCCAGCCTTGAATATCAATAATGGCATGTTTCCTGACATCTGGGTTAAGGTGAAGCTATTGTTTCTGTCAGTTAACCTCTTTTTTGTCAGCCTGCCATGCTGATAATTTTGTCTATATGGTAGAGTCATTAAGGTATTCTCTGTCCTCTGGCAGAATGAAAATTTACGTTTCCATTCAGTATAAAGACATTTTTTTTCTACACAAATATGTATGCTGGAATGCTTCTAATGTATAAACTGTATCCCAGAACGTCTGATGGAGGCAATGCCAATGTAGAAAGCATGCTCCCTTTCTCACAAGTGATTTAATTTTTGCAAACTTTATTACTAAGTGCAGCAATAACTGTTTATTTAGCAGATATTACCATGCAAAATTCATTACAGTGACAATGTTCATGAGAAAGGAATGCCATAAATACATTGTGAGGTATTTTATAAATTTATATATATATTTATATATTATAAATACTTGTGTCACTTTATACTTGTTTTCAAGATATTTCACTTCTTTACAGCTTGAATATTAAATTAGTGACATTTAAAGTGTGTTCTCCCATAGCTTGTGGCATCTTGTAGGTTATTTGGCTTAAAGTAATTATGCTTCATCATAGATTTATGTTCCAGTCAGAGATTCAAACACTAGTGAGCTCTACAATATAGGAACGATTGCAAATTTTCAGAAGAGACGAGTTTTTGAAGGTGTCTGTGTGTTAAGTTAAATTTTTGAATTAATAGGAACATCAAAGATACAGCATCTGGGTCAGAGAAGGACCTCAGCAGAACTGCTGTTTGAAGCCTTTGATTCTTGACCTCCAGGACTGTAATAAACTTTTAAATAATTTTCAAGGGCACTTCAGATACTCTGTCAATTAAACTGCCATGCAAGCCCTTTTCCTGTTGGCCTGTAGCCATTATTTAATGCAGTCATTAAAATTTAGCTTTAGGAAATATTGTATGGCACATGAAGTTTTTTTCATCAAATGGTTTTCCCTATGAAAAAACAAAAATAAAGGGAGGTAGAATAATTATTTTTAAAAAAAAGTACTGTGATTGTTTAGAGGAGCATTTTGAGAGAATACACCTCTCACACTGTGCTTTTGTATTCAGGTGCTTAACCTGCTTAGGTCAGATGTGATGAAAGCATGCAATAAGCTTAGAAGGACATGTAATAGTAAAAAAACCCCAACAAAATTAAAAAACTAATAGTGAATTCTTTTGCCATGCTGGAAATCCTCGTATAGAGCATGCAGTGCTGTAGACACAATCTAAGGTAGGCCTGCTGAAGACTCAGTTGTTTTGAGATATATTTCCAATATTATAAAACAGAATATTTTGATGAAACCGGAAAAAGAAAAGTCTTTGAAGTGATGTATGCAGTAGTGAAGGGTAGAGGGAAGCATTGTCTCACAGGGTGCTATTGCAAGAAATTATAATGACCTAAGAAGAAGAGGAGGAGGACTTGAGTGTTGTTCCTTGTATTGTGACTGGTGTGACATTGAGGACATTTTGTTTTAGTCTTTTTATTTCCTTTTTTTCCGTTGTCTGAATTGTAGTATAGCAGTAATAGCAGTGATACCTGCTAACCACAACAGCTTTGAGCTGTAAGACTGTAAGTGTGTAAATTTGTTCAGTGTCCTTCACTGGCGTGTACTATATATCTACACAATATGATTGTTACTGGACTTAGCTAAAGGGCTTCAAACACCATTGGGGGCTGATGTGCTGATTCCACTCGTAAGCCTGTAGTAGTTCTTTATGATATTGTAACTAGATCTTCAGTTCACCTTTGTCAGTAGTTAAGATTACTTCATCTTCAGTTCAAACATTGATGACACTGTCCAAATAAAGAGGTGGGGACATTTGATAATGTACTAGTAATGTTACCTGTGCTCCACTTCCAGTACAAATTGAATTTTAATGAGGCTCCATGTTGCTTGGCCAGATAGCTCGATCTAAACAGAGATAGAGGCGATATGGTCACGAAGAGAGTGAGTCACGTGACACATAGCTGAGATACATACTTCAGCAGCTGTTCCTCTTGTCCTCTTGGGTAAATAAAACAAAACAGACAAAACCTCAACAAACAACCAAACAACCACACAACACTGGCATTGTCTTGCTTTCAAAACTTAGCCTTAATTTCTGGCCACTATTCACAGCATGTATGAAGACAAGTCTTACAAGCTTGTACTCTGCCTTAGGATCTTGATATAGTTCTTCACTCGAACTTAATGTTTATGTGCTTATGAAGGCCACAGTTTCTAAACTTTAAAATTAAAATCAATAAAGCTATTTCCATGGTTCTGAAATAGCAACAGCTGATATCCTATTCATTTGGGAATAGAAATTTTACTTCTTTTCTGACTTTAGCAGAGCTTTAGAGAATTCTTGAACACTGAACCTCATTGCACTGATCTCTTTAGGTAGGCTTCCCAGTTTAGGCCCCATGTTTTATTCCTTACACTTAAATTTGTCGTGCAGGCTAGCAGAAGATATACAGTCACGATACAAAGATTTGTGTCATATTGTTGGGCGTTGCCTCCCTTATTCTCTCTCCTGTATACAGAGACTTAGATCCTACCTTCTGGAATAAGTTTAACCTTCAGTCATTTGCTACATAGCAGAAAATCTGCTTAACACTGAATACTCCAGAATTAATTTTTTTTTTTGCCTCTCAGTCAGTCAATTGGTTGCTTTTCAAAGAAGTGAGAGTATGAAGAAGTGTCACTTTGTCCATATTTATGTATTTATTACTGCAGGCATTAATATATTGCTTTGTTTAGTCTAGTTAACAATAGTCTGTCTCTCCATGAAGTTATCTTTCCTTAAGCAATTAGGTTCTGCAATCTGCTGCTTATTGCATCTTGAAAAGCATGATATAAATTCAAGTCAGGGACATTTTACTCTAGTTAAGGGACTGAAAGGATCGTAAAGAAAAATGAGAAGTATAGCAAATGTGTTTCCAATCTCTGTAGTACATATAATAGAAGGTTTTATTCTACAATTGTCAGAGAGGATCTCATTAGAGTTCAGACTTTCCTGTTCCTGAAAAAGTTCTCATGTTGGGTACTTTAAAGGAAAGAGTTCACAGAGTTAAGATTTAAGGGCATAGGCTCCCTTCTAATACAGGGAACTGTGATCACAATGGACTGAAAAGTTCATAAGGTATTTTGAAGACAGTAGTAATATGTACAATTTGCTTTATTCAGAAGCTCCTTCATGATGCAAGTGCACCTGCAGAGCTGCAGAAGGAAAGGAATTTTCCATTCTGTTGTCATCCGCTGGCCTCCAAAGGTAGCTGCCTAAAAATAATGGACTGGATCAGCTTTAACTGATTTTTTTTTTTTTTTTTTTTTTTTTTTAATAAGAAACCTATCCAGGACAGGCTGAGGAATTTAGGAGCAAAAAAGCCTCAATTTGTGTAACCCAGTTGCGGGGAGGTTTAGCCATTGGTGAGTGAGGTGTCCAGAGCTGTCTGTTAACAATTGTCAAAACTCACATGCTCTCTGTTAGAGCCCCTCTCCAGCTGCTGCCGGGAAACTCATCTCTATACCTGGTGCCTCAGAGAAGGCTTTCACAGCCTTCCTATGGTTTTGCTAACTTGCACCCATTGTATGTTGCCAAAAGTATTAATAAGACATTGTTAGATATTTTAGAAAACCAGGAAAAACTAATAGAGCCATCTGAAAAATCTGTGTTTGGATCTCTCATCCTAAACCTGACAACGGGAATAAATCCAGTTTTAAAGTCCCTTAGAACCTACCTCCCAACAGTGTTTCAAAGCGAAACGGGTGTCCCTAAACAGTACAGGTTTGAGTCCTTAAAATAACATATTGAAATGTAAGCAGGTTAATAAATAGATACATAAACCAAGAAAGGGAGATGATGGTGAGATTTTCTGGTTCAAGTTCAAGTAGCCTTCTAACTTTGGAAATTGTGTTCTTCAATTTTTATTGTCTTAGTCTACTATATTTTGCTTTCCTTTTCAGTTCCCCATCTCTTCTACTGACTTGCTGAAATGGTTTATTCATAATGTTTTTTTCCCATTTTTTTGAAAAGCCCAGAGTTTCATTTTTAAAAACCTTATGTTTCTAATATTCAAAATTATTAAAGCGCTTTCTCTCAGAACAGACTCTCCTTTCCCAGGTGGGTGAATGTATGTTTTAGAGGGAAGATGCTTTTTGCTGGTGCCACTGTCTGCGAGACACGCTGTTCCTGGGAGGTGACAAGCAACTTGGGTACCAGCATGGCCCACAGCCTCCCCGTGCGGTGCAGGCAGCACTGCCAGCACATTGCCTGCTCCAGAACATCTTCATCTGAGCTTCTTGTCCAGGTGATGCCCCCACTAGAGGTAGAAATGGAAAGGAAGATGGAGACTGCTTGCATTCAGGAAAGGAAGTGCATGCTCAGCCTCTCTCTCTGTCTCTTCCCTAATACATTATTTTCAGGGAATTTCCCACTAGGTTTTTTCTTTTCTCCACATTGATATCAGAGGTACTGAGCTCAGGGCCTATGGAGAGATTCACAAAAGGATTAAGACCTCTCTTTTCTATTTCCTGCTAACTGCATTCTAAATTTATCATTTGGAATAGGTTCAGATCATAACACAGCAAAATATTACTGAGCAAGCTGGGTAGCCTGGCCTTTTCCTTTAGTTTGGCTGTTCTTCCAAAGCCCTTTAAAACGTCCCTTTTCTTCTTATCATAAGCAACCTTTTATCAGTATGGTATTTATTTTTCTAAACTGAAAATAAAAATAAAACCATACTTTTCTGATTGGCATTTAAAATGAAACATTCTTAAATTGTTTGTTCAGATCTTACACATAGTCCTGTTGAACTCGTTAAACCTTTGCAACAGATTAAAATTAAGAAAAAAAACCACCTTGAAATTGGTCAGATGTGGAGAGGCCCAGCTACTGGAGAAATTAGCTTGAGCCTGACATAGTGAACACTTACCATATGTTTGATTTTAAGGAACATTTTGATAGTTTCCTAAATGTATTTATTTTAATTCACAGATGGGTATCATATATAGCCAGTGTGAGAATAATCTTTGAAAAATCTGTTGCTTTTTAAAATCAAATTTCTGAATTTGAAATATACTGACGACACATTAGACAGAATCCTGGAAACTGTTCCTGGTAGATTAGGTCTTCTTGTTTCAATCTGGAGAATATTTTTAAAATTCCTAATCCAGTGTAATTTGGGGTAATTATTAAATGTTTCTTAGGTTTATAGTGATATATCTAATTATTTACTTAGAGATCTCTTAGACAGTCCTCCTAACTGCAGGATGGTATCTACAAGGCCAGTATTTCATTGATTTCTGAAATTCTAAAAGACAATTTTCACTTTTTTACTAATTTGTTTTAACCATAATTTCATGCCATAATACCTTCAAAACAACAACAAAGTACCACCTATTGGAGGGACAAGCTAATCTTAGTTGTTTTATGGTCACAGCTACTGAAGTGAATTTTCCTGAATATGCAAAATAATATGAAATATGACAAGCTTAACTTGTGCTGGAAAGCAAATAATTGCTTCTACCTTCTAGATGGCATGAAAGCTGGAGATCTGAGATGCAGCAGATTCTACTGTCCATTTCTAATAAACATGTGACAGTCTCCTAGGATATGTGGCTTGTTTTTGTCATGGGTGAGACAGATGGTTGTGTAAACTGGGTAGCTCTGCTGAGAGCTTTCCCCATGTAAAATATATGTTTATATATCATTTTCGTATAAAGAGAGATGATACAAAGATCTTCCTTGCTACACATTTTCCAGTACTGCACATTGGTCTTGAGTAAGTATATCCTTTTAGGCTAAAGAAATCAAGTTTCAGAATGTTACTATAAACATTGTGTTGGTCAGCAAGTGTCAAACTCATTGTTGTGAAATTACTTCTGTTGGTAATTACTAAATACAGAGAGAAGAGCCTGGACTGAAACCAAGATTGACATTTGGGTTTAATAATATAATGAGGCTTTAATAAGCCAGTAATAGGCAGCCTCACAAAATGAAATGAGCAAAGATTACAAACACATAGATCAGTTCCTTGGATCTTAAATACATAAATTGTATTAATCTGTATTGATAAAAATTAATTGCTTATTTTGTATGGTCCAGATGTAATTATAGATCAAGATAACATTTCTTAATAAGGCAACATAGCCTTTCAAATTTCAAACCTTATGAACTATGCAAGCATCACTTCAGGAGACCTGGAGCACAAGTTCTATTTGCTTCTTTATTCTGGCTTTTTCCCTGCCTCTCTCCCTTCTTGTGCAATGTCTGTGGCCTTTCTGCCTTGACTCCATTTGTTCTGAACTGTTGTACTCTATCTGGTGTCATTCTGTTTAGGCCTGAGTTTGAATGTCTCTGTGTATTGGAGGTTTATGTTACAGTGATGTGATGGCCGTATCAGGCCTCCAGAAACCTTTGTTTTCAGATTTAAGTTTAGTAAACTGAGCATAGGAACAGTCTAATTGACTTTAGTGCAACATGTGTATAAATATGTGCAGGTTTATGGTTGGGAATTTGCTCTGCAGCCTCAAGTTTACTGCAGTCCCGTCAAAGACTGGAATCCTCCCACACAACAAATCAATGTGACAGGATCTTAAGTAAGCAGAAATAAGGAAACTGAGAATATGAAACTTTGGTTATGATGTTCCCATTCTTACCTATTCATTTCTGAAGGTCATCTGTCAGGTATTTTTAATGTTATTTTATCATACAACTTTTAGTGTGAAATATATAGAAGAACTACAGTGTGAGCTCTTGATTATTATTTTTCAATAATGCACGATTTTTTCTGGCCAAGAATCAAGTCTACCAATTCAGGTCTTCTCTGCTCTGTAGGTTTTGGTTTATCTGGATGACCACTGATGGGATTGCAGATAGGCTTATTGTGTAAATGTAGCTCTTGAAAAACTGAAGAGGTCTTTAAAAAAAAAAAAAAAAAAGGTCCAAAATTGCTTTATACCAAACAGGTCTAAGCAAAACAACAAACAGATGCCCTACACAGATTACTGAAGATCCTTTTTCCTCTCTGTTGCTCAGCTTCAATTTTCTGTGAAGTCACTGTTACACTTCTTTTCTGATTGCAGTAGTATTTTAAGCTTTCTGCCAAAATAGGTGCTAAAGACCTTTTGTAGAACAGAATGTGAAAGAAAAACAACACTTAGACCTACACTAAAGAAGAAAAAATATCATAGCCAATACTTCTCCTTTACTGGTCTTGAAAAAAACCCTTTTTGTGCACATTAACGTCAATACACACAGTGTGCGCAGTGTGTGTGAGCTCTCTTGGTGAGGTATTTTTTCATAAGGCTCTGTCTGGCGTTTTTGGCAATATGTATTTTACATGTAACACTCTTGAGTTAGTGTTTCCTACATGTATAAAAGCTATATCTGAAAAAGAGAAGATATATTCTGTATAAAAAAAAAAAATCCCAGTTAATTTAACTTGGATTACAACATGTCATTCCAAAATTAATATAAAAAGTGCATCTTCATAGTCACACGTTTATTTGACAGTCCTATTAAGAGATCTGCACTCTGAGACGGTAAAGGTGTGTAACAAGGAAAAAATAGGGATTTTGAGCATGACCAATATTTTTTTAAATTTGTAGAATTAATGTATACTTGTTTTTTCTAAAATCTTGCCAGACCTCTCTGACTTCGTCAAATAAATTGAGAGACATGTCCTGGGGAAAAGAAAAGTTTATGAAAAAAGAAGTGAGGTGACACATGAATTTTACTAGTGAAAGAAGAGCAATTGTAAATCACTGCTTTCACAGAGGCTTTTTACTTGCCTATATATACAGCTATTTTTTGTCAATGTTGTATCTAGCAGCCTCTAAGCATGCTGAAGCTCACTTGGTGGATTGGAGGCAAAAGCAATGATCAGCTAATGGTAAGATGGACATATTTTAATGATGTTGGGAATATATAAAACTGAATATATTGTTGGCTGCAGTCACAAATCCATCTCATGTTGCTGTTTTCCTTGCTTTGTTTTGTTTTTGTTGAAAAGTCTGCATTGTTTCTTCTCATTAACATAAGATATCTGGAATAAGTTTCCTATCACCATTCACCATTCTCACTTGACTTGACATTTTCATAGTTCAGATGAAGCTCTAATAACCTTTCTGAGCTCTGCTTGCTCTAATGATGTCCATTCAATAAATGAGATTTGAGCGCTGCTGCCATGGTAAATAGTATACTTGTACCTAATTACAAAAAAATAAAGCTGCCACAAGAATGAATATTTAGCATTTTAAGCAAAAATGCAATCAAAATATGATCAAAAATACAATTTTTGATAACAAGTACAGTTGCCTTGATAGAATTTTTTTTCATTTGGAACTTGATTGTTTTGCTGTACATCCCTATTTGCCCCTTTGTCTTAAAGTGAGAGTGATCCAGAAAATTTGCTAATGTGATAACTCAGTTTTCCTGTTGAAATTACCTTTGTCTTCGACAGCATAAGAAAATGGTGTCAGGAGTTATTTTGAGGTTTAGTCTGGCATAGCTTATGAATATAACTGCAGAGCGTTGCGGAAAGGACAATGAGACAGACCTACATGCTGCAAGATTTACTTGTGGGGGCCATAGCTAATGGCATGTGTCAACTCTAAAGGTGTAAGTAATAAAAAAGAAAAGGAGGGAGAGACAGGAAAAAAGAAAACCTTCCCACTGGGCAGAGGAAAGGCAGGGTCTCCCAGACGAGTGTCTTCTCCAGTGCTGCAGATGGTCCCTCTCCTCGTACCTGTCCCACAGGGACTATGTAAATCTCAGGACCTGCTCAGACATCCCTGCACTCATTCCTGCTTCACATGTCCTTATGAATTGCTGTGTGTGAGTGTCACACACCCTCTGGCTGTTAAGCTTCCGCAGGCATGTTATTGGGTCATGATTATCGCCTACTTAAATGACTGTTATATACCTTGTTATTCATTAAGTCTTGTTTTCCTCTAAAGAGAGAAGCTACAAAACAAAGGGTAGGACAAAGGGGAGGAAAGGAGTAGTGATTTTCATGCCAGGAGGAACCCAACTAACAACAATATCAGGATTTGCAGCTGCAAAACCATGAGAATAACAGAACAGGAAAATCAGCGTGGGAGCAGGGGGAAGCCTCTGCCCCACAGCAGAGGGGCGAAGTCACGGGCAGCTACAGAATTGCAGAAAGAAGGCCCCTGGCATTGCAAAGGTTAAGGCTTATCAGGCCCTGTAGAAAAAGAGACTAAAAGTTAGAATAGCCATGACAGCAAAATGTTCTAAAGGAAAATATAGTAGCCCTGCACAATTATTTTTATTCTTTTTTAGTAATTTTTATACTTTTGTTTCAATCCTTTTCCATGCTTTACTAAATGATGGCTTGAGGAAAGACAGTAAAAGATATTTTTACTGTACAACTAAATGTGGGAAAAATCTAAATGGCGAAGAATACTCCTGGAGAGAAAACGAGAGAGTAGATGCTCCATCTGTGAGGTTTTTCTTGTTTGCCACAGCACTCTCTTGGGCCTTTTTATTTCTGATGTTCTGTGTTTGTAAACTGGTAACTTTTGCAAATCATTCAGTTGAAGCAAAGAACCCTTTAGCCAATATTTGTTGCCAAACACCGAGAGCTGGTGGTGAGCATGTTGGTAACCTTTAATGGATGCTGGGAAAGCATAAGCTGAGTGTACACTGAATGGCAAAGACACTGTGTAATACACTCGGGGTATGGAGAGAAAGTGCGAAAGCATGCGCTCCAAGCATCTGAGCTGCAGGACACCTACAGTGATGGCATTTTCTAGTTCCTCTGTTATTGTTATAAAGGGAGTTAAATGCAGGAAAACTGTTACTTGGAGGGAACGGAAGAAACGCAGCTCTCATACAAGAAATGTCCCCTTGCCCCCGTTGCCCTCTTTGCCAGACTGAGGAAAGAGACTTTCACGTTGCATGAGCAGCGCTGTGCAGTACCTGGACATGTGCTCAATCCAGCAAATTAGTCACACTATTCTCTGGCTTACGTTTTTCTCCAGTGTAAGACAGTACATACATACATTCTGGCAGACTCACCAGGCATGAGAAGATGTTGAGGAGACAGAAGTCCTCCTATCCCTGCAGTCATGGATAATTTCAGTAAATGATTTTCTTCAGATCACAAGATAAGAAAAAAGAGAGTTCTACTCAAAATTAGGAAAAAAAAAATATTAAAGACCACATTCCCTTTCTGACACCTGGTCATATTAGTGAACAACAAATTAATAGTGAAAACCCCTAGCTGGGTGTAGGTCTGCTCCATACATTTGGCTGCATGTGGAGATTTTGCCTCAGAATGACTCAGTTTACACCCTAGAGGAAGAATTTGATCATACATATAATAATATGAGTAAACAATCTAGGTCTTATCTCAGCAGAATCAAAGCCAAAAATAGGCTGTTTTATAAGGGAACCCCCAACCTGAGGAAGAGCACCAGCGTGTGGAGAACCTGGCATGGAAGCTTGCTGGAAATTTTACATTCCACTTGACATGGAAACTTTGTCAGTTCTGGGGGTTAAGGGCTGGGGGAGGACCTTCAAATCACAAAGTCCACATCTGGAAATAACCGGTGTGGGCATTATGTGGTGTGAACCCAAACACGTTTACTCTTTCTATCTACAATAGCACTCTGTGATTTTTAGTGTAATTAATTCGTTTGGGCTTGAATGGCTGTGTTTGGGTAGCATTGGGATACCAACTGGCACCTAATGGTTTAAACATCTCTAAAGGTATGGCAATATTAAGACAGACCTAAGCTTGAAATGATAAGTAGTATTTCTTTGCAAAGAGAAAGACAGACTCAGAGATAATTTATGTGTTTGTTTAATAGAAAAAACAAAGCATTTTTAACAGTCAGTGACTTAGTATCTTGTTTAGAACACAACTGGTTTTTACATCCTCTACATCCTCTGGCTGGGCACGGCAGCAGCTTTTCTCACCAATATTTATACGTTAATAAAATAGCGAAATAATAAAACAAAGCCAAGAGTGCATTTTTAACTTCTATTGCTCATATTAGATCCTGCTTACAGACAGTTAATGTTTTTTTCCCTCTCCAGCTTTATACATTGAAAAATAGTTATAACAATAAGAAGAAAGCTTCCTTAAATTTGTTTTCAGTAAGTTATGTTCACCTTTTAAAAAAATACTGTATAATTTGTTAATCTGTTTTCCCTGCCAAACTGGTTCTCTTATTCAACAATAAATTGAATACAAAGCTTCCCCCAGGCAGAGAGACAGAATACCAACCCCTGAAAGTCAGCAGCTTAATTGACATTTGGTGGTAGCCTTAGGCAGAAGTTAATTTCTACCCTGTTTATATATACACATATACTTTTCATAAAGTATGCAGGCAGTACTGCAGATAAATTAAGACTAATTCATATTGTAGTTCCCAGGTATACACTTGTTGAAATGACATGAAGCCATTTCATTTTATGAGCGAAGGAGTTCCTCACAATTAACCAGATCTGTCAGCCTTGTAGGAACAGTATGTTTCCAGGCAGTTGTATGAGGTTTTCAGAGCGTTATTTTTATTCAATTGCCATCCAGTGAATACAGCAATCTCAAGAAGTAAAAAAAAAGGGTTTCAGACCTTATTCCCAGAAGATGTCCCACCTACCTGAATGCTGCTATTCATGACCAATAGTTACCAGACAGGCTGTTAGGACAAGTGTAAACTTTATTCATAAAAGCAGTGCTATGTAAGCCTAACTCAGTTTCAAATAAGTGCCAGGCAAGCCTCCTTAACAATGCATAATCCACAATCAGGTAAGAATAGAAATATCAGTGCATTAAAAGGTAAATGGAGGATTTATTTAAATTATTTGATTTAAATTACATTTTTAATTGTGATCTGTTTCCTTTGTCTATGTAAATTGAAGTCAGTAGTAAAACTTCTGAACGCACAAAGCAATGATTTAGCTCAATGCCAGCTGGGGAGTTGGTCCATTTCTTTTACTGTACCAGTCCTTCCTATATATCGTGATGAAAGTTCTGGCTTGGTAAGGCTAATCCATTAGAGCTATTTGATTATACCTATCAGTGCTATAGGCAGAGAAAATGTTTATGAAACTAATGATCTAAAGTGCAGTATTTGAAATAGATGTATACAATTATAAAAACAGTATCAGTCACCCTGGTAGGGAAAAGTCTCTAAATCAAAGCTCAGAGAGTTTTTTCTGTAGTCGGTGAGACTCTGTATGCTTCTGAGTATGGAAAGAATGGGAGGAAAAAAAAAATTTTATTTTTCAAGTACTTTAATGTACATACCATTGAATATCACATTCCTAAGTGACAAGCAAGCAACTGCTTTGAATTGCCCTAGTTCTTAAAGTGAACTTAGTTTTTCTTTGATTTCACAATACATATTGTCTTGTTTTGAAAAAATTCTATGTGAGGAAACTGTTTTGATGATACAAATCATCAGCTACAATAAAAATCTTTAATAAAGTTATCATGGGGTTTGGGGTTTTTTGAACTATTCAAGAATTACAGAAAGCAGGTATTACAGGAACTCAATAGGAGCATTACTTTTACCCAGACACAAGTCATGGAGCTGAAAATCTGCTTGATGATCAGAGACTCAATAGTAGCAGCTAATTTCTAGTGACTTCCTCATAGGTAGAGTCACAGGAAATCGGGACGTGCTTAAAGCATGTTTGGCAACAGTTGGGGTTTGAGAGTCTCCAGCTGAAGATAGTGGGAGCAGGTGTCATTCCACATGCAACGTCAGGATCTCAGGTACAAAGTGTTAACTGCATCATTACAGTAAACCACTAAAAGTTCTCCTTCAGTTCTTGCTTTGTGTAACACACATACTCTGATTATCATAGTATTTATCAGCATAGCTTTGACCAGTCTTGCTCAAAGATGCAAAAGAAAACTGTTCTCCGAAGGTGGCATATGATAAAAAGAGAAGTTGGGCAGTTACCTACAACTGATGTGGTTTCAACTGTGTTACAAGGTCACACTGTATTTAGCCCTTTTCTACATATGAATATATAGAACAGGGTGGCACAAATAGGTTATCCTTCTGAGTTCATGTTGTCAGTGGATTTTAGTTGCTCATCGCTGATGCTCTTCATCAAGGAAATGTGCCAGCAGTGCGTGTGATAGCATGTTAGATATACGGAGAACTACCCATAGCAAATCACCTGCAGATATTCTGCTCTGTTGCTAAAATTAAGTTTACGGATAATTTATCACCTACTTGTCTCTTGAATAAATTACACATACAAATGAAGACAGAAAAACTATAGCAAGTGTTGCTTTTGGCTCTGGCAAATAGGCATGTGAGAATCTCTTATCAAATATCTCACAGACTGTTCTATTTAGCAGTTCATGATTGTGAACAAGTGATTCATTCTTGTAGCTATTGTTTTTGCAGTACAAACATTAAATATTCTTTCACTTCCATGACAACTTAGAAATTATCTATTATATTTGACATGTCAAAACAAACTCTGAACTATATTAAAAAAATCAGATTTTTTTAAATGAAACTGTAGCTGTGGTTAAAAATTTCACAGTTATTTTGCTTTTAGATACTGTCATTTGCAACTTTCCAATGTATCTTTAATATAAAGATGTTACATTATGTGGTAAATCTCATACTTGTTTCCTAAGGTGTTTTTTTCCAGTTTCCCCAGTTTCTTCTCAAAGAGGTATTTTCAGGATATTTTTGTGGGCTTTTTTGTGTTTACAAACACTATTGTAGGTTTCTTAAGAGTAAATAATGACAAAGGAACCAAATGGAATGAACTTTGGAAATTGCCACAATAATAAATGCACCATTGATTTTGTATTAAACTACACATGTACATTTTGTAGTACTGCATTAATCAATAGATTATTTTTTTAAAAATTTCACTTTTATTAAATCTTATTTCTCGTAGATACTCATGTGCTGCCCCTGAGAGTTTGCTTTAACTCCTTGGTCCCGCAGTAGGTCTGTCATCTATGTTAAAAGGCTGTTCAGAGGCCCTGAGGCATGTTGAAATCTGCATGTATTTTATTCTTCTGCAGCATAAGGATGAGAAATACAAAGGGAATGCCTGAGATTCTAGAGGGAGGTAGAAGATTGGATCCCTTTCTTTGCTGAAAACTTGAGACCTTTTCTTTCAATTTGAAGATTGTAAAGATTCTTTCAATTTAAAGATATTTTTTTCTTTGATTTCGATTGCCTTTGGCCAGTTCAGGTGTTTGAGCTCATTTTTCAAGTCTGCTGGACTGATGCTGTTGCCTCTCGCAGTGCAGCTCCGCAGTCTTGCTCCTTGCCAACCGCATACGCAGTGCGAGGGACTATTATTGTAAAGCTCTCAGCAAAGTTAGTACAGCTGTTCACGTGCACATTAACCCTCCCACTCACTCATTTCATTCCAAAATGTCAAAAGTCATGGGGAGCTTTCAAAAAAAACCTTAAAAATAATGGACTCAGATCCTTGCTGTGACAAATACACAAAGGTAATGATTAGTTTCCACAAATAATTATACTGTTAATGGAGCAGAGAAAAAAAAACCAGCTTATACAACTGGAGCAAATGACCTTAGTTTTAAAAATGTTGATGTTCCTGAAGTACCTCATGCCATCGTGTTGTTGTTGTTTTTTTTTTTTTTGGGGGGGGGGGGGGGGCAGGGAGGGGAACACAACACAAAAACCCAGCAACTATTATCCAACATTCAGTTATTTGTGATTAATACTTAGATTTGTGATTAGTTTTCTTTTCCTGTACGTGATTTTTATTTGCATTTTGCATTTCACTCTCTTTGTGTTTTAAGAGAAGACCAATTTGTATTTTATTTCTTATTTTTAATTTCCTTGAGCTACCAGAATAATACTGGGTTTGCAGCATAGCAAGGGAACCTCACCTAAGATGGTTCTGTGTTATCAGGCAAGTCAATATCTTTTAGAAACCGCAAAGAATTCAAAGAGACATACTACTAATTCTCTTTACGTCATTAAAACAAGTTGCCTTAAAGATAGATTATGTCTTTCCTTTTCCAAAAACCTCTTGTACACAAGTTTTCTGCTTGGATGATTCTGTCTGTGCAGTTCCATAATGTAAAAATGTTCTTCTGATGGTTATGACCAGCCGTAGGAGACAGCATCCCTTCCCATGATCATATTTAGAAGATCATTCCTGCTTTTTACAACTAATCTTTTTATAGCCCTTTAAGTAGACTGTAAAACTAGGTAAAATTAGAACTGTTTACATCAGGTTTGATGACTCAGTTTTCTGTTAAATAGACAGAAATAGAAATGTCAGGATATGAATACTTTTGACAAGCTATTTCATGGAATTCATTCAAAAGTAAAAAGTGCCTTTTATTTTGAGTTTCTCATTTTGATATAGATTTTCTAATATAGCTTAATTCACAAGTGGATGAGTAGTTAGTACATGATAAATAATCACGATTATTCAAAGTGTATATTTTTATGAAAAAGGCATTGCAATATCCTTGAGAAAATATCTTTGTTATATTTTATCTGTGCAGAAAACCTGAAATTTTAACTTTTATCATAAATCATACTTAAAAGGAATCTTAAGATATTCTCTTTTTTATGCCTTAAGAATTTCATGCACTAATAATCTAAAGTAAAAAACTTTTGTTAGTACCATCTGTATGTTCAAAGTGAAATAATGTAATTACATGTTCTGTACATCACTCTATTATATCACATTCTCAAATATAGTTAATGTTGTAAGATAGGCTGAACTTAAATGTAAACCATTTCTTTTCAGTATTACTAGAATTTGGTAAAGATTTACTGATTTGCTATATAGTAAATGTGCTATATAGTATCCTGTGTCTATTGGAATTTGATAAGAGGCATAAAATAAAAGTAAAATCATGGAAGATTTTAATAATGAAAAGGATGCTGTGCACTCTGCTAGTGCGGGGGAGGGGGGGAAGACTAGCAGTTTAAAAAAAAAAATCCAGTTACGTGTCATTTGTATTATTGCCAACATAGCTGTTATGAGTAGGATTTGAAGCTGAGCCCCTGCAGTATGCTACAGTAAAATATAGCTAATATATTTATGTGAGAAAAGTATTCAGACTGTTTAAACTGTGCTGACGTTGATAATCATAAAGTTTCTAATAAAAGAGGGTTCAGTGTGATAAGATTTCCTGAGCAGGAGTTAGTATAATATTTAGAAGTAGGGATTTGTCTGCTGAGGAGTTCGTGAAGCTTCTACAACGTAGTTGTACTTCTCAAAATCATAGTAATCCACAAGTGTAGAACCACCTAGGATTTTAATAAGAAACATAATACCAGGATTAAATTTTGCTTGATTCTTCAAGCAATGCATTTTCAAAAACAAATCAAAGTTAACCACCTCGTAAAAATACTAGTCAACATAATAGACCGTGACTGTCATCTTTTAAAACTGAATCTCAATGTATTGTTTCTTTTTTTTTCCTGGTGATTTGAAGATTATGTAAAGATTTATGTAACCAATATTCTCCGTTCTTCATGTAAGGAGGAAGATTTCTGTTATAATGTATGGGGGGTTATCAGTCCTGTCCCTAAAAAATTTTCTGCCCCAAACCTGGGTGGAGATGTTCTCTATCTGTAAAGTGCTGTAACTTCCCCTGGGATACAAAGCTTTACAAAGTCAAAATGTCTTATACTAAATGGAAAAGTTTTAGGGTTGAGAAGTTAAACAGTCCAGTGTTGGAGAATTCTAAGCTAATAATATGTTCAGCCTTTAACAGAGGCACTGCATGTATAACTATAACCTGTGTACCTATACAATGTGTTTCTCAAGTGTCAACATTTGAGATATATGAAATATTTGTTGCTTCCTTCTTAATGTTACAGTAAATATGAAAACTTTGTAATGTTCGTCTTAACTGCTGAGTCTGGTCAAAGGGGGCACAAGCAAGGTAAGTCATTTGATTTCAGTGTTACATTTTTTATTGGGGACTGTATATTATTTAGACCAAGGATTATGCATAATTTCCAGAGAAATATACTGAGGCAGTGGGCTTGAATCAGTTTAAGGGATGGCATCAGTTTCATGTATGTGCCATTTCTATCAGTCATCGTAATTGGGGATTGAAAAAGTCTCAGCAAGGAAAAACTAAATTTTGCACTTGGGTTTTTTATTCTAAAATTCCGTTTGCTCACTTTTTACTCCTAAAGGAAGTAAAAAATCCCACTGAGAAATCCTGACTGCAGAATGTTTGAGCTCAGGTAGCTCTTTAAGTAGGAGGCACTAAGCTGCATACATTGACATACTTACTTGCTGTATGCAGATAGTCTTATATAAACCAGATTGAAAATACACTTATAAACCTCACAACTTCTGCTCAAAGTCTTCATAATCTGTGAACATTAAAACCATTTTCTCTTCAGATTTGGTTAGGATTTTCTCCTTCATTGAAAAGATCCAGGAAGAGGTAGCCCAAAAACGGCTGAGGAGATCTCTGTCTCTGCAGGCCCCTGAGAGCAGCCTGGGCTCCAGTCTGTGTTGAACCCGATCTGAGCTGCAGCTCAGAACAGATAATCTCTGGAGGTCCCTCTAACCTGGGTGGTTCTGCAGTTCTCTTATCTCTGTTGTGTCAATGGGAAAACAAGAAAAAGAAGGAATAATCAACAATAAAATACATCAGAACCCAAATCAACTGGAAACATTTCCGTTCTTTTACATTACCATTAGCATAGGCTAACTGGTGTGTATCTAGTGAGATCTGCCCTATTCTGTCAGGTTTAGTTTATTGACATTACTTTTCTGTGTGCTTCTCCCATCATCTTGATGAACAAAACCTTTTATCTGAAATTGGTGACTTCTGCATTTCTAGTAATTTTTTAGGCGTGCTAGTTCTGTACTCCTTTAGTTCAGTTTTTTGTTATACTTGCAGATACCTTCATTGTTTTTGTAGTTTTTTTAGAACTTTTTTTCTACATGGTAAATCTTTTTGTAGCATGAATAATATTGATTTGCAGTTCCTAGTTATGTGTATTAATTTTATCTATTAAAAGGCTATTCCATCATATAAAAATAACATCACTGAGCATTCCTGTCACCTGTAAAGACTGAGCTGGGGAATCCTATCACTAGAGATCCTGAAGTATCTTCTGTCTCTTTAGACTCTACAAGATCTCAGAGGCAAAGAAAATAGGTTTGTATGGGACTTTAATGCTGTACACTCTCTTCCCAATCTGAGACAACTTAATTTCCTTTACCAAGAGAAATCAAAGAAACAAATTTTAAAACAAAGTAATATCTCCTTTTACAAACAGCTGGTTGTTTTCTTGGCTGGTTTTTTTTTTTTAGTTTTGAATACACTGCGTATATTACAACCGCTGCAACCATCCCACAAGCTTTCTTGGTCCCTCTGGCCTGTCCAAGGCCATGCTTTTGGAGATGGATTCTTCACTCCCCAGAAGGAATCGGGATAGTTTAACCATCTCGCAGCCATGCCTTTGTAACTAAATGTCCTTTGGTTTTTGCTGCTCTGGGCCTTATTGTTGTGGGCTGTCACTGAGGGGCTCTGGGAGAGCTGTCAGTTTTCCTGGATATCTTACCTGCATTTTGTACAGTTATTGTTCACATTTAATCACAAACTCTGTGATACTGACTTCGCATGCTGGATGGTGTTATTTTACCATGCCTTTGTGTGAAATGAATCCATTACAAATCACTTAAGTGTATAGACCATATAATTTGTTTTCTATTCTTGTTATCAGTTCAGGGAAAAAGGACTCAGGCAAAAATGTCACAGAAAATGCGCTATTGCTAATGACATTGCTGTCTAGTTATGGGAAGTGTTGGAACCTGGAAAATCAGTGATGTTGGTGAATTTACTTTAATGTCTCATGCCCAAGGTTTGAAATGATGTGTGTATGACAGGTATGTTAGAATTAGAGCATCAGGTACGGAGTACTGATTTCTAGTGTTTGTTCATAACAGTTACCCTTCTCTTACATGTTGTAACACGTTCGCCTAAGAAATAAAGCTAAAATACGGACAAGCAAGAATGGTAATGGGAGTAAAGTGAAAGTGAAGAACATGAGTTGAGAAAGGCAAAGGATTTAGCAGACTGACAGAGAAAATAGTGGTCTGAACAGGCACAGAATAGAGCGAGGAGATAAGGCAGAAAAGGAACGTGGTTATGAGGCTGTTTGAGGAAGGATTTATCTCACCAAAAGCAACACTGTTTGTCAGTCTCTGTATTTGCTAAAGCTCATTCAGTATTCATGATGATATATGGAAATAATAGTAGAGGGAAGAGGAATACTTAGAGTGTGATACTTTTCCTTTCAGCTGTTTTTATTTAAATGAATGGGAAACCCTGCCATGTGGTAGACTTCTCAGATGAGCTTCTCACGAATTACTTAGTACTCCATAACTTAGTACTGATTAAGTCACACTTTCTTTAAAAGCAATTATTTGTATGTATGAAAGTGTCAGCAGCTTGTGATGTACTATAGGCGAACTTAGTGTACTGCTAATAGAAGTTAGCATACTAAATTAGCTAGACAGAACAGTATGCGAGCTGGTGTGACCTATTTCTGCATTTCTTGTGGGAATTAAAACAGAGGAGTAGTTGTAAGAAAATCTTTGACCCCAGCATTGCTTTCATAATCAACTCCCAAGTAGTGGGATACATAAAATACCAACTCACAAGGGAAGAGAACAATAAACAAGATTTGTGTGTGTCACTTGTAACTGTAGCTGTCAGGAATATTTTTTCTGATTTCATTTCTGCTTCTCATTTTCAAGAGATTAAGTTGTTGTTAATATGTTGACATCTACTGCTTTATTTATTTTGCTCCAGTACTTAAGCTACAAATCTCATCTCTCCTTCGTTGTCTGTGTTGTCTAGAGTGAAAACAGTATTTTATAAGAGACCTTTTTGTTGTGTAATGCAGTTCTGTATGGATTTCAGGACAGATGATTGAAAAAGTATCAGCTTACCTACTGTAATATAATCTTTCATAGGTAGGAACCAAGGTAATAATGAGTTGAAGTAAAAATATATAGCTATTGTTCTAGTTTCTAGAAGGTGTTGATTTAAACTGCAAAATCCTATTAAAGTATAATAGTATGAGAGGTTTACAGATTCAAAAAAAAAAAGAACGACGAAGATATTATAAAACAAAGTGGAATTATGTAGCAGGATTATATCTTGTGCTTTTTCTCTGTAATTTTGTCAGGACTGTTATTTTTCCTTTTCCTGTTGCAGGCTTCAGAGTAGTGACTACTATAGGTGGAGGTCTGTTAGCACATCTCTGACAACCTTTGCATGTTTCCTGTGCTTGATGGTAGTAGAAAAATGACTTGGGATAGAGCAAATTCTTTGGGATTATTATAAGGTGAAAATACATTTGAAAAACATTTTCAGCATCTCTTAAATTAATCAAGAACTCAAAAATAGCTGATGAAAATGCCTTCCAATCTCCACATGTGATTAAATAATCCTTAATGAGAAGTAGGTCCTTCGTTAGACACTATGTCTAGCTAATTGAAGAAATAATTTTTGAATACACTCCAGAGCACATGAATGAGCAAGCATGGCCTGTACATGAAGATGTTTATTACTTATTGATATTTAAAAGTTGCTAAATTAATCTTATTTAACTGACTGTGCACAGCCAAAACAGTGTTATGGTAATTGTACTGTATAACTCGAGGGGTTTATTTTGCTTCAATGTAAAATTTGAAAGTTCAATGTATTTCTTGAATTTTTTTCCTGCAGTTCATTGTTGCTGTGATTAATTCATCATGGCTACTTAGATATGTGGAATCTAAATACTACACAACATTGATTTTTTTTTCTTTTTTTTTGTTTCCTGAATATGAAGCTTGTCTTAAAAGTATAGTATGAAATATCATGTGCATCCTGCAGAAAAAATTATTTATTTAACCTGCCAGTGAAACTCAGTGACAAAGGGCTCCAATACAGCACAGGACTGTGGAAACAATGAAGATAGACAAATGTGGGAAACATCTCCCACTACATATCTCTGGTTAAAATCAAGATTTATTTTTCTTCCATGTCCATGCTTTTGATCAGAAAGAATTGCCTTTGGGTTTCCTTTCCCCCTTAGTAGTTTTGTTTAACTGAATTCCACTTACTTATTTCTAACCACCGGTATGTACTGGAGCATGGGGTTGGATGTGATACGGTCATTTGTACATTCACATGGTTGTGGTTCCACCAATAACCAAAACCCTGTGGCTGTTGGGGAGATGATGACTGGGCCAGCAAATCAATCCTAAGCAAGTCACAAATAAACACAAGTGGGCGCTCTTTTTGCTGGACTGTTTTACTTGTCATTTGACCAGTAGTTTCCACTGGGAAGAGTCCTTGAATTCCTGATATGAAAATATAAGGTTGAAGAACCAAGAGGAAAAACCAGTCAAGTTTTTCTTATCTCTATCTTGACCAGTGCGTGAGGAAGGCATACAGGTAGGCACAGGTACCCACCTCTGAGTTTGGTGGCTGCCTTCCACTAAACTGTCTGAGGAGGCATCACCTACTTGTCAGAAAAAGCTGGCCTGGTCTGCTAAGAGTAGCTGAAATGATGGTTTAGATAAATCTGTAAACTTCTCAACCCTTACTTATAATTGGTGTATTTTCTGCATTTTTATTGAGCAAGATACTTTCTCTTTGCAAAATCAAAGAGAGGTGAAGAACCCCTGGGCCAAGAGGCATATCTGTCCCTCTGGGTTGAATGGTGCCACCCATGTCCCCTCCCTGACCCTGTCCTCCCCAAAGGGGGACCTCTCTGAGGTGGGTGAGGATGGACTGGAGAGGCTGTCACTGTCTCTTATCTACGCAAAGATCCGCAATGTGGCAGACGTGAATCAGTGCTGTAACCTGAGCACGGGCACCTTCATCACATGCCTTCAGCAATGTGTGGGAGGAGTGGAGCTGGGTAACTTGTCCACGAGCTCTTCCATAAGAGACGATGAGATCCTCATGCACCTCACTTGTGTCTGCTGGTTACTTCAGTGTGCTTTGTACAGAGCCAGTGGTCTCTGACTAGCAGTCTGTTCAAGGGGAATTCCTCACGCCAGACTTGTGAGGGCTGGGATAATCACTAAAACCATAATCACTAAGACTGTTGCAGATTCTGCATGCAGAACACTTGCACTAATAGTTAATGATAAATTAAGATATATTGGAAAAACTATCACAAAGGTTAAGCAAAATTTGTGACTACCACAGAGAGTCTGATATTTCCACGTTGAAAAAAAAAAATGCAGAGGTGAGCTTGAGAGTTTAATTTCATACAAGCGTAGGTTAAACCAAGATGCTTATTAAAATAGAATATAATTAACCTGTTGCAACAATGCTAGTAACTAGCCTTATTGAAAAGCAAAATATTGTAACACAAAAAAATGCAAGTGTAAGAAAAACAAACCCTTGCTTATCCAGGGAAACGCAGTGACCATACTTGCTCACACAGGGAAATTGGGCGGCGTACATATTTTGCTTTTCTTAAGAGTGATTGGTACCAGAGGTGATGTTCAAGAGCTGTGAGGAGAAGAGGGGTGGGGAGAGGAGCAATGAGCAGTCTCATCTGCAAGGTGCTCTTTTCCCTTGCCTGGAGGGGAATAAGCAGGTGGTGTTAATTATCTATTAATGTGCAGAGTCTTCTTAGAAGGAAGAATTGCCAGGCCAATAACCAAAACCCTGTGGCTGCAGGGGAGATGATGACTGGGCCAGCAAATCAATCCTAAGCAAGTCACAAAAGGGAGAAACGTTTTTTAACACAAGTGTGCGCTCTTTTTGCTGGACTGTTTTACTTGTCATTTGACCAGTAGTTTCCACTGGGAAGAGTTCTTGAACTCCTGATATGAAAATATAAGGTTGAAGAGCCAAGAGGAAAAAGCAATTGAGTTTTTCTCATCTCCATTTTGACCGGCGGGTGGGGAAGGCATACAGGTAGGCACTTCTTGCTTCCATTTCTCATGCAGCATGATGAAACCCTGTTGTTTGATAAGGTAGCCAAAACAGGGAGCTTTTGCTATTGAAGGAGTGTTTCTGAGATTTTGATGGAGGGCTCTCTGCCCTGCAGCTCACAGTCAGTTCTAGCTGGCTCCTTTCCTGCCCTCATTATCTTGGCTTCCTTCTAGCCTTGCCTTGGCCTATTAATGCTGCTACTTTTCAGGGTTTCTCTCCTTTGACTTTTCATGGCTATTTCCCTCTTAAATAAACCCTTGCCCTTTCTCAGAGAAGGAGGTCAGAGAGGAGCATAGAGACCAGTGCTGCTCTTCCCCCCAGGAGCAACATGACTCCAGGAGTGCTGTGATGGACATCTAGGTGTCCTGGTACAGGGATGTACCAGCAGTTGCTTATTATGCTGCTTTTATAATTTCATTTTCTGTATGTACAAATGTTGGGTGTTCGTATGATGTGAGTATCACTTAGCAAAGAAGGGGCAACAGATGGTTTTTTGCCTTTCCTTTTAAAGATGTCTCTCCTTTGTACAGTGAGCAGGTTCTGATGTTACTTGGTCCTAAGAAAATACCCCCATGAACATGAATAGCAACTGATAATGTACTAATTATTTGGTATTTTTATTGAGATATAAAGCAGAATTGTTCCCGTAATTCCTTTCATCTTCACACACTGCTTACAGATTCAAGTTACCACTTTTCTAGCACAGCTCTCATATACATGGCAATACAAAGTATGTGCAAAGCTTTGTGAGAGTGTGGGAAAAGACTTCCCTTCTGGGGTCCCAGAATAATATGGGCAGCCAGTGTTTCCCAGTCCTTATTTGAATGCAGTTTTTGCAAGTGTTTTGTTTTGAAAAGTCCTTACTGATCCCATGGAAATAAATGTGGATCCTCTGTCCAGGTTCTTCTGGTACTGGTTGCTCAGATTACTTTTAAGTGTGTAAACCTGACATTTTATATGAACTGGGGATTGTAAGAAGTGTGAACTGACTAGCTGTAACTTCATAATAAAGCTGTCTTCTAATCTGAAGTGTTTTGGCAAATACAAATTTAGTTTGGAAAATAAATAAATAAACAAAAATAATCAAGCAACTGATTTTCTGATATCAAAATTGCTTCGTATAACAAGAGTCAAGGATTCTCTTGAATACAAGGGATTTTAACAGTGCCTAGCTTGGTATTAAGATAAGTGTTTATATTTGAATGCAAAAAGAAGAGTTGCTCTTAAAGCTGCCAGTTTAATGGTTTTGTCTAATTGAATTCTTGTTTAATTCTTAGGATGAAGAAGCGATTGGCTTAGGTTAATTCAGAAATCGTGCAAAATGTTACTTTTTGAAACCGTTTTAAGATTTTATTTTCACATTTCTAATTAGCATTCTGGAAGTTATACATGCTCTTGATTCTAAATTAAGTAAAATAATGAATGCCAAGTTAAATTTAAGTTTGGGCCTGCACCTGTTTAATCACTGAGTCAGAAGATGTATATGGTTTTTATTACATTTAAAATCTCTACTTAATTATTAATACTACTAAAATGCTATTAAAACACAGCAAGTTGCTAGAAGCCCTTTCAAAAGGTATTATTGGATTTTCAAAAAAATGGGATTAGTAAAAGGAATCAGGATTGTGCTAATTTCATTTGGTTTCAGTGTAGTGAAGTCTGATACTGCTTTGAAGTAGGAAAATTGCTGCTCGTCTCTGAAGAAGTTTCTAATACTATGGAAAGATCACAGGTGATAATGTTGCACTATCTACCATTTCTAGTACAGTACCAAGAACAAGGAAAGGACAGTAAGAGGGTGATTTTAATTATCTGTATAAATTAAACCCTTTGCTAGAGTCCTGTGATTGAAACTCATTACTCTAACTTTATTGTTTGGTTGTGAGTGTAAACTACAACCCAATTAAATTAGAAAGGATGGCTTGATAGATGGTCACAATCTGAGGCTTTTGGAATGGAAAAAAACCTGTCAAACAGTTCAAGATGATCTTGTTGGCTGTGCTTTTTTTGTCTCTAAACTAAAACATGGTATTGGATTGAATATTTGCAGCAGGAAAAAATAATTCTGTGTTGCATAGGATGTGATGTACTGGAATCTTCAAGCAAGGAGTCTCTCATTTTTTCTGTCTGCATGGAATTGTGCTCTGTGTCTTCTTATGAGTCTGAATATGACCTTCTTGAATTGACACAAATAATGAGTCATTTGGGATGTCTCCAAACTTCACGTTGGTCAGCCTCAGGTCCTTCTGTGGCACAGGAGCATGAAGCTCTGACATGTACGCTAGTATCTTATACCCAGAAGGACTGGCCAGACCATTCTTAGATTTTTTTTCATATGTGTCTTTTTAAATGTAAGCACTACAGAGTGGTGCTGGCTTTGCCATCAATGTGTTCCATAAACCATTACTGAACAGCTTCCCCTGGGTGGCTCCAGGGGCGTATTACACAGCTGTAAGGATGTAGAGGTTTGTAAGTACACAGGGCACATGTCTGTTAGAAAGATAGGAGCTACAGAGCTCCTTCTGCAAAACAAAGCAATTAGACTGTTAATCCTAACAATCTGTGGGAGATAGTCTCTTGTTCAGTTGAAAAGTCTTTCACTAATTTCAGTTGGCTAAAGAAATCATGTCACTGTTGCCCAGACTCCTCTATGGGTAGGGCAGTTTCACTGTAAGGATAATGAGGGCAGTTTTTTGCAGTGTGTAGTTTGAGAACTACTATGAGGTCTTTGTTTGTGTGTGATTATACTGTGGATAGGTGTTGCCTTCTATGTACAGACAACATACTGGCTTTCTAGATACAATATGGGATTTCACACATTAGTAACTTCTTTGGAAAGAAGCAAGACGTTGGCAAAGCCTCATACCACTGCTGCTACGGGGCGACTTGCACGGGCAGAGTGAGCTCCTCCCCTCCTTTCTCTCTTTCGCAGACCTGTGTATTTGCTGGCACCAAACTTTTAGCTTATTGGTGTTTGTCATTAAGGGCTGGTGGAGAATCACTTAAAAAAAAAATTAGCTGATTCCTTCATTAAATCCATTTCTAGTCACCTTCTGCTGGAGACTAGTACTAATCCTTTTTATGGTTTTAAAGGTATTTGATTTCCAGATTTCCTTCCTTTTAGAGAAAAAATGTTGATAATGCGTGGCTACACTGAGGGATCAGTTCATATGGGGTGCCTCTGCAAGCGAGGTCCTCATTAAGATGTGATGACCACGTTTTAACCTTGATCTTTGTGTCAACTCAGAATATTGATCAAAGGAAGTTGCACAAGGCTTCTCTAGTTTTAGCCCGCCAACAGTAATTAAAAAATGCAATTTGTCACTCTCCTGAATAACTTTGATACTCCAGGCATATGTTCTGCATATGATTTTTATTTGTAGTGGCTTGAATGATGTATTAATATACTTGTGAAAAAAGTAGTTCAGAAATAATGAACTCCAAATACTTCTATAAAAAAAAGTACTGGTTGTCTATGAAAAGTGTGGGTTTTAATGCTTTTTTCCAGTCTGCAAACTTTCAAACAACTTTTTTTGTTTGTCATAAGCATCTCTGCTTCCTCAGTGGATTCATTCCTCAATTTCATCATCTAAAGTACTTCCATTTCAGTAGTCTTCTAAAATATGCAATTATCCCGAGCTTACGGGGGGGGTTACGAATACGATCTCCCTCCTATTCTAAACAGTCTCTGCTATCCACTGCATATTTTAAGGAATTAAATTCTCCTATGTGGATCTGTTCATTTTAAGGTAGAGCTGGATGTATAGTTAAAAGAAATGGTTCCCAGAAATGGCAGAGGAATGCATAGCGTCTAGGAACCATAAACAGCTCAATATGGCAATTGTACATCCAAGAAACCTCACAAGGAAATTAATATTTTCAGTACAAGGCCTATTTATGGCATTGCAGGAATGATGACAGTAATTGCAGCAAAGAAAAATAATAGAGCCTATCATGGATGTAAGCCAGTTGCAGCATGAATGATGGTAATATGTGTATGATGATACTTTTGTAAACAAAGCGCCATGTTTCCGTTTGATTTTTTTATATTTTCTGACTGATGTTAATATAAGCTAGTAGCAAGGCAAATGCAGCGCTTACCCTGAAAACATTTACATTTTTCAGCAGACTTGCAAGTCTCCATTGAGTGTAGTCACCTACAAATCTTGTTTGCAGTAGGATGCTTTCATAATCAGGCCTCAAGTTTAGCAAAGCAATTAAGCATACATTTTGTTCAAGCATTTCTATAGTCCCTTTGTAGTCCATTGTACACTCTGAAAGTTAAGCACATGCTTACACACCTCGCTGGAGTAGGACACTCAGTATCTCTGTCCTGTTGTCCCAAAGAATTTTCTAGCAACATGTCTCTGTGTAAACCGTCCAGCATTTATCCTAAACGGTGGTGTCTCAGCTGTAGTCTTCAGTGCACAGCAATCTTGACTGCCTAATGTTAAAGCTGAAGAACATCAGCTTTCATGATACAGTTTATGAGTATTTGGATATAGTTACCTTGGCTACCATTTCATTTCCTATTTTGCTCTGGCATAAGAAAAGCTTGTTGTATGACTTTTATTTGAAAATGGCATATTGCTTCTAAACCCACTCCAGAAAAGCATATACTGTTTTCCGTTTGTTTGTGTGTATTAGCCATGCAGGATTATCTGAGCAGCAGGTTTAGGTTTGTCCTGCATATTTAGGTGAAAATAAGAAGTAGGAAACATCTGACATTTAGGAGAAGAAAAGGAAATATGAACTTCTTAAATGCTAGCGTCCATTGAGAGAAGGCAGAACTGATCTTTCTATAAATAATTTGAAAACATTTTAATATTTTTTTAATATGTATCACTCTGAGTTTGTTCTTGTGTGCTGCTTTGCTGAGTTTTCTAGGGCTGAAAAATTGTACATTCAATGGAAATAGATTAGAGCATATGTTAGTATATGCTTTACAGACCTTGTGGATTTTTTGTAACCCAAGTGAGAACTTGAAGTTGTCGCTAAATACGCAACATGCACTAATTAACTTACTGTAAAGTCAGTTACTTTCTCAACTGACAGTTTTCCAGGAGCGATGATGGAAGGTAGAGAGAGGCCTATTTTTACCAGATATTAGCTGTATGCAGCAGTCTGTGCTACTGTACACTAGCATGCACAGCTGAGTCCTGCCTCTACCCATTGCAGTCTTGATTCTCCTCTTTCTTTTACATTCTTGCTGTGTAATTTTTATTAGCCTTTTGTGCATGCTTCTTTTTAGAGTGCAGGAAAATAATGAAGTTGTTCATAATTTCTTTGCTGTGGGAGTGATCTGTCTAATCATGAAGCTGGTCCATCTTAATCTCAATTCTAAAGGGGTTTTTCTTTTTAACAGCTTCCCAAGGAAGACCTACATACAATCTCTATTGGAAGCTTTCATGTCATTCCATTGCTTCATGAAGAATTTATTAATTTTATAAAGTATGTCTAAGCAATGCATCAGTAATTTATGAAGCTTCCATCATCATTTTTGTAGACTGAGGGCATGTGGGAGATATCGTTGGTGCCACTGGAATGATGCTCAGAAAACAAAAATGAACATGTCTAACAGGCTGTGTTACAGCTGTTTCCTACTGTACCACTTTTGGCTGTACTTCAAATATGGAAATCCTCTGAAAGTTCTTTGTGCTTGTAAATGAAATCTCTGGGGGGAAAAAAAAAAAAAAGAGGGTGGCTTTTACATCTTACTGTATGTTTTCCTCCATTTAAGGACAAAGTTTGGTGAACTGTTTAGTGCATTAGTGACTAGAATAGGGAACTTTGTATGCTTACTAGTCTATAGCCATTATTACAGCAGTGTCAATGACCCTGTTGACTCTATCTCTTTTGCTAAGTCACTGAAATCCAGACAAAATGCTCTGCTGTGCTGTACCTCTCTGAGGTCCAAGGCGAGGTTTGTGGGGTGCCCGTTTCCCAGCGGAGCTGTACAGCTCCCTCCTGGAGCTCTGGGAGCTGGGCTGGCAGGAGATTATTTTGTGTGGATGAAGGAAAGACAATACAGTTCTGATATCAATTGTAAATTGATCTCTCTGGCTTGGGGTATAACTATTTTTTTTATAAGGCCAGCAACTGATAAATTTGATATTGGATATTAGGTGTGTATTTATGCAATTTTCACTTTTACCATAGTGAGGAAAGGAAGAAAAGCTAAAGATTCCTTTGGGACAATTAAACATTTCTCTTTAGACAGTTGCCTGGAATAAGTCTTTTTTTGATTTATAAATTATTTAATCAATTTATAGACATGTAATGCATTGGTTATTGCTAAGAAGTCAATTTAAAAAAAAAAAAATCAAATGTGTGTGGTCCTTTTGCTTTGATTATTCTTTCACATGCTATGGAAGACATTATGGAATGAAATGGAAATGCTTTAACAAGTTTATTTCCTTGAAGATCTGAGCATTCCGAACTGAATTAGGGAATTGGCAGAGTGTAAACTATTAAAACTCATGCATTTTAATTTTAAAGGACCATTGCACTAGTATTGTCATTTAAATATTTTAAATGTTTTGTTCTCAGACCTAAAGGGTTGACTTTCAGTTACTGATTATTAGGTGTTTACCACACAAAAGCTGTAACTTATGTGCAATAATTAGAAGGGTTATTGTTCTCCAACCGAAAATTTAGGCACTTAGTTTTCATTTACTGACATTTCTTTGGCAACACTGTCAAACTCCTACCTACTCTCTGTAGGCTAGTGATTAATATGTAACGTTTACAATAGAGTTATTTTAAAATGTAACTTAAATGGTATCTATAGCACACATGCTAAAACTTTAGGACGTTTACTTGCTCTGAGCCTGGGCTTTAGTACTGGTAATTTTTGTTGCTGAAATCAGTAAGAATACAATCAAGTATTCATTTTCCTTTAAGCTGGTGTTAGGGCTTCCTTTCCTTTAATTCATGTTGACTCTAAAAAGCAGAAACATGGAAGAAGTTGTTAGAGCAGGTTTGCATTTGAGTGTGAGACTGAAAAAAAGTATGCATGAAAGCCATCTGTTGATAATTGAAACAGTAATACCTATTCCTAGTGGCAACGGCCACACACTTGAGCTGGATTATACTAATAGATATTTTGAGAGAACAGGGAGTTAGCTGAAACTTGTTTGGAAGCAGAGACATTTATTCTTCTAAAGAAAGCTTGTAAAATCTCAATTTGTATAATTCATTTTACAAATTCAAATAAAAAATCCTAGGGAAAATAAAGCCCGTCATACAAAGATGTCTATGAGGCTTCTTTTATTTTCATCAAAATAAGATACAATTCTAATGCTCATGTTTTCTGACTGGATGTATGTAAACAGACACCTTGAAAATGTCGGGTATCCACAGGAATATCCAGATAGGAACTGTTGTTGAGATGACCAAAATTCAAGCTATTCTTTAATATCTTTTCAGAACATATGTTTTCCACTAGATTGTAAAGTGCTAACAAGTACCACTTGGTGCAGAAATCCCTAACTATACATTAAAGAGCTTCTTAAGAGAAAAATTCTGTAAAGTGCTCAGAGATGATCTTGTGTTCATGGCTGAATGAATATCCTTGGCACCACTGATCTTCAGTTGACTGAAGGGGGAAATCAGGAGCGCTGAACAATTAGCTAAAGGTGCTTGGCAGTTTATAGATTGAATACTTGTGATACAGTTGTACCCACTGTATGTGTTGTATTGTTCATGAGCATTGAAAATAAGTCATATAAATTGTATTTTTAGTGCAGAAAGTGTGTTCAGGTCACAGGTTTTCCACATCATGAATTGTTTTGAATGTGATTGGGAGAGGTGGGGGTGTGGAATAATTTAGAGGTATTCATCCTGATGTACTCTTGTTTTTTCAGTTTCTTGTTGTGGTTTTTTCTTTTAAAGAAAGACCAGAGTATATGGCCAAGGAAAATGAAACTCACAGTCACCTTTCCCACCACCTACATGTATGCTTTAAGCTATAATAATAGAGGCATTTTATATGTGGGCTGGCACTTCAGTGTAAGTCGGTGTAGTTTCATTATATCTGTACTTACTGAGGCGTTGGTGCATACATTTTAGTTGTAGGTTCTTCCTCTGCTGACTGGGATACAAACCGGAATTTCAACATACTTTCTCTTTCAATTACTTGTTTTCTTTCTTTAATGCACTTTCTTCAACTTCAGGATTTTGTTAATTAGGCTTTACCAGGTTTATTCCATCTATTTCTTTCAAAGCTATAAAAGCAAGGAGAAGAATAAAAGTAAACAGGAAACATCCTTAAAGTTTTTGTAAGATTATCTAAATATGAAGAAATTTAATTTGACATAGTTCTAAAGATATGTAAATCTATCCAGAAGAGAAATGGATACACTACGAAGGTTAAGGGCTTAACGAAAGGATTAAACCACTCCTAGGAGTATTCTGTATGCACCTGCCCTATGTTTTATGAGTTCTGCTGTCAAGAGAAGCACTCCAGGTTTACCCCTGCTAGACGATATTTTGTGTGAAGCTGAAGCTGCCATTTATATTTCCATAGGATATGTATTCTCACATACATAGGATATTCTCACATACGTAGGATATATAATTCTTGCATACATACAAATATATACACACGCACTCTTCTATGCATCCATATGTCCACAAGGACACCAGAAGAGCACAGTCCACACCACCCCACCCCACCCCCCACCCCCCCAGATAACGTGACCACATTTTCCAAGCAACTTCTGACGCTTTAGGTTTCAAACCTTGTCCTGGCATTCTGGTTTTTTACGCTTTCTACATCTCTTGAAGGTGACAGCCAGACAAGCCAGTAAAGCTGACAGTAGGCTGGCAGCCTGGTTTTCCCAAGGGTGTCCCTTATTCAGGCTTCCTGAAAGTTCTCACCTGGACTTTCCATACCTTTTCTGGGGTATCCCCATTGCTTGGCCATTTTACCTTCTCTGCTTTGTGAAAATAGTCAAAACCTTGTCCCTCTCTATTAAAAACTAGTACAGCCCAGTTGATCGGACTGTTCTGCATTTGTATTTGAGACTGCGGATCCTCATTCTGTGTTACAAATCATGTATCCAGTGTCATCAAAAGAGATTGTCCACTAGTGTTATCCTGAACTTTATGAAGGGAGACTGCTGCTCATTTTCTTGTTCTGACTTCTGTACCTGATTTTTTTTAATGTAGGTCTTGCAGTAATGAATATCTCCCTCCCTCTACTGCTAATGCTATGTCATTTCTCATTAGCTTCCAGCATCAGAAACCCAAGTGGATGTTGCTTCTAAGGCTGAGCTAACGAAATCCTCTCTGTGTAGAAGTAATTTTCTATGCTCACTTTTTGGAGTTTAAAAAGTAAACAGCATATGTCCAAGAGTGTGTGGGAGGCAGAAAATGCATACACTTAACAACTTGTGTGCTTCACAAAGCATGGACTAGATAGCTGCAGAAACACAGTACTGATACTGATAGTATGTGCCTGACAGAAATTTGTAGGGAGAGAATAACCTTAATAAAGTGTGTGGTTAATTAACAGTCTAATGGAATTATACTGAAATACTTAATTCATATGACATGAATGTCATATTTTTGCTCAAAGTATTTTTTTCTGTATTTTGCACATGGATTTCTATTTGATGCAGTCCTCTTACTAAAAGATCCACTCCTGTATTTACATTCATGCTTAACTTTGAGCTCACAGATGTTAAAACAAATACTTTCACAAAACTAAGTATATGTGCAAGTGCTCATTTAAACTGTGTACAGAGATGCAATTTTTTTCTTTCATCCTTTCCTTTGGTTTAATCACGTGAGTAAAGCTATCTAAAGGGCAATTGGTGTGGTGTCAGTTTGGAAGACCCCTATCAGTCCTTTTCATTCTCACCCACCCAGATGTACTCCTTTTAGTAATGCCTGTGTTTGGTTTTCAGCCAGCGATTTTGTTATCAGTCAGAAAAAACTTTCCTGAGATACCAGGCTTGCAAGAATTATTTAATTTTTTTCAAAATTACTTTATTCCTAAATGTCAATCACAGAATGTCTTTGTTTATAATCTTTTAAAACTGTTGGAGAGGCTCTGTGTGAATGTAATGATAGGAGTGATTTGAATGGTTATCTGATGTGATAAGGATGCTTTTAGCTCCTGTTTTGGGAAGGTCTCAGAGCTAGCGTCAGCAAGCCCACACAGAGGCTCTGTGCCATCTGCTGCTAGTACAGGAGAGAATGGAGTCTGGAGGCTGGATTAGGTGCTCAGTGAAGATTTTTCTGCTATTGTTACTATAACGTCAGACTGGACCTTCACATAGCTGAGCAAATCATTAAGAAATTTGCATGTTTTAGCAGCAGGAGTCGGACAGACCAAAGGCGAAAATGATGAATCCCCCTTTGAACCAGCCAACCCCACCTCCGAGGGGCTTGTCCGGAGCATCTGACTCCTCTACCGCAGACCTTGCAGTAATCAGCTCCACCGGTGCCTTACAAAACCTGACTTAATGACTTTCTATATCACATTCACTTGGTGTACATTAATGAGGATTTTTTAGTTGTGTTCCTGCTATTTGTCTCTTTTAAGACTACTTTCAGTGTTTTAGCATCATGTTCAAAAGGCTAGTCAGACTTCTGTGCTCGCAGCCTCATTAAAATTCTGTTCTGCACATCCTCTGACTCACACTTTATAATCTATCAGAACACCTGTTTTCTTTACAATGGCCACAAGGCAGCTCAAAACACTGTGGTATTTAGCATTTAATAATAAGCACAAGATATGTATTTTTTGACACTTAAAATTTCCTTTAGAAAAGTGTACGGAAAAAATCCAGGTTTGAATGAATTATCTGAATTCTCTCATTTTTCCTCCTCCCTGTGTTTGATTATTTGAATTTTGACAAAACTCAATAATTCTGTAGCAAATGGAGAATTCCTTCATGACATTAGGCAATGGTCATGACTTGAACTGTGGTAGAATCCACCTCGCAATTGCTTTTCCCGCAGTATTAGCAATTTTTAAATTTGTTAGGGCAGGAAGTGATTGAGATTTGTATCTACATTTAAATAAGAGCCCTTCACAAGCAGTTCATTGTAACTCTACCCCTATGAGGATGCTTAGAAGCTTAAGTATATTGTTAACTTCTGTCTCTATCATTCCATTACTTAAATCAATAGTGGGCATTGCAAACATTTTTTCTTTTAGTTGCAGGCTTTTAGAATTGTAGCATTTAGCTTCATATTAGCCATTTGATACAGAAGCAGTTTGAGGGCTCAGCATGGGGTGAAAAATGTGATCTCAAAGGGCGAAAGCTTGTCACTGTTATGTAAGCGAAGAATCATTTCCCAGTGGATATGAAATGCTGTATCTTTAGTGCCCTAATAGAGGACATACTGCAAGTTGATTATTGTAATCCTACAGTGTTATCTCATCAGTGAGTGGATTAAGGGAGTTCTTTCTGCTGAGGGGTCAGAATAAACATTTTCATTTACTCCCTGCTGTGTCACATACAAATAGAGGTGTTATCTAAGAACGTTTTACTGCACATGGTAAGCAAAACTACAGTAATGTACCACTGATTCTTCTTCCAGCTTTCCACTGTCATATAAAATAGAAAACACGCTGACACTAAAGTCAAGAAATTGTCACTAAAAAAGAAAAATGAATTATTAGACTTAATGGAGAGATTTGCATTCCTCTCGAATAAAATTAGCTCACCTTGTTTCAGGTTAGTAAAGTTTCGGGTGCAGGATATTGCATGTCATTTTTAATGGGGAAATGAATTCACTGTCTGAGTTGGTCCAAGAATCAGGGATGTTGTATTTTAAAGGAGTAAGTTGAAAAGATGAGATAAGGAAATAAATGTGCAAGTTGAGGAGATATGTAACATAAGCAGATTTAACATTGTCTGTTGGAGAACAAAATTTCCAAGGAATCCTATGCTTAAAAAGGCATTGTGAGTTAGTTGCTTACCCCATATACTCTTCAAAGGAATTTTCATAAAATAACATAAAGGAAGAGTGATTTTTCCTTTCCTGCTAAATGTTGTTCTTTTTGAAAACTGCTACTCCCAGGATGAAACCTCCTTCTCTGAATGAAATGATTGCAGGGCACATTTTATTACAAGAACTGTTCTTGGTAAGCCAGCAGCCAAACTGTGTGTGGCATCAGAGCACTGGGAGGATCAAGGGTGGCAGCAAATGCAAAGGGAGAACCAGTATCACATTAAAGTAAAAGACCTGCGGGTGCCTAATGCAGAGGGTTCCTGAGTCTTGTAAAGCGGTGTCAGCTCTGTGGTCTAAATCACACAGTAGATACTGCAGGGATTTTACAAATGGAAGAACCCTTCTCTTAGATGACTGTGCTGTTGCTGGCTTCCAGTAATACTTAGAATGGATTTCTTCCCTATATGGCATATATATCTAAAAGTTATTTTAAAAATCAATGAATAATATTCATGAACAATACATAGAGAAAAAATGTGATCAAAATGTAAAATTGCCATGGAATATTTCAAAGATTCCATAATCTGCAGAGTGTATACCCATATTTCTTCAAGCACAATGTAAAATAATGGGTGGAGGTCATGATATATACTGCACAAAGTATACAAAGGAAACTGAGCTCAAAGTTGAAATTGCCTCTCTACAGAGGTAGAAGTCTTTAGCATAATTACCTTCTTTGGGGACTGTACAGGATCCTGACCTTTCACTTCTAAGATTCATGCTGTCCCCCATCACCTTCTTGCCCTCCAGGCAGAGGTCTGCACTAATGATCTCTTCCAGCCAGGCTGATTTAAAAGCCACCTGCCTAGTTTCTGCTCAGCTTCTCACTCCTGCCCCCTGACAGTTCCTGTAGTTGTGCAGGTGAAATTGCACAGGTGAAATTTCCAGATCAGTTTATAAATGACACTCAGTTTGAGGTTTTCTTGTGAGGTTTTTGTTTACTGGGGTTTTTTTTTTTGCTTGTATATTTGGGGAGGGGGGATGTCTGAGGATAGAGCAGTTACTCTGTTTAAGTCAGATCCTCAGCTAATGTTTGCAGTTGTCTCCCCGGCTCCTGCCACTTTCATCAGCATAAATAGCTGAGTGTGCTGAGCGGGGGAGAGCTGGCAGGATGGGCAGGGGTGAGTGGGTGAGAGAGGAGGAGGGCAGGATCTGTTTACACTGGGTTCACCACCATCAAAAATTACAGCATGGAACTGCACTCTCAGCAGACAATTTGATTACTGAGGCAGTGCTCCAAGCACATGATTTATCCATGTAGCTCAAAACAGATATGAATAGAACCAGTGTGCTCATGCAAAGTAAGAGTTTCAAATAGAGGTTAATCAGATGAGACAAAATAGAATAAAATATAAACAGAATTAAACAAAACATGTGAGTTGTATAAAAGAGTGAACTCAAAACACTAAATAGAATAAAACATAAAATACTAGTTACATGACATACTAAAATCTGTTTGAATGTGATTTGCCACATGACAGGTTTCATTATATCATTCATTTGACAAAAACAAAGAAGTTTTCTCCAGAGCCTAAAAGCAGAAGTATTACCAAGGTCGACACATATTAGATTTGCTAGTGCAGCAGAGCATAGCCATGACCGCTGGGGTTGTTGAAGCTCTCAGGACATCACACACATGTTACTGGGAAAGTGCTGAGGCTCCAGCAATGACTGGCACAATAGTTTGCTGGGTAACTTCTGTATCTGATGTAGGAATCAAAACAGCACCTAAGCTGATCTAGCTGCCAGCTCTTGGTCTTCCCAGTTCCCATCAGAGCAATGCTTATGGAGTACTTGTGTTGGCATAAAACAAACCTTGTCAAGATATCTCTGTGTGAGATTTATGCAGAGTGAAATAAAAGTGTGACATGGACACCTGATGCGTGAGTCTTCTGTATGAAGCATGACACTTGGCAACAGAGATAGTGCTGAGCTCTGCAGACCTGCCAATTCGCACTCATTTGGAGTGACTCAGTCATTTTTTCCTGTTGGTTGTGCACAAATATCTAGCTAAATAGCTCCTGAAGTTAGGGACTTTTTTATGCAATGAAACATTTTTCTGAAGTATTTTTTTAACAGTGCTTCTTTAGACATATGTTTTCCTTCTGTTCTTTAATCACACTGTTAGCCTTTCAAAACAAAATCTATATGGATTTTGAACATGAATAATTAAAAGAATACATTCTGCTTTTGTCTCATTCCCTTATAGAAGCATATAAGATGATTTGGATCTTCTGTCTTTGTTAAAGCTTACACTTCCACTGGGGACCTAACCTTAACTGCAGGTTAGCTCCTTATTTTTATCACTGAAGTCTTTGTTTTGGACAAAAAAGCAGCACAACTGCATGTAAAGTCAAGAATTTCTTGTAAATGTAATTAAAATCATAAATGGTAATCAAAAAATTACTGTTAGGCCAGATGTAGCTATTACAGAAGAAGAAGGAAGGGGAGAGAGGAGAAAGTTATTACAGGAAAAATCTCAGTAAAAAAACATTAAAAAATACAAGTCTCAATAATAATATGATTAGAATTGTTGCACACACTACCTAGCATTTATCTCTTCCTTTCTCACATTAAGCTACACCTCCACTGCCCCTGGGTCCCAAGGCTGCGACTTCAGTCTGGGAGGGAGGTTTTGGCGAGTCGTTCGTGTTGCATATGGCACTGCTGGTGAGGAGTTCGTCTTCCTCTTTTGCTGGGAAGAGCATGATGTTGCTGCCAAGGGTTTTTCATCCTGCTCACTCTAGGGGACACTTGGGGCTCCTGTTAATTTTCCAACATGCTTTTGCACCTTGCTGCTTCTTCACTGATCTGCAGTTTTGTGTAACTTCTGAATTTACTGTATATGCAGTGTCTCGTATGTGGTATAGACTTGTTCATTATTTTCTTCGTTACCCTTAAAACCAGTTTTGTCTGCCTCCCAGGCCTGTTTGTCTTTAACAGACCCTTGGAGCATTTATGGTGCTGGGGTTTCCCACGTCACTCTGTGCCCTTCTCTGCAGCCACACCTGCACTGCAGCGCGCTGCAGCGTTACGCTGGTGTCAGAAATACTAAATGCTGCCCAGACTACCCACTTGTCATTACAATTTCTTTAACAGTGATGGTTATTTCACACAAGTATACAAAGCTAAGGAAGAGTAAAACAAATTAGACAACAGCCACTCGGTTATTTAAAAAAATCATTCTTAGAGCTAAAAGCCAAGCTCCAGCGAGGCCAGGACAAGCCCAGACAAAGGCTGGCTCGGCCAGTGGCCCGGGCTATTGAGCAGCATAAAGGCTGGTGCCTTCACAGGCACTGACAGAGCCTCTTTCACTGGCATCTGCCGCTACACTATTAAACAAGTCAGCAAGAGCTCTGCTGTCTGGTTTTGATAGGATTGTCCATTGCTTCTGTCTTCCCTACATGCATTTATTTATACTGATGATAGCACTGATGATAGTATGGATAATAACAACGTGATAAGAATATTTTTCACAGATTTTTACAGAGATGGGAAGTGAATATATATGGTTTTTAAAACTCAATAATTTGTGAATGGAGACTAAGGTTAATCCTTTGGGTGTAGTGAATGTAAAAACAGTAAAGGAAAAATAAGTTTGAAATAGCAAAAATGCCATGAAAAATTGCTTTTGATCATCTGGGTGGCTCTTTCAAAATCTATCACACTAAAGTTACAGAAGGAAAATCAGTCATGTTATGAGAAACATTATGCCAATATGGTTGCATTTTATAGTCCTAGTGCTGCCGTAACTCCTTGACGCCATTTGTAGCTAGTATCTATAGTCATGTCTACACAGCTGGTTTAGGGGACAATCTTTGTCTTGCAATTTATTACCACAGAAATTTTTCTGTTAGGTCAGGAGTTTGGTGCAACCAGTCAAGCTTCTCTTTCTACTAGCCATGATAGCAATTATGTCATGGGAATATTGAACAAATTATTGTATCTATATATCTATAAAAACTATAAATATGTAAATAATTAAGTGAAAAAAGGTAAGCCTTAGCAAGTTACTGGTAGTAGCATGAGGATTTATACAGTTTACCATTTTTATTCTTTGTAATGTTACTGTGGTTGTGATTGTTTCTGTTTGGTGTTTCCATATCAAGTGGATTTCAGCGTTCAGGCTTTTTACCCTGGTGATAGTGTGGCAACAAGTTCTACAGGGTAACAGAACATTAACGTTAGTTGTTCCACAGCTACCTTACAGTTTATTCAAGTGTCCCAGTTTCTTGGGCTGGGTAAATGTGTAAGCAGGAGTGTGCAGCTGAACTCCCCATCACCTTTGCTGTGATATTCCCTGTTACTCAGTAAGTATCAAACTGTACTATTGCCTGGGCACTCTGACAGTTGTACAGGACTTTTTCATACTGCTACCCCCCTCCTCCTCCCCGGGAGCTGAATCTTCCACAGTAAATTATCTAGCAAATATTGTATGTAAAAGGATAACCAAGGAACAAAAAAAGTGGAAATATCAAAACCATGAATCTTGTATGTACTTAAATAGTCTATTTAATAAAACTTCTGAACTCCTTGTAGTAATACCTATTATCTAATGAACAACACAAATATTTTATCATTTTTATGGTCTGTACACTCATGTATATAAATATGATATGCATCTATGTAGCTTTTATTCAGTTTCTCTTTTTCTCCAGAACATTCCCTACCATTGACCCTTCATTAAACATTCACATGAGTATGATAGGATAGAACAGTCTCACAAATCTATGTTAAGTTATAGTTGAACTATGTGAGATCAGTCTTAGAAACAGTTGTGGCCATAATGGGGACACTGAAATTTGTTTAATTTCCTGAGCACAGAACTTTTTTGTAACAAACTTTCTTAGGACCAGTGGATATTCGCTCTGTGGGGTTTGGTAATGATGCTACTGTACAGCTTATCAACCAGCTCTTACCTGTCGTTTGTGGAGTCTTTTTGGGTTTAGGTTCAGCTGGGTTTTGCTGAGGGTTGCTGGGGGGGTGGGGTGGGGGGGGTCTGTTTGTTTTTGTTCGGTTGGTTTTTAACACATTCTCCATTTGATCCATTAGGAGAAACATTAAAGCAGAAAGTTCCGCTCATTAAGTTTCAGTCATGCAAGACTTTCATTCTTGGAATAAAAGCTCATGCACTTGGAAATATTTGAAAAAAAAAAAAAAAAAAGAGAATGCAGAAACTTGAACAGTTCCAAAGTACAACGAAATTATGCGAAAGACCAAAATCCATTTGATAAAAAAATAGCAGGTTCCATGTGCAAGGAAACATTAGGAGAGCATGCAAATGCAATTGGGTTTTCAGGCTTTCCACCCAGGTGTAGAAAGATCTGCAGCTATGTGTATCCAAGGCTATTAAATACTTTTACTACCTACTAAGAACGTGTTCCTGTTATTCTTTGACAGCTGTATAAAATCAGTCTTCTGACAAATTCTTCTTCTCCATTTTTTATTTAGATAAAAAGTTCAATAATTAAACTTTGCCAATGAAAGTCAAATTTCAGTTAGTGAAAGACAGAAAATGCAGAAACAATAATTTATTACACAATATAATACCATTTCATTTTCATAGAAAGTGAGTTTCATTATCTTAAAACTTAAGCTATTACTCTTTCTCCAGACATTTAAATGAATAAGTGTTTGGTCATAACAGAAACACTTTTAATTTTTTTTTTTATATTGGAAGTAAAGGGTGGAATTTTTTCCTGCTGTGATTTTTCTCTATGTTCTTTAGGAATAACTTCCCTGCTAGATACGTGAAGCATAAGAAATTGGCCTTTCTAGAAATTCAGTTAATTTACTATTTTGCTAGGAAATGGCAGAAATAGCACAGAAAGTGGTGAGCTGCTAGAGTTCCTAGACAAGCCTCTTCCTAAGCATATAGATGATGGCTCACAAAACAAGTCTTATCAAAGACTCATTTTAATTAGTGGATTTTTTTTTTTAAGCCATACAGTGAGGTTGATTAGCTCTACACTGCAATCCCATACATTTGCACTGTAAGAGTGTCAAGAAAGCAGTTGAAATTAAAAGAGTTAGATACTGAACACTAAATATGTTTAATACATTAATGAAATACCTTTAACGGGTTATAAGACTGATGAAAAACAGAAGAACACAAAGGTGCAGATTATTAGTATTCTACACCTCAGTGGTGTAGGTTTTCTTTGAAGTTACCTATTTAAAAAATAGAGCTTGTTGCTTGAACTACATGTTCTCTGAAAATGGATACATTCCTGCCCTTCCAAGACTTGTCCTATTTTTACATTAGTGAAAGTAGCTTGAAGGAAAATCTGATTTGTCCCTTGATCATCCCTGTTTCTTTTGGACAGCTTCAGGACAGCAGTTGCTACTACTCTATTGATGATACAGTAGGTAAATTTTAGCAATGAGTATATGACCAGTCTTTTTAGGACCATAATGATTTCTGCAAGAAATAGCAACTTGTGCTTACCTCAGCTTGCACGCTTTCTTGACTTCATTTCTCATTGATGCAGCTGCATAACCTAACTGAACTCTAAACGTATTGGCAAAAATATGCTGGCACAGACTTTTTATATTATTTTATAATACTTCAAAATGTCCAGTGATTCCTTTCAGTTTTGGAAGTGATGTGTTTGAACCAGAATCAGTTTCTGTATTTTGTTGGAAGGATAACCTCATTGATATCCTCATATATATAGGCGTGCTTGGGATCAGCTCGAACTTCCCTGAACGCAGCAACTTGTTAAAGCTGAGTGGTTCTTACACTCTTTTTTTACTAATAATTTAAGCATTTGTCTAAGTACATAAATTTTCTTGCCTTTTCTTAATAGATACCCCGTAAATACTGTATTTGTGAGACGTTTGGCTCTAACCAATCATTTATTTTGCAGATCAAATAAACAAGTAGTGGCTTTTTCACTGCTTCACAGTATCATCAGAGCACAACTAGATTAATATGTGCAGAACTCACAAATGTAAAGTTTAATTATTTGCAAAGCATTTTAGCTCATGTCAGTTGACAGCTGAGAATGCAAACTCTATCTTCCCCAGCCAAACATGAGTCTAGAAGTAAAGTAACTAACGGGCATTGCTTTTATCGGCAGAAGAGAGAACTCAATGCTCTTTACAAATGAAGTTGCCTTTGGTGACTTCGGTCACTTCTGTCATGGACTTGGAAGGAGAATGGTTCCTCAGGCAAAGCTGAAGAAGGTTTGCCATGCATAAGGGAGTATGTAATAAGAACCCTGAAACTCTTGAGTTTGGTGTATCAAAATGCCAAAAAACCCCACAAAGGTATATGGATGTACTGTATCATGTCATATACATCTGTCTCGATTGCTTCTTGCTTATCTGTGTAATCACAGAAAAAGTAGTCATCTTCCATCTTGGACTTCTGTCCACCTCAGTGACCACTTGTATGTAGGTTTAATCAGGACTGTATTGACTTTCTTTGTATCCCTACCCCTGTCTGTTACAGAAGTGATCTTTAAGGTTGTAAATGGCAAAATATTTCAGTATGTTCTAGAAGATAACCCATAATGTTTGTTAAGGAAGGAACAGTAATTAAAGGTAGAGGGCATAGCTGTTGTAGTTGACATTAATATCTTTATATCAGTAAGCAAACAAACTTAAGTGAAATCAGAATTTGTCCCTGGATGTCAGTGTGAATAATACTGTGATCCTTTCGTTATGAAAGTTAGATAAAGGTATCAAACTAATGTGAAATATAAATTACTGTCTCAGGATAAATAGATATTCAAGAACTTATTCTTCTGCTGAACATGTGAAAAATGAAAAGCATATTGTATTGGTAGAAAAGGCGGTATCTATTTCAGAAACACCTTTGGGACTAATGAACTGCCTAACTTCAAGCTGAAACGAAGAAATTTCATTGAAAAAGTGTAATGCAAAATTGTAGCTTCACTTGCCATACATTATCTTGCCTGTGTCTGTTTTATTCTGGTTCTTAGAACTTGCCTTTTATTATCGTTTTAATCATCTTGATCGGTATTACTATAATCACAAAATGTCAGCCTGAGGAAAGTGATAATCTAGTCATTATTATGTTTCAATGTCACCTTTGTCAATTCATGCTTAGCTGCCATTTAAAATTTCGGTATCAATCCCATGATTAGATATCATTTGTGATATGGCCGGTATTTACAGGTGAGCAGTTACAATAAAACATCACTTCAGTATTGGTGTTTGAAATTAACTTCCTCATCTGAAGTAATTCACCTGTGTCACCTTAATGATTTTTTTTTTTTCATTGAAACTCCTTCTTGGATCTAAATATTAATATTCTAATAGATAAATAGTTTTGTATCATTAAATGACACCAGTAACTGTCCCGGGCAGTTTCAAACAATTTTTTATGCATGATCAAAGATACATGTTGTTCAAATATCTGTAGTATAAATTTATAAGTTACTTTTCAAGACACTATTACATATTAACTATTCTAACATTCCAAAACCTTTCCTGGAAATGACCAGCAGAGACACTAATTTGATGTTCTTAGTTTTTTTTCTTAAGCAGATACTATTTCATCATTTTTATTTTATTCCAGATACATTTGAAATGAGATAAATTTAGCAAGATTATTCAGAAATGTAAAGGATTATTCAATACTGGTTTGCATTCTTAATTTCAGTGCAATAAAGATAAACTATTAAAAAGAGGGACCAGTTAATGCAGCATAAAAATGATGCATGAAATGTGACATCTCTTTAACATTGAGAGAAAACACTTCCCTCCATTGAGTGCTTTACACTAAATGCAAAATATTGACACAGCCCTATTATACCAAACAATAGACTTCTTTCAGGAAGATAATTTTATAGAAGGGGTAGTATCATGTGATCTTATTAATATTTATGAAATATGATAACAGAAAAAAGGGAATTGGGATAGCGCTGCTATCTTTATAGACCCTATCCATTTCAGCTTCAAAATGTTTTTCATTTCACACATCAGACACTAATTAGCAAATATCTAATTAGTGTTAGAAGAGTAATCGCTCATGGGAGTTGTTGAGGCTTTGAGCTTTCATGCATGCAAAAATAGTGCCACTTTAGGTACATTTGTTAAGGTACAGTAACTTTAACTTTTATTTTTCTCTGAACTGTGTGAATTAAAATAAAAAGCAAAATTAAGCTCCAATAATTGGGGGTGGAAAAATGACTGTATTGATAAAGAGTGAGGCAAGATTCAGAAAACTTGAAATATAGGTACTTTGAAACTTCTGCATTTGCTTGTAAATTCATTAGACAGAACAGAATATAATATGCATTTGATTTGTTCTTACTTTCCAGGTGAAAAACTATCTGTAATGCTCCTATTTACAAAACAGGTAACTATATAGACCCTAAATCAGGTGAATACACAATACAGCTAAGGATGGAATAATCAAAATGCTATAGGAATTCTCCCATTTTGAAGTTTTATAGTTCAAGTATGTCATGTTGATAAGTTTCTTGTTACGATAGCTAATTATTAAGTTATGTGGGTTTTATTTTGCATTTTTCTTTTATGAGAGATATGAATTCTACATAAACGAAATCCACCTTGCTAGTAATTTTGTACACAGAGCAGATAAATGCATTTTAGCTAGAAACATAGATAGTGCTCAGTATATAGCATTGTGCTTCTGTCAGCATCAAAATTACAAATGTGAAGGAGGAACTAAAACCAGCGGTTTTACATTCCTAGCTTTCATTCCTGGTTTTGGCAACACTTCCAAGTTCACTCTAAAATAATATAAGCAGGAGCCCAATTTTGAAAATAACCATACTGTAGGAAATGTATGAAAATAATGTTAACGATAAAATACTTGTATACTGTTTAAATATGCAACAAAAAATTAAAAAGTGCTGGAGGACTGAAGAATTAGTCTTTTTTGATTCTATTGAATTTGATAATGCAACCCTTTCTGCTCAACTTTCTGAAAAGGAAATGTCTGTCTGTCTATCAAATCGGGGTGCCTTCTAATTCATATTCATAAACATTTTTCAATAACTGAAAATAATCAGTTTAATTTTAAAGATAACGTGGGTTCAAAATGTAGCTTTTAGATGGCTAGAGAAAAAAGAAATTCATCCGTGATCTCCATTAAATTGATTTCCATTTCAGTGGAAATGGCTTGTACTGAAGTTTCAACTGTCCTCAGCAGAATGTTTCCTCCAAATGATGCCATATTTGCACAATATCAATTTGTCATACCATCCAGAATATGGTTCCTAAATATTAGAGAAATTGAGTAGTCTATTTTGTTGAAGAAGCTGAATGAAAACCAGATGTAAATAAATAGCGTAAAGACTGGATGTGCTTTTTTTTTTTCCCCCCCTGTTTCGGCAGCCAGATCTGCATGGGGTTTACACCTATATCCCAAGTTTATTAATCCATCAATAGGTCAACAACACCTACCATACAATGAGAAATGACTAAAGTATCAGCTTTTTAAAGATCCATTATACTGCTGAGCAAAGTATTTATTCCCCATATTCAATCTCAGTGAACTCTTGATTTCAGGGGTTTTTTTATGCTGCTTTCTGACTTAGTCTCTTTTTAACACCACTGCATATTCCTAAATTTTGGGTCAGTGAGTACAGCTGAAATTATTAAACATGTGAATGAAAATGTAAGTGTGAAAAACAGTGCTTAGATTATAAAGACTGTGTGAGGACTTAAGAAAAATGTTGGAAAAAATTTAAAGTTTAGAAAGAGACCTCTGGAAAATGAAGCATATTTAGGAGATGGTATTTCTCTGCATTGGATCCATGAAAATGGAGAAATGAGTGTGTTTTAGGGAAGCTTCCATGCATGGCTTAACAGCATTATTGGAAATGGACTGATTTACACTGGTATGGTCTGCTGATGTTCCTTGGAACTTAAGAGGGCATAGCAGCACATCTTTTTCATCATCAAAATGCTGCATGAATAGTTTGCATAATGGCGGTTTTCCATATATTGTGACTTTTCTAATTTCAACTACTGTTTACAATAATGACACTTAGCTGTTGCATGCAGCTTGTAATCAGTCGGTTGCAAAGTGTTTCTATAGAAAAGGTTAGTGTCATTATCTCCATTTACAGATGAGAACATTGAGGAAGAGGGAGGCAAATGACCTGAAGCTAATTTGAGAATACAACCTACTTTTCCAAACTTCAGTTGGTTTCTCTAGTCACTTGTCCTCGCTACCATATTATCTGTACTAGAAATAAGAGTTTCTGAACCTTACTAAAATATTAAAGTGTATACTGCTGGTTTTAGGTAAACAATCTTGCTTTACAGGTTCTTCCTTGGTTTTAGGGCTTCAGTTGTTCATGAATTTCTACACAATAGATAGAATACATAATGCATTTTAGCATTTTGAACTTTTTTTTTTTAAATATAGGTGTATTTAGTTTAAAGTTTAGATGTATAGAAAAATTCAACACAGGAGGGTTTTCTTGCATTGAATAATAATTTTTTTGTTGGGTTGTGGGTTGGTTTGTTTGTTTAAACTGGGGGGGAGTATTTTATTTCTCTTGATTTCCTGATATTTGTCAGAGCAGGATAAGAATTTTGTCATACTTTTGGAGAATGTCTGTCTTAAAACACCACTCAGAGGTGAAAGAAGAATCAGTTGATTTTATAGGACTCTGTCTTTCTTCTTTCCTCAAAGACGGAGCTAATCTCTCTGTCAACTTGACTGTCCTAATTTATAACTCAACACCCTTAGGCTTTATTCCTGCTCCCCTTCCAAGTAATTGACATGTCAATGAAAATGCAAGAGCAACCCCCCCCATGGGTAATAGGGATACTGAGACACTGCTGTTATCTTCTCTTCAAAGGATCTCTAGAAATGCCTTCAATTGATCCATTCCCGTATGCCATCTTTTAGTTTGTGTCAATCCAGAAGCAAGGGGGGGTTGTTTTAATTTAATCAGCATGACATGTGCTACATATACAAAGATTTATTGTTCTGTACTGATTTTTATGTGGCAGAATAATAAGCAAAATTAACATAGTCAGTAGTGTTGAATCATTATACTAGTCAAACCAAAAATAATAATAAAGAATACCTTCATTAGTAATATTTTTCAGTATTTGGAAGAAGATTTCTGTTAAGTTAAGCAGATGGAATCAAGCTTGAAAAAGTCAACTTCTGGTGGGTTTTGCAGGTGTTTGACATCTGTCTCAAACATTTGATGGTATTTCCACACAGCCTAATTAGCAAGGTCAAAAATCAAAGATGTGTATATAAAGCAACAATGACCAGACTGTAAGTATGAAACATAAACAGATTCTTGATATCCCATGATGATTTACTACTTGTGGGAAGACTTCATCTCCACATTTTATTTCATTGTTCACCTTCCTATTGTGAAGATATAATAGAAAAAAAAATATTTTGTGCTTGACGTAGCGACACATTTAGGATATGTAGGCAAAACCGTTCTTTTGGGTTCTTTATTTACTGTATTTCCTACTTTTTAGCTTACAGTCTCCTTGTATTTTTAACCTTTCTCTGTTGTAAAGAGTGACTGTAGAAGCATTTCCATAAATTTCAAAACCTTTTTTAAGTCACTTCAGGGTGTGGCTTCACCAGGGAAGGAATCTTCATTCCTTTAACTCAACTTTTCAATTTTGATTCTTGAGAAAGTTGCTTTTGAATAAACTGAATGTACTTAGGATTTTTTTACCCTATGTTAAAACAAAGAAAAAAAAAATCTTAGAAATAAACTATTTTGTCTTCTGGAATTCTTTGTGTTATCATTAATATTATTCAGCTTGTAGAAATAATGTGTTGCCATATTATTTTTTAATCAAAAAATGGGACATATTCCCAATTGACAGAAAACTGAAAAGATCCAACTCAAATGCTTCTTTGAAGAGTCAGGCTCATGAAATAACAGGTGTCAACTTAGTAAAAGGTGACAAACTTAATAAAGAATCTGGAGCAGCTGAATGTTGTTTCTGGGGAAGCATGTTTTCCATTTTCAAAACTGCAGATTTTAAGTCTGGATTCAATTTCACAAATACATTGGCTTGCCACAATACGTAGATCACAACTAGAGCAGGTAAATGCAATTTATATAAGCATGTAAATCAGAGTGTAAGCTTAAATACCCGTTCATGAATTAGATTTGTCTCATAATATTCCTATTAAGTAGGTAAATATCGTTGATCCTCATTATTTAGAGATCTGGTAGCATTAGCAAACACACATTATACTTCGGCAACAGAATTTCAAGCTTGTCAAATTGTTAGGACTTTTTCTAAATCAGTAGTAAGAGGTTCCTGATCTCCCACATAATTTAATCTTTTTGGTTTTGTTTCCTCTTCTGTAAAATGGGAACATTAATACTATATGCAAATTCAATATAAAAATGCACACAACAGTTTTTGCCACTTGTGAGATCAAAAACGGCTATAGCCAACTGTGTTGCACTGTTTTTAGGAAAACTTCTCACTGTGTTAAAATTCTTTTATGCAGTATAACCCACTGAAGTCATGAAACCATCAAAATGGTTTTGATAATGATGGTTGAATCCCAAAGCTTCCTAAGATTGTAGGTAACTGTGCTAGCTCAGCTAAAGCTGTTGTTGCTATAGTTATTCTAGTTTCTTCTACAACAATTAAATTATTTTGCAGAAATAGATATGGTGCGTGACAATATACGGAACATACGAAGACTTTTATTTAAGATATGCAAAGCACAGTTTTTTAAAAAAATCCTAGGTCCGTATTTGGCCAGATGATAATTAGATTTGCAAGAATCTGTATGGGTTTTAGGAGACCATCTAATTTATTTCTCTCATGTAAATTAATGCTTTTAACATATAGTCTCAAATGATGTTCTTTTATTCCAGACTGTAATGTAAATGATAGTGTATCAGTTTCATTATCCCTGGTGTATCAGTTTTATTATCCCTGGATGTGTTTACTTCCTTGATCAGAAGTACAACCAGGTGGTACCATCTTCTCACAACAATTTTACTTCCCTTTGAATGAGAATGGCTAATTTGAAGTTTGTGAAAGGCATATCCGTATGGAATTCATAGGATTTCATGTTGTGATACAGCAAGGAGACTTGCTAGAAATTGCCTGTTTCAGGCTGATGATGCAAAACTAGACATCTGTTAAATTAACATCTATCTAACATTTTTGCCTTTCAGTCAAATGCATTCAAAAAATTTAAATCTTTTTTAGCTGTCAAAACAATCTGTTACAAGATATTTATTTTTTTGTATAATGGGTTACTTAAGGAAAGCAGCATGTGGTTGAGTGAACCACACCTATGCTGCAGCTTTTCCAGATCTGTATTACCTATGAACTACTGGAAAATGTACATACTTAAGTGATCACTTTTGAAAATTTAAATAAATAAAGTAGAACTCTATACTTCTTAACCTATTGGATCCCTTTCTAATTCGTGTTTCAAACAAAAACAAAACCCAAGCTTCTAATGCTAATTTTGGTAAAAAACTTAGAAGATGTCACCCTGCCTTTTTGTCTTAAAACAGTCCATAGGATGATAAATACTTCCCTGTGATAAATCACAGTGTGAACAAGCCTGCATTCACCTACAAGTTAGTTTGTTTCTTTGCTTAATTTAGGACATTCATTACTTCTCACATAGAGGAGGATATTATAACACATTATCATTTACAATTATGTATAATTTTAATAAAAACCTGTAATAGATCCTAATAACGACCAAAGCAAAAAAGTCTTTAATGCCGTATATAGTGCTGCATTGTGCTGGATTCTCATTCCATCAAAATATGGCTTGTGTATCCTGGTGACATATTCGGTACGCTTTTATGTGCCCCCTTCAATCATGCAGCAGTCTGCCCTGCCCTATCCTGCAAGAACATTACTGTGATTTTTTCCAGATTAAATTCAGAGTGAAATCCTGGCCTCATTAAAGTCAATGGGCCTGCTACCTCTAAGTCAGTGAAACCTAAACTGACTGCTTGCTTCGCTGTATTTTCTAACAGACACACTAGAAGTCCAGCGTTAGAGCTGTTTAAATTATTTCTTTCAGATGAACTTATTCGTATACATTTCTTCAACTTTTCAGTTTTGATTTATGTGCTTGAAAAATGGGGGTTTGTTTTGCTTTGCTGTTGTTAGTCCCATAGCACATAAAAAGCATGTGTGAATGTGAGATATTTTGCTCTGGGAATAGTCAGTAGCTTTGTAGACGGGTGAGATTGGAAATACTGAGGCTGTGACATACTTCACATCTGGGGAGACAAGAAATGTGTCACCCACACCACTGTGGCCCTTCAGGGGCCCTTCGGGGCTCATTCATGGTGTAGTTTTGGATTTAGTTTCAAAGCAGGGAGAGCGTTGTATAAAAATATTGCAATAAGTCACTGTATTTCATTAGTTATTAATAGAAAACTTCTAAGTGCCCCGGAAGGAATCTCTGTGAGCTTCCATGTCAGTATATTTTCAGAGAGACAGCATTAGAACATTGAGAACATATGGGGACATAGACTATGGAAATCATTCATTTAAATGTCACTTTTATCTTAGATTTGTCATCTAATTTTAATATGTTGAATGCCATGAATATGTTTAATTGTAGTTTGCTTTACAGTAAGTTGTATTTCTTACTGCTGACTGCAGCCAAAATACATACATGTTAATTATAATTTTGGTGTTTTTTAAAGCTAGCTATTTTATTTTTGCTTTGAGAAATATGCTATGTGTATAACAGGCTGCAGAAACTCTCTCTTAGGGTTTTGGGAAGAGTTCAGAAACAATTTTACTCTAGTGAAGACTTAATTACAGTGAGATAAATGGTGCTAGTACCAGAGGAAGAAAAATGAAAACTTTTAAGATCACACTGTAAACTAGTGTACATTGGTAGAGCCCTATTGACTTTAGTGGAGTGTATAGCATTTTAGGACTTTGTCACATAGGAATAAATAAACCCCAAGTCACACCTGAGCATCACCGAACAGCAGCACCCTCCGTTCCCCCGCGCCCATTCACAGCAGTCCTCTTTTCCACCTCCCGCTTCTTACCCTCTGCCCGCTAGCAGGGCGCAGGCAGGCAGGGTCGGGCGTGCCGATGTGCCAGGTCTAACAGAACAGGTGATTTTGGGATTGTGTCAAAACCCTTCTGTCAGTAGGGACAACAACTTTGGTACCTGTTCTGTACTCATGTTTTTTTGTGAAACTTTTAGGAACTAGACCTTTGAGATTCACACAAATTTGTGTGTACTTGGCTGTCTAAATATTTCAAGGAAGGACTGGCAGAGAAGCAGATTTTCTCAAAGAGACAGAGTAAAACTGTACCAATGTTATTGTTTGATTTCTAAAGCCATTGGCCTTCATTATAGAAACCAGAATTTCATTTTTTCCTCTTTATTATTGTTATTGTGTCTATTCTTTAAGAGTCACAACATACTTCTAATGTATGATAATTTTAAAGTCTTGCTATTTTTAGGTGCAATGAACTGTGACAAGCTGAAGCATGAGCTTTGCCTTCTCTGGGCAGAGGTAGATTGGCTATAATCTTTACTAAAGATGACAATAATTGTTACAGCCTCAGGGCTGTACTATAGGAGCAAGAAGTGTAGGTATTAACAGTTTTTTTTCCTACACTGCTTAATAAAATGAAACCTGTGCTTTTGTTTGATATGCTAATAGCAGTCCTTTTTTGTTTGTTAGGGAAATGCTTATTATGCTGAAGCTTCGTTCTGATCTGACCCGGCCCTAAGGTAATCACTGGCCAGTTGATCCTAATATCCCATGACGCAAGCACTGCCAGTCAGTCCCCGTCAGAGTGAAGGGTCACTCAAAGTCTCCAGCTTACGCATGCCAAGCCATACAGGTTCTTACAGGCTGCTGCTGTCATCCTGTCTTTCTCTTACCTTCCCCTCATAAGTCTGTAGCTTCCTCTTCACATTCCTCCCACCTCTGCAGGAGGGACTGCTGGCCAAAGGCAGATAGCTGGCTTTTCTGAAAACCCTGGGAAATGGATGGGGTAGTTTTTTGCCCAAGTTGACACTGAGAACATATCATTCCTAACTGCTGCTGAACACTCACTGTTACCTAAAGCTGGAATTACATGTGTTCTGAGCAGCAAGCTGTACCTAAGAGGTATATATATTTTGACCAGTTGACTGCCCATAAGCACCAGGACAGACCATATAGAATGTGTCATCTTTTAGCCACTGGAGGCCAAACAATGGAATTTTTTTTGCTGACTACAAAATTGTGCTTGGCGCTGTTAGGAAATGCTAGTTCAGTAGGGTAAAAACTATGCAAACAGTAAAGCCCAAGAACCTCCACAGTTCTTGTGGGAGTGTGGGCAATGTACCTCCAGGCATAGGTACAAAAAATCTGAAGAATAAGAAAACTATTTTCAAGTGCTTCTTCCTTAAAATGGGAAAATGGGTTCTTGGCTTTATCTCTTTTTTTTTTTTTTTTTTTTTTTCCTTAAATGAATACTGTTCTGAAGAAGCAGATTTTGGGAGCATTGTGCTGGGAACAAAAGGATTCTTTCAAAGACTTGTTGCTCAACCTTGTTTACAGGATTTTTCTTTTTCCAGAGCCTTCTAAAGTCTTCTCAATTATTTGCTTCCCTAATGTATTCATATTTGCTAGAATGAAACCTTGCTCTACTTTGAAGAGGACTGTACCAAGTGCAGTGGTTCCCAGTCTTTTCTGGGTGTAATGCTAGCTCAGAAAACTGGCAATGACTTCTCTTTCCCCGGATCTCTGTCAGTGTCCTCTCATTCTCACCAGGACTCCTGATACTTCCTCACTTGTTCCTCTGTCTCAGGATTGCTGCAGCTGCTTCCACGGTTGTCTGTGCTGCTTCCTCCTTGACCTCAGCAGCTCTGCTGTTGCCCAACAGCAGACCTAGCAAGTCACAATGCTAAGCTGAAATGACTCAGGCCAACTCTAGCGTTTTTTAAGGCATTTCAGGACTGTGCTTGCTAGCATATTTTCCTTCCAGCATTTCCTTTTCTAGCATAGTTCCCATGCATTACGACTTTCAAGGCGCCGTGCCATGCCTTTCTGTCAGGCACCCATAATGTCATGCAAACATCATGCCTTGGTGGGTGAGGAACAATTGCACTGGTGCATGTGGCATTAATAATAATTATGATCATAATCATCTTTGGGAATACATTAATATTGTTTTCTTACATATGTATTAGGTTAACACAGCTAAATAATCATAATTAGCAATTAGAAAATTTTGTGTAAACATTAGTTATTAAACCCTTAAATGGGTCCTGTGAGGTATCATTACCACCATTATATAAACAGAAAAAAATTGACCACATCAAAGATAATTGTCTTTCCCAAGTTCCAGCAGTGAATCACAAACTGAGATGTGATTTGATCTCCAAAGCCCTATTTCAGTCATGGATTTTGCATGCTTTAACACACTGACTCCCAGGAGTTCAATGTAACTTGTCTGAACAATAAAAATATTATTGTTTACATTCTATTTTCTAGTCATCACACAAGAAATAAGTTGTCAGTACTAGCCCTGTGGTTTTTTTGGTGTCCATATTGCAAATAAAATTTTTTTTTTTGTATTTGGGATGACTTCCATAACTGTATTAGTAGTTGTAACCTTAGGTGTTGTTTTCTACTTTGAAATAAAATTACTGAAGCAAGATATTACCTGAAAAATGAAAAGATATGTTCGAATGTTGTTGAAAGTTAACCCAAATGGCACAGAAATGTCATACATAGTTGATTATAATCATGCTTCTGTGTAGAATGTTATTTTTGTATATTGCTCTAGTCTGTTTATAACCATTAAGAAGGGAATTATGCATAGTAATGTGTCTAGATTCCAAGGAAGTTATTTGGCCTGTACATTATAATTTTTATTTGTTGCTTGGCTGCAGGACAGCATATGGAGTCATTATCCACTTAATAAACGAAATAGATGCAACCTCCCTTCCCACTCGGTGAGTGTTGGTATGGGAGTCGGTAGCATCTGTCACCTGTGCAGACAGACTGAGAGGTGGAAGTGCAGTTGGGGCTCTCATTTCTGCCTTTTCCAAGAAGGGTTGTTTGGTTTGGTGTTTGGTTTTTTTTTTTTTTTTTAATTTTGCTACCTAGAATAACAATCATTTCCTAGGAGCGTGTAGGTGATGCAATGGCAATGTCTGTTTGCACTGCTGAAGAGAGCACACTCCTGTCCCCGTGGCCCGTATACGTGAGGCTCCTCAGCGTACCGTGGATGGTACCTAGCATGTTCCAATCTGGGAGATGCAGATGCCAAAGTGTGACAGGTACAGCTGAGGAGGTAAGCTCGATGTACTTTGAGGCCATAGGGGAGCTGGCTGAGGTAAGATTCCAAGTAAGTGCTTTGCTTAAAGACTCAGTCAAATATTGAGTAGCCAGAGCAAAAACATTTCCATGTTTGCGTATTGTTCTTTGGAATATGTACAGATTCTGCATGTCCTTGTCTCCCTCTGTTGTTCAACTCCCTACTCTTTTTCTGTGTGCTTTTTAATGTTTTTTTGACCTTGCTGAATTGTAATGGAGTGGCTAACAGGGCAACTAAACTTTAATAAGGTTTTATTTTACTATAACTTTATTTAAAGCTTTCAGTTCTGACTGGACTCATATAAAAAGTAATTTTTTTCATTCAGCAGTGGTGTAGTTAAAAATTCACTGGAATTCTGTGTTTAAAATTGTTAAGCTAAAGTGAAAACTATACACCTTAATTGTTCACATTACTAGCAGCTCTGAGTTGTGCTAATTTTGGTTTTTATGCATGAGCGAAGCCCACAGTCTATCCCTGCTCTCTAAGAAAATAAAAGATCTGTTTCTTGAGGCACTTACAGCATCAGCCTTGTCACGCTGATGGCTGTGGCGAGACAGAATTGCCATTAGCGTTAGCCCTTTGGCATCTCTTTTTGATCAGTGAGCCCTGCCGAGCTGTTCAGGTATTCATCGCGCATCACAGCCGCAACCGGTATCCAAAGGCGCTCTCTGCTCGTGTCTTTCTGGAGCTCTTTCTCCGCTCAGACGTTGTCAGTTCTGGTTTGTATCAAGCACTGCTCCTCTCCCGCCCCCCTCGCCCCGGCAGGGCCGGCCCGGGAGGCGCCCGCAGTCCCGCTCACTGCCCCCGCCGCTGCCCGGGCGGTCCTGGGTTCAAGGGAGGGATCGCGGGGCCCGGCGGGCTCCCGAGGGGCCGCTGCGCCCGGCCGGGCCGCCTCCTCGTGGCACACGACGGTCATTTCTCTCTTGTCCCAGAGAAAACCCCGGTGCTGGAAACCCCCTTCAGGTGGGTGTTAAACGCGGGGGCCGTGCCTGGGGACTCCCGCTGGCGGCCCGGACCCCCGTCCCACGCCCGAGCCACCGCCCCCCCGCCGCGGGGACACTGGCTGCTCTGGGGAACCACCCGCCCCCCCGGCCCGGCGCCGCTGGGGAGGAGGCGGCGGGGGCGGGAGCCGGAGGGGAGGGGAAGCAGCGCCGGGGGTCCCGCCCGCCCGCAGGGGTGTGCTGCGCCGCGCGGGAGGGGCCCGGAACGCCCGGCCGCTCGCCAAGGGCCAGCCCAGGGCCGCTCGTCAAGCGGCCGCAGCAGGGGGGGTGCCGGTGTCTCCGCGGGGCTTTTCCCCGGTGTCCTCGGGCTGGGGCCGCCCCTCAGGAGGGGGTGAGCGGGGGCCGCGGCGGGCAGGTCCCCGCGGAGCGTTGGGGGTTTCTTCAGGAGCGGGGCGGTTCGTGCAGCTTCTGTGTCCGAGCTCAAAACAACCCCCCCACGACACCTCCCGCCCCCCCCCCCCAAACAAACCCCAAACCGAAACACAACCACCAAAAAGCCCCTCAACCAACCAAAAAACCCCACCCACGTAACCCAAGCAAAACTCAGGATTGATTTATTTACTTTTATCCTGCCTTTTCTCCCCGTTTCAGGAGGACTGAACTCAGACACTGCCGAGGCGCCCGGGGCCGCCGGGGCCCTCCTGGGGCTGGGGGGGGGGGGAGCGAGGTTTGGTGTCTCTTGGCCCGAGCGCTGTCACCGGACAGGCTCCGCCTCGGCAGTTTCGGCGCTCGGTGCGCGCTGCGCTGCAGACGAAGGCCCCGAAGGTGGGCGCTCCGCCGCGCAGCCCCGCCGCCGGTGCCGCCCGCCCAGCCGCGCCCGGTGCCGGGGAACACCGGCTGTCCTCCCGTGCCCCGGCGGCGCCTTGCGGGTTCGGCGTTCCCGCGGGCCAGGCTCAGCCGCAGCCGCGCACCGAGCGCGCTCAGGGGGACGCACCCAGCGCGGCGGCTGCTCCGCACCCCGCGGCGGGGGGACGGGGGGCGCCGCTCTGGCCCGCGCGGGCGGCGGTTGGGCGCGCCCCGAGGGGAGGCGGTGGCCGCCCTCGGCCTCCTCCCGGGCGGCGCCCGCGGGCGCGGGGCGGGGCGGGATGGGCGGTGGTTCCCCGGAGCAGCCGGTGTCCCTCGGCGGGGGCCGTGGTGGATCCGGCGCGGGACGGGGGGACGGGCCGCCAGCGGCGGGCGGGAGTCGCTCGCCCGCTCCCCGCGGGTCCCGGCAGAGGCGGCGCCAGGCCCCCCCCCGGGCCCGGGGGTGTCACCGGTGGCCCGGCAGCGCGGGGCTGCGGGCGGGTTGCGCTCGGGCCTTCTTGTAGAGAAACGCGCGGGTGGCTTTAGTGTCAGGTGCCTTATCCTGGAGTAACATTTCCGTCCCGCTACCTTTACGGTAAACATCTATTTTGTCTTGTGAGCTTTAAACATCAGCAGGTGTTGAAAGTATTTCAATAACACCCTTTCATTGCTCTTAAAGGACTTCTTGACAAGCATAAAGAAATGTTTCCATTCTGGTGAATACCAGAAAACGTGGTGAAACTACTTGGGCCTTGAATCAGACATTACCTATGATGGGGTAATGGGTTTGCCTAATTCTTATCACACTGAGAAGCATTTTCAAAATTAAATTCACAGTACTATATGTTTCTTCACACTTTTTTTTTCTTTGTCATGAACATGTATCAGTTGATGTCAATTAATGCTCTGTGAATTTGGCTAACAGAAAATCTGTTACAGCTGAGATAAAAACTAGGTGACACAATAGAGATAAGAAGGGCAACAGAATGTTTAAAACCTCCTTTATGACTTATGCATTGCATGACTGCAGGCATGTCCTTTATACTAAAAAAAATCGCAACAGCATAGTATTGCTTTACATTATTATAGTTACTTTGAAACCTTAATCAGCAGAAAATCTATCATGAATAAGGGGTAAGGTTGTATAAAATTCCATCAGGAATCCAAACGTTTTCCCACTGAGGGCAACAAGCACAATTTTAATGTAGAAAAATGGGGTATTTTGAAAAAAAAAAAGGGGGGGGGGAGGGGATACCGAGTCACAGAGAGAGGAAGTGTATTTTTAAAAGCCCTAAAAAAAACCCAGGAGGTTCAGGGAAAGGGGAAATGAGGCTTATTGAACAATTTGAGCATTTATGAGATAGTCTCTCTGGGGTTTTTTTCCAAGATTGGACCCCTTAAATGTCATGCTTTTGGTGTCGTGCATTATGACGAGCACTTTCCAGGAAATGTGTGTGGTGACTCCATCATATTGTATAGCATAGTTCATATCTATTCCTGGCAGCTTCCAGGTTTTTTAGGTATTCAGCATCTGAAATTGTGCCATTTTATTCCAGATTTCATAAGTAAGAGTCAGGTTATTGTAAAAGAGAGTTGGCTGATAAGTAAAGTTTTGAATTGCTTCTGTGATTGTCCCAGGAGAGAGAATGTCAAAAAATGACAATGGCTGTAATAAACTGGTTGGTTGAAAAATATTAAAAGTAAAAATAGTTAACACTTCTTTTTTTGTTAACTACTTTTTTCACGTTGTCAGAAACTGTTTATTGGAAAGCTTTTGCTCTAATGTCTCTGACTTCATAAAGTTGAAGAACATTTCAAATAACAGCCAGGTAGTTCACCGGTGCTTTTAGTCATCTGACTGGAAGAAATGACATAGTCTCAACTGAGTTTCCATGGAATCAAAAGCTGTATATTCTAAAGACAAAAAGATATGGGGGAAAAATATTGAATGTTATAATTAAATTTTGTTTAGTTTTAAATACAGCAAGTTACTTATTATGGATCTTTTTAAGAGAATGAACATACTTAAACATCTTGCTATTCCTAATGGGATCTGATTGCGTTTCAGCCCCGTGAAACAGTTGTCTTAAAACCAGAGCTAAAATGTGCATTTAATTCTTTTTTTTTAAAGTTTTAATCATTTCTAATGTCATCTTTGCTTTTTATAGAACTTCTAATATACATATGCTTTTTTGAACATTTCTGTTGCTTTTTAACAATTTACTTAAAATACTGTCTTAAAGTTCTCAAGAGTCAATCATGTCGAGTTCTTGCTGTTCTCAATATTCTAATCAGTACTTTACATTTACCAAATTTTTTTTTACTCTCTTGCTTCACTATGCATTCTCTGTTAGTGGTGTGACAGGGATAAAGACAGGAACAGCTGTTCTGGTTCATACCAAAGGTTCATCAAAACCAATATCCTATGTCTGATGAGAGCTGATGACATGCCAAGAAAAGTGTTTTAAGGGTGCTTTTATATGCCATGTCAAGCTTTCTTGGTGGAATTTTACTCTCTATTCTGAACCACAACAGACGGATAGTAAACCAGGCTTTCTTGAAACTACCCACCCTTTTCTTAGCTACTCATTTGTTTGAGTCATAGTATAGATACAGCATGAAACTGTTTAATAAAAAACCTCTTGACTCATGTTGTAAGTAGGACTCCACACATATGCAGGCAGCAAGTAGGGACTGACTGTGCCGTTGTTTTTATGTACTGTTGTTATAGCACTGCTCGTATAGCAGTGTCTCCAGTGTTTCCTACATCATCACTACTGGTATAAAGTTAACTGTTCATCATGGGTCTGTTATAAATGTGCAGAAATGGAAGTCTTTGGAATTCTCTAGGGGTCTTTCAGCTGACCTAGTAGATTGAGAGGGCTTTACAATCTTCTTTCATGAGATAAGTGGAATTTTAGGTGTTCTATTATAGTATATGACTATTCCACTTGATCATTACATGAAACAGTTCGAAGCATTTAATGAATTGTCAGGTGTTACTAGTAGGGTAAGACCTAATCCTGTAAAACCATTGCACTATAAATGTGAAAACTGGAGTTTTGATACAGAAATTGTGCATGAGGACATGAGTAAACAGGAGCAAGTGTTAAAAAGTAAGACCTTTGTCCCTGTTTTCCATTTCCTCTACTGTGCCCTGTATTCGAGATGGAGAGCCATTTTTCTGTTTTCATCTTGGAATTTTGTTCTTTAATAACTTTTTCCTTTTCTCTTCATTTTTTGGTCATCTCTTGCAGACTTATTTTCCCTTCTTAGGGAACTCTTTCCCATTTGAAAGTGTTTTAGGCATCCTTGGCACATGGCACAGGTCGAGCTCAGCCCAGACAAGTCAGCAGGTCTTTGGACCCTGGCATAACAACAAATAATTTAATGAGGTTTCTAGATTTGGTTCTGTGCTTCCACATTATCAAGGAAATACACCTGTGCCAAAATCAGCTCACAAAAAAGCGTGTTTTCTGACGAGCTCTCATTATTGAGGAACGACAGCAGTGGCCTTTTAATTTGTTGACATCCTTCAGCTTTTTGGCGTCTGTATCTGTAGGTGTAGCAAAGCAATGTACGTAGCATCTGGAATTGAATTCACAGCAGAAATAATCCCAGAATAGAAGTCAGCCTGAATATAGGTCAAGTTAGTGCATAAGAAACCAACACATCTTCAAAGCTGTGGCTCAGAGAAGTACTGAATGCTCAAGGGTATACTTAAGGGATGAATGTTGCATATTAATTCAGAGGACTGGGCAGTAAAACTAAGCTTTCTTCAGTTTTTAAGTGTGTTGCCCAGTACTCTAAAATAAATTGTACGCTCTGTGAAGCTACGTACTCTGTTGACTCAGTGTAGATTTGTACTTCATGTAGAGAACTTAAATTGTCTGGTAGCGAAGAAAATCCGAGCCATACAGCTCTCTCTGGCAAGCTGGCCTTTGTCTTTGCAAGCAGAACATACCTATACAGTGTGGAGGAGCTTTCAGCCATTGTTGTAGGAGGAAATCATGACAGGTCAACCTGTAGCTTGTAGGTAAGTTATTCTTTCCACCCTAATATTAACAGAGGCACGGGAGGGTCACATCAGCTGGCTGCCATTTAGGCACAGATGAAGTTTACTGCTGTTTTAAAAAATTTAAATCTTCTGTGGGAGATACTTCAGGAATTGTTTGATGTACTGATGATAGTCTTAAAAAGCCTTAGCTTCTGTGACTGTATTCAGAGCTGTAATTGGAGTAAAAATTCTAAACAGAAATGTCCCAAGCAGACAGTAGTACAAGTTGGTGCCACAAAAGTCTGAATTTTGAAATGTCATTTTAATGTATATTCCTCTATGGTTTTACAAGTAAATACAATGGGGGAAGGGGTTGAATTACATGTCCTTTGAAATTAGCATTCCCAAATAACCAGGAACATACCGATTATCTCCTATTTTAGTTCTTCTGTCAAGCAAAATTTACAAAAGTACTGATTTCCATTCATGAAATGAAATGACTGTTTCCATAATATATTAACACTTCTTTTATGAAATAGAGAAAACTAAAAATTAACTATATAAACAAATGACAACTTATATATTAGTTATTATCACTTACTGAGTTGACAGTGATAAGAATCAGAGAATATTTTCAGTAGCCATTAAGAAATCCATATGACTCAGAGCCAAATTACAAGCTGCTTCTACTGAAGAAGCTTCTGCTGATATTTTCTCTTTGTTTCCTTTGCATGACACTTGGCTATTTTGTCTATCATGTAACACTAGCAGTCATAGAGAAATTTGTTCAATCATGCATATAGTGAGTAAAGTTGTAGTGTTTTGACCAAACGGATGTCATAAACAATTTTAATTTTCAATGATGCTATCACATGGATTCAGTTATGCTCAAAAAGCAGTATTGAGGTGGATTTATAATTCATACCAGCAATAGCATCACATGTTTTCCTTCACCCTGCCAGGACGTTACGTGTAGCTTATGCTTGTGCAAGGCCTTTAACTTGTGCCTCTCACCAGTAAAATTATGTCTGATTGTGACACTTCTTTTACCACACCAGTTTCACTTCTTGTCATAAATTGGACACTGGGAAGTTAAGTACAGACAATATAAGACACAAGGGATTTTCTTGTATGCTCTGCCTCTGTTCTAGCCCTTGTGCTAGTCTACTGTATTTCCTCTGAGCAGCGAACAGATCGCAGTCTAGGGAATGGTGCTTGGGGAGGGATGATGAGCCTCACAGTGCCGTTCTACTTTTATAGTGGTTGTGGTGTAAGAGAAAGTTCCAAAGGTATTACTGAAACAAGGTTTGTGGGGGAAAAAGGTGGTATGTTTTATTAAACCAACCGATATAACTGAAGAAAAATAGATGCTTTCAGACACAGTCTTTCTTCAGGTCTGAAACAGAAGAAACAAAACCAGAAGGTTGGAAAAATTAGTTTTGTGTTCATGCCATCCAAAGAAGAAGTCTTTACTAGATGTAAAATACAGAAGGATATTAGTAAGAGAAAATGGCCATTAGCTCTTTTGTGTAGCCAGAGGCTCTCATATAGTTCCCAAGGATATGTAATCAATGAGTATTTCTGGCCAGTAGCCCCTTTAATAGGTATTAGTACTTTTAAAGTCTTTTGCCACTTTATTTCACCATAATTTGCTGCATGACACTCCATGTTCTAGATAACACTGTCAGTGTGTTTTCCTGGCGGGGGTTGTGGGAAGGGGGATTCAGCATCATTTGAACAATGCAATTGTGTTGAATGTTCTTTGCTATTCTATTACTATGCAAGTTTTGAATGACAGACATAGCGTATGCGTTTGCATGCAGGCTAATGAAATCCTAGACCTAAAACAAACAGAAGGAGGATCCAGATTTCTAGTAGAGTAGAGAAGTAAGGGATCAAGAGGTTTTCTGTGATTAAACTTGACTTGGCTTCCTCAGGTAAACTGAGGGAAAGCTCTGATTAGTTGTTTTCTCTGTAATCATAAAAATATTAAAAAATGGTCTGGAAATCAGTTATTTCAATCTCTGCACAAAATGACATTACTGGTACATTTCATTGCACAGTTATTTTGTAATGTTCTATGGTGTGGTTCCTGTATGCTACGGGAGTACTGCTGGAGGAAGCTTAAGTGGAAGCACATTTAGCAGCAGTAAAATACAGTTTTTGCACTCATGTTAGTCAAAGACCTAGCCTGTCTTATGGAAATGTGGCTGATTTATAGAATAACTTACTTCCATAGGAGAATAGCTTGCTTGGCTCACTGGAGCTGTCAGGACTCAAGCAGTTCAGTGTCCAAACATTTTTAGTTCAAACACAAGGTCAGTTCTTGTAGAAAAGAATTTATTTACTATAGTATGTAAGCTTAGTTTTAGCCACACAATCTTGTATCTTTCATGAAAACAAACAAACAACCTGCATGCATGTCTTCAAGTGTTTTGTTGACCCTGGATGTAAACACAGGGTTTTGATTGCGTTTTGGATTTGCAGATAGTCCTGTGAGAGTGAATAAATACTTCTAGAAGTACGTATAGATGCGTGCGCATTTTTTTGAAAATTGTTGTCATGAATATAATCTAGTACTTTGTAAGATACGTGGAAAGTGCTTGTCAAGACTTCCGTGAGAAAAGCGATTTACCAATAAGGGTGAGAAAATACAAAATGAAATGGGAAATAGAGAGGAAAAGTCCCTTCCCTAATTGTCACTGTTACTCACTTTAAGTGTGCGCAGGCATGTACCTATGCACGCACTGCATAGGCAGAGTGAGCTTCTTAGAGGAACTTCGGGCTTCCTTTCTTTTTTTTTTTTTTTTTTTCCCCACTAGCATGTTTACTAGTAATAGGAAAAATTTGCAATAACTGAATACATGTTTCTCTCTTTCTCCTTCCTTCTCCTGTCCCCCTGAATCTTCAGGTGGTCTTTATTTCCTTCGTGTCTGGAAGAGAAAAGAGGAGGCCTTTAAAACAGCTACAGCTTCATTTAGATTCCTCACACCAACAGAGCAAGGAGAAATACTTGATGTAAACCATCACACAGAATGCTCCTTTGCTACATCAGGCTAATAATACTGTATTGATACACACATGGAGAGAGATTTAAAAGCCCAGCGTTCTTATGAATATTTTTCTCCTTACAGTAAATTTTACTCTAAGCTCATGTGATGAAGGCTTCTCAAGAAGATTGTTGAGAATCTGGTTTTAATGGATCCATATTTATGTAAATGCATTGCCAATCCCCAGGGGACAAAAAATAATTGGTGAAACACTGGAACAACCACAAATTTAGCAGTAAGTGTGGGGTTTGGGACAGTTTGCAAGCTTAAAGAGTTGTTTTTCAAGTTTTATTTTACAAATATGAAAACTGGATTCCATCTGCTCAGATCTTAATATGATGGTTTGTGGTGAGATTCTGGAGGTTAACATTTGTAGAAAAAATCAATTCTTGTAAAATTTGTGATACAATAATGATACAGAAGTACTCAGTGTTGAAATTGGCCACTGATTCCCTGATAATCATTCGTGAACTCATCTTTATAACCTCCTCTCTGGAGCTGGGAAATCCTTACAAAAGAGGATACCGAGTTGTGCAGAGCTGTTAAAACATTTTTTAAAACTAGCTAGGTGCCTTAAGACACAGATGCCTGAACGTAGCACTATGTGACTTGCATAAGCTAACACAGAAGTATGCTATACAGTTGAGATCTAGATCCAGATTTCCAGAATCTTATGTCACCAACATAGTGCTTTCTTCTTGCTAATAGAGTTGAGATGCTAGGATCCAAGGGGAGGCCCAAATAGGATGTTGCAGCAAAGAGAAAATACATGTTCTTTTTCAGGTTTGTTTACATTTCTGCTGTCCTCTTAACCTTACATCTCCATGTAATAGCCAAGTCTGATTGTGGACTCGTGTTGGTCCTGCAGATAAGTATTATGCCTTTTGGCCAGCTGATCAGTTGCCAGTTGGCTAAAAGCCTATTTGCCTTTCCCTTCAAAAGGTAAAAGGTATAAACAGCAAATTACAGAAGCTGTGCTATTGCTACAAATGGTATATATAGTTAGAAAAAACCACCAACCAAACAAAAACCCAAACAACCCCCACACACACACCACCCCCATCTTGCATGAAAACAAACCCCACTTGTATGAGGACTTAGTGTGTGGACCTTTTCTAAATGAGTAGGAATTCATAATTAAATTTGAAATTTTAACTTTAGCTTTTAGCCTGTAATTACTTTTTTTAAAAAAATTAAATCTGATTGTGTATCTGATGGATTCCTTTAAAAATGTTCATTCTGGGTCACATTTTTTTATTCTCCTACTACTTAATGCAACTTCATATAGAAATAACAAGATAAATAGAAGAAAGTGTCTGTAATACCTCTTTTTTTAAAACACAGATTTATCAATGCTAATATGCTTTGTTGCTATGAAAACTCAGTTATCAACATTAAACATTTGTTCAGTCATTTGTTTATCAGTGGCAGTTTGTTAGTAGTTATAACTAGAATTCCATCTGCCAGTTAAACTATATTGTAAATTGATGTAGAAATTAGCAGCTCCTGTTTTTTGGGGGTGGGGGGAGGTGTCTTTCCTAATGAATATATGAACTTAATTGCACATAAATGCATCTCTAGAAGAGAGTTGAGGGGAATCTCAGGTATACTGCACACAAGTATGCCAATCAGGCGAAAACAGGCACACATTGTGATTATCTCAGTTTTCAAACCTGGAAGAGACAAGAATGTGTTGCTAAATGAGAGAGGCAGTATGTCATGCTCACTGAGATAAAAACAGAAGCTGCCAGACACTTTGGCTTTATTCTGCGGATTCTTTGCTTCAAAACTCTCCTATCTTTTCTTCATGCTTATTCTCCCTCACATTCTCATTCTTTCTCTTTCTCTCATTGCTGTCTCGATCTCTCTCTTATTGTTCTCTCCCTCTTTTCCTGTCTTTGATGCACATACGTTGTCACATTTCATTGACTCTCCCCTCTTCTCTGTTCTTACACTTACGCCTAGTGGTGCTTTAGCCAGAGCTTGCAGCCTCTCAGGCGAGTTTTAGTCATGTGTGAAGCTCAGTTTGATCGAGCGCTCCTTTTCTGCCTTTTCACTCTTGCAAAAGATTAAAAGGTGGCGTCACATCGCTCCCCTGCTCTTTCCCGCAGGAGGGACTTAAAAGGGACAACAAAAACTAATCACTTTCAATAAGCGTTTTCTTGCAAAAAAGGGACTTAGCTGTGCAATTTGAGGCTGGTGGTGAGCATTGGGAAGGCTAGAGGATGCTTCATACTGCTAACAAGGGAAGGAAGCCTTCAACTGAGGCAGGTAAGAAGTGCCTGAATCCGAATGTTTTATGGAGTGGCTTGGTCAGAGCGGTAGATTTTCAGCGTTTTGTAACTGAGGCAAGCAACTGCAGCAAGAGGCAGCATCGGTGTTGTATCAGATTCCTTTTGTTTAAGATGTAAAGTATGTGCTATAAATTGAATTAGAAATGGGTTTGTGAAGATGCTGTATTCACACCGAATGATTGTTTTCCCCCCTTTTCTCTGTGTATCAAAATAAATCAGAGAACCAGCTTTTGTGAAAGCTGGACTTTGCTTAAGGTTAAATTCAGTGCTTAAATCTCGGCATAAGAAAAGCTTTTGAGTCTTATAACCCTCGAGGAGCTTGGCATTCTGCAATCTGGTTGCAACAGCTGAACTAAAAATTAATTGTACTTATTTACTATTTATTTAGTACGGTAAAATCTAGCACTGAGTTTAGGTCTAGGTGAATATGGTTTGTTTGCCTGGCATTTCATCGGATGAATAGCTATACCCTTTTAGACATACTGTAAAACCTATTTCGTGTTTATGTTTTGTAAATTGAGATTAAGTAGCATCCTGAATGAAATACGTGACTAAAACTCATAAACTGCATCTGTGTTTAGTAAAGCAATCACCAAATTAGAATAATGGATTTATGTCAGTTGTCAAATGGAGTTAACTCTGAAAGTGCTGTCCACAAGTGCACTTGGATTACAATAAAGGGCTTTCTGTTTAACCGTTATTGAGAGGAGCTCATTTATCAGGCAAAGCCTACGAACTTAAGTCTTGTGATAATATAAAATTATATAGCTGAAAGTGTTTGTGGTTTTGGGAAATCTGCCCTTTTATTCTCTATAAAAATACATTGAAGATCTATAGGGATTTCAAAGGCAAAAATAATTTTAATTACTCCTAAAATGTTACATGCCGATAAGTGCTTTGTATTCACAACCGGAATATTTAGCTATTGGGACTTCTGTTTCTGATCTTCACTGTCTTTGGTGCCTTTTTTTCTCTCCCTACATTTCTGCACTTCTATTTTACAGTTGTTCTCTGTATGAACAAACTAAGACTCTAAATAGAAGGAAGGGATTCTGAGCAGCAGTGATGCTCTGAATTTCATTGTCATACTGAAAAGTGAACAAGCAGTCAAGGATAGTTAAGACCATTATTAAGTATTTAAAGGAAAGCAAATAATATTTCAGTGATCAGAGTTATTTGTAAAAGTAGAGTACTAATTAACTGGCTCTGAAAGCAGAGCTATGAAAAGCTAACTTTATGAGCTGTCATAGAGTAAACATTGTTTGATAGGTAGATTTTAGTGTTGCAGACCTACAAATGAGCATACTGCAGATAGAAATTAATATGTTTACTTGAGAACTTTTGTCTTTATGCAAGTTTACCCTAATGACTCAATCCTGCATGCAGACCTACGAATGCGCAGTGCTATGTACCTTGCAAAATTCAGTGGCAGTGCTTTCTGTGTACATTTGCAGTAGCTGATTTTACAAGATAGGCAGTGACAAGCCACCACACAGCTGAATGGGATCAAGCCCCCAGGGAAGCCTAGTCTCCCATCAGTGTAGAGGGACTTCACGTGTTACTACTTTATCTTCAGTGGTAGTTAATGATACATATTCATCCTCATATAAAGGGACAGATTTTTTTTTCTGAGGACTTAAAATCAGACAAAAGAACTTGTACATGTTTCACTGATTTGTAGTGGACACTTTTACTTTTTAACTCTAGTTTTGTTGAACTTGTTATTGTTTATTATTTGACATTGGAATTGACATTACACCTCTCTTTCACCTTTCAAAATGTTTCTATATGTTCTTCCAAGCTTTTTTAGTGCTTCAGATCTGTTTAAGCACATGTTGGATCAAACTGAAATTAGGAGTAACTTGACTGACTAAAATGGAAGTCCTGGATGTAATGTGGTATTTTAAATGATATTTTGTGACTTAAATAAAGTGCATCTAAATGTAAATGGTAAATGACTTTTGATATGAATTAGTCTTAAAGAATTTGTTCCTTATGAAATGGCAGAAAACTAGAAGGTTGGAGACCAGCTAACTTGATCTGTTTGAGCCCAGAATGCAGGATCTAAATTTCAGATCGTTTGTCTCTCCTTCTGGCATTTGCTAACTCTGCCCTACTAGATGTTAAATGGGTGATTAATAGAAATAGCAGCATTTTACTGATGTTCCAGTAGATGTTGCTGGAGAGCAAAGTAAAGATTACTTCATAGAGGAAAAGAAATGCAGTGAGATTACAAAAGCCAAAGAAAAATCTCAAGGCAAATTATTATACAGGCTGTTGGTAGTTTAATAATATGAGATCAATGCTTTTTTACATCATCATCCTAGGTTCTAGTCAATCTGAAAATCTGAAGAGGTACACATGTGCTGGAATGAGGCACATGCAGGGACAACTGTCTGTCTTTTTTAAAGGTTTCTAGTTTTTCTTGCCACTTTTAACATTTTATCACTAGTATTAACATTGTTTCACATGCATGTTTTCTGAGAGGAAGGGCTGAAAGAGTATCCCTAAAAGTTTAGTTTGTTTTTTTAAGATACATTCACAAAATACAAATCTTTAATTATAAATTAAGAAATGAAATGCATGTAGCCTCAAAATTAGAATTCCAATGCAGTGAAGTTGCTTTCCTTTCAGAACAGTAAGAGCTTACTAGATCAACACATAACACAATTGAAAGCAACAAACCACTCTTTTAATTTGTACGTTGTTTTTTTATTTGTACATTTATAATTTTTTTTAGCTATTAACAATTGTGAGTTACCATCTTCTTATGTACTTAAAATTATGGGAGAAATCCTGTGATATGTCTCAGATCAATAAATTGTAGAATAACTAATGGCAAATGCATGGATGGAAAACTGTGATGTCCTATGCTAAAACTGCTGGTTTATTAATTAATCTGATAAAATGATAAACCAGTCCCAAAGGAATGGAGGATTCTAGTATACAGCCGTTAACTGATGCAATTTCAGGCAACCACTGACCTCTATCTGTGGGAATATTTATTTTTGGAGATGATCATCAACCGTAGCTGATTTAAAATTCAAAACAGTAATGTGTGTTGTGTTATTTTTTTTAATCATAGCTTTTCATGTAAAGTAGCATAAACATGCAAAACTTAGGTTAGTTATAATAAGAATTTGATCTCTGTGCTGGTTTATACCTATTTGTACCTTAAATAAAAAAGAAAAAGCAAGAATTAGTTGAAGACCTTTTAGAGAAGAGATTTCAGTGTTTAGAATTAAATTTACTATGTTTCACTGAATTTTATAATACATAGCCGCATGTCTGTCTTTAGTTTACTACTTACTGTGTAAGAAAATTCCAGTTTCTGCTTATAATTGGAAAAAAATGCAGATAGAAAAATGTGTGACAGTTCTCTACAGTCATCTCCCATGTCATTTGCAGTGTAGATTATTTATTGTAGTTTGGTTTTAGTATTTTTATGGGGTTTTGCAGATGTGTGCGCCAAAATTTCTTTAACCTGACAAGCTTTAGGTTGATGGTTTTTTCCTATACAAATTTGCTGTTGCCAGTAGGGGTTTTCCTTAATGTTCTGCTGCTTTAATTTATTGTTGAGTTTGTGCATGCATCCAACGGTGTACATACTAAGGTAATTTCTTAACCTTCAGAAAGCTGTTTGCATACTTTACATGCGGAAGAAGTGAAATCTTCCTGTGTTTCGTGGGTATGGTTTAGAAACGTCAATGCTATATATATTTGTTGAATAGTCATGTGTAGTATTTTTGTGGGTTTTTTTCTCAAACTTAGAATTTTCTAGGGCTTTAGAGAAAATATGTGCTTGATATCAAACACTGCGCATCTCAGCTGGGCATGGCCAAAAGTTCATGAGTGCTTTTACATTTTTACAGTTCTGTGTTATTCAGAAAAATAAACCTGACTGTAACCAGTGAGAGAATATTACCAGAACTATGTTCTTGTACCTTCCCTACTTCAGTTTACTTTCAGACTTGTCAGTTCAATGAAATGGTACGTAATTTAGTTTAAAAGATCGTAATATGTCATCAGTTTCTAAAGAGAATTCCCTGTTGAAAACATTGGCAAATTCAGTTTAAAGGCTTATGACACAATATAGCCCTAAGGAATAAACTTTTATCTTTGTATTTCTCAGTTCTCAAAGTCACGAAGAGAAAAGCCAGCATACTTGTATAGTGGAATTCTATTTATGAGTACACGATGAAAAGCTCAGAATAGCTGAATAGGGTAGATAATTCTGGCCACATCTGAGTCTAGTGCCACATTTCTCAGTAGCAGCAATATTGTATTTCGCAGTTTGTCTGTGGATGCTTATATATAAACACACAAATCTGAATCTATGTATTTTAATTTAAGCCCATTTCAGATTTAAAAATACATACCCAGTCTCACGTTATTGGAATACAGGAGGAATGGATGTCTAGGAGTTTGCAGTAAGTTATTGAAATACAGAGCCATGATGTGTACGTAGGAAAATGTACTGCAGATAATAGTAATTTAATTACCTATTTGGGAAGTTTGTTTCAAATGCATCTATATAATTCCTTCCATCACTGTGATAGTTTCATTAAAATTTTGTATAAGTTAAATAAAAATAATTAAATAGAGATAGGTTTGGCAGTGAAATTATCTTAAGGGTGTTGCTTCTGAAGGAAAAGACACAGATGTATATATTTTCCTCATTTATGCTCAAGTAACTCCTGAGTAACTTGTAGTGGATGTAAGTTCTCTTTTAGGTGTATTGTGTAAAATATATCTAGCTAACACAGTTCTTACTCTATGCATGCAATTTTTGAAAGATACAGAGTTCAGTTGCTATTTATAGCTTATATTGATTTAATAAAATTCAACCTGTAGCTCATAGCCGATTCCAAATCAAATAAAACTAGTATTCTGTTATCCTGTGCAATATACCAGTGTAAAATGTTGCATTAAAAAGCTTTATCGCCCTACCCCCCAAATTAAAAAAAAAAAAAAAAAAGCTAAGAAGCTTTTTAGCTAAAGCTTTTTGAAGTAGGACATTTTTTTCAGGTCATCCTCCTAAACTTATCTTTGTGAGGTTCCAGAGGATGAAGTCATATGAAAGTACCTTATGAGTGGTCCTTCTCTGTAAAACATTAGCAGTATTAGAAAACCCCTTGTATATTTTCAGGGCATTTTGATATGAAACTTAACACAAAGTATTTTCAGTTGGAAAATGTGCCTTTAAAATTTCACATGTTAATTTTGTATATATTTGTGGCAATATACAAAAAAAAAAAAAAATTGTTTTTTATTATACTTGACCACACAGTATTGCCAAGTAATGGCTCATAACAGTGTCAGTTATGCTAACATTGTTATGGAGGAACATAGTCTTTTCTGTTCCCCTCATTTCTCTTTATTATTGGATTAATGTCTATTCTGAATAGGTTTTAGTTGACAAATTCAACTCCTTCGGCCCTTTCTGTTTGGTCTAAATGTCAAACCCAACACAGGCGTTTGTACAGTTTTTTCCCTAGCAGCAAAATGGAGACAAGGAAGCTACTGCAAGATGTTATCATTTGTTGGGGGGAAGAAGTGTCGATACACAGTTGTGAGAGACTTGTCTTCTCTTCCTACATACAATAATGCCTATTTTTCAATAACCAGGAGCTTCTGTGGTGCTCCATCCCTGACAGGTATTCATGCTTCAATGAAACCCGGATTATCTCAATATTTATAGTGATATTCATACTTGTAGCTTTATTCTGTACATAACAAGTAAAGAAGGCTATGGTGTGTTTATGCTGGAAGGACAGAGAGAGGAAAGGGAAAAAATAGCAAGAGATTTTTCATATCTAGAAACACAGGGAAGAAAATGTTTCTAAGAAAGATTTGTGATTAGAGTGAAAACTGTAACATCAAATACTGCATACAGATTTCTCTAAAAGTCAGTCGATTGTGACAACGCTCTAGTATGTGTACATGCACATAAATAATGTATATGTGCTATACATATATACATACAGTCTCTAGAGGTCAGTAGAATGTAAGGAATGGGCAGATGTTCAGATTTCTAATATGAGACTTAGAGATGCAGCATATCAGTTGTTGCCACCTAGAAAAGATGAATATGTTTCTAATGAAATTTGGAAGTGAAGTAATTAATCAGAGTTAACAAAGAGCTGACTGAAAGAGAATCATGTCTGTCTTGTTGCGGAAATGAGTGTAAATTATTTGTTTTGGGCAAATTCCTGATAAATGCTCATTTACGTTCTAGGAAACTTGACAGAAATCCAAAACCATGATTATTGTACTATAGTTCATTATATTGCATCTCCTTATGACCTTTTTGAGAGGATTTTTTAGAATGACTGAAATAAAAATTAAATGGTCTTTTGAGACAGCATATGTCAAATGCTAAGCAAATCAGGACTACAGTGCAGGCAACACATTTTCATTTTCTTTTCATGTTTGCCCAGTTAGCCTTAGCCAGCCTTAACAAATTAATTGTTTTATCCTTGTTCACCACCTTCTAAAATGAAATCTTCTGAATGAACCAGTCACTTATGGTTGAAGGTTCTATTTTCTGTTTTGGTAGTTTCTTACTACAAGCTGCAAGTTTGGCTTTTTTTTTTTTAATATTCCATGACTTGATTTGTTTTGTTTTCTGGGAAACTAAGCAGATGTGGAGCTTTTATCTCTGAAGGTGTTGATTCAAATTCTAATTTATGCTGCAAGTGAAAAGGAGTTTTGTGTTGCTAGTGGTGTTTTATAGATCTAAAATCAAAATTTAAACCAACTATAATTCTGTGCTAAAGAATAGTTGAGAAAAGTAGGAAAGGGTGTTATAGATGAAGTGTGAGTTAACACTGACATGGTCATTTCAAGATCTGCAGTCGAGCAGGGTGTGTGGCGGGGTATATTTTTTATTTGTTTGATCCACAATTATTGTGGTTTGGGTACAGAATTTTGAATTACGTTTTGAAAGAAATCAACTTAGGCTGTTCTGAACAATACAAGTATGTGAGCTAGCTGAATGAAAAAGATGTTTTAATAGTTTTACTGATTCTGGAATGCATGCAAGTACATTGGTTTATGTTTCCATCCTTTCTGGAGGAGAATGATAAACTGGCTCATTACATTATGGAACTGATTATTTTGGTAAGTATCAGACTGAAAAGGTAGTGAAATCTAAGTCCACTGTGAAACACAGTAGTGAACACAGAAATAATAAGATTTATTAATCTCATGGCATTCTGCTAGCAACAATTAAGCTATGTGCCGATTCACAGAGGTGATTCCATGATGGCACCTGCTGGGCCTGTTTGGTTTCTGTCAGATTGTGGGTTTTTATTCCTTTTTTTTTCACTAACATATTTTTCCTCATCTTTCTAAGAAACATCTGAAAAGAAAACAAAACACTTCTAAAACTTACTCATAATCACCAAGCATTAATTCACCAATCACTGGTCGAATGCTTTTCACTTTTAGTCCAAAAATAAAACACAGTAGTTCTTAAAAAGTGGAACTGGGTAGTATGTAACCATAGCACACAAATTATTGTTCAATTTGGTGAATGATTGTGATGCAACATAAGTCCTTTTAAGGTACACCTGCATGGGAAAAAGAACTAATGTCGCTTTAGTATTCTCTTTACACCACTGTGGTTACACATGGATTTTAGTATCTTTGAAGATGCTTGCAGTTGCTCCCTAACCACACTATCTAGACTCAAAAACAAACAAACAAAAAAAAAAAATCTGATTCTAGAGTCAGGCTGTGTTACAGTGACACACATATATTGTTGTATAAACAATGTAGTTAGTCCTTTAAATTTATCCATGTATACAGGTCCTTAGAAATGTTTGGTTTATATGCTGTCTGTTTTTCTCTTCAAAGAGGCTATTCATGTAGCATGCGATATCTTTCTTCTGTTCATGTTATAGTTATATTTTGTATTGTAAAATATTTATAGGATAATTCCTATCCTAGAATTAGTTAGGTCATCAATTCCCTTTTTGCTTGGCTTCTAGTTATTTCTGTTAGTTTGCCTGGAAGCTATTCTTCAAAAATCTCTATGATGTCCCTAGATACTCTGGAAGGCATCTTTCAAAATAGTGTATGGGACTTTTTTAATAATGAGCTAAACAGAGTTGTTTGAGGAATCATTCTGGTTTTCTTCCCCCACTGTTCTTTGAGTGTACTGAAAACTTTCTTTTTAGATGTGACAAAGCAACGAAGATGTGGAAGTGGAGCTCAGACTTCAGTGTATCTACTTTTGGAGGAGTGGTAATACTATCAACTCTAAATCTTAATTAAGTATATGCTTTTAACATAAACTGTGGAGGTAAAAAAAGATGTACTTACATTCATTATTTAATATGTTCTGATAAATATGCATGGTCCTTACTGAAGTCTGGTGCTCTCCACATAAACAGTACAGAAGAGTTTGAAGATCAGCCTGGTCTTGGTGTGAAGTTGCAATATCTGAATATATGAAAACATCACCTCAGAAAAGAAGATTGGATAATGTGTCTGCGTGAAAGAGGCCTAGCTGCAATGTCTTTGCACAACTAAACATAACTGTTTCTGATTCTCCATTGCTTGGGTTCCTAGTGACAGACATGCTGAGATGGGGTGCTGCTGAGAAGGCAGAAGACTTGTGGAAAAGCCTGTGTCTTCAGTCCATTGCAGGGAAATGTACAGTCAATTTGGCATTTCTATTGGTGCCTCCTTAGCATTTTTCAGGGAGTTGGCAAAGTTTGTTTTAGTAAGCTGGTGAGTCCCCACTCAAAAGAAGTACCTCACTGAAGTATGGGACAAGATGACATTTTTAGAAAGCAAGCTAGGCTAAACTCAGTTTCCCTTGGACACTCTGCTGGATTCTGTGAGAGGTACTTATAAGGCAATTAATATCTGGAGAACCACTATCTTGCAGAATACCTGTTTGTTTTCTATTTTAAGCACAAAGAAACTAGTATGGACCCTCAGAATTTTGTATTGTGGCTGTTAATACAGAGTTATTTAATGTTATTAACTTAATGAAATTAATGCTGAAAGGCCTGATCTCAGAGTTTATCTGTATAACACTGAAGACCAAGTGAAGCTGATATAAGCAAAAGAGAAATATTACCTCTGTAAATGGCTATTTATTAAAGTTCAAAAATGTGGCAAAGTTGTCAGAGCTATTGAAAATAAATGGTGAATAACCAGTTTCCTCAGTCTGAAATTACTGTAAGCTTTTGGTTTCAGTTGGTTTATGTCTGTATATTTTATTTTTCTTACCTGTCATTGTGTTTATGTGATTATGAGCTCTCAGGCACTAAATGATTACACTATATTGGCAGTAGTCCATATTTTTAGATACAGTGTCTCCTGTCTACCTCACTGAGAACTGTAGGAATGTTTGTGGGGGCAAAACTGAGTCTCAGGATTATCACTTCTAAAAAGTGCACCGGTTTTCACTGGGAGGTTTTTTCCTCCATCAGAAATGTAAACAAAAGAATAGTGGAACGGGGAGGTTTAGATGCAGCAGCACTTTTGGTAGGTATCTAAGTGAGGCATATTCTTGGTTTTGGGAGTAAGGTTTGATTCAGGAGTGAGGAGTGGTTTGGCTCTTCTGTAGATTGTTCTTTATGTCCCCAGTCCGTTACACAAGAGGATGGGGAATAACTGGGTACAGCAAAAATATAGATAATAACGTTCTGTCTTAAAAGGACCGAAAAAAATATTCAGGACCTTCACCTTTCAAAAATATATAAACCAGTGTTTTTAAAGAATAGTTAAGGTAACAGTAGGCAGAGTAAGTATGTATTTTACACCCTACACTTCAAGACACGCTGTTGGAGAATGATGAGTTCTTTTGAATCTACAGCCTAGAAGATAATCCCTTTATAGGTAATCATAATATTAATAAATTGTCTGTGTGATTATCTGTGGTTGTGGAGAACTTAATTTCATGAGCCAAATGGTCTCTTACAGTTCTGTGTTCACTGTTTTATTTCATTGTGCCAAGAGGTGTATGCTTAGAAAACAGGACAAAAGTGCTCACCTTCTAAAACAAACACCACAGAACTCTGAGAGAATTATGTGCAAACTCGAGTAACCATGACATTTGGATATAAAGAAATCTGAAATGACAGTAATAACCAGTATCACTGTAAAATTACAAATTATTTCAATTTAAGTGGTTTCACTTTTCTACACACACTTTGAAGTCTGTCACCATAAGCTGCTGACTTCATCTCGAATGCATTCTGCAGTCTTGACAGTTGTTGTGGATTTGTTAATACTAAATCAGTAATTGTTGGCTTTGAAGAGGGATCCAGCATCTTCAGCAAGAGCTTATTAAACTGTAAAATATGGATTGGCTTTACCCTAATGGCCTCTGAATCTTATTACCATCCCATTAGAGAGTGTGGGATTTTAGTAATTCTGTTGTGGTTTCCAGTGGGCAGCGAGTACAATGGGGAAGGGCAGGGGTTAATGCAATTCACCTCCTGTAATAGTGTAACAGTGAGTCCTTTATCATTCAATGGGAGTCTTTTCCTTAATGGAGGGAGAGTGGCTTCAACCAGAACTGCCCCCCACCCCCAGAAATACCACCAAAAAACCCTTGAGGCTTCCTTCATTACCTCTACTTTGTAAACAGAATAGAAATTAATAAGTTGATAAATAAGCAAGTGCCAAGTAGGCTGCGGTCTAGAAGGGGTTTCAATTGCTGTCATTATGCCAAGAGGTATATTGAAATACCTCTTCAGTCAAGATCATTATATTTTTAATTATTTAATTACATTGATACTGTAATATTCTGATTGGTTTTCAAAAACATGAAAGCACCTTACTCCTTTCCTCATAAATGTACAGTGTGAAAAGTGTAAACCAAAATGTAAGGCAAACAAGAGGAAAACAAGTTGTGTAAGTGGTAAGAGTGAAACTTTTGTACATGAAATGATGGTTGCTTGTTTTGATCTATAACAAACTACCTCCAGGGATAGTACATTTTACTACAGGAATGATTTCTTAAAAGTTCACATAGAAAGGAATGTGAAGCATTAATAGTTATTAGGTGAGGGTAGAAAAAGTCATGTATAGAGGTTCTGTCTGCTTTCAGTAATGAATGAGGCCAGTATGTAACTTTTTCAGCACCTGGTATGATTTTTTTTTTTTTTTAAGCGCTTCATGGAGATTTATTTGACAGCTAAATTCCAGATGCTAGAGGCAACTTGCTTCTGATTTCAGAACAGGATCAAAAAGGGGAAGATTTCGAACAGATATTGCAAGATAAGTTGAGAGGGACTTGTCAATGTAACTTTTCAGATAAACAATATAATACACTGATGTGCATACCATATTGAGTTGGGATTAGTTTGATTCATTAAATGCTTCTAGGTAATACTTTTGTTTTTAAATAAGGACAAAAGGAATTATTATTCAAGACAGCTACTTTACCATTATTTTTTTATTTAAGAAATCTGAAAATACTTGTAAGGATTGGAGTCTTCATAGCTGGTTTTTATTTTTCCTCAATATTTGTGTTTGATTCTACCGTGGTGTTGCCTATAAATAGAATGGTTTGCTTTATTATGAATAGCTAGGATCTTGTGTGTGAGTAATAAGAAGGGCTAGAGAAGGATCTGCTAGAAGAGAAAGGGACTACTTTTTCTTCAACGCAATCAATAATAGTCATGTGAGTAGATTTTTATGTGCTACCTGTATTTATTTATGCCTCCTGCATGTTTGATAACAGAACCCAAGAAAGGAGAAGAGAGGGATCTTTACAGAAGCACTTGCAACTGAGTGCTCTATAAATATTAATTTATCTTTGCAGTATTCCCTCAGTTAAGTTTGTGGGACGTTGCAGTTGTTACACATGCATGCTTGCTCACATGTGGACAGGCACTTAGCTCTGGTTTCTGCCACTGGTAATACTGGGTCTTGGAGAAAAGGGATTGGTAGCTCCTTGTCTTTCTGCATTCTTTACTTCCCAGAATGGAATATCACAATAGCTCACCCTTCCTTTGAATGTTGGAAAGAGAGAGCCTGAATTCGTATGCTGCAAGAATTGCACCTAGATAATCTACTCACTTAAAATATAAAATCAGGAACCAGTAACCCAGTTTCTTAGTTTTGGGGTAGATAGGTTGTCTTCTCATTTACAATAGTGAAATTTAAATGCCTCACAGTATGTTACACAAGTAGGTCAGTGTTATAGCTGGAACCAAATCAACTGATTTGTCAGCAAACTATTTTCCCTGCTGAAATCACCCTCTTCTTGATTTACATTGGGTAGAGTCTGTATGTCTTGGTAGGTCAAAGTCTAGTTGTGTTAAGTGCTGAACAAATATGTGGGAAGGTATGATCCATGCATTGTTGAGATAACAATCTAATTATAACCTACTTACATAAAGATGTAGTATCTGAATATTTTAAAGATTTTCTTGCTTATGAGCAATTTGAAATAAGTGGCTACTACCAGAAATGTTCTTACTCTAGAAAACAGCTTTGTTCTACTAAATCTCAGAAAGAATTTTTGTTCTAATCAGTAGGACCTAGATGATAACAATAGAATGAGGGAGTATATATTACATGTCTTCATTTGAATTTTGTATTAAGTTCAGAATTTTGCTACATCCTTTCAGAACATACTTAGTATAAAAAAACTTCAGTAAGTGGCAGTACTGGTACAGTTCCTAATTAATTTGTATACTCTCAAGTATAGAAATGATGGAGGCCAATAAACAAGGTTTGGCACTTACAGGCGTTGCAAACAAAAAATCATCTTAATCACAAAATTTTAATGAAGGGCAAAGTTACAGGACTTTTGCTCACACTTTTGTGTGAACGAAGGAGATGTTAATGATGACCATCACAAGAGTAAGGAGGGTTTGATTCTGCATTGTGCAGGTGCAAAGCATGTTGCATGTATAACAGAATAAGTGGAGTGAAACGTGACAGTTTGAGGAATAATTTTTTTTTCAGGGATGTAATGACCATTAAACACATGAATTATCTAACTGCTGTTGTCTTTGGACCCTTTACCCCTGCTCCATTTGGTTAATGCTATTTTGTGTATCTAACTGTGATTCAGCCACTGTGCTCGCTTGTGATGTATCAGTAGACTAATACAGTTTGATTACTTTCTATGATACAACCAAATTTTAATTTGAAACCCCCAATTCATACTGGATTATGTTTTGTAGTGCTACAGCTTGTTAGGAATATAGCTAGTAGGCGGCCTTTTTTACAGGAGGCTTATCATTACAACTTTTTTCAAACCTGCGCTATTATATTTTTGTTTATAAGCTTCTAAACTGCTGTTTTAGAATGCACTATAAACTGGAAAGTGCTGGCGTGGATTTATGTTTTTTGGGTTTTGTTGTTTTTTTCAAATGTGAGTTTTATTTTCATTTAAATGCATTCTGATTAAACTTAAACTATTTTTTAAAAAAAGCTTTAAAACAATTACATTTTCACAGTTAGCTTTTTGCATTGGAAAGCTGACCTTGTACATTAAGTACTAACATTAATCTGCCATCAAGATCATATTGTTTAAACATTTGACATATGCCAGAGAGGTGAAGGGGGAAAAAACAAGCAAATAAAAGGTTTGTGCCAAAGAGCTGCATTTTACATTGACAAACAACATTGGTCTCTTAGCCCAAATGTAATTATAAGAGAGCTGAACCTAATAAAGCATGCAGTATTTTCATTTTAATCTGGAAAGCAAAAATGCAATGCTTAGGGGAAACACTCAGGAAATGTGGAAGTCGCTAAAATTGCATAGTCATGAATGAAATAACCTTCATGCAGATTTAGTGGTCAATTGTTAAAGCCTGGGCTAATAACTTAGGAGAAAGGTTGCAGTCTAGTTTCTATAATGTAGTAAAATAGTGTATCTGCCTATTGAAGATCATTGCTTCTACTTAGTAATTGTTCTTTTGAATTGAAATTTGATCCTCTCTGGACTCAGTAATGCTTTTATTTTACTTGAATTTGGCTCAAAAGGAAGATTGAAATCTAGAAAACTAGTCTAGTCCTTTCAAACAAAAATAATTTTGACTGCTGGCAGGAGCTTTCTACAGCTAATGTTATTTTTCTATATACTTCTGCTACTAAACAGTTCTTTATTTCAAATGGCAAAAGATGTCTATCCAAATATGATTTCAGTTGTTCCAGTTTGAATGAAGAAACAAGAACTAAAACGCATAAACGCTGTGCACAGAGGACTATAACCTGCAACATCCATTCGTATTTAAAGAGCTAGATTATGCCCTTCTGCGTGTACTTGGTTGACTGATTTTTTTCTGCATAGGTCATTTAAGCTAAGCAAGATGATGTGTTCTTGTTTGGATCACAGGTTTTGTCATGGTCACATCTGAAATAACTTCCTTAGCAGAACTAATTTGGGAAGGATAGAGCCTTGTTATGGGAAGGCAAGTAACCTGAGAGGTTGAGTTAATATCTAAAAATAACTGTAAATTAATTAATTCTTTCTTGAAATTTTCTGATACTGGCATACCACATGGGGAAAAAGCCAAGAAGCTAATTGAGTCAGGATTAGCTTTGTTCTAACTATAATCCAGCAGATATTTCTGTTATTTTTCAGAAAACGTCTGCTAAGCAAATGTCAGGAGGCCTAGCAGCTTGAAAGGTGTCATTCTCCTCATATCTCCCACACCCCGTTTTTTAAACAGCAGGAACCGCAGTTGCAAATTGATCAGTTGAAGAGTCTGTCATGAAAAGTTCAAGACATCTTCCAGGGATGTTTATTTGAAATACATACATTTGGAGGGCGGAAAGTAACCTGTCCATCTAGAATTTTATTATTAAATAAGAAGTGGTGATTAGTTCTTGACATTTTTGTGTGTGTTGGTGACCAGCTAAGCATCCTTTCACAGTGATGTGCAAGTCATAGTCCTGCTGATTTCAAGTTAGCTGAACAGTGCAACTGAGCCTTTTAGCTAAGGCTGGCATGGCAAAGGACAACAGTCTCTGTTCATGTTTTTCCATGTCAAACTCCAATAATTTTCAACAGGCTATCACATTTTTTGTTAGAGGAACTTCAGGCTTGTTGCCTTTACCAGCCATACTTATCCCAAGTGCAACTTGTTACATTCCTCGCCAAAATGTTCTCATGACCTCGCGTAAGCAGTGAGCCTTTTTCGACCTCACTAGTGAAACCGGTATTACTTGTGGTGATCTGAATTCATTTAACGTTGTGAAGTGCAATATCCTTTTTGCAAAGTAGGAATGCTTTCTATGCAATCTTGGCATTGTATTTCAAACCCATACTAAACTGCAGGGTTTGTACAATGTGTTTGCAATACCTGTATATTAAACTAGAGCTATCCAGGTATCAATAATTTTGTGTGGTGGCACATGTAGAGTTTTTTGATATTTATTACTTCCCTGCTTTCTGATGAAAAAAGAAACTTTCATCTACATTAACAAAAATCTATGTGCATTAGAATATCTGCTTTTTTAATTAAAACATCTGGTTTAATTTGTGAATGAATTCGTACCCTGGTAGCTCTGGCGTTTGTGAGAGACACAAGTGGAACTGATTGAACCAAGTACCTGATTCAAATTGTAGTTTTGCATATCCTATACACTTCTGACTGTAAAAGCCGGGCATTGCATATGGCTGTTATACGCCTGATGCCAATTTTCTGACCATCAGAATGCTGGAAGAGAGTCACTGTTGGTTCCCCCACCCCCCACTATAGTCTTTCTCCTTGCTCCACCAAAATATATCTTAAGCAGAAGTACTGCTGCAACTAATACATCATTGTAAACCAATATTCTAATATGTTCCATTTAGTTCCTTAACAAAAATGTCAGCACAAGTTTATATTAACCACTTACAAACTATCTGTGTGTATATGGAGAGAATGGTACATACAAATTAGAAATCTGATTTATAAAATGAGAATTGAGGGAAGTGGCATTTTCTTTTCACATTGAAGTCTGCTATTTCAGAGTGATTATCCCACTCAGCACTATATGGAGTTAAATCCCTCTTTTGGTTTTTTCAATATAGCATTTTCATTCTTCATTGAAATTTCAAATGCATCTTTCAAGTGGTACGGAATTAGTTTGTCTTTTTGTGTGTAAAGGCATTGGCGTGATGTATAGTCTGTTTTCCTCTCTCTGTCCTGTTTGCTGACTGCAAAAGAACAAAATGTATCAGGGGCTGGTTTGATACCGTAAAAAAGAAAGCCTGCAGTTGTATGGGCGTTGCAGTAGATCTGAAGGGAAGGTGCTCTTTGCTTGTATCTTGACCTGCATGGCTTAGTAGTAGCTTCTGCTGGTACCTGCTGTCACTGTTGTCTGTAGGTATTTGGCCTTCAGGAGATAACTCCCGTGCTGCACTGGCTTTTTACGGAAAGGCTAGTTTAAAAGTTTGGAGCAGTACCACAGTCACTGCAGTATGTTTCCTTTTCATTTGTATTGCTACCAGTTTTTGTGTGATTGTGTTGTGTATTAGATTGCTGATATAATCCTGATAAAGGTTTTTCCTTGTCTCCCTGACACAGTTTAGGGAACGAAAAAAAAAAAAAAAAAAAAGGAAAAAGCAAACAAGCCCCAAACACGGGCATTGTTATGCCGGGCAGCAGAACTACAGGTTTCTGTACATTGTGGTTGTAGAGAAAAGCTTCATCACATGCCTGAATCTAAGATCTAGAGGGATCTGAAGAACTCCAGAATTTTTTTTCTCAAACTTTGTTTTCATGTGGGTTGTTTTCTTCCCTCCAATACTTTCACACGTATCCAGCTACTAACTGTAGGACCTTGCTTTTTTGTGTAAGTAAAGTGGAATTCACCTTGAAATACTAAACTCATTAGCTATTTTGTTTGTCTATTTAGGAAAGTGTATGCTGCTTCTAAGTTGTTGTTTGGGTTTGTTCTTTTTTTTTTTTTTTAATTCAACTTCTTTAACATCAAATTAGCAAAAATAAAAGGTATATTAAAATCATTAGAGAGAGTGAGTTCCTGCTTTTACGTGAGCTCAATTTTCTCCTGTGCTAAGTCTCCTGAGATCTGTAGACAGTCAGTGCCAAGATAACATTGGCACCATTTTCTTATTGCCATGGTGATTTTCAGCTCTGCTGAATACTCAAGGGAGACTATGGTATTTTAAAGCAAGTAGAATTTTGGTAATTAAAAAGGCTGGAAGGAATAATCTTTCTAAATTTTGCCAGCTTGGGTAAATAAGGATAATGAATTATGTCTGAATAGGAAAGTTATTAGTCTGCTTTACTTGATTAGTACAGAATAATAGTCAGCTAAAAAGACACTGAGAGTCGGAGGGGGGGCAGGTAGTATCTCCAGTATACCATCAGTGTTCTGAGTCTCTGAACTGAGATCTTCAGAAATTTTCCCCACAAGAGTGCCGGGGAGCAGCTGTGGCTGCCTGCATAGAAACAACACTCCCCTTTGTCGGAGGGGGACTGGCAAGAGGGCTGCCACCCTGCTCCTCTTGTCTGTCGTCTGCACAAGGAATTAAGGACAGGAATACATTCCAGAAGATTTTCCAATTAAGGCTATTGCTTGAAAGTTGGACTCCTCCTTTGTATACTGCTCTGTCAAATACAAATTTCACATGTTACTGAAGGCAGTGAATTTTTCAGACTTCCCATCATTTTCTCTGCGGTGGCCTAGTTTTCTGCTTTGTGTGGTTACAACATGAGTCAGCACTTCGGGTTGTTTTATGATATTCTCAGATATTCCCTCCGCTTTTTTTTTTTGTCCTTTCTCTTTTATGACCTTTTCAAGCATACCAATCAGTGCACAAAGACAGTGCTGACAGGAGGGATAGTGAGACACCTGCTATGCTAATATGTTTGGGGTTTTAAAAAAAAAAAGTTATGAAATCTTTCAACTCGCATGATTTCAACCCATTATTTCAGGTCAAATTTAGCCCTTCAGCCATAGTAGCTATTTTTGCAAAGCTGTGTATTGTCTTTGACATTTGTGTAAAATATGCTTTTGGCAAGCAAATAAGCATTTAAAGTGAAACTTAACTTGGTTTGTATTAAAATTCTTGGATATTTTGTCAAAAAAAAAAAAAAAAGATTGTGTCAATTCTTTTTAACTGCCTCTGTCCTTATGCCTTTGCTCATTGTTATGTGTCATAAGTTATCCCTTAATACTGCTTGTGATTCGGGGGCAGGGAGGCATTTTTAAATAATTCTTTCATAATATATGAAATTTGGATTTGTTAAGTTGCAAAGTAGAAAAAGAAAGCAGGATTCTCCTTCAGTGTACAGTTTAATCATGTCACATTTGAAAGACCCCTATCATGCTTATTAAGTGCTAAAAGAGATTTCAGTCTATTTTGTATGTTAAAAACCAATTTCCTTATCAGGCCAGATTTTGAGGCTTGCTGAAGCAGAACTCTCACTGCCCTGGTGACTTCAGAAACATATAAATGCGGTTACGTCAAAATGGGGTCAGTGTGCATACCACTTTTCATAGTAGTTAGTTCAAAAACTTTAGGTGATCCTAACTGGAGTGGTGCACACTGACTCTCTAAAGGAAATTCCTTTTTGAGCGTGCGAAGCAGGGAGTAGGGAGACATGTTTGAGCAAGTCATTGCTGGGACTGCTCTTCAAGGTAACTCTTATGTCTGTCCTCCCTGCAGTTCCATACTGATACCGTGAAGTAGATTGTGAAGAAAGCAGATTTGAAAGATTTGGGATTAAACAGGAAATTTGTGTTTGGTGTCAAACGGGTGGATGGATATTTACTGGTTTCCTTTTCTGCATGTGTCAATAAAAATAGTTGTATTCAGGGGATAGACTATTACTGCCTTCAGTGATTTTCATATTGGAGCTATGGAACACCATCGCTACTGTGGAAGCAAAGGTTTGGCAGCTTTGCACACTCTCCAGCACAGTCAGCTAATGAAGAAAAATATTGCCTTTCTGGGGGGAATACAAAGCAGGTGTTGTGCATGTGTACATACACCCACCCTTTATCCCCCAGTTCATCTGTAATCCTCCTGATTCGTATTGGACGCTGTTGCCTGATCCTGTTCTGTGCCAATATGTGTAACAACACAATTTCACTTTTGGAGAGGTAGGTGGATTTGGACAGCTCTGTATCAATTCCTGAGGACACAGAGTAACTTTCCCCAAATGGTTCAGTCTCTAATTAGTGGGCACAGAGCCTTGCCAAGAAATGTATTTCTGGCAGAGCTCCACTTTCACAGGGTGGGTCAGGATTTTCCTGATTATTATTACTGTACTTCATATGTGATTGATTTTGTTCAACTGAATGTAATCCTTTAGTTTGTTTGTTTTTTTCATATTAGTGTAAGTGAAATAAATCTTTGGTGGGGTAATCTTTTCAGATTTGTTTGTTTGTTTTGTGGGGGTTTTGGTTTTGTTTTTATGTATTTTAAAATGTTGTAATAAAAACTGCCATTTAGGTAGATTAGAAGCATGCCAGATTCTCTAGTTATTTGCATTAGTTTTTTATTATTTAAAGACCATAGTCTAGCCATGCTCTAAATTTACCTTCCTTTGAAAAGGATAAACCTGTTACCTGTCTCTGAGCAAGGATTACCGTAAATAAATACGCAAAAGTCTCTGTGTAGTTATTTTTAGCTTAACTATACTTCTTTTCTTATTATTTCGGTTCAAGATGAGATGAGAACTGCAAATAGCCTAAATTAGTCTGTAGCATTTATATCTTGTTAGGTTTCCTGCTTTGGAAAATATGCAGGAAAATGATTATATGTGGTATTCATCTAGAGGCTGATGAGTTTGTTATAATTATGAAGGTAGATGTAATGAGATGAAAACATCTCTTTCTTTAGGCTCTCTGAGGAATTCCTTCTCCCCATATTGCTGTTGGGTTAACTATTTTCTAACCAAAGAGTTCTTCAGCATTCACTTCTGATATTTTGGGGAGTTTCCTCAATTACTGTGTAGGAGATTGATTGGCAGCTCTGGCATTAGCATTTATAGGTGATAACTAATTAAATTCTACATGCACATGGGTGGATAATAAAGACCCCTTCGCATCTAATTTATTAAGACAAATCTCCAGTGTAATTATCATTTTACCATTATTTAGCGTGCTTAATAACTCTTCTTTGTCTGTTGAGTAATTTTCTAGTTCCTTCTAAAATACAGACTGAACTGAGATATAAGTATATCTCAACTCTTCATCTTGTACAAAGTTACAATTTAGTATTTTTAGTTTTGGTTTGTGCTTACTTTTATCTTTCATAAAGTAAATTTTTGTTGTTTCAGCTTGAAGTTTTTCAAATAATTTGGTAATTCCTAGACTGTCTTCAAATATTTAATAGGAAGTATGAAGCATTTAGCTGAGGAAACTGGAAGATCTGCATGGGTTAAGTTGATCACTTCCTGTCCAGGGAATACTGTTAGCAAGGAATCTGTGAGAACGAGACGATGAGTATTTCCTATTTGATAATCAATGCTGACTTTCCTTGATATTAGTGTAAGAGTAGATTCGAAATTGCTCTTTTTTGTTTTGATGATGATAATTTTTGTTTATGTGGTAGTATTTTTTTAAAGCTCCCACATTCTTTATTACTTCTCAGTGTGATTAGGTATTAATTTTACTGACTGATACTGTACAGAACTGTGAATCTTAAATTCTTTTAGGATCATTCTCAAATACAATTTCAAACAGTTTAACTTTTAGACCTTGAATTGTTGCTGTTCTATCTCTGAAGTCATCCCTTCCACAAAGGATTCTGTCTGTCTGGTTTTTTTCATGTGCATTTATTTATGTGTTAGTAATGTGTATGGTATGTTTATATCCAGTTGTCCTAATGTAATCTGTGCAAGTGCTTATGTTTGAGAACTGGTTACAATGCCCTTACTTCCATGTGAGGAGAGATCTGGACATATTAAACTGAGACTGGCAAAAGCTTTCCATCATTGTGGTTGATCAACTTGAAACGTTTTTTATGATAGGGTTTGCATATATGTATTTCTATAAATTAGGGAGAAGTATATACATAGTCGTTCCTACATCCTGAATGCACAGCTTCGTTAATCTTTGCTGCAGTCAGCATTTTGTAGTTGCCACCTGTGGTTTTATTTTCCTGTTTTCTTTTTTTTTCCCCAATCTGCTTCTCAATTGTTTCATTCAAGCTCAGCTGCTTTCTTATTTTTTATTTTCTGGCCATCTACAACTTAAAGTACAGCAAAACAGATATTCTTCCTTTCTGTCCCATCCCTATTGTTACTATAGTTTCACAAAGCTTTGGTTGACTTTTATGTGGTGATACCAATTTCTAAAGGGACACAGGATTTAAGGATATCTTTCTGCTATTCTTTTGTACATCTCTACCGCACCTGTAGAAGTGGTAATTTTTGGAGTCCCAATCATTGACTATTTTGGTATGAACTTGCTGCTAACAGCAGAATTTTCACCCATGATTGCAGAAAGACTCTCTTTGTCTAATGTTGATGTAGTCAAGATTTCAACGCAAGAAACAGCATGAGTTCTTCCTTCACAAGAAATTGTATTTTCCCTTAACTGTATTCCTAGATGATCCTGTCACATTTTTCTGAAGCTTCCCAGAAATTTGACCTAGAATAGAATGTTTTTGACAATCTTAACCATGTAGATAATTAGTCATTATTTACCTTCTATGCTTATAGTAATGCCAAGCCACAGTTTGCAGCCAAGCAAAGGCCTTCTGGCACAGAAGATATGTTTACTTTTTCTCACAGAAAGTTGAGATCAGTACCTGATCCAAATTTTTATTAAAGAAATGGTCAGAAGAAAGACAGGAGACCTTTAAAGAGAAACTAGGGGGTTTTTTTGATGTGTTTTATATGTGACAGCCATTCTTGGGCTAGATCAATTTCTAAAGAAAATATAAACAATGTCTACCTTTTTCATATTCTTGACTTTCCAACATCCCTTTTCCTTCATCCTTGAACCTCTCTTAATGTGAAGTGATGAAATGGCATAGAAAAAGGGAGAGAGTAGTTCTCCTGTGGTCACTAGAACAGTACATGTGTATTTGCTTTACAATCATAGAATGAATGTCCACTCAAGTTAGAGATAATGCATTTACAGTATGTGAAGGTTTTATCAAACAACTCAGCAGTGCTTGCAGTTTAGAATGTGAGTGGGAGCATTGAGAGTGACTTTGCAGTAGTAAAGGTTTTCTCAGCTGTTTTCAGTTCATCTGGGGCTCTGGAGGAAAGCATAGTAAGAAAGGATGTAGCATCAATGTTTGTGAACTAGTTTCTCTATTTCACCTTTGCACACCTTGAAAACAAAAATAATTGCCAGTAGGATTGGGGTGGATCTGGCTGTGACAGTAACTTTGCGGAGGACTTCCCACACCATTCAGGTTTTTGTAGTGTAGGTGAAAGATTAGTGTGGTTTGAGTTATCTCATTTTCTGTTATTATAGCTACTTTGTGCCTATGTATCTTACATTTTTTTACCTTGAATGATATTTTCTTACAGGCTTTGGTTTTTGCCAGTAAATACTCAAGATTTAGGATGGAGTTGTAGACAAGAGTGTGTGTGTGCTGATTTGTATTCTCCCTCATGGGCAAACCCGTATTATGTTTCCTTAAGTGATAGGAATGATATGACTTACCTATTGCATTCTGGGTTGATCTGTAAAAGATTTTTTTTTTCAGTAGGCTGTTACTTCACGGATGCATTTGGTATAACTTTGCTCTCAGATTTTGTGTTAAGGTCCCCAACTAATTTCTTTAAATTCCTTAGTTGCTGAAGACCAGGTTTTCATACAAGTGTCTGAAGCTATAAATAACTTGGTTAATACATAAGCATCTAAATCTCATTGGTGTGTTTATATTTTTGACTGTTGACACAAAAAATGGAAAAAATTATTTAAAAAAAAAAAAAAAGTGTGCTTAAGAACTGGAGGCTGCTATCCTGAAAAAAAAAGCTTGTAAGATGCTCCTAGATGACAATTTGTGCAGAAAGTTACCCATTTTCTACATTTTATATAATAGAGAGTAAAGGTTCTACTTTTCTCTGTATTTCTGTGTCTTTTGTTTTCAGAGACTCCAGTTATTCAAAATTTCATTATGATAGACAGATGTATTTTGTAGATTTGTCACTTTGCACTTTGATCTTTTAATCACTGTTTCATACTGTGTTGTCTTTATATTTGAAGGTATTCTGGTGGCAAAAGTCCTTGGATTTTTAAATAATTCTTAAATTAAGTCTGAGTTGTTAGAACCTGGCAAGTAGGGATTTACAATAAGTCAGCATTTCTGAAACTCCAGATTTGTTAGCTCGCTGTGCAACTTTTGCTTCAATGTGCTTTTATTTTTATATTTTAATTTAGTATGTGGTAACAAGGACATTTTGCAAGAACTTTTAAGAAGTGCTTAAAATAAACTAAATGCTATGAAGATCAAGCCATTCACACAGCCAGTAAAGATGAAAATTTCATTGGAGAGTTCTCCTGTCCCTGCCAAAGTGACCTTGGTTGGTGGAAAGATGACAGAGTGCTTTCCTGGCTGTGCCTGACAGCAGTGCGATAGCAGCACATTTGACAAATCGCTCACATTAAAATGGGGGGCACTTTCGGCAGCACTGGCGTCCCTATCCATCAGTCCTGATTACTACACAAACGTCAGCCATGGCACAGAGCACATTTGTCAGAGGGAGTAAAAAGCAGTTGTTAGTAAGAGCACTACCTGTCATACTAATGGACTAAAGCTTGCTATGTTCTGACTTGCAGGAGCCAGCAGATTTGGAAAATGGCTTGACCAGTACTTTGAGAAAACACTTCTTGTTTGTGGAGTGCAATGGGATAATTAAACAGGGAGAATTACAAACTTTGGATATAGATGATTGAAAAGTTTCTTGAGTGCTTTGGCTGCCTGAAGCATCTCCGAGAGTCTGTATTCTGTAGAATGCTTAATGCAGTAGGGAATCAAAATGCATACTGTAAAAATTATTTGAAATGCCCGATTCACGTGGTTTGTGGGGGTTTTTATGCTGATTGAGACACTGTAGAACAGAAACCCATTCAAAAATATAAGTAATTGAAGAATTGGGTTTGGATTGATATTTTCAGTCATAACTACTTATTCTTGCATCTTTCACCCATATATGTGTGCGTCCAGCCACTGGAAAGTTAGGAACTTTATCATAAAAGGCAGATTTCTTTATCATAAAAGATGGAGTAAATACAGAATTGATTTATTTCATTGGAAAATAAGTCTACCTTCATTTATAGTGATTGTTAAATTTTGTCAAGAAAAATGTTTTGAATACTTACATAATTCAACTTCAGATATGAGCCTGCACTGCTTCATTTTCACCTTTAGTCATCTTCAAAAACTAAGTTATCCTTCTTCAACACAGGTGGAATAAGCCTTAGGAAAAATAAATGCATGTAAACCTGAATGCCATCCAGTGTATTGGATACATCAAACTTCGGATGCAGACTGAGAGTTAGTACATCCATTTCAGTCTGTAAAACAGTAGAAGCATCAATGAACAACGACTGACTTTACAGAAGCATTCTCTGTGTCCTGACTATAAGAATGCCCATAATCCATAAGTAGCTTCATGAATAGTTTTAAACCAGATGAGCAGTATAGTGATTTCTTTATATCTTGGTCATACGCATAGTTCCTAGCCTAAGAAGAAGTAGACCAGGAGAACATTTACTGACAATTTCTTCTATCATATAAAGTAGAACAATTTTCTGTGTTTGTTGATGTGACTGTGGTTTGCTTTTATTTGGTTTTACTATTCTGTATCATTCATAAAGGATAAATCTGAAGATTTCTGTATCATAATTAAGGAATTCTACAGAAAGATCATAATTGTATAGTAAATTAAATCACAGTAAATAGTGGTTTCTATACAGACCAACTGATTTTATCCTTGTTGAAGAGAGTAGGACCATCCCATAAAGAAACAGCAGAACTGTAGCATGACTTCTATATTGTAAAACTGCCATTCCTAAGTGCTTATTATAAGCAGAATTATTCTGCTTTTCACTCACTCATGAGTCAGTATTCAGTGGATAGTAGATTTAATAAACCTCCAAATAACTATTCCAGAAAGAGTTCAAATTTAAGTTCAAATCCATTTACATTTGAGCTGTTTGGGGTTTTTTTGGAATCAGTATTTTATATGTTTGGTAATGCCAATACTGTTTTCAACACAGCTTTTTCTATAAAATAATTTCTACTTCATATTTCAAATCTTTTGTCTTGCCTTGAAAAAGAATGCAAAACATTTGATAGAGAATACATCACAGTGAATGAATAAAATAATATTGCAACTAAGAAGTCTCAAAGGCCATCACTTGCTGGTTTATTTGCCCACGTGGAGTTTTTGTGATCTTGTGTTTTTTTCAGACGTTTCACCTCACAGTTGTCGTACCCTAATTATTACCGATTTAAACAACAAAACCTTCTTCCGGATACTGTAGATGCTAACAAAAAGCCTGGGGGGAAAACTGCAATTGATTTTTCAGTTGCACTCGTGTTCTTGTATGGGAAACTTTCTTAGGTATTAGTTTACTTTTTGTGGATGGTTAAACTCACATTCATCGGGAAAGATGAAAGGAAATTAATCTGAAGTGGGAAGGACATTAGTATTTCTGTGGGTCTCCTTGAGATACCTTTGACTTTGCATTGTGGATTAGAAGCTCAGTACACAGAAGTCGTTATACGCATTGGTCCAGCTGACTGACATCTTTGAATATTCACAAACAATGGATCGTTGTGTATGCTCTCTGTTTGGAGTTTAAACTTTTCTTCTGCAAAATGGAGATTACCAGTTTCTTGTATTGCACAATAAATTGGGAGATCTCTCACCATTTCTCCAGTACTTTAAATTACATTTAGAGCATTTGATGCAGTGCAGCATTTGCTACCAACTTGAAACAATGGGGAGATGAGTTTGAAATGTGGGCATTCTTCTTTGGGATCTCAATTTAAATAAAACCACCTCCTGGATTATTAGTGAGTGTGTCAGGTGTGTTAGCTGGGCACGTCATTGCTTTATTTCTTTATAATCAACCTGATTTGGGAAGTATTAGCATGGTTATTTTCACTGTCTTAATGAAATTAAGAATGGATTACTAGAATCAAATCTTTTCTTACAAAGGTAATTGGAGCATGTTTCAAAAAATAACACTAACTTGGTTTTAGTTACTGAGATTCCATCGAAATAGTGTTGTAAGCCTTTCTTACATCCGCAAATGTGTGGTAGTAATTCTGTACCAAAACCTCCAAACAGCATTTTTGTGTGTTTGTTTTACTATAAAGATCCCATTAAAATTAGATCTTACTGGTGAAAAGTGATTACTTAAGATTATTTTGAACCTATGAAATCAAGAGAAAGATTTTCTACATATTATGTATTTCTCTCTTTGTATCCTGCTATGCTTGAAAATGTCAATTTCTGTGTATTGATAAAACAGTGGCTTGAGGAGATAAACATTTCCATTATCATGGCTTTATTGGTCTGCCATTCTCTTTTTTTTTTTTCTTCTGAGGAGGTATTATCAGTTGTATCTGTATTTGCATTAACAAATGTAGGCCATGTTTAGTTCACCAAGCTTGTTAAAGAATGTCTCTAAATGTTATTTATGACTGGAATTTGCACACAACCAAGATCATACGACGTGTAATGTTCCCTGAGCTAATCAAAATCTGCAGTTAGCTCTTTGCATTTGATCTTCTTTCAAAACAGAGTGAAGTCAGGTTGTTTTAAAATTTTCTGGAAAATGGAAATTTCCCTAACATTTCTCTGCCCAAAACATACCAGCTTGGGTAAGAAATTAAATTCCCAACAGTTTCATGATTACTCAGCATGAACCCTGAGCAGTCTGTCAGGTTCTCCGATCAGCTGGTGCCTTAGCAAGGTAAGGTGGAGTTTGCATGCAACCTGTAGGCAATTTCTGGAGTTTTTATCTCTTAAGGCAGCATGGACCAATTTGTAAGGCAAATTCTGGCAGGCTGTCATGGAATCTGTTGAAAATAATGAACTGTGACAGCTGGGTTTTCCATCTAACTCTAATCTTCTCCAGTGAACTCCTCTAACAATATTTTTACAGCATTCCACTGCATATTGGAATGCAATTACAGGGATATATGAGGAATGGCTAACTTAATGATTGTTCTGTGGACTGTTAAAGCAGCCCTGAGGTTTTTAGATTATAGCATCATTATGTCTCTGAAGTTAATAAGGGAGGGGTGTGGCCAATAGACCATTTCAAAGGCTTCTAAAGTAAATTTGCTAGTGCAGCAAGGAAACAGGATGATAGTCTACACTTTGAATTTTGTTAATGTCAAATATTCATATGGCAGAATAGGAATAGAGCTGTATGAAACTGGGAAAGGGGAATGCTATGTAAACAGTGGGATACTTAGAACTTTTCTGCTAAAGTAATGGGAGGAATCTTTTCAGGTACAAACCTTTGTGTTAATGAAGTTGTACTTCATATTATTATTGATTATTTTCTTTATACATAGCTTATGGATATTGTCAGTTGCATACTTCACCCCAGTTTTGTACATGCTTTATGTCTTTGCATACTCTTCATAGAATGCAAATAGGATCATCCATTTGCACATGGTTTATAGGGATAAATGTGTTCTTCCATTAAAATTCTATCTCTGGCACAACAAGCAATAGTGTGCTAAATCGTGAGAGACTTCGTTCATTCAGATACCAAACTGCAAAATTAGGCCTTAGCTGATCTTTTCTTACTCTAAATCCATACATGTGTCTGCTTTTTCAGACTTTTCTATTTATATTAAAATTTCAAGGAGACAGGAAGATATTGAATGTGTCAGAGTTCATTGCTAAAAATCGATATTTTGTACAGGACAAGCCCTTTTTTCAATATAATATGTTTTGAACAAACACTAGTAGAATCATAAAAATTTGCACACTTCTGTTTGTACCTAACTTTGTTGTTTCCTTGAAAGGGAGGTCCCTTTCTTGGAGGTCTCATTGTTTAGTTTGGAAAATTCACTTGTCCTTTACCGTGCTAGTGTACTTTTTGTAATAGGCTGCCTGGAAATAGTGAAACAGTAGCCTCTGTAATGGTATGAGTTCAACTCCTCTTCAACTTTTGATGAAAAATACTGCTTTCTTATGTACAGAATTTCATGCTGTGTTCAAAATATTCCATAAAGGACTACTAAAGCAGATAAAGAAAATTCATGACACATTCCAACCAACAAGTATATTCTCTAAACTGTTTACCTACTTGTCCTTAGTCACATTATATTAGATTGCCATTTCTTACAACAGTGTAAGTTTATACTTTAAGAACATGGTGAGTTAAGGAAGTTGATCATGCTTTCTTTTTCTTGTACAGGTTGACCTACCTGGTTAGATAATAGTAAGATAGTACTTCGAGGGGGTAAAAAAGATAAATGCTTTATTTATCTGTATTTTAAAATGTATGTGTACAAAGGAATTTTGTATACAAAAAATAAATTTAAGATTCAGTGACAATTTGCCTCTATTCTATACTGTTCTAGTTCAAGCTTTATAGTACATTTTATTAAAGGAAAGGGTAGGGGAGAGGCAAAGACATCTTCAGACATGGCAGTTGCTTAAAGTGTTGTTTGCAGTGATGGAAAAGACAGCAGTTCCCCAAGGAAGGAAAACCAGCCTTACAGTTATTTTACTCTCTGTATGTAGACATCTGAGCAGCTGAAGAGGAGCTTGAGTTGGGAATCATCACTTATGTTGATGATTGTTTTGTCTTTTATTTATCTCTCTGTATTTTGAAACTGCTTCTAACTTGTCAGTATCTATGTTGGTTTTTTTAATAAGATACTATAGATTTTTTTTCTTTCCCACAAGATAAAAGAATATTCTTGACAAAGTGGAATTAAATTTCATTTGAATGCTGACTTCTTAAATATTCAGAATTATGATTTTGCTGATGTGAATTTGATGGACTTTTGGAAATTCAGTAAGATGTACATTGCTGTGATGAGATATTGCCGGCTATTGTATCCTTAACATTTGTCCTTACTGAATTTCTACTGAAAAAAACAGAGATTCTGTGTAAAATATTCTGAAACAAGTTATAATAAGGAAGTTAAAATCAAGCAATAATTCCAAAAAAATTAGAGAATTGTAATCTTACATTTGGTATAAGAATATTATTCTGATAGGCTGTTATTTAATTTATGAGAACTCTTTGGTGCAAAGAATATCTTTCTGCATAATGAAAAAAAAAAAAAAAGGATTTCCTCTTCATTTCTGGTCAAATAGGTTTTTTGCTGTTGTTACAATTACTTCTGTTCTAGTGAAGTTACATGCATTTGCCCATCATGTTATCACAAGCGATAGGACAAGAGGGAATGGCCTCAAGCTGCGCCAGGGAAGGGTTAGACTGGCTCTTAGGAAGTATTTCTTTCCAGAAGGGGTTGTTGGGTGTTGGAATGGGCTGCCCGGGGCAGGGGGGGAGTCCCCATCCCTGGAGGTGTTTAAGAGTTGAGTTGACACAGTGCTGAGGGATCTGGTGGAGTTGAGAACGGTCAGTGTGAGGTTAAGGGTTGGACTAGATGGTCTTCAAAGTCTTTTCCAACCTTGATGATTCTGTGATTCTATGAAAGAGCCTGTATTTGTCCTTGGTCTGTCTAGCTTATATTTATCCTGCAGTGGGGTCTAAAATTGCTAAATTTAAATTTAGTTTTCTGAAAACAATAAGGAAACAAAATGTGATTGCTAGCTCGATAGAGTAATATTATGCTAAGGGTGCAGAATTACCTCTATGCTGGTTTCTCTTCCCATCTGTTCCTTACTCTCTATTAGTTCTTTTCCTGATTGTATTGTAAATGTATGTGGAAGAAAAAATATACCTATAATATTTCTCTCTGCTACGGATACATAGTAGTGGTAGTCCTTAGTTGCAGGGCTTTCTGAGTCTGTACGATAACAGCAGGAATCTGGCGGGTGAGGTCATCTTTCACTGAATGAAATGACAAACCTGTACTTCAGCAGATAAGCTCTTTGCATTCAGTGGAGTTAGATATCATTGTGGAAGTCTATGCTCTTGCCGGTTTTCAAAATAATTCCTAGTGGGCAAACTCTTAGCTGCTTCTTGGATTTGGCAGGATGTGGCTGTAGTGGAAAGGTGCTGGTGTGCAATAGAGTAATGGAAGAGCCTGGAAGTGTGGCACACAAAATGAGGTTACTCTTCATGAGCAATGCCAAACAGGAGGCCGTTCAAGGCTGAGAGAGCTGATGCCTGAGCTTGTTGGTAGAACTGTAATGCGTATATAAAGGGACAAGTACCATAAGAGTTACTTCCTTTGTGAAAGTAGTGATGGAACTACAAGGTGGCTTTGCTATTAATGTGGAGTCATGACTGGGATTTTTTCACTCTCCCTTATGATACTGCCTTCTAAATCTTGCTAAATGAAACATTTTCTTTATTAAAGGAAGATATCCTATTTTTGCAAAGCTCACTGTAGCCCTTTCTGCTGCACATACCTGTGCGAGAGATTGCTCTGGAAATTGCTCTGTGAATGGAAATGGCCAACAAAATACATTTCTCCTGTTTTACCTGTAATAGCAAAGGTCATTCTGTCTGAGGCATCCCCATTAAGTTAAAGGAATCATTTGTACCTGGATGAGCAAACTATGATCAAAGAAGACTTAGAATAAATGCCTCTTTTTTTTTTTTTTTTTTAATTTCACAAATTTAAATCTCAAGAAACGATAGATGTTTAAAATGCGAAAGTGAGGGGATTGTTTGTTTGGCTTTGGTTTTGTTTGGCATTTGATAAACTAATGAGAAATGAGGAATAACAAATGAAATGGTTCAACACAAGTGTGTCTAAATGAGCATTAACGAAACAGGGTGATGGAAGTTTTTGCAGATGCAGCGTATTTCATTGGTTTAACAATGTCTATCTGTAACCATGCCAAAATTAATTTTTTTCTGAAGTCTTCTTGAAAACTGCAATATCTAATTTAAATATTAATTAGATAATACTTTGGTTATGAATTAGAAGCTTTGGTACTAAAATATTTTGGTGCCCAATTTAAACATAAGCATTCACAGTTTAACTTTGATAACAGTAGAGTGTAAAATGTGACTAGCTGCCAGCAGGGATGACTTGACTGAGGTATAAGAGTGGGGCAAGAGGACTTCAGATTGACTCATCTGAGAGTACGGATTCTGCAATGACACACTTAATCCCTATGGATAGGGTACTTGGCAGTGCAGTTTACATATTCCCTCCTAGTAATCTGAAAAGTAGCCATGACATTGCCTCCAGAGGGAGTTACTTGGCAGCCTTCCCTCTGTGTGAGTGTGTGTGTGTGTGTGAGAGAGAGAGAGAACGTGCTGTAATTAGTGACAATAGAATGTGGAGTGGGAATACAGAGGAAAAGGCTCAATTTTATTAAATTAAATGTTTTCATCAATAGCTAAGCAACAATCCACATGTAACACTGTGAATTAATTATGGAAAATATTTGTTCTTCTGCAATATGCTTGCTATGTAAATACTACTAACAACAGTAAAGACAGTTCTATGTTATACATAACATTGCTATTAAATAAAGGTATATGAAAATGGGATAGTATAATTTCTGTTCATTATATTTTCCCTCTCGCTACTTTGTCTTTCTCTTTGAAAAGGAGCAAATAAGCTTGAGGCTCTTCACCTTGCAAACGTACACCACAGATAGCTGCTATTTGTATTAGATATGTAAGAGTTAAAGCGGGGTTTTTGTTTGATTGGGTTTGGGGTTTGTTTTGTTTTGGATTTTTTTATTTTATTTTAGACATGATAAATAGTAAATTGGTGTTTTCCCTGACATATCACCTAAAAATACAATGTAATTCATGACAAAAGCTGGCAATGATTTTCATGGTAGGAAAATAGAAATGGCTTATGAGCTTATTTACCATTAACGTGTATTTGAGATTTGAGGGCTATTAAAGTTGTAGTAGTGATGTCATCGCATGTATACTCAAATATTGTTGCCTTTTTTTTTTTCTGATTTTTAAATACAGAGTTAGTTTTGTTAAAGTAACATCTGCATGGCAGGCCATGTATTTTTATGATGATTATTTCACTTACCAGGCTATATAAATGCTACCTAAAGACATGCTGTGCTAACCTAGAAATTCACTTTTTATGTCTTGTTGTTTCTGAATAACTAGATGATCTAATAATAGCCTGAAAGTATATCAAAAATGTGCTTAGGTTGAGCAAAGTAATGGTGTCTTTATATTTTACATGAAAAGTTTAATTTGTGAATTAAGCAAATAAATAGTAGCTAGGATGTGTTACAGCAGGAGCTGTGCGAGCTTCTAATGGGCAGGCTGGGTGTAAAGCACAGTAGGAGAAAGGCCCTTTACATCTGCTAGCGGTCTTTTCACTGCGATAAAGAAATGGAGTCCTTATCCTTCAGAGAAAGTGTCAAGTCTTTATCTTTGAAAATAGCTCTCCAAATTAGGCTTCTATATGTGAAAAATAAGTGTAATCAAGTACCTAATTTTTGTGTGTGTGTTCTGGAATCAGAGAGCATTATTAGCACGGTGCTAAACTGCGAATGGAGACTGACACGTTTTTGCATGTCCAGAGGCTGTTAACAAAGAGCCAAGTTAGCTACAAGATATGGTAAACACCACTGAGTGTTTAAAGGCTAGACTAGGCTTTGGGATAACATGACTTGTAATAACTGCATAGTATTGCTTGTTTGAATGTTAAGAATTGGCTTTTCAGGGAATCCCTTCATCACTTCCTGAGAAAACGGAGAAGGTGTAATGCATGTGGAATGTTCCGTTCCGCACCTGACAGTTCAGTTTCTGGGATTTTCCATCCAGGCCAAAGTTATTATTTTACCATCACAACAAAGACTCACCAGATCTGTGACAAATAGTATAATACAAAATAAAATATCCTTAATACTGTTCTCTGAGCGTACTTACAGATGTGGAGGGAAGGTTTTTTAGCATATTCCTGAAATCGTTGCTGTCTATGGCTTTTGGAAGGATGCATTCCTCTTCACTTGGTCTGTTCAGTAACAATTTAAAAAATGTGGCACATCATCTGTTTCCCTGTCACTTTAAAATAAGTTTGAGAGATTCAGGGGAGTGGGGATTGCTTTCCTTCTACGGCTTCTCTAGCAAGTCTCATTTTTCTTCATGTTTTTCTGAAACACTTTTTTCTTCTTTTCACTTGGAAATCTCCACTGTAAGAACTGTCATAAATAATATTTATATCATAATATAATATTCATAGAGTATATTTAAATGTAGTGCATGTTCGTGGTATGCATGGTTGAAATGTACACCTGGATTTTATTCCCTTTCTTTGAGTAGGATCAGGTGTTCACTGGTTGATTTACTGGGTGGTTTCTGAAAGACTTATTGTCAATTTAAAAAAAAAAATAAAAAAAAAATAAAATCTACATACCACAGTCTCTTAGGATAACCAGCTCTAAAGTTTGTAGTCCTTAAGGATAGGAACACTCTACAGTATCTTTCAGGAATGACTCGCTAGTCCTGCTTTGGGCCAGGCATCTTTTCATTGTCTTTTCATGGTGAATATTAAATTGCTGTAAAACATATCATCTGGTACACTATGTTGAAATCCTTTCCAAGAGCACCACATCCCTTATAGCTAAAGAAACAGATTTGAATTGGTTCTTAATTCACTCGTAACAAATCTATGTTGACTGTTCCTTATCTTCATTTCTTATCTTCACAAAATTCATGTTTAGCAATTGGTTCCATGTCATTTGATATCAGAGTTAAGCCGACAGGTCTATTAATTTCCTTTTCCTCCCCAACCCCTCACTTTGTAAAGGCAGATATTGCTTTCTGTTCTTCTGGGATGCTTTGTCCTCTCTGAGTGTTCTGAGATGATCACTAATTGGTTAGAGTTTTGGGTTTTTTTCTCAAGTATTTCACTGAAAGCTGTAGGCTCAACTTTTGTTATTCTTGATGTGAACATGTCTGTGATAGTGAAATATTCTTTAACTCATTGATTTTTTTTTTTTAAATACTATTGTACACAATTCTTGTTTTAATTGTAAGTTTTAATCATAATGCATTGTCTTTTTGAAGATAAAAGTAAAATCGGTGTTTAATAATTCATGCAGTTTTAACACAACTTTGCTCCTCCCTCCCCTTATATTTAAGGGGTTTTTTCCCTCCCTTACAGTTTCTGGCTCATGTTGTGCTTTACATTTCTAATAATCAGGAATAAAATACAATTTATAACCTTAGTCTGTTATTAACAGAAATAGCATTAAAAAATCCCAAAGAAATCCAGAACAAATTAATGTATAAGTTGTCAAGATTGAAAAGGGGCTCAAATAATTAGAGTTCATAACACACAGCATGAATGTATCAAGTGTTCTGTTGTGGCAGCTGACTTGATTTGATGTATATACAATTAAAGCCCTGAAAAAATAATTTTTAAACATTCTTTGTGTACATGGAATCCTGTGCTATCCACAGTGCTTTTGTTTGTACTTGCTACAAATGCTCATATATAGTAAGAATAACTTCAATGGAAAGAAATAAACCTAGAAAATTGTATTTTAAAATTTTTTTAGCCAAGTACAGAATATGCACATTTAATCCCCTTCTGATTAAAGCACTTAAACATGCACTTATCTTGGTGTGTGAGTATTCTCATTCTCTGAAATGAAGCTGCCTATGCTTAAAACTGTTAGCAAGGCCATATGAAAGAAGAGGTTTTGTCCATTGTTAACTAAATAGTACTGATGACTCCATTAAAATGAACTTGCATCAAATATCTTTGAATTTATGTCCTCATTGCTCCCGTTTTTCACATTTGAAATACTAAAATAAAGGCAAAGCTATCTGCAGTCTTTAGAGTAAAGCAAAAGAAGCTTCTCATCATAAATATGATGACTTCAACTGTATTTTTCCATCCAACTAGGTAATTTTGGAGACACATAATATAACTCGTGCAAAGGAGCAGAAGTAAAAAAAAAAAAAAAAATCACACTTGGTCTGTTATACCAGCCATATGATAGTAGTTTTAAGGTCATATTTTACAGATGTCTACGTACTGTTTTTTAAAGCTTACATTTTGTAATAAGCTTTGCATGCAGCTTCACTGAGGTGTTTCATGGCTCAGTTATCTGTCATACTGTGCCTATTACAGGTTGAAAGTTTTAATCTTTCTTTACCTTCTTTGTAAGTGTATTGTCACTGTACTCTTTAAAAATATTCTCAACAGTGCTCAAGTACTTGTTGAGTGTCAGTTAGGCTTTGAGAATGTTTTTGTTACGTACTGAATAAGCGTAAATTGTCATCAGGTCTTATCAGAAGAATACATAGTATTTATTCTGTAAGTAATCTTTCAGAATATTTACAATGGAAATGTAAATCACCTATACTCAGTTTTGGCAGCATGGTTAGGATTTTTTTTAAATCCATTCACTATGAAAGTTTTTGCATTAAGTTCTTAATATGGTTTTTAAAGTCTGTCAATTGTTAGTAATTATATGTATGTCAATCCCTGTGCAAGCTTATAAATCCGGTCCCTATGCTAGCACTCTTCTGCAATAATTTAACACAGTCTGAATATGTTAGTAATTTCATGTGATTTTCCCCTTAATTATTTTTTGGAGTTAGTTATGTTTATAATAATTAGTAAGGGTCTTGAAGTATCAGTGGCAAGAGCAGACTCTGAGTAGATTAAACCAATATTTTATCCCATGCATTCTTGCAATTCCTTAAGCCATGCTATGGAATTTTCTGTTGTTGGCCTATTGTTCTTTCTTACATGCTCTAAAGTTTTGCTTCAACCATGCCAACAACACTGCATGAGGCCACACTAAGCTGAAGGACTGAACTGTTGAGGTTTTTAGCTGCTTGCTAAAATTGGCTAATGTTCTCTCGTGAATTGTGGCTTCATATTATACCTTTTAATTATATGAGGTAGGTAAGAGATCTTAGCACTAATTTGAGACTGTTAATCTCATGCTAAAAAGTTGTCTCATTACTTTTCATTTTAAGGAATTGCCTCCTGTTTAAATATACAACAAAGATGCCTAGAGAGTAAGATTTTGGTTATAAAGGTGCTTACTTTCCTTGTGCTGCTGTATGTGCCTGTAGGTAGCAACTCGGCATCATGATGAATTTTTCAGTATACTGAGAGGCATAAGCAGCAAACAGGTAGTGGACTCATTTCATATCACTCCATTTCCTACATAACATTTAGTAACACTGATGGTGTGGGGAAGAGAGCGCAATCTGATCTATATGCCATTCATGCACCAGATTGCCCTTGGAAAAATACTCCAAGAGATCATGGCACATAGACAACAGTAACACTGTTAGAAACCTTTCAGGTCCTTCTCTTGTTTTGCAGTCCAAACTGTAGAAGCATACTCTTACTTGGCCATTCCAGTTTCCAGTGCTTGTGGTTAATAGTTTTATCCCATATTCCTATCCAAAGCCTTAAATATCTTCCATAATGGTTTTGATTAGGGCACGGAAGTAGACAATCTTTAAAGGTCCCTTCCAACCAAACCGTTATGTGACTAGTTGTCTGAAAATAGGTTCTTTCAGTTGACAATCCTCATCTCATTTCTATTAGTAAAACAGGAAGGACTTTGTTAAGAAACTGCAGGGTATGGACAAGGGCTTCACTCTTAAAGCAGCTTGCTCCCTTATTTTTTGGTGTCAGCAATCAGAAATTCTTACACTCTTAGCAAGAATCAACTGGGTGAAAGAAGAGCACCACTTTTGCTGTAGGATTTTAATCCCAGATGATAACATCCTAAATGTGATACAATTCACAGAGGTACAGAAATAACCAAAAAATTGTATAGACTTCTGTAAATCTTGTTACTTTTTCATGACTACGACAGATGTTCAGTGGGGAAGTAACTTGTCATGCCTACTGAATTTTAGAATCACTGTGTCATTTGGAAGAGCTCAAATGTCATTGTAAGGAAATAAACAGGAAGATGTACTACAGAGAAGCAATATCGAATGAAAATTGGCCAAGAGGATATAAATGTAATTAGCGAAACACATTTTCATGACTAGTAAAATTAGCACCCATTTATACATGTTATACACTTGAACCCTTGTTGACACCTGAGGCTGGGAAAATATATCTGCTAATCAAAACATGTAATTATATCCTATGAAGCTGAAGTAACGCACTGAATCCTTGCTCTTCATGGTGTTAATGATTTCGGAAACTCATTTACCTGATCACCTCAGTTTGTCCTTTCTTGCTGCATTTCTGTTCCCCAAAATAGTAAGGTCAGGGACATGCTAAAGCGATTAAACATTAGATCTATGGAAGAGTGAACATCGCATAGATTGTTAGATAGTATTGATATCATTAAAGAGGAAGGTGCTTTCAACAGTGGGGAAAAAAATCCTCTGGTTGTAAAATAAGCAAAGCAAGATAAATTAAGTATTAACTTGCTGGAGAATTAAAATTCCTACAGACCTTTAGTATAGTTGCAGAGTTCATAACTTGTAATTTCCCACTGGCATGATCTTAAGTAGCTGTCTTCAGAGTCCATATCTACATTTAATTGGAGAAGATGATGGTCTGACACAAAAAACATAAGGGGGTAAAAAGTATAAATGATTGGTTATGCAGCGTTTGGGCCTATACGGGAGAATTACTGAGGAAAAATGATATATAAAAAATGCTAAGTTTAATGATATGCTAACAGATTACTTTATTTTGTTTTACAGCCTGATTCTAAAGTAGCATTGTGGAGATGTGAGAGATGAATAATCCTAATGTAGAAAAACAATTTATTGAGTCTGCACATAGTAAAGTACAACACAGTCAGTGAAAGGTATGCTGCAATAGCTGTCAATACAGTTCTCTCTCATATTTTGTGTATGCAGTTAGCCAAATTAGAATTGGGGGGTGGAGGAAGGAGCAAGGAGGGTTGTAGATATAATTGATGATGAAAACTAGAAGCAGAAATTACTGAATCACAGTGACATTAAAATAATCTTTAGTTCTTGCAGTTCAACAGAATCTTTAGGCTAGTTAAATTATAAAGGTGATTGTAAAAAGAAGAAATGCTTCTGCATTTTGTTATCCATCTTGATTATGCAGCTCTGTCAGGTACATCTGAATAACCAGCCCTAAATAATCTTTTTCATCACCCTGTTCTTTATATATCTAGCTGTCTTGGATGAACCAAACAAAAAAAAAAGCAAGAAGAGTTTATAACAATGCTACCTTACCATTCCTCACTTGCATCACTTTTAGAGTAAGTGACATTCAATGAGAACATTTTCTTTTTTCTGAGAGCCAAGATAATTAAAATTTAAAACCAAATAAACATAATATACATAATGTTCATTAACCACAAGGTCCTGTGAAGAACATGGTAGTATAAAAATGCATTAACTAGTAGAGATACATTAACATATTTAGTATTAAAATGATTCTTAGAAAGCTGGAAATTAGCAGAAAATTTACTACTTCTAATATCTGAAGGTAAATTAATTCAGTATCTCATAGTTCTGTTGATATAATCTTCCTTTGTACCCTGATTTCGTGAAAGGGAGTCTGCAGCAATACTTATATATTATATTTGCTATATGCAATGTAGTTACTGTCCTAAATGTCCCACTTAGATCCATTAGTCTCATATTTCTAGGTGAGGTCTCATGGAATATCATAGATGTTCTGGGAAAATCCACAAAAAAAGTCCTCAAAAATTATATTAAAAAACTTTCTGTGCATATCTTGAAATAAAATTGGCCAGTCTAAATTGTATAAATAAATAGAGCTGATATGATAATATATAATCCTGCGTTGAACCCATATGTATTCATAAGTAGTCTAGTACACTTTCTCTGTTCTGTTAGTTACTGTTCGTTACTATTATTTATCTACTGGAATTGTAGTAGCTGTTTTCTCAGTATAGTCTCTCTGTGATGCGATATATGGCAAATCCTGTGTATAAGTTGTCACAATTTCTCAAAAAGTCAGTGTCGTACTTTAATATCAAGAAGGTTCCACTTCTCCATTTAAAGAGTCATTAGGTATGATTTTCAGGTATGAATTTGAAATTTTGTGGCCCTTTATGTGCTTCTTACCTCAAACTGATGATATGTTATAGAATCTGAATACCTGTGCAATGAGTAGACTTCCTTGGACATTCAGAATCCAGAAACAAAGCAACAGGAATTTGATGAAAAGTAGTGGAAGTGCCTCTCTAGAATTTTCTGACATAGAGGAGATATAGGCTCAGTCACAGGCCTTGAATTCTCTTCATAGTGAATCATTGCCTGGGCTGAACAACTCATACCTTAATGCAGCCAAGGGTTGTTCATGCTTAGTGATATTTAAATTTAACATTTTTCCTTGCTGTATCAATTTATATTACCCAGTCATGCAAGAACTTTTTTTAGCAAGGTTGTTTTTACACTCTTCTGCGGATTAAAAGAAGGAAGTGTCCAAAGCACAGGTTTAATCCACATAATTCTGCACCTAGCTTGTGCTTAATGAAGCAATTTTGCATCTAAAGCGCTTGATTTCCTTATAGGGTCAGTAGAGAGTGGTAGATGCTTTTGGATAATCGCCAGAGGAAGACCATTCTGTCTTAATTCACTCATTTAAGTCAGGTAGACAAGATCTCCCTCTGAACACATCTCTGGAGTGCTAATCTCTCTCCATTGACTGTAGAGAATAGGAGGTTTGGCTTCACTGTCAAGTGAATGGTCTAATCTGGGCATGGTCTAAGTGTCTAGGTAAAGAAGATCCTACCCATAATTTTTTTTTAATGCATGCTGGAGATGTTGACCAGTAAGTAACAGCTTAAAGGGTTTTGTCAGTGTCAGCTTGTAAAAGGAAAGGTCATAAAGATAAACTTTGACATATTTGTTTTTGAAAAGGCTATTTCAGGTGTGACATTGCTTACTTGCACCTTTCAGAAGTAAAATGTTCCACCTTGTAGTTGTACCTTTTGTGAAGTACTGTTGTTATAGGTGTGATTTTTCCTAATGGTCTCTGTGTACCAGATGATTATCTAGGGTCTATCCTTACTGAAAAATAGGATTTGATATGTGGGAACTTAAATAGTTGCAAATGCATGTGATGAAATAATAAGACTGAGTAATTCTAAAAAAGCTAAGACAAAAAAGGCCTTTCAGTTGTGAAAGACTAGTTAACATGTCTGAGTGCCACTGGTTGCTTCATCAGTGAATGTATGAGTTGTATCATGCAATGCTGCTTTGTAAAATTCTTACATCCAGAGGTGAATTAGTGCATTTGCAACTTCACCTATAAAGCAGAGGTTCTGCTTTGTCATAATTGCCAAACTCTGTTTGCTCCCTACTGCAGATGAGTGGCTGGTTTTACAACTGTTAAGTTTCTCTGCGTTGGAACATGGTCAACAGCTATATGACTTTATGAACGATAAACATCATTGCATACAGTAAAAGTTTGGTTTTAAATCCTATTTTCTAATATATGCCTTTACTCCCAGGCAACTGAATGCCTTTAATACACCACACAATAGTCCAGCTCATTGTACAGCCCATGGGCCACTGCTGGCTGGTGAAATATTTAACATCCCACTTTAATGGCCACTCAGTCCCTAGCTAGTCACATCAGAGGTATTGTGGTAAAAGAAATTAAGAAATTACAATTGGGGGATTACTACTAGGCTGAGGCACTGTCCACTGTTGAGAAAACAGATTTCTAGTGACCCATTCACTCAGTTGAATTGTCTTCTCCTGCCTGTGTTCCTGTATCTCCATTTAGCCTTCTAGAAAGTCTGGAATACATTTCTATTACCTTTCTCTTGGCTTTCCTGTAAAACTAAACTGGAATCAGTGGTCAGCTTGGTGGCAGCACTTAAGTAACAGCTCTCTTTGGAAGAGTCCTGTTACTGCATCTCTTCATTCTGCTTTCTTGACAATTATATACAAATTTCTGTCATACTGTGCACATTAATCCCTTGTTCATTCTAGTGCACCATATCTAGGAAATACTTTTTAGTATGCTTGCTTCTGAAGGGAGATATTGTATCATCTTCTCTTATTTGGGAGATATTACGTACTTTGGAGGACAAAATTACTTTTTAAAGCAACTCCTCCTTTTTTCAGAGTGATGTAAATTGGTCCAATGGCTAGTACTAAAAAGAAAATCTAAAAAAAAAAATTACTGGCATGCGAAAGTTCTTTTTGTTATGTTCTTAAATTTATCTCTTGGCATATTTTTACAGTAGCTGGTGAACTGGAAGTTCCATGTAGTATTTTATGCATAAAGCATGCTTTCCATTCCAATGCACTCTTTGGATCCGCTGTAAAATAGTGATGTGTTCAGTATTTGTGCCCAGTACAAAAAGAAGGTAGAAACTTGTACCAAGAGTGCCATGCCTGGAGTGTCAAGGAGAGGAAATATGGCCTATGCATAGGGCCAAATCCCTCCCCTGCCTCATTCTAAATAGAGTCTTAGTGTTTGGATGGTATCTAATCCTTTATCTGAAAGGATGTGTGAGGTGTTAAGTTTATTTGCCTTGGAGGAATAAAATGCTCAACTACACCTATTACAATCTGAACATATTTCCTCAGGACAGTCCTCTCTGATTCTTGGTCCTTGGAGCATTTGAGGTTTTTTTTTCCCCTAGATCTAACAGAATTGTAACCAGTTATGTTACATGTTTATTTTCTCACCCACTTAGCTGTCTTTTCAGGTATATTGACTATTACTCCAACTCTTCCTGCAGGTCTTTTAGTTTATTGCTCCCTTTATTTGCTAGTATGGAGTGTGTAATGAACAGGCATTCCATACACTACCTTGTGTACTTCAAGATGTAATTGCCTTTCTTCCTTATCCTTCTAGACAGACTAGCTAACGCAGGAGCACCCATTCTACCACTAGTTTTAGACAGATTTAGCTGTGAGGATGAACAGGGGTGTCAAGCCAGAGTAACATTATGTGTCCTCAGTTTCTCACTTATAAAAATAACAGTACTTACTCTAAGGAAATGGTTTGAATTTAAATAAATAGATTCGTAAGAAAGTTTAGTTTTATAGAAATGGGTTCTCTGTTTTGGATAAGCTATTCCTGATGCAAAACATCAGAGACCAAAAAAGCCACCACCAAACCCACACAAACCATCCCCTCTCCAAAGACCTCTTATGGCTTATTCAGCTTAGCCTCTTTTACACCCTACTGCCCCTGAGCCCCCAAAGCTGTTGCAGCAGATTGCAGAATTGGAGTAGTGTTCTGGTCACTTTTTTTCCCTTAACTATTTCCTCTGCCACCCAAGCTACAGCTGATATAGGTGTCCTAAAAATAGGAGTTTGAGACATCGAGATGGATTTTTTTTTTCATGCTCTCAGAAAGCCCTTTGACCGTAGTTACATTTTTGTGCTGCTTGAGCTACAGTCAGAAATCCAGCAGTGCTGTTTGTCCAACATCAGTGTTAATTTTTGAAGTATTGCTATCAGAAGTAGTAACTACATATTTATTTAATCTATTTTAGGTCTGTGTTTGTAATCTTTGCAGTCTTGCCCCTTACCAGTAGCTACCTGGGAATAAATTTTCTTCTGGGTTAATGAAGTCTAATTGTGTGTCTCCTGATATCTTACCAACTTTGCCTCTTCCTATAAATTGCTGTGATAATGAAGATAATGAATTCGGACCACATCTACAATCATATTTTCTAGATAAGTATGTCAGACAAAGACTGTTAGAACAATTAAAAGAAGAGAGAGGAAACTTTGGCTTAGTACTGAAAATAAGACGCTGAAAATAGATGTGTGAATCTGTAAAAAATAAAACAATATAAAAAAGTGAACTAAAGATTTTTATCTATAATGTGCCAGAGATGAAAAAGGCAATGCTGAATTTCTGCAAAAACTAGTGAATGAGAACCATTTAAACAGTACCCTCAATGATAGAGGAAGGGACAGTTCTGTGAAATAACCAGTACATGAATATATGTCCTTCTGCCTTTAGCAGACATTTAGCAGCTAAGATCCAACAGTCCTTTGTGTACTTCTGACTTCAGTTTGGTCTGTCACAAAAACAATCTACAGTGCTATGAAACAACGTCAGGCCAGCTATTCCCAAGCTGCTTATTGATGTGTTTGCATGCTGTGATCCTATCTCTGACTTCTTTCTGCACCCTTACTCTCGCCTGTAGCTCTGTTTCCAACCTTCTCTCATGCTAGGGTTGGCAATGAGAGATTGTTTTAAGGTAGTTTGATGTCTTCTGTTCACATCCTAATGATTTTTCTTAGTTTTGACACTACTCTGGCCCATTTATTGCTTTGTTCCTTTTTATATTGCATAAGTGGACAATGATGGACACTTAAAAGATAGACAACAATTGAAAATTTTGTCATAAGTTCTTATAAAGTCTGTTTTCAAATGTCAGCCTGTTTCAAATACTGTTTTCTGTTAACCTCAACTGGTGCAGGAAATATTCATCACCTCTAAAACTCAAGTCACTACTTCACCTTTTTCTTGTGTCCTCTTTAATGAAGACGGAAACTTTCTCCATTCTTTTAAAGCAGAAGAGTTTGATGTAGATTAACACTGGGTCTACTTTTCAGACTCCCTCCTTCGTCCCACAACAGACCATGTATAGGGTCAAATGGCACTCATTTTGATCAACCGAAATATTTGGAGATAAGCTGTCTGTGTACTGTCTTATGCATTCTTGTGATAATAACTGTGGAGGAGAGGGAGAATCAGATTTATACTTCTTTCACAATCATGGTTTGTCATTATAAGTGAACATTCTTTTAGGTACTACAATCAATAACACAATTAATGCTAAAAGGCAAGTTTGGCATAATACCAGTTTTAGCCTTCATGAAATATCACTTAACATTTATATAGACTAAGATGCCATGAAGTTCTTAATTGCCAGGATTTTTAAGAAAATACTCCAGTATGCACTGATCTTTCACTATATATAAAACCAGTGATGTATGCTGTCATCATTTTACGTGTGTGTGTAACAGGCCAGAATTTTATCTGAAATGTTTTGTGGGGAATTTGGTGATTCTATGTAATAGCACTGTCTTCTGCTATGGTTTAGATGGCTTTTATCTATCCACTGGAGGCTATTTCAGGATCAGTTGACAACCTGCACTGTATCTTTTTACTCAATCACTTCTATGAGCAGAGTGCCAGTAGTATTTTCAGAATAGCACTTATGATAAGGAAAAAGTAGGCATAAATGGGCTGCTGAGAATTTATTGGTATACCTAGTTCTGTTGATCAGGAGCCTTGCCAACAAAGTGACTCAACTGCCTGTGAACAGGTAGAGCCTTTTCTAGCCCAGAGTATTTCTCCTCCTCAGGGATAAAAATAAGAGTTGGTGACTTAAGGATAGAATGAACAGGAGCTAAAACAGCTTGTCATTGCTGAATCTTGTCCTGACAGCTGCCTTAGCAGAATGCATTTGATAAACTGTGATTGACAAAATACTTGAAAACTGCAGCTTAAAGCTGAATTTGTGGAGCATGCGAAAGTAGACAGGATAAAGTAAGAATAGTCTTATGAGCACACAGAGCTGTCATCACGCACATAACTCTCTTTAAATTTGAAAAATAGAGAGCTGTAGGGAAACTAGGCTGTCCTAATATAATTATCAAGATCACTACTGTAATTGAGCCTTCATTTGAAGCTAGGTCATTATGCAATACTTCATGCTTGTATATTATACAAAGTCTACTGTCAAAACTTAATTCAGTAGTTTGAAGGGGCAAAACAAAAATTCAGCTACTAATTACTCTGAACTTTTGGAGTCCATGTATAAATTTTGAAGTTTTATGGTCCATATAGACAGTAGGGAAAAAAAAAAAAAAAAAAAACGGACAACAATGGGCCTTATTTCACTGACTTTACATTTCTGGTTTGAGAACAATTAGAAGCTTCCACTTAATGCAATTAAGATCAGAATTCTCCAAAAAGGAAACCCACCCTCTTCTGCACGATTGGAGGCACTCAGAGGGCTTTTTTCTTAGGTGAGTTGTCTTTTCTATTTCAATTCAATATAATCTCCTTAACTGTCTACATAAAATGTTATATTCCATTCCACAAGATTGTGGAAATGAATTACACCACTTCTGTATACATACTGGGATGATTTTCAAAGTACTTCTATATAAATTCAGTTGCAAAAATAAGATATACGGAACGTTGCCAGTACTGCCAACTGCAGAATGCCGTGGCAGTAAGCAGAGAGCACAGTAGTCTCCTTTCCTTTGTTGACTGTAGTCATTAGACTGCACTACCAGTTGATGCATTTGTTGGTGTTCATTCTATTTCACATTTGTATTTAAATTTCTGTGAAGGAAAGATAAGATAGAGGTAAACAAATTATGCTTATTTGCTCTTCATTGAGCTCCTATTAGATGTATGACTTTGAGAGAGAGAGAACATTGGGGAAAAGTGCCTAGGTATTCTTTACAAAACATCATATGTCCATTCAGACTCTAGCAGACTTCAAAAGGACATATCCCCGAGGTTTTAATGAAAACATAAATCAACAGGGAATAACTAAAAATACACTTAAAATGAAAAGGAAACTAGGTCATTCACCACATGACTCAGTATTTGTAGCTTAGATAGAATATATTGCAATGTTTTTCACATCATAAATATCCTTCTGGTACATGCAGAAAGTATTGTCTATGTTTACTTACTCTAAAATGTCATCCCTTTTGAGTCATTGTGTCTAATGCTTTCTCTCTAACAGTGCACAGCATGAACTTGTAATATGTTTATGTACGTCTGTCTTGTCCAGGCAATTCTTCTGTCTCTTCTATAAACTGCTTGCTTTGTGGAAACTGCAGAATCTAGCCTTAAGGCTAGATTCCATCTATCAGGAAAGAGATTAATATATTTATTACTAGTCTATGTCATATGCAGAGGGAAGCAACTACCATGATGTGTAAGGGAAACATACGTTGTTACCTATGAAAGAGCTGAATTTGTCTGGGTTTTTGAGTGTATTACAACCTCCTCCAGTGCTTTGTTGTTCCATTCATGGGGCAAACTGAATTTTGGTGTTTTTCTAAATGAGCTGGGAAAACAGATATGTACTGAGGTGATAGTTTTCTGCATGCCAAATGTTATCCAGGGTAGCGAACACAGTGAAAAATTTCCTGAAGAATCTAATGATGCTGAACGGGTGGGAGAGAAAACAGCAGGTGAAATTGATAATTGTTTGGGAACTATGAAGGGCTCTGAATTGTCTATTATTATTCAGGAAACTTATGTTCGTGTGACAGTGAACAATCATATGAAGGGATATCCACACAATATTACAGTAATGCAAACAACCCCCTTCTTACAACAAACAAGAGGAACCAGTGGAAAGTTTATATAAAGAACAAATCAGAGAATATCCCTGCCATTGTATAAAGGTGTGGGATGTCTATACCTGGAATGATATGCTGAATTCTCATTCTTACCTTTAAAGAATTGCACAAGGTAAGAGCCAGTGAGATGGGTTACCCAAAGTATGGCATAGTTTCCTTGTGAAGAATGACTTCAATATTCTTTAGTGCAAAAAAAATGGCAACTGGTGAGATGATTGGAGTCTGTACAGTGGTGAGTGACACACAGAATGTGAATAAGGAATGATTGTTCACTGTTTTTTCCCCACATGGGAACCATGCAACATCAAATCAGTGAATGTCAGATCCAAAATGAACAAAAATCTACTTCATATAACATTCAGGAAAGTTGTTGGACTTCTTGTCCCTGAACTTTGTAAAGACTAACAATTTACATTGGTTCAAAGCCAGACTTGAGAAACCGATAGAACTAAAATCCAACCAAGGCTGTTGGAAAAAAAAATTTAGGAAATCTTAGAGAGAAACTCCTGGAGTTCCAAAGGCTATTCTGAAGGATTAGCTTCATATGTTTACTCTAGTTTTATACTTTTTCTTAAGCTAGACATGTATTAAAAGATCTTTGATCTGACTTGCTACAGGTTGTACTTACATTCTTTGTCAAAGAGTACCAAGAATAATTTTGTTTCAAAGCTATAGGTGATCTCATTATAGAGGCTGAAGAGACAGTTGGTAAAATTTGAGATTGAAATGTTGTCCTTTGTAACTTTTTCCCCCAACAAATAACATAGTAAGACAGTAAGTTTGTCTATTTTTCTCTTTGTGAATTGTGTGTCAGTTCTTAGTTCTTCAGAATTGTTTACAGGCACAGATGAGAAATTAGATTTTTACCAACAAAATTACTTAAACTGTAATTTGATTTTTTTTTTCATTAATAGAACTTGCTGTAGAAAGAGAAGAGAGATCAGTAACAGTAGGTCTAAAGGTGGTTGAGGCTTATCAATTAACTTGCAGTAACAATTTAAAAACAATAATTCTTAACAGCAAAGAACATAACAATAATGAGGAAGTCAGATGCTGAAGTTATTACTTTAAGAGCTTCTTTGTTTTGTTTTGCAAGGCATTATTATTGCTAGAACATTGATCTCAATCACCAACTCCCTAGGAAGACAACTGTATGTATTTGTTCTAGTGTTTCTTTGTATTTTTAGGGGCTTGTTTGATTTTAAATGAGCAATGAGCTACAGTGTTAGAGGCATACAGGATGTTGTAGGGCCTATGGAATTTTCACGTCATTGAAAAAATGCCCAATATGTCAGTAGGACTAACGTGGTAGCACTTTGGTCCTCCTTTCCTTTTTTTTATCCATATGTCTTAGCTTTACACTGTTCTTTTGACAGAAGAAATTATGTTTCAGTAGTTTGCTTTTTTGTTTGTTTGTTTTGGAGGAGGGGCAGGGTGTTACAACACCCAACGTGGTTATAATAACTTAGTGCTATTAGAATTGCATGCTTCTACTGGAGAAACTTCTTTCCCTTGTTTTATGAATCCCTTAATGTTTATTTCACAGCTGTCACAGTGCTCCATCCTGCTGACGTTAGTTGATAAATTTAAGCAAGTGCAATCTTACCAAGAGCAGCTAACTTTGGTTTATTCCCTTACTCACAAAAGAAGCAGCAAAGTAGTATGTGGCAGATAATTTTTACTGTGGCATTTTGGTTGACTTGTTCTTTCTTTACACTTTCTAGCTGAAAAAGTACAAGATATCAATATGTATCCCACAATAAGGAGAAAAATTATTTTTAAAGAATTCTTTTTAGAATTTAAATTCTTTTTAGCCTTGTTTATACGGTTTTTATTTATGCAGTTTTGTGTGCCGCCAGAAGCGAAGAAGAACAGCAGTGGGTGCTTTAATGGAAGTGCTGATTGGTTGTAGTACAATGCATGTAGTCCCCTCTAAATTTAAACTTTGTACCTGGCCACTTTTGTTCTAAAACTTGGTTAATGAGAATTTTCTCACCATATTTATGTGAGGCTACTGAATTTAGTGATTTTTTTTTTTTCAACTAGCTAGATTTTTAAAAGTGATGCTTTCACTGGGAACTGTTCAGTTTGTACTTCACTAATTTAAATTCTCCCCATTAGCCTAATAATTCAGATATTGTTCTTTCCAGGCATTAAGTTTTTGATCATAAAAGATAGTCGTTGGAACAGAGGCTGAACTAATAGTAAAGTGTTATTTGTGAGAAAGACTTGGATGGAAGACGTATTAAAGAAAGAGAAAGCAACCTTAGAGAGCCTGTAGTTGCTACTTGAGACTGAAGCTTTTCTTAGCATCTAATAAACTATTCCCTTGAGAATTCTGGCTTATGGTTTTATAAATTATGGGGATAATGACCCATAGCTGAGTCATTGACCTGTATGGGGTTACTAACCCATTCCTAACAGCATGAAATAATAGTTGTTAAATTGACCCTGACTTCAAAAAGCAAAGCAAAACAAAACCAGAAGGAAACAGCATGAGGAAGAGCAAAAATGTTAAGAAGTTTCACTTAGAGTTTTTTCTTTTTATGCAAGTCAATGGCCATGTTGGATTAAGAGGCAATTACGAATATTTTAGGTGTTGGGACTTGACTGTTCAGGGGCATTTGAGAAGATTCATCCAAATTACCGGTGATTTGGTAATCTGATTACCAGTACCTTCCAGTACTTAAAGGGGGCCTACAGGAAAGCTGGGGAGGGACTCTTTATCAGGAAGTGTACGGATAGGACGAGGGATAATGGTTTTAAACTGAGAGAGGGTATATTTAGATTAGACAGAAAGAAGAAATTCTTCCCTGTGAGAGTGGTGAGACACTGGCACAGGTTTCCCAGAGAAGCTGTGGCTGCCCCCTCCCTGGAAGGGTTCAAGGCCAGGTTGGACGGGGCTTTGAGCAACCTGGCGTAGTGGAAGGTGTCCGTGGCCATGACAGGGGGCTGGAACTAGATGATCTTTAAGGTCCCTTCCAACCCAAACCATTCTATGATTCTATGATTTAGTGGCATGATTTTAAAGTGATATTGTGAAATTGATTGAAACTCCTATGTAGACATATTAATTTGGACTTAGGAGGGCCTGTATTTTAATTCTTTTTTGAAATAAGACAAATAGAAACAATTTAATTTGACTTAAATAAATCCACTTGAAGTTTAGTTTCAGTTCACTTTAAGTTCATAAGTGTAGACAGACTTCTTCACAAAGAAAGACACGTCTAAGCACTCTACGAAGTGCTGATATGAATTATACATGTCCCTGTGATTCCTACGGTGCTAGTACGTCCTGATGCTTTTATTAGTCTATAGAAAATGAAAATACAAACTGAAGGTATTTGTCATTTTAAGTCCTGTACTGTTGTCTCTAATGTAGCTAATTGCTCAGTTCATTCTGTGTAAAAGACATAGGCAATACGCTTGAAAAATCCAGCTCCTGGTGCAGTAGTGTCCTGGTTTTGGCTGGAATAAAGTTAATTTTCTTCCTAATAGCTGGTACAGTGCTGTGTTTTTGAATTAGGGTGACAATAATGTTGATAACACACTGATGTTTTAATTGTTCCTAAGTAGTGTTTATACTAAGTGTGGGACTTCTCAGCTTCTCATACTGCCCTGCCAGCGTAGGGTGGGGGTGCACAAGAGGCTGAGAGGGGACACAGCCAGGACAGCTGACCCCAGCTGACTAAAGGGACATCCCAAACCATATGGCATCATGCCCAGTGTATGAACTGGGGGGAGTTGGCTGGGGGGGCACCACAGCTCAGGAATTGCCCGGGCATCGGTCAGCAGGTGGTGAGCAATTATATCGTACGTCACTTGTTTTGTATATTCTATTATTTTTTTTTTTATATATTTTTCCCTTCCTTTTCTGTCGTGTTAAACTGTCTTTATCTCAACCTATGAGTTTTACCTTTTTTTTTTTTTCTTTTTTTCCTTCTAATTCTCTCCCTTGTCCCACTGGCAGAGGGGTAGCAAGCGGGCGGCTGTGTGGTGCTTAATTGCTGGCTGGGGTTAAACCATGACAAGTAGATCTGGTGCTGGTTAGTGTGGTAATACTTCGGACACCATAAATAGCAATGCGAGTCAAAAATTCTTCTGACGCCCATTTTGTAACCTTATCTTTGGTAGACTGAGAAAAGGGAAAATGGTGTATTTGCTGTTGAGCTCACTGAACCATAATAAGCTTTCAAATGTACTTGAACTAATATTAGAGCATTTTCCTTTGTAGTGTTTGTCATTCTTGCATGAATATTTGGTGGTGTGTTAACATATTTAACGTAGTTAACATATACTTTCAAAAAATAAAATATATCTTGTGGATGTTTTGTATTGGAGAATAGTTCTGCTTGAGAGCTGCCAGTATACTATGCAGGTAAAGCTCTTTTAAGTTTAATTGGCTTAGTGAATGTGCTTCAGAGGAGAGAAAATGAACACAACTTTTGTAAAAGATCAAACAAAACACTGTATATAAAATGTGCAATAGAATGTAATAGAACCAGCAGATAGTAATTCTGTCAAGACAATATAGGAAGAGAAGAATTGTGTGGCCCTTTTATTGCAGAAGAGTTCATATTTCCATACTTTTGTGCATGACTTTCTTATTACTGAGTTTTTTCTAATTTCTTCACGATCATTGTTTGCCTCCAGAAATGGTACACATATAGGTTAAGAGTACCACATTTGTTGCATCTGTCCAGTACGCTTGATCCAAAATGTTAGGGGAGAACATGATGAAAAAATGTTGTGGTCTGAGCCCAGAAGGCAACTGAGCATCATGCAGACACTCCCTCACTTCTTCCGCCTCAGGGATGGGGAGGAGAAAATAAAACAAAAGGCTTGGGCATTGAGACAAGGACAGGGAGGGATTATTCACCCATTATAGTCACGGGCAAAAGGCAGACTATATTGGGGAAGAAAAAGAACATCAATTTAATCTGAACACCACAACCAACAACACTAATTCACCAATCAAAGAGAGTAGGACAGTGAGAAAATAAAACCACATCTTAAAAATACCTTCCCCCCACCCCTCCCTTCTTCCCAGACTCAGCTTTGCTCTTGATTTCTCTATCTCCTCCCCTGCAGCAGGGACAGGGGATGGGGGTTGCAGACAGTTTATGACATGTTGTTTCTGCTGCTCCTTCCTCCTCAAGGGAAGTACTCATCCCACTTTTCCCCTGCTCCAGTGTGGGGTCCCTCTCACAGGAGACAGTCCACCATGAACTTCCTCTGACGTGAGTCCTTTCCATGGGCTGCAGCTGTTCACAAACTGCTCCAGAGTGGGTCCCTGTCACGGGCTGCGTTCCTCCCAGCAACAGACTGCTCCAGGGTGGGCTTTCCTCAGAGTCCCGGCCTTCTTCGGGTGCAGCCCCCTGCTCCAGCATGGGGTCACCCCCAGACTGCAGGTGGCATCTGCTCTACCAGTGACCTCCCTGGGGGCAGGGGCACAGCCCTGCCCTCTCCCCACGGGCTGCAGGGGCTCTCTGCTCTGGCACACACACACACACACACACACCCCCCTCCTCCCTTCTTCCACTGACCTTGGTGTTTGCAGAGGTGTCTCCCTCACAACTGCCCCTCCTCGTCTCAGGTTCCCCTTCTTAAATAAGTTATCACAGAGGCGCAGGCACCATCACTAATTGGCTCAGCCTTGGCCAGAGGTGGGTCTGACTTGGAGCTGGGGGAGCTTCGGGAAGCTTCTCACAGGAGCCATCTATATAGCCCCCTCCCCTGCTACCAAAAACTCGCCACACAAATCCAACACAAAAAACAAAACCAAAAAAGATTTGAGGAAAACATAGACCTTTGACCTGCCAAGTACTGAGAGAGCGTTCTCTGTCAGTTGTTACAGTTTTTGTCCTATTCCTCAAAAACCATAATGATCAGTAATAAACATTGAGCAAATAGCAATGAAAATGTACCAAGGTACTAACAGAGGACCAGCTTCTGCTCATTGGAAGTGTTCAGTAGAGAGGAAATCAGAGACAATGGGGACAAGCCTCAGCCACAGGGGTGTGACAGAAATGGAGCAAGTGTTTGTGACTGGATGTTTTTGTGTAAATATTGGGAGGGAGAGGAAACAGCTCGAGAATGAAAGGTATTTATTTGTAAGACCTTTATTTAATGCTTCTGAAGTGATAGTTTATAAAAATAAACCATCTTTTTATTGTTTATTATAAGTAAAAATTGGGTTATGCCACTTTGATAAATAGAAGAGGAAAAATGAGAACAGAGCTTAGGAGGATATTTAGGCTTTGGTCATATTTAAAGTTCCACAGTTATTTTCTAGATGAATGTTGACAGGCATAAGAATTATGGATGGAGGAAACAAAGGTTATAAAATGCAAAAAGTTCTCATGCTGTAAGAAAAAAAACCCAAAACATAAACAATGTACTATGATCTTAACGGGTGGAGCATATACTATATGATTGGTAGGCAAACTTTAAGTGATGTCTATTGAGAAATGTTAAAAAGTGAAATTCCAGGATACCTGATTTAACTAATAAGGTTGAAAATTCATAGTGCATAGTTGGAAGCTCTCATTCAGACAGGACTATGAAGGGGAAAATTCTGAAGGAAGAAAACAACTGGGGATGGAGGGGGAGAGAAGGAGGATATAGGAGTGATACTTATTCCTGGATAGGTAGGAACCATAAATTAAGAACAACACAATATTTGGTGATCAGCCTCTTTGCTGTAAGAAAGACGTGTCCTTTGGGGCGCAAGAACGCTGCGTGGTGGGATCCTGATGAGCGGGACCTCTGACTGCGTGGTGTTCAGAGGGGCCTCCTGACTGCTGGTTACAAGGCACAGCAATAGAGAGGGAATGAAAATGCGGAGAGTAATTACAACCTTTCCTTGTCAGCCTTTCTGTCAGACGGCAAGACGACGTCATGTAGGTCTCATCAGGGTGCTAGGCCTCGGAGGAGACTGTTGGGGTGTGAAGGAAGTTAGATAAATGTTAAAAAGGGACAGGATGGCGGAAGCAGAGTATCAGTTTCTGAAGAGGCTGCTGTGAGGAAAGGAGAAGAAAATGAGTTCACTGAATAATGTGCAGAAGACAATCAGCTAGTCTGAATATTGTATATCTCACAGGAGACTGGTTTAGGAATTGCAGTATTTGTTCTCTCAATTTGCAAAGTGTTGCTAGTGTTTGTACTATAATTTAAAATTAGCTGTATCAGCATTGATTTTTAACTTAAACTGAGTTGAGACAGCAAGATGAAAACTGCTATTCATTCATCTTTGAAAGTGTACAGAAAGCAGATTTGTCAGTTGCTGTAGGAGCAAACAGACCTGTGGACGTTGGGGAGTTTGTGTTTTAGAGGAATGTATAAGACGAAAGCATAGTAAATTCACACAGGTTTTACTTTTTCCAGATGTAAAGTGTGGCGTCTGATAGGGACTAAAATTAACTTAATGATCTAAAGATTTGCTTACAAAAGATTTTTTTCCTAATTTTTGGCAAGGCCAAAGATTGTGGGTCATAGTCTATTCTTTCCTGTCTGATAATTGCAAAATCCATTACTATCCCTTTGAGATGTTTTTTATAAAAGACTGTACTAAATCTGAATAAAAGCCTAATAAGTAGATTAGTTAGAACAATAGTCCTCATGAGGATGTTTGATTCTGAGTGTAGCTGCTAGAGATAACCCTAAATGCAATTAGGTTTAACTCCCTGTGAGTGTCAAAGGAAGGTAATACCCATGGAGACTTCCCTGCAGATGACACTATTTTTAAAGTGTCTCAACATTTAAATTATTCTTTCCTTTGGGCATTGGTAACAAACTTTTTTTTTTTTTTTTTCCATTGTTGGAGAAACAGAGCTTGGAAACTTACGTTTTAGCTATTGGTTTTAGATGTTTCAGATCAAAAAGAGAGATGGCTCAGCTTCCTTGGGGGAACAGTTTGTTGTCCTCATCTGTACCCTTTGTAGTTGTAAGGATCAAATATCCCAGGGTGGCCACAGACAGGTAAAAAGAGAGAATAGCAGATTCAGTAACATACACAAGCTTAAAGGGTAATGTCAATAGATAAACTGTTGATGGATTAATTCTGTTTTTTCCTCTTGAAAGAGAAATGAAAATAAAAACTTCTATTAAAACAGAGACAGTAAAGGTTTCAAAAATTTGCATATTATAGGGTGTGATATAACAGAAACTGTAAAATTGCAAACTACTGGAATTGTTTAATTTAATTGTAAGTACCACAGAAGAATTGCACTGTATTTAAGCATTTGGTCCTATTTTCACATAAAAAAGAAAAGAAAAAAAAAGCTTAACAATTCCATGACTTCCTTTTTCATATATTCCTGCATCTACATATGCTTACTTCTGTTTAATTTCTATTATTTTTGAAATATGAAAAATATTAAAATAATCTCATCAACTTGTAGTATTATATTTTTGGGAAAATTGCTGGTAATACCAAAAGGAATAAATTTGCATTTTTAAAAAAAAAATATTTATCAAAGTTTTTATATTGATAGTCATTGTGCTCCGCACTTCACGTATCTTTGCTTCACTTGCATATTGTCCTTAGAATTATCTTTCAGTGGAGCATTCATGAAAATCTCTTTTTTTCCTTCCTTGCTTTTAAATAAAAAGTCTGTATCATAAAAAATAAAGCTGAACTAATTAGACATGGACCCAAATACCTGAAAATTATTTATATTCATACCACATCAAACTTGAATTTCATGTGTGGCAAGGAGACGTTTAGCCAGTTTAGGAAGCTCTGTCTGGTTTTTATTGTTTGTAAAAGTATGACTTGTCCCTTAAAAATACTTTTTACCCCCAAAACGAGCAATGTAACACTTAGGAGCTGTCATTCTTTCACATTATTTCTGTTGCAGACATTTTAGGTCCAAAATATTTGTGCTCCTAACAAATAGCTAATTTGTTGTCTCACACCTTTAGCTTTATTTTCTGTTGTTTCGGTCAGCTGTTTTTATATCTTTAAGTGTCAATGCATCGCCTTTTTTTCTTTGCATGTAATAAATTGCTGTGGTATACAGAACACATTTTCATTGTTCATTCTGGTGAACCTTGGGTGCAAGATTAAATTATCATTTTATAAAAATTATTAAGGATTTGAACCTGAGATGTACCAAGTAAAATAATTTCCCAGTGAAGCCTTAAAGAGAGTGAAGTAGGCTTCTTGTCTTACTGGTTTGTGTAAGGAAATTCATGTAAATAAATAAAAATAGGTTTTATGTTTCCTGTTTACTGCATCTGAAAACTCTCCCATTGTTATTATGAAATTCAATAACAATTTTCAATTGATTTTGTGCGTTTCAAATGTAAGGGGACTCCCTCATTACTTCATGTTTTCAAAATCCAGCTATATTTTAATTAGTTGTACAACCAAAGGAAACCTGTTTTCTTTTTGGTCAAAGAGAAAAACTCTTCAAAACTAAGGGATTTTATATATATATAAAAATCTGTCTTCCTAACGCTAGAGAGTTTTTACAAGAGAAAAAAGAAAAAAAAATGCCATCCTTCAACAGTGCAGTTTCACTGGTTCATGTCTAGTTGAGATGCCGCAGAATGAGCCTGATTATGTTGATAGTCAATGTAAAAGTCATCATGCTGCTGTAATAAACATGTAAGAAGTGATTTATTACAGATGAAAGTGTCTGTTTTCCAAATGTATCTTAAGAGTCTGGTTTTAGATAATAAAAATTATCTTTTAGAAGGATGTAATGGTACATATTTGGCTAAGGAAGTAATAGATAATACACTGGAAACAATTTAGTATAATCTTAAATACCTACTGTACAGCAGGTATGAAAACTTTCATGGACTTCAGGTTAAATTCTAGCGCACATATTATACCCAGAGTTTTATGCATTCTGTCCTTTTTGTGGTTAATGATACTGACAGTGGGTATGTGGACCTCCTGCAAAGCAAGATTTCGCCAGTACTACTGCCACTCAGTATGCCTTTTTATATGTCACTGATAAAAAGATAAAAGAATTCTCAATCTCTAGATAATAATGAGTAATGTATTTTTTTGTTATTCAAGAATGCTTTGGGTGGGAGGAGGTGAAACATTCTATTGGCTGTATTTCACCAAAGGTGAATGGAATGGAAGAAAAGGAGGAAAAGAGCCATCTCTAAAATGTATTTGTTTTATTTCATTTAGATTTTCACACACACCTTTCTGAGAAATTGAAAGACAGACAGACAAGCTGGCAGCAGCTGGCTGAGACAAAGAACTCTCTAATACGTAAGGTTTTTATCTTGCTTAAACTGTATTCCTTGTAAACTTAGAACCTAGTTTAGAATTTGTGGGGTTTGCAATGATTAATCTACTCTATGTTCTGCATATTATGTATTGTGGGATTTGTTTGTTTGCTTGTTTTTTTCCTCCTGGGTATTTATATCCAATTGAATAAATCTGATCTCTCCTTACTACTTATTTCTATTTCATTGTTGAGTATTACATTCCTAATTTGATTGAACTAAGTAAGGGTGGGGTTTTTATTGGGAGTCATCACTGGGTACTGAAGGAGCTTCTTTTTCCCTGAGCTGATGTTGCTTCATGGGACAGGCCTCATTACATGGGCAGAAAGAGAGCTAAGACATGTAAGAGATGCCAGATCTGGGTATTCACAGGCACAATCTAAAAACAGTACGGTACCTGTATCCAGCAGGATTTTCACAAAAGCAGTTGCATCTGTTTTATCCCATTGGTAAAAGCTTGTATGTGATACATGTTTCTGCAGCAATTCTTAAATCTGACTTTCTAATGAAAGATTTTGTGATAACTCAGTTCATCTTTAGTCTTGATTTGAATTTTTTTGATCTAAGAGTTTCAGATTCAGACAGTCACACTTGGTGTGTCACTGAAGTTTTGTATCTTAGGGGCTGTGTAAAACAATCAGGGTTTTGCTGGGTTTTTTTTGTTTTGTAGGGAATCACCTCATTGATAGACTTTTTTTTTTTAAGTACCACTGCCTCTCCTACACATACATACCTTTTGTTTCCCTGAGAGCAAAACTCCCTTGGGAGGAGGAGGATGTCTGGAAAAAAGCTTGCAATGTACTTTTTAGCAAAAGAAAAAATGAGCAAGATGTAGTAATATAAATCCAAAGATATCTCAAGGAATTTTGGTACAAAGATAATGATTCAGTGACATCTTTCTCTTGATGTTTCTTGAATTCAAGAAATGGTTTTCGTTCACTGGATATATACACCTATACTAACTATAGGATCAGTATGTGCCTTTACTAATTTAGCAGGGACTATTTTTTATAGTCCTTTGTCCTCAACACTGCAGTTTTTGCCTTGTATTTGACTGCCTAATGAGATGAAAGGCATATTTTGATATTTTATTCTTTTCTTCCATTGCAACCGTGACCCAGTACATACATGAAAGATACCTTTCCATTTGGGCTTTTCATTTAAGCCCAAATTGCATTTGCAAAATTAGGGCCCTAACCAGGAATAATATTCTGCTTGCTTAATATTTAAATGAAAAACATTTAAAAAAACAAGGTTTTGTCATCACCCCATTTTATTTTCTGATATATTTCTTTCAATAATTGCTTGATTGTTGGTAAAAACTGCTGAATGGCATTGTGCTTTGAATCTCAGTGTCTGAGCAAATACTGGGACGGTTTCTTACATCAAATTCTGGAAAGTGCTGAGCATCTGTGACCATTTCATAGTTAATGCAGCCCAAAAATGCTCAGTGTGTTTTCAAACTGGGGATAAGGACTATTTTTTGTATTTCCATGCTTCTTAGAAGAGTGGGAGCCAGAGAATTTGGTAGAGCAGTTAAATTTCCATAATGCTGGTCTGTAATACTAAAAATTGCCCAAGGTGGCATGCGTATAGTTGGAAATAAAGATGAAATTAATAAAGAATAGAAATGATCTTGTATATATCTCTGCATTCCTGAACCATTCATGATCATTGGTTTTGCAGAACGGATTTTGGCACAGGTGAATTGAATGGGCTATGCTATTTAGGCCATACTAAATCTCAAAGAAAAGTACTTGAGTGTATTTTCCAGGATCACAGAAAGGTTTTGTCCTACAAATTACATCCATCTGAACTATGTCATTTCTAATCTGAAGCTTTGAGGCTTTTCATCAAATATTATTTCTTTTTGGTTTAGTTCTTTTCCCTGGCAACCTGATACCCTTCCCCATTCAAACAGATCTGGTTTATATATTGCTTTTAATTTTTGGTACTGTGTTCAGGGTTCCTAGAAGTTAAGAAAAACATGAGAATGTATTAATAACTATATGACAACTCAAAAATATTTGGTGGTAGTATTAATTCTCACCTCTGGCTTGACAATAACATGCATTTAAGAAAATAATTGAACTGAGACAAGTCATAGAAAAACTTAGTACTTTCAATGACATACTAAATCTGATATGACTAGTAAAATAGTTTGTTGCATGCTCTAAATCTGGTAAGAAAGGTGCAGTGAGCTTATAGATCCAAATTTGCTGACTGGCATTGATGTTAGCCAAATCTATTATGTTAATAATTCAAGGGAATTGACCAAAACCAAACTTTATCTCTGTTCCTTTTAAAAAGTGCCATAGGACTTTTTTACATCAGTCTGGATGCTGCCAAAACCAGACAGATGGCACTAACCTTAGTTTAAAGCCTCAGCTGGCTGAGAATTCATCCAAATAGTGTTGCAAAGCTTTCAGTGTGCATGTTGTGTCAACAGAAGAGGACTTTTTGTATCACCATAAGTAGAGCCCTCAGACTTTTCATTTTAAAGGTACCCAGTTATTGAGTGTGCTCATTTAGTGAGCGGATTGCTTTGCTGTGTTCTAATAAAATGTTAGGTTTCTTGATCTATTCAGCCTTTGCTTTGCTAAGGAGAAAGATGCCGCTGGTGCAGACCAAGAGGTAATTGGAAAAAAGGAGGTTAAGTGCTGAACATGGGTATTATAATGGTCAGTGCTTCAGAAATGCAGGCAGAAGGACTGTTGTCAGATCCACGTTCAGACTCTGGAAGGAAAAAGAATAAAAGCATCCTTTAGGAAAATATCCCCCCTACCTAGTATTTGGAGTAGACCTAAATCTCACCTTTTCTGACTTCTCCTTTTCTGGGAGAAGAATTCTTAATAGATTAAAAAAACCCAACCAAACAAAACAAAAGTAAAGCCCCCACAAAATATCTCAAATCTATCTCATACTAAACACCCAGAATTAAAATAAAACCAAACAAATAAAAGAATGAAACCACCCTGGGTTTCTTTTTATAACAAAAGATCAGAAATGTATCAGAAACATTAATTAATGCTTTTGAAGCATTCAGATAGTGTAATGTTGAGCATTATATATAACAGTGCTCTGCTTAGAGTATGATTTGAATAGGACACCAAGAGGCCCATGCTTCTCATTAAATAATGAAAGGATTGGTTCCCTGTATAGTGTGTGCAAGCCAACCTGAACATTAAGTGCAATAGAAGACGTAACAGGGAGGGAGAAAGGATTGAGTCAAGTTATTAAAAAACATATTGCAGTCCACTAACAGTGGGAGTCCAGGCAGCCTTTTTTCTACCATTTCCTATCTTTTTGTTTACTTTGCAGCCATTGTAGTGCAGTTTAAGTGTCTTTGCTGTTTGTTTCAACATGACAATCTTTAGTAAACTGTGAACATACAAGTCTGAACATTGTAGCAGAGCCCATAGTCTTTGAATTCATGTATAATCCTGTCAATACCAAAAGAAGATTTGAATGACTATAGTTAATAAGATATGTATTTGGTATGTTGTTGAAGCAAGCATACAACTATCTCAAAGATCTATGGTAATCTGTGATGTGCAAGTAAGTTCTTAAAGTAATTTTGGGATATTATCAGTTGAACTGTAATTTAATGAAGATAGGGATTATGCCTTTTCTGGGGGAAGAAAATGGATTGGATTTTATCCTGTGCTTTTGACATTTAGATACAAAATGCAACTGGTTGTATGGGGGTTTGATTTAGGAGGATGATCTCTATAGCATGACGTTTAAAGTCATCAGTGAGAATGGTAGGCTGGTGTTCCATAGTCTTCAGATATGAGTAAGTTATTTTACATTGTATTTAAATACTGTGTATGGATACTGTGGATAGAGCTTTTATAATAATTCTGTTTAAATTACAGTAGTGAGGAACTTAGTTCACTTTGCTGCTTTCAATGTGGATTTGCCTTACTGAGGATTATATGGGTTTGCATTTCTGGGAGGTTTTTTGGGTTTCCATTTTAATGGAAATTCATTCAAAAATACATGAGCAAAACTTGGTTTTATCGTGGGATTATAGCAATGATTTCTTTAAGTAGCTGAGTCCAGGTTGTACAATTGCTCTTCATGCAACATGCTGTTTTGTTAAGAAACAATCAACCAGAGAATGTAAACCACAAAGCCAAAAGTGTGTGATAAAATAAAATAATGAGAATGTAGGAAACTGTGAGGGGGAAGTAAAACTCTCTTGAATATTGTGTCCTAGAAGAAAACAAGCTGACAGTTCTACCAGGTGCCTCTCCTAAGAGCAGACTTAACACTTGTTACAGAATTTGTCTTGAAAACACCGTTATTTGAACTAAAGAATTTACAAATTTGCTTGAGAAACAAAACAGATTGTGTGTTGAAAGACTGAGCTGCTAGCAAAATACTCGATCATGTTAGATTTATACAAACCCATCTCCTGTGTATTGCACCATGTCCTAGAAAACTGGAAGCCATGAAAACAAGAACTTGTATTTTAAGGAGTTCTGTGACAGCTTATAAAAAATAGCTTTTCCACTTTTTACATGAAGCTTCTACCTTAAAGAAACTGATGAAATAGGTGGTAATTTTTAACACAAGCAGTGACAAAATAAACACCATCTGCTAGTGTTGACTTATTCCATAGTATTCTCATGCTGGGTGATTTTATTTCACTTTTTTTCAGAAATAGTTAATGACACATCTGCTGTGCGGTGGAGGTGCATTTTCAGTAATTAAATGTGGACATAAGTTTAGGGAAAACAGTGATGAAACTTTTTCAGAAACCAAAGAAAATATTAAGCTATTAATATGAATTTACAAAATATATAGCTATGTTGATGCCTTTTTGTATTTTGATCCAATTTATTATTGGATCAAAACTGTTAAACATGTATTTATTCTTTCAAAATACCTGGTTATCATGGAAAACTTCTCATTTAGTCTTTCATTTACCAAAGGAAAAATCTTTCACAATGATATTCTTAGTCCATGAATTGGGGTTGTGAAGACAGGGCAGGTTCAGATGTTGTGCAGGATCAGTGTCAGATTTATTTACATGGGAGAAAGTCTTTAAGGGAGTATAATGTACAGTGCCGTCATTGCAACTGCAGAACAAAATAATGAGGTTTATCTCAAGGTCCTGTTGAATACTGTACAAAAAGAAATTCCACATACACGCAGAGTTTCTTTTATAGGGTATGTCTTTATCCTGTAAAGCTCTGTGAAGCGGTCTTTCCTCCCAAGCAAGATTGTAAGACAAGATGTAATCGTCTGGTGTCCCTGGGTTATTCAGACAAAGACATAATTCATGGCTTCTTGTGTTGTGGCATGTTTTCTTCCCTTTGGTAGAGCTTGGTAGTCCCGTTGGTTTGAAGATTCCTCTCCTGTGTCCCTGAAGAGCAGTCTCTTCCCAAATTACCCCAGTACGTCCTACCTTTTCCTTCTCAGTCAGCATTGAGAAGTCTTTGTTGTGGCAATTCCTATTTAGCACTTTACTGCAGAGGCATGAACATAATGATCCACTATACAAAATCCAAGCAATTACGCTGTTAAACCTGGGTTTGCCGTGACAAATCATATGTCCCTATGCTATTATCGGTATAAGTAGATTTTAATAAATCCAAAAAAATACATGTCTGGACCTCCATATGGATGGGTGGATATTTCATTTTAAGATTTTGAGATAGAAATTGAAGCCATGAATTGGAAACCTTAGGAAAAAAAAAAACTTTGGCTACTTTCTTCTCTAGTAGGTGAAAAAACAGGGTGGACGCCACAGAGACATGAATTCAGACTCCGTCTAAAACTTTAAAAATCTCAAGTAAAAACAAATTCAATGTCTTGCCTTCCTGCCACCAAGGTCTCTTCAATGGTATGAAATCCCTGTCCTCCTTTTATGGTTTCACAAAATGTTTTGACAAGTTATGCAAGTAAAACTGTATACAGTATAAAAAGTAAATTACATCTGGAAAAAACACAATATAAACAATTTTAAAAGGAGCTGCCATTTCTTTTTTTGATAGAAGTCCTGAAACATATAGTGAGTGTAAATGAAGCTTTGCATTACTTCCTTATGAACACTGGCTAAAGAAATATTGATAGAAATATGTTTAAGGGTAAACGTCTGTACTTCTTATTTTAATGCTTCTATTCAAACTTCATTCAATCTATTATTTTAGTAATGAGTGTGTAAAAAAGCAGTGCCTGTGAAGTAATATGCAATTAATGTTAATTGTTCTGATAAAGGAAAAAAAGAGCAATCTCACTTAGTGGATTTTTGTCTTTATAAACTGCACAGTAATTAAAAATCAGAATGAAAATTCATGCGAGTTGCACTAAATGTGTACTGCGTATATTAGATAGTGAGCATCTGAAGTCATCCCATGTTCCTTAGCAGTGATAAACAGATTTACATGTTAAATACTTATATTACAAACCTTTTGACTTGACCTGATCTGTGTAAACATTGCATTTACGAATTATCAAACCTCTTTGAAAGACAGCCTTATGTATGTGTATTATCATTTATGTTAATCTGAATCATTTCTCAAGCTGCTGTGCATGAAGTTAGGGTGAAGAATCCCTTACTTATTCATACCCATATGTATGCTGTGAAACTTGGATAAGGAGGGAGACAAGAAAAACTGATTTTAAAAAAAATAAATTATATACATAGTTTTTATACTAGTGCCATAAGTCCTTAGTTTAAGTTTACTTATACCCACTGCTAGGGTGAAAGTGGAGGGAGCCTGACCGGTGCTTTCTTTGTGATTTCCATAGCTTGCTTTTATAAGCACTTTCTTTTGTTTGGATTATGAACTGGAAATATATTATCCTTTATTCCAAATTGGATCTGCATCTGGGACAAGATTTTTACAGTTTCTAATGCCATAATAGTAGAAAAAGCAAAATTGATTACATTAAATTTTTTAATACGGAGAAGCAATGAGGAAATGATGACAGTATGTTATTTTAAACTATGTTACTTGCAAACTCTTCCCCTTATTAAAGGTTTTTATATTGTTGATGCATAACTACATTCAGAAGTTGTTACTGGCAGGCCAAGCATTTTGATAGAAATGTAGATAGTGGATGGGCTTGTTGTAAGTGAAGAATTAAATCTGCTTGGTATAATAAGCAGAGTTGAAAATCCAGGACTTATACAGCACACTTCTTGATATCCATTTCCTTACTGGGACAAGTGAGTTCAGTATTTTCAACCAATGTCACAGTATTTCTCCTGCCAGTGACTTACAAATATATCTGTTAATATGTTTTTGTGCTTCTTCAAAGCTTATTTCCTTAAACAGGATCATTAAGAGTTAGTATTTGATCCCAATATAATTGTTTAAATTCTGAGTGATGGTTCAGTAGAGTGAACGTGCTTCAAAGACAGGTTTGCCTGTATGCTCAGAATCTGGACATGTTTGACTGTACTTGGTTCAGGTTTCTTTCATTTAGAATGAAAGCTTTGTTTTCTCAGTCAAAGTCTGGGGTAGGAAAATACTGTGTCTCAAATCCCACATGAATTGAACTACCTGGTGCTGATTAATGAAAATATTGAATGTGGGTGTTAATGCTAGGAGGCCCCTGGAAGGACTTACTGAAACTTACTGACATAATCTTTTTTTTAAATAAAGCATGATTTTTATTTGAGTAAATAGCATGTGGAAGTGGGAAATTGAGTGCATTTTGGAAAACTAAATGATCTGGGAAACAGAATGAAAAAATCACATGGCCTCTTTCTCTTTAGATACCAGAAATCTTCATCTGTTACCTATCTAGCTTGCAAAATCTTCAGCCTTCTTTGAGCACTGCAATATATTCATTGTTAGGGCAAAACTGTACTGCTGCCCTCTCTCTTCCCACTCAAAGGATACTTGGCAGTTGTCAGGATTAGTTGTAGATTTTGCCCCCACGTTTTGATTCTGCAATTTGACTTTGTGTATCGTGTGGTAATACCATCATTTTGAGGCACTTACATTGATGCTGCTTTTGAATAGTAAAAGCAGCTTGTGCAACCTTCCTAACGGCTTATTACACAGTACAAATGTTACAAAGCCACATGTTCTAATTTACCAAGTGCCTGGTTTAGTCACTAGAATTGACATATTCGGAGTAATAAAGGGCATCTCTTCTTTTAGCCACTGTCAGGCCTCATTCTCTTTATAGAAGGCCTTGTCAAAAGTAACAGAACTGTACTTGCAGTCAAATTTCTCATCACGTTCTACTCTTAGCAGTAAGGTTTGGATCCTTCATTTCATAGATCCAACTCAGAACTAACTTCATTGTAGGTTGATTTCTGAATGTTATGTCTGAATAAAAGTTACTCTTGTAAATAATTGAGAGCTCCATATCTTAAAGGCAGTATTCAATACACCTGCATTTTTGTATCTTAAATTTAGCGTTTGTATCAACAATCTCTTGAATACAGGAAGAAATTAAGACTAAAACAGGAAATTAAGACCAGAACTGCCATGATTGCACAGTACTGCTACACGTAATAAAGTCTAAAGGATTCAAATTCTGCAAACAGAGGCAGAATTGAAATAGGAAAAGTATGTTTCAGCTAGATTTAGGTGAACCCAAGGAAGATAGATAGGATTGACATGTATTGATTTCTTCATTTTCTAAGTCACTTCTGTGGTATGCATTATTGACATTCCTTCTAAGGTAGCTTAGAGTTGGTGAAGTCTGCAGTGTTAGAAAGTAATGTCATTTCAGGCATGCGTAGTTGCCAGAGTAGTTAATACTGCTAGTCAAGTAATAAAGTAGTAGTAATATAAAGAGTACTGCAAATATTAATTGTTGCAAAAAATATAAATGGTATTTGCTTTTCTTTACTGTGCTTTTTCAGATATGTCCTTCTAAATCTGTGGTGGTAGTAGAAATCAAATTGTCTGAAAGCGTCATGGTTCAACCTCAGCTGGCAACTAAGCCCCATGCAGCCACTTGCTCACCCCCCCTTTGGTGGGATGGGAATCAGAAGAGTAAAAGTGAGAAGACTCATGGGTTGAGATAAAGACAGTTTTATAGGTAAAGCAAAAGCCACACACACAAGCAAAGCAAACCAAGGAATTCATTCACCACTTCCCATGGCAGGCAGGTGTTCAGCCATCTCCAGGAGAGCAGGGCTCCATCGTGTGTAATGGTGACTTGGCTAAACAAACACCATCACCCCAAATGTCCCTTCCTTCCTCCTTCTTCCCCCAGCTTTATATGCTGAGCATGATGCTATATGGTCTGGGACATCCCTCGGGTCAGTTGGGGTCAGCTGTCCTGACTGTGTCCCCTCCCAGCTCCTTGTGCCCCCCAGCCTGCTCGCTGTGTGAGGTGGGGTGAGAGGCAGAAAAGTCCTTGACTCTATGCAAGCGCTGCTCAACAGTAATGAAAAAATCTCTGAATTATCAAGAATGTTCTCAGCACAAATCCAAAACACAGCCCCATGCAAGCTACTGTGAAGAAAATTAACTCTACCTCAGCCAAAACCAGCACCAAAGTTAACCAAAAGTTAAATGGGAAAACACAGAAATATCTCTTAAGCATGAGTACACAGATACACTAAATACATGTGGAGATTCATACAGACAAAATCTGAAATAATAAAATCTAAGCAGTTGAGCTGCTTTATATGAATTAACAAACGTTATATAAAAACAGCAACTGCTGTTCACCTTCAGGGATTTTAAGTGAAATCATTCCGCAGGAGCACTTGGGTTGTAGCTGGTTCGATTGGGGATATTTTAACTTTGCATTTTAGTGATGAAATTCAACAGTTCACTGAGACTTTACAGTGGATTAGCTCTCTAGAGTGAGAAGTTGGGGTGGGAAGAAGTATTTGGATTGGCAAAGCAGTAGAATAGTTCTGTGATCAGTTTGTTGGAGTAGATTGTTGGGGTACAGACATTACCATAGCCTCAAACCTTCCTGATGTGATCATTCCTCCACGATTAACTTTATTGTAACAATATAAAAGGGCTGTGTTTGAGGTATTGAGCCTTCTAAGTAAATTTTAAACTGTTTTCTTAGAAAATTTACAGAATTCATATGAAAAAGATGGAAGCCTCATAATTATAGAATGCTTCTACATCTGTTTTCCTTGTCAAATTAATATAGAAAAAATATTTTTAAAATTTGTACACTGAATATGTGTACTTAGCTGAATTCCTTAGTCTGCTTTTAATTAATTTGAATGTAGTTCTAAATTTGGTTCCTTGACCAGGTCATGCTTCTGAGCATTATTTTATGTGACAATCAAATTAACATTTAGAAATTCACTTTCCTTCACCTTCATCATTCTCATTGTAGAAATGTCTACTTCAATATTCATACTTTTTTATAACCTCAACTTGAGTAGAAATTCTAAGTGAGAGTTCCTGGAATTCCTCTTAAATACAAGTTTTCTGGAAGAATTGGATGGTATTAGGTACTCAGACTTTTTCAAGATCGCTTTGAAGAGTTGTCTCTTTTTGTTCATTTTCTGTTACATTGTGGATCTTGAGAAACTGTAAATTCTGAAATGCGCCTTTTTTTTCTCTCACCCTGGAGTGTGTTGCAAAGACCTGACTTCTCATTTGCAGTGAGTTAGCCAGCTAAGATTAGTTGTAGTCATAGAATCTTGTTAATAAATACTTACCTAACCTTTGGCTAGACAGACCACTGTAATGTAGAATGTGGTCAAGCTCTGGAAAACTGTGTTGTGTTTTAATAGTTTTTAACGTTTTTAATGTGTTTCCACTAAAACTGCCAAAAATAAACTAAATAAAGGTGTTTTTTTTATTCCAAGCCCTGTATGCTGCTACTCCTTGTTGAGGAGGCATATGATTCTATGCCTATATAATTCTATGGAATGTTATTATTTATAAATAGTCTGTAGGTTTAAAAGATACGGGGTTTTTTTTTTTCCCCTACATCTAAGTCCTTTGTGGTTAGCTATTTTCTGGAGTTATAAGGGCTTCTATGAAACTGTCATCATCAAGGTGCTGTTACTTTCAGAAGTGCCCTACCCAATATACCAGAGATCCCCCAAGAGAGTAGTGCAGGGCAGACCACTGTGCTGCTTCTCTTGACATAGTGACCTACTCGCCTTTTATTTTTCCCATATCTGCCATAAATTTATACTGCCCAAGTTTTAAGTCTCTTGGCATTAACATAAGCAGCCTAGAAATATGTTTAAACCTGACTCCCAAAGTAAGATGAATAGTGCAGCCAGTGTGGTTTCGCCTGTATCATCAGAACTATAGACATGTGTTCAAACCCGGTTTATTCCTACAAGCACCGTTTCTGGACTTATGGTCAACTGATATTTATAATGATACACTGTTATCGGTCATAGATGTTTTGTTTTTTTCAGTTCCATCAATACATTTTTGAAAATGAAGATAGAGAGGAACTAATATTTTTCATAAAGCCTGAGATTTCTTTTTAGTATTTGATTTCGGTTTATTTTGTTTGAGCTGTGTAGAAAGCCATTTCATAGAGAGGAACAAGTCCTTTTAATTTCACTGTTTGATCCTTTGGAGCTCAACTGAGGCAAACCTAGAATATAATCTATTTCAGAAAATTAAAAATAATTACATTTACCTGATCTCCTTAAAGATACATGCTTCTAAAATGAATATGGAAAAATTAATACGGAAATCCTAGAATTTATTAAGATATCTACTTAGCTTTCTTCAACTGTTGTTCACATACAGGTGTTTTGTAAAAGCTGTTCTTGGACTAGATTTTAATTGGCTATTGAGGCTGTCTTTAAAAAAAAAAAAAAAAAAAAACCAAACCAAAACCAAACCAACCCAACATATATTCTACATGGTTCCTACTACATAAAATTAGCAAACTTTTAACACTTCAGGTAACCACATATGTGTCTTTTAAACTTGTAACAGCACAATATGAGAGAAGTTGAGTCCAGATAGCTCTTCCTACCCAACTTTAACTTTGCATACTTTGTAGTTTCCCATTTGTTTAGTTAGACCTCTCAATTGAATTTCTCTAATTTATAGATTTAAAAAGTTCTGCATGTGCAAATTATAGCTCTGTGTGTGTGTGTATTTGTAGTGCATCAAGAAGGTGACATGCATAGGTGTGGTTTCATCTAACACATATTATTACATATGCAGAAATATATCCTTGAATTTTATTTATACCCAAATTTGGAAATACAGTGAAATAATACATACATCTCTGTGTCCCTGAACTCTGTGGCACAGTTCCTGCTGACTTCAGCAGGGCCAGCCCTTCAGCCAGTATATACAGAAGGTGAGAGATGACTGCAAAGCAGTGTTTCACAGCTGCCTGCTGGACAGTGGTTAAAGAGGTACTTCTCTGAGATTCCAGACAGAGTCAAGAGGCCTTTAACAAACAATACACAGTTTCTTATTGAGCAGTAGACAAAACAATTTCTTTAAACCTTTCTGTTCTTAGGCTACTTGAATTTACAGCCATCATTAAGCTGAAGGAGCATAGTCCATGAACGTTTTGTGCAGTTGAAAGATTATAGGTCATATAGTGGTAGGATACAAAGCTTATTGAAATGCAAAATTTAACAATAATTTGTATTTAATAAAATGAACCTTTTCAGAGTAGCATCTCAATCCATTTATTTTCTGAAGTGTCATGTGTAGAAGACCTTTTTGTCTTGCTTACTGTAATGTACAGGCCTCGAACAGCCTTATGTTCCTATCTTAATATCCATCTGTCATCTGTTGCACTTGGTGCAACTCTGAGCCTTCTTTACATTCACAGGAAAGATAGATTGTACAAACAGCATAATATAAGTTGTGTTTTGTGGTGGTCTTTTTTTAAACAGTAGTCTGATTGGTATTCAGATGTACTGTGTGAACCTGTGGCTAGAACAACTCTCCTTGCCTTACCTGCTTAGAGTAGAAAATGCAAGTAGTAGTCTTGAAGTAGTATCACTTAATGAAAGTGACAGCTGACTGCTTATTTTAGTTGGAGGGGAATGTGTAATATAATTTCAATTTTGTTTTATAGATACATATATGTGTTCCATTCTTTTGTTTTTTTTTTCTGGTACAAAAACACACAGAATTTAACTTTCCGAATTCCCAGACTGATGTTAACTTTTGAACTTAATCTCTGTCAGTTTTTTCTCTTTAGTCCAAAGTAACAGTATGTCTCTTTTTCCTTTGTATCTCATATGTGGCAACTATTACTGTCTGTAACATGATAAGGTAATTAAGTTACATTTCATTTTGAGGGATAACGGCTAAAAATAAAACCCAATTTGATTTCATAATCCACATCTTGGTAAGTTCCAGTTGTCAAAAGTCAGGGTTAATTTTTTTCTATTTCACCTTGCATTTTTAGATTCCCCTGTGTCATCTTACAGCTGGGTGTACTCTTGCGAAGCTCAGCAGTCTACTCCTCTCCAGGCAGTGCTTCTCACAAGCACACACTTACTAGTGTCAGCAAACACATGGCTGTGGTTCACTGCATGGTTAATTCTTAATCATTAATTTGTTGAAGTAATGTTCAAACCTATCAGCTTAAAGGTAAATCCCTTCTTAAGCAAGTTACATTAGAAAGTGTGATGAAAGAAGTAGTAAAATTATTTTGGTTTAAACTGTTGTTTCTTTATAATTTAGAGATACAAACCCAGCGTTTTTCTTCTATTATGGAAAAGGTTACATGTCAAGAAACTAGGGGGGGGAAATACACTGAAGAGCATTACACTACCAATAGGATAGACACACTTTGCATGTATATATACATCTTCCATATAGTAACAGGTACTGACGGAGAGTTTGACTACTGAGAACATAGAGAAGCAATGACACAAGCTGAGGATGCTTCCTAAAGAGGGCAGGGTAGTGAGAAGGATAGATAGTTTTTTCAAGATCTTAACATTCCTGATGTGTTCTTTGAGTTCTTTGATGAATACCATAAAAATGTAGTTTTCAAGTAAATTACACTGTTCAATAGGTACTTTGTTGGAGGTTGGCAGAGAATAAAATCTGTGGTAAGTTCATGCTACCTGTCTTTACTAGAATGCCTGTCATATGTGGGCACTTTTTTGTTAGTTGAAAACCTACATCAACTTAGTATCCAAAAGATTGTAAGCACCCTGACACGAAAAATAAATTCCGTTAAAGGAAAACTAAGTTGTCCTTCTAGTGAATTTACGTTTTTGAATAATAAAGATCTGCATGTACTTTATGAATTGTTTATGTATACCTCACAAAATCCACAGCCTTCACAGTGTTTTGTCATTGTCGTTGCTAAGTGTGGTTCATACTATGCAAAAGTTCATGAGTGGTAGCGTGAGCAGATGTTCATTGTTCCAAAATGCACATGCAAGTGAAGACAAAGGACAGTAAATCTGGACTGCAACACAAGTTGTGCTTTCCTGAGTGACCATGCTAAGAGGCATAATGTATAATTAATCTATGCTAAACATGCACAACATGCACAAGATGTAGATGACTAAACTAAATACTAAACATACTCTAGCAGCTGTTAATTTCTTTTTCAATAAGCTGAAAAAATTGTTGAAAAGGAGTCCAGCATACACCTTGTATTGGATTCTAATCAGCCAGTTAAGGGACTCAACAATTAGTACACTAGAGGTGAAAATTAATCAAAAGCTAACAGAACTGTGTTGAAAGAAAACAGTTCATACATTGATTGAAACAGTACTTAGGGGTATTTTTAGCTGGAATATAATATACATGGTTCTTTTAGTTCAGTGTAAAAGCAAAGCACATAAATCAGTAGGCTTTTCCTGGATGCATTTAAGGACAGCATCTGCCCTTTCTGTATAACGCTGCCTGATATAGTTTTATCTGCAGTGTTTTTCTGGTGTTGCAGAAGCCTCTGAAGCATATGATATTTGGTTCCCCCGAGTCTTGACTGTCTGCCAGATCTTAAGTTCTCCCAAAGTGTCCTGTTTCTGCAGCTGGGTCAGGATATGGTTTTCCATGGCAGAATTTTATCCATCTATCCATCTATCTATTATTTCATAAGCCAGTTAAGCTTTGACAGCTAGAGGAATCTTTGAATATAATGGTATATCTTCGTAAGGCATGGAAACTGTTTAACCAATGGTTAAGAGCTAAAAGGTACTTAATTAAAATAGAAATATCCTATTCTTGTTTATACAGTTAAATCAGAGGATGTCATATTTGCTTGCTCAAAAGCAAGACTCTGAATTTAAGACCTGCATTTCCTGATAGTAAGAATGATTTATTCTGTAGATTTACCTCTTGGGGTGGGTTATATTATTTTTCTGTCTGGGTTTTTCATATGTTTGTTTGTTTTTTCTTTTTTCCACAAGAAACTTAGACCCAGTCAGCACCTTGGTAACCTCTAACAGCTTGATTGGCATTTTTTTAAGAGAGATCCCAGTTGTTCTTAAAGGGGAAGAAGGCATTAGCCATTCAGGTTTTTTGTGTCATAGCAGGTACATACAGAAGAAGATGTAGTGGTGATTTTGAACTTTATTTTATTGTGTAGATATAAGTTCTGTAACTTAGTCCTTGGATTAAGTATTATTTTACATGTAGCATGACCTTTAATTTTCTTATACATCTGAAATAAATGTTACTGAATTTTTATAAAGGAGATTTTGTGTATATGTATAATATGATACTAATTATGTTTGAGTTTGGAGTTTTAATCTAAAATCTTTTTCTTAAATTCAGCCCAGACATTAGTTTATACTTCTTCAAATTGTTGCTTTGGTCCCAGCTGGGATTTCCTATATAGCACTGAGATATTCATACACTCAGTTATGTCAGTGGCTGTGTACCATACTTCAAGCTTTCACATAACCTAGGCAGTGTTTTGAATAACTTTTTTCTAGGATGTTGCTACTTAAAATATTCCTATGTGGTTGCATCAGTTGGCTTTTGACTTATTAATATGTTTTGTATAAATGCAACTTTAATCATCTTTCTTCTAAATTTGTCTGTACTTAAACATCTGCAACCCTGGAGTTCCATAGCTTGGTAAGGTTGTTCAATTCCACTTTTAATTTTCATCTTGATATATTATAAATGTTACCTTGCAAGTAATAGCAGGAGGGAGTACTTCATGCAGCAGTGCACCTGCTGATCTGTGTTGGTCTAAGTGGCACATATTTCAGTCAAGTGATGTGACAAACCACTTTATTATTGTTTCATCGTTTCTTTCTGCAGAAAAAAAAATCTGACCTCAAGGAAATGCCCGTATTTCCTGTAAATGTAACTTGCTATTCATAACTCGTCTTGAAAAAATGCAAGATTTGCGTTTAGATACCAATAAAAAATTGAAGAGACAGTATTAGTTCGTGTACAAGGGTTGCTAAAAACATAAGAAATGGAGAAGGCAAATCCTTATTTTTAAATTACAGTTTCAAAAGTTATTTTATTATAGTAAAATGACAACTATTTCTTTAATGTTCATATGCTCATGTTCATATATGTTCACATTTCTTCCCCGATCCCCTACCTCCCATCCATATCCCATGTAGATTGGGAGAGTCAGGATTACTAGCAGAGCTCTTGTTAATGAAAAGTGGTGACACTTGCTTTATTGTTCATTGAAGGCTTTCTTCTGACGAAGATAAATTACATGCTTGAGGTTACCAGGAAAATGTGATTTCATCATTGAATGGGGGAGATCTGAAACAGTCTTCCCAATTTACAAATAAGTTATGAATCTGCCAGATCTGACAAAGAGAAACATTTATTCTAATGCCTGAAGCTCTGACACTGGAGTCACTTGAACATTGCATCTTTATGTCATCTATTTCATATAGGTTTTGGTAAATAGCAAATTTTTAAGTTCTAGAAATAATCTCCATTATTCATGTAAAAGTACATTATGTAATTTGTCTAAACATAGAAGAATAGCATACGCAGAAAGAGTAGAAGACTGCTTATTGTTTAAGTCTGCATGTGTGAGAGGGTCTGATATGCTTGTGCCAACAAACTTCAGACCCCTTATGTACTCAGTAGCAATGGTTAGGGCTCTAAGCTCATCTCTTCCTTTTGCTGCTCCTATTTCAGGCACGAACAATAGGTATCTGAAGTTACAAAATGTGGGTATTCCTATCAAGAATGAAAATGAGCAAGAAGCTAACCTTATCTAACTTTAAAATTGGCTCTTAAGCTAGGTGTGTGGACTGGATATCTGGAGAAGTTCCTTTAACCTTAATTATTCTATGGGTCTCTATTAATATCTCCCTATATGTCTTTGGCATAGAAAGAGGTAATTAATTTATGTGAGCCCTGTAATTTGTTTCCTGAAACCGTAATAATCTTGACCTAAGTATAGGCACTTATGCTACTGAGCCTTTTGACATCATTTTTGGAACTTCACCTCTATTCAGAACCCAGATCATTGCTTGGTCCACTGTACCACTGTGGGCTATTCCAGTGGCATGAATAGCAAAGGAGAAGAGACCCACCGTTCTGAAATAAATGACATCTGTATCCCAAATTGCCAGTATTTCCCAGAATTGATCTTATATCATCAAAAAACCTTATCTGATCACAAAGTTCTCTGTTGCACATGAGACAGCAGTACTTCAACTTCTGCATTAGTTAAACATTAAATTGTATGAGAATGCCAGATGATAAACAATTCCTTTTTCCTAGACTCACAGACTTTAAAGGCAGTCCTGTTATGAAGCCCTATTGCTATTTGTAACAAAAGGTTCATTGCCTCGAAACATGATGTCGGTTCCATACATAAATAAGAATTAAAATACTAGAAATTACCCTGTAAGTAAGTAAGCAACAAGATCTAAATCTTCCTGTACCTCCCATGTTGTATTTGAGAGAATTGCCTGATCTTTTTCTGCATGGCATATATTTAGTAAATCTACAAGGTGCAAGGAAAGGTCAGCAGTAACAATTGCTTTACAAACTGGCAGACTGCGAGCGCTGGATCAAAATTTTAGTCTCAGAATGTTTTGTGTAAATTTGCAGTGGAGAGTCTGGTGCTGTGCTAGATTTCACAAGACTGTAACAAACGGTTTTCTTCGTTCTCTTCACATTAAGTTCTCTACTAGAGATGTTACTTTACATACCTGAATGTAACAGGATTATGACAAAAATTGCACATTTCTTGTTATTTATCAGACAACAATACACACCTGGTAAATTCTCCTGTTCATGTCCTGTCCAAAAGTGTTGAAATGGATGCCTACGTACACTTTAGAATATGTTGCTGAAGAGATAAATATGTCCATGGGAAATCAAACCAAAAAGCCGTCTGTTTTACACATATTCTTCACCCTTACATTGAGAAGGTTTTCTTAGCTTTCAGGATTTGGTGTGGCTCTTCGTAATGTATTTTATGATTTCATTGTTATTCATTGCTATTTCTTTTCATTTTCATTGAAGTGAGTAGCTATGGTTACTGTATGGCTACTGCAGTCCCATGCAGTGAGGTTGTGAGGGTTTTTAATTGTGTATGATGTATGTTTTCAGACTGTAGTAAGAATTTTTCAGCTTCCAGCCCTAACTGTTATTTCTTGGGAGAATAAGATTTGACCACAGAAGTTCTGTAAGCCTGCCTGAAACAAGAGAATTTGGTAAAAGGTGATGTTTAAATAATGATATTAAGCCTTTTGAGAAGAGCATGTATTCTTTTTGTCAAGGGAATAGAATATGGAGAGAGAAACTGTTTTAGTAAATCCTGTCATAGTTGCAGGTTACTATGAATGCTGTAGTGGTTAGACTACAGCGGGCCAGCCTGTTTGGTAGAACTCAGATAAGGGCAACGAAGCTGGTGCAGGGTCTGGAGCACATGTCGTATGAGGAGCGGCTGAGGGAACTGGGGGTGTTTAGTCTGGAGAAGAGGAGGCTGAGGGGAGACCTCATCGCCCTCTACAACTACCTGAAAGGAGGGTGCAGAGAGCTGGGGATGAGCCTCTTTAACCAAGTAACAAGTGATAGGACAAGAGGGAATGGCCTCAAGCTGCGCCAGGGAATATTTAGACTGGATATTAGGAAGCATTTCCTTCCAGAAGGGGTTGTTGGGCTTTGGAATGGGCTGCCCGGGGAGGTGGTGGAGTCCCCATCCCTGGAGGAGTTTAAGAGTAGGGTCGACATAGCGCTGAGGGATATGGTGTAGTTGGGATCTGTCAGTGCTGGGTTAACGGTTGGACTAGATGATCTACAAGGTCCCTTCCAACCTAGATGATTCTATGATTCTATGATATCTGATGGGGAAAGGACATAAGAGAAAACTGAAGTAATAGTAGCCATGAGACATTTCTCAGTGCTGGATAAGCTTACTAGGTATTCACCAAGATAAAATTGGACATAAATTGTTGGACTCATGTTCACCATAACATAAAGCAATACAACTGTTATGCATGCTATATGCAACGGTGTTGGAATCAATTGTGTGAGCTCCTGTGTCCTGTCTTATGTTTACAGAGCCATGAGATCTATTTTAGAAGAGAACCACTTAAACTACTAGGGCTCCTCAGCATTGCTTTGTGAGCAAAGCAGCAGCAAACATCTCACATCCATATGGGGTGCCTGATAACACTGGATATTTTCCAGGATTACTCGTGTTCTCTCATGGTGAGTGTAAGGCCACCATTCTGTGCCACACCATTCTGTGCTGCTGTTGCTTCTGGCGTAATGTGGCATGGCATGGAAACAGGGTTTATCTGAGACTTGACAATATCATGTTAATGTCTGGCTGCCAGAGCAACTTGTTTGAGCCACAGGAGTCTACATTTAAATCAAGAAAGTCATTAAGCTGTTTCACATTAAAAAGAAGCTAGTAATTTCAGTGAATTTTATGTTTTCACACCGTGCGTGTACACTCATACAAAACTCTCACTAATCTAGTTACTTTTATATTATTTATATATAATCCTGATTTTTATGGAAAAAAACAGTTGAGTATTTAGTATACATAATTTCATTCTTGTTCACTGATTAATAGCTAAAAAACAGCAAAAGTAAACGACGAGATTAACTTGCTTCTTTCTGATAATGGCTATTTATTGATTTATTGGTAATCAGCAAAGCAGATATTTAAAAGTATAATTGTTGACGAATAACCTAAATTATGGTTTTGGTGCATCAGTTCATGTGTAGTACTTTGCTGCAATACCTTCACTGTACATTCTGGTTTAGGTTTTTTAAACACATACAATACAATGAGAAGGGAAGAAATTGAAGAAAGGAGATATACGTATGCTGAAGGGACATAAATAAGCTTGAGTTCATGGGAGGGATGACTATTCAGAAGTAGAACATGTTGGATGTGGGACATTTTATCAGAGGTAACCGTTACAACAGCTTTTGAAAAGAACACAAAGCTGACTGGAAGAAATAATAGAAGGGGTTTTATAGTGTTAGAAAATCTTCCCATTAACTGAACACAATATGCAGGAGCAAACATATGGATTGGTCTCATTAAGAACAAAGACAGTTGTTTGAGATGAACCTCAAAGGGAGGAAGAGAAGTGGCATTTCACTTCGGGAAAGACAGAAGAATAATGGGGTTAAATTAGAGCAACATCACATTATCACACTGGTGGAGTTGAGACAAAGAGAGAGAGTACAATAGTCAGTCTTGCTCGATGTGGAAAAACAAGAAAAAGAAAGGATCGAGTCTGTTACAGCCATAATAAAGTTTTGTTTGTTTGTTTTTCAGTGTTAAAAAGCTCTTTCCAAATTGTTTGGTGCTATGATTCTGTACAGCTTGGGCAGTGCTGTCACACAGAATATCCAGAAGAAACCCTCAGCATTGAGTGTTACGTTCCTTTTACTCCTCTCATGAATTTGCTTTTCTTTTCCTTTTTTAAACATGCTGGTTGCTAAAACCTTTATATAATCTTTGGTCCTGATTCCTCAAGCTGAATGCCTAGATTTTAATTGACGAACTGCAGGTGTTCAGCTGTCTTACTTGCTCTGCTTTTTAGTTACAATAGCTTGGAGATATTGGTAACCTGTATGTCAAAATGTATCAGCTGTTCTTGTTGAAACTCGTATTTCTGTGCCTGACTGATGGCACTTCACTATACACTATATATGTGTTATGTAGGGGATATGAGTCCCTAGAGCTGTCTTTAACTGGCACCTTTATCACAAAGCACAGAAAAGCCCATTTACAGGTTAACATCTGCATTTCTACTGATGCTAACTCTGTACTAATTGGTTATCTGGACATTAGTAAATAAAACAGGGAAAAGAAATAATAAAATGAAAATACAGGAGAAGTTCCTGTTCCTTCTTTTTGTCTCCTTCCCTTCAACAGGTCTGTGAATGCTGTTAGGTGTTTGTAGGGGCACAGCAAGACAGGTTTGCTGCATCTGATGTAAGACAATTTCTCAGACAGGCAGGCTTGTGTTTTTCACATTGATCCCTAAATCAAGCAGACAGGTACCCTTTATCATCCCCTGGTTAAAATAAATAAATTAGTCTCAGCTGTTTCTTCACTGTGCTTTTGAGCTCCCTTTTCCACAAGTCTGGTTATCTTATGTGCTGTGTTCCTTTCTTTTGTTGAATCCTCTAGTTCACTTTTCTTCTTTCTCTCCCGCTCCCCCACAATTGTATTCCCCTGCATCTTAAATAGTTCATTTAAGAAGTAGCAGACTTCCAGAGGAATTTTGATATGATCTCCCATTATGGAGATTTCAATCTGTTACACAATCATGATTCAATCTGTTAGCTAGATAAGAGTTTAAGACATTTTTTAGGCTTTAAGAACTTTGTAACAAAATGAAGCAATTTAATATGCAGTTAACAATACAGTATAATATTTACAGTAATGTTTTAATAAAAATGCGATTATATGCCAAGGAAAGATATTACTCAAACGAGATGACAATTTAAAGGACCAAAGATAAAACTTACAAAACTTTGCAAAAAATCAGAGTTACATCTAAGCCTTATAAGAAATATGTGCCTTAATATTAACAAGAAAAGAGGGGAATGGAGAAAGAGGAATCCATTCTTTTAGCTCCTGAAAATCCTGTCATGTGCAAAGTTACCGTTCTGTATCTGTAATACCTGTTGTAACATTATGCTGTCGGGTGCTGCGATATCATGCTGCATTCAGCGGGACTGGACTGTGCAAAATAAGGCAAAAATGACACCTGTACACAAATATTTATAACACTAGCATAGAATCTACTACCTGGCCTGAGATTACATTGTGACCGTTAGGAATGATAAAACTGATCTTTTTTTTTTTTTTTTAAATGTTATTTATTTTTTTTAATTACAAAAGCCAGGAAGCTCTTCTGGGAGTATTAAGCACAGTAGGAGACTAATGAAGTCAAACTTTATCAGAAAAAGTCTCTAAAATAACTTCACTTTTCATCTTCTGCAAGTATAGAATACGGTTCACATAATGATAGTGTGTGACTGTCTTCAGTACGTGTTGAGATTAACATTTGATCATTTTGATATCTTAAGAATTAGTTGGTTACATGGTTACATTTCCTTAGCACATGAACAGATTAACAAGACAGAACAAAGTATTTATTGAGGTAAATAAACTTTATTAACCTTGTCTCAGAGTCAGGGGCATTCACAGTCCCTGATGAGACAGAGAGCGTGGAATCAGTCAGTTATCAAAACTTTGTTTAAAATTATGACTTTTGGAAAACTTCTAAAACAGGTTAATCCAGAATGTATTTCTGAAGAAAGAAAGTCAGAAGAGAATATATTCATAATGAAGGCCAAGTCCTCATATCTATAGCCAAGAGTAATTGATGAAGTTTGGCTTGTGAGTTGGAAGGTGTGCAGTTCAGAATGGGGTACCGTATGTTTGATCCTGATAGGAAGAAAAAGGTACTTCAGCTCTTGAAGTGCACATCTTCAGTGTAATGCTATCTTGGTCATGAACATGAGGCCAGTCTGAAGTTATTCTATCCTCTCTCATGCTGCCCTCGTGACTATATATGCCTACTATGCCTGGCGTAATACAATGAGCTGTTCTAGGATCTAGTGGATTGTTGGAGAATTTTGTCGTTCCAAAGAATATACAGAGAAATGCAGAAAGATGCAGGGAATCACTGGATGCCAGATTTAGGGAGGAAATACAATTTTTTTGTCAATTCAGTTGGAGCCATTTAAGAAGGTATTGCTTCAGTTATACCTTATCCCATGTCAGGAGGCCACTGTTACAGCACTAAGGAAGTGTATGAGTACTCCAAGTTTATTTCTATAAATGTTTGATGAGGTTAACTCAGATCAAACCAGATTAAAAAAATATTATCTGCAGTGCATATGTTATAATACTCTATTTTTTTAATGTATTTCAGCAAATTATATGACACAGCTATCTTGCGTCTAAATATGTCATAGTTCTTTTTCCCAAGTTTACTCCGTACCTTCAGCCATTCTCATGCACCAGAGGTAGAGCTTTTCTGCATAAGGGCATTGAGCTCGATTATCTTCTCTTAAGTAGAATGATAAGCTTCATTTCCTTTGTTGATTCTTGAGAAATATTTTTAAATATTGTGATTTCAGGTCAAGCAAAAAATATTTTGATGACAGTGTTTGCCATCCTCCTTATAACTGTCAATATATATTGTGAATTAGAAGGAAAAATGAGTAGTTGTGGCTGGGTCAGATAGCAGGAATTTATAGAGAACTCAGTGTTCTGTGTTGCATCCAATGAGGTCTGTCTTCCTCTGAAACACGAATGACCTCTCTGACTGAATACCAAGGAAGTTCAAAACCTTCTAATTTTCCTTGAAATCTATTTTTATCATGATCAGGGGCAGGCAAAGTTAAAAAGTATGAGACTGAGAGTACAGAAAGGAAAAAATGCCTTTACTGAATGGTGCAGATATTCTGTAGCAGAGTTTAAAATGCCTCTGGTTTTTTGGACTTCATAATTTTTATGGTGAGCAGCATGTTACTGAGGAATGCTTAATTATTCAATTTCTAAAAGAAATTATAGTAATTTATGAATCCCACTGCAAAATCATAAAGTTTAATTAGCGTTGGTGACTGTTACTATTATTGACAATACCATTAGTATTGAGAGAAAAACATATATTTAATGAGGAGAAAATATCTCAAATATTAATTCAAAAGCATATATAAAACATACGTGTAAATATGTGTAGATATTTATATGTGTGCTAGAATTATTTCATGTGAAGCCAGATAAACAACCAAGGGTCTCTTTGGATGAGTTAGATAAACTTACTTTCCATGTTTCACATTTTAAAGTTGAGGACTGACCTACTGTCCATAAGCATTTTAGAAGTTCTGAGAAAAAATTAATATAGTGTCCATCCTGTGTAATGCCATTAGACTTTTTGGAAGGTGTGCACGAAATCTGTTAGTTTTAGTACTGCATTTCTTCAAATACTATACATGGCTCCCTAAGAAAAATTGTTGTAATGACTCAATTACAACAATAGCTTATGCACCAATCCTGTGTCTGTGCCAGATCCCTCTTTGGTTTGTAAAAGGTCCCAACTGGGAATTTTTACTTGAATGGGAAAAAAACAGAAGTAGGGAAGAAATTGCTTTAACACTTGAAAATTTTGCAGATTTTTCCAAGGTCTCCTAATGCAAAGAATTACAACATTAAAGAAGATAGGGCGTTAAAACATTTTCAGTGCTGCCCCTGTTAAATCTGTCAATCATGTGGATTCTTTTCAGTTTTTAACAGTTCTGTTGTAGATGAAGAAGATAATATTTGCACGTTTTATACCATCCATCAACTGAAATGTACCTATTGATTCCAAAAAGATATTTGACCCTCAAAAAGCAATTACTTAAATCAAAAGGCAAATGTGGAGGTGGTTTCATGAGTAAAATAACATTTTAAAACATTATAAAGTAGAGATAGGAAGGCAGCAATAAACACACATTTTAAAAGACATATATTTTTAAGCACTTGTCAGAAACGTTAACCTGGTGAGATGTGGAAATGTCAGACACATTACATGTGCAGGACGTGCATTTGGCATTTTGCTGTCAGCAGGGGAGTTCTTCTACAACTAATTCCTCAGGAACCACACGCTGAGTCTGTCTGCAGGGAGGAAGAAGGGCTAGGGGTAGAAGCATATATTGTTTATTTTATGGAGGTGTATTACAGGATTTTTTCTCTTTAAGGGAAGACCACGAGTTGTGTCAGTCATGCTGTATGATAATTTTCTGGAGTTGGAATAAAATCTGTGTTTTATGCAAAACATGAATCAAACTCTGCAGCTCACTTGTCTTACAGGTACAAATGGGCAAATACTAGTATGCTACGTATAAAATTGGTTAAAAATTTTTTCTCGTGCAAATCAGATGTGTTTAATAAATATTATCTGCTGTTGAATTATGACTCTTGTAGGAGGACCTGTATAGCATTGTTTTATTGGGGTCCCTTTTCAGACATAAGAGGCAGCAGGAATTGTTTCCCTGGGTTAGCCATTTTAGTTACTTTCTCTCCTCCCCCCTCAGTTCTGCCACATAATAAAAAAACCTGTTTGTTGTGCTATTGAATTTAAATGGAAATGTTGTCCCCCACAACATGCAATATCCCAACAGTACTATTGATGATGTTACAGTTGTTTATTTTAGCTAGAGATGTTTAATTTGACACTATTAGTATAGTATGTAGGCTTAAGGGTATGGTAGGGAATGGAATTTAACTATCAGTGTAAACTCAGAACCAAATCTCCTGCATGACAGTAACACATAAAATCAGTATATTAATGAATACACTGGGTAGTTATAATTTAAGTTTATACACCAATGTTTCCCATAGAGAGCTTCCTAGGTACACCATAAATGCATAGAGTTATGATTTTTAACCTCTTTTAGACTATAAACTCAGAACATTGGAATCAATATTATCCAAATTTAACAGTAGTATTAAGCAGAGGAGCAACACTGAGTGGAAAGTCAGATTCATAGCAAATAGTTTCCTCTCCTTATTGCATTTTTTTCAAATTTTGAATGTTTATTATGGTTATTTGCTATAGTTTTCATTACCACTGATAGATGCACTCTTTTATAATACAGTCAGAACGCAATGAAAAAATAACAGACCTACTCTATGTTAAGAAAAATTATATTTGGCATTTTAAGTATGCCTTTGGTTCAAGTAGATACAGTTTTAAATTTTACCCTGCATGAATAAAAAGTATATTGACTTCAGATTTGGAAAAATGTCTTTTTCAAGTTAGCAAGATGTGTTCTGTTATTAATTTTGCTCTCATTAAGACAATGTTTTCTTATGTGAATAAACTGCAGTAACTGAGTGCATCTTGTTGTTATGGATGCAGGGAAGACAGAAATGGAAAGAAAAAAAACCAAACAGTTTTTCATTCCATTTAAATAAAAGAATTCTGTCTCATTCCTCTAGGAAGAAGTCACAAAGTTTCTTCACAAACCTTTGTGGGATCATAGTCTTTTTGTAAATAGGAAAAATTATTTCTGAAACTTAAGATCCTTAAATTTCTTTAAAAAGTGTATTAAGACTCTTAATTTTCTATTAAAAATGTATAGCTTTTCCTTGTGGACAATTGTTCCATTAATTTTTTTCAGGATTTGGCCAAAAGTCTGATTACTGTGCATTGCAGCTTCACTGACAGCACATAGATGCAAATGCTGAAGCACATTTAATCTCTAGCAGTAATCATTATTTCACTTTAAATGTTATGCAGCAAGACTCTATTTCTTTTTCTGTGTCCTTAGCTGTAGTTAACTACATAGGGAAAATATAAGTAGGAGATAGTGAAGGTCTTTTTTAATCTTGAGAAATAGTTATTTAGTAGATGAAGGATAAAAACCTTTTTTCAGAGGTTTTTCAATACATATGTTCCAAGGTAGTGGACTACATATTTTCAAGGATGTAAAAGCTGAATTATCCCTGTCTTTCAACTGAGACAGCATAGTTAGTCCATATTAGTAAAAATGTTTGTTGTTCTTTATGAAGTCACCAGTGTGTTGTCAAGCACTAAAGTGTGTTACGTTTTCTTCAGCTGAAATCCCTTTCTGTAAGTGCTTCTGGTCCCCATACACCCATATTCCTGATCCCATCTCCGCTACACCAGCACATGTGGAAAATAACGTGGATTGTGATGGTTTATTGAGCTGCTATGTCAGCTTCTCCCTGTGAAACCTACTCTGTCATTCCACGGTTTGAGTATCTCTTAAGATTGGGGCATATCAGCGTTCACCCATCAGAACGCCTCCTTCCAAGGATGCTACTGTATTTTGTACCGTCTGTGCAGCACTTCTTCCCAGATTTGTAATTCCATGTGCTTGCTACCGTCTTACCTACAGAAGTGGCTACCTAGTGAGTATGCCTCCTAAAGCAAAGGTGACACAAATAACGATATATGTTTTATCTAGTATGTTGCAGTCATACATTTCTGAACAACTAGGGGTTTTGTATCATTATGCATTTGCGTGAAAGTGAGCAAAAAACAACGCAGGACAGTGAAATAGCTGATGATAAACCCTAATGTTAAAATGATGGTGAAATATTACTGTCCATTTCCTATTAGGGAGACATATGGGATTTTTGTTCTGTAAGGACTAACTGCTGTCACTCAACTTGGAGGAAAAATAACTTCTTTTGTTCTTTAAACATCTCTGTGTTATTAACTGAAAACAAACACAGTTTCTATGTAATACAATAATTCTTTGTAGCCTTACTAAGGTATAGAATTAAATGAATTAGAAAAACAGCTTGAAAAATATCACTAATATCCTTGGGCTTATTCTTAAGTTTTCTTAAATGGAAAACAGTAATAATTATTAATACCTCGCATTCTTTTGTCACATGAAGATGTTGCATGATTCAAGCTCAATTGTGTAAACACTTGATTAAATGTAAAGCTAAAGATTCTGACTGTAAACTTTTTCACTGCATTTGAGCAGAGGAGGATATGTGGGGAAAAATGTAGTAACTGCCTTTTATTTATAAAATTGTAGTTTCATGGAAACACATTTTTATTTTTTTAACAATTAAACTGCACAGTTTTACTTTGGTATATAGTCTTTCTCATATGAAACCTAAGCACAACCATAACCAGTGTGCTTATCAAGGAAAAAAATTCAACAGCTGTAGTTCTTCAGCATGCTTGGGGCTAGCCTGAGGACCTTACTGTTCCTCTGAACCATGCTTTGATTCCCACTCTGTCTGTTGGGTTGGGAAATGAAAGTAATTTTGACCATTTAAACTTCTGGATGGAGAAAAGTCTTTATTCTTTGGTGTTACAAAAGAAGGAAGAGAATTTGATAGTTTCGAGATGCTTGCGGAGCATTTCAGTGACACCTCTAGATCTTTCCCGTTTTATATTGGTGTTGAAAATGTTTATTGGAATCAATATCTGTTACAATGTGTAAATATGCTCAGAGTTACATTAAGAAACAAATGATAATGCATAGGACTAGACTTCCCTTTTTCAGTAATTGGTTCTACTTCTTTTCGTTTCTTGTTTTTGAGAAAAATATCTAGCACTCCAGTTGAAGACAAAGGCTGTACAAGCTTGTAGGTGGGGTGGCTTGGAGGTACATTTCTCCCATAATCTCATGTAATAGATGATTTTTTTTTTTTAAAAAAAAGGTGTCTGCTTCTTTTATTTCTTTTATTCTCTTCATATTTCCCTCATCAGAAATATTCAAACGTTCCTGATGGAACTTTATGCCTCTGTAGTACCAGAGGTATCTGCGTTAAGATTTCACTTTGACCAAAATTTGAAACATCCAGTAATGATGGTTAATAAATCAGCCGTAATGCTACGTGGCTGCCCGTGTTTTTCCTATTAATTACAAAGTGTTTTATTAAACCACTGTAAAGCCCTTGTCGTTCTCTTTAAAGAATCTTTAGCAATCATGGCCAAAGCTATGGAATGTCACGACTTCTGATCACAACTCGGTATGATAAAAGCTCAAGTTGTTATATGATTTCATTTGTTTTCCTTTTACAAGAAATTATTAAAATACTTTGGAATCAGTCATAGCTTAGAAAGCTATGCAAAACTACTAAAGTTCCATAATACCATTTTTTAACTCCCATACTGATGTATCAGCACTGAAATGCACCTGTGGCTACATGCTAGTAATGGAAACTGAGCACCAGTGAAGACAAGGAACAAATGGAAAAGTGTTTTGAATCCTTTAATGTTTAAAAATAGTGTCATTTTCATGAAGCTTTCTGTAACTGTTTCTGAATGATGGTCTGAGTTAATGGGATTTGAAGATGCGATTACATGGTGTTCTAATTATTTTAATCCTGATTTTCAGACAATGTTTTATTAATGGCATTGTGTTAAAAGCCTGATAAGTTATTCTTAAGTGTGGCAGGAAGGAGGGGCCTAATTAAAACAAGAGAGAGAGAATTATTGTTTACACTGAAGATTTCATGGAGGTTTTTTTAGTGGGAAACATTACCATTTAAGACATTCAGTGCTGGAGTAAAGAACTTCAGTGAGTACAACTTATCCCTAGTGCTTGATCCTTCACTTTCACGATCATGCTTATGTGTAGAGAGTTATTTAATAGAATGCTAGCCCGGCTTCTCTGTTCCTCCAGCCTCATAGTGCTGGTATTTGTTTCTTCCTTAGCTTTGTCTTTCTTCAACTTAGAATTTGCAGCATTCAGCTTACCAGATGATCAGTAAATGTCAAACAAATCAAAGTGTTGCTGCCAGCAGAGCTATTGAAGTGCTGCATTCTGAATGTGACTTTTTTTAATTGATTCCTGAGAGGTTGAAAGTGCCAATGCATGAGCATCAGGGATTCATAGAAACAGGGCCTCAGCATTCCAGCTTTTGTTCTCCATGTACTTATCTGTGCGCTCTTTACCTTGGGCAGGTGCGAGCACCTGCTTATGCTCATATATATATATAATCACCCTAGGAACTGTTAACACGTAATATAATTTTAGTTTTGCTGGGAATTAGCTTGTCTTATAACTGGCAAGACATTTCAGGAAAACATATCCTAAAACTGAGAGGGGAAGACATTTAGCTGAGTATCATGCATCCTTCAGAAACAGCAGAGGTATATTGCAGGCTCTAAGCTACCAGCACAATGTGTCACTAGCTTTTCCCTCTTCTCCTGGATTTCTTTACCCCTTCATCTTAGTGACGGCTGCTTCCTCTTCGCTTGTCTGTTGGGCTGAGAAGTATTGCATGTGCTACTTGGGCCATATTTTCTTCCTCTTGCCAATCTGTATGTGTTTTTTTGACAGGCCAACTGTCAAACAGCATACTATTGAATGTAGTGATACTTGTGTATTCCAGCCAGTAGATGGCAAGCACAGTCCCATCAGCTCTGCCCAGCCAAGAGATGTGTCCTGTGGGTCAATCCACTTTCCAGTTCTATGGAATGTGACATAATTATGACTCAGCAGAGAAACAGGGACAAGAAAGGGATGGCATTTACTATTCTTTACATATAATGTCCTTTGAACTAATGACAAATGGCTTCTGGGTTTTTTTCTAGACTTATTTCAAGATGTAACTCCTTTTCCTCTCCCCTGGCTCTCTCAATTCTTGTTTCTCTTTTAAATTATGTACATAATTTGCTTTCCCCAAGGTCACAAACATACTAGTCCTAGGAATTTTTCGAATAAAGAGAAGAGTTTTTGACCCACTCTGCAAAACATGGTTTGCATGTTTTACATCTCCACTTTGCAACCTGTCTGCAGAGCAACAGATAAACATACAGTTAATCACAGCTTCCTTCCTAAAAAGTTGGTCAAATCACTTTAAGCTAAAGTACAACTTTTGGTATTATACTGTGGTGCTTCCTACTCTTATTTATCAGAATAGTTACATTTACATGTCAGATGCAGAAAGAAAATGATCCCAAAAATCAGGCTTGCTCATCTGTATAATCATTTTTGAGCATTTTCTAATCAGAGATGCCTTCTACATTAGCATTGATGATTTTCAGTTGCACTGATATGTTTGTTCTGTATTTGTGATTAATAAGCTGCTTGGAATATTTTTCCACTTGACTGTGTGAATATGTTTTCACCTGTACAAAAAAAGCATTGTTATAGAGGTTCCAGAGAATGTCCTGTGTTTGTCTGTTCTCGGCGATTTCATATTCCTGGAAAATATTTGGAAACCGTGGGTTTCTGAGGGTATGTTTCACTACTTTTTGCTATTCTGGTCTCCACTTGCATACTGGGATGGAAGAACGTTGTCAGAATACATATTTATGATTGCTGGATAAATGTTCATGCTCTGTGTGTCAATGGAGAGCTCTACCAATCCTGTTCTCTTCAATTTTTTTCTGCAACTGACTGATATGCACATGCAAATGGATATGTAGATGAACTCTTCAGCTCTCACAGTAAACATCCACAGTGAGGTTTATCTACTACAGACATAGAATGATAAAGCTTTGGGAGATAAATTTTACCCACAGCCTGAGATTAACATCTTGGCACTTGTGCAATGTCATGTGTATGCCCAAACTCTAAAGGTGATGATGAAAGGAGCTGGTTTTGTATTTGCTGTTTTAGCAGATCAGCTTTTACATACAACCAAAGTAAAGTTAGACAAGTGGATGGAACTGTGCCTTTTAGAAGCTTCCCCATACAGGAAAGCAATTGAATGAAAGAATGACCTAAAAATATACAGAGAAGTCACTAATATGATATCATACTAGCAGGGAGGTTACTGGGGAGAAAAAGCCCTATCTTTCAATGTATAATACTAGTAAACATGCAAATTAGATGTTGGTGTTTTGTCTAGATGATTCTGTGGCTGTCATCTTTCTTTCCATCAACAAGGTTAAAATATAAGTATAGTTAAATAACAGGTCTAAAAATAAGGAGAATTTTGAAGTGCAGGTTATGGGCTAAGTCTGACGATATCATGAGCTTATTTTCTATAAATGGATTATTTTTAGAGGCCTTTTTATTTTAAATCCTTAGGCTACATCCACATCCTTTTTTAAAAGTGTTTTCCTGAAGCTAGGAGGATTTCAATGCTGAGGCTTTCAAATAATCAGCTCCTTCTAGGAGTGGGAGCTTGAAGCAAAATACCAAATAAGGAGGTTAGTCACATTAACAGAATAGAACATACATGACTCAGTAGACATAAATAGCACCAAATTCAACAGGGTAATAAAGAGTAGCATATGCTAATATGTTAGAGATTAAGGGGAAGCGGCACAAGTGACATGGTAAGGAAAATTACATTGTTCTACCACTCTACAGGCTCCAAATAACATCTGCCCTGGAGGCTTTTAAGTTTCTTACTACTTGAAAATAAGAAAATAAAGATAGAATTTGTCTTGTCTAATTTGTGCTAATATAAAAGATGTGCTATTAATCAAATTTAATCATCAGTAAAGTAAGACAGGCACTTACAGAGTGATCCTTCCTTCATGCTTCATCTTAGGATGGCATGGGAGAAATTTCCCAGTTGTGGTGTGTATCTCTGTCCATTAACTGCAGAGGTAACTACCTGACTAGTTATGGTTAGATAACTATTTTTAAAGTTAAGATAGAAGAGTGTGTTTCATTTGAAATTCTCTCACTAGTTAATTGCTCTGCTCTGTCCTTTGGCTTTAGTTGTCTTGCTGGTACCTGCTTCTCCATGGGGGGCACTGGGAGACCAGAGGTACTAATTTTTTAACTGCTGACACCTGTAGGCCCTTTGGACACAGCCCAAATTTGGATATTCCCAAGACTTCTCTTGGTTTACAGATATTCTCAGGAAACTCGATAAGAAACAGTAACCCTATTTGTAATCTTCCCTTAACTTAGCTTTTATGTTAGATAAGTTTAACAATAGCAAATAAACAATTTCCAAATCAACAGCACTGCTAACTTAGAAATGGAGTTATAAAAGTGAGGAATTAAGATACATTATTAAAATACTTCGGGACAACAGCATTTATTGTGGTTGTCATTTAAAGATTTTTTTGAAGCAAATCTTGACCGCAGAAGTGAATATCTTGGTAGTACTTCAAAAAGTACTGTGCTGGGGCACAGTTTCCACAGTTATGCTTCTCAAAAGACCACTGAAGCTAATGCAGGTAAGTTCTTTTGAAGAAATTTCTTGCAGCTTGAAGACAACATAGAGGCAAAAAAACCATTCTTGAGTTTATCTGAAGGTGACTCTCCTTAAGTTTATCTGGGAATTCTTTGAAGAAGTATTTTCAGTGGTTTGGTTTTGCTTTGGTTTTCAGGTGTTTACTTTTTGGGTCCAGAAGTCAAATTGTAGTTATGACCTCATATTACATGTTGTTTGAGTTTGTTGGTTTTCTGTGTCATTTAAGAAAGCCTTATGACAGAGTCTGTACCTGACTTCTTAGTAAAACAGATGTCAGTTTTGGGAATACAGTATTTGAAGTAGATGTCTGTCTGTCCTAGGTGCATGCTGGAATCAATTTTAGAGATCATGCATTCTAATGTCTATGGCACAGCACCTGTAGTATTGTGTTAGGAAGAATATTGCTTGGTGTGTACCGCCACAGGTTTCTGTATTAGTGGCACTTACACTACTTTGTTATTTACTCCCACTTTTGATGAATTTAAAACTTTTTGTAACAAAGTGGCACTACACATGCTATGATGAATTTGAATTGATGGCATCCATGGAATTTAACTTTATTTTGTCACTATGTATAGTTAATTTTAGATTCATATACACGTAGGTTTTGATGAAAATGTAAAGATTATTTTTTAGAGTCAGCATTCCTTTTTTATAAATTACATGTAGTTTTATATCTCATGATTAGTATTCATCTCAGTCTCCATTATTAGTACATTTTATTTATGATTATCCTTTAGCTACCTATTTGCACTTTTTATTTTGTTTAAATAAACATCCCATTTTTGTAGGTGGGGTTTTGGATTAACTATTCCAGGCTTGTAAGTTTAAACATTCGAAAGTCTAGATCCTAGACAAACAGACGTGTGTCCTGCAACGCCGACTTGTGTGCCTGTGCTTTGCAGGGAAGGAGAGGTAGGATGGGATTTGGATGCTTTAGCATGCTCTGTCCTTCCTGTTGACTAACTCAAGGCAGTTCTATGAGAAGCCTCCAGTTTTTGTTGCTGTTTCTACTCAGTTATCTAATTCTTGCCGTATTATCTATGGAGAATTGCAGGTGCCTAACTGGAAGCAAGTGCTACAGTGCTTAACTGCAAGTCCTTGTGTCTTTTATTGCATCTAGTTCTAAATAGCTGACAAGGCAATCATCCAGTCTTTGGAGTCAATTTAAAAATGACAACTGCTGGGTGTTCTGAAACTGGTACTTACTAATTAATTGGTATAAAGGGTAAGAATTAAATGGACATAATATTTTTTTTTCAAACTAACGTGTACACCACTATATTCCTAATATGATATTAGAAAACTGTAGTTCTTATATTTTTTCCCAGCTTACTGAGAGCAGCAAAGAGGATTCTCGCTTGACTATGAAGGCTCAGGTTAGAGAGTAGAGTTTCTGAATTTCATAGAACTAAAGAAAGTAGACTTTAGCAGGGCTGCCGCTCAGCTGTTCACTTCCCAGCTTGTACGGGTTCTTGGAATTATTCCACCACCTTTGGAGAAGTCTATTTTCTTGCAAAATATCATGAGGCCTCTGTGAGCCATTCCTTGAGTTCCTCTGGATTGAAATACTGCAATTTGTTGTGTCAGTCACTGTCCCAATTAAACACCAACCAAAAATATACTGACAGTGTACTCTGTCTCATTGTCCAGGTCTCTGATGAAGATACTGAATGATACAGACTCTAGTACCCCTGCAGTATTTTGCTTGCTATTGGGTGCCAGCTGGACAGTCATTAATTCCTGCCCTTTGGGCTCAGCAATTCTGCCAGGTTTTGGCTCACTGAAAAGTCCATTTGTGCAAAGAATATTTCTTCAGCTAGCAGTTGAGAATGCTGTGGGAGTGGGTGTCAAAAGTTCACTAAAAACTAAGTGCAACATCGATTGCTTTCTCCTTGCCTCCATAGCCAGTCATTTCATTGCAGAATGTAATTATTTTGGTCAAGCATGATTTGCCCTCTGGTAAATCTGGGTTAACTATTCCTCCTGATTATCTTCTTGTCACTGAAGTCCTTGGAAAAGGTTTCCAAACATAAATAGTGCAAATTCTTTCCAGGCATCATTCTGGGTGAGACTGATCAGCCTGTAGTTCCCCAGGTTCTCTTTCTTGCTTGTCTTAGATGATCATAACCTTAACAAGGGCTTGCCTCAATGGCAATGATTTTTCACAAGTGAATATCACCTTAGGACAATATCCATCAGTTTTTTCAGCACTCTTGGCAAACCCTGTAAAATCCTGTGCATCCGTCCCAGACTCACTGTGTGCCACACCTCCTGGGCATGGCCTTCAAGGCTGTGCCCCAGGAGGTTCTCTCTAGCAATTCCTTGACTATATCGAAGCCTACACTCATGTCAGAGTGCAGACTTTTGCTAGTTGCCTTCACAGGCTTTCTCAGGATCCCAAACTCAGTCATTTTATGATCTCTTCAGAGCGGTACTCTGTGCAGTCAAGTGGTAATTCCTCTCTTTCTTATCCTTGCTTGTCCTCTGTAAATCAGTGGTCCTTTTCCCAGTCATGCATGCTCTTCTACTATGTCTCCGTGATCATGGTCACATCACAGATTTCTGAGTGAACTTGAATTTCTCCCTGATTGTTGGCCAAACTCTGCACAGTAGTGGACAGACACCTAGGGAAATTGTCTGAATGCCCTCATTTCTGAGCAGGAATGTGGAAAGTGCCATCTTGTGGTGTTCGCTCTTGCATCCCTCCTCCACTTACAGCTTCTCCTTCTTTGCTTTGGAATTTCACTCCATGTTGTGTGCTTGTACTCCTACAGCTATGTTAATATATTCATTGACAGCTTTGTTAAAAATCTAGTTTTGCAGATGTGCATGAGCATATATGCATGTATAACATTATACTGTATTACTTCATTTTTTCATTTTTGCCCCTGTTTTATCTATAAACATAGCTCATATTTGGTTCTCTGTCAAATTTTAGTTGCAAATAAAAAGCATAAATATAATTGTTATATAATCTTGGCTATGAATTTTTAAGGCAGGTGTCAGCCACTGCTAGTTAGCATGCTTTCCCTCCACTCTAACCAGCCAGAGCTCTTGGTTTTGAGATGTGTATCAGAAACAGTGACAGCATTCCAGCTGCTGCTCTGGAGCGTTTTTAGAACTTACAGAAGTTATATCACTGGGAATTAAGCTTTGAAAGTCCAAAGGAGAAATTGTAATTTATTTGAAAGTCTTTCAGTGCATTTAAGAATCTGAAATAATTCTTTGCAGTTCAATAAAGAAGAAATATCCGTGCTTTATAAACCTACTTCGGGGTGTTTTCGTTTGGTTTTTTTTTCCCCAGCATTTCCTTTGAAGCTTACCACTTTATAGATTAGCCCAGTGCTAAATAAAATGCCCTTTTTTATGTGTGGAAGCTTGGTAATTGCTGCAAAAAGATTCTTAGTGGCTCATAATATACATATAATCAGATTAGTTTTGAATTCTATCTCAGCTGTGAATGTAGGAGTAATCCAATTCGTGGTTGTTTACCTCTGCTTTTTCTGATGCCTCAAAGGGTGCAAGCAAGCAAGGCCACATCAGCATCTCAGTAGGGAGGGCAACTAGTTTCATGGTGCAGGGAAGCTGTAGATTTAAGCCTCTAAGGAAGACATGTTTGAAACTATTGAGACTAATCACAGTGGGTTTGGTATATACTACTTAAAACTTGAAAGCCTGGTTGCGCAGTTAAACTCTCAAGTCTAATACAATTACATAGCGAGAAATGTTTTCCAAAGCTGTAAGTGTATGGCTATCTCTGATACTTCAATTGATTCCATCACGTAGGACTTCTAAATACTGCTCTTCAAGAGAACAACTGCTATGCAGTTGAAGTGTGCAGATTTCAAATATACTTAAGCAGAGATTAAACTACTGGAGTTTCTGGACACTCTGTGTGTAACATGGACGCTTGGGTAAAGGCCAAACCCATGAGTTCTCTGAATCTTTCAGTAACACTTTTTTCTACTGCTTTCACCTTTCATGGGATTTATTCCTCTATGATTATAGCTAATTACGAGATTGGAGGGAACTCAAAGGTCAGTTACAGCTTTTAAACTATTTTTTTTTATTCTCCAACTCCTTCAGATGAGTCCCAGACTTCATTGTAGTTAAAACAATTTAACAATTCTTTCTTTTAGTCATTCTCTCGCATCTTGCCCAAGCAGTCTTTCATCATGTTTTGTTATAGTCTCAGTTTCATCTATTGTAGCACAATGGGAGAGTTGATTTGTTCAGGTGCTGATCGTATAATTAAATTAAATTATGTTCAGAACAGGGGAGAGAAAGACAGGAACTAGCCATTTTAATATGATAGTGTGTATATATAATAGATCTAAATGGATTTCAAATTCTAAGTATCTAGTAATCATTAAAGATTCATTCTGCCTTCAGTCATAATCAAATATGCATATATTTATTAAATGTAATATGGGTGAATTAGTATGTTTCAGTACATGTATACAATGTTTAATGCCTTTTGAAACTTACATATTTGGAATCCGTTCCCACCATCCCAGGGTTACATCACAAGGAATATTTTTATATAGTTTGTATATTTTTAAAAACTTCAGTTCTTTGTAACTTTTTATAAAACATTTACTAAAAGAGCAGCTTGCTTGTTCTCAGTGTGTAACTGTGAGGTGTTCATAGACTGTTTGATACAGGTTACACCTCTACTGGCCTTGTGGCCAGTACAAATATATATAGTAGCAAAGCTTGCAATATATGGTCTATTAAGATTTTAAATAAACAAATATTTTCATATTCTTTATATTATACCTATTTGTAAGAGTGCCAACAGGTCTTTTGTTTATAAGATTTATTTAACTGTAAACTATGAAGGTTTTTAATTTTTCTTGAACAGTAAACTTTAGCTGCTACCAAGTGTTTGGCAGTGTAGAAACTGAAATAACAAAATACAAAATTAAAATGTCATGGTAAAGATCTGCTTCATTGTGCTTATTATTCATTAAGAGACCAAAGAGGTGCTGTTCATAAGTATAAAGGGATTCATTGATTCTTTTTACTTGTTATGCCAGAAAAAAAAAAATCAGGAAATACTTAAAACATTCTTTATAATGCATTGTGGGGGGTGTGGTTTCTGTACCAGAATTCTGTTTTTGAAACTTGGTTAGACTGCTTGGATAATTTGAGTTATTTAAATTGGAATTTTAAAAAATACAGAAATTGATATTCTGCCTACTTGGACTATATTTTAAAGATACCAGCACTTCAAAGGAAATTACTGAAAGGAACCAACCTGTATCCAGCCTAGCAAGATTAGTTCAAGGTATCCTGGGGTAACGCTAAATTAAAATGGCATTCATGGTGTCAGAGGACACAAAAATGGTATTAATGTGTTCTTTTTTTTTTTTGTCAGACCAGAAGGAAAGATGTAAAGGTATTTTCTCATATGTGGGAAGAGAACTGTAAACAGTATAACTTGACAGATATTTGGTTAGGATACTTGATGTAAAATCCTTTCTCCTGACTGACTAAAGACATGTACTGATTTTCAGTCTGCTGGAATTGCCATGTCTGACAGAGGGGGTCTCTCTTAGTAGCCCAATATCTCTTTTTCTTACTGCAGGATAAATTAGGTCTTAAAAACAGTGATGTGTGCACAAGTTCTAGATGTGGGAAGCATTTTGGAGGTGGGTTGAGGAGTGAGGTTTTGTGGGGTTTTTTTAATGAAGCCAGAGAGATGGAGTGATCTGCTTGATAATAAAGCTTAACTTCAATGCCAGCTCCATGCTGTTACAGCATATTACTAAACAGCAAGAAATGTGGCACAGATGTTGTGGCAGCCATATTTTACACCCTCCAAAAGGTCATGTCGCTTGTTATTACATTCAGAATCAATATTAAGTGAGCGTTCCAAATTTCAGCTGTCAGTTGAATTTATTGCTGCAAACCAAGGCTGAAAGGTTTTCAACTGTGATTCGTGCAAGCTAACAAATTAATAATACAGAAGTATGCATGGTGGAGCATGTGATCCATGTCCCAACAGAAAAGGAGGTTTAATTGAAAATCATAGAAATCAGAGCTGGGATGTTTAGTCCATTCCCTTTACCAGAGTGCATTGTAGTGGTCACTGCTAGGGACGACTTGCAAACAGACGGAATTGTATGCAGTACAGCGAGATACTTCGTATGTGTGTGGTACCTTTAAGAGTCTGTCTCGTACAATATTTGCATCTCTGACATGCGAAAGTCATTTGCAAATTGCTATATTCTGTGCCTGTATGACAATTCTGGTTGTTTTGTCATTGTTTCTGGTAACAAAAGCAAATAGGTCTGAGTGGGGAAAGTGGCCGGCAGTGGTCCAGGAGAGCTGCAGCAGAGGCTTTGAAGGCTGAGTTTGCACCTGTGTTTTCACTTTCTCCAGGATAAAGATAAATTGCAACATCAAAACAGTTTTTGGAACAGAAAAGTTAATGTCATTCAATGGGGATGGTCTTGTGGAAGGGGGTCTTGCGCTTTTCAGTAGCCACAGTGCTCACAATCCAAATCTTTCTAGTTTTGGAAGATGTTGGAATTTCGTAAAGTTTCTAGATGTTTGGTATTTTTGGTGCTGCTTACAGCATCAGATGCTCAGAGAACAGAATGAAGAAAAACAGTTTGGAATTTCTCCTTTCTTTTTAGTGGGTATTAAAGTGACTTTAGCTAGATGAAAAGCATGATTTTAAATCTGATCTGTTTATCTCTTGTTTTGTTCTTTCTTCCTTATATTCAGATAGTTCCATTCTTCCAGATCTGCATTTGCTTAAAGGCTTTTCCACAGTGAGCACAGTATCTCTGTGGCATGCTTTGTTGCCTTTCCTCCTTCTGTTCCAGAAATGGGGGATTTTGCTTCTGATATATCTGTGAAGGAATTTCCTCCATTTTAGAGTACAACTGATCAAAATTTCAGCTAATCTACAAAATTCCTCTAATTCTCTTAAACTTTGCCTAAATTTGGCATCCTTCATCCTACTTAATGTAAGTTTTTCAGGTAGAAGTTTATGGCTCTTGAAGCTAAACATGTGAAAACAAGGGAAAATTACAAAAGAGCAGTCAAACTGAAATGAAAGCAATAAGACAGACAACATGGCTCCACATCTGCCTTTTATGTATGTACGTTTTCACTGAAATTGTGGTGGGTTTTTTTTTTTCGACTTTCAATTTTAAACTACCTTCTTCTTATTTGTGCTAGTGACAAGAGAAAAGCAACAATGCAAAACTGTAAATACTGTTATACCCTTCTGGTTTCAGTAGACATCTGATTGACAACAACAACAGAAAAATAATTTTCCTTAAAAATCGTTGACAGATATAGGGAAAATATAATATCAGTTTATTCAGTACAAATTTTGGAGAAATAAGGGGTTAATATGAAGGGGATTAAAGACTAAAGGACAAGCAATGGGGCAAATGTGTTAATATGCCAAAAGTATTTTGCTGCACCACTGTGTACTATTTCTGGACAAAGCATAAATCATGGACATTCAGTATAGACTGAGGTTTATAGAGCTGATTGAAGTTATCCTTAGTCCACCACATGACTTATTACTGCAAAATAGAACTAGATTCCAGCTTTCCTGCTGCAAGGAAGATAATTTCTGTCACGTATCTTGTTTCTTGTCCTCACAGCCACTGCCATTCTTATTCTTCTCATTGTTTCTGTTTCCTCAGTAACAACTATAGCTATTTGCATTTGCAGTGGTCTTTTGAGACTACAAGCCCTGAAAGGATCAGACATTTGTATGTACCTTCAGTTTTAGTTAAATGCCATTTTCAAGGCCATCGTAAAAATCCACATATTTGTTTTCTTCTAGAATGCAGAAAGGAAGCCATGGAGACATCAAGAGACAGTATTTTTTTTCATCAGAACATCTCTATATGGATGAGAAATTTACTTCAGTGCTTAAGTTTAAATGGTTAAACCGTGGCATAAACTGGTTTTATCTAGTGCTTGTCAGCTTAAATCTAGATAAAAACTTCTTGTGTCTTTTTTTCTTTCTGTGTACCTCAGTGAAGTAAATACTTTAGGTTGCATGGCAGCCAAAATCTGGCACATTAAAATTTACAGATGGTAAAAGGCATGTCTTTTCATCTGCCAATGTGTGATTCAGATAGCACAAGCAGACTTCAATCCACTTGACCTCAATAGAGTTGGCACAGCCTTCTTTCCGACTCTATTCCCAGGCTTGTTTGATAAAGAAAAGTCAGTGATGCTTCTGTGTGAAGAGGGAGTGTAGCTTTTAGATCTAAGGTAATTAAAAAATACTTAAGAAGTATTTCTAGAAAGGTTTAATTTTTGTGTATATGCAGCTGAGTTTTGTGTGTGCCAGGGAGTGTATGCTGAGTAGTTTGAAACACTGTCTTTCTTAGAAGATAATACTAACTTCTAAATAATTCATATGTCAGAATCTGAGGTTGGGTACACATTAAAATGGATAGAACATCTTAATTCCACCAAATTAAGTCAAAATTGTAGAGCTAAAACTATAACAATATCAAATTACTTAATTTGTTTTGGCAGATTATAGAAGGGATATTTAACCCTGTAAGAGTAAGCAGACTCAGGCAACATGAAGCTACAAAAAGAAAAATTTGTGGGGTTTTTTTGTATGGGGTTTTTTTTAAGAAATTATTTTGATGGAAATTTTGTGGGAGCCATTTAGTCTGTTGGGTGTGGAGGTTTTTTTTGTTTGTATGTTTAGAAAAAAGTGTTCTTAAGCACTGGAGGGTAAGCACACGGATTATTGTAGTTTCGAAGGACTCTGAACACCATAATACGTTCTTAGAGCCCTTAAGTTCTTTTCACAAAGGTCAATTTTTCATTCAGCAATACACATGAGTCTCTATAGTCTGACATCCAGATCTGTTGTTAAGGAATTTAGATTTCTACGATGAGACTTTTGTTTGATGGAGCCCAATAGGGTGCTCGTATCATGTAGAGCCGTAGTTCTCAAAATTTAAGAATCAGCATGCGACCTCAAAAATTCAGAAGTACTTATTATACCGCCTGTAAGATTTTGATTAGTTTAATTATAAATCTTTCTTGTTCTGATTTTTACTAACTTGCACGCAGCCTGATTACAGCTCACCAGTAGTGTATGTAATACAGTAGTAATATACTGTACTCTAAATTTTGATGACCACTTTTGCAAAAAGAGTTGTGTGCCTCCTTTAGACAATTACATATGTTGATAATTTGCTCTTTCTGTTTTTCTTATTGTTACTTAAATATCTCTGTAATAACAATGGTATTTTACTAGATCAGAGGTGTACCTAAGTGATAGTAGGATCATGAGCAGAAATCTTGAGAAAATGAAACTAAATTGAATTTTAAAAGGCCAAAAAGCAAGAGGAGCTACGTCTGCAGTCTTGGTCATGTTGAATTTAGGGGCAGGAGCTGGAGTTCAGGCTGCTTCCTCCATTTCTAGAGTTCTTGAGAGCAAAAGTGTTCTCCTTTCTCATGCCAACCAGCATCTGCCTTCCTACAGCTCCTCTTACACTGAAGAGCTGTGTTGATTTATCATTCCCCCCTACACTCTCCAAGCAAAGCACTCATTTCCACCTGTTTCTACATAGTCCTGAGGGTAGTAATTCTACTCTTCGTGACAGAGTTTGGTAGAGGTTAGTTTGTGCTTTGGTCAAACCATTTTGACACAGGATGGAATAAACACTGGTAAGACTGAAGTTTTATCATTACAGGAAATGCTGAACTTGAGTCAGGAATTGGGCATCAACACTGGTTTGATTTGTTTTTTTCTTTCGTCTTCTAAACTTTCTCTGAAGAGAATTCAAGTGCCACTTTCAACTGGGCTTTTTAGGTATGTTCTGGAAGCAGTTTCTGGTTTTAGGTTTTTTCTGAGAGCTAAGACTTTAACAGCCCAGAAGCCTGTTGTTCACAGTAGCACAGACTGCTTCTTGGTAGTTTTTCTTCCCTTCAAGATTTCTGTGATTAAAGATAATTTTTTAGGAAGACTTGATAAGTATGGCACTTAATATGCCCAAATTTGCATAGGGCTTCGAAGAGGGGATTCTATACTTGAATAACTGGAGAATGCACAGGTTTCAGAAAAATTGTGTCATTCAATGCATGTGTCCATGTTACATCCCCAAAAACATAACAAAGCAGAGAAAAAACCCTCTTTAACAGTTAATGTCAACACTTGTGATTTCTTTTTGTTAATGAGTTTCATAAGTTTTAATAAGTTTTAATGATTTTTCTTCTGTCATGTGCTGATGAGTGTCAGTGTTTAGGCTGATCTGCTCTGAAACTTCTGTCTCTTGTACCCCACTCTCCTGCCATTGACTAGCATCATAATTACAGTAGGTTGTTAAGGGATATAATAAATTTATGGGAACTTGTGAACTTTCTGTATTATCCTGTAGTTGATAATGTGGATGAGATAAAAATTTTGAACTGAATTCTTCTGTTTATTTGGAGGGCCAAAGTGGAGAGCATCACAAAAAGGTTACATTCTTATAGCAGCATGTATATAATTTCCATGATATACTCTTTTCCCTAAGCCATGTGATTTATTTCATTAAGTTCTTTCTCTTGCTGTGCTTTTTTTTTTCCCGTTCTGACTACAAAATTCTGTCTTACTCCCTCGAGAGGCTTGAGTTGGTGGAGATTGGAGAAAATTTTTTGGGAAGCCTAATTATATACTTGTCCTATTGTTATACTTTGTTGCTGTTGAGGACAAGATACAGTGTTGATGTAGTGTTCTGAAAGTTCGTGTGTTTGTATATTCCCATGCTAATTTCAAATATTCTGTTTTTTTTTTATTTTTGTGGTTTTTATGTTTTCTATTTTCTCAAATTAACTCAACGCTTTCTCAACTAAATCACACAAACTTTCTGCTTTTGATAATTCAGCACTAGACATCCACTGCATTTCATGAGGTGTTTATAGGCAACATTCTAAGCCAAGCCTCTATCAGTCTGTGTTGTAGCAGTAGTAGCTTTGTTGCCAAAAGATTCACCACTGTCAGCCTATCGAGGGCAAGATGAGACTGCTTATGGTTCCCTGTCTGTAGGAAGGTCAAAGATGACTGGGAGAATTTGGAAGGAGAAAGGAAAGCAATTGTCCCTTTTCCAATAATAATTTCTCTCACATACACACACACACACAAAAAAAAAAAAAAAAAAGGATGCTAAACAAGAAAGAAGAGACAAAGGGTTTTTTACCAGAAACAAATAGCCGATTGAAAATACATTTGTCTCTTCATGGAAGCAGATGGAAAGCTAGTGGTAGCTAGGACACTACATTGAAAATGGTCAGTGACCACTGGTTGCAATTAAATAGAAAATCTAGCGTGGTGGTAAATATATATATGTATAAAAATATAGTGTACAAGGAGGAGGGAAGGAAATCTATGAAAACCTCTATGAAATGTCTGGGGGAAAAAAGGGAAAGAAATTAAGCTTGTTGCCAGTAATGTTGTTATTCAGAGACAGTTCAAAATTCTTTCTGTCCCCAGATTACATTAAAGGACTCATAAAAGCAATTAACATGTAGACTATTTTTCTAAGTCACTAGAAGTTTCAGTATCTAATTACCCATTATGTAATAGCTGGAAGCCAGCAGATAAACTGCAAATTGTTGATGCCCTAGGATAACTTAAAATACTTTGGTAGTTGTGGGTTTTTTTAAAAAAAAAAAAAATTAAAATCCATGGACATCCCTTTAGCATGAATGTGTTCTTTTGAAATTATTTAGTCTCGGACTGAACATCAAATGATTCTGATTACCTCAGTGTTACTGGTTTTTGATCTTGTTCTGGCTAATTAGAACTGACCCCATGTCAAAATGGACCGCTCCTATAAAAGAAACAGGAAACAAATTAGTTTGTTAAACTGATAGCAGAAATTGATAAAATGCAGTTATTGATGAGTTGGGCAAAAATTATTCTGTCCAGTGCACTCTATTTATTACCTGAAACAAGGTAAGAGATTTTAGTGGTGTTATCTTCGCTTTAAGTTTTAGATTAGTGGTGTCACCATTATACTGTAGGCCTTAACTGTCTACAGACTGAGAGACAGAAAGAGATGATCTAGTGGAAAACACTGTAGATCAAAAAGGTAATTGAAATTATAAAATTAATTTTGTGATTTTTTTTTTTTCCATATTCATAGTCACATTTTCTAGCTTTCCTTAGCATATTTTTTGTTACAAAACTATTAGTCTCCGTAATAGATTTTGTTGGCTTCATTCTAAAGAGCAATTTGTCATCTCGGTCCTTATAAACATTATTTTTGAGATTGCCTATAATTTATGTTATATTTTGATTAGTGCCACTGCTGCCCTCATTCACTGAAATATTTAAATGTAATTTAAATATATTCCAGAAGTTTAACAAATGTTCATATGCTTGCTGAGTATGACTTAAAGCTACACTTGCTTTTGAATTTGATACTTAAGAAGGAAAAAGTCATCCTAAACTCCCAAGAAATGGACTCTATTTCTTTTCCTTTTTTGTCTTTTTTGGATGTTTTCCATCTTTAGCCTTTTTTTTTTGTGCTGTATCCGAAAAAAGTTCCTCTTTTTTTTCATCTAAGAGTAAAGCTTTGAATATATCAAAGACAAATGAGCCTGATAGTGGTAATTTATTTTCTATTTAAAACCTTTTTTTTTTTTTTCAATTAGATTTCTATCTGATACAGTGCAACTAAGAGGATGTGATGTCCAAAGATTAAGATACTCGTCTGGGAGTCTAAAGACAAAATTTTCTACCCACATCTGCCTATGTGTATTAGTCATGATCACTAATGGCATGATCATGTGGCAACTCAACAGTCATGGTGCTCAGCACCAGCATACAAAACGCTTCTTAACAGGATCTACAAGGCTCTGAACAGCATTGTGTAAGTGCATGAAGAAGGTAGTTTTTCAGGTCAGGTGTTTTAGGGTCAGCCAAGGATTGCTGGTGTTACAAATGTCTCTGTGAATCTCCTGCAGACAGCTGAAGAACAAGTGCCTTTTCTGGCACTTGGGTTGGCCACTCCCTATCTGCATGCTATTGTAAAAAGTACTTCAGTACTTAACTGAGATGCTTGAAGAATAGTAAGAGAACAAACAGATCTCTCAGTTTTTGTGTGTTCATTGGAGAAGTCAGTGATGAGTTTTTAAAGTCAGAATATCAGGTATTTCATTTTGATTGGATTCCAGTTCAGTTTAGGTTTGGTACAGTTAGAATACCAGCACAGTATACTTTTGCTAAAGGCTAATATTCTTCCAGGGACATAAGCGTATTCTTCTGTCAAATTACTGTCTTTCTAAGTAACACATTATCTTTCACATAAACATCTGTATCCTAAATGGGTATTACACTCAAATGAAGTCCATTATTAGATTATGTGTAATGGACACCTGTCAGAAAAGTTTGTCTAGTGGTTACCAAAGTAATTTTCTTGTAAACAAGAGACCTCTTATCATTAGTTTTCTCTGGGGATGTGAAAGGCAGATACTGATGGATTTAGATCAGCCTGTTAGGTTGCATTGAGTTAGTGTTGTAAAATGTTATATGAGCCACAAGCTAAAGATATTGAGAGTAAAGGATGGATTATTTAAAAATTTAAATAATTTTAAATGACTGTGGAAAAGATTGCAAAGAGATCAATTGACCAATAAATATAGAACTAGAGGAATATACCTTAAAACCAGAAAGGAGCACCATTATCCAATCATACTTGCAAAATGTGGAGTATTTCATAATTTTCGAAGTAAGCATGTAAGAATACAGTAATTCTATAGCCAGCCATTGACTATCACAAGTATAGTGTGAGAAATTTATAACTCTTAGCCCTAATTCTACTGTTTTGTATGGTTAAAAAAGACCATGATAATCACAGACAGAAAGATTTGTCAATTCCAGAGTTTAAACAGAAAGAACTGTTGCTGTTTTATCACCTAGAAAACCAAGTGTATGTGTATGTAGAGATAGAGATTAAAAAATTAGCAGTAAATTCCTGACAAAAAAGCAGATTCTACGATCCAACCAAAGGTGGATCTTACAACTGGAACAGGTGTACATAGAGCTTGACATTTTTTTCCACACATATATCATAAAATGAGAAAAGTGGTTTACATTTTGCTTTTGATCATCCAGGATTAGTCTTTTTATATTTACTGGCCACTGAAGTGGTGGGGTTTTTTTTTCTGTCTAGTCACTTTTTGAGGGCAGGTAAACTCTAGCATTTACAATACCTTTTAGGAAGGAATTCTACCACTTAGCTATAGGTACTGCAGGGAACCCCTTATTTTACTTGTTTACAATTTCTCACCTGCTATTTTCATCTGAGTTGCTCAGAGTTCTTCTACACCTTTGCAACCTCCAGCAGAAGACAGAAAAAGCTATGAGGAAATGTCAGTTTTGTCTGAAATGATTAATGTCTCTTTTACAATTGAATATCCAATTAGTGGTTTTTATATAAAATGTATATAATATGCATTTATCTAGACAATATATATGCAATATTATTATATGCAATAAATAATGTGCTTCACATACATATATAGATGCTTTTCATATATAAAGCATATGATATGCTTATATAATATACATATATAGATCTAATATGCTTATATATGTGTGTGTGTATACATAGTGTTGTCTATGAAATGCAAATTTTACATACACATTAGGGCACATACCTGAACACCATTAGTTTGCATTATGCAGGCTTTAGCCCATTCATATCATAAATGTTTTGGGGTTTTTTTCTGAGCTGGTTCCTAAGTAATGAAGCAGTGTGTGGTTAAGTACAGTTCTCACTGAGATAAGCGTACTGATGCCTGAGGAAAAAAAAGGTCCTCAATGAAAGAATCTCTAGACCAAACATAGTCTAAAAAGCTCAAGGCCTTTTAATTCATCTTTATATGGTTAGTGTCCAACAAGTTGCTTTAGGTCATGGGGATTAGTGCTTGTGGCTGAGAATGTTTCATTTCTAAGAGATTTAGCCTGCAGTGCTTTGCTTGTTGCAATGCCTGCTATTTGTGAGGCAGTGCAGAAGTTTCTTGTGTCCAATGTACAGGTTGTAGAATTACATTTATTACTTGAGACTTTCTTCCTCCTTCTGAAACAGGGAACAAAGATTGTATTCATTCTTAAGATAGCAATTCATTAAGAGAAATGTAGTAATATTTCCTATATTACAGACAAACCAGTCAGATCTAGCTCCAGAACTGCTGGAGAGTATTAATACTCTGAATTCTCTTAGGAGGGCTTTCCAGGTAGTTTTCTGGTCTCTGCACTTGCATCTGAACCATGTTCTACTTGATCATCTTATTCATTGATTAATCCACCACAAATTAGGAATTTTAAAATATTTTTCTTATTGGTTATATTTAAACACATTTTAAGAAATGGTTGATATCTCCAGAGCATTGCTTAGTCTTTCTAATATGGAGAATGTACTCAAAAGATGACTAGGAACTTTGACCTCACAGCAGCTTTTGCAGCAAGTTTAAATCCTAACATACAGTTGTGGGATAGTAGTACATTACTTGCCAAATACATTGAGTTTTGTTGGATACTTGAGCTAATACTCCAGCATGCACAGTTTTTCTAGGTCACCGGTGAGAATTGCATTGTAAAGTTCAGCCCCCAATAGATTGATTTGCTATGAGCTTTCCTAAAACCCTGGGGAGGTTTCTCTGACCAGCCGAAACAGTGATGGTTATCTTCTGTTGCTTTCAGGTTTTACTTGCATTTTAAACCCCATTTTAACTTCAGAATTACTTCTTTTATTTTTCTCATGCCTTCTATATTGCTTCTGGGTTTCATTCATTATCTTGGTAAACGTTTAGCGAAAGAGAGCATCTCTACTGCATCCTTTCAACTTTGTGTTACAGAAGTCTTATACATTTCATCAAAAATTAATCGGTCTATGAAACAGACTTGTCACAACAAAGGGATGTTTTCTTTTTGCTTTGCTGAATTTAAACTTACCTCTGCATTGGAACATAATGGTGTTAATATTTAAATATCACCTAGTGATTTTGAGTGGGAAGCATTTCACTTAATGAAATTCAGTAAAGAAATGTTTTTCTGCTCCATGCGCTGATCATCCAGGGAATCTCCTCTGTGTTGCATGTGAGCTTGGGAATTAGCTTGGGTCTCTCTGGATAAGTGCTGGAGTGTTCTAGCGCAACTAGTGGTATGTGAACAAGGTGCTTGCCTGTCACCTGTATTCACAGACATGAGAACAGTTCTATCTATCAGCTTTCAAATACATTCCAAGCATTTTTCATCAGCTCTACAAGTAACTTTTGAAGCAATGCATAATGATTGACGTTTATTGTAACACTTAAAGTCACTCTGTGACTTAACATTTAGGCTTGGATTGTATACTGTAGGTCAGTTCATTGAATCAGTTGATTCCTCTTGGCTTCTCCCTATTTTTCTTGCATCTTCACACAACTGAACTTCCAAATGGCAGGATGCTAATGGAAAATCCCCACTTACCTTTCTAAAGTATGTATCGCCTTACCTGTGTGATAGCACATACAAAAGAGGCCCAGAAATTTTACTGCCTCAGGTTCTAAAGAGCATCTTCAGCCTTTCTCAACTAAGTATGTGTGAACAAGTGTATTGGTTTACTTGTTGATCCAGTGAAGTGCTGAGGGCTGTTGTGGAGAACAGTATAGGCATACAATTTATGCTGAGAAATACATTATGAGGATAGACACTTACTTGAAGGAAAAGGCAGTCAGGGGAATAAGATGTGTTTGTGAAGTAGCTCAGAAAGGCCTAAATGAATCATGGAACCATTACATTTCCTCATTCAAGAGCTAAGGGATAGGAATTAGTGTAAATATTGATTTTTTTTTTTTAAATTCTTTTTTTTAAATCATTACTCCTGAAAGGTGTCAGTACTCACCCACCTTCCATCTTGACACGCTGTTTTTTCAACACCTCTATTTCATAAAGGCAACTAAGATTCAAGTTCATGTTAATGTTCGCACCTATGTCTTGTTTTCACCTTATGACCTTGAGAATTGTGGCATTATTTATTCATTAACTGCTTTTCAGTGGCTGAACCCTGCCCTGATGGGCTTGAGGGCTACGTTAGACATAGGGACAGCAAGGAATAGGACAGGTTCCCAAACTACCTAGGAGCATATATAACTGATTTTTGGTTTCATAACAGAACGTTCAAAGAAGTTGTTTTATTTGTTTCTCCATTTCTTTGGTTTTGGTGGGATTTTTTTGGAAACAGTTGTGTTAGTGTCTGGCAGTAGAAGTCAGGCACAAAGGTTTAAGAGAAAATATTTTCCTCTTGAGTAGATATGACCTCACCATATGCAGCTTTTTTATTTCATAAGGGTGCAGGGTTTTTTGTTTTTTTTTTTTTTTACTTCAGTGCTGTTCAGCAGCGTACAACATGAGTTATGCATACTAAAGCCTGTGCAAACTAGACACTCTCACTTTGCACCTACCAAACAGACAAATGTCTGAACAGTGTAAACAAGACAACATTCCAAATATGAGGAACAATTTGTTTTCTGTGGTAATAGAAAAGAAATGGAAGAACAGAGTGAAGGATTATTTAAAAAAAAAAAAAAAAAAAAAAAGCAGTTGTTGCAAATGATTAAGATCCAATGGAAGAAATGACTATTCAGTTTTCTCCCAAAATACATGAGTTGCTTTCTACAAAGCAGAGTAATACCAATTTTTTAAACATAAAGTGCAGTTACAATATTGACAAACAATGTGGACTTGTCTTCCTCATTTGAAACATTATCTTATGAATATTACAATAGTTCCAACACTTTAATATTGAACTGTTTGAGTTGGACTGATTCAAATTTATAGTGGTTTGTGTTTTCAGGGTTTTGAGAGAGGCAGATGAGTTCAGCTTAGCACTTGCTACTGGTAATAAGTCCCAAGTAAGATTTTCTTAGTACTAAAATAAAATGAAACCCTAATTATTAATTTTTAAGACTAGAACAGTAAACTTTATTTAATTAACAGTCAAATCAGAAATTAAATTAATCCCCATATTTAAAATACAGGAGTATAGCCTACCGCAAACATAACAATACGGTTGTTCTGTACCTTCCCAGGGCTGCCAGGCATTCGTATGGGTTAGTATATCATAGTTACACACTTTCACACAATGATGTTATGCTCAGAGGTGTACTTTTATAGAAGCAAGCTGTGAACTGTTCAGGGAAGGTAATGTTAGTCCTATCCAAAAGTAAAAATTTATGACGAGAGCAACAAACTTGTACTTGAGCTGGAAATTTATAGTGCATATGGAACCAAACACATAAGGAAAATTTTGAGACTAAATTTTGCGTTGGTAGAGAGAGATTGCAATATGGAGGCAGTAAACATTCTCAAACGTAAGCTGAGAAAGGTGCAAGAGAAGAGAATAAGTCCCTAGAAGCAAAATAAAATGCAGATCTGAGAAGGTTAGGAATTACTACATTAATTATGGTGAGTGCCACGTTTACAAGTTCCTCTCACATATGTGAGTAGTGGATGTAGGCATGCAGGTCAGATCTCTGGCAGACAGCAACCCTCAGGAACCCGTAATCCTCTCTGTCACTCTTCTCTAAACACTATTGTTCATCTAAACCAAAATGGTACTAAACTACATGCTGCTGGCATTTAAAATATAAAGATTATCAAAAGATCTGAAGCTAAAGACTGGAAAAGATTGACAAGTGCAAAAGCACACATCATTCAGGATTCGTTCCTCCAGGCATTCAATCATAAACTGTTTTCTATTAAAAGAATGAAACATAAGTTGACAACATGAAGACAGGAAATGACATGGATAAGCAAAACAAATGAAGCCCAAATTACAAAGGTACACACACATTAATAGCAAGATCAAGAGGAAGTGTGTAAGTATTTCCGTATAAATCTTAGAGGCCTACATTGAGAACACTTAGAACATTTTTTGAAATGACAGTATCAGCTTCTTTGTAAACAGATACAGAAGCTGGCTTGATGTAAGGGAAGGGAATAAGGGCTTTCCAGATGAGTCATAAAAGACTAGTCTTGGGAAGGACCACCTGAACACAATGTGGTTGGAACAAAGGACCTAAAAGGCTAGTTGCTTCTGGATCCCAGCAAACACTAAGCCTCACTCTCAAAGTAAAGTTAGGGATGTGCTGCATGTTACCAGAGATGCAATTTACTGACTTATGATGGGGCTGTGACAACCAGGAGGTTCTTTTGATCTTTATCATGGTTTTGTCTTAAGGGAGATGGAGAACTAGTATCTTTATGCAAATCTGCAACATCAACATACAGCACAATTATATTCAAGATCTAGTTTTCAGAAGAAAATGAGCAGCATGCTAGTAGACATAGAGTAAGGCCTGAATATAAGGCACTTTTGTTTTTTTTTTTAAGGGGGGACAGGTAGCTAAGATGTTAACGAACCTGAATCTCCTACCTAATCCAGTCTATGACTTTTAAAGAACTGGAATCTAGTCTGTGACTGGTTTAAAGTATTTTGGTATCTCCAATACTGAAATCAGTTTATGCTTGAAAAACAGCAGTTGCATGGAGGTTACATCTTGTAATCCAAATCAAAAGCAGTGGCCTTATCATCCTTTTGCTTGTCATTGTCAATAGGCACCTTGGAAATTCGATGCGAGGAAAGTAATCAGCAGTACACTGCAATGTCAGGGGATAAATAAAGTAACGAGAAAGTATCATACGAAAGGGGCAGCAGCTTGGTAAAGCACTATCAGGCAAACAAAGCACATAACCAGGTAAAGAAGTCCAGTTTGTGTCATAGAATCTTTGTAGCTTGAAGTTCCTTGCTCAGGCTGGAAGAACACAGTATGAAGGCTGTACTTCTGACCATCTGACTAGGATGAAGACTGACTGCTAAATGTCAAGGAAGATCAGAGACTTTTCTGCAGATAGAAAGTACTATAATGATGGCTGATAACATGCTTTGTTGATTAAGTCTCAAACGATACAAAGACTGCATTTTTAGATGCAACAGATTACTGCTTCTTGGAATCCACTAAAGCTTTTGCTTTAGCTTAGAGTTGTGTTTGAACTGCTTCAAGATGTAGGTATGATAGGGAAGCTTTCTGTAATGGTGACTGTAACTTGCTTGAGCTGTCTTTATTTCAGAGTGGTTTTACATGTTCCCAAAATATTTTTACAGTCTCCCAAAAGTTTAAGTTTGTCTTAGTTTGGAGAATCATTTGCTGATTGATGGGGAAAGGAAAGGCAAGGCAAGGAGTTACTCACAGTGGTTGGGTAGGGAGAGGATGGACTAGATAACTTATGATGGCCAACTGTAGTCCACTTTTCTATCACCAACTACTCCATGAGCTAAAGAAATTGAAACTTAAAAAGTGAAGGTGATACATTCTAAGTTCAGCAATAAATTTCCTCACAGCTATATTGACAGTGCCACTAAAGAAATTGGCTGATTGTGAACACTTTTGCAGAGGTGAGCAGGGTGAAATATGTGCATATTTCTGATGATCACATTTCAGTATAAAGCCTTTTAGAGAAAAGTATGTCCAGTGTTTTTATTAGGACTTTATGCCAGGATCTTTGGCTTTCTGTTACCTTCCTGTCTTTCTGCTAACGACGTCTCTATATAGTATAGGCTTCAAGTGGCTGCAGTGCTAAGTAGGGCTTCTCAAAGAGGCTCATTGTCAAAAGGTTGAACTTTGATGGTGAAAATCATCTAATCTAAATCCAAACATATTTCTCTGCTTCTCCTAGAATACACAGATTGAAATGAAATAAATAAATACATTTCCATGTGTTGTTTTCTAGCTGTGACACTAATAGCACTTATCATTAATACATCTCCTAATGAAAATTTGATTTAGCACTTTAAAAGGGACTTTCTTCCTGGGGGACACTTTCCAGTATCAATTCACTTACCTTTTACTATGTTTCTAACAAATCCTTGCCATATATACTAATTACATAATGGACCTGATATTCAAATCAAGTAGTCTCACCTCTTGTGCCACTCCATAATATGGGAAAAATAAGAAGGGGCCAGAGCAAGGATGTAACACTTCAGAGTATATCCAGTCCAAAATTTGGTTCTCCATGTTGTCTTTTCAGTGTAAGCTTTATGTAGCTGTGACCATATCTTTCCCTGGTTTACAGCTTTGAACATGCTTGGTTTTAATATAACTCTTACCAGGTAAGAATTGCTTTTTTGACTGTAAGACGTTGCAAATGCAAGATTTTGCTCAGCTGTACAATGAAATCAAATAACATGGCTGCAGAAATAATGATGCTAAATGCATTCTTTGAAAATTTGAGGTTACGGAATAACAGTTATTTACTGTCAATTGCTATTGCTGTAGGAAAAAACATTTCTTCTGGGATATTTTTCAGTTATTTTTTCTAGCGTGTGTGTCTATATTTATGAAGCAAAAGTTGTCGTTATGAAATGCAGTGTGACATTAATACCAAAATATTATTTAAAAAATTAATATGTTAATAAGCAACACAGCATTAGAAAGATAGGACTGGTCAGATCTTCTCCTCATTATGCCACAGGGTTGTTTTGCATCCTTGACCTAGTCTTGTTCCTTTTTATGCAAAACTAAGACAGCAAAATACACTTACCAGAGGGATACAGAAATAGCAGCAAGAAAGCAGAAGAGTGGAAACAACTTTGATACCTTTTAAACTAAAGCACAATTCTACTGCAATACTTTGGCTGAAGAGAAGAAAAATATTTGTCTTCTTTAAAGGGGGGGGAAGAAAAGCAATTCTCCTTTTTGAGTAGAGTTGGTTGGAAAATTATGAACCTCATCAGTTAGATGCACTTTGTGATTTTTGAATAATACTGTAAAATTTCTTTATTCCCATGTATTTCCAAGAGCTGTTACCAAATAACAAAATCAATACTTTTGTCTAGTATTAACTAATTTGTCAGTAATTGTGTGGAAATACTAAGTAAATACAGTCTAAAGACTTTAATTTTTATTTTCCACACACAGAGACATATACCTTAGTAATTTTTTAAGGACTAATGATGCACAGCATGAGAAAGTACTGCTTATGCCAGCAGAGCAGCGACCTCATCAGTGCTATGAAACTGAATAATCGTTGGTTTTGTTTATAAAACCTGTTTCTGTTTGCAAGTTTTCTGGCAGATATATATTGGCCTTGTTACACTTTGACCATAAAACTCCAGATAATTGATAGGTAATGAGAAAAGCACAAATCATATGGAAAAACTAAAAAAAAAAAACAAAACACCACAAACCAACCAAACAAAAACCTGTTGTAATATAGTTGTATTAGTGCTATTGTATTGCTATGTCCTTGAACCACAGATCAGAAACACAGAAAACAGATCTTATGTATTTGACTTTGAATTGCCACGTAGCTTTCATCATCCAACAAATACTTGCCTTTTAAATATTCATGTTTCAGTTTTGCATTTCTTTGTGCTTTCTGACTCATGGAAAAGAAGGTGGTATGTATAGGTGTGATATGGAAAGGTATCCATGTGTCTCTTCTTTCTTTCCAATTAAGACTGAGGGGCAGATGGAAAAAAGAAGAAAAGAAATAAATTAAGCTCAGTTTTCCTGCTACAGTCACAGTGGAATACCTATGAAACTAACTCAACGGTATTCTTTCAACTGAAGTAATGTGTTTATGGGATGATAGAACTAACTACTCAGGGTTGGACTTGGGGTGAAGAGGGAACCCCCACTGTCCCATGTTGTGTATGGAGCTCACTGCCATTTTGGAGAGCAACCATAATGAAGGTTGTGCCTCATGTATAGACTTGTCACTGAAAGATAAAATTTAATGTACATGTTTCTTCAAAGGACATATCGAGCTCTGTTGCTTTCAGGAAGAAAAACCACTGCTTTTGAATCTGGCATACCTTACTTTTCAAACCACAGCAGTGGAGAGAGATTTTTTTTGCCTGATATTTGTAATTGGAAAAATGCCCCTGACCTGCAGAATTCTGAAAATTTATATTGCTGAGACTTAGAGCAGGTGGCTCCTGCGTCTCCTGCTGAACCTAGAATGTGTTGACATTTGGGGTGTATTTTCTAGCCGATGTGCATCATATCACATACACCACTCTCCATAGCAGTCTGGCATTCTCTAAATTCATGTAAAATGAAATATATGTATTTTTCTGTGATAGGTCATGCAGACAGTGCTACCAAACTTCAGTCAGAAGTTAACACCATAAATGTATGGCTCATAGATGAGCTGTGCTTCATTGCAGTCCACCCTGGAAGAATCTTCCTCTGCCTAGACTTTTTAGACATTTCTGCTTTATTGGTACAAACAGAGTACACTTTACTGTGCAGAAAAGCTGCACATGATCTCCTCTAATGCAAGGTTATTGTAAAGGATAATCTTAAATTATTGAGAAACAGGTGACACCAAAGTGAGGTAGCAAATGGATCCATTACATACAGGCTTTTCCTTCCCAGTCATGCCACCTCTCTTTGATTTTGACAGGCAAGATTCTGGATTATGCAAATAGTGTAGCAACCCATTTTAAGAAAATAATCTCAGTATTTTCCTTCTTGAAAACCAGGTTTGAGGCATTCGTTATAAGAATAGCGGTTGTTCTGTTTATGCTGTGGTGGTTTGCAGAGGCATCTGGAGGAACACTGCATTCCTCTCAAGTTTCAGGAGGAATTTTGGGTGAGCAAAGTGCAATCATTGTGGTATAACTTTAATTTACTTCAGTCAGCCTTACAGATATAGAATGAGATATCTAAGTCTCAGGGGTTGTAAATAGCTGCAGAAATGTTGCAAAGATAATTTATTGTTGTATCTTAATTAAAACTATAATTAACAAATAAACATTTTGCTAATAACATGCTAACAAATTTTCTGAAAGGTAATATAATCAGAGACTTGATTCTTATTTTTCATACCCTTTGCAGTGGTGTGTTTCCATTGACATAGATGAAAAGACTTGTAAGTTTGGGGGTGTATGGTTTGTGTTTAATATTCATCATAGTTAGAATCAGGACCAGAATTTCTAATTAGAGATTCGAAAGTTAGTTTCTTGAACCTGGAGCAACTATTGGCTTTTTTTTTCTTCAACCCGTTTTTTCTGTTAGTAGTAAATGTTCTGTCTGCAGTGGCTATCTGCAGACTAAAGTTAGAATACAGCCTTTTTATGTACTTTTGACAGAAACCAACTAAATATCTATCCTGCACTACAATAATGGTAAAATATTTCAAGGTGTCTTAGTCAACTGACAGCTAAAAATTAGCAGTCCTTATTAAAAAAAAGGTCTTGTTTTACAAAATATTTTTACATTTATTATATTTTGAAACAGTAGAAGACTTTGATAAGATGATGCGTTTGTACAGCTACTGCAGACACATATTGGTAAAACAGACTTTTTTCATAATACAGTATTATCTGCTTTTTACAGATTATTTAGTTTTAAAAATATGATTGTTCAATGAAGCCACTTGTAACTGTTTATTTTAAAAATCTTTTACATTCATAAATTTCTTTGTAATTTTAAGTAAATTGGAGCTCTGGGAGTGTAAGGCATATTTATTAAATGTTTTGGCTGTAGAAAATGGTTTTCAAAGGCTTTGTTCACCCACAACATTCTGAAAGTACACGCCAATAAAAGAGCATCATCCTCTGACTGCATGGAGCTAAGTTCTCTTACAAAAGAAGTGACCTGGAGGAATTAGAAGAGGTGATAGAAGGACATATTTTGGCTGGCAAAGTCAGGGCTTCATGTTTAATTTAAAAAAAAAAAAAAAAAAAAAACTTTTCATGTTTAATTTAAGTAAACAGAGAATGTTGGGATTTATAATCCTAATGATGCTATGTCAGTGCTACTTGATGTTAGTGGCATGCCTGCTGTACAGACTGAAGATGTATAGAAACATTTTCCTAAAAATGCCTTTCTTTCTGTTACTGAGAAAAAAGGGAGAAAACAGCTAAGGCAGCAACAACAAAAACAACACATTAGGCATGCACTACTAGTCTAGCTAATTCTAGGGGTGCTATTAGCAGACATTTAGGCAAATCTATTAACATTTAGCATCAGCACAAATGCAATTGCATTCCTACTTTTCACGTTTCTGGCAAAATATGCATGGCCATTCAAGGGAGGAAAAGGACATCGAAGCCATTTGTTAGGTAGTACAGCCTAAATGGGGAAAGAAGTTTTAGGGAATTTGTTACATTGAAAAAGAAACTTGACTTAAAAAAATGTTACTTTAAGAAATCTGGCTCCCTTTTTAAGAATGGCATTTTCTGTGCACCGCCGCTGGCTTTTAAACAAGTCTTAAGATTCTAACACACTTTTATATTTAACCCTTCATTTTTTTTATTCTCGGAATCTGGGAATACCTTTTGAAAAGGTATACAAAGTAGTCTTTTTGAGGTGCATCCATTGTGTAAATATTTTTTAAATATTTTTCATCTTCTCAGATATACCAGACAGCTCTACAGCAGAACAGGCTGAAGGGGAAGCTACAGTAATTGTCTTATTTTTGACAGTGACAAAGGGCAAATGCTTTATTATAAGTCATAAAATATCGATAGTGTACACATATTGTAATATGATGCTGTAAATGGGAAAAGTCTTCCTAAGTCTAGCTTAGGATTTCTGTGGGTTGACTGACATCATAAATTATATGATAGAAAATTTCTCTTCAACTTTACAATTAAAGTAAAATATTTGGGAAAAAAGCTGTCATGGATTCTAACTATTATGATTATTTTTTTGAAGCACTGAACCTTATCATGTACCTTTTACTCAAGGGCTCAACATATTTTTAGATGTCTGGCTGTATAGTCCTTATAAATTTACCGTCACTGACATTACAGGGTTCCCTGTTTAAAACAGAAAACAAACAAATCTTCATTATTCAACTGTTTCCATTTTTTTAAATTTTGGTTTGTATTGTATTGGTTATCTTGTTCTTTGAGCTACCCAATTTACAGCTTGATATCAGGAAGGAGAATTTGTGAACCAAAAGAGAAGAGTCCCTATATGTACTTAATTATTGTAGGTACTTCCGTTACCTGCTCTGCCTGGTCCTCTCCTCAGTTCCTCTAAACAGTGTTAATTTATTGCGCCCTCTCTGTCCTTTGGAGGCCCCAGAGCTCCCAGAGGCCTTCATAATGCTTGTTGCCTGTTCACGTCCTTTTGTTTTTTTCCAACTGTGAAAAGCATTGATGTTCTGACAAAGTGTAGCATTAATCCTTTGTCTATACTGAGAGTTGTCTATATTAACTTTTGCTATTTTCCTCTATCTCCTACTCCAATACATGGGTAGGCCTGATTTTCATCTTCATTTCAGTACTGTATATTGAGTTTAATTAAATGGAATCAGTGGAGTTATAGCAAATGAAATACTAAGTCTTGCCCAGGGTTTTTATTATCTTGGTTTAGAAACACTTTTTGTTGTCAGGTTATGCTGTTAGAATGTTTAAGATCTATTACAGTAGAAAGTCATGGGTTTTACATGATTTTACAACTCTACACTTTTCTTCTGTCCTTTTCAACTTTACCATTGTGTTTTGCAAGTCTTTCCCACACACCCCCACCCAGTGCCCCTTGCATCCTTCCATCCCCAAGGGAAGTTTTATAATTCAAGATAACCCAGGTCTCCAGAGCTGTGACCTGGAATGGCCTGTGGCGAGGAAAGGTGAAACCGGTTGGCTCTCTGTCACTGCCACCCCTCCAAGCCTTGGCTGCTCGGCCCTTCATCGAACCTACAGGGATCAGCTTGGGGATGCGGCTGCAGGGCAGGAGAGGTGGTACCTCACACAGGGAAAGAGGGGCAGAAACCCAAAGGTGTGCTTGTGAGCCCTCGCTGGTCTCTTTTCCCCAAGAATACAGTGAAGAATACAGTGTTGTTGACAGCTAGAGGAAGAGATAAGGAATTGGAGAGTTTCCGAGCTGAAATGAGGGGCCATGCACTCCCTTCATCTTCTTTCATCTGAGGCTTCTCCTAAGCCCCTTGCTTACATACTCACCTTTCTAAAGTTTCTTCTTTGTTACTAAAATTCTGTAAGGCTTCTAGGTATAAAATTCCTGCAGTCATTCTAATATTTTCCAGTAAATATACTGCACTTGTTTGTTTAGTTATTTAATTCCTCAAGCAGTTGTTTTGTTTAATACTACTACTTTTTTTTTTAATAATTTCTTCTCTTTCAATGAGGAAGGGAAGAATCACATTTGTATGAACCGGATACTTTGTTATGTTAACACATATTTTGTACTTAACATGTACAGATTTAAGTGATTATTTATATAAAATGTGTGAGAATAAATTCTTCCTCTTCAGGATTCTGAAATTTTCTACACGCAACAGCTAATGATTTAATTTGTGTTGGTGGCAGCTTAAATCCTGTCACTGCTCAAATGGCATTGACTGCTGCTACAAAAATACACAACCATGAAATAAATCCCAGATTGTTATTTCTTAAAAAAAAAAAAAAAAGTAAAGCAGCTTTAAACACTTCATTTCTCAATTAGATATTAATCTTGTAAAGTGAACTGCTTAAATGTAAAAGGAGTAAATATTCTTACAGAATCTTTCAATGTATCTCTCAAAATTCAAATTTCATCTGGAATGTTAATGTTACATTTGTGGTTTTCAGAGGATTTGGGACCTTTTAATTTGTCTTTCAAAATTTTTCTTCTACCTTTTGACACATTTTGGGAAGGCATAATGAACTTCTGTTGAAAGCAGTGGAATTTGAAAATGTTTAACAGTATCAAGCATGATGCCAGAAAGAGTGCAAAGTCTTTCAAGTGGTCACAATAAAAAATGATGTAGAAGCCCCCCAGTTTTTTTATTTTCTTTTTTCTGAGGTATATTTCACATAGGAACTGATTTGCTTCCAGCACATCATGCTGACATACTGATTGAGCTGACAGCATCATAGAGACCCCAGAAATTGAAACCCACCTTAGAGCATGGCACTGAAGTGATTGCTAGTTTTAAAATCTTCGAAGAAGTAAGAAGAGACTTTGGGGAAAAATACTTATTATAATGACAACGCAGTACATGTAGTCCTCCTCACACTGCTGGATCACAGCACCCACTTAAACCTCTGCATGTAGGTTAATTGTTGACAGAGGGAGCAACGATTTGAATTATCACAATGTCATAATGGCTTTCAGCTGCTCGCCTGAAACTGCTTGTTGTCTACAGGCAAAAAAATGTTAAAACAGTAATTCTCCTTTATGAGAATGCAATGTATAAAATTTTAACCACATAGAAAGTTTGAAATGTCAACTTGATTCTGTTGTTTAGATCACTTGGGACATGGGCCAGCACAAAGATGGTGGTGTTACTATGTGTTGTAACTGTGTTCTGTACCGAGAGGGTGGTCAGACACTGGGACAGGCTTCCTGGAGAGGGGCTGGTGCCCCCAGCTCACCAGTGCTTCAGAGGCACTTGGACAACGCCCTTAGCAACAGGCTTTGACTTGGTCGGCCCTGAACTGCTCAGGCAGCTGGACTCGATGGTAGTTGTGGGTCCCTTCCAGCTGAAATAGTCTATTCTATTCTAACTCAAACAAAAAACCCACAAATTTTGTGGTAAACGCCCAAAAAGCATGTTCTTTGACCACAGCTCCCAAGAAATTAGTACTCTAGGTCTGGAAAGATGGAATTATAATCTTCATATGCAATAACGTGGCTGAAACCATCCAGTGTTAAGTGAAACTGTTGAATTCATGCATCACAGCAATAATTTCTGCTGTTTCTTCCTTGGTTGTTGAAGGCAGATCTGAGGTTATATACAGGCAGTACGACGCATATGGACATAGCAATGAAACAGATAACCACTGTCCCTGTGTGTCCAGAGGGCAAACTGTAGCAAAGCTGGAAGCTTTTCTCAGCCTGTGTAATGGGTCACCTGGCATCGGCTTTAAAACAGACAGTATTCCTTCATTTTGTGTCACCTTTCTAGTAGTGACAAAGCCGCCGTGTACTACCTTTAGTACATCCTGTTTTAAATAACTGTCAAGAAGCAACAACAATGAACAGGCTAATGCAGAAAAGGCATCCCTTAGTCACTTTCAGGTTGCAAAAAAGCTGCAGATGGTCTTGTTCCAGAAAAATGTTGCCAATTTTCACTTTTTTGTATAGATACTTAAATTGGAATGTTGCTCTGTTAGAGGTTGTTCAAGCTGATGAAACAATCTGAGCTTTGACTTAAATCATGGAGGCAAACTCTTGCCTTATTTTATCAATCTAAATATTCCAATATCAGAATAGTGATGCAATCACTGATGCCAGCTTTTCCTCAGTGATGTACCTGTACTACTGAACGTAGTATCGTTTTAATAATGAAGATTCTTTTCTGCCTGCTATCTTTGAGCTAGCTGCTGTACTAAGTCTATGGTAGTGGCAGAAGATATGTATGCATGGCTAACTTTATTAATACTGGGCAAAGAATGGAATGGATACTATAAACATTTTCAGTCCTAATAATTTATATAAGAAGGATATAGCAATTCATGTAGTTGTTGATTAGTTTGCTTTTTTTAAACCATTCTCAGGGGTGTCGTTACTCTAACAAAATTTTAATCAAGTCTTTCAGTGGCAATATTGAATTTTAAAAGTTAGTAGTTACTGGTTACAGCATGACTTCGTTAGTATACAGGAAAATCATTCTGTGGTGATTAACATCTATTCGCATCTTGGAATGCATTATGGGCTCTAAATTATCATAGAAATTAATGCAATCTTCTTAAAAGGGCTTAAAATATGGTAATAGATACAGCATACTAGCACCTGCAGCTCAAGGTACCAAAGTTATTAAAGTTTGATATAATTATATTTATTTTGCAAGCATCTAAATGAGGGGGAGAATGAGAAACAAAGTTTAATAAAAATTAAAAAGATAGGCACTCGATTTGAAGTCAATTTAAATTTTTTAATTTTTCCTTTATTTAACAAGTATATTGCTATTTCTGATGCATATGAAATACTTTGTCCATTTTAAAGTTCACAACCTGTGGCAGAATTGTGACATTCCTTGTACTGACTTCATATTAGTGAATTCAGTCAGCTGGGTTGCTTGTGATTTACACCAGTAAATCAAGGAGAGAAGTTTGTTACACAAGTTTAAGGTTTCAAGGCTGCCGCTTCTTACCTGTGCGCGGTGTTTGTATTTTTTAAGGGTCACTTGCAGATTAATTTTCCGGTAGTCTAACAGAACAGGAAGTATGAAAAACAGAATATGGCAGCTGCTTGCAACTCAGTTTCTGGTTTACAGCTGTGCAGGTATCCTGTAGGAATAGGCTGGCAGAGAGCAAATCAGTGGTACCTGAAAATGAGCAGGCTGATGTACTGTAGTACTTTGCACGTTTAGAGATGCGATACATGGATCAATGAGTAACTGATCTAAACTTGACTTCAGCTCCCATTGTGCAATTAAATTAATGGAGCTAGCCAAGAAATAAAAGTGCTTTTTTGCAACAGGTTATGATTAATTCCCCAATAAAACAAAATAAATATATATGTTTCTGTTGAATATCTGTGGCACAATAAGTAAATATCTCCTATTCCTTATCTTCTTTAGATGTTTTATTGAATGAATCCCTGCCTATCTTTAAGATAACAAGAAAACATGCTGACATTTGATACAAGTGTTCATTGTGCATAAAGTGAAGCGTGTACAGCACATTAAGTGCAGAGTTGGAATGCCAAGAGAGATTTACAGATAACAGAAATTAGCAGAAAATGCTTCTTATTATCAGTAGAGAAAAGCTGTATTTTAAATGACAGCCAGATGCTTGTTTACTATGATTATAATGTTAATGGTAATATTCTGTTCACAGTTCTGTGTGCATAGCAGCTACTGAGGTCATTGGGAATTCTGGGAGACTTTAACCCCTACCTTTTTTTTTTTTTTTTTAAAGTAAAATTATGACTGCTGCTAATAGTGCCGAACAGTATGAAGTAACATAAAGATGGTAGCTATTTAATGAGGTTATTTGTTTGGCTTTTGCGGGGGGAGGGGGTGAGGTGGAATTTGTGTATTTTGCTAGACGTGGTACAGGAAAGCAAAATCTTTGCAGTAACATTACATTATCATTCATCAGTACTTTTGTTTCAATTTTATCAACAGTTCCTTCAGCATTAGATGCTTTTAAGCATCTGTCTGTATTGTATGATGATCTTAATGAGACAGAATAACAAGTTTTTTACTGCATAGGAATGAATTCAGAATCTTTTTGTCCCATTTGCAATGAAGTTAGAATTACAATTTAGTCCTTACGTAGAGATCCTTGTCCAGCTGTAACACTTGAGGTTTAGTTTTGCTTTAAGTTTGAGACTAAAAGTAAGTAGTGAAAGAGAAAATGTGATAAAAAGGAACGGATCAAATAAATACCAACACACCACACCCCCCCAACAAAACAAAAAACCCCAAGGAAATTCAATAAACAGTGTAATTACTAATTCACTCAGAAATGGGAGTAATGGTTTTCTAAAGTGATATGACCAAATCCAATAACTAACAGTTTGTCAGGGCAATAGTAATGGTATTTGTATCTCTTTTAATTGGGTTTAACCTTTCGCTTTGTGTGGAACTATTAAAAAATTAAAGGGGAAAGAATTTAGAGAGGCAGATTTATGTTAGCTCATGGTTTGCGCTGTTTTAATGAGGTCAAAGCAATAAAGAATCTCAACAGGTCTGGATGATGAATGTCTGTCTTCCACTGCTGATTCACAGTGTTGTGCTAAAGTCTTTGAGTTGCTGTTTAAATATGAACATATAAATTTCTACAGTTAGGAACTATTCTTGAATGATTTACTCTTTCTCAGGAATATGTATGCAAATATATTTGAATAAAAATGAAAGAAGTTTTGCTTCTTGTCAGGAGGAAGATTGAAATGGTTGGATTAGAGACAGTGTTTTTAAGGTGTGGTTGATTTTGAAATAAATAAATAAAACACATGTGCACGCATGTGTGTTTAAATATATCTACTTAGGGTATTCAGGCATGTCTCCAGTAAATTGATCATTAATCATATATAGTAAAGTTATAATGAGAATTTAGCAGTTGCTAAATGTGCCGTTTTCCTAATGCAAGGTTCCACATGAAGTGGATAAGTAAGTGGTAGTTTTAGTGGAAATGTGGATAATAATTATTGCCTATTGATCTTTCCTTAATGGCTTCATTTATTAAAGTGTTTGTTTTATTCGGTTTGGTGGAAATCTACGGTGCATCAAGCTTATAATTGAAAGATGATCCATAGGATTTCTTGGTCTTAACTTAAGGCTTAATTTTTTCATTTGGTCCATTTTATTCCTTTGAAAAATATCTGAAGTAAAAATCTGAAAGTGGACGTGCAGTGAGTCCCCCAGTTCACATCCACATATGCATTAAAGTTTATATAGCGAGCTGCAGTATCTAAAAATAGAATTGGTAAAGCCATGCATGATTGCTGACTGTGTTCCTACGGGAGACTGAAGTTGCTTAAGCAAGGAATATAGTTCCTCTTGCACTTAGGAGCACTATGAGAAATAAATCCCATGTAGTTACCTTCCTTTCACTAACAATATCGTCACATATCATTCACAAGAGAAAAAAACACTATAAAAATGAAATAGGTATTACTTTCCGTGCCAAACAGCTATATTTTTAGTCTGAAAGTTTTATTAACAGCTCACATTTATATATTTTATGATACTTTTAAAATAATGAATTATGAACAATTGAAAATACCCTCCAGCTTAATTGAGAACCATTATGTCTAGTAATTGGCAGTGATTTCAGAAACAGCCGTTGTTCTCTGGCCTATTAACATAATTTGAATTTTTTATTGCACTTCATAATTATCTGTTGGAGTTAACAAACAGGCCCATTTACTGAAGTGTTTAAGAACAAAAGCCCCAAATGGACTGGATTGTGATGTATTATTTCTATTAACCGACCTTACTGGAACAGTTTTGTACATCAGTTTTTGATGGGGTCATCACTTCTGATAGAAGAGGAGTGTGGATTTTCTAGTATTCATTTCATTAAGTGTGGGTGAAACAGCATCTTTTAAAATTGTCTTTGACTCTTCCTTACATATCTACTCAATTTAGTCCTCACTGCCACTTTAACATGATCTCCATGATAGCTGGAGAGAAGCACTATTTCAGCCTTATATATTTAACACATTTCATCTGTTCACCATGGCAAGTTAGCATAGATAGAAGAAACTTGAACCCTGCTAAAATCTAAAATGTTTAGATCAAGACTCCCTTTTAGTTCTGTGATTTGTAGTGAAAACAAGCTCCTTATCTATCACTTAGATTTCTATGTACTGCAATAAAGGAAATCACTGAAACTCACTGTGTTATTACTGATTTTCCCAGCACATGATCACATACAGCATAATGTCATTTGTAATATAAAAACCTCCGGTGGCAAAAAGATCTCCTAGTTGTTCCTATTTCTGTCATTCTCTTTCGTAGAAATCGTTTTAAGCAGGTTTTTCTTCCCTGAGCATTTAGACCTCGAGCCTTCAGGTAATCATCTCAATTAGTCCCCGGGGCTGTAGAGAGACAGGAAAGTGCAATTCTCTTAGCAGCTAAAATTGCAGGTTCAGGTTAAAATTAAGGTTTTAAACAATCTGGTATTGGTGGAAAAGAAAGAGGACAGGAACAGATAGAAATTCTGGACTTACGGCTAATGGTAAGGATAGCGAAATATGTGATCAACTTTTCAGAGAGAATTGCAACTAACTCTTTCTTTGTAACCCTCTGGCAGGCGATATGTCAGGCTGTGTACACTGCTTCTCTCTGTATCGATCCTCTCGGTCCTACTAACTTCATCTACATTCCTCTAAAATCCATCAAATACTGTGTTCAGTCCTTGTAGGGCCCTAATGGAAAGTCTTAGAAGATTTGGGGGACAGAGACCTCGGGGTGGGGGCAGGCAGAAAGGGGACAGTCTAATCATTTTGACCTAAGCCAATTGGTTTTTTACAGCATTCAGGTATCAAATAACTTCACCCATCCTTTATTGCTTCTTTCTATGGCAGAGACACTTTGCATTCCCTTTTACGTTCATAATCAGAAAGTGTGTACCAGGAAATCGGTGTAACTGTTGGGAAAAATATATTAGTGATGAAAAGACAGTCTTTGCCATGAGCAAAGAGAAACAGTTCATAAGCAGGTGTAGGGTTTTTTGTTTGTTGCGTTTGGTTTTAGTTTGGAGGAAATGCCTTTCCAATAAATTAACAGAGCCCAGCTGTAAACCTACATTCCAGAAAGGAGCTTTCTGCAAGCTCAGAGTAACTTCCCCAGAGCTGGGAGGACTGCAAAAATACCATGCGTGACATGGCCAGCGGCAAAGTTTAGATTTGAATAAGTCCAGAGTTTTCTGAGGATTAAAATGGCATTTTTTTTTTTTTTTTTCCTTCAGGGATGTTTTAGATATGTGAGGTGGAATGAATGGAAAATTTCTTAATACATAAGTGTTCCCCTATCATTGAAAATGGTAAAATAAATGTTATATAAGTGTGATTCTTCGTGCTTTAGTGTAGGAGGCATCTCTCTGAAGACTAGGCAAGAAAATCACCCATTATCTCTTGTCATTAGTTAAGCTTAAACTAGGAATCTGGAATTGTTATACTACCTTTATGATAATTTTTACTGTGGGCTACTGGCTATTGTTACTGAAGCATATACTTATATCATATTTGCATGAATCAGGCTAACCGGTTTTGCCTTGCAGGAAATACTTTTTCTTGTCTCCAGCTTGCTGGTTTGTTGTGGGGTTTTTTTCTTAGCAACATCAATATAAAGTAAAACATACATCTTCCTTCTCATGAGTAATGAGAATTTTTTTCTGAATATAACTCAAAGGTCAACTCTTGGTAGGGTTAGGATTATGGCACCACATATCCTGGTATGCGTACACATATACTTGTCTGTGTATGTATATATTTGTATGTGTTTATATAATATCCATATCTGTGGAATACACCTAACTCTCATATATGACATGGATTTTTTTCTCTATTACTTGCAGCAGGGTAAAGGAAGATCCTTAAACTGGGAACTGCCTCAGAAGGGTTACACGCAGTAACCCCCCTAGTGAGGATAAACAGCAAGAGGCTTTTGTTCTTATGAGACTAATATTCTAAAATTTTTAACATTTCTTCTTTTATAATTAAACTAGTGCATTCTTTATCCAAAAAATAGTGAAATACAACCCATTTGCGTTGTACCGTGCATTACGTTGGTATGATGTAAGGATTTTTAAAAACTGAACAGGATAGGGCTGGTGATTGTGTATGCTTTATAATATGCTTGGTTTATTTTTCAGTCAGTCTTTGACTCTGTTACAGGTGTTTTATGTATTTTATCATATGTGCTATAGATTGAGAAGATATTAGGTCTCATATTAAAGTACTAGCAAATGAGCAGGAATGTCCCTGTCATTAAATTTTACAAGATGTTAACTACAAGCAAATTTGAGAGACTTATATCAGGCATCATTTTTAATAATCTAAACTCTTTTTATATTTTTATGATAGCTGTAAACTGTTGACCAGAGAAGGAACTGATAATTTTTTGTCTCTTTCAAAAGCCATTCATTTTCTAGCATATATATAGTGATTTATTTTCTATCATATCGATATATCTGCTAGAAAATAATATATATAAAATAATATATACAATATATATGCTAGCATATGTATGTGCTATTGAGCTTGGCAGGGAGGGATGTCTGACGCCTTTGCATCGTTTAAAATTAAAAAGGGGAGGAATGGATAATCTTGTTTAGAAGAACAGTTACATAGCCACTTTCTTTGTCTCTTTGTTATTAAATGAATATGTCCTCTGTTACTCTTATGAGATTATTACTTGTGGGATGTTAGGGGTTCACCTGACTTACATTTTTTTTTTTGTTGCTGTTCTATGTCATTTGATTTAGTGTATGTGGATCTAATAAATTACAGGATTAAACTAAATAAATTGTTGTCAGTTTCTATAATTGTAGCACATAAATGTATGCTTCAGGTATTTAATTGCCATTCTAACTCAGAAGACAGTAGCTTTATGCTCCATTGTTGTGAATGACCATGTGGTTAATGTTGCAATCCATGGTGAACCTGAAAACTGAAATAGCATTGTGCACAGTAGAAAATTATGCAGGTAGTTTGTAAAACCAAGTCTTACTGTGCAGAAACAAGTCAAAATTTTAAAAATTTTTATTTGCTAAGTGTTATGTGCTATAAGTGTATGTTGTTTCAGCTGTACATCACGTAATATTATGTATTGCAAAGGAAATACTTTCTGCTTTATTTCTCTACCTCACTGCTTACAGCTGATGCCAAGGTAGTGCCGAAGTTAGATGTGATGTGATCTGGGGTTGCTGTGGGATTGTTTCACCTGGATGTGAGAAGGAAGCTGTTAGTATATTTAATGTAGGATCAAGTCTTTAGTTGGGAGAATTTATTTTCTTCATGCTTTTATTTGTGACATGCAGTTATAAATACAGTAGTTGATCTCCTTCTTACCTTAATATTGCAGTGCAAATGAATATTTAAAATAAGTATGCTGAGTTAAGAAGTTCAGACAAGTTGGAAGTTGCTTTTATAGTGTGGAGACCTGACTTCAAGCGAGGGTGAAAAAGAAATAATCCCAGATTGCTTAAGTACTTTTTAATGTTCTCTGTCTCCATTGATAGACTGAATTTTTGACAGTGAAAGCATATACAGTTATATTCAGTTCATCTTCCCTGACTGTTTTCTCTATAAGCCTTCGGCTGAGTTTAGTTATGACTTATAGCTTGAGCATGGCATTTGGTTAAAACAGAAAAAGTAGTATAAATGTAAATGTGAAAAGCTACAGCTCGTTCTGTTTTTGAAAATGTTGGTGTGAAAAGAACTCAACAGTGTTTTATTTAAACAAGGTCTGCTTCAACCTTGATTGACTTGCAGTAAATTGCCTGGTACGAGAGGCAAAAGGAAGTGGATAGAAAAATGGCAATCAGCACCAAATGTTTCATGTATTGATTGACAAGCACCAGAGATGTGCTAGAGTAAGATAAATTGGCTAACAGAGCCCATCTTGACAGCTCCTGAGATGGGAAAATTGTTCGTGTTAATTTGCTGCTGGGACCTTGTCATTTATGGGGATATATATTTGAGTGCCTTCTAATGGTGTAAACAAACTTTGGATTCCTAAGTAGCGTATTTCAGCTTCAGTTACTTTAATTCTTCTCTGTCCATGTATTTCTGAGCTGTAGTTATAAAGTGCTTTAAGATTGAAAAGATGAGAGAAACTGTCATTATTTTAAAGATACAGTTCATGCTGAAATACAGAATAGTACATTCAAGCTATTCTGTAGCCTGTTTGATTTTCAGTGGGGCTTTTGCTTTACCAAAAGACATGGAACAGAGCCCAGTTGTTTTAGGGGAAGAACATGTATCTTTATTCCTTCGTTCTGGCAATTTTAACTAACTGTAATGAAAAGAATCTTACCTTTTTAACATATCTAATTTTGTGCTTTGCAAGTGCCTTTTACTCAGGTTACAGGTTTTCTTAGGGCTGCGGAGTGAAGCTCCCTTTTCCATATAGTAGTCTTCCAAGCCTGTGATTTCTTTTCATTAAAAGGAAATTTTATCTTTTTAATTTCCTGTACTGTTGTCTCAGAGTGCCATTAATTATGGTGATACACAGCAATGGTAAAATAGTTAATGGTCTGATAGCTGTTGTGTTGCAATCTGCCACTCAGAAAGGTTTTATTTTGGCTAAATCTTTTCACATGAAGTGAAATTTGACATAAGCCTTCTCACTTAAGAAATCAACATTTTTCAGTTTTCATGTAAGCAAAGTGAGCAGATTACAGTATTCGTTTAAGGTGTGGCCCACAAACAAAAAATGCTGTTTTCTTTTTTCCCATAATTTATATTCTGTTTCTTTATTTGAGTCTGCTTCCCAAACTCTGAACTGGAAATCAACTTTACAAAAATGGAAATATTTCAAACCTTATTCAATACTGGGGGTGAACAACATTTTATCTGCGCTTAAATTAAAGTGGTTTTTTAGGTTGTCCATAATCCTGTATTTGGGGACTTTCTGTATTCCATGTCTTCTTCAGTGAATAGTAGGCTCTACCAGAAGACATCAGAGACATTTTAAAGGGCTACATAGGCCTGATAGTTCTGTATTAGTGACATATTTCACCTCCCCCTTTGATTTTGAACTGCCGTTTAGCTCCAAGCAGTATTCCTAGATCTGAGAGCAGTGGATTATCCTGAATTGAATGAACAGCAGCAGCCGGGCATTCCAGTCAGGAAAAGACTGCCGTTGGGGAAGCTTCTCTCCTTTTTAGGACTTCAGCTTTTTAGGACTCTAGGGTGAAATCCTAGCTGTGCTGAAGGCAAAAATACAATTTGTATTTACTTATATGGAGCTGAGATTTTGCTGTGGCTTGCCATTAAATGGTGGAATGTTCATTCTTGAAGCAGGATCTGTTACGGGGCCTGATAACTAGTCAGGGCACACAAACGTTCAGTGTAAAATACCGTAACAGTCTTAAACATTTGTAGCACCTGTTAAATGTTTAAGAAAAAAAGCAGTTTAGCTGCCTGAAGATGCAGTAAGACACAATTTAAATGCTTACATGCTTTTGTGCTTTGGAAAATCCTGCCAGTGACATACATGACTGAAAAGTCAAGCCTTTAGTTTCCTTGTACACCCAAAACTTCTGCTAATATCAGTATGGGTTGTGTAAGAAATGCAAGATTGGATCTTGAGAGAAGAAACCAGATGAAACAAGAAAAATGTAAATATCAAGATAATATCATGTAAATGTAAGTATCAGTATCAAGAGTAATGGAAGATTAATTCCCATCATACCGATCCTTTTCTTACTGCACCTTAGTATCTCCCAGCACTAAAATACCAACCTCTCTAGAGTGTATCACAGCAGATGTTTAGCGCTGATTCAGAAGTGCATTCTACACGCATTTAGAAAGCAAATAGGAACACCATATTCAAACTAGAGGTGTAACTAAGAAAAGTAGACTTTAATAGCCTAAAGCAGAATTAGCCAGGGTATAGCACTGGCACTGCACTATATGATAGAGCCGATTTTAAACATATTATTTAAATTATTTAGCCATTCACATAATACTGATCATGTGAAGCCTTGTGTTAGTTTCATATTTGTTCACCAGAAATTAGAGCTGCTTTTTTAGTAGGTTGCAAAGAGTTAACACAAACTCTCTAGTCATTATCCAACTCCCATCAGTTAGTACTATCTGTGTATGACTTTCACAGAGTTTGTTAAATAGTTACAGGTCAGAGTTTTCTCATGTTTGTTCGAGATAGTGTTATTTTTTCCACCTATTGGTGACTTCAGGCACTTGAATCACTAAGTGTTGCAATGTTCCTGGAAATAAATTTCTCTAATAGAAATAAAGCCAACATAATTCAGGAGGATTTGTAGTGGAGATGGCATGAGTGGTTGTTTAGAATTTAGTATTTAGTATTTAGAATTTCAATAAAATAAGGTGAAGGTAATGAGGAATTGTTTGGATAGTGGAAACAAGTTTGTAGCACAGCATAGTCCGAACTCCTGTGTCACTAGAATAATCAAGTACTTGTAGATATATAAGGAGGTAGATTTCATAGGGTGCCTGGTAATTACCTACCTAGTTACACCCATTTCATTAGTGGAATTCCCTGGCATAACTTAACTGATAGGATTGATAAATAGGAAATTTTCTCTCTTCCCAATTTTTAAAAGCTACATGTATTATTAAGTTACTATAAAGGTAGAACTTCAGTCACATATGGTGATGGTTGTGAATTTTCCAATAAGTTTCTTCTAAATACATTCCTAATCTTAGAAAGTTATTTTTGTCCCACAAAGAACAGGCAGTTGATGAGTTGTTATAATTTAATGTTAGTTATAGTTAGTTCAGTAGAACCTTTTTTAGGGAAGTTAAGTTAATGCAAGTTCGTGTGAGTTATGTTCCTGTGGATTTGTCTGTTTCTTCTTGCTCTGATTTCACTGGCTAAATCAGAGGTATGGTAATATTAGAGAAGACATTCTGACTTTGAGTGATGGGAAAAAATCATTGAAACAAATTACTATTTTCCAGCTATGAAGGTATCAAACATATGCCAAGTAATCAGCTTGCTAGTGTAATAGGTTCATGAAGGAAGAGAGTTTTCTAATCTTATTCACTGATGTTTTTCCCAAGACAGCAACAGCTTTTATAAAATGAGGCTTATAACTTCTCATTACAGAATCTAATCTGCCCAAAAGACATTGAACAGCTGCAAAACCTTAACATCTTCTGGCTGTAAATTGTTTTTATTATTTATCTTTGTTTAACTAAAAAAGGGGCATCAGGTGATTTAACAAGACAAGAATTAAGTGACATTAGCTTTTGACAGCAGCAAATTATTTCTTTACATATGGAATTGGTTTAGATAATTTTTAAGTCGTGACTGTCTACTTAGTTTTAATATCCAAATTCCATAAAACTGATGTATTTTGTAGATGGATTGCTTAGGAAAATTAATTTAACGCTGAAAGTCAGAAGAGAAGTGATTGATTTCCAAGTTAGTCTTATTCTTCTGCATAGATTTCAGTAATGATAGTATCTTGCATTGGTACAGCGATTTTCATATTCAAGGATTACACATGCACAATACTTCAGGAAATATTAACCACATACAGAGGTCAAATGGTTTAAAGAAGATAACAAAACTTGAACATGATTATAGAATGGATCTGTAATAAAAAACAGAGACCAGGACTTGCTGATTCTTCTTCATTTGTCCCTTTTCTATTATCTACAGTTCTCAAACTGTATTCCTGGGTGTGCAGTAAATGGTTCTACTTCAGAGGACGGGAAGGAGGAATGTATTAAATATTAATATTTTTTAACATTGGATTTTTTTTTTTTGTAATGGAAACTGGTTGCCATTTTAAAATTTTTCATTTTTTCCATTACATATAATATCTTATGAACAATTTCTTGTCCTGCCAGCAAAATTTAACTAGAACTATAACAGTGCTAAACCAATGAGACTCTATGCATTACTGTCACAAAGAATTTAGGAATTTTTTTTTAATTTTGTTTATTTATTTGTACACATCCCCACACGCCCAGGATTGCTTGAAAATGTAAATATAAATTATAACATGTACCTAAGAAGAAATAGCTTTGAGTTTTAGGATCATTTTATTTAGACAACGTTTTAACTTCTAGACTATTAAAATGCTATACCTACACAGGTAAGATCATAATTTCTAGGATTATGTTTTCCAAACAAATGCACTATTTCACTTGTACAATGTGAATTTAAGAATCTTTCAAAACTATATTTTATACTGCATCAGATCATCCTCTGTTACTGTCTTTCATATTTTCATAAAGAAAGTAGAGATTTTGGCAGGTATGTGTTAATTTCTTCAATGTCCCTTTCCTGAGGGCTTTGGTCCCCTGAGAGTTGATTTTACTTTTTGATGTTTCACAGAAAGGCTCTAGGAAACCTGGGTGTGGTTGAGGAGAGTCAGTTAGTTAGTTCCATTGCTTGCTTGAGAGGGGAGGGAATGGATGTTGTTCACGCTAAGCTTGGCTTTAGTGTTATCTTTGGAGATCTTGCCAACATAAATGCTTTCACTCACCCTGAATGCAACAGTTCTTGTGTTGAGGATGTGATGGAGCTGTGCCTCAGGAACACTGACGCTCAACTCCTGCTGCTCTGGAGAACTGCAGCATGAGCCTTTCAACATTTCAGCTGCCTTGAAATGAAAAACCCACCAAAAAAATATAAAGGAAGAAAGGTCTCAGGGCTTCAGAGGCCCAAGTGAAGTCCTTCTGAAGGCAGCCCCAAGGAGCAGAGTGGGCAGTAGCCAACCCGTCATCCATGCAGTCTGCAAAGTCGTAGTTGTAGACTGGCTATTGCACTCCACAAACGGCTCCGCCATTTCTTGCTTGGCAGAGCAGAATCTACAGTTTGTCGGTGAAAACAGCATAACCAGGCTCTCAGTGTGCCATGCTGGGCTCTACAGCTCTGCTCTCAGAGGAGCTACTGACAAAAGATACAAATCTTTCTTTATACATTGATAGAAATTGCCTTTTGGGGTATATTCTTGCCTATACCGTAGTCACATAATTTATTTTTTTTTTAATTATTATCTTCACTGTTCATGCTCTTGCTTGGATTTTTGCTTTTATTACATAACAAAAGTTTTGAAAAAACTAAGCAAGGCAGCGTAGGCTGTTGTTCATTTTGTTAAATGGGAAAGATGCAAACCCATAGTACTGACTCGTCTTCACTGGTTCATTATTATGTAAATCACAAGTGATGTTTTACTGTGTCTAGATCTCTTTTTTAGTATTCTCTTAATTGTTTCAAAGCCACCTTCTGACTTTCCCTGGTATGATATGATAGTATCAACTTCATCCTTAGTTGCCCTGTCTATCCATTTTGATGCAGAGAAATACCTAAAAACATCAATAAGCACGTCTCTGCAGGAATCTGAGCCCCATGCTTTTAGGAAGACCTTATTTTCTCCTTTCACTCTGGTGAAATAGATGCAGTGAAAACCTTTTTTCTTAGCTTGACTGGTTTTGTTCATTTATTCACTGGTTTTGGAGAGATAGGAGCTTCAGAAGCACTGGAAGTAGCTTTCTTCAGTGATAACTCTCTGTCATCCAAATCCTGATTTATATCTTTCTTTTTTGCTGTTTTGAAGCTTGTTTTCCATAGAGAAAAAACACAACAGGAGTTTAGGCAACAGAAAGCAACTTGGTGCTGAAGAAAACGATCACAAATTGTTAGATTTCTTTCCCTCTTTTTCTTGCATCCTTCATTTTGGGCTTTTGTTTTGTCTTGTCAACGTGAAATGCCGTCTGCTGAGTAAAGGGTTAACCGAGCCCTCTTTATAGATAGATTAGCATTGCTACTTGCTAGATGAGGTAGCTGTTAGGTGGTGTGTCTTGTCTTTCTCCTGAGAGCTCCAGTGTACAGGCAGTACAGGCCCCTTAGCTCTGGGGGAAATTTACTTTCTCCCTGGGGGGAGAAGCTTTGCCTGCTGGGGCTCCACGCTGGCCTCTGGTGTGCTGACGTACAAATGCCATTTTAGCTACAAAAATAGTAGATGCTGCTACTATACAGAAAATGGGTGATTTTTCCTCTTGTCAGTTAACTGTAGTAATTTCATCAAATACAAAATATTTATATTCCTTATGCCAGTGATGACAATATATATTTAACTTATTAAATATGACTGCTTGAGACTGCCCAGCCCATTGGCAAGACGTGCTTTGCACACATATTTGAAGGACAGGTTTTTTTCTTGCAGAAAGCAATTATTCTGGAGAGCAATAGGAGAGTCTGCTGAATTTGCTGTACCTCAGGAAAGTTTCCCCTTCATCAGCTGCCTGCTTAATTTATAGTGCTTTGCACTGCAAAAACATGCATCTCAATGTTATCTAGTTGTTTCCTGACATAGTTAGCAACATTTCTCACTCTTTAAAGTGAATTTAACATTGCTGACAATGTGCTGGAGGAGGAGGGCAGGGTGTGTGTCACCCCTGACAGCAGGGCCCTGCCTATGTTCCTTGCATCGATTCCATGCGGCTTTCTGGCTCCGCTTCTCGAAGTCACAGAGCAGAGGAGGGGGATATCTGATCCTTCTCTTCTATCATCTCTAATTAACGTCCAGCCAGTCCCATTACTGGATAGCCTGCCGTGTATAATTTTAGTAAATATGAGCAACACGGCAACTGCTGCTAGTGATACTGTCCAGCACTTAAGTCACTAACATAATTTTATGGGATGGCTTTATATAGGGTTCTATACTTTATATTGGTGTGACGTCAATATCAGCTTCAATCAGTAAATGTCAAAATTTAACTTAATTGCCAATTAAGTGTTTTACAGTTTCTCTTATGATGCCATCAGTTATGTAGAAACAGCTCATCTCCTTTCACTTTTACTTCCCTAGCTTCTGGCACTGATACTTGAATGCTACTACATCTTCAAAACAGTTCTCTTAAAAAAACCCAAGCAGTTACCTTAAAGTTTCCCTTCTTTCTGCAATCTAATGTGTCAAGGATTGCACAGTGAGTTTTTGGCTTGCGTGTATCTTTTCTATTTGAGACCTGGTCCTTGTGACCAGAGCTGTAGAGCAGACATTAGGTGACTTTATTGATAGCAATATATGTGACTGACTGTAGTTATTACCTATCATTTATGTTTATGTTCTGCATGAATAGCAGGTAGCCTACCTTAGAGAAGTACAAAGTAGTTATAACTTCTTGATTATGAAGATGACTAGCCATTTAAAGCTATTGAAACTTGATTTTGCTTATAAAAGTCTACACATAGGAAGATGCCTTCTTAAATGTGATTTATCAATGAAGATATGCTGTTTAGGTATATGAAATTCTCAGGGTGACGTGCTGCAAATGCATGGGGTTGAACAATCTACACAAATTTTTGCTACCAATGTGCTAACCTTAGAAGTGACATTCTCCTGATGGGAGGAGCTTGAGAATTCCACTGCAGTTACAATAAGCTTTGAGATCTGTGTTTATCACCTCTGGGATTCAGATATTTTCTAATGAGATACATTTTTATATTGAAATGGATAATTTAGGCGTGTGGGATGGCAATGTAGAGGTTGTGATCTTCCCTCCTGACAAAGTTAATGGCAAAATGGCTATTTAAGGAGTCTGAATTGATCATTTAGACCTCTTAAAATAATGTGGGGTTTTTGTATATTATATATATCTGTCTAAATGTGTGTGGGTAAATGCATTTAAATGCATAAATAATTATACGAATGTATATACAATTATGTTTCTTATAATTTGTTGTTAGGTGGTAATACTATATTACAGTTAGCTGAAAGGTTACTTAAGAGCTCTTCGAGATGTATTTTTGTAATGCATATATACACAGTAACTGCTCATGTGTCAAAATTCTTAAATTCCAGGGGTTTTTGTCATGTTTGTTCCCTGCTTCCTGTCATGCACCATGGTGGAATATAGAGACCAGGTTTTTCCACACATGGGCTTAATCATCACAAAACTCCTTAGGTCCTTTGCAGGAGCAGGAAGAAAAGAGAGTATGGAAAATGCATCTCAAAAATCCTTCAGTAACTGATAAGCAGCTTGCCTCTCTGCTTTGATTGTGTCTCTTATTTATGTATATCAATGCTAAGAGTGGTTGCAGGCAATCCTTCTTTTCTTTTTCTCTTTTTCTCTTTTTCTCTTTTTCTCTTTTCTCTTTTTCTCTTTTTCTCTTTTTCTCTTTTTCTCTTTTTCTCTTTTTCTCTTTTCTCTTTTTTCCTCTTTTTCTCTTTTTCTCTTTTTCTCTTTTTCTCTTTTTCTCTTTTTCTCTTTTTCTCTTTTTTCCTCTTTTTCTCTTTTTCTCTTTTCTCTTTTTCTCTTTTTCTCTTTTTCTTTTTTCTCTTTTCTCTTTTCTCTTTTTCTCTTTTTCTCTTTTCTCTTTTCTCTTTTTCTCTTTTTCTCTTTTTCTCTTTTTCTCTTTTTCTCTTTTTCTCTTTTTCTCTTTTCTCTTTTTCTTTTTCTCTTTTTCTCTTTTTCTCTTTTTCTCTCTTTTCTCTTCTCTCTTTTTCTCTCTTTTTCTCTCTTTTTCTCTCTTTTTCTCTCTTTTTCTCTTTTTTCTCATCTTTTCTCTTTTTCTCTTTTTTTCTCTTTTTTTTCTCTTTTTTCTCTTTTTTTCTCTTTTTTTCTCTTTTTTTCTCTTTTTCTCTTTTTTTCTCTTTTTTTCTCTTTTTCTCTTTTTCTCTTTTTCTTCTTTTTTTTTTCCCCCTGGTGATGGGTTTGGGTCTTTTAGGGTAAGGGCAACTGGAGTATCTCTTTCCCAAATGTGTTATTGTGATTAAGATGAACAGAACTCTTATTAGCTGTCTTACAAGTGTCTGGCTTGAGACAACCTTCTCTGTCACCCCATTGCCATGTTATATCATGACCACAAACCTCAGGCTCACATTGGTAAGCTTGTGCCTTATTCGATCTCTGTCTGGCTGTGAAACTGTCCTTAACACAGAGATTAAAGGAATTCCTCACACCAATGTCTGATCTGCATTCTCAGCTTTTGTGGATGTCTTCCTGAAGATGGTTGCAGAGCTATGGCATCATTACTAGCTACAAGCATGGCCTGGTTCTTGAGTGTAGATTCTAGAGCAGATTTTAAGCTTAGGGACAGTAATTGAGGAATGGTTTCATAAAAGTTCAGGGCTAATGAAGAAAGATGTGACTCTGGTAAAAAAAAAAAAAAAAAAAAAGAAAAAGAAAAAAGAATAATAAGTCTATGCTGTCTGCTATATAATCTTAAGGAAAAAGGGAATATAAGTAGTAAGAGGGTAAAAAAGGCCCTTGCAGAATGAGGTCGGTGTGTGACATGGAAACCCAAGGCTATCCCAAATCAGAATACCCTCCAGAAGGAGAGTTATCAAGTTTCTTCCATCACTCTAAGTAGTAAGATAAGATAAATGACAGGAGAAAGGAGGGAAGGTAGGAAAGAGGTTTTTTTTGTTCTTTGCTTCTTGCTTTTTTAAAAAAATTCCTTACAAACACCGTATTCAGAATCTGTATGAGCCTTTGCCATGCATGAGTATATGCAGTACGAACATGCATATGAACAAATATTGGAAGAAGAACTAATATTAACTTTTACTATTGAAATTGTAATATATTAGCTTTAAGACTTTGGTTTCCCTTTCTAGCATTTGTATCTGTTTTATGTTTCTTTGGGTATGTTACACAATTACATTACTGCTGACAATATAAGTAAGTACCCATCAGATAGGGTTTCTGTCAATGCACAACTAGATAAAAATCTTATTCATAGAAGCTTTATCATATTAATATACAAAGAATAGACACAAATTGTACAATGGATTATGGATTTAACTTTTGAAAACATCAGTGTAATAGAATACTGATGTTGCCATACATCACAGTATGTTTTATAATACTGTAGGGTATTCTGTCACTTCACAAAGTCCCATTGTGAAGTGACAGAAATTTAGAATCATTTCAAGAGATGGGAAGTTTCAACATAAGACTGTTAAGGTATCTGCAGACACATGAATGGGTCTGGCAAGAAGCTGAGGTTTATAAAACCTCTAAAGCTTAGTCTGTTATTTTAAATGGGACGTTAAACTTATTTGACCAAGATATTAGTATTCAATAGTATGAATCAACCCATTATTTCGTAACTTAAGAGTATATGGTAACAAATAAATTGCATTTATCATGCTCTTTATAGCCTAACTGCATACATTCAATTCTCTTCAGTAGTTTCACAACCCTTCTCTTGACTGTGGGTACTGCAGATAGTTACCCTTTAGATTCATTTCCTAAGGCAACAAAGCTTAATAATGTCTCTTTCTGTTCCTCTTCAGTAATTTTTCAAATTTTACAAAAGGTTGGGTGTCTTAAGATATTCTATGCATTTCAGGGGCTGGGGGTGGAGAGCCATACAGAGAGAAGAAGCTTTGCTAGAGCCCCACTGCTGTAGAGCGAAAGGCTGTAGTGGGAGTTTAATGTTAATTAGATGCCAAAAATCAACTTGACAGAAAGATCAAGAATGCCCCAACCACAAGAAAAATTTTAATCAAGTTTGGCAGCTTATTAGGAAATCTAACCACAGGACAGATTGGCAATGGGTTCTGTGGCTCAGAGACATCTATGTTTTTCAATTAACATGTGCTTATGGACAAATCTTCCTCAGGAGCCAGCTTCTCACCAAAACAATGCAACGTTTTAACAACTTGATACCTTCCGTTTCCTCTAAGCTACAATCAGAGCTGTAGTAATTAGACATTTTACCTTGTCTTCAGGGATTTGGGCTGTATTATTTCATGAAGGTACAACATGATCAGCTTTCCTGGCAAAGGAATTCTTGTTTTTTTCATTTCTCTCAATGTATTCTGCAAAAACTTACATAAATTTCTCTGAAATACCATACACAGTTACACAGAAGGAAAAAATCTTTTTCCCTTCATCTCATAACCTCATGTCCAACATTTTAATAATACAGTAAAACATTTCCATATGATACAGTAAATGCAGATTTTGAATTTTAACATCATAATGTTGAAGCAGAGCCAGAACATGTGAAAATTAAATGCACACAATGTCAGTGTCACATTCATGTCTGAGGTGTGTCAAACCTCAGCCTCTCTGCTTGTTTCCAACAGATTGCAAAGAAATAATTAGACACTGGTTTTGCTCAATCACTTCCATTGAATGTTTAGGATATTCACAGTAGTATTTCATAAGAATAGCATAATCATGAATAATAACAGTAATTATTCCTATCATCAATATTAGAATTATTTCCTCGTAAATGCAAGTCCACAATGAAAATATTCAATGCATATTGAATTTTCTCTAGCATGAAAGATGGTAGGTGGTAGTTACTATGGAGTAGCTTAAACCCATTTCTGTCATACGATAACTTGGTCATTTAGTCTTATCAATTTATCCAGTGCTAAAAATATGATAAAAAATAAGCATAATAGTCACTTGCCTATCTCCAGCTATTTATTTTATTTCAAACTTTTTGAGGAAAGACAAAATGCTATTTGTGGGTACCATGCAGTGAAAGTGGTTTTTTTAATATCTATGGGTACCTTTGGTTGATTGCTGCTCCCCAAATATAATTTATATGTGATGGCCAGAATTTTTTCATTTTCTTGATTTGCTTTGTTTTTTTCCTCCTTTGGAATTTGATGTGTGACTCTAGAGGATTACCTAATGGTATAAACCTTAGTGTAATTCATATAAAGTGAGGGGTTCTTGGTCCCAAAAAATAAAGATATAACTGATGAGAAAGCCAGTGTGTATTTGCTCTGCTACCATTTCTTTAAGAATGATGGAAATAAGGATGCACCATTTTATGTAGTTTTCCTGCATTTTAACATTTGTAGCTAGCATACAGCAGATCTCTCTTTGCCTCACAGACTTTGGCAGTATCACAGAGGTCATATTTTCCTGTGTATAAATTATTCATGAACAATTTCTCCAATGCACTAGATAAACTTGCAGAGATCAGAATGCATGTTTCTCTTCTTCCTGTCATCCCTATAACTGGTCGTACTCTAATAGGCAATGTGGAAAAAAAAAAAAAAATCCTAAAACCTGTCTTCATCTGGGTTCATTTGATGGAGTGGATTGATATAAGGTTATGAGAGGAAAGTTCAGAAAAGTAAAGAATAAATAAGTATGCACAGGGGTTTTTTGTTGACTTGATGCCGTTAGTTTAGTTGACCAAAAATATGTTGTTACAGTGGGCAGGGTTGTATCGTACACATTAAGGATCGTGTTTCAGAGTTGAAATTATTCTGTCTGGTGAGCTAGGCAGGAAATTCTGCCCCTACAGCACCAGTGCAGAAAGAAATGAGAGTGAAAGGAAGAGAAAGTTTAGAGTTTCCCACCTATATTCCAGCTTAGCCCATCTCTACAAATGGAATAATTCCCTTTCAGTCCTGCTGTCCCCTGTGCTTCCTGTCACATCTGTGGGTGGGGTTTGGAAAGATCTACAACAGTACAGGAAGAACCTTAGCTTAAAGATAGACTTCATATGGTTCTTGTTACATGCTTTTAATAGATTCCTCTAATGGAGCAATTTCCCTGGTTAAAAAAAAAAACAAAAACAAAAACACCAAACAAAAAAACCACCCAACAAATCAGACCACCACCATTATTTTAAGAGATTATTACAGACATGTGTTGTAATTCCAGGAATCAACTCATTATAGTCGCCTTTCTCGTTAGCCTTATTTAACCAAAAAACTATTTCTGATAAAATTCTTCTGGTAAAATATGTAGTTGATGGACTTGCGTTTTGCAGAATCTGAGAATGCAGCTTGGGGCCTTTCAGCACTTGCCTGCTGTGTGTGTCGGTGCCCACAGAGAGCAGCCCGCTTCCCATCCAGTGGTGTGCAGTTGCTCTCATTCACCCAGCATCTGTTCACCTGATGAGTTACAAGCTGATGCTGTGGAGAGATTTTTGGAATGAGTTCACAACATAGCTGCTCACAATGCCTTGAATATGATACAAAGGGATAAGTTTGTACCAGTGGAGAGATTTTGTGGCTCTGCACAGCAGTAATCATATGTAACGATGGACAGTTGCAGTGCAATTACTTGGCTGTTTGGTTTTTTTCATTACATTCATTGCTGATCTTTGATCCCTGTGTCCTCTTTCCCAGGTCGTCCCATCCCACCTACATCCTCGTCTAGCCTTCTCCCATCTGCTCAGCTGCCCAGTTCTCATAATCCTCCACCAGTTAGCTGCCAGATGCCATTGCTAGACAGCAATACGTCCCATCAAATCATGGACACCAATCCAGATGAGGAGTTCTCTCCCAATTCATATCTGCTGAGAGCATGTTCAGGGCCACAGCAGGCTTCCAGCAGTGGTAAGAAAATTGCAAACATATGGAGTTTGTGACATGTTTGTGCCAGTTTTATGCTTTTTTTTTTTTTTTTGCAAATGTGTTCTTGCATCACCACAAAATTGAGAGCATCTATGGAAACGAGGCAAACAAAAATCTTGCTGTTTTACTTCAAGGAAAATTTTTTGGAAACACCGTACATCATATATGTTTTCCCTTCATTGGACTATAGAGAGCTTTTTAGTTTTAGGAGTATTATGAGCAGTGTAAAAATTATTATTGAATTCTTGTCATCAGAGGGATTGATTTTTCGAAGTAGGTTTCCTGCTCCTTGATGTACCTTGTAAGAGAGAGGTGTACACACAGTGGTTTTTTGTTCTGCATAGCCTAGTCCAATATCTCATGTAGGTGATGAGGTTTTGTATCTAAAAATGTGTGTTGCTTCTGCCATTCTGTGTCTGTTCTTGTTTCAGAATCTGTCTGATTCTATACTCCTAATGTCACATTTAACTAAGATACTGCTATTTTTCAGCAAATTAATTCTTTTCTTTCAGGCCACTGTTTTAAAACATTTGCAGCTCTGCTATCAGTCATATAATCTGTAGTGCTTAGGGTTTTGTGTTGTTGGTTTGTTTTTTTTTTTTATTAACAGATGCTGACTTTTCATTTTGACAGCCAAAAATTGAGGAATGAAGATGCAATCCCTTTTTAGAAACACAGGCAAAACAAAAGAAGGCTATTATAGCTCCTTATTTTTTCCCTTTTTTTTTTCTTTTAACAGCTGTGCAGTTCCTGTCTATTTAACTAAACACTGTAAGTTTATATCTTATATGCAGTTTCTGATCTGCTTAAGGTCTCTTTCCTGTAACAATACAGATCTGAACCATATTGGAGATACTATGTGGGGTGAAACTTGGTCCTTTCTGGGTCCATACAGTACAACTGAACGATGCCCTTTAAACAGTGGCTGGTGGTGCGTGGTGGGAGGATGAGACAATGAGCAGCGGTTGAAATGTAAGATTCAGAGTGGATATGAAGGAAGACTTCTTCCATAATGCTTCCATAAGCGTTGGATTGGAACAGGCTGCCCAGAGAGCCTGTGCAGTCTCTGTCCTTGGAGCTTTTCAAGAACAAGTTGGTTAAAACCCTGACCTACTCAGTCTGACCTCAGAGCTTCCCCCTGGGGTTCCCTCCATTCTGAATTAACCTTTAACTCCATGATCTGTTCAGATATGTTAACATATAATTACACAAAGTAATAATAGTTCAGAGATTGAGCATGCTTCCTTGCTACTTGAGGTTTGAGGGTGGAAAATATGACACCAGTTTTGAGTGGGTTTTTTAAGAGGTTCAGGGGGATCTGGGGAGCTGCACACCTCAAAATCTGTAACGGGCAACTCACTAGAAAACATAGAAATGGGAAAAGGAAAAAAAAAAAGCGGCTATGATCTATCTTTGGTGAGTCAGTATAGCTTCTGTTAACAGTAGTCCTGTCTTAGAAACATTTAAGAATTCTACAAACGGGTCAACCATTTCTGAATAAGAGTGATCTAACTGATGAAGAGTCTTTGTATTTTCAAAGGGGTCTCAGCAAAATCTGTCACTAAATGCTTTTAAGGAAACTAAACTAACATAGGGTAAGAGGGAAGGTCCCTGCATGGCAAGTAGTTACTTGAAAGATGGTAAGCAGAAGTTGGAGCTCCCCAATGAATATTCATGGGACATGAAATACTTGGAGAATCTAGTGAGCTGTATGGTAAGAAAGGCGGCTGATGGCAGAGTGCTAAGGACAAGATCAGACTGGAGAGTCACAAAAGGACCTTGTGAGACCAAGTAGTAGGGCAATAAAATGGCAGAGGAAATTCAGGGCAGAGAAACGTAAAGTGCTCAGGAACAGGTGAATGTTGGCAGCTGAGGAGAGGAATAAAGAACAAAAGAGAGAACATTGTCTGAAGGATGTGGTGGATCAAGCAGGTTTAAAGGGGAATGGGAGAAGTAAATGGGAGAGAGATGCAATGAGGGCTGCTAAGTAGAAGAAAATCAAGGTCAGGGAATGTAAACTAAAAAAAGAGACTTGGAGGGTACTTGAATACTTGGTACTTGGTATTTATAACCACCATTGGAGACTGAAGCAACTAGCATGGCTTTTCTTATGAAGTCAAATGAAGGAAGTTGCAGTAAAATACCATCTGAAAATTTGATGGCAGAGCTCTTTATGTTTCATTTTAAATAATAATAATTGTTTCTTTATATCCTTAAAAGCTTTGTGTTTCACACTTCTTGCTGTGGACTGACTCAAGGAACCTTTTTGGCATGCTCAGATATGCTTTGATTTGTTTATGAATGGCTGATTTGTTCATTTTTCATTTTAACATTTTTTTCCCCAAATATCCCATTTCATTCTTTAATAAACAGTCATATAATATATAATGACTTTTAATTTTCAGGGTATAAGAAACAGCTGTTGTCTTTTTTTTTCCTTGAGATCTTCTGGACTTAATATATCCTCTGGAAACTAATAAGCATTTTCTAATGATGTCATTTTTTTCTGTATTTCTCAACAATGTTTCCTTTAGAGAGTTTATAAGAAAATACCACAGATAGTGACATATACACCTTAAACTGGAAAAGCTCACCTTTTTTTCTGGCTCATCCTTATTCTTGAAAGATTCTTCAGAGTAGCTTTTACCATCTACATGGTATGGGAATGTAGACGATGCTTTGATTTTTATTTTTTTTTTTCTTGTATCGTTTTTTAAAATCTATTTTAGTTCTTATGGAAACTTAGCAACATAGATCCAGACATTTGGGAGAGTTTAAATAAATTTAAATATTTTGTTTAAGTTTGGGGTTGGGTTAAAAAGGAAGATTTGTAGATACTTAGATTTAAGGCTTAGATTCCAGATAATCTTTGATCTTTAATAAATATTTGCTAGCACTTTCTATGTTCTTTTTTAAACATTTCTATCACAGTCTTCAAAGTACATGCTGAAGATGAAATATTTGCAGGAGCCTCATACTGATTACATTATATAAGTGTCCTCTTGTTTGTCTGATTGTACACTTACGCTTGCTTCAACCTCTACAATTACAGGATAGCTCCTCAACAAGTTTAAGATGAGTCTTCTTGGATATGGGGTGATAGTCATCCACATCTACTGCCCTGTGCCCTTCACAATAACCATTCTTGATATATCTGGAAAACTCATTTGCCTAAAAAAATTACCTAATCAAATCTTCCATCAAATGAGCAATCTATTGTTGATATTATGAAGGCCTTTAATCTACAATAAATCTTTGTTAGAACTCATCAGAGCTTCCAGTTTGAGAGAAATGTGATTATAGCACTCTTAAAATGACATTACATCATCGGGGTGATTGGTTTATCATTTGGAGAAGCGACATCAATCATAACTAGCATAACCACACAGTAAATGAATTCAACCTTTCTACTGCAGAACAATGACACAATAATTGCTCAAAATCAGACTTAAAATGAAATCAGAAAATGCACTTTCTTTAAATATGATGTTAACCTAATGGAATATATTATTAAAAAGCATGTTTGAGGAAATTCTATGTAATTAAAAATATGTGAAAATGTATTCCTTTTTTCTCATTAGAACCTGATTTCAGTTGCAGAATCATTTTCTATGCAACAGATATTATGCTGGTTTTAATTGAACTCCCATCACTTACATTCCTCTGCTTGTATTTCTTAATATAATATGCAGCACAATTATATGTGATGAAGGACAAGAGGTTTTTGAAACCTGGTGCACCTGCTGATAGTATTTTGAAAAACACAAATATTAGAGAAGGAAATGAGACCTTTTATCCATGAAAAGTTAGTGGATTTTTTTTTCCCCCTTTTAAAAGAAAGATCAGTTCCTGTCACACCATTTTCTAGGATGGTTTCTTACAGTTAACAGTAGGAATAAGTTTATTTTTTCTTCCTGTATATGTTGTATGTATTATCTTTCTGGTAATGTAAGGTTACTCATCTTGTTGGAATGCCATTTTAATGGCTTCAATGATAATACAATGTAACAGGCTCTTTTTCAATCTTACACAGAAAAAAAGATAAGTGTTTTTGTTGCCAGCACCTTTGCCTTTACTTTTTCATATAGGATTTATTCCTATTAAACCAAATTTTGGAATCCCAACAGAAAAACTGTTTGTTTTTTATCCTGAGTAAAAGGCCTAGGATATACCTACTTGAACAATAGTTTTTGGTGTAATGGATCTATAATTGGATACATTAATCATTTTCAACCATTCTAACAATGAGAAACTAGATGCAGAATAATTTTCAGAGTATTTTGATTTGGGGAAAACTCTCAACTGTGGATTAGATATTGTCGTGATTCACAAGAAGTTACTGAAGTTTAACTGGAAGGGGGATTCAGTGTTAACATGTCTTTTTGGCTCAGAGACAATAATACAAAGCATTTGGCTCAATGTAACAATATTTGCCCACAGAGTAGTTTGGACTCTGCTTAGAAGACAGTGTTTGCTTTGATTTTTTCACAAGCAGTTATTGGCAGCGAGGAGAGAGGAATGGAGAAATAGGTTGGCTTGACTGAAATAATTATTGTTGTTTAATGTTGTCTGGAGTTAGAGCTGAAATAAAGAATAAGACTCCTTATGCTTGTGACCCTAGTTTGTGGTAATTATGCAGTAATATGTAAAATATCGATATTCATTATATTGAGTATAAATATCTAGAAGGCTCTCCTGAGTTCAACAGATATTACCTGTCTGTAGGATTTCATTATTATTATTAATGCATATTAAAACCACCTCCTTGCAGCTTAATCCAGTATGTAAAAATCTTTTTTTTCTGAAAGAAGCCAGAACTTACATTAATGTAAGGCTGGGGGCTTCATTTGAGATCCTCTGCTGGGAGTGCTTGGAAGTGTATGTTTTATAACACTCTACAGTCTGGCATCAAATAAACAGATATTTCCAGTTTCTAGTCTATAATGAAGACCCATACAGAAGATAGTCATCTTTAAGAAATAAATGAATCCTATAGAAAAATAATTACATCTCCTTCAGATGATTAGGTATCACCCCCTACTGAATGGAGAAAGTAGTTTCTGTGTCTGCCAATAAAGTAGCAACAAGAAAAATCTAGAATCCATAGCTCTTTTTTTTTTTTTTTTCTCTCATAAAGGATTGACTTTGGCTTACTTAAGAGAATAAATAAAAGCATTTGGATATCTCAGTAGGTAGCACCTTCATTTTATTGCCAGAAAGACATGGGTTTAAACTGTAGATAAGAAACCTAGGCATGTATAGCTGTCCCAGCATGATATCCAGTTGCTGGGTTGCTGGAGGAACTGTTCCACAGTTAAGCAGTCTAAATACAGAGCATTAAACATTCTGACAGGAATCTCATGGAGTTCAACAAAGGCAAATGCAAAGTCCTGCACCTGGGGAGGAACAGTTCCCTGTACCAGCACATACTGGGGCTGACCAGCTGGGAAGCAGCTATGCAGAAGTGCACCTGGGGACCCTGAGGGGGGACAACAGGTTGTCCATGAGCCAGCAGTGTGGCTTGGGGCAAAGGCAAGGCGGCCAGCAGCACCCTGGGCTGCATTAGGCAAGCACTGCCATCAGATCAGGGGAGGTGATCCTTCTCCTCTGCTTGGCACTGGTCACACACATCTGGAGTGCTGGGCTCTCCAGTACAAGAGAGATAAGAACTTCCTGGAGCATGTCCAGTGAAAGGCCAATAAGGTATTCAAGCGATTGGAGCACCAGGAGAGGTTGGGAGCTGGGACTGTTTGACCTGAAGAAGAAAAGGCTCAGGGGGATCTTATCCCTATGGGGAAGACTAATGACAGGGAAGATCAGCTCTTCTTAGTGGTGTCCACTCACAGAACAAGAGGCAGTGGGCTTAAGTCGAAATACAGAAAATTCAGTTTAAATATAAGAAAAAACTTTTTTTGCTGTGAAGGAGATCAAGCACTGGAACAGTTTACCCAGAGAGGCTTTAGAGTCTGTGTCCTTGGAAATACTCAAAACCATCCACTATAACAACTTCAGCAGTTAGTAGCTCTTAGAGGTGTGGAAGACCTACAGGTTCTTTCTATGGCACAAGGCTGGCCAGGACTTGGTGAGTAGGTTTGTATTAGCTCCTTGTGCAGCCCCAAAGAAGGTACAGATCACTCCATTCCACACTCAACACTCTCAGAGGCTTTGTAGTTTCCCAGTGTGGACTAATAAATTGGTGAGATCTAATTCTGCTGGGATTCAAAGCAGCTTTCTTGTGGTGACTCCAAGTCCATCGGCATTCTTTCTCAATCCACTCAGTATGGCGCCATCAAACTTGTCTTGCTCATAGAGGTCTTGCCCACACACTTGCACAGAAGATGAACATAGAATGCTTGATCAATATTTATTTTTCCTTTTGCAAAAAGGTTTTTTTTTTTATTTCATTTGGAAGTCCTCATTCTAAACCTTTTAACTGGATTTGAAATCTTCCTCTCCTTGTCAATATTACAACTGGAGCGGGGAGAAGGGGTGTTGTTTTACTTTGGTGCTTGTTGTTTGTTCTTGTGTTTGTTTACTTTTGGTTTTGTTTATTCTGGTCTCTCTGCATGACTTCTGACATCACCTAGGGATGAACAGTAATCGGAAGGAAAAGTTTTGGCCTTCTCCACCTTCACTTTTCTGTACTAACTGCTGTATACCTTTGTTAAGATTTCAGTGGCAATTAATTTTTCAAATTCTTTCCAAAACCTTTTTCAGAATATTTCGGTTTAGACTTTGATAAGTTATGCTTAAATAAGCAACAGTTAAAAATCAGTTAAGGTTCCAGGGTTGGTTTTTCTAAATTATTTTATATACTTTCTCATATCTGCCCCCAAAAGGCAGCCCTGTATTACCTCTGTGTATACAATTATGTTGAGGAACAGTACTTCCTATTCAATATATTCACAGGGAAATACCATAAGCAACTGTTTTCTGATGACATTTTACAACAGTGTAAAAAAGAGTTGCAAATTGATCATTTTAATTTCTATTTCCAAATTAAGAGTAAAAAAGTTTGCTTCTGGGTCCATTGTTGTTATTATTATTGAGACTTTCAGTGCTATAGGCTTTTTCCTACCTTGGCACCCATGGTTGTTATATACTGCCACGGAAGCAGAAGAAAGCAACACTAATCTGAATAATCCTATCCTTAATGCTTAATGTAGCTGAAAAGCATAAACCACCCTATATTTCTTAAAGACTTCTCTTCAGCAGATGACAATGTCCAATAAAGATTCCTCTATTACAGCAGATAAGATTGAATAGAAAGTAAAACCTCTTGGTTTCTAGTGTTTATGCTATGAAGACTGGCCTAGATTTGAGGTTTTAAGCAATAGTGTCTTTCTACATGTATTGTTTTAAACAGTGCACGTATTTAGCAGCAAGGTCTTTAAATAGATTATTTCTTTTCCATTTTGTTTTTAATACTTAAATTCTCTAAAGCCTTAATGGCCAGTCACATTCTAATTCTGTTGCATATCTTGTGCACTAGGTCTAATTTTGGAGCTTTGAACTGGAATTAGAAATGGAGGGAACAGCATGAACTGTTTTCCCATTGAAACTGAAGGGTGTACTTTTTCTTAAGTATTAGCTCCATGTTGCTGCAACTATTACCGATATTATTGCTGCTGCTAATCTGTGTAGCATATGTTGATAATGCCAGCAGATGTCTGAATTTCAGCCAGAAGACATAATTCTAGATATTAAGATACTTTAGAAACATTGTATTTATTAATTTATGAATTCATAATTTTAACAGACAAACAAATCTCAAACAGAAGGTTCTATGGTAATAAAAATGATAATGCATTACTGAAAGCTATAGAATTGAGAACGGATTCTAAATCTGCTGTTTCTGTATTTTTCTTAAACTCACCATGGTTTTGGGAGCTGGAGAGATTTTTCTTATCTGCTTTTACATCATTTTAGTTTAAGGCTTGTGAATGTGTTGAACTGGAAGCTGCTGTAGCAATAAAAGCAGCACAGCAAAGCAGCTGTGGTACTAACTTTCCAAGATTCCATTTCTCCAGCACGTTGCTCTGCTGTTTTCTGATATCCACCATAATGGTTGGGAAACAACTTAGCTACTATTGCCAGTCAGGCCTTGGTCTTTCTCATTACCGATCCTTATTTTGCCTAAAGACTAGATACTGTTGCTCTATGCTGTTGTGCCAAGAAAATAGGTTGCTAGACTTGGTACCTTGCTTGAAAACTGAAAGGCGGTGGGGATATTGCAGTTATCAGCAGAAAAGCTCTTTTTTTTTTTTTTTTTTTCTTTTTTAATTCTTTCATACGCTGAGTCGAGATGATGTAGATGTGTTCTTCATTTATGTGTAGAAAAGTCCAAAATTGGCCTTGCTAATGCTGTCTGCTCTAAGTTGTGCTATGTGGAAAGAATTTCTCAAGCTTTCTAATAATTTTGTGATTTGGTACAGAGTTTTTAATTTTCTGAACTGACATAATCTAACAACTTCCGTAGTGGATTCTGCTGCTGTTTATATGGAAAGGCAACATTTAGAAAACATATCAAGTTTTTAACTGTCACCACACAATTTCGTAGCTGATTCCAAGTGAAGAGTCAAGCATATGTAAGCCATGTGCACTTCAAGAACATAAAATTTAGGATATAATTTTTTCAGAATTCTTTGCAATATTTGTACACAGGAAGTTCCGTGGGTTGGTTGGTTTAGTAGTAATAAAAAGTTTAATAACTTCATTCTTTCTCCCTATAAATCCAAATAAGTGCTATCACAAACACCTGAAGGCAAGGAGACACTTCTCATCTGAGTCAATATCTTGTCTTATGGATTTCCTGATTTTGATAAAACAAAGCCATACACTTCTGCTTTATTTAAGTGATAAATTGTGCATTTATCTAGTACTTAATTATTATTCCTGGTTATAGAATTACTTGGATTGATTTACATTTATATAATACCTATTTCTAATATGCTTATAAATATTAGCATCTTACCAGGCAAATCTGTAAATATGTCATCTATTGATCACATAAACTCAGTTTCTAGAAATGTTAATCTTCATATAAAGCATGATTCAATCAGTAGAAGTTTGGACAGTTTTTTCTTTAGAAGAGGTTCAATCTTATTCTAAAAACTACAGGAGATGGAGAACTCACCATGTCGCTGGAGAAACTGCTCAGTGGTTATTAATTATTCTTGCTGTTATTTTTTTCCCCATTCATGCCTGACTCTGCCTGACAGTTCTCCCATGCATGTCTTTTAAATCCCTTCAGTATAAACAGAAAGAAATCTGAACTCTGTCATTTTACTCTGAATATTTTTCCCTTTCTGTTTACCTGCCGCAGCCCTGTTGTCCTCTGGGAGTATGTACAGTAAAAGGGTTTGTACTTACAGCTTTATTGATGAAACCCTCCACTGAAAATACAGCTCATCCAAGAAAAATATGCTCTCCTAATCCAATTCCTCAAATGCATTAAGCCATATTGTAAAGAGGACTCCTTTGCTTGCATACCTGCATCTTCTGCTGGGTTTTGCTGACGCATGCTTTTGTACATCAGGATTTTGTCTTTCTTACAATTTCAACTTCAGCAGCAACCTTGTGCAGCCACTGTTACAGTGGAAATGTAATAAAAGTATGTGGTTCCTCCATTAAACAGCTGTTTTATTTTGATGCAGATTTACAAATGTTTCCTGTAGAGGGACTGTGATGGAACTGCACACCATGGGGTTTACATTGGGAGGCCGAACAAATGTTCAGCAGCTTTGAGGTTTTGGGGTGCATTCAGAGCTGAGCATGGCACTTCAGCTTGGTTCTGTCAGTGGTGATGCTCTTTACTTACATCATGTCTGTCCTGATATCACCTGTGGATAGCTGGCTTACACCACTCTAAAGATTCAGAAACTGAAGGCGTTTGAGTGCAAGTCTTGAACTGACCAGTTCCTTTGCTGTTTGTAATTCCTATGTTGTTTGTAATAATTACATACTAAAACAACAGACAAGGGGTTATTTTTCTCACATAAGCTAATCAACCAAACATTGCCTTCCTTATTACGTTACAAATATATGTAATTTATTTTTCTGCCAGATTCTTACACAGAAAAGCTGAGGACTTCGAATGTTTGTAAAAGTTAATTACTGGCCTGAGTAAGTGTTTACTTTTTCAGATATCTTGACATCATGGCCTAGAGGGAATCCTGTTCCATTTTGTCAGCTCCCCAAATGTTTCCAGAACTCAATCTGTGGCATTCGCATGTGAACAAAATTGCATCTCTCACTCTGTTCTGTTTGTTTGGATACTGTGTTTTCTTCCAGTCTGTAGCAATGCTGCACTTGCTCCCAGTTCCCTAGGTTGCTTTTATTGCAGTGACCTTTTCCATCTACGTAGGGTGCTATTTGTCATTCAGTTCTCCTTCAGTCCCTGCCTCACCCCACCAAGGTATTGCCTTACATGTTGCTCCTTTACAATAGCTCCTTTCTATTTAATGCATTTGTGTTGGATGTCCTAGGGCTGTAACAGTGTGATTTTCAGTAATTGAGCTTTTCGCTCCTTTTATTCAGGTCAGGTCTAATGATTTGTGAAATAAATAAATAAATGTATACATACAAGCAGAAACACGATGGCATCTTTATGATTATAGTGATAGCTGGTACTTATCGTGCGTATCTGGGATCTGAAAAAAAACAATAAATCAAAAGGAAAGAGAATTGGCAACTTAGTATGGAAGTTGTATTGTTTTGAGAAGGTTCCTTGTCCTTGATGCTCTGTTAATTTAGGAGCAATAACTAGAATGCTGTAGAAAATTAGAATGACCTTTTATAAATGACAAAAAGCAATGTGTGGGTATGGAAGCCTATATATACCAAACCCCTACAAGCTAGGGAGTCTTCCTCTGTTGCTGGATCTTTCAAAATCTGCTAAAGAGGGACTGGCTTACTGTGAACTATCATGTCTCCAAACTTCCATTTGTAAGAACAACAGAAAAGCTCAGAATTGTCTCAGTACTCCCGAAGAAAAAGATTTATGACCTTGTTATTTTGAACCATCCTTCTAGGTCTTGATTCTCCAAACCTGGGGACAGTTGTTAGTATATCATAAAATGGGAAGTCCCAACTGCTAATTCACATGATCTGGGGAGAAATCAGAAATCTGCACTTGAATATTGTACACTGGATTAATTAAATCTGTAATGTATAGGCCATGGTAATTATTTTGGGTTTTACAAATCACTTTTTGTACTGGAATCAGTGGGAATTTTGCACACCAAACAATGCTAACTTCTCAGTTAATACTCACTGTAATGAAGTGTGAAATGTTCTCCCTAACAAAACACAGTGTTTCAGCATGTTTGTTAATATTTGTTCCCACGAACAGGTGGATAATTGTTTCACTTGACACAAGTCTATCAATTATAGGGACTAGCAAACATGAAAAGATGTAAAATCTTTGTAAGTTTGTGAGCTCCAGGTTTCTGAAAACATAACTTACAAAGTCAAGAGAAGGGAGTCTGAGGAGCTCAAGTGGTAAGTGATGGCTTTGAATTATTCTATCAAGCAGTGAGAATGAGGAATGGGACTGGGGTGGTTTTGGGAGTTCATATAAATCTTTAGTGACCCTGTGATACAAGTTTCATCAACTCCTGGTGCCTTCATTTCCAGTGTAGCTGAAAACTTGCTACAAAAGCAAAAGGGAGTCATGTGGGGGCCAAAAAAAAAAAAAAAAAAAAGGCTTATGTCAAGGCTTATGTGGAATGAAAGAAGAAATTTGAACATTTTCAATTTGCAAATTTGATTAGGAAGAGCAATATGAATTACTTCAATCTAAAGCAAAATGTGGGTTGTTTTTTTTCTCCATTTTCAGTGTCAACCTTTTTCTTGATCTTTCAGTGTGGGTAAAAAATAAGAAAGATGCAAACACTCAAAATGAAACATGAAAATATTTGCTTAAAAATCTTCCAAATGAAATGGTTCAACATTTCAAAAATGAGATAATTATTGTTTTAATTAGATTTTCTGCATTTTCCAAATATATTCTCCCCTGATCCCCTATCTTTTTCAGCTAAAAACATAGCAAAATTTAATTAGATATTCGTGAATAGTTTGTCTCTTGTGGTGTGAAGGAGGCACTAGGCAGAAACCAGTTAAAGAATAGCTATTTATTCTAAAATCATGAACTTAGTTGACATGGTAAGGCCAGTCAATTATTCTTGTGAGTGCTCTGTGCAGTTGGAGAAGAGGGTGCAGAGAAAATCAGACCACCTTGAAGAAAAGGAGGAATTTCCAAGACTCTTGAGTTTCCAATTTGAGACTGACTTGAAAGCATGATGAGATTAAGGAGACCAATGTGTATGAACAGACTGAGAACTGGTGGTTCTGGTAATGCAGAAAGGCTGGTGAAGGATTGCACTTACAGAACTAATCTGAGGAAAAGATGCAAGAGACTGGCTAGAAACCAAACTTTTAAAAGCATACTGTCAGCAGCTAAAGCCCAGTCCACCTACACAGGTAGCACAGCCGTTTCTTCCAAATCATTTACAGAAAAAAGTTATATAATACAAATTACTAGAAATAGTCATCCAGAAGTATATAGATGGCCACAAACTTATTTCTTCACTTGTATTTCAAACCACACACCAGTTCTTCTAAATATCTTTCTTTTTCTTTTCTTTTTTATTGTTGACAGCTGGAAAGATTCCACATTCTTCACTCTTCAGTTTCTCTGAGATCATGCCAGAAACGCAAATGCATTAGAGAGTCTTGTTTCATTTTCTTTTTTTGGAACAATTTCCATTAATATCCTGCTGTCACAAAGCAACTGGTACTGTTTCACAGCTCTTTATCATGGCAGTTTTATTCTGGGGAGCTACAGTGATTGCTCATTGAGACCCAGAACCCCAACAGCGTAGCTGACTCTGTGGGTCACATGGAAGTTAAACGCTCAGTCAAGTTTAGTTCAGATGAGAGCAACTTCTTAATACTTAACGTTTAAATTTCTTCGTAGGAAATTAGTACTGGTGGATCCTGCTGGATCAGTAGCCTTTGCATTCAATGGTTTCTTCATAGGATAGTGTAGACGGGTTTATAGAATAGCATTTTCTTTATAGGAAAGGCAGATTCAATTCAAATTTCTAAATTCCTAAGGGGTCTGCAGGCCCAAATTCAGTTTCTGGATAGCTGGTTTGATGTTTGTTCTCTCTAGGTGGTTGCTGTTTGTTTGGTTTTGCAGGGGAGGGGAGGATGCATGTGGTTTTGGTTTGGTTTTTGGGGTTTTTTTAGCTAGATGTTTAAATATATACATTAAATACTTTGTCGTCTTTCTGGGAATCTTAATATCACCATGTTTTTTAATAACCAATCTGTTAAATTCATTTTATTAACAAAAAAATACATTGCAGCTGGTTCTTTTCATAAATTAATGCTCTTTCATGCTGACTTATATTAAAAGGATCTACAGAAATATCACCATTAGGTTTCAGTCTGTGCAAAAATTCTGCAGTTTAATTATTTCTAATTCTGAGAAAATGCTCTCAGGTGACTTTATGAGAAAACATCTAAAAAAGTTTGAGAAAACTGTAGTGAAATATCATTTCAGATTTTGGTTTAAGCATAGTGTTATCAAGGAATAAAAAAAAATAAAGATAAAGAAATCAAACTCATAAAATAAAAAAGAGACCTTTCCTCTATAGTTTTTCTATTCCCCACTATGTGTTTCTCAACACCAAAATTCTATGTATCTCCCCCTATTAATCTTCAGTCTGAGCAGAATTCTGTTTCTTTTTTCACATAAAAGTTTTTATTTTCTCACTGCAAAGCAAACACAGAGAAAATGTCATAGATGGGAAGCAGTCAGTACTTCCTAAAGCAACCCAGCCACGAGAGTAGGATTCTCAGCTCACCAGGCCACCATGTTTCTATAGAAATTGCCAAGTTCTATATGAAAGTATATACATATTTTCATAAGATTTGATGCTTTCTCCACCTTCACTTTGCATTTTGAAATCTGTTGAAGATATGAGACATTGTTAATTTCATAGTATGATAAAAATATGTGAGCATTGCTAAATATTCCCATGAGTAACATTCACAGCAATGGAGAACGTTTAGAGCAGACATATAGCAAATTGCTCAAACATGGAACAACCTGTGGCACAAATCTGCCTGCTCTAACAAGCTTCATAATAATTAAAGAGAACATATTTTCTTACTGCTCTCCCAGCTGCTTTTTATTAATCTGTGTTATTAGATGATGGTTAAAGGCTCTCTAATGATTCCTTGTTTGTACCCTATTAATCAAAATTCAGGTAGTGAAACTGTTCTCCTGCTTTTGTTTGTTCTCCACTAACTCAATGCCTAGTACTACTTTTAGCACTTTTTCATGTGGTGATCTCTGTTTCACAACTACAAAATGTAAACAACAAAAGAATGTGCTCTATAGCTGAATTCTCATTGCTAAGCAAATTGACGTAAGGATATTAAAACCACTTACACTTTACAAATGATCCATATCAGAATATGGATAGTTTTCATGCTGTCTTGATGTAAACCTTAGGATTTTTGCAGAAATTTTTGTGCCACAGTTCTTTTGCTGAAAGTGTTAAAAGCTTACTTGCAGAATTTAAAAAAGAATAGATAATCAAGCTTAATAGTGATTTATTGGCTGGTCCGCTGCAAAAATTATATATTTAGTCAAGACATAGAGGCAATACTGTGAAGAAGTTTTTAAATTTAGAATCAAACTTCAGGTTTCTGCACTTCCATTTATCTCCGTTGAATCCTTTTCATGAGACATTGAGATTCGATATTGATGAAAATTAAATCACTAGGAAAAAAAAAAAAAGTTGAAATTTCACTAAGTTGAGACAAGGAAAAGAAATATAATGCTGTTGCTTTTAATGATAATAAAGTTAGGTTGCTTTTTTGAGTACTGGAAGAGCTCCAAAAAAGCCATTGGTACTTACTTTGGGAGTACTTAAATATCAGCAGCTCAGAGCAATGTCTATGTCATTATAAAGAATTGTCATGCCTCACATAGGCATTATTGGGCTAATCAATTCATCAGGAATTTGCATAGAATTAAAACTGCATAGTAAAGATTTCAGGAAATAAAATTAAGTATCAAGTTATTAAAACAACACACATCTGATTAAAAAAATATTAAACATTGTGTAATGAAGCAAATTACAATAGCAGTGGATTTCTAATTGAATTTGGAATATCCAAGTTTCTTCTGCAGAGGAAATGGAATACACAAGTGAAATTTACTCACATGTTTTGGATGGGCATCACTACACTCAACTATTACATCACCCAGCATGTCACATGATGAAGCGTAAATTTTGTATCCTCTGGAGATCTAGTGGAATAGTCTGACAACTGTCAGTAAAGCAAATATTATTGTCCAATGGAAAAAATGATCATTACACAGATTAGGGTAATTAACACCTATGCTTACATGCTTCACTGCTCCAGAAAAAATGATCCAATAAACACAATACATATGCAGGAGATGAGCTAGCAACTAAATAGGTGCACATAAGTATTGTCTTTATTTCTTAAATTTTCAAAATCTTACAACCTTTACTTTTTATGATCAGTACCTTAAAACTTTTATCTGTAATGTGACAGAATTATTTTGTAGAAAACAAAAAATTTTAAGTGTCCCATAGAATGGTTGTTGCATTAAAATGTTCTCACTGTTGAATTTGCCTGTTAAGATTATGTTTGAGTAGTCTTTGAAGATGAGTTTATTCTCAAATATGGTGGACTTTACAGCACTGATCTTATATGTGGCCATTAGTTTAGGAAAAAAACCCTATTTATTTCAAATACCTACTTTTTTTTAATGGGGAAAATAATTCAAACTCTGTTTTTAAACCACTAACCACTATTTATAATGCTATTGTTAAACTATTTCACAGCTATTACAATATTTTGCTATCAGTAATAATTCAACAGATATTATTTAATAGATAAATATATTGCTAGATGTGTTTTGTTATTGCCCATATCCAGCCTGGAGTCCTATATAGTTTATAGGTGATTTTCATACTGAATATGCATATAACCCACGTGAGCAACCCTCTCCTTCCTGTATATATATATATATATGTACTTAAGTGGTGTTATCCAGAGTGGGAGAAACACCCTCTACTGCTCACTTTACTTGTCCTTTATTTTGTCAATGCTCAGCAGATGATGGAGACTGTATATCTAAGTTAATAGAAACAAAAATTGCATGAATAGTAGTATGTCCAGAAACATAAAGTCACATAAACTAAAAAAAAATCAATTAATACAAGCCAAGAAACGACGGAAAGGTGGGCGATGACTGAGACAGTAGTGATGGCAGGACTTTGAGGCATTCTTAACAATTATATTCTCTTTGAGGCATTCTTAACAATTATATTCTGTGCCAGATTTCTCAGGACTTCCAGCTGTCATTTAATCACTCAAATCAGCTTTTAGAGTTTCAGAGGGTCAGAGAAGATAGAGTTATAGTTCATCTTGAAAATGTGCTCATTGTTGAGGTTACCAGAAGAGGCTTTACTCTTAAAAAACCTTACTCCACAATATTGAATAAGCTGAGATTTGCAATTTTCAGATTTCTGTCTGAAATAATCTTTGGACTAGTTCTCATTTAATCTTATATTGTACTTTACTGAGGGGAATAAGGAGTCATGTAAACTCGTTTCCAGATTTTTTTCATGCCAGAAATGGTGTGACATCTTATACATGTTTTATTTCCATTGTCTGATGTTGGCTAGAAATTATATCTTACACTTGGTAATATAACCTTGAAATTCATTAGTCTGGTAGCTGGGAAATGTACAGATGGTGGGGTTTGGCAAGCCAGTGTTTTTGGTAAAGGTCTTCTCTGTTTGAAGTCAGTGATTTGATCATTGATTTATTTATCACTGGTTTACTGTAATTTAAATGAAAACCTAATTAAGTGAGCTTTGATTAAAGTTCCATATGAAGAATGTAAACGTTTGTAAATGATAATTACTCTCAGAATTGCTGAAGTACAGAAAATGCTTAGAATGTCCTATTACCTGTCTGCCTGGTTTTTTTAGGAATTCCCTTCTGACTCCTCCATTGTGTTTCTCAGAGTGTACTTCTGTGTAATAGTGTTCTGCTTTACCAGATTATAGAATGGCTTAATTATAAACAGCCTCTTCAAAACCTGGGCATGAACTCCGAATTATAGCAATTATATATATATATTAGTTCTTAGAAACTTCTGCTGTCGTCATTTATCAAGTGCTTGAGCTTATTCAGCATCAATAAAGATAGAATCAGATCTGTAAATTTGCGGGTTTTGATCTTTAGGTTTAAGTATGGAAAGGAGAACTAGAGGTGTATGGAAAGAGAGCTGAAGACCTTGAGTTTATTAAAGAGGAATGTTGAGCAGAAATAAGGAAGTGTTGTTTGGGGCAATATGGGGCTGAATTAGAAAAGGTGTAGAGTGCATTTGTAATGCATTTGAAGTTATCTCCGAGGATCAATCAGTGAGTAAAATCCTTACACAGAGTGAGTACAATTTAGTGGTAGTTGCACTTACAGCTAGCACGGACTGAGCCTGTATCAACTCTAAATTACCTCTGTGTATGTTGATGTACCCATACACACATGTCCATGCTTACATGTGTTATATAACGTGCAGTATACGTAAACATGCATAATACATACATATTAGTGTGTGTATGAAAAAAAAATGAAGGTGGAGGAATTAGTTAGTTTGGGGTTTTTTTTAATTAAGAAGAGTCTGGGTTTGAGAAATTCTTCTGGACAAAAGCAAGGAAAAAGGGTACTACTACCTGTAATTAGAAATAATAATGTTTAATTGCTTCATTTGCCATATTTCTACTGTTCTGATTTAGTTGAACAATGTGATCATTATGCCACCAGTTTTCAATAGAGGTGTCACAATGAAAAATAATTGCAATATTCCACAATATTAACTGTACCCTAATTGCAAAAGTTTTGAAATATAATTACCATGAAAGCTAATGCGACAGGGAACATTAAGCATAATTAGTGTATTTTAAAAAAGGGAAAAACTGTTAGAAGCTTGTTATTGTCTCGTAAGGTAGCTTCAAATTAGCTGGATGCAGAGCACTTTCATCTAGGTTTTCCATAATTTTCGTTATTAGCACAGACTGCAATAAATTTATTTGACATAGCCCACACCTGCTAACCCTGCAGGAAAGAATTTCTAATGTGCACGGGTCCCAGGTTCTCACAGGATCTGTCACAATTTCCTGGGAGACAGCAGTGGGTAAGATTTAGGTGTGGGTTGGTTGGGGTTTTTTGCAGGCTTCTTTTGTTGTTTTTTCTTTTTTTTTTCCTTAAAAAAATGGTTAGTCATGCTGCACTGCTCAAATCGCACTGTGTTTTAAGAAATTTCTGCAAAAAGATACACAAAAATGCTACTATGAAGCACTTCAAACAAAGCATTCATTACACACCATAACCGTGTTCTGAAAAAAATATAGTATATTATCTATTTTCTTTACAGAACAGCTACATATTTTCACATAGAGCATGAAAGTTCACCCATGTGATTAGAATTTATTTTCTGAAGTAAAGAAAAATAATCTATCACACCAATTGTATGCTAGAAATGTTTCAGTGCCCATATAGCAGGGGGTAGTATCCAAGCCATAAGAAGCAGTGCTGATTTTCTGTAAGATCAAATTTTCAGTAAGAGACATCTAAGAGTCTTTCCTGTGGGTTTCTGGTAACATTTTGCCGGTAGAAACTAATGTTTTTCTGGTTTTGCTCTGTTTCAAAAATACTGAAATGTATTTTGGAATCCATACAAAAACATACAGAGGAACACCAGTAGTTTAGGTGGTGTTAGTGGGCACAGTTTTAAGAAACACCTATATCACTTGGTTTGCGGGTTGACGTAGCGCTTAGGGATATGGTGTAGCTGAGAATGGTCAGTGTCAGGTTAATGGTTGGACTAGATGATCTTCAAGGTCTTTTCCAACCTAGATGATTTGTGGTTCTGTTTTTAAATTACTATTAACCACTGAGGATACTTTTTATCATCTATATATGCTGTTATTGCAGATGTGTAACAGATTTCTTTTTGAAAGGAAATTAGGGCATTAGATAACATTTTGGATTGGCTAGTGCAACTCATTTTTCCCTAGAATCATCTCAGAAAAAAAAGGCATCTGATGCTAATTTTTTTAAGTGTAATTTATGAAAACATTTTGTTTTCAGTTTAACTTCTGTGATTTTTAATCTATAAGGTGTCTATCAACAGCAAATGCTCTAACATTGCTGCTAGGACAATTTAAGATCTATGGAAATTTGTAAGAAAGGTTCTTGGTTTTCTCCCTCAAAAGTAATTCTAATTTAATTTAAGCCCAGGACAAAGCTTGTTTCTGCAGAGGTAGTGAAAAGTTTAAAACTGAGAAAAGATGTTGCATTGTGGAAGTCAGCAATTTGAAAGCAGGAAGAACAGGAACCTGTTCTTTCTTTCAAAAGGTAAACTGGTTCATTTACACATACTGACCCCATTTTCAATAAATTTCTATTCTGCAAGGGATGAAGTGGGTTTTTTAAGTTCTATTAAACCATGGACACAGAAATCCCTTTATATAATCTTTCTGGATACTTTCACGGGTACTTCGCTTGCGTGTTGAAGTGCTACGGTAATTTGAAACATCTGCAGATATTTCTGAACAGCCATTTGGTATATATGTTCTGTAGGTTATCAAGTCTTACCAGAATACTTCCAGTTAGGAAACAACACTGAAGAGCTATCAAACCAGGGGGTCGGGACCCAAGAAAGATGTAGGAGTGTGTGATGTAACACCCCAAACTGTTGGCCAACCCACAGAAAAATTAAGTTTGATAATCATAGAATCACAGAATGGTTTGGGTTGGAAGGGACCTTAAAGATCACCTAGTTCCACCCCCCTGCCATGGGCAGGGACACCTTCCACTAGACCAGGTTGCTCACAGCCCCGTCCAACCTGGCCTTGAACACTGCCAGGGAGGGGGCAGCCACAGCTTCTCTGGGCAACCTGTGCCAGGGCCTCACCACCCTCACAGGGAAGAATTTCTTCCTTATATCTAATCTAATCTAAATTTGCCCTCCTTTAGTTTAAAACTGTTACCCCTCATCCTATCCTACACCCCCTGATAACGAGTCCCTCCCCAGCTTTCCTGTAGCCCCTTTAAGTACTGTCAGGCCGCTCTAAGGTCTCCCCGGAGCCTTCTCTTCTCCAGCTGAACACCCCCAACTCTCTCAGCCTGTCCCCATAAGGGAGGTGCTCCAGCCCCCTGATCATCCTCGTGGCCTCCCATGGCCCCGCTCGAGCAGGTCCGTGTCCTTCTGATGTTGGTGCCCCCAGAGCTGGACCCAGCACTGCAGGGGGGGTCTCATGAGAGCGGAGCTGAACATAGAGCTGAACTTCCCTGCCCATCTAGAAAAGGAGCTGACTGATGTCACTTCTACAGAAGACTGACACTTTTTCTTAAAATGCATTACTGTTTCTAAAGTGCCTCATTTTCATAAGTGATACACAGCTTCATGGTGTCAGAAGTGCAGTCTGTGTGTGTCTCCTGTTCAAGTGCAGTACAATATTGGCCAAATATCATGTTTGGTAAAGTTAAGAGTCTTTATAATGACTTAGAGAGGACCACAGCCAGCTGTGAAAAAGTTCATAGATAAAGGTTATTTCAGTCTTAGTTTACTGTCTTACAGAAACATGTTATTATCCAACTCTTTTACTACTAAAGTAGTACTTTACAGATGCAATAAATTTTAATTATTAATATCTTATTATTAAATAAGGACTCATCTACACAGTGAAATAATCTCCAATTAAAATATGACCCTTTTTAGCAAACTAAAGTACTCAGGAATTAGTGAAACTATCAAACACTGAGTGTGTGCACATACACATGTGTCTGAACACACATTGTGCCAGAAATTTTTTTTCTGCTTGTACAAATGTGTTAAGTCATTGGAGTTTATTAATAGATGTGCTTCAGTCATAAGACCACCCTCAAAATGTTTATCCTTCAAAATCTGTTAAATGTATTTACTAAAACATTTATTAGAATATTTTTTTGTTCTTTCCCCTTCATATAACTATGATTTAGATGACTTAGAATTTTTTTTTGGAGGGCTGCAGAAAACTTTTTTCTTGTTAATAATTTATTTAAAAGACTAGATCTTCTGTAAATAGTACTTAATAGAGCAAGTGAAATAACAGTACATGTAGTTAGTTATACACAATCAAATGCTACGTATTTTTCCGGGCACCTCCGTGCAGCTTGAAAACCCCTTGCTGCATTTCCTCTGGCTTTGGCAGGGTGTCAGGATGTGGTTTGACAGCCACTCAGGGAGCTGCATCTCTGCTGCTGTGGTCAGTGCACACGCTTGCCCGTGGGCTGTGCGTTCCTGTCGCCATGCCCACATCGTATCAACACCAGTAGTCCCAAGAAAGGGTGACCCATGTAGATGATAGTAAAATTAATCTCACCCCCAGGGAAAAAAATCAGCGCTTAGTTCACAAGCTGATAGCTCCTGGCACCTGTTTCCCACACAGTTGCACAAGCATTAAACATGGTGCAGGAGAGGGTGGAGTTTGGTAGCCATCCAAAGTTAATCAGCTGTTGGCCAGGGAATCTCATTGCTGGGGTGCCTTTTCATTGTCGGTTACCACCAGCCGAAGACTGCTGCTTGTGAAAGCCTCAGCCCTGCTTTCCCTGGCCTCTGGCTTCACGCTGCTGCTGCTCTGCCTTCCTTTGTGCCAGCTCTAGAAACCGTCTAGTTAGTTGGATCATCAAAGTGGTCTGACTGACAGCTAGGCCAGTCTGGCTAGCAAGATTTGTTTTCAGTTGGATTATCAGGCTGGTTTGACTCAAAGCACACTGATGATATCATTTGCCATCAGAAGAGATAAGAGGCTGGAGTGCAAGAGCTTGGTCCAAGCTGCCTCTTTTGGCAGCAGTCTGGACTTTGTCAAAACCAGCTGGAAAGCTGCACTCTTACAGATATTTGTGCAAAGATGAGCTTGTAATTACCTCTGCTTTAGGTCCGCTGTCAATGTCTCATTTGGAAGTATGTCCTACTGTGCTGAGAGGTGCTGCTCCTTATTTGTCTTTTCATGTGTAAGTCTAAACTGATTCTCATTGCCGAGCTCTCTGGACCACATGTCAGAAACACACCATGCCTCTTGCTAGTCCTTGCTCTGATGAAGGACTTTGTACTTCATTCCATCTCTTTTTTGCCATTTTGCACTGTTTTTGTTTTTTTCTTTCTTCCCACCTCCTCTTATTCTTCCTTCTTCTACTTATCAGTTATCAGTAAACAGTTCAGTTCTTTCTTATTGCAGCCATGGCAGAATCGCAGGGCCTTCTGCCAACAGATACACAATAGGAGTGATCACCTTTCCAAAACAACTCGGGGTTCTGCTTCTTTTTTAAAGATCATATCTAATGTATCTGTTCTTTTGCAAACAACTTTAAGCTATATGTTTTGCAGGACTTGCATTGATTCATTATTTAATGCTTAGTGTTAACTCTATAGCTTAATCCCCCTGTTATTTATTATATAAAACATTATTTCATTAAATAGATTGAAACAGATGAGAATGGAGAACAGAGCTCTGACAGGCAAATTTAAATTTGTATTCAATATCCAAAATCAAGCTTTAGGTTTTCAGGAATTAATCTCCATTTAGGCTCTTATATGAAAAAGAAGGATTTATTTATTTTTCCCGTTGCTCTTAAACAGGTATGCAACAATTCACACATACAAAGAAGCATGTCAATACTGACAAGTGTAGATTTTTTAAAAAATAGACTGTATCTAATATAGAAATTGCTCCTCTCATTACCACCATGACAAACATTTGTTCTTATCTAGAAATGAGACTTGCACGTTCTTGCCTTTTGAAATTGTCTTTGAAAGTGAACATTATCAACTGTGGTGCTGAGAGCTTGTATTTGCAGAAAGATTGCTTTGGTGGGGAGCAGCAGCCCTGACAGACGCAGTGGCTGCAGAAGTGCTCGCAGCACTGTGGCCACCTTCTTGCATTCTCCCGTGGTAGCAGTTTTGGACAAAGTGAAAAAAATGCTCACGTGTGTATTTTGTTCTTGATATATTGGGGGTGTGGGTTTTTAACTCACTATATTTCAGTTCGCTCAATGGTTTGGAACAAAAGAACAGCCTGGGGAAAAAAAAATCACATTAGATCTGTGAGTCAGTCACCTACACCTGCTGTTCCCCACGGAGCCGTTGCCAGTGGGTCACTGACATTATCAACCCTTGTGAGCACATATAGGGATGTTCTTGTCTTCAGTTCCTTGATGAACTAACCGTGTGTTCCTACTATTTGCAGCAACCCAAAATTTAGACATCTGAATCTTCTTCAATCTCCCCCTTCTTTTGTCCCTGCGTAGTTTAAATTGAAAAGGTATTAAATTAAGATGCCAAGCCCAGCTTGCTTCACTCTCTTTGTTGAGCAGGAAGGGTACCTTCATTAATTAACATGAGAATTAGTTTAGTCATAGTAACCCTTGTAATTCAGAGATTACTTTTAGCCCCTAAAACATACAAATATAAGGGAAATATCAGTAACTAATTTGTGTTCTGTGCTTCACAATGTACAAGAATGCATGTTTCTCTTCTCATTAAGACTTTCTGATTATTTTTCATGTATGTTTAAAGTCAGACATTCCCCGTTGGGATTTGCTGCCATAAATAGCTGTCCATTTTTTATTCCCACCAGCTGTGCGTTTGAGTAGCACACAGCAAAGTTTATGAATCACTTCTCCTTGACAGGTCGTAACAACCACAATATTCTGCCACATAGCCAACAGCAGCAAGTGAATGATATTAGCACTTAAGTATCCAGAAAACTCTGTTCAGTAATTAAACATTAAGCCTCTGATGCCTATCATCATTCAGTGCCAACATCCTTTACAATACAGGTTTGCTATATTCAGGTAATGATATTAGAGATGATAATTTATTCTGGAAATGTAGCTATCTGGGAAGAATGAATTTACTGAAATCAGAATTTCATTTATAAGCTGGCTTTTCGGGACTTTTCTCCTAATTCTGACGTTCACCATGCAGGAATATTTATTTAGTTTAAAAGTCCTCTAAATGTAGGATAATTGACAAAGAGTGATGAAATGAACAATATCTAAAACTGTGACACCAGTAGCAGTGTGCAATATAATGCAGAAATCTGCCTTCATTCAATAAGGACAAATGATCCAGCAACACTTCAAGCTCTGGGCATCGTTTCCAAATTAATCTGCTCGGCTTTGGTGTCAATGTAAAATTGAGATCAACTCACTAGCTAGCAAAGAAGCTCAGGAAACTTCAAATAAAAATTCAAACTTATAACAAATACAGCGCTGCTGACAGAAACTGTGAAGTCTGTTTTCCATCAATGTATGTGCATAGGTTATTTAATATTATTTCAATGAGAAATAATAAGGATACCCCTCAAATAAATTAATAGCTGTGTTGTTTGGTAGCAGCTACAGCTCCTGCTCACCAGCTGAAGCTGTAGTGCTCTGTTCGCTGTTAGTAATTTTCTGTTTTACAGTACAATGGCCAAAGAAAGATAAAACACACAGAACTTAGAAAGATCTTAAGCTTAAAGTTGCAAAATCAAGCATGTAGAAGCTTGCTAATTGTCAGAAATAAGTCTGTCTATTCAATCTGAATTTGCCCAGTCTTTTATGTTAGAATGCAGCGTACTGAAAGCTGGAGCACTACTCTGGTCCTCTCAGCCCCAGCATATGCCCCAGGGGAGCAGGGTGCTCTTCCCACCAGTCTCATGGTGGTCTTTCTCCAGCTTTCCTATTTATTTAGTACACAGTCTGCTTGTCTATCCAGTCCTAATTGTTATTTTCCTTGCTCATCTTCTAGTGTTTCTTATGAACTGACTTCCACTCTTTTCTTTGTCTGGGTCTGTGTGAGGGTTTTGGGTTTTTTTCATCCTTTCTCAATAGTTTTCAGTCCCTCTTTCCTTTACTGGGATCTTCAAACGTGTCTCTCTTCCTCCACTCTCTTTTTAAAGTCTATCTTTCTGTCTTGTTTCTCCCAGCACCTCGATGTCTGTTCTCTCTTTGCCTTCATCACCCTAACACCTTCCCATTTCCCAACTCTTCATCCCACCTCAATCTTTTCTGGCCCTCGGACCTAGGCTCCCCATTCTCTGACTAACCAGAGACAAGTCCCAGCCCCGGTTCATGCTTGTTTCCAGTGTCCTGGCATCCCTTGGTGGCTTCTGCTGCAGGTCTGTTCTCACCTCTGTGTTGAATTGCACAGCAGGATCCTTTGTCTCTGCCCGGCAGGAAGTGCTTTGGGGAGAGCACAGTGTGCAGCACTGACATCAGGAAGAGTTTTGTATTACCATCAATGCTCATGATACCATTAGACCTCTTGGACAAGGGCTCATTGTGAGTGGAGACCTCTTCTCTAACTTACTCTCCTCTCCATAACCCTTGGTCCTCTTGATCTCTTCTGTAGGTGGAGGTGTAGCAGAACTTGAATACTTCTCTCCATGGTGGAAACTGCAGTGTAAGATAGAAATGGGAAGCACTTATGGCACCACTCCAGGGGATGGGCATATCTCTACCCCAGCATCGCCCTGTCCAGGACCCTCAGTCTCCATGGATTCCACACATTCGGGTGCCCCCACCTCCTGCAGCTGATGGCTGGAGAAAAAGGAGTGCTGTTCTTTGAGCAGGTGGTAGCAAAAGGTTAACCACTCCTGGTCTTTTCTATATGTGCTGTCAGTGCTGCAGAGATGCTTTGCTGGTAATGTCATCACCAGTCCATGTGAGCAGAGACACTGTAAGTCAAGACAGTGCAGAGGAGGGTGTAAATTCCTAATAATTTTGATAGCATTTGTTGTCACGTACATTGAAAAGTGTGATATTAGTATGGTACTGTTGTATTGTCTGTCGTAAATGTATGCTGTAGAGCAGCCCGGAGCCCTGCTTGCAGGGGAGAGAGGAAAGCCCTTTGTTCCAGGCAAGCCACCGACTGTAGACAGTCTTTGAAAATGTGACATTTTCAAAGCAAAATAAAGCTGTTACGTACATGGACACAGGGATGGCAAGAAGCATTTTCCAGATACAGAGTCACTGCATTTCCACATGCCTTACCTCTGCTACAGAGCACAGGATATTCTAGCTGTTCAAACAAAACATTACTCTGTTTTCTTTAATACAGGCAAACTAAAATGTTCCTGCTGTCTGTTTTACAGAAAAACTGTAAGCCTTTTGCCTGACATTTTTCTAAACAAGACTAGGCCAATATGGTTTTTGTAGAATGATGACCAGGCAGTTTGGGGTGTTATAAAGAAGAAAACCAGAATATCTGAACAGGCAGTACAGGACAAGATTAATAATTGGTGGAGTTTGTAGTGCATAGGATATATGTACAGATGGAAAATTGTCAGAAATGTTGAGGACATGTAAACTTATGTATTTCTTTTTTTGTTCAAAGTTTTTTATTGATTTTATTAATCGCCATAGGAGCAGCTACATTGAAATTAATCTTTATTTGCATCTTTAAGAATAAGAAAAATATTTTTAAATCACTATGCAGAAAATAATAGAATGTTTACAAAACAAATATACATTTTTACTTGGAATAACAATGAATAGATGCAGTAACAGCTGTATTGCATATTGAGATTTCCTTTTATTGTATCTGTAAGATACAATCAAAAATTAAAATACTGAAAATGCAAAGTATCAGTGCTGTTTGGTTCTAAACAAAAAGGAATTTTACGTTAATAGGATACAGAATAGTTGTGAATAGAAACCTTAACCTATAAGGCAGGTTCAGCAGAAGCTCACGTTTCTAAAAAGAACAATTGAAACAACAATATTATGTCTTTTATATTGAGATTAGCACAGCTCATTCGTAATAACCAAAAGTGAGGTTGGCTTGCAAGATGTTAGATGTTAGGCAATAGAATTGCCTAATAGCAGAATTTTTACACAGTAGCTTCCACTAGTTTGAGAGCCTTCTGAAGGACCCAAATGCAACAGCAATAATGCCATATAACGTTATGCTAAAACTTTTCACTTAATATTTAGAGGCTATATTTCAAATAGGAGTTGCATTTCAGGCTTGGAGAAATGCCTGCAAGTTTTCATTCTTTCCCACCTCCTCTCATCTCTACATGTCTGAAGGTAAGAGTTTGAAACTTAAACTAAGGAGAGAGTTGAGTCAACAGGGAACTGTAAAGATAGCCACTGTTATTGTTTGGTCTTGCAGTCTGTAGCGTGGCACTACCTCCAGGCACCTCGAATATATGATTATTTAAACGCACAACTCAATATAGAAGCAATTCTGTTACAGCTATCATGTGTAATTACACTGACTGAATGTGTTTGTGTGTAGCTGTGTATGTCTATATATGCACATTTTTTTTGTTAATTTGGTTTTGTGTTGATTTTTGTTCACATCAAAAAATTGATCTTGACAGGCTGATGTGTGTCTGTAGACAACCCCAAATATAGGTCAAAATTATGAATGAGATATCTCCCAGTTGGTGCTACTGTGGAAATTTTAGTTGCAGTACTGTGCTTTAGAACTGACTACTAACGTGTAGCTTTTGGTAATTTCGTTCATATTTGTGAACTTTTTTGTGTTAAGTTAAATTTAACCTTCTTAGGTGTCTTATGTTCTCATAACAAAATAAAGTTTTGGATCATCCAATGCTATCAGGTAGAATGTAGCAATATTACTATCAAGGATGACGGTGATGGGTGAATTTTGGATAGGTCTTTTAACAGATCTCTATGACTAGTTGTTAGGTCTTAGTTTGGATGAAACTATTTGATGTTTTCACTGAGGCTAGAATAGGTATAAGATTATTTAAATGAGCTTTAAAGCCTTAATTCATCTGGCAAACTGCTGTAGGGTACTAGAAAACGTTAAGGGGAAGAGGAGAGGAAATTCTGAAAGCAATTAGAGAAACCTTTTGACAGCTCTTTTCAGCAGATAAAAAGCCATCTTGCAAGAAAGAATCTCCTGGCATTAGTTTCAGTGTCTTGTGGACAGTTGTGCCATCAATATGCAAATGTAGGATGTAGAGGAGAGCATGTGGAGATACTTGTGGATTATTCAAAATTAAAACAAAATTACCAGACTATAAATAAGATTTTTCCTTCAAATCTAGCAGTCAAACTTTTTTGAAATTGTTCGATATTTTACTTTGAAATCCAGTTTCTTGAGCAATCAACCCTGTGATCTGAATTCTTCCATATGCATATTCATGTGTGTGTTTACATATTTGCTTGTTTATTGCATCTGGTACTTCAGTAATGTGTAATTTCTATTTCTTCCTTTTGTCTGGAGGCCTCTCATATTACATTTAGATTGTATCCTTTATCATCCCAAATTGACATTTATGCTTTTACTGCTATTGTTTGCCTAGCTCCTCTCTGGTATGGATCAACAATTTGTTTTAATCTATGTCACTTCTCTTATCTCCCTGTACACAGAGATGCAGTCATTTTGCACTAGCGTACGCCTACCGAGATTGTGTTAGCAACAGTGCGGTGGCTGCCCCCTCCCCTCCCTGAAATGCCAGGGATTCTTAATTGCTTTTCCAGTTCGTTTATAAGAATGCAGAGACAACACTATGTGCGAGACCAGTTTTGACAAAAGTAATGGTATGCCAATGCCTATGAATAAATAAATCCGATTTACATAGAGGAATACTGTGGCAATAGAAAGCAAGTCACAGAATGGAAGCAAATGATGGTTTAAAGACATTATTCCTTATTCTTAGCAGGGAGCAGAGTAAAGTCCAGAGTGCTGTAGAGCACAGGCTGCTTTACAGGTATAGTTGTCTTTGTAAACAATGTGGGTTTTTTTAATTTTCTCAAATGACTAGCTTGAAAACTTTGAGGTATAAAAGAGAATTAAACAAGAAATGTTTGGATTTCCAGAGGCCTCCGGAAGATGTTATGCTTCCTGTGGATTTTTTGCTTTCTAATAATCATTTTAACAGTTTGCATTCAATTCCTTCCCTAAATCTGTTCAGTTAAAAGCTGCCATGTGAAATAGTTTAGTAGGTAAGAAATACTAGTATAATCTGGGTGTAGTGACAGATTTGGAGCTAAAAGCAAAGGGTTGAAACGAGTCAGCTTTACGTACTGAGTAATGAATATCTCTCTGCTGGAAAGAAGAAATAATGAGAGCAATCAGAATAGCCTAGCAGAGAGCAGGCATGGAAAAAGGGTTCTGCAATACTCGATAGATCAATTTTGGTATGAAGGCTGATAATGGGAACCTAATAAAATAATCAGAGGTGAGCAAGGACGTAGAAGCAAGATAGCTAGGGCACCTGTCTGCTTCTTTTTCTGTGTCTATAGACCAATGCCCATGACCCACTACGCAGCCTTCAAGTGCCTCGGTGACCCTTCTGTTTTGCTTGGGGTAAATTTCATGCACCACGAGTTCAGCATTTGTTACAAACTATGATGGTGACGCACAATGCCTTCTCAGGAGGAACACACGCTGCACCCTACGGAAGAACATGGTCTGGAAGGAAAATGTTGTTTGCATTTATGTACATCCCAGGATAAATACCAACTGATTTGTAGACGATAATCACCGGCTTGGTAGGAAGCAGTACTGATGAACATGTTTAGGAGAGAAAACCTCCGTGTCAAAATTTGATAGAGAAATAAGAGAAATGTCATAAGGAAGTGCAATGTACATTGAAACTGTTTATTGCATTACTTGGTAATAGCAGCAATATATGTGTATCTACGTATACATGAAGACAAACAAAGATAATAATCACCTGCCTTGTTCAGGTCTGGAAGCTCTACCTTCATGAAACATCAAAGCAAGTGAATACATTTTGTGCGTTTCTCCCAGCAGTGTCCTTGTCAGTGACAGCGTTTCTCACTTCTATTTCTTTCCCTTATTTTTTTCTTCTCTCACATAACGGTTATTGTTTTCTTCAGTTCAAGAAAATAAATACAGTTTTGGAGAGTGCATCATGTTTGTAAAGAAAAATAAAAAGGAAATAGATTTTCCTTTTTCAGAGGTCTCCTGTTCTGTGGGATGGAAGTGAAAGCAGCCCAGCAGTATGCCTGCGCAAGCCTGACAGTGACAGTGCCAGATAGATAATTCAGGGACTACAAATAAATGATGAGCTATTTCTAGCTTTTATGAATCATGAGATTTTTTTTTTCTACATCCCCATAAAAACTGAGGCAGACAGCATGCCTGTCTCTTACAGTCTTATCAAATGTGAATAAACAATGCCTGTAGCACTGTAGCTCTTTAATTTATGATCTAGAGAAGCCTTATTCTGTTTTTATTATGCAATGTCTCCTTGACCAGCAGCTTTGTTTGTGGTTGCACTGGGCTTCTAATTGCTTGGAGTGAGAAAATCAGACGTGTAAACTAATAATATCTGAAACACAAATGTGTTATAGTTGCATCTGAATTGGTTAGTGTCTTGTGAATTACCAAAAAATGAGAGCAGAAGAGTATTGCCTCTTTCACTGAAGAATTATGAAGTGTTAGAAAATTGAAGACAATGTATTATTATGTATCACTTATGACAGTAATGTAAGTCCTTAGACTGTGCCTAAGCAATGCCTTTGTTTTCATTTTGCTCTGTTGATGCTGCAGTTCATTTGAGCAGCATATACCATTGACTGGCTTGAGTCACAAGTGAAAGGAATAATATATATAATGCAAAGTAGTTGGATTGAACAGGAAGCTCTAACTTCATTTATGCAGTTTATGTCCAGCCATAAACTGTGCTTATATGGGCACAGGACTCCTCCATTTGGAGCTGGGGATACCTCAGTCCCTTTGACAAGTTAGGGACCTTTTGGGGTGAACCAGAGGGACACTGAAGTACCAGATGTCTGCCACTTGTAGAGCTTGGAGTGCCCCAGCCTGGCCTCTCACCTCCCTGCTGGGCACTGGTTCTTGACTATGCTGCCCGCATTGGAAAAGCCACAGGAGTGATAGGTGCTGCACAGCCACACATTCCAAGATATGTTGCTGCTGAACCATCTGCAGAGACATTCAGTTCAGTATCATCCAGCCAGGAATCTGATCTCTGCACAGTAGGTGTGTGTGCAACATTTTTTAAACAGCTCTGCATGCATACAAAATATACTGGGCTTGATCAATGGATCTAACCATTACTGTGACCTGGGTTTTGGGTTTCCCGTGTAATTGGTTGATATATGCCAGTAGAGAAATATGTTGCTGTGTCTGTTTTGGCAGTGTAGGCGATCTCACAACAGAAATGCTGGGCCATGACTGCTAAAAGAACGCATGTTCTTCTAAGAAATAGCAGTGTACCTGCTTATTGTCAGGTCTGAAACAGATGATTGTATTCATGGCTTCCTGCTGTGTCTGGGGAGTCAATCACAAGCCACCTTTTGGCTACCTGAGCCTTTGGGTAAGTTCCTTTATTAGTCCAAGACATATCACTTCACTAAGCCAAATTCTCTGCTTGACACCTGATGGTGTCATTACAGTAAGCTCCTGTTCTCAACCAGCACAGTCAGATATGCACACGTCTCACTAAAACACTGGGATAAGGATTCACTGGAAGAGATTACTGACTGACTTTTAAATACTGACTTCACTCAGCTGAGACTTGAGAGTCAAAAATGTGTGTCTGCACATCTTGTAGTTTTTCCGGTTCTTAGTTCTCTAACAAAATCAGTGAAATTTCTTACCTAAGTCCACATTATATAGATAAAGAGAACAAATTTTCAGGGGCATAGTCAATAATAAAGTGATGGGTTTGTGTTCACTAATACACAGATGCAAACGCAGAGAGCTCTAGGAGATTTTGGGAACACATTTGGCACCATGACCCTAGATACCAGCAGCCTGTGCCAGCCAGGGGTGTGCATTAAGGTCCTCAGTAGTTCTGAGTTTCCTCCGCTCCCAGTGAACACAGATCAGCTCTGTCTGCAGCAGAGGATGCTGTGAGATTCGCATTATAAATGCTAATCTAAGTTTACAGAGAACAGTTGTTTTAAATCTTTTTGCTCTTTTCACAATACCAAGCATGAATGAGGCAGGATGGATGTAGAATAGCACATAACACTTTCCACACAATGTGAGTGAATAATGCGGCATTTCCTAACTTGGCATATTCGTGCATGTTAAGGCAAGGTATGTCGTAAGTCAGCCGATGATTGTCTTTTATTTCTGTTATAAGGATGCAGCATGCAATCACTTGATGTCAGAGCTTAGCAGATATGCTGCGTTTTTATTTTCTTCCACTGTTATGCATTTAGAATGTTATCCTGGAATATCTGCTATATTACCGTTATTTTCATTGGTCTGGTTACAAAAATTCATCCCTCCACACCTTTTTCTTCTTGGAGCTCATTTAGGTAGTTTATAATCAATAGTTAATAGAAGAATTTCAAGTTGCTCTTGCATTTGTCAACACTGAATTGTGTCTCCTATCCCAACACCTGTTACACAGCTTTATTTCCTTTTGAAGGACCATTTAGTATATTGTATTTAACAATTTTTAAAAAAATATTATAACTTTTAGGCTTAGCAAGATTTGTTCCCTAGATATCTTCTCAATTTTCAAGACCTTCTTTGTTAAATATTCTCTACTAGACTTTTTTCATTTCATAAACATTTTCCAAATAATTAAAATATTCAATTCACTGTCCAATTATTATCTTTTTCTTTAACAGCCATCTATTCCTATCAAAAATTCCTGATCTACATGTTCAAATCTAATTTTAGTTGGCATTACAACTCCTGTATTGATACAGAAGAGTTCCTTGATCTCCAAAATTCCCACTTTTTCATTTTTTATATGCTAATGCATGTAAGATATCTCTGCACTATGATATTATAGCTGGTTTTAATTATGCAGTCCTTAATTCTTACTCTTTGAGGAGCTTAGCCATCTTGTTCTCAAACTCGCTCAATATTCTCATTTTACGAATGTGTAGGCCCTTTGACAGGCTTCTTAAATTGTCAGTGGTGTGCCAGCTATGTTGTGTGCTCTAGCTTAGTTTTTAATGTACCTTGAATTCCTGTCATTTGAGTGCTATTTAAAAAAAATAAAAATTGTTGTATTCTGAATCTTAGCATTTGGGAATTAAATTAATATAATACCTAATATTTTCTGGAAGTGTTAGCATTCAGAATGCGTAAATAACTGCATCTAGTGTCTTTCTTGTTTCCCTATCCGTATGTTAAGGGAGAAGGAACATTTGAGCAAGTCACTGAAGTTAGCGAATGCAGCTGTCGCATTACTTGATCATGATGTTGTTTCCTTGTGTTTGTATCCATTGGCTTGCTCATGTCTGTCAAGTATACAAATTTACAAACCCCGTATTTCTTGGCCTTCTAATACAAAACCTGATTTGGAACCTGGAGTTCCTGCTAGATTTATTTTTCATAATATTTAACCTGATTTATTTGTGACGTGGAACAATCTCATGGTGTTCCTTGCATGTTTGACCTGTCATTTAGAAATGCTGTATCACCAGCACAAACAAAATCTGCTATTAACTCTGGGACCATGAAATATTTCTGTTGTTCAGGTCTACAATTTCTTCTCATAATGAAACAATGGCAGTGACAAACAAGAGAAGAGATTGCATTCTCAGTTTGACACCGGCAACTGTGTTAGACTCTTTGCTTAAGTTTGCATTTTGTTTAACCTTAGAAAAGCCATACCTTGAAATACAGTTTGGTAAATTTAATTATTTTTGCTTGCTTCCTGTAATATTTCAAGATACGTGAAAATGAATCACAATGGGGGTTATATGCTTTCCTAAAATCTATGAAGTTTATAATGGGTAGATATTGCTTTGTTGTGTTACACCATTTATTATCCTCTGTTTTTACCATAAGTCCTTCTATTTCTTTCATTTTTTTTTTAGGAGCTTGAATTATTTTATTTAAAACTTACTTTGTTTCCTTCATCACAATTATAATTTATCTTCTTCTGCTTGTTGAGAAGTTGGGATTGTAAACAGATTTACACCACCCATTTTGGGTGACACAGGAACACACAGAGCGTGCTGAAATACAACCCCACTTAGGGAATGCCGTGTGTTATTGAATACAGCTCAGAAAACTCAAATGGCAGTAAAACACTCTGCTAACAGCCATGCTTTCAGCAGTGCAGAATTTGACGGTAAGTTTTGCTTTCAAACCAGTGCCCCTTCGGCCCCAACCCACCTGCCCCTCGCACCGTGCCCCCTTCACAGAGCAACAGACGTCTCGGGCCACCTGCGAGATGGGGGAGGCTCCTTTCAGATGGGAGATGGGGCAGTTCCTGGCTGCTGCCTGCATTTCCCTGCCACAAAGGCTGACCCCATCCCTGCTCAGCAGCGACAGGGCCACAGAAGGGCAGGATGCTCCAAGCAGAGATGCACACATGGGACAGGGAATGCTGGAAGGGAAAGACTTAGGGGTAAGGGAGGGAGGCATGACACACTGGGTTTGCAGAATACTGCAGTGAGAGAAGTCCCAAACAGTCCTTATAGCTACCATGAACTTAATGTGAAATAATGCCTTTAAGGAAAAATACAAGATTCATATGTGTACTATATATAGGCATGTAACTTCTGGAGAGAAGAGGGAAGGAGAAATACATTTTTACCGTAGGAAATTTTTTGTATATAATGTCATACAAACAAAAAACTGGAAGGAATTTTCTAGCCTGCGGAGCAGAGCTCTCCCTGATGGGAACACATGCCTCTGGATGGGGAGCACAGGTTACACACCAGGAAAGGAGGAAACGAAGGAAACGTTGTTAATCCTCAGCAGAACCATACAGTCATGATCAAGTAAAATATTGTAGGCATATACAGTATTCATATTTTGCCCCATCAATGCAGTTTTTGCATTCAACCCTCAAGAAAATTTCTTTTACTATCCAATTAGTTTTTATTTCTAGTGAAGATTCGTAATATTAATTACCAACATAAAAACAAAGATGCAGTGCACTGAAACAAATGGATGCATTTTTATGCTTAGATTAAAACATTACTTGTGATTCTTTACAGTGAAATCTCCTTGCTGTCACAGTGGTGTTAACAGGGTTATAAACTTTTAAGTTCTTAAAAGGAAACAAAAAAGTATATTATCTTCTAGCTATGGTGTAATCTACCATTAGTTACCAAAATATTGCTGCATTTATACTGTATCATGTACTTATCAAACATCTACATGACTCCTTAACTATTTCCAAAACAAAAGAGTCATTATTTACCCACTGTGAAAATAGCCTTGTGTTAGTGGTATTAGAAATCATTAGCTCTATTAAGTCTGTTATCAGCTATGCTAGCAGCTGGAAATATCCTGCAGCTCAGGAGGGCTCCAAAACGTTCCCCAGTCATTATATTCTAGATCACTTTGTTTTCTTGTACGGTGAAAACAGATTATAATCACATTCAGCCACAGGCAAAAATAGAAGCTGACAACACTGGTAGAAAAAGATTTATGAAACTTTTCATTGCTTGGGGCAGTATTTTGTAACAAGATAACAGTGTTGTCCCTTAGATAGGAGCATGAGTGAACAGTTCAGCTATGTCTTTCTATCATCTTGGTGCACTGTGTCTCAAAATGACACAGTTATCACACCATAAATACAGCCCAAAGCATTACAGATGTCTATAAGCAGGATCCATATGAATTGTTAATGCATAAAGAGGAGACAGATCTGTTTATGTTAGCTTAGGAAATAGCAATCTATTTTTTGAACAGTATAGAATATATAGAAGTATCAATTTTGTCTTGTCATTTCTTGCTTTGAATGATTGACTCTGAAGGTGGTATCTTTAAGTGTTGGGGTTAAAATAATTCCTTTATCAGTCTTTGCAGTGGGTGAGGTTGACCCTTCAAACAGTATGTCTAAGTGGCAGGATTAAACATAATTTCCTTAACATGGCTTAAGATCATGAGCTTGTTTTCTTACTCAGCAGAAACATATTTTGCAAAAACTACTCCTTCCTGAGAAATAAAAATAATTTATTCTGGCAAAAACTATAGCATTGAAAGAATAATGATGTGTCCATGAAAGTATCTTTTTAATTTACTGTTCTACAGGTGTATAGCTATTGGCTCCCTATTTTTCAAATCCTCTGAAAAAGTACTGAGGTTTAAGAAGTGTATGTCATAGGACTTCCCAGTAATATCTCTGGATTTGGAAACAAGATACTGTTGGTAGGACTAAGGGAAAAGGTGTACATTAGACAAGCTGCTGCCCTTTTCTAGCGTTAAAGAAAGACGGGTCTGTATTTGTAAGTAATTACAGGTATAGCTGTGTCTACAGTATGTGATATTGCTCTATGTGATATAGCTATATAGATACACCTACAGCGTGTAGTACAGTTCACTCTGTTCAATACCGCATTCCTCCTGCCTACACAGTTCCCTTGGCCTGCCCTTGACAGCTCTCCTGGTTGTTTCCCTCTCTTAATTTACGCTGAATCTTGCCTGTAGAGAAATGCAAACGGTCTTGGAGGAGCTCTGCACCTTTACCTTTTCTTCCTTTTTCACCCTGCCCGCTCTGCTCTACAGGTTCCCCGTCCCCTTGTAGCCCCCTCTCACCTGAGAAGGGTGCAGCGTTTGGCACCTTGGGGAGGCAGCTCCTCCGTTGCCTTCACCACCCCACTCCTCTCCTCCTCCTCCCATCAACATTCCCACTAACTCCTCTTTCCTCCCTGTTGCCCCTGTGGCTCTGGGCCGTGGGGTGGGCACTGTCTCAAGCCAGGGGGGTACACCTGTACTCTGCCCCAGCAGCCCAGTTCCTGCTGCTCGGCACAGCAGCGCTGCTGGGAGCCCAGCTCAGGGCCAGCAGGACTCATCTGCTTCACCTGCTCAGCGTTTGCTCCTGAGCAGCTGGGGATCATTTCTGTATGTCAGGGATCACTTTTGTATGTCAGGGAGTTGTCCTGTGTGTTCCTGAATACCCAGTACCTGCATATGCCCAGATAACTGTGTGTGCCTAATAAATTGTTAATGTGATATGTATAAATTCCATCACTTGAGAAATTCTACTTTGTCCACGCTTCCTTTTTCGTTGATCGTCTTGGGTAAATTGGTATAGGACCAATTCAAGCTGAATCTGTAACTCTCCCTGCTGTTCATGGGAAGAGCTGAAATCTGCATCATTTGAGTTCCTGTCTAGAGCATCATCTGAAGTATTTATAACTAAGGCTCTAAAAATGTTACAAAGATAGTAGCATGCCATTTCTTTTTATGCAAAACCCACTTTGGTGTGACTTATCTGGAGCAGCAGGAAAGGCTAAAGTGTTTATTTTGCCAGCTGACTCAAGTGAACAAATAGTTGCAGAAAGATTGGAGTGGGAATTGTTACATTTTATATGATGAATCAGGTTTTGAAACAGGCTGAGACTAACTCGATGCTACGCAGGAACGTCAGAATTCCTGCCAGTTATGCCTGATATTTGAATCTTATGCAAGAATTGGAGTAACAATTTTAAGCAGAATTATTTGATTAGGAAAAAACCTGTTGTGTCTTTCTACTTTCAGCTGTAAAGATACTCCACACACATGGGGAAATGTGGGAAAGAAGAGGATAGCATTTAGGGAGGAAAATACTTAGCAGTTTTTTATCTAACTGGAAAGTAAGATTGTACGAAATTAAAATGAAGTATCCTATTTTGCGTTTCTTGTCACCAAAAAATTATGGACATATATGTTATTTGAAAAAGTTTCTCAAACGTATAGAACAAGGTGTGCCAGTGAGTGGGAATTTCGTATTTCAGCAGATGCTACAGGAAGGTTTTTTTTGTTGTAGACATGTTTATAGATACTGTCTTTAAAGAACACAAATCATACTTGTCACTAATTATGCATTTCAGCAGTGGAATTATAAGTCCTTTGTGATGCTGTGAGTGAGAGATGGTTTGTTGTTTGGGTTTTTTTAATAGGAGTTTAAGATGGATTATCTTGGAGCACAGATTGCAAGAGATGATGAGCTGAGGGTAAATCTCCTGAACTATTGCAGAGATGGCAGGACAAGAAAAGAAATAAAAGCTACAAAAAGAAAGTAGGAAAAAAATCACAAGCTAAGGATAGTAGGTAGCAGAAAGAGAGGGATGAGAAGGAATGGAGCAATGGTATTTAATGATGAGTTTTTCAGACACCCTCAGAGCTCTGGCACTATGAACCAGTCTGTTAGAGCAGGGTGGTGCTATAATTGCCTGTGCTGTTTCACTCTGTAAATGCATTGCACCAAAGTGCTGTCCTCTTCCATTTCTTATTCCTTTTCCTTCTCTTTTCTACCTCTGAAAGGCTTTCCATGCCACTAACATCGTATAGTTCCTTTTTCTTTCCAGTAGCACCTGCACCATCGCAACCACAAAAGTGGAATATCCCTTCCTAACCATTGGTGGTTGTCCGCTGTGCAGATGGACAATGTTCATGTTCAGCACGTCCATGGTACCTGCTCCTGAGAAGATCTCAGGCTGCTCATGAAACTTTCCTGTATTTACCAACCCAGTGCCCCTTGGGGTCTGCACTGTGCTTTCCTATCTGATAAACAAGGAATCTGAAGCAGGGGCACAGGGTGATTCAGTGACTCAGACACCATCCTCACCACTAGATTCCATGCTCAGCTAAGGGCTTATTCAGTGTGTGAGAGACAACAAGTGCAAATAACATCTTTCCTTGAGTTTTAAGCTAATTCTGTATTAGTTTGGCACAGCAGCACAAAGTTGCCCAGTGGCTGAGGCGGCTACCGTCTAACGTTGTGGCTCCAAAGGACAATAAAGTCATGACACCTTTTTGCCAAAAGCAGAGGGTTTGCAGCTTGCACCAGCTACACGGTGATACCCAGAGTATATCCACGTTACTCTTACACATGAGTCTGTGTCACTTGCTCCTAAATTTGACTCTGAGGCTGCTTTAGCAGCAGGTTCCCTCTGTTCAGAGGGTATTTTGCTGCCAAAAAGTACTTTTAATGAGAGGACCAGCTGTTTTCCCTCAGGACCAAGCTTCCACTTGCTCCTTAGTTTGCTTCTTAATTGTCTTATCACTGATGAATAATTTAATATTTTTTCTTGAGTATTTCATACATTTAGAGTTTTGTGGAGTCTCAGTTAATAAAAAGACAATGTACAGCAATGGGGAGTTAGTTCTCTTCCCCTCCCTTCATGGCACAGCTTGCCGTATTTCCCTGAGCTTGTATCAAACAATATGCAAGTAAATTGAAACAGTGAAACCGTATCAAGATGTCTATCAGAATCCTACACAGATGTGTAGTTTGGGTTTTATTCCAGACTATATTTTTATGATGCAGAAAATATGCATGGTACAGTCTTTAAGCTTTAATGATGATTGACTTGCATGCCCCATAGAGGGTAGCTTTTCCTCTTACATTTCTGTTAAAATGTACTAATTAGATATTAGCTTAAAAATGTAATCCTCTCCAATGGGTAGGACTTGTGTTATGGATCTTTTGGAAAATCGATGATCAGCTGTGGGGTTTTTGTTTGATATTTTTTTTTGTTGGTTTTTAACAGCTAGCTAAAAAGTCAGGCAGAACGATATTGCATTTCTAGATCTTTATCCAATGTAGAAGTTGCCCCATTTGTTTCTGCTTACTCTAATACATTATTCAAATATTCTGCATGGAAAAAAAACCCCAAACCAAACGTGTCTGAAATAATAGTTAAATATGGGTTACTTTCTGTTAGCACCCACTGGAATTAGATTTCATGTGTTTTAATTTGTTATGACTGAAGGAACGTATGTGCCAGATGAGGAGGGCCTGTTGTAAGAAAAAGAGCAGGGTGAAACCAGGGAACTAGGGTTCGGCCACACTATGTAATATTTTTAATAATTCATGGCCTCCCCTTCTAGTGGGGACATGAGAGATGGAAGCAATGACTGGTCTATGAGACTGCTTCAAAGCAAGTGGATGGTGGGGACTCTTGATCCAGGTGCATCAAACTAAATCTAGTCCAAATTTACTGCCCCACACTGTCCAAACAGCACATAGTGTAGAAGAGGGTTCTAGGACCTCATCTCATCTACAAAAAAATACAAAAAATTCTGTTTGTATTGTGCCAAATTATTTGCTGATCTGCATATAACCTATACATATAACACAATCATTATGAAGCTTCCTATGTAGATAACTACTATCATGTTACTTTAAGAGCTCATAGGACGTATTTGGTTGACATAGCGCTGAGGGATCTGGTGTAGTTGGGAACTGTCAATGTTAGGCTAATGGTTGGACTAGATGATCTTCAAGATCTTTTCCAACCTAGACGATTCTGTGATTCTGTATTTATTTAGTGTCTTTTTCCCTTCGTTTCTGCTGACTTTACTTGCCTCCATGTCTCCAAGCAGAATTCTTTGACTGACTTCAGAATCCTCATCTACTTTTCTCCTCTGTCATGATTTCACAAATCAACTTCAGTGTCAAAAAGTTTTGCCCCTTTGTCTGTGGGTTTTCTGAAATTAATCTATCATATTATGGCTTTAACTGCTGTGAACTTTTTCTGTCTAAGGGATTCCAGCAATCCACACACATTTTAAAGCAGAGATTTCAAACATAGGTTTTGATTACTTCTCATCGTTAGAAAGAGCTGTTAGCAATTTTTGCAGGGTGTCAGATGTTCATCCAAAGGTTTTAGCCAAACTGCAGTCTTGGTATTTAACTACACTATGACTTCAGTTGGATAAAATATTTGGGTCACCCTCTTTTTCCATCGTTAATGTCTTCTTTAATATTGCCACTATCATTATTGTGAATACAGCATTGCACCTGAGAGCAGTTTTCTCTCTTTCTTTTCACGGTACTAAACTCCATTTCGTACTGTAGTGGTCTCAGATATTCTGAAGGAAGAAACACTGTATAATTCAATTATCATAGCTACTTTTATACCTTAAATAGAAAATGGAATCTGTTCCCTCATTGCTCAATTAATACCACATTTCTATGGCTCTTTACTTGAATCTCTTCGCATCGCTGGTCTTCTCAGAAAAATAAAATCATAACCTTGAGACAAAGAAAGACGGGTAAAGATGATGTTGATCTTAATACCTGGGGTGAAACTGTGTTTCCAAAAATTTATGCTGTATAGATAATTGGTAGGACTGTGATATTCGCTCTCCCCTTGACACTGGGAACAAGAAGCATTGCCGAAAGACATTATAGTTCCCTGTGTTCTGCTTGTTCTGGTAATGTGGGAGCACTTCAGCGTTTGGCGTCTGCTAGTATGATTACACAGTCTCTTCAGGTTGTAAATTCGATTGCCTTCTCCATGCTGGAGAATTAAGAACAGTGCATATTTAAAGTGGCAGCCCAAAGCTTACAGTTGCATTGTAATTATGGTATCAGGCAGGCTGGGTAAACTGGGCAGAGGATGTCAGACAAGTGAGCAGCACGGTCCCAGGGGTTGAGTAGTGATGGTGTTTTCTTTTTCACTGATTGTAAGTCATTAGACAGGTGTATTTTATAAAAAGAAAAAAAAAAAAAAAAAAGAAAAAAGACCCGTAGCCTTGTTCTGAGAGCCTCTTCAAGCTCACATGTTAGAGAGTTGCACTGGGGTTTAACATCTTGATGAGGATTAAGTTTCTGCAAGATGCTGGTAATGCTATTTAGATAAGGCAACACTTGGTTTTCTCCAGCTTCAGTGGGCTACTTCTTTTCTTCTTTGCTAGAGAGTGTTTTTCTAGCTTGCAGTAAATTCATTCATGGTAACTGCAGCAGTAGTTAAGTATTTGATGTGGTATTATTGAGAGAATTGCTGGACAGCATAAACTCAGCGGGTGCCTCATCACGATGGTGTTAGGCAGTTAATTTTCCTGGTCTCCGAGCTGACCAAAAGCCAGCTGCAGTCTGAAAGCTGTTTCACTGCTGGCATGGAGCTGTGCCCGAGGCAGCACACCTTGCCCCTCAGGTGCTAGCAGGAACACAGCAGCGGGGTCGGGGCGGGGAGGTGGTTCCCAGTCCGGCGTTGTTGTTCCCCGCACTGGGCTGGCTTCAGCTCGGCTGTCTGGCAGCTCCACTCTGCCCCGCACTCGAACTCCTTTGATCCCTGGGCAGTGCCTGCTGGCATCCACTGGGGCTTGGCTTTTCCTTAGCTCTGCCACGTTGAGGGTCAAGGACAGTAGTTTGCCAGGCACCCACACAGCAACCGAGGCTGTAGGTGATCAGGACTGGGATCTCAGCCCCTGAAAGTCGGTCACATCAGACATCATATTTTGAGAAGTTCTAGCCCAACTGCAATACCCAGTGACAAAGACCAATCATTTTCACAGCTGAAATTCTCTTGTATTGATTTTCTGTTTTATCATGTGTGATTGTGGGGGTATGGCTGGTTTTCAGTTTGGGTTTCTTTCCCCTCACACACTAAAAACTCTAATTACAAACTTCTGTAAGAACTGCTGGCTTAATGTTGGCACATTTGCTGCTGATAAACCATGTGAGGGCTTTCATACATCACCTTATGATACCCTGTATTTTTACTCATTAAGACATGATTTCATCTTCTGAATAACAGAACCCATTGTTTATGGTAGCTGAAGTTAACATCTCTGGAACCTTGAAAAGTCAGGCAACTTCAACAGGACTTCTTATTTGAATGGTTTGTGACTTTCTTTTTTGACTGATACCAACCAATAAAGAATTCAAACCAAATTCCACTGCCTGTGGAAGAAATACCAGTCATGTAGTATTGCAACTTGCTGTACAGACAAATACTTCATAGAATCATAGAATATCAGGTTGGAAGGGACCCCAAGAATCATCTGGTCCACCTTTTCTTGGCAAAAGATTGGTCTAGACAAGATGGCTCAGCACCCTGTCCAGTGTTGGGGAATCCACCACTTCCCTGGGGAGATTGTCCAGTGGCTGATTGTTCTCATTGTGAAAAATTTTCCTCTTGTGTTCAATCGGAATCTCCCCACGAGATTTCCATTACCCCTTGACATTTCCATGTGACTCCTTGTAGAAAGGGAGTCTCCATCTTCTTTGTAGCCACCCTTTGAATACTGGAACACGGTGATGAGGTCTCCCCTAAGCCTTCTCTTCTCAAGGCTGAACAAACCCAGTTCTCTCAGACTTTCCTGCTGTTGCAGGCTTCCCAGTCCCTGATCAGCTTTGTGGCCCTTCTCTGGGCCCTCTCCAGCCTGTCCACATCTTCTTTTGTATAGCAGGGACCAGAACTGAACACAGTATTCCAGGTGTGGCCTGACAAGTGCTGAGAGAGTGGGATAACGACTTCTTTATCTCTGCTGGTGATGCCCTTGTTGGTGCAACCCAGCACCCCGTTGGCTTGCTTTGCTGCTGCAGCACGCTGCTCACTCATACTGAGCTTGTTGTCCACCAGGACTTGTTTCTTTCTTGTACTTATTTGTACCTTGCCTGCTTTTAAAAAGAGAAATAACCTAATGAAAAGTCTGATTCAATACAACATATACATTGCATTATATTTGCTTTTCTTTGCTACATAATTATACAACATTTCTCTTTCTTTTTCCATATACTCCACAAAAATTATTTTTACCTGTTCTACATGTTGGGAAACAGATGGTCCAGGTAGTAAATAACTGACTTACCAGGAGCTGTGAAATTGAATTGTCTCAGGAAGTTCCTCCAGGAACCTTGTATTTACTGGTATATGTCAGTAAGTCTTCATGTTAACAATTCTTATATATCAGTGTTTATTTCCACCATTTGATTATCAGGTTGTTCCGCCTAAAGGAAAAACTGTATTTAATTATTATTTTCATGCTTTCTTTGGGCTGAAGGGGTAATATTGTAAATATTTCTGAAAAAAATGCTCTAACCCTGAAAACCCATGAAGAGCGTTGTAGTAAGATAGAACTTTTTTTTTTTCCTTTTAAACAAGAAATCTAGTGTATTTTTGTTAATACTGCCATTGAACTGAAAAAATTCTAGAGTGGTGTGCAGTATGCATTATGGTGAATCATCCCAAGGCAGTCCTATAAGATGGAATAAGAAAAAAATTCAGCAGCTGACAGAAGTTAGTGCTGCTGGGAAGAGATGATAATACTGCCGAAGAAACAGAGAAATTACTTGATGCTGAAAACCATGCTCAATGTATTTAGTTTCATTAATAGTTCAACTGCCCAACTTCTCAGGGGTGAAACCTGACATTACACTCTTAGAACAACAGAAGGATTCAAAATCGTTACTCTGCTGATAGACCTTTCCTTCTTAAAGGATCTGAAGTACCCGGAAGGTTGATTTATTAAAAAGCTCACCTAGGCATTGCTGAGATCTCAGTCTCCTATTAGATCTTCTCTCTGACACAGTTACTTTCAGTAATTTGAGAGACTCTTTCTTTTATAATTTTTTAATGAGGTTAACAAAAGAAAAAAAGATAATTTTGGACAAAGTGTCATACATTCTGTGACATTTCTGAAATAATCAAGATAATGTATTTCATTAAAACACCTGTGACTAGCATTTCTTTTGCCCCCTTGGAAAACAGCTTTGTGTGCTAGCTGACTGAGTTATGTAAAATCCAAAGTACTGCTGTAATAGCTTCGGGGATGACTTCCTGTTGCACCTGACTCCAGTCTCGCAATGAATTGGAAATTACAGTACAATTATTCTTATGTCACTATGAAAATTTTCAGGCTCCCCCTTGGACTATCCAAGGAAACAGCAGTTTTCAAGCTGTACACCGATCAGAAGAATGTTATCAGGCTTACACTGCTGGCCTAAATATTTCTGCTCAGAAGTTTCTGTATGTTGTTCAGCAAAATGTATGTCTTCAGTTTCTCTTTGGTGTGATTCTCAGTGTATCAAACTGTGTAAGCTTTGGAGAGGATTTGTGTAAGCCTTCAGACAGGGTTCAACTCTTTCCCATTCTGCAGAACCAAGTCTGTAGAGCAACATTCAGCATTCTGCACTAAAATGTTCCATGGTAATGATGACAGTGATAATGAACTTCATTGTTTAGAAATATATATGTGTGCTTTTCTTTTTAGTTCTTCTTACACCAGTGCCGCCTTCAGACAAAAGTCATATATCTAAACTGAAGAATATAAATACACCCTTAGTCTCTCTGAAATACGTTTTACATCTATTTCATTATTGGAAAACTAAATTAAAAGGTTGATTGGAAAATACGTGAAATGCGTGGATTGTTTTGCAGTCGGAAAGAAGACTCTTCTTTAACCTCTCTGTGACTCATTTTTATGATATGTAGAAATGGAAATAGTATGCCTACCTTTATATATACACATACACATATAAAAGTACTGCAGGACACTGAGTCCACATAAAGCATTATTATTGAAGTGATGTGTTTTGCCATTCACTAGCCTTTATTTTATGCAGCCAGTGCACCTCATGCAGTGTGATAATGAATATTTAAGTGATGTATTTCAGCAAATATAATTAGTACATGGTATCTCAGATAATACTGTTACTGTAAAAGGGCAGTGGGTTTTTATTTTGTAGGGCAGTGGGTTTTAACCTTTTTGTAGGTGACCCTCACTTGAGAAAATTTGTTATATGACTGTAATCCCACAGGTTAGACTCCTGATGACAGGTCCTACTTCTTTGCCTTCTCTTTCCTGAGTATACACACCACTTCTTCACAACCAAACAACCCATCCAGCACAAAACCAAATCTGCCATTTCTTTGGCTCCGGCAATGCTGAGAACAAGCTAATATTCCTGCTCCAAGCAGGCTGATTCTGTCTAGATGCACTTGGAGGTCTGCACAGAGTGTCTCAGCACCTCTGGTTTCGGCAGCGTGACGGAGTAGCAGTCACTCTGTGTACACAGCAGCAACTCAGGTCTGGCAGAGTTAATTTGGTTGCTGCTGCTTCTGCCTCCCATGCGGTGAACTCCTGCCCCGAAGGCTGGGAGCTGCAGACACAAAGCATTCGACTGGTTCCTACAGCAGTAGTATCTGATTGCCTTGTAAGTGGTAAGGTAATTTACCTTCAGCACTCCTGCAAAGGATATGGATAAAGACGCTTATAGATAACAAGTGATTTGTCCACAATCGCTCAAGGGTTGGCTCAGTCAGAGTAGGATATAGAAACTATGACAAAGTCCTAGACCTTATCCATTAAACCACCTTTCCCCTTTTCTGTGATTATCTGGATATTGCGAGTAAACAATGGGGTATTTTTTGTTCCGTTTTTGTTGTTCCTTTTTTTTCCACAGCAACATTTAATTTTCTATTCTAATATTGTGCTGAGGAGATGGCTGCAGTGCACTGGCAGAGACTGATAAGTGACTTACAATTTTATACCATACGTTTACTGAATTTTCAGTTTGAAATGTACAGTCTGGGATGACAGCCAGTCATTCAACCTATTCTTGCCTCAAACACTGTAAAAACATGCAGACAAAAGAAGGAACACCTGGCAAATGTTTGGGGTTTACAACAAGAAAGAGAGTTAGTGATATCCATGGTTATGAGTGAGATAACTTGGTTCTTTACAGCATATGTTGAAAACATTTTCAGAACATTTAGATTCCATTTAAATATGGCCTTGCACAAAATAATGTAGAGAATTAAAGCAAACAAACAGAAGAACTGAAGCAGACATAGCATAAAACAGAGTCTATATTGCTGGGAAGGAACCCTGGTCCCACCCTGCCAAACTCAAATGAAGGCTGAAATCCCAGGGTGAAAGCTGGCTGTGGAGACAGCAGCTCCTTGTGACACTGTATTATAGTCCTGGGTGTTTCAATGCTTTCTTTTCTTCCTGACTCTGAGTAATGTGATCTGCCTTTGAAGATGAATTTAGCTTGGAAGGTGGCCCTGTGGTTCTGTGACAAACCTGTTACTCATTGTGATAGCAGATGATGTGGTTTCCTTGAGAAAACAGAGTGGTAGAGTTATTTGAATAAAGAACTAGGAATACTCAAGACTGGGTTTCTAATGCTGGCTAACAAGGATCTTCTGTGGGTTTACTTAATTTATTTTTGCTTTCAATACATCAGCTTCTTTATCTTTTTGTGTTCAGTATTTGTATTGTTTAGAAGTATAAGGAAATAGCTGCATCATTGTTCATTTCAGAAAAATAATATATGTGTGGTTTTTTTCTTTTAGTTCTTTTCTGAAAAGGATTGATGAGGAGGTGTTTATATGTCTCTAGCATTTAATCATGGAACAGAGGATAATTCAGCACAACTAAGATACAATCTACATTACTTTTTGATGTAGTATTGACAAAGAACTGGGATGCAGGGAAGTGATTGCTTTGCTTAGATTAGGGATGCTGCTGATTCTGCTTTGAATTTAATCTCTGAGGGGGAGATTAACTTGTTCTCCTCAGTTCGTTGTGTTGCTTGGATTTAGTGCCTGTGTTAAGTGAGTGTACCAAAGCCTTGGAAGAACTTTGAAAAATTATTTGACCGTGTTAAAGCAGATCTGAAGTTTCACTTCATATTCTAGGCAACATTTGAACTGCAAAAATAGCAGAGAAGTGATGTTTGGAAGTGTGTCCTCAGGAGCATGCAGCCGTCACTGGTGTACCTGTAAGGCTGTGACATCTAGTGGCTTTCCCTCATCCCCGAGGTTGCCAGGCTTGTGCCAGAATAAGACTGTTACGATGCATTGGCACAGGCTCCCGAAGGATCTGCAGTGGCTGCCCAGCACACAGCGCTTCCCACCGCACCCCTGCTTTCACCCTGCCTTGTGCCCGCCGGGGCAAGGGCCATGGGGTCGTACTTTGGGCTGCAGATCCTTTGCACTCTCTTGTGTATGCAAAAGAATGGAAGATCATAGTGACAGAGTTTTGCTCAGGGTTGGAATTTTGGTGGGGAGTTTTTGTTTGGTTTTAAGGAGACAAGTGTTATTTTGCATCTTGTTTTAGCTGAATTTTACCTCTGTGCTATCCTGATTTCTTGAGTTGTTTCACTGGTTAAAAGAATGAACAGAGCAAAACATTTTTTTTTTTTTTTTTGTTCCTTAGCATTTTGGTTCTGATTAAACCCAAATAAGTCAATTGGATAGCTTATGATTACTTCACAGATATGTAGATCACACTTTGTATTCTCAGATTACTTAATTAGAACACAATTTATCCTCACTCAGCTTCTAATTTGAAATGAGCATTGCTTGACTGGAGTAAGATCTCTTGAAGAATCGCATGTTGATTATACATGGTCATCAGGCCTGATTTTTCAGAAGTGCTAACCACAATCAATGTGTACTAAAATTCATTAGAATTAGGTATGTTTGTCTATTTGTGAATTTAAATCAGAAAGTAAAAAATAAAAAAAGCCAAAACATGGATGGTACCAGTATTTCAGCTTTCCAATACTCTGATTTTCATTGTGATTTTAAGTGACTTCTTAAATCCTAGATGTTTGAGATGGTATAGAGTATTCTGGTAAAACCCCAAATTCGTGTAATAATTGAGAAAAGGCGTAATTTCCTCAGTATTTTTCCCCAAACCAATACTGGTATCTGCTATATCAAAAATAAAATCTCTTTCCTGATGTAAAAAGCCAGATGTACTCCATCAAGGCACTTATTGTGTTTAAGCTTCCAAATAAAACCAATTTGCAGGAGGCTGCAGAGTGTGCCGTGTCGTAAGATACGTTGTGCCAGTCCTTTAGGCTGCTGATCTTTTATTATGGGACAAGTGATTTACTTTTCTGAACTTCAGAGCTCAGCAGATTTGCAGGTACTGCTGTTGAAGTTTTAATTTAGGCAAAGATGCTCATAAAGAAGTGCTCAGATGTTCAGATGTGAATCCAATTTTATATCCCTGGCAAGTTCAATAGTGCTCAGCTTCTGCTTTTGATTCATTTAAACAGGTTTATGAAGAAGCAGCATATTAAGCTTTTATCTCTCTCATATATACACATGAGTGTGTGTGCATGCTCCCTAGTTAGTACTTTTTATATATATAAGCTTTTATATGTTTTAATATAAACTATATAATATCTATATAATGTTGATATTGGTATTTGTTTTATTATTCTATATTAAATGCTACATTCATCTTCCACCAGATTTCTGAGGTTTTGCAGCTGCAGTATATATTCAGTTACTTCTTCACAGCTTATTTTGCACAGTACATTTTATTTACTGTGTGGGAACTGAGTCTTGAGGCAGATTAAATTAATTTGTGGTAACTTGCATTCAGTTCTTGCTTCCTTAATCTTAGAGAAATTCTGTTCATTCTTATTGATGTGCAGTTGGCTCGCTTTTAAGAACAGCCTCTATGATGTTGTGGTTGCAAGATTCAGAGTCTTTATTTAGCTGGCACTACTGTGTCTCTCAGAGCAAAACTTTTTGTTTATGTGGGTATGACTTTTCCATATTTATCCTCCAAAATGAAAAGTAAGTTGAGAAAATACGAAGCACATGAGTCTTCTGAAGTAATTTTTAACACAATGGCACACGTTTGTATTCTATCACACATAAATATCCACTTATTGAAATCCAAACATTCTTTGTTTAATGCCAGAACACAGACTAGGAGAGTAATTCCACTTAAGCTTCTATGCGTGTGGATATTGTCCAAACACATTTTCTTCCTGCTGTGTCTTACTCCACGTGCTGTTGGGGACTGGCACAGGACCTAGCGTAGATTAGACATTTGATGTTCTAGGAGGTTCAAATGGGGTTTTAAACATAAAATTTTCCGGGCTAAACAGTCTCTTTCAAGCTTAGGTAAAACATAGCCAAGGCAAGAACTGTGAGGAGAGCAGCACGTATGATGGTCCTAAAATTTAGGATGTGTTCATGAAAGGTGACTTTGTATTTAAAGCAGTTGACATTACCATAAGGTGAGCATTCAGGCAACAGACATTCAAAAAAGATAAAGAAATTTCTGTGTAGATTTAAAGCAACATGTGAAGGATGCAGAATTTGTTACAATTCACTTCTTAAAATTTCTTGTCACAGGGCAACTTCTACTTGCCTTGCGCAAGTCCCAGTAAACCTGTGTGTCTCTTATTCCTCAGACTGTGCTTCCCCAGGCCCACAGAAACACTTAAGAAAATTAATGATCTCTCTCCAAAAAACTCTGTTCTCTTTCTGTTCCCTGGTTGTATTGCTGTTAGGAGTACATGTTTTCACTGCTTTTCCCTTTCCCTGGGGCAGGTAGTTGGCAGAGCAATGCCAGGAGAGGAGCTGGTCCCAGGGGTGTTGCATAGAATTGTTTAGGTTGGAAAAGACCTTTGAGATCATTGAGTCCAACCATTAACCTAACACTGCCAAGTCCAACACTAAAGCACGTCCCTAAGCACCACACCTACACATGTAGGAAGAGCCCGGCTGGGTGCTCAGGACCAGGCAGGACATGGTCACCACTGCGGCTCAGGGTGTCATCCCAGCTTGCCCCTGATTGCCAGTGTTTGAGCTGCAATATCATGTGGTTTTCCCTATATAGAAGAAAAGAGGCTGGTTACTTCTCCTCTCTTGGGCAACTTAACGTGAGAGTCTAAAATATCCCTCTGATTATGGGAGGTGTTTTGATCAGAACTTTAGCATTCAAAAGCCTGAAATGATGCACTGATTTCAGTTCCTGGCTGTGTGGCCTGATTCTCAACTGTGGTTAACCCCCCTTGAACAGTTTGGTGTTTGGGGGGGATGGGGTGTGTTTGTTTGTTTTGGTTTTTTAATATTGGCCTTAATTAACTTCCAGTTAATTAATCAGTTCAGCAGTTATTTTATACTTCATTGTTTCATATAAAAATATATCAGTCTAGCTGCAAATGGTTTCCCCTTGTGATGTTTTCTTTTATTATTTGATTCATTAAGTACAGAATGTGCTTCAGTTTCTAAAAACAAACATACATCATTCTAATTATCATTTTGCTAATACTACTTTTTCTGATTATTGTTCACTAGAAAACTACAACTTGATATATAATGACTAAAGCATGCGGTTCATAACAGACAGTGTTTGTTTTCTTTAATCTCTTTTGCTATTTTTATTAGAAGTAAATTATTGCAACATGTGGAATTGCACTTAAACTTATTTACCATTCTGCATTTATGTTTAGAAAAGTGACTATGCTAGAATGATACCTGCTTATTCTATTTTCTTCTCATGTGCTTTTTGTTTTAATCCACTTGCCTTATTGATTAGAAAAAATTATTTTCATTATCAATGCAAACATGTCAGTACTCAAAGAATGAGAAAAGTTTATATCCTTCTTTATCTCTAAAAACATCATCTGTCATTTTTCAATGAAAGAGGCTGAAAGAGTAGCATAATTTTCAGATCTTGGTGTGTGTTTGTGGCATTGTTAAATAGCAAAAATACAGGCCAAATCCTGACCACATGGAAGAACATGAAAGATACCATCGTTGCATTGTTGCTCTCTTCTCATATTTGGAGTTTAATCTTCTTTCACTGGCACAAATACTGTTTGTTTCAAGCTGATTGGTAAAATAACAGTGAGTGAAAGCAGACTGAGATCTCCGATTAAGTTTATAGAGGCCTGAAGACCGTATTCTCAAAAGCTGTTTTTAATCCATTAAGGTTCATCTCCTTTAAGCCCCTGATGGAAACAGGGAGGAAAAAGCTCCTCTGGGTGGATGTACAGAATGGTCAAGTTAGACTGCTGCCTGGCTCCTCCACAGAGGAGCCTTTCTCTAGGGAGAATCCATGAAGAAGTATTTTTAAATCTAAATGTAGTCTTTGTGAACATCCCGACTGTGCAACCTCTAAACACTGGTTTATATCTCTGATCTCTAAAGTCACTGGTCTGTTTTAACCATGTTTTAATGCCTACAGGTCCAAAAGGCACGCAGGTTTAGTTTCCTGTTTGCAGGGTTTGGGTTTTTCTTCCAGGCAGTGGTCCCTTGAAAATGCCAAGAAGAAAAGTATCATCAACACACATTTGTGATTTATTTTTCTTTTCTATTTTAGGCCCTTCAAATCATCACAGCCAGTCAACGCTGAGGCCACCTCTCCCTCCTCCTCACAACCATTCACTGTCCCATCATCATTCCTCTGCCAACTCCCTCAACAGGAACTCGCTCACAAACCGCCGGAACCAGATCCACGCGCCCGCCCCGGCGCCCAACGACCTGGCCACCACCCCCGAGTCTGTGCAGCTCCAGGACAGCTGGGTGCTCAACAGCAACGTCCCACTCGAGACCAGGTGGGTCGCGTGGATGGACACCCCTAGGGGGATTCCACTGCACGATTCTCTGAAGTGCACAGAGAAAACCATTCGGCTCGTTAGGAGATGGGGTTTAGTTCACTTTGTGTCAATGATGGTTTTGGCTGGCTTCGGGAGTTAGTGGCATTTGAATACCCACTAGCCTCTGATTTGCTTTGCCTTGGAAGGTAGACAGGTGAACGTCTTGCTGTTCATATATCCCATTTTAAAGCCTTTTATTTGTTTGGACTATCCCTGCGTACACAACTCATGGTATAAGTACAGCACATTTTACTCACAGGCTCAGGGACAACTTACTTACAATTCATATTGACTGTGTTGCTGAAAAATTATACATTTTGCCTTTCCTGAAGTAACAAACAGAGGCTCATTTGAAATTATGCATTTTGGGAGACCTTGAGAAACAATCCCAGATTCAAGACTGACAGTACTATAATTTTAATTTATATTTCATCCAGCATGCAAGCTCATTTTAATCTCTTCTGTACGTGTTAACAGCTTGATGCCCGTGGGGCAACAGTTGCATGTAAATGAAAAGGTGCAGCACTTAGGCCTGACAGATAAATAAATAAATAAATGCCTGACATGCTGCCGTTCTAAATATTCTGGTTTGTTGTCATTTGGGGTATGGGATGTCAAACAATTTTAACTTGCGCTTTAAATAGCAGAGCTGGCAGAGCTGGTCTCCCAGAATTTAAAATTAGCCATTGTAGTGCTGAAAAAAGTGATTGGAATAGTAGAGTGTTCTTGCTTGCCCAGATAGCTATACACACAGCATACAGGTAGAGGAGCTGGACTGCTTGTACCACTGCCTCGTACCATTGTTTCAGCTGCTTGGTTGCTACAGCTTCTGAGATGATACGTTTGGTCTGCAACCTTCCGAGAGTTTAATGCCGCTCTGCTGGATTACACCCAGAGTAGCTAGGTATGATATAGTTACACCACCACGCAGTCTCAGCCCAGTCCCTCACAGACTTTGATTAAAGATTGCCTTCTGGTTTGGAGATCTGGGAGGAATTGGTACAGCTGGATTGAAGCTTACAACACCCAGGCCATTGTTATTCAGCAGTTAATCAGTGATTGTAGCACCATGGGGAGCAAATGCGACTGAAAAGAGCAGGGAGTCTGTGCCCAGCCTGTGCTCCTGTGCCAGTTTGGAACGCTCACATGGGGTGTCATTCGCATTGCCCTACTTTGCTAAAATGGTAACATGGGTGCCATGAAGAAGGGGGGGGGGGGGGGGGGGGCGGAGCTGAAAAGCAAGCGTAAGTTATCCGAAGCTTGAGATGTCCAAAAAAAGAAAGGAAAGGGTTTCTCACTTACTGAAGGCTTGGAACTAACTTTGGCCAAAAAAAAAAATTAAGAGTGAAGCTCGGCTCTTAAATGTGGCTTCTGTGAGAGCATCTGCTACTATTTAGAACTCAATTTTGGCATCTTAATTTCATATTTATTGCTAAGAACTACAAGATAAAAATGTTGGTCCTATTCAACCTGGGTCAGTTGTTGCTGTGTGGTTGATTGCCCAGGATCATACCATACTTTTGATTCTAGTGTAGTGACCCCTTACTGTGCCCTGTCTATCTATTTTCATATGAAATTGTTCTTGGGTACAACAGTACCTGAAATATGTCATTTCTGATGGCTTAAGATTGTCCCAATTTACCAAACACTTTACACAGAGGGAATTCTTTGGGATATTCACAAAAGGATTCTTTGCCATAATACTGCCATCCCTGCAGAAGTGAGCATTTGCCTGGCTGTTTTTCTTTTACTGTCTGATTTTACTAACTTTGGTTCTACCTCTTTTCTTTTTTTTATTATAAAACCTCTGGGAAGATATATGTGAATACATGTTGATGACAAAAGGTTACTCTGTGAATACTCTTATTTTTGAAGGTTGCAAGATAACCGGCAGTTAATCGGAGCTTTTTCATAGATAGGTTTGTCATAGGCAAATATTAAGATATTAGAAAACATCCTGACAGGATTGCTGTGTTCTAAGACTATTCCAGAGTTGCTTCAGGATCGATTTTTCTTCTTTTCTGAAATTACACACCTGACAGGACTTGATGATAAGTTTCATCACAAGAATATTAACTCAGAAGATTATGATTATTTTTTTTTTTTGGTTTGCAGTGAGCTTTGCTGAAATTGATGCCTGCAGAATCATTGGAGACTTTCAGAATTAGCCTGTAATTCTTTCACTTTAAAACTGGTATTTCATCTACATTCATACCAGTAGCCACCAAAAAAAAGGACGCCTTTTTGGTAACTCCTTAGTTCAGCCTTTACTTTATAGCTTTAGCTTGTTGTGAAACACTGATCCCTCTTATACTGCCTCTTCACAGGGCACTACTCTAATTTTTTTTCGTGTTGTCAGTTTATTAATCTCTGTAGTGGAGTGCTCGGGAGGCAAAGCCAGCACTGACAGCGCCTGCTTTATCAGGAAAAGAGTTTCACAACTTTTAGTTTTCACCTTTCAGTTACCTTCAGTAGATTCTGCTCTCAACTGAAAATAATGTGCAAGTGGTCACATTACTGATTATGAAACAAAAAGCGATTCCTGAGCTGTCTGAAGGGAATGCTTTATGTCAGCACTACAAAACTCAGATCACAATTTAGATTCCAGACGTCTCTTTATCTAACAGTACCAAGCACTGAAATCATTGAATAATACAACGTGTGTCTGCATGGTGTTATTTTTTTTTCTGGTAAGAATGTTTTTCCCTTCCCTCTTTTCTTTTGCTGTCTTAGGCAGTTTGGGCTAAATTCAGACTGTTTGGAGACAGCCCATTTTCCAAATACATCCTTTCTCTACCCCTTGTTTCAGTATTGGTGGCAGGAGATGGGGGTGTTAATCACATTTGGTTTATTTTCTTTGTGGTGTAAAGTAAGATTTTAGTGCTTACACCTGGTTTTTATGTACCCTCTTGAGGCAACTATGCCCCAAGTCTCCATGTCCCTTTGTGGTTCTGTATTTTTTACATAATTACGCTTAGCTGTATTGCAGTAGGTTGTTGCTTATAGTGGAGCTACAAGATTGCAAGATGCTTATACAGTTGCTAATTAGGCTTTTTTAGAATCATAGAATGGTTTGAGTTGGAAGGGAAATGTAAAGATCATCTAGTCTAACACCCCTGCCATGGTCTGGGACATCTTTCACTAGATCAGGTTGCTCAAAGCCCCACCCAACCTGGCCTTGAACACTCCTAGTGATGGGTGCTTGATTTTAGTGTGCTTGTTTCTGGTTCAAGGCAAACAAATATGGACTATATCTTCCCTAGTCTGCTGCTTCTTTATAGCTGCAACTGGCCCCCAGGCTGGCTACGTAATTGTTCTGTTTTCTTTGAAATAAGGGTCTGTAATGGAAGGGTTGAAATATCTTTAACTAAGGATGCAGTTATGCGTTGCCGTAGCGTTTTTATGGTGCTATTTTTATGGTTCGTTTCTGCAGTACTTAGCTGCTTTACCTTTAGGCTCGGAGCTGCTGTTTAATGCTCTTTAACTTTTATTGTCCTCTTGCAGTCTGTTTCAAACCATCTCCTCCTCCTCCTTTCCAAAGTGCTGGTTTCTACATTTTCCAGTTAAGAGGTGTTCCTTTATTGCTTCTTTAATCATTGCTTTCGAAGAGGATGAATGATGAAAATACTACCTTTGAACATGCCGGTGTGGGTCTCATTACTTCCAGACAGCTAGAGAGGCAGTCAGTGCTCTGCTTTAAAGCTTGAAATGCTTTGAGGGCACAGGGAGAAAAATATGGCTTTGCAAGGAAGGTTTGCATCACTCTTTGCTCTGTAAGAGTCCTCTCTGGTACGGGAACCTCACACAGGGCCATCTGCAGGCACCAGCCAAAAATGGAATGACTCATAAGTGAGGATAACAGAAGAGCTTTCATGGATGGATGTTTGACTGAGTTTGCCTAATGTAGGAATGCCTGTTCACTTCATATTGATATTCATTTAGTTGGTACCATTATAATTAATAATACTTAATCCAGGAGAAAAAAAAACAAAATTAAATAGAAATTAGTCTTATTCTTTAGACTTTTAATTAGTCTCATACTTGGAAATATTTTTCAGACCAAATCTTTTAGTTGTAAAGATAATTTTGTATGTATGTCTATAATTTCTTTGAGCTTGCTCACAGGATCTGTTGCTAGGCTTCAAGGAAGACTGTAACATACTAATGTTTGTCCTGTATTTCAGGAGAAAGGATGATGCTCACTCTTCTGGTGATTGCAAAATCAGTTTCTTTAGATCTCGTGGGCTTTAGTATAAGAGCGGTGGTCCAAATTTGGGGCCATTTAAGAAAAGTTCAGTTTAAAGACTAAGCAATCTGAAAATTAGCCGTAAAAGAACCCCCATGTTGCTCTTCAAAATATTTGCCTGCTTCTGGGGTTCAAGCTGTATTTCTTAGTTTGACAGTCCCATTCCAACAGTGTCACTCCGGGTGAGCCTGAGGAGAGCGAGCTGGGACAGAATTGGGAGATTAATGGGTGGAGTAGCAACATGAGCTGTACCCCAGTCTGCACCAATGCAGTGCGTGAACTCAAAATCATGGGGCATCATAGCAGGGAAACATCTGGGCTCAGCATTTTTGTAGCTGCAGCCTTCCAGACAGTGAAAGAATGAAATGCTATGCACAGGCTACAGCAGTCATGGCAGAAAAGCCAAGAATAGAGTACATGAAGAGTGGGATTTAGTGCTGAGGGTTTTTTTCTGGTTTTTGGGGTTTGTTGGGGGGTTTTTTTGAGTTTTTTTTAAGAAAGAAATTAAATATCTGAAATGTTGTTAACACTGCATTCGGATGCTGTACTATGTTAGGGTGTCAAGATCAGCTGCAGAACTTCTGAACTGAATATATAACCTTGAAATTTCTGAATGTGTAGAAGTTCCAAGTTAGAGCCACTCTCCACAATTGTCTGTCTATTTTCAGTGATGTCTCAATATTTTGATATCTTAGTACATGATGCAAAATGTTCTGGAACAGGATAGTGAAATAGAATTTCTTTTCCTTTTGTTAATGCAAATTTCTAGGATATATTCAGCGTAACAAACAACTACTTGCAACAGTGAAATAACTCCTCACCCTAATTTTGTTTTGTCTTATGTGGCTTTCTCTCAACTCTTACTTAAACTATATGGCTACAGGCACATAATGCTACATCAGTTTAGCTCTCTGAGTCTGAGGGCTGGGGCAAGAACTGACTTCTTCATTCTCCTGTTCCTGCACGTGAAGGTTGCAGCAAGGTTGTATGGACTTTCCAAATAAATGGGATCTGCACAGATAGATTCTGGACCTATTTAAAGATCAAAAGCGTTTTAAAGAGTCGAGTAAAGCACAGTCAAAGGCATCCCCAAGTACTTTGCACACATTTGAGCCATGTACTTGGAGGAATTCCAAAAACATTGTAGGAAGGTAATTTTTAGCAGGCTACTGTAGTATTATTTTCATAACAAATATAGACTCTGATCGGAGAGAAAAAAAGGGTGAAGGAAAGCACTACAAAAGCAGGATACGTAATGACGGTTCAGAAAATCAGTCTAGATATACTCCCACTCACATACATATAAGCTCAAAGAAGATTTTACAGATTGCAGATAATTGCATGTTTTCATGATCTTGTTGGTTTGCATTTTTAAGTTTTGCGTTTTGCAGAGTGAACAGGCAGCATGAGTGACTGTACAGGAAGAGGCAGGTATGTTTAGGGTGTTACTTTTTACTTTAAAAAAAAAAATTAATCTGAAATGATGTGATTTAGGTTTCTATTTTTTAAGTTTACATGTAGACTGATAGCAAAATTATTTTAGAGATTTATTACTCTATTCTGTTATTTATAGTCTAATATTTATAGACTTGGAATAGCACTGTTAGAACTTTTTCTTTTTTTCTTAAGTGAAGAGTTGAATTAAGACATAGTGAAGAGCTTACATGTATGCCTTTTAAAATAGAAGTGTTCTGAAATTGTGTTCAATTGATGGAGAAAGCTAAAAATGAACTGACCTATTGAAATGCAAAATACTGTTGTCATTATCACCATTACCGGAATAACAAATGTAGGCATTATTGGATTTCATCACTTTGACTGTGCTATGCAACACACTACTCAGAATGTTACAGAAGAAAAGACGTGAGTTTTTCCACTCAAGAAGGGAAAGGTCCTATAGTTGAGCTGATTCAGAGCTGCCTAAATCTTCCTATATCTGCGTTATTGACCGTGCTGCCATTTAATGTAAGTATATATGCAAAGTAACTGATTTTTTGTGTTTATGTCTGCAGCTATTCCTGCTACTCTCTACTAGGTGTTAACTAGCAGTTTCATTGCTGCATTCGTGGAGAATAAACAATAGTGCAAGAAAGTTATGCATAAATTTAAAGGGCAAAGCAATTATTTACTGGTTAACTCTCACAAAAGCTAACTAGGATTTAAACTGACAGGCTGAGTGTTCTCACCACCTGATGCAGGGCATCCAGAATATTTTTTAGCCACACAGGCACCCGTCAGGAAGGTAAGGGGGGGTCTCTGTAGCTCTCCAAGGTCACTGAGCTGCTGGGTGACACGAGGTCCATCAACACCAGCCGTTCGACCCAATGCGTCCTTGCTAGCCTTCCCCAGTTTTCCCTTTTCAGATTTTATGCCTTTCCGTGTTGGTGTTCTCCCTGTCAAATTCTTGAGCTGCTAATGATTCCGCATCTCGGCAATCCTTCCTCTCTCCATATTTTTCACCTTATCTTTCTACAGACTCTCTCGCAGCTCTTTGTCACAACTCAGCAGCTTTCTGAGCAGCCTGAGCCAAGGCCATGGCACCGGGACGGACCAGAGCCAGGCCTGGAACACAACAGCGAGAGCCCTGGGAGAGCTCGCCAGGGGGGCAGCTTACAGCGGGGATTAGAGAGAGAGAGAAGGTTATAAAGGTTTATCCAACAGTATCTCAATTAACATCTTACAGATGAAAAGCAGGTTGTCCTGTTAAAAGGTATTCAGTACAGAGCTAACGCTGCAGCTGTGGTACAATACAGATATTTTGCCTTTTTTTACCTACTCTCTTTTCAGTTGCGGCTTTGTGAACATTGCCTATTTGGTTTTGTTTAATAATATGACAGATCAGGGTGCCCAAAGGCTGGCACCTGCCTGTTTGTACAACATCCTACCTTCTTGTCAGGCAGCTTTCAATTACTGTGCTTTTTTGTGTCCAACTGTGTCTTTGTTAAGAATGTGGAGATGGCAGCGACAGGCTAGTTTCATACTTAACACAACATCCGTGACACTCTGCTTAACACTCTGCATTTTTTAGAAGACTTTGCCTGGGGATGTGAAGAACCCAGCCTTTAAGGAATCATGAACCTTTCAAGAGCTGGGAAGTTGGTATTAGAGCTGTGCTGGAAGCTGGGTGAGTGCTGCGAGGTTCAGAGTTACGTTACAGTGGATAGAAGTGGCCCATCAATATTGATGTGTTCATTCTGAATTATTGTTTCCGTGCCTAACAGAGTGTCCTTAGTTCCTACGCCACGAACAGTTAGTTACAAATTGATTGTCTGCATCAGGCTGAAAAGCACTGAAATAGCGTGTTGTCGTGAGGGCTGGTCTCTGTTCGCAACAGGCATTTGGGTGTGAGGGTGCCCATAGGCACACTTGTGTAAAATGGCTGGTTCATTTATGCACGTGTGTATTTTAAATAGCTTTCTACTAAAAAAATCGATTTTACTGAGTTTAGTCTGTAGATTTGTTGTGATTGAGACATGTTTCTTGTAACTATACAATTAAAACACATATAGAGAACGTTTTAAACCTTTATTGCTAACTTTAGTGCATTTGGGGAATACCTAAGTCCCTGTGTTCTAGACACTAAGAAGGGTAGAAACTTCTGTGCAATTTTACCACATGAGAGAGCCCTCAGCTGTGTAAACTTGGCTGATAATCCTGTGTTTCTCTGCAAGAACCTGAGAGCAAGAACATGCAATTAAATCTCATTTGGGGAAAGACTGAGAGACCCTTACACAGGTAACCAAAGTTTGCACCAGTCTAACAGTCAGAGTTCATTTTAGCATAAAAGGCATAAGAACAGCTTGTAGTTTTCTTCAATCTTGCTTTCTTTTTGTGTGGAAGTTAGAAAACTGCCGTAAAACTTCACTGTCTGAATTTGGCACTTAGAGGCTTCCACTGACATGAAATGACTCATGGCTAGTTTTTTGGAGGATTTGGAAGACTACAGAAGATTATATTTTTTCCCCAGTGAAAGACAGCATGTTGCATTCTATATTTCATTGTTTTTTTCTGCTAAGAATAAATGTCTGATAAAATTGTAGACATATGTGATTTTACCACAGCTTGAATATATTTTTTAAGTCCTAGAACCGCCAAATTGAGCTGTTCCTGTTTTCTTGATATGTATGTTTTCTATTTATTAATTACTATTAAAAACCTATGAAAAAACTATGAAGAAAGACAATCTAAGCATTACAGCTCTCTGTACTTTTTTCACACAGAGATAAGCTTAGGATAGTATGAGGAGGGAAAGAAGCAATTTATGTTAGAAAGTATCTTGTTCTTCCTATTACAGTTTTTCATCACAAAAACCAATTTTTTTTTCCTCAACTGCTTCTTGCAGTGTGCTGCCATGACAATCTGACCAGAAAGGAGGGGGCAGGGGGGAAAAGATTGTTCTCTCAAAGAATATGGAAGTTAATACAGTCTCTGTCAGACCACTATTCCCTGAACACCAGAGGTCCTTTTGACCTGTGGGAAAATAAATGCTATAGAGAGCTCTGAATTAATGAAGAAAGCAAAATATAGCTTTTTCCATTTACCATTAGTCTACAGAACTGTGGACAAATGTCCTCTCGCAAGCTCAACTTTCATAGATGTCACCTTTCTCCTGGCATTGGTGATGAGGTCCCCATCTGTGATCCAGCACATTAGCAGCACACACTGCTTAAAACAAAAGGGGGGGTGCATTTTACAGCCCAGAAAGCTGTAGAGCGGTAGAGGAGGGCACTGAGCATGCTACAGGGTTAGGTTTTTTTTCTGTGAGCAGCATGCAAGTTCCTTCCGTAGCTTTCATGGATGCTTAAATTACTGAATCATAGTATACTGACAATCATATTTTGTAGTCTTCCAGTATAGGAATGTCTTCATGATATAGAGAAATTAGGGAGACTGGGTTGAGACTTAGCAAATTTACTCCCATGTTTTCAAAATAGAAATTTAGTCCCAATCTAAGTAAAATTATAATGCTAATTGTGAGGTAGAAGATGTGTTTTTCTTAATAGTGTTTGATAGCTGAACAGGTAAGACAGAAAATACACAGGTTTTTTAATTCTAATATGGAATGTATTTGAAATTAAGTGAATGGGTACAAATAAGATCATTTCTTTTCATCAGCAGTCATTGAACAATACCTCCCAGTCTTACTGCTGTGAGACTGTAATTAATGTTGATAAATGCTCATGTACTCTCTGTGCAGCTTGGGCCCACAGACAATTGGTTGTACCAGAGCATGTCAAATCCCACATAAAAATATAGCTATAGATCATTGGGTTTAGGGATAGAGTTGAGACAAGTCAATTTATTTCCATTAGTAGCTGAATCTAGACTTAAAACTCTGTGAGGCCAAGTGTTTTGTCCGTTATGTTCTCGATCTTTCTGGTGTGCTTTGCTATAACTTCAGGTATTTCTGCTAATCCAGCCTCCAATTTCTGAATGCAGTGCCAATTTTCAAAAATGGCTTGGTGGATATTTAACATATCTTTAGTTAAATGTCTTTTGAAGGCAGAATTTCTGTACTTCTGTGTAAGATGATGTACTATCTTCTAATGGTCGCCATTTTGTCAGAAATCCTCATATGGGGACAATAAACTTTCAGCTTTCAAAAGATATGGGTAGGTCTCACAAGAGTTACAATATTCAGAGTTTATCCAATGACATTTTTTCTTTTTTGCTTTGAGAATGACACTGTTCCATGTATTCATTTCAATTGGCCTTTTTTGCTTCTATCGTGTTCTGATCAGTTTTAACTATATAATAGAGCCCATGTTTGCATGGATAAGTATTTTGGTTTTCTTTATATACTTTATGTATCACAAAGTGGATTACAGTGGAACTATTTTTTTCTTCTACTTTTTTTTCTTTTTGCATGGAAAAGTATATGATTGACATGTTCTATTAAAACATATCTAGATATTCCTTAATTCAATTTTAATAGGAGCAGAGTTTCATTATATATCTGAGTTTACTTTAACAATGCTTTATATTAAAATTTCTGTTGGTACTGTAGCTGCCTTCTCAGCTGAAGAGGACATAAAATACCTGGGTTTAAAACCCTTGACATTTCACATAAAAACAGTGGCCTGCAATTTCCAGTCTGATTCTCTTTTGGGCAGGAAAAAGGAAAGAACTGTAAGAACTGTTTGTTGTTGACCCTTAGGTCCACACCTGAAAGAGCCACTCATGCCATGAGGATTTAGGAGCAGAAGGGGGTCCTGGGCTGAGGCAGACACAGGGTTAGCCTGAATGAGAGAGATGAGCCTTCCTACCTGCCTTTGTCTCACCAGAGCTCTCTCTTCCTTCTGTCCTTCCTTCCTTCCTCATGCTCCATGTCACTTCGATCCCTAGTTCCTATCATGGAAGTGATACTGCGTTCCCAACACCAGAGAGCAAGCAGAAAGGACTAAACCTGCTTCTGCTAACAAGTGTTAATCAGGTTTTAACCAGACAAAAGGAATAGAAGTGTCAATAGATCTAGCATAACACAACCAGCCTGGTAACATAATTTTCCAAACAGTTATTTTAATTGAACTGTTGCAAAGTAAAGAAACATTTTAAATGAAGTGTTCGTGAAATCAGACTTTCATTATTTCTTGCTTTCCTGTAACTGGAAGGTGTGTTTTTTAATTTAAACGGCTAGGTAATTTTGAGGGGGAAATCCTTTTTGCATTTGCCTTTACTGTGTTTTCTCATAGATCATGTACAATGTGCAGAAAAGAAGCAAGTTTAATGTCTAATGAGCCTCACTGATAAGGAAAAAAGAAGGGCAACTTTGTTTGAAAAAATGACAGAGGGTTTCTATTAAATAACTGGTTAGAATATTTCCTTTTTATTCCATTCCTTTCTTTGTTTTACAAATACTGCATTAATAAAAAGAAAAAAAAAAAAAAAAAACACAAACAAAACCACAGAAGTAATCTGCTTGAGACAGTCAGCCTTTGAAAGCCACTTCTGATTGTATACTTGTGCGTCTGAAGTTTTTTCTATCGTATCTCCAAAGCACAAAGAAAATGTTGTGACAGTGAATATTACCACTGTCTTAGGTGACTGAAATATTTTCTGAAACAAACAAAATTTTGATCACTGTTTTAAGGGATGTACTAGGTCATTTAGGGTTTAAAAAAATAAATTAAAAAGGCAGTGTCAAACTAAGTGATTTTTCATGTTCATTAATAGAGTTTATTAATGACTGCACTGAAAAAAAGACCATATTGTCAGAGACTGTCTTCAAATGTGAATGTTTTATCATAAAACTGGGAAGCCTAGGCAGCCTTCCTTTTACTGTCTTCTAGCTGTGTGCAGATTCTATGCAATTTATTATGCTCTGCATTTCTTTTCAAAACAAATGCTTTAATACTCTTTAAAATCACTCTGGTCATTCTGTATAATAAGTATACACTAAACTCTATGCTTGGAAGTATGCGCACGCATGGTGATGGGTTGGAAAACATACTTAGCAAACACATTTCCATTTCAAGCTTCCAAATCTTTGTTGTAATAAACAGTGATTGAAATTGATTTTAAAGTTCTAACCGGTGATTTGAGAGTGACATACTGGATTCTGATCTGAATAAAAATGTTAAATATTTTTACATTTGAAGTAAGACTTGGGTTATTTTAGGCTATGGTTTTGGTTTCAGAGATTACAGAGTATCTTCATTCTCACTGTTTCCAAGCACTTGTTTTTCAGAGCTGTGAAGGGATAGGGTATGGAACAGATCTTCACAGTTCTTTTGTCTCAAAACAAGTGGCCTTCTTGAAGACCACTGCCTTTATTCTGTGCTTCTCTTTTTATCATTTACTGGGAACATGCTTGTAGTCAGTTCTTCCTGACTGTGAGAAGTTAATCTAGAGAAGCCAGTCTTCTAGTTTGCTTTCTCCATTTCCTCTATCTGGAATGTGTTGGCAACATTTTCTGAGATTTTGTTAGATAACATATTTTGTCCCTTATTTTCTTTTTAACAAACGTACGGGCAGTTGAAGTCCTCTTTTTTCCTGTTGAGTTGTGTGCTGTTGGTGATTGTCTTAGTTGTTCAAACCAAACCTGTGTGCTATTAAAAAAAAATAGTTGTAATTCTTGCAAGATCTTTTCTTACAGGGATACTATTTTACTTGGTATGTTCTTAATGTTTTTTGCTGGCAGCTTTTGCCAAGACTGTTAATGAGACTCATAATTTTTTTGTCTCCAAATATTTGTTGGATAGTTCTGTGAACTCAGACAGGATGTTTTCTTGTAAAGTTAAGTGTTCTGTTCTACTAATAAATGTTACAGGTACTTTGTAGTGGAATTAGTTGCTTTGTCTTAATCAAACACAGGCCGAAAGAAATTGATAGTGACATCACTTCTGAATATGTTCTTTGTTACTAGACTGCTCGCACTCCTTAAAGGTGCAATTTCAACTGGTACTCAAAGACACTTCATCGGTCGTGCTGGTATTTTAGGTAGTATCTGGTCAAGTTGCATCTAAGTACAGAAATGATTAAGCAGATATCCTGACACTGTGTTTTAGTGACAGCTCTTAAACTCTGGCAGCAAAAAGACTATGAGAATTTTCATCACCTTATTTCTTCCTGCAAAATCCTTTTTCTTTTTAGTTGAATTTAACACACTATGGCAGCTGTAATGGAATGGGAATAGGAGATGTTCTTTCTTAACTACAAGACTTGCCATTTTCAACTGTGTTCCATTTTATGTTTTTCAGGCATTTCTTATTTAAGACATCTTCTGGAACTACTCCGCTGTTCAGTAGTTCTTCCCCTGGTTACCCGTTGACCTCAGGAACAGTTTATACTCCACCTCCCAGACTGTTACCTAGAAATACATTCTCCAGGAATGCATTCAAGCTGAAAAAACCCTCCAAGTATTGTAGCTGGAAATGTGCTGCTTTATCTGCAATTGCTGCTGCAGTTCTGCTTGCCATCCTGCTAGCATATTTCATAGGTAAGGCTGTGTTTTCTCTGGCAAATAACATGGCTATGTCAGCAAAGGAAAATTTAGCAGATAAAGGATGGTCAATCTGTTTCTCAAATTTGTGTTCTTAATGAGCAAAGAAAATTATTATTCTTTATACTGATTAATGAGGAAAAATAAAATGTTCAAGTCCTGTTCACTGTCATAAGAGCAGTGGAAGCAAGAAATCGATTCAGGATTTTCAATGTGCAGTGTTAACTTTAGGTGTCAGATGTGCATCTCTCATAGATGGTCCAAACAGAGAGCGATATAATGATTTTTTGATGTACTACCGTATGCTTAAAAATATTTGGAAGACATGGTCATATGTGGTGAAACCATATAAGTAACAGAATAAACTGGCATTTGAATTCAAATATTATCATCACATGCTGCCTAGATAAAAAATGCAAAATCATTTTGATTAATAAGTCTCAGTCTGTATCTGTCTGTGTGCCTAAATTCCTGGTGGCGTTAGATCTAAATAGTTAGATATTTCTATTTTGTATGCTGTTATTTTCTGTATTCCATACATCCATAGTAATTTGTAAGCAAAAATACAGAAAGGAAACTCTAAATGTTGTGTTTATTTCCTGTAATTAATATATTAATACTGACCACACCATGTCCTAATTCTTTCTGTGGTCTTTTGAGAATTTTTTAACAGGCTTCTGTTATTTTGTCTTGCTTAATTTAATTAATTTCTGATTCTCTTCCCATTCCCACCCCCCCCCACCCCCCCACCCCCCAGTATTCCCCTAATTGTCAGTTGTTTGGGAGGTTTTTCTAAGTGTCTACGCAAGCTAGCTGTGTATTTTGTACCTTATATGGTGCCTTTGACAATACGTTGATGCCAATGACATGCTGCGCAAATTCTCTAGTTTTTCTGAGTAAATGGCTAAATTATGGTAGTTTGTTGATATTTTCTGTTAATACTTTCCAGACCTATTCTGTGTGGTTTTTAGTTTATCTCTGAAACTATTCTCATAGATAGTGCTCAAAAGACCTATAAAGATGTACTGAATTTTCTCCCTCTTCTCTCCATTTGAAGAGAATGATTTTTTTTTTTTTTTTTGGATCCCATATAAACTGGCTCAACAGGATAGATACTGTTTTCTAAGGAAACCCCATTTTTCTTATTAATGAGCTTCCATATGTAATTAACACATACGGTAGTAAGAGAGAGCTGACTGGCTACTTTATTGCTGCTGTCTCTTTAGGCCGGGCCTATATCCCAGCATACTCAATACTACAGAGCTAACTGTCTTATTTCTTCTGTAAAAAACCTCAGAAGAATAACAGGCTTAGTTTGATATATAAATAAATAAATTGGAAAGCACATGATTTATTGAACTTGACAGTTATCATACAACAGCTCTCTGAGTGATTATGCACATGGGAAATGATATACTGCAAGTTGAATATTTTAATCATGTGCATAACTTTGAAGTGATGGATTATGAAATGTATTTTTCCTTGGTATTTAGGATACTGTAATCTAAAGAAAAGCTTTGCAACATGGTTATTGCTTTATATATTTTCATATACTAAGACAAGAGAGAATGTAAGGGAATTCATTGACTCTTAATAATTGATGAATGGTTTATCATTTCAAGTAATGACATAGGTGATCCGTTTTGACATAAGTTTTTGAGGTCTTCTTCCCTGACTAAAGAATGATGAGTGCAATAGAGTTGGCTAGTGAACACGAGAAGGCAGGTTTTAGGAAGAGAGTGTTGGCTCAAGGATTAAATAATGAGAAGTTACCTGACAAGCTTCATGCCATACAGTAAAGAATAAGTATATTGAAGAATAGCTGTCAAAACCAGAAAATAGCTGCAATTAATCCTGTGAATAATCCTGTGATCATAATTTTAAATTATGAAAAAGAGAGAAAAGAAAATAAAACAAGAAAGAAGTTGCATTGCTTTAGGTGCATGAGAACAACAGAAAGGTAAAAGGGATGTGCTTTAGTTAGGCCATTCATTAATTTAATTCCCTCACTCTCAGCAAAAACTCATACGATTCATTCCACGTGACAAAGAGCAGGCTGGACTTCGCTGTCCTCCAATAGTTTAACTTAAGGTACTTGGTACTTAGGGCGCTAAATCATCTCCTTATTTAAAAAAAAAAAAAACAAAAAACCAAACAACCAACCAACAAAAACCACCTTAAGAACCTTCCCTTGTTCTGCAGTTCTCTGGAGGGTTGCCTTCTCCTGGGTACGTGCAGAACTTGAGTACCAGGAAAACTAAATTTCCTCTCTCCTGGGGAAGGAGCAGCAATGAGAAATACCAGCTGTCCTGCTCTTCTGCAGCTCTTTTGGAGCTCCTGACCTACTAATCTCTGAACTGCTGTGAAGACAAAATAACTCTGTCTTGCTCTGTCAGGAGGAAAAATGTTTTTCTGTTTTTGAAATGGGTGACCAGAATAATGTTCAGATTGGACCAAAATCCCAATTCTGTCCTAATCATTGAGACAGTGAGAAAGTGAAAGCTGTTAATCTACCAGGAGAGCTGGCAGTCTTGGGATGAAGAAAGATGTTAAGTTCCCCCAAGACATGCAGGAGGAAGTGCAATACTCCATATTGCAGTAACTCTTTCTGATGTGTTTTCTATCAGAATGTCAAGCACAGGAGAAGCTTTAAAGGTGCTGATAATGTTTTTCCACTGTACTTGTTGACAAAGAAAATTTCTTGCTCTCTACCATGGCAGAGGTTATATCACTGGGGTTACATTAGCTAAAAGTAATAGTTATGGAAAAAGTCATCAAAATTTGCAGCAAATGGTTCTGCTACTTATGTTTGTCAATATGTTTAGGCTGTGTGAAGATGATCATATCAATGCTAATCAAAACTATTACAGGACTAAATGAAAAAGGCAATGTTGGCAAATATGAGGTAAATTATATTGAAAGAATACTTTGAAGTTCTCATAGTCTTCAGGATTTCTAAATGAATTGTCCTATAATAAAAGAGATGGGGGAATTGATACAGACAGATTGTTGAAAACATACTGTCTACACATTTAAACATGGGACTTTCAGAGGACTGCCAAAGACTATGGCATGAAAAAATTTCTAATGAGGGATGATGTAGAGACAACCAAAGAAGTATCGCAACAGATAGAAAAGAATAAATACTTTAGAAATTATTTAGGCATTTCTATTGCTTTTCGATAACACACAAATAAAAATGCAATGAATGAAATGAAAATGCAGTATGTTTAAAGCTTTAAAAATAAATTCATAGTGCATAATAACCTTTGGAACTTTTTACCACACTACATAATTGATGTTAAATAAAGTTACTACTGAGATTTTAAGAAGTTAAACGTTTGTCAAAATAATGACAGTATGGCTTAGAAGGAAACTTTGTTTTTTCTTTTCCTTTTTAAGATATTTATAGATTGATGGTTTAGATCATAAAATGCCATTGAAGTCTGGCTATTTAGATAGATTCTTCCTTTATAGGCCAGTCAGTACCATTGTTATCTGAGTTTTCCTAAATGTTCCTCTGAAACTTATCCTGACTGATGTCTGGGAAAAACTCCTGCAGGTCCGCATGGCACTGGTCTACTGTGATATGGCATGTGTACGTGCAAAATATACTTGCTTTTGTATGTGTACATTTTGCCATTTTAGACATACTGTTCTATACCTGAATTCCTTTACCCTGATGGAGTTTCTGCAGAAACTTTGACACACGTAAGATTCACCAGGTTGAAAATAAATCAAGCAACTTTGGGTTTTTTTGTTTAAATGAATAGACAGAGGCAAAAAATTTTCATATCATTTCCATGAAAAGAGCATTTTAAGATGTTTCTATGGATGAATGTTACACTATTTTTAATAGCAAAGAATAGGAAAAATTCACTTCAGTTAACTTTTTCCTTACGTGGTATACAAAATGTTGTCTGCTTGTTTGAAGCCAGGTTTATCACTTCTCCCTGTTTCTTCAGTAGCCAGATGTAAATGCAAAGTATAAGTTGGTAGTATTGCAGAATGTTTTGATAAATTCCAGCATGCAGTATGTAAATAAAAATGTCCTACAATCCTGTCTGAGACATGTCATTTCCCAAAGCCCAGGAGTTATTTCTATTATCCAGGGGTGACATATGAAGAATGTAGAACCAACCATTCAAATTAGGACATCCTGAAGATATTGGACTGATGGTAAAACCCAGTTACAAGAAAGTAATTTATAAAGTGTCAAAAGGAAAGCATATACCACACATATTGTCTTTGTCAGAGTGCTCACTTCAGAGGTTAAGGGAGTGATGAAAGCATTTGTCATGTTAAATTAGTTTTTAGCTCTTTAGATTCATGCCAAACTTGGAGGGGAAGAAACATAAAAAAAGAAGAAACAAGGAGAGGAAAAAGAGTCACCTTGTGTTTTTCACAAAGTAATTGCTGCCAAACATAAATACCACATTTTTGTAAGCCCTTACACTGCTCTGATTTCTGCCAATCTAACTTTGAGCATCAAAGAACATCTGACCATCAACATGTCAGTACGTTAAAAATGTGGTACTTTGAAATATTTAGACTTTCCTTTGGGGAAAAAACCCGCAACTGTTATTTCCTGTGGAAATTAAAAGCTACAATGGGTTTAAAGGTGCTTCACTTGCAAATAGTATCTTGAGACTCATCCTGATAACTTTTACACTAGTGATGCTATTTTATCTATTCCTATCATGTGCAAGAATGTACAGGAAAAATATAAGAAAAGTGACAAAGAAATTATGAGAATAGCATGCTTACACTACATCTTTAGTGTATACATTGCACATGAAAATGTTATTGCTCATTTATTCTTTGGTGTTATTTGGCCTTAAAGACACATGAGGTTTAAGATAAATTTCACTTTCCCACATAAAATAATATATTCACTTCTGTGCTATAGAATGGTCTGAATTGCCAAAAGGTCTGGCAGTTAATTAAGCAAATGAAAATATGAAAATGGGGGGGGGGTGGGGTGTTTATTCCCTTTATATATTTAAAATTAGAGCCTGAAAAATACCTGTGGATAGAAGAACAAATATTTTGGTAAATTTCTTGCTATTAGAAAGTATCATAGTAAGTGTTTTACGAATAAAAGACATATATGCAAATAAATGGTTAATTTTTCTGGTTATCCCTCATACCCACAAAAGTATTCATTTGTTTCTGTGACAGACAATAAAATTTATGGGGCTTCTGAAAAAATCAGACTTGGAAGTCTCATCTTTGCATCAAATACGTGTACATACCACAGTTTGCATAAAATTGTATTCTTCAGGTGTAGATATCAACTTGAATTATTTTCTTCCCACAAATAAGTCAGGTATTTGCTACTGTAAGTGCTTGTGTGAAGTTTGTTGTTCATTCATATTTGTAATTTCCTCCACTCCTAAATCCAATTGTCTTCTTGACCCTGATTCCACAGATCAGGATTCATCATAGCAGTTTACTCAACTGGCTATCTTATGTATCAATTTATTTTTTTCTCTCCCTGAGTTGTTTTTGACGAATGGCCACCTACGTTTCATTTGATTTCTTATGTTGCATTTGTTTTTCACTTGTAGAGTCAGAAAACCACTGCCTTTGTCTTGTCCAGACTTTACTGAAATCAAATATGCTAGACCTTTTGGAAACCACGACTGAAAAATAGGAAAATCATGCAAAGATGGAACCTCTGAGTGGCAGAGGTCATCTGGCTGCCAATCACTGCTATCAGATTCACTTGAAATCAATGTAAACCAAGGGAGCTCTGCATCTTGCAAGATTAGCTGATGACAGAAGGTTCTGTTCTTAAATTTGCATTGAAAATAGGTGTCAGTTAAGGGGCAAATATTAAATTTTAGAATATGCCTGTCATATTCTACAAGTCACACACTCAGTGATTCTTATTGACTGATATCAGTCAATCTGAGAGCAAAAAGAGTAGTAGTAGCAGCTCAGTCAGCTTGTCTGCTGCTACTTCTGAAAAGAGAGGCATTGAGCCTTTCAGGAAAAAGCATCTGGCCCCATTCCATAAGAAAACTATGCACTATTGCTGGGAATTGTGAAGCCTGGCTCCAGGAACTTTAGATGTGGCTTTCTAGCCCTAGCGAGTGTCCTATTTCACAGTCGAAAGGTGTGAGAGATTCATTAGGTGGAGACAATTTTCCTAGAGACAAAATGCACCAGCTGCTGTATATGCCAAATGCCGCAAACAGGAGGGTTTTAATGTGAAATTACTTGGGTGTAGTTTGCCTGTGCTTTCCCGAGTCAAAAAGAAAAGCTTGATCTACAGATTTGTTCCAAGAAAGGCCAATGTACCTATTGTTTTGCCTAGCAGAGATCTCCGAGATGATGGAAGTAGCTACCTTTCAGTGTGAAGGGGCAGTCTTATCAGCCTGTTCAATTCTCTTTGTCTTTGTTGAGGATTTTCACACAGTAAACCTCAGCACTTGAAACTAGAGTGAGACTAATGTTTCCATAACTGGAAGTGGTATTACGTTCTTAGCACTTGAAACTGAAAGCCCTTTCTGTTTAGCTACTAAGTCGAAAAACATACTCTGAAACCTTGGCAAGAAACAGGAGACCAAGAGGATGTTTTCTTTTGTGCATTATTGGGGTTGTGTTTTGGGGGACACATTTTTGTTTGGTTTTTAATGCATATTGTGCAACACAATCTAGGATGGGTCTGAGAAAACATTTTTCACAGATGCTGGTAGTGCTCCCCAGAAGCTGTTAAAATGTATTGCTGTGAACTTGAGTGAAGTAATGTAACTGCCTAGCTGATGCTAGCTATACTAGCTCATGCTGCACTACTGAAAACATGTGATGTGGTAGAAGTGAGTATCACAAAAATGAGCACTGTGGTGTAATACGATAATAATGGCTAACCTGGGAATTTTAGAGATACAGTGTTTAAAATGAGTAGTTTAGTAGCTGTATTATTATTTATATAGTACAGGTTTTGTCTTTTTCTACCCAGAGCTGCAAGAATGGCTTCTTCAGAGATGCTTGCATTTCATCCCCCCGCGCCTCAGTTGTGAACTACGTGCTGTGCTTCACATGCACTGTCATTGTCCTACCCTACAGAAACTAGAAAATATTCTGGGTTTCATAATGGCTATGTAATGCAGCCTATTCTCACTTTCGTCAGTGCAAATACTGAATATTATGAATTTTTTTTGTAGTAGTCTAGGATCTAATCCCAGAATCACAGGTATGAAGTCTTGTCAGGGCAAAAGCAGCAGAGATAAGTAGATGCAAAACGAGTCTTGTAGGAAGTCAGGGGGAAAAATGATGAAAAAGCTTTGAGATACTTTAGTGAGACATGCTTTATAACCTAGCCCAACATACTGAGATGAGACCATTTTTCAGAAGAAGAGTGAGCATAAGGGATATTGAAGATTAAATTTTGCTAATATAATGCCAAGTCAGAGATACCTATCAAATAAACCTGTGGTCATCCTCTCTGAAAAGTCAGTGTTCAATATCAGCGTAAAATGTCTCGTCTCTTCCTAGGGAAACATTGCTCTGTTAGCAGCTATTTATATTAAGATCACCAGCTGATCATTTATGGATTTATCTATATTGATTATTTGTTGCTGTGCTTCTTTGTTAACTCATTGTGTTGTTTTGCACTTAGCATGCTTATGGATTTTATTCATTTAAGTGTAGAAGTATATGCTTGCCTTCAAGAATATAACTACTGCTCCATGGGGTAATAACAGATTGAAAGGTGTGACATGGATTTTGTAAGTGTGGCTAACGTAGCTCTTATAATACTGTTATGAAAGTCATGAAAAACCCCACAAATAAAAAAATACTTAAGTGTACTAAAGAGACAAAAGAATATTCAAGGAATATTCAAGAAACTTGCAGGAAGACAAAATATAAAATAAGGAATAAATTCCAGTTGGGAAAATAATAAGACAGGGTAACAGACAACAGAAATTATGGAGCAAAAGAAGTTGAACAGTGGGAAGAGAAATGACACATCGCTATGAAATGACAGAAAACTTTATTCACCTTATAATATGATGTGGTGCAATTATCTCCTTTCAGTAATTTAAAAAACTGCTTAAGAAACAGTTTTCAGGTTCATTTCAGCTTTTGCTTATTCAGGCTTGCTGCATCATACTTTGAGCTGTCTGCTTATATCACTACTCAGATACAAAAAATCCCAGCCATCTTATATATTCTATATGTCCAGTAATAAAGTCATTGACTTGCCAAGGTCAGTGAGTTTGAACACCTAGCACACCATATTCACGTTATGTTGAGCCTTGTTGTTAATTCTGTATATGGTAGCCTTGTAGTTATAATCAGAAAAAACAGCATCTTCCATGACAACCTATCTGAACCCTGGGACAAATTTTGCACTACAGATTTAGGTTTACAAGATTATAAAATAATTCAGGTTGGAAGGGACCTCTGGAGGTCTCTAGTCCAATCTTTTGCTGGGTCATCTCTGAAGTCCAATCTAGTCTTGAAGACCTCCAAGGACAGAGATTTCACCACCTTCCTGGGCAACCACTGCTTGCCTGTCCTCATGGGGAAAAATAATTTCCTTATATTCAGCTTGAACCTTTCTTCAATGTCTCTCATCCTCTTGCCATGTACCAGTGTGAAGAGCCTGGCTTTGTCTTCTTGACAACCTGTAGGTACTGACAGGCTGCTTTTAAGACCCCATAGCTATCTCTTCCCCAGGCTAGATAAACACAGCTCCCTTCTCCCAGGGCAAGTGCTCCAGCCCCCAACCATCCTGGTGGCGTCCCCTGGACTAATGAGTAGAGACCAGATGGGGATAATCATCTCCCCCGTGTCCTGGCCGTGCTTCTGTTCCTATGGCCCAGGATGCTGTTGGCCTTTGCTGCCAGGGCATGTTGCTGGCTCGTGTTCATCTCTCTGTCCACTGGGACACCAGGGCCTTTCACGCAGAGCTGCTCCACAGACAGTCAGTGCCCGTTTTGTACCACTGCAAGGAGTTATTCCCATTTCTAGTCATTTGAGGCATTTTTGCCTGAATAATGATGAGTGCTAAATTCTAAGACATGTAGTCCTTTCACCGAGTATGAGTGAATGTTTTCCACAACAGAATTTGACCACAATGGGCAAAGATGAGCCAAAGCCTATTTTATTTAATAGAGTAAGGGGTGTAGGGAGGAGGGGCTCCTTTTTTGACTGATGCATGTATACTTTCTTAATATTCAGGGAATTCTGTCCTACTTAATTTTTCATAATAATTTCTGGTATCAGAAGCTCGAATTATAATGCCAAAAAAAGAATGTAGTTGGTTAGAAAAATCATGTTTTGATTTGTATGTTGAGCAGATCTGATGAGAGAATCACTATTGAGCCCTACTGTGTGATTATTAGGCACTATTAATGTCTTTATCTTGGCTATTAGTAAATAATTACTAGAAAAGACAAGCATTTGTGTTATTATAATTCCTGGAAAATTAATTTCATTCTCTTAGGTTGATCTTACAGAACCTTACCAAAAACTTTAAATATGCTCTGGGCTTAGTTTGTTTTCTTCTCTGGGATGTCCAGATTTATCCCACTGTGTCATGTTTAATTTTTAAAAGGTGATATACATAATGCATAACAGTGCTGCAGTTAATTTAATGTTAAGCTTTTTTTAATTTGCTGGTTGGTTGATCAGCTGATTTCTTCCAACATTTTTCTTACTAAATACTTTCCGAGGAAAGCCACAGAATAGAAGGTGTTTTCACATACGAACACCAGTGTGGCAGAATAGGTTCCCCATTTGCTGGATGAGAAGGTGTACTGTGTTTCTGCAGTACTTTATTTGCCTTGCAGGAATTGACCTGGATTAGACAAGACTCTTTGAAAGGTCAGCCAGTCTACTGCATATATGCTGCTTGTACTGCATGTTAACAGTGTTTTGTTTAAATCTGAGTGTACTGTGCTATTCTTGCAGTTACATTTTATATATTGGATATTTGCATCTTCTGCTTTCAATTTACCCTTCTGCAAGAGCCTTCTTACTTCTGTGAGGTGCAGATGACTGCATATAGCTAATATAGTAATCAGAGACTGAAGAATTATTTGAGGAAGACAGGAGATTATCAGAAGGCCCTATCCATGTCTACTTCAGGAGGCGGCAAGACCTGAACTGCTGGTTCTTGGTATTCCAATTTAGCTGGATAAACAAACTTTAGCACAGTTGTACCAACAGCAAGTGCAAAGCCAACCTGCTACTATCAAAAGATTTGGCAACGTAGCTGAAATAATTCTGTGTAGTCAGAACAAAATTACAAATTTTCAATTTTAAATCAGGAACTTTGTGCTACAACCATGCCTCCCAGATCTGGAAACCGTGAAATCCCTGTGCAATTCTAGGGGAGCCAGTTTGATCCAAGGCGTGTGGTTAATCAGCAGACTCGGGTTCTGCTCCTGACAGTTGGAATCGGTGTTAACTGAATTGGACTTGTGAGGGTAATGTTTTATTTTGCAGAAGAAAGGAGCTACTTCTTCTGTAAGAATGTACTGTTGCTAGAGGATTTCTGTGTTCAGTTATTAAAAAGTCTTTAAAAGAGAGGAAAACAGTGCTTGAGATGCTGAGAAAATTAATAGATGTTGGAAAAATGTCAGGAGTACATAGCAAGTATCCCAAGGTAATGTAAGGGTAGATACGAACTTGCGACATCTTTGCTGGGCTGTGGTAAGTGCAGAATAGTTTAAACTGAATAGAAGTTAAACAATTTCACAGCAGGCATACTAACTGTTTCCAAAGAAAGGCAATTAAACATTGTAGTCCCATTTACCTCACAATAATGGGTTAGTATACCTATATCATATAACGTCTTTTCCAAGGAGAGAACTGTGCATGTTTATAAGAATGTGGTGCAGAGCTGGGACCTGAAAATAGATAATCGTGTTAAAACTGGCCACAAGACAGCAGAGAGCATAAAGAGAAGAGAGATGCAATTTAGGTCTGTAAGATTTATTGAGCCAAAAATTTATTTCACCTGTTGTTTCTTTCTTCATATATATCCCCTTCTACATCTTGAGACTCCATTAATCACTGAAATGCAAAATTCCAACCACATGAGAAAAGAGAAAGAAGAGCCCATAATGGAGCCTGCTCATTATGAAAAGCTCAGGGATCTGATTAATCTTACTCTTGCATGGGGAGTTTGAACTTTTATTTATTTTAACATATTTATGTCATTTTAACTCTTAAAATAATGTTATTGTCTTTATAGACAGAATTTTTTTGAACCTTAAAAGTATCAAAGTTTGTTAACATGGGTCAGGGATTTGGGGCTTGGTTCATTAAGAGTATTAGGGTCTTTTTCAACAAGAAGAATTTTTCTGCGCCTCTGGAGGCTTCCTGAAAATCCTAAAATAAATAATAGAAAAATAGTGATTTAAAACCTGATTTCTAATACAAACCAGCCCTGGCTGTCTAGATGAAGAATAAGCTTCAATAAATGGGAGACAGACGCAAGCCTCTTCAGTATGAAGAGTAGCGAGGATGCAGAAATAGAAATAGGTTTTTCATTACATGAGGGATTATGCTTGGGCCAGAAATGCCAAATATTCTGTGGACCGCAGCTGCACTTTCTGTCTGCTGTTGTATTAGCTGGTAATAGCAAAACAATGATGTGATGGTAGAGACAGCTATTTGTTCTCAGAAATACAGAAAAGTTGTTTTCTTTTTCTTTGCTTGGATTGCCATATTGTAGTCCATGGCATATCTTAAACTTCTATCCTTTTGCAGCAAATGGGCTACAAATTAAAATATACATTCTCCTTGAGCACCACCTGAGGATGCACATACAGCTGCTGATGTGCTCCCTTAGCCAATTTTTTCTTCTGTCGTTCTGATACTCCTTAGTCAATTCAGGGACTCGTTATTTGCTTGCACAACCTGGGTCATTGCAATTGCCTAAGCAGCCATGGGCAAGTGCCGCCAATTAGGCCTGCGGCTAAGGAAGTGTGTTACTGTTACTGAAAGCAGTGAATTTATAGACATTCAAGAAAACAGTAAGATGCATCTTGCTACTTGATTGGTTTTCTGTCATTTGATCAGCACTACCCACTCTCATGTTAACAGAGAGACTGGAAATAGTGTTGGTTTTCAGGATGTAGTTTGTTGAAGGGTTTCACTCAGTCTCATCTTAGAGTATTTGTAAAGGGAAATTACTGAGGTTGAAAAGCTGTGATTTTCATCTCTTCTTTTAGATTTTATATAGATCTCTGACAGAATGAGTTTTATCTTTTGCTTTGGGACAAATAAAGGTTTAACAACATCTAATACATGCAGTTCTCTTCATCTTTAAATTTTTAAATTTTTTTCCTGTCAAAAATCTATGCATGTTCTTTCTATAAAAATCCCTGTGAAAGTGGTCTGCTTAACTCTATTCCACCATGCTATGAAGTATTGTTTTAATATGTTGTTTGACTTTTTAAAGTGAGAATTCATAAATCATTCATCTTTTCTCCCATATTTACCAGTAAAACACCGTAAACAACTAGAACAGAAAGAGCCTTTTAAACACAGTGCAATTTGCTTAATATTGATTTGAAACTCCTGGAATACTAGACACACAGCAGGTAAATTGAAAGAGTGGGAATTTGCTCTGCTTTGACTGTGTGGGCATTTGAAAATGTCCAGTTTTGGCTGTGGTTTCCATGATTTCAGGAACAGATATTTAGTATGGAATTCACCATTTTGGAATTCCTGGATACCACTTTCAAACCTATCTGCAACCCAACCTGCATTTCAACCAGAATCTGAAGTAGGAGACCTTTTAGTAGCTACTTTTAGTAGAGTGGTATTTTGCTGATGAGTAGTCCTCAGCACAGCACAGCTGAGCAGGTTAGGTCATTGGGCAGGAGGAGCCTGCTAGAACAATCCGTGCAGCCCCGGGGCTTATTCTGGCACTGGCTTTTTCAAGGACCTCAGAGACACTGGAAAAGAGTGAGCTGTAGGTTGTGGATTGTGCTACAAATCCTCCCCTGCCAAGCACTGGCAGCCCTATGGCCAGGACCATGGACTGTTGCTTCCCGTGGTGGATGCCTTTGCCCTGTACCTGTGACCAGTGAGCACTCAGTCATTTCCCAGGGAAGGGGCAGCACATGCCCTTGGGCTGACTTGATAAAATCCAGCCTATTTTTTACCTTTTGTATGGTGCCTTATCCTGAGCACGCATCTTCATTTTTTTCTAATAGAAAGGCCCAAATGAAAGCTCAGGGCCCAAAGTTTATGAATTCTAATTCTTTTAACATGTAGATTAATTTTTTTTTCAGCTGTCAACTATCCTTTACATACTTTCAGCAGATTTTGTTTTAAATGCTCTCCATTAACAGCTTCTGCTGTGTGCTACAGCTTGTATACGCTGACAGTCCCAGAGCAGTTTGCAAAAGAGGTAATGGTTGCGTACATTGCATACCTTGCTTTTTCTTTAGTATACTCCTGACTTTGGAGTTGTTGTGGGTTTTTTTATAGTTGTACAAAGCAGTTTCCTAAGTTCAGTATTCAGGGGTTAGACACATGGGTAAATTACTGAACACAGCAGATCACCAGTGAGGTTCTGTGTGGATGCTTTTGGCCAAAATTTGCACGTTTTCTTACTCAGTTTTACTGTGTGAACCCAAACCTTTCTGTTTTCAGAGACAAAAGACTTTTGTATTTCTCACAAGGCAAAACAGGTCTCAGATACCAAGGGTAAGACATGAGGTTTTGGAGTTGGCAATAATTCAGTCTTTTACTTTGCTCAGTAAGGTTACTCATTAAAATCTTCAGATGAAAGATTTACTGATTTGATCAGAGGGCAGGAGAAAGGCTTTGAAAGTAAGTTGATTCTTTTAAACAGTCACTGTTTAGCTAGTCTCAATAATCACGTTAAGCACATGGGTACTTGTAGATAAAGGTGAAGGCATACAATTGTATTGAAGATAACAGTGAATCTTTGTTTCCCTTGGCTGGGAATTTAAACACAATCATGTCCTTTCTTGGCTGAAAGAAAATACAAAATCCTGGATACTTTCTCCTCACTTGAAGTGTCAGTAGGACTGTGGGGCTTCTTCCTACCCTCTTTTGCTGGGATATCTTTTGTTAAATATGATTTACGTCAACATGCATGTACACTATGCAATGTATGTTGTCTTTAGTAAGTCATGCTCCTTATCAGTGCCAGCTGTGGACTGGTGGAAGCTTTTGAAACCCATGTGTGGCACCTTCATTAAAATATCTCCGTTGTCAACTCGGGAACTGGATATCCTGCAGTCATTATCCCTATCCCTGGTTTTCAGTAATATAGATGCCCTGCATGCCATTTACAAATTGAGACATTACTGCTTAGTATAAAATGCCATTTCAGTTTGAACTCTCTGTCTAGTCTGGTAAGATAAAGATAATACTATTCTATGATAGTTTTACCTTTTAAAGGTTTTCCTGAATATAAACAGTTTTTCCCTAAAGCCTTTTCTTGGAAGTCAAAGGTCTGTATTGAAATGGCAAGCTTATAATAGAATTTGGGCTGCAAATTATGAAAAGGCCAAATTTGTAGTAGACAGAATTATATTATACATGTCTCTAGTTTGCCTGTTGTTTGTGTTTATGTGTATAGATATCTACACATTGAACTGATTTCTGTATTTTACTGATTTCTTTCACCTGCTTTTTGTTGCGTGTTACTAGATGCACTTAAGTCATATATAGATAATCTTTTATGCTGTACAGACTTTTATGTATGTAGTAACTAATATTACTATAAATTGACAGAGATTATGAAAGTATTTCCCCTACTTTTTAGCTTGCTTATTTTATGTATTTTTCAAAATTTTAGTCTAGGCTTATTATTGAAAATATTCCACGTATATCTTCCTGAAGTTTGTTGGAAATGCACATGCAAGTAAAGTCAGGAATGGGAAAATTACTCACAGTTTGAGTTGGCTTTTCTGCAGCAGGGAAGAAGTGTAGAAAAATAGCTGATTCAGTAACTGGAAATACTTTTATTTTCTTTGGTGAAATTCACAGTATGTTGAAGTGTTTAATATTTTGGAGGAATCTAGTACATATTGGCCACCAGTACTTACTGATAATGAATTATAAAATTGTACTCTTTTATGATGAGAAATGTGACTTAGACCCATTGTTGCTACAGGGTTGGCTGTAGTTTCAGTGCAATGTTTTGTATAAATTTTAGTATAGCATACATAACGTTCACCGAACACTAAATCTAGACTCTCCCAACAGATTTACATGTCAGCTGGGTCTACAGAAAACTGCTGTTCCCTGTGTACACTTTTGTGAAAGAGGGCACTGGAGAAAGTCTTTAGGCAAAAGCTATTTAAGACAAAGCAGTCTGTCCCAGTTATGAAGTTGGGGAAAATCCCTCTAACTCTCATTTTGACAGCATGGAATTAAAACCAGCCCATGTTTGGGCAAAACTTGAACTGAATGTATTCTTAGGCACCTTGAAACTAAAGCAAAGTTTTCTCTCTGTTTCGCTGGCTGAAGGTTAGATGCAGTCTCCTGAGAGCAGGGCGGGGGCGGGGGGGGCAGTGCAGATTTTTCACTCCCTTCTCTCTTAATGTAGGATCATCTGGATTTGACCATCCGTTTCTTCCCTGCCCTTGGCAGTGGTGCAGGCACCACTTCACAGTGTCTCTCTGGCACCATCAATCTGTTCTATGAGCTTGCAAGTCAGAAATGGGCTGGGATGCCATGCTAGGAAAACAAATAGCACTAGTGTCCTAGCCAAGGACTAACAGATGGGGCTAAATTCTGCTATCCTCTTAGTAAATCTAGCTGGAAAATTGATAACCAGCTTTTTCAGCTTAAACTGAAATAAACTAAGTCCCAGGTCTACAAAAGTTGCCTCTGTGGTTGAAGTTAGGGTTGATAGATTACTTTTAATCATACCTTTTTTTTTTTTTCCCTTCTCCCCCCCCCCCCCCCCCCCCTTCTGTTTCCTTATGGGCATTTTAATTCTTGATGGTCTGGACGTCTTCTAGATGACCCAGATATTGTTGATGTCTTTCAAGAAAATGCAATTTTAATTATGCACTTGGATTTTACTAAGGAAAAACACATATTCGGTGGTGCTCTCATAATTAAACAGAAGCTAGTGTAGAAGCCAGTATTCTAAATGTTATTTTCCTTAAGAAAAAACAAGCATCTTATTTGGGAGCAATAAAAATTTTCTGAGTTTTATTTATTTGTAAAGCAAAAGCTGCTGTGATTGAAATTAAACATGGAATCATGCTGCTTCTGATTAATTCTAGCACAGAGGAGCCAAAAAAAAGGACTTGATTTTTCTGTAAATAGGCTAAATTAGCCTCAGCTAAATAATGATAGTCGGAGGAATTGAAAAGAAAGACAAAAGTTTTATTTCCTGCTCAATGAAATTACTTATTCATTTTTTTAAAAAAATAATGCTTGAAGTTAAGGCTATGATTCACTGTTTTCTAGAATTGAGCTGAATAATAGTAAATGCTAATTTAGCACTTTACTATGGGGAAAGTAAATGTTATTATTCCTACATTCCAGATGACTAAATTGAGTTTCAGTAATGTATATACTTTACATTACTGTAAAAAATTGATCTTTGGTCTGCTGCTTTTGAGTGTCTGTTTTGAGTAGTATCAGGCTGTATATTCTGGTATTTAAAAGTAATGTAATAACTAGATCTAATGAAGAGCATGGGGTTTCAGAAAGAAATCACAGCACAAGGTGGTAAAGTATGATAGACAATTCATGCCTACTTTCAGGTAGTTCAGGAGAAGAGATCTCTGTGTATGAATGTTTGTTGATAATGAAGCGACTTCTTCAAGGCTGCAATGATAACACGAGATTCACTACACTCCCTTTCCAAAGAACCCTAGATATCCACATCACATTTGGAGCAATGCTTTTTGTTTTCCCTTACAGTAGGCAAAATAATTTGTTCTAGCTAACATCTCAACACCTTTATTTGTGAATAACTAACATTTTGTGTTAAGTGCTATGTCACTTTTTACCATTTTAGCTGAGGTATATTATTTTTCCAAAATAGACAATGATAAAGGAGCAATTTCTTCAGAGTATGAGTGAAGCTGGACCACTTGGGGAATCTTTCAGTGCTACTCCTATTCTGAGAATAAATGGCAAATACTGGATTCTGGGGCTATCATTCTAGTGTCTTTTATTAGCAGGTATTCATCTTAAAAAATAGAATGAATTAAAATACAATCTAATGTGGTGGAAGTTGTAACAATAATAATTAAATATTTTACATTAATGCTCTGTTCTGAAGGGAGGAAGACAAGTTTTATTCTATTTCCCATACAACTTGGTGAAAAGAACTTTATGGAACAAGATAAAAGAGCAGTGTATTATTTCTGCTTTCTGGTTGATTTTCTTTTGGAGGGAGCAGATCCCAACCACCTAGTGAAGCTTTCAAAATTACACTGCTTGCACAGTAATCTGCCTTTTCCCACCTCTGGTTTACTCATCCATCTTCTAATGCTGATACTACACACTCCTTCTTTCAATGCTATCAGGTGTAGGAGTAGTTCTGTTTTGTTTGTGTTACTGTTAGCGGTGATAACGTGTTTTCTCATTTAAGAATCCGCAGGAATCTTGAGTCTGATTCCAAGGAAACTAATTTGTATGTTACTACCAAAAAAAAATCATAAGGCCTTGCAAAAGAAAGATAAACTATAAGGTGATGTGAATGTTAGCAGTGCCTATTTGTTTGTAATGTCAACAATTCTGTTTGTCAACATTCCCAAAGTGCTTTTAAAAGTTGTAATAGTTGTTTGGTGGAGAAGACAGTGAATATTTTGATCTTGACAGTAAGATCGTGATTTCATGCAAATAACCTGATAGAGATTAATTAGGAGAGATGTTGCAAAGCCGCTTTGAATCTCTTGTGTTCCGTGATACAGATTAATAAAACTAGATTTATTTTTCTTGATCGTTAAGTTTGACTCTGTAGAATTTTGTTCCATTTTTTGATAGCATTTTATTCTTTGATTTCTCTGTGGAATTAGTATAGAAAAGTACAAGTTTTCTTGTTGATATATATGAATTGAAGCACAGCTGGGTACATCTTATTTTACTGCTTTGAAGATTGCTCTTTAAGTGCTTGTATTCTGGTGCAACAGCAATGGTATGCAGTGTATTGTGCTACTAAAAAATTCAATAGCTTCAATCTACAGCATTCGCATGCCACTGCCTGAGCATTTCTGCCAATAGGTTGCATGTGCAGAGATAGTCTGAGTCCTCCTCCTTCCTGTCTTTTCCTCATCCTCTCCCCAGGTTCCATATATTTTGTCAGTTATCGCCACAGCAGGTGTCTTACGTCAGACAGAGGCCAAAAAATGTGAATGAAGTAGCACATCATTTAGTGATTGATTTACAAAGCAGACACTGAAGGGAAAAATGCTTCTCTCTCTGATATCAGCAGGCAAGCACTAAATCATCAGCCTACATGAATGCGTAGTACAGCCATCCACAAGGAAATTTTAAGGTAAACTAAGCTAAGCAGCATGCCATGGCTAGCAACTGGAAGATGTCAAAGAAGGGTAGTGGAGCGGAGCCTGTTTCTGTGTTGGGGCTAGTCACGGGGACACCTCCCTCCCGGCCGCCCTCCCAGCAGATCCTGGGCAGGTGTTCACAATGTTGGTTTTGTGTCCCTGTCACAGCTAGTTGTCCTTTGCAGTGCTTGTGTCAAGAAAACTTTTTAGTAATGATAAATTCATATTTGTCTTTTAGAAAAAAAGGAGGAAAGCCAGCAGTATTATGCTTTATCTTCTAACTTTTTTCCAACTCAGTCTCCAGGGTGCCAGTGCCTTAGGTACACCTAAGCAATGTCTCTGTGGCCACTTGAGAACTGTTCAGATCTTTAGTTACAGCATCTGACAGTACTTCTGACAAATCCAACATGAGGATATTTAACAGGGGATGTTGCTAAAGTCATTTCCTGCATGTCTAGTGCATCGATATTTACATTTACCGAATCACCTGCACTCCTTCCCACACTTACATTATGTGGGTTTGGTTAACAGCGTTTCTGAAGTGGCAGGGGCCATGTTTTTCCCGTTTCTCTTGGGGAACACGGAGCCTGGGGCACTGCTTGAGGCAGTGCAGAGGAAGCCGCGCGATGCTGGTGCTGGGGCGTGGGCTGTGGCTGGCGGGGCAGCGGAGGGAGAGCTGACAGGGGCCCAGCCGCGAGCGACGTGCCCCGGCCTGGCTGCAGGCTACAGCCGGCCCTCGTGCTGGCAGGAAGCCATGAGGTGTGTGAGGGACCGGGGGGTGACCAGGAACATCTGCAATGTTGACCTGTTGCTAATAAAGAAAGGACATTGAATTACTCGAGCGTGTCCAGAGAAGGGCAATGAAGCTGGTGCAGGGTCTGGAGCAGATGTCGTACGAGGAGCGGCTGAGGGAACTGGGGGTGTTTAGTCTGGAGAAGAGGAGGCTGAGGGGAGAACTCATTGCCCTCTACAACTACCTGAAAGGAGGGTGCAGAGAGCTGGGGATGAGTCTCTTTAACCAAGTAATAAGTGATAGGACAAGAGGTAATGGCCTCGAGTTGCGCCAGGGAAGGTTTAGACTGGATATTAGGAAGCATTTCTTTCCAGAAGGGGTTGTTGGACGTTGGAATGAGCTGCCCAGGGAGGTGGTGGAGTCCCCATCCCTGGAGGTGTTCAAGAGGCAGGTTGACATGGCGCTTGGGGATATGGTGTAGTTGGGATCTGTCAGTGCTAGGTTAACGGTTGGACTAGATGATCTTCAAGGTCCTTTCCAACCTAGATGATTCTGTGAAATCAGTTTCCCGGCTCACAAAATATTTGTTTTGCCCACAACAGATAAGGAGCCCCAGAGGCTCAAGCAGAGAGGATCTGGTCTTTTTTTAGCTGACTGAAGACCCAGGCTTTCCTGAACTGTTTTTCTTTTCACAATACTGAGCTCAGGTTAGAAGCTTTAATTTAAACTCTAAATCATGCAGAAGCTGATGAAAAGGTACTGAGGAAACAATCTTGAGTTAAGACTACAGGGTTTAAGCCCAGATTTCTTACTTTGCTCTGATTATCAATTAGACACGGTCCTATTGACACAGCATTCTCCCTCATTTCATAAAGCTGACAGTGGCTGTACCCTTCATGTGCAGAGTTTAGTTGCTTCTTGGCTCTTACAAGGGAAAACTGCAGGTTGCTTTAGTGTAAACCAGTTTTCCTTGCAAACACTAAGGATTTATTGCCATCTATCAAAAGATATGACTAAAACTGGTGTGAACGAGCTCCTGCAGTTTTCATACAGTCCCACTGCATTTTTCCATGAGGAATTAAGTTTCATTTCCCTGTTCTGCGTGCAGTTGTTGAACTTCAGTTAGACAGCACTATTCTTGGCTCTCTGTGATGGGTTCAAATTAAGGTATAGCGTGTATGTGGTATGTCGTTGGCCATAGTTGGTCACAGAGCATAAAACTATTGCTGTGAAGGATGCCCAAGGCCAAGATGCAGTGCCACAGGGTATGTTCTTTCCTCCAGCTCATTTTGGGGGCTGTTACTGAAATCAGTATAAAATATAAAACATGCGACAAGTGGCCATGGAACACTTAAGCTATTTAGGGATACTTTTATTTTGATATCTCCTGTAATGAAACCTTAATATCCTTGCCATTGAATTTACATGATAGATCTAGTGAATAGCTTACAAAATGATACCACTAATTAAGAGATACCTTCAGGACTGGGTGAAGATATAGGTAAAATGTATGCATTATGGCCCCATTCTGCAAAATTTATTCTCACAGTTATGGCCATCAGTGCCGACACAGCTATTCTCAAAAGTAAAGTCTGCATTTGTAGGTAAGATTTTGGAGGCTTTTCCCCACTGTTCTGATATTTTAAGGGTTGCTAAGTTACTAAGATACAAGCAGAAAGGTAAGTTTATTTAATACATTTTGTTGAATAAATTTTATAAAATATTACTGTGATCTGTGGTTCACTAGGTTATATCTGAGGCTTTGCTGAAGTGGAATTGTCATGAAAAATAGTATGGACTTGATTCATGATTGCATTATTCCTTTTTCACACTGATATAGCTACATTGAAAATAATTGGCTTAGACCAATGGGGCATGAAAAAGATGCAGGGATGAATTTGGCTCTGTATCTTGAAATGAAATATGTGCTCTTTTCTGTACAGCATTTGCTGTACCTTAAGAAAAATCATAAGGCAAATTACATCAAATCACACTATTAAAAGAAACATTTTCTTGTTCTGTGCAGTAGAACTGATCTGAAACATTTACGTGTTCAGAATTTTTTCAAAAGCACACTTTTTTTTCTTGCCCTGTATTTAAAAATTGATAACCAAGGGGAGAAGACTGCTGAGTTATAAAAACAGTTTTCTTCTTGTAATTGTGTCATCCAGTGGTAAGACATAATTGAACTCAAGGTTTGCATTTGCAAATGACCTTGACTAAAGTTTTGCAATTCAAAGAAATTCATTTAATGACTTAGACTATCTAGAACGCCAGAATGACTTTATGGGGCAAAACCTGTGTAGCTCCTACTGAGGACCCTATATTTGGCAAAGTCAGAAAGTGACTCTCTGCCTCTTATGGGATGATTTTAGGCTCTCTTTACAAAGAAAATCAGTATGAGGCAGCAGTTCAGAGTGAGGCTGAATGATTTTAGGAGTCTTGTTCTCACCTATGGCTCAAAGAACCAGCTTGTAAACTCTCTTGGGGTACCTGGCTTGCCAATCTCCTGGAACCGGTAGCCCTTTATTGGCCCCAGCTTTGGGAATAACCTTCATTCCATTGCTTTCTGCATATGGAGGTTGGTTTGTGTCACAAGGATGATATTGCTGGGTTGTGCACGCTGCATATTTCGATCGCTGAAGTGGATCCTACAAGGGCAAAGATGGCTGTAGCATGTGTGTTTGGTGGATGTAATTCCTTGGCTCACACTGCTATGCTATATTGGTTATGGAAAGAATAAATAATGTATTTCTGTCTGTCAGCTACCTTTGCTCCCTTCGTTTTTCTCCCTCCCTAAAGGGAGGCTGCAGGCTCAGATTTTTTCCTTGATTCAAGTTTTTAAACTTTATTGGATAATTCTGAGTGCAAGAGGGGGGAAAAGAACAAGAGAATGATTACATACCTTTAAGTGCCTGAAGATGAAAATCCTTGATCTTAATTTCTCACCTTTAAGCCACTGTTCATGTTCTTCTTGAGTAAATACTTCCCCAGAAGCACTGGTGACAAAAGCAGTTGTCTGCATGGATGTCCCCCTTGTAAGCATGTCTTAGGTTTCATCCCAGTGGTGCTTACCCAGATTTGTGTCATGTGTTGAGTATAGCATAAAGCTCTTTGGAGAGTGAATGTTCATTGCAGATTTGAAGTACAATCACAAGTTGATTGGAATCTATGTTGTTCTTTCTAGCAAGTTCTTTATAGTTTATTCCTTAGGGATCTTTTAAAAGGCATAAATCATCAGTTTATGATTGCTATTCAAAGCTGCCTGACTGTATCTGACAGTACCCTTCCCCAGCTTCCCCTTTTCTGCCTCTAGCTCCCTCACCAAGCTGTATCTTCCTGTGAGTATACTCAGGTAGGACAACAGAAGAGGAAGAAGGCAAAAATAATTTCTCTCTTTAAGAATACTGATCCCCAAATAGGGTAGTTACTCGTACAAATAATAGGGGTGCTGTTGAAACTCACAGACAAGAGAAGTAGGTACTAGTTATCTGCCATATCATTACTGCAGACAGGGTTGTGTATACAGACACAGTCAGGGCGATGAAACAACAGAAACTGATATGCCACTCGCTTGTCTGTGTTCAGTGTGAAGTGAGTAAGTGCAAGGTGCCAGGCTGGGATCACAACCACCTCAACACAGTTCTTGCAAAGGACTTTGGCTGGCACGCTCTGCTTCCTCTGGCTGAGGCTCTGGCTCCAGGTTTGATAGCCAGCCAGGTGTATGTCCCAGTAGTTTTTAAGCTTGTACCTGTCAATCAGGCATATTCTAAATGGGCCATGGGCATGGACAACTGCTAGATAGGGAATTTAATCTTTTGCCTCTGCTTGCTGGAAGAAGAATTGGATGGCATTATGAGTGGGGAAACATTAGTGGTTTCCTAGCTGGCAGATCTGGGTTATGCTGGCAGTGCAGAACCTGTAGGAGACTCAGCTCAGGGTAACTACCTATGTCCCTGGGCATCAGGGTATCTTTTTTTTTTTTTTTTTTTTTTTTTTTATTATTCTGCCCTTTCTGGATATTTACAGTTCCACTGTTTTGTAAAAGCAGAGTTCTAAACAAGGCACCTTGGTCAAAATGTAGTATCTGTTTACTGTAGTCTTGCTGATAGTCTCTGCATCCCTGAAGGACTTAAGCCATGCTGTATATACATATATTTGAACATCATCTGGGATGTTTAAGGGTATTGAATATGATTAAGCAATGGGCATTATTAAAAATATTACTTGAAGGGAAGGGTGTTATAATCATGCCTTTGGATTTCCTGCTTTAGGGCAACCTGTGTTTTAATGACCGCACTGGAGTTTCATACACTTGAAAGAGGCCTCAACCTGCTAGATTTCCTAGTTTCTGGATTTCTTAATAGAGCCTCTTGTTAAGAGTTCATGTTCATCATAGTCTGCTCTTTATCTCCACTTATACAGATGCTTTAAAATAGATGAAACCCAGCGATCAAATAAATGCTTTCTTTTTAACCTGGAAAAATATACATGATTTTAAAAATATCTTAAAATGGAACTTCCTATTATTACCAGTGCTATTGTGAGAATTGGGCTGAAAGCCATACAGTTCCTTCCTTGCCAAAATGGGGCATAACCAAGTTTGTTTAGCAGGCTTTCATGAGTGTCAGTCCTTACATTGAAAGCTCCTATCCTGTCACCTGTTTTTAAATGCTTCAAATTTAGGAAGCCTGCTGCAGATGGTATCAGTAGTTTTACTGATCTGAGGCCTTGGGCAAATTTATTTGAATTGCTTTGAAACTGCATATTCAAAATTCAATAAAATAAGAGGGTCTGATGGTGCAGCTGCAGCATATCCCCTCCAGCTGGGTAAGCTGAGATGTTTCAAGGCCCTGGACTAGCAAAGCCTGGGTGTGATATACAGATTATACAGATAGCTGCCAGGGAAGAGGTTTTGGCAGGCTGGGTGCAGCAATACCCCCTGCCAGCAGACTTGGGAGTAACAGTGGCTTTCATGCTATGTGGCATCTTTTGCTGGCTTTCCTAGACAGAAATTTGTTGGTGCAATAGTGGCAGCAGGCCAGTGGGAGGGGATTGCCTCAAGGGTAAAGGGATGGAATGTAGGAAAAACAATAAAATCAAAACGCTCCAGTTGTTTTGAAAGTGATTGGCTATCCTGAATGCCTTGGTATGGATCCAAAATGATCTGCTCCGTGGGCGGGTTTCGTTAAATTGCATTCAGAAATCATATTTGCCCTTGGGCAAATACCCTTGCTTTTATGCATACTAGGCAAGTCACGTGCACCAAAATGGAATTCACATGGTGCTTTAGTCAAAAAGCTAATGTCAGTCATCATACCTTTTATGCACATCCAGTCCCTTGGTTCTGTATGCCCATTTAAATATGCAGAAGTGCTTTTTATTATTACCTTGCCTGTAAAGCACTGATATATGTATATATAGGCCATGTAATTTATTGCACTGTAGACCCCTCTCTGCATATATATCCAGCACTTACAAATATAAATTAAAATCTTGAGGCACAAAATATTTTGGTCATTGGGGTCTGATTTTCTGAGATTTCTGCTGTTAAACTGTGGAGGTAATTCCTTTATGTGCCATGTGTCCATGCTTTCCAAATAACTACCTCAGTAGCAGTACATGGCTTATCTTCGTGGCATTGTAGTGCCGGTATCCTTGTGAGCTTCACAGTTCTGGCACAACCAGCACAGTGCCTAAAGGTGAGATAATCAGAGAATACATGCAGGGATGTTATTCGAGCACCATATCGTTGGACTGCACAGTATGTCCCTAGTTACTGAAAGGGCTACCATGAAATTTAATTTAGAATTTTACAGGCACATTTTGAATTGGAAATCTCTGTAATAACTTTCCCTTTGCTCAGCCTTTTAACTGTGAAATTCAATTGGGGAGTTTTGAAGCAGCAGGTAGTGTCGCAGCACTCTAGAGGGATTTTGCCAGAATTCAGCTAAAGTGCTTGCAAGTGTCATTTCCATATTTAACTAATTTCAGTTTTTAATTAGCTCCGTGTGAAAAATGAGAGTTCACGCTGAGCTAAGCTGTCAGCATAGAGTCTTGTTTCCTTTCTAGCCTCTCAGGACAATTACTGCAGCATCCTCTGGTTTTTTCAATGAGAGTGCTTAGCCACTGCATGCTCAGTCCCTCCCCTTGTTCCCTGATAGGAGTCAGTGAGTGTGTTGTGTCTAGCTTGCTAAAATGGAGAAGATAAGTTCTGAAAATATTTCAAATACAAGATTGGTTTAGGAAAGGTTCAAAGAACTTCATAGGTCTGACTCAGAAATATACAGCAGAATATAATGCATTCCTTCCTCAGACCTCTCTGGTACTGTGCAGTCAGTTACATTGTTCAGGACAGTATCTGATCATTTCAGCTTCATTACTTATTGCACTGGGTAATATAATGTTTTAGAAAGCACAGTGTGAAAGCAGGTTTTTTCATGGTGCTTTCTGCAACCTGAGTGCTAACAATGCAAAATGCCAGTTTCGTCCCAAAGGCCTGTGGTCCTCTATAAAAAGAGAACTGCTCTTGCATAAAAGTCCATAACGTAGTATAGGGATGGAAATTTGTTAATCCTGCATCCAAACTGAAAATTTACCTCTGAGGACTTGAATGCAAATGTTAAAATACTCTTCAAGAATGAAGTGAGAGCTGCAGTTTATGTAAACTGCAAAAGCTTGGGATGTGAACAGATTTCTGAAATAATTTTATGAACTGATAGCAATCCTGAGTTACATTTACATGACAGTCATATAATACCATTGTTATTTTTGAAAGAATGCAGTCATTAAATTGTCAAAATCACGTTTAAATGGAAAAATTGGTGAAATAACTGTAGGTGTTATCACAGGTGGGGTTTTTTTTCAAACCTGTCCTAGAAGGTGAGATTTGTAAAGATTTATGAATAGGTTTAGTAGCATCTTCATTTTAATTTCTGTTCATATCCCAGCAAAATAAAGGTTGTGTGTATTTTATTTCTCACTAATTAGTATGGACAGCCACTTCCAGTAGACAGAAGCAGATTTTCTCTATTAGACCATAAAATCAAATGCATCTTTTTCAAATTGAAATGGATGAAAAAAAATCTCAGCTGTAGCACTTTCTGTGTACTTAAATGTTAGTAATGTTGTGAAAGAAGAAGGTAAATACATTGCAGAAACTTGTCAGATACAGTTACACTGAGAAGTTTCTAGTCATTTTTCTTTTAAGTTATCAAGGAGCAGCTTTGATACCTGCTTCCAAGATGAAGCAAATGCTTGAAAGGAAAAAAAAAAAAAAAACAGGAAAATAAATTTCATGGTGAAGAGTGAGGCTGAAATGGTAGATGGATTTTCAATACAGTTTAGGTTGGTTTTGGGGTTTTTTTTACATACAGTATTTACTGTTTCATCCATCAGAGAAAAAAGATATATAATCCTGGTTTGGTTGCTGGCCAGCTGGGCGTTACAGACATGAATAAGTAGAATTTGAGCATTAGCTATGAAGTGCTAACGTGTAGTTCTAGCTACCATATATTTCTTTTTGCCCCCTGTAGTGTAAGTTGTCTTCCTTTTGAAGGATAATTCCCAGTTATTTTATTGGCATTATTAAGTAATATTGTTACATATGTTAAAATTAATTGTATTAACCATTTAACATAATTCAGTTATGCTTTACAAAGTGTATGTAGTCGAAGCCAAAGGGTTTTGAGGGTATGTAATCTAGCTCATATTTTATTCTAGGATTCATTAATTAACTGTATACAGTGATGCATATGCTAATGCATTATCACTCATGTCCAATTCACCCTGCAATTTAAACTGTTGACTTTGGAGGGTAAAGTTTTTTATGGGTTGCCTTGCTGTTGGCTGTAGAAAACACTAATTTTTCAGGCATTATTATCATATTTGCAGTCTCAAATACTTAAAATAAATAGATGAGTTCTGAAGTGAAGCTCTCTCCACTCAAGTCAGTGACAATTTTGACCTTGATTACAACGGGCCTTGATTTTAAACAGCTCTAAACTGACTGATGATGAGCATTCTGCAATGCTGACCTCAGACAGTGGAATTGGTTTCTGCACCATTTTGTATGCAAGACAGAAAGCTTCATGATGCTCTGTACAATAGCTGCCTTCATTTTTCTGTTGTGGACAGCAGCTCCATCTGTAACAGTGATTTCTACTATCTCTGCTGTGAATTTTGTTATATCAAGAAGATCAAATTGAGCTAGTCTTAAAAACCCCTACTATAAAAGGCAGTTTAAGACAAAAGTAATACAAATATTAATATTTAATTCACTGTATATTATGATGATGTTTCTTAGATGAATCGGGATATAGGTATCCAAATTAAATATAATTGTCTTCCATTATGCATGGTGCACAGTGCTTTAGCTGGACTTACATAGACTGGTGTGCTATCATGATGTTTCTTGGGAGTTAAAATGCATATGCAAGCTTTTCTTCTTTCCTATATTGACTAATGAAATTGTATAATAGGATGTTTTGGTGATGCAACTGATAATTGTATATGAACACACACACACACACACACACACATAGACACACCGAAAATCCTTGTACAATATATATATTGCTGCAGTCTGAAAATTTGCAACTCTACCACTTCAAAATAAAGCAGCAATCCAAAACTAAAATCCTGGCACCGTATAAACCCTTCATTGATTTCTCTGTTTTCTAATGTACTTCCATATTGGTGTGATCACACTGAAATCATGTCCTCACTTGCAGCTTGCACTTCCTTACCTGCTCTAGAATTCTAGATGGGAAGATGAAAAGGCACAGATGCAGGAGGGCAAGCTTCCAGTCTCTACTTTGTTAGAAAAATTATTTTTCCTGTGAAGGCAAAATAAGCAAACTTCAGACTTGGAAACCTGTCAAGAATGAGACAGGTATAAGATTAAAAATAGAATATATCCCAGTTATAGTAAATCCATTATGGGAAATGCTTAATAGAAATCATGTAAGGACAATGGAAAAAAATTTTCTCAAAAATGTAACTAAAGTCCAATTTGATAATTGTTTATTTTTTAAAAAGTTACCATTAAAAAAAAAAACACACAAAGGAATATGAGTTACAAGGCTGTAACTGACTGGTTGTATATTTATCAAATAAAATCTGTATATTTGATTTTCATATGTGTTTCTTTTCTGGATCAGTAGGACACCATATTCACAATATGTTAATAATGTCAACTTTGCAAGGCATATAGAAGGTCTAAATCTGCCTAGATGCTAAATATAATCTGTACCTTTATCTCAATATGAAGATATGATTTAGGCTATGTTTATATATACCTTTTGAAGCATATTGTGAAAGAAGTATAAACAGTTTACAGTGTTGAAAATTAATGAGAAGCTTTGGTAGAAGAAATCATATTTACTTTTCATCTTTGGATTTATTTCCTCTTTGTAATGAACTTTTAACTCCAATAATTACTTTGTGTAGAGAGTAAAGCCTTAAATTTTATCATTCATGCAAGGTCTTACAGTGAGGTGATTAAATTAAACTATTCTGTATAATTTCTATTAAGGGAAGAATATATTCTGTGATTAGAAGTTATACTTTTTTGCACTGTGGACAGAAATTTGGCCATTCATAATCGTGCAGTTCCACTTCATTTAGCGTATGCAAAGGAGTAATAAAGGTAAAAACTATTTTCTTATCAATATGGCTAACAATCAGAGGTTGAGTCAAGGTCTGAATGCTTTGGAGCAGTTAGATTATGAAAATCTTGTTCAACATGTTTGTAGAGATTAGGGTAGTTACAGTTTTGGAAGATGAACATAGTCGAATAAATGTTTGACATGATATCCCTTAGGGTTACAATCAGTATTAAAACTAAAGCAGTTATTCTAATTCTTGTAAGTTCAGGCATCAGTGATTTAAGAGCATTTATTTGTGTCTATATTCCTTGAAACACCAGTTTGAAGTTTCAGCTAGGTTCTTCCTCCTCTTGGAAACAGAATAAAGACGAGCTGGGTATTTGTTCATGATAATGGTGTCTTTTAGGTGTGAAATTAAAATTGGATTCAATTTGCTTTGTATTAACATTAAATGCTCACAATTGCTCAAAAAAAAAGAGGGTTTCCATTATGTTTTAGTCAAGAGCATTCCTTTTTGCTATTCTAAGCCTATTTCAAATGTGGCAGTATTTTGGCAAGGCTGGTAAAGTGGATATTGTATAACGTGATTTGGGACCTTCCAGGATGAAAGATGCTCTATTAGGTAAATAAAAATATAAACACTTTTCTTATTAGTTACAGCCATCTAGTTCATATGCAAGACCAAAAAGATTGCAGCCTTGACTCTTAAAATTGCCATAAGAAGTGAGTTTATTTTACACAGTCTCAGGAACTGATTAATCTTGTGCCAGTTTTCTACACTCTGCACAATCTGAGGCCTGTCACAAGAATAAATGAATAGTGCACTGTATTCTGCTTCTCTTTTAAGGTCTTTGTCGTGAGATTCCAGATTCTGAAGGTAGCGTGCAATGCTGTTACTCTTCTTTTGAGGAGTGGCACAAAATCAAAATATTTCAGTAAAGAGGATTGAAGCAAGAAAAGTCAAGAAGTCTAAACCAAGGATTCTTTCTCCATCCCTGTCAGAATGGTGACTGGGGAACTAACAACCACCCAAGGTACAACACTCATTCCTGCAGGCTGAAATTCTGCTTGCCTGTTGTTATCCTTGGAATTGGGAGCCAGGTTTTCACATCCTCCAGTTTTCCCCACCCCCACAGTAACTGCAAGTGTGTGTAAGCTTTTCAAGTATTTTTGGAAGTAGAAAGGCTGAAGTTGGACATAGAGGAATGAACTTTCAAAGCACTGCATGGCAGATAAGCACACAAATCACATTACTACTAATGGGATTTGTGGGTATATCTTTCATGCTGTGCTTTGAAAATTCATTCCATTCAGTTTATTGACGTGCATGGGGAAAGAAATCAGTCAGCTTGGAGGGGGTGTGTGACCAATTTAAAAAAAAAAAAAATTGCTTTTTTTGGGTCCCCCTATTTCTTCCATATAAACACAGTGACAATGAACAATCTTATAGTCCTCCTTCCAACTCCTTTTTCATCTTTAATAACATTTATTCAAAAGAAAGCAATTAATAATTCCCAGCCAGAAGTTTTGCTGCTGATTATAACAATACACTCATTCATAGAATCCTTATGGTATGTCTATAAAGTGTTTCTTGGGTTGAATGCTTTAAAGCAAAAGCCCTATTTTAAAGTGTTTATTGTCTAAAAGAGTTTGCATGCTGAGGGTGAAATTATGACTAAAGATTGCTTTCTTATGTTTAAGATTGTGTGAAGTCAACTTTCCTTTCCATTGTGTTTTCAAAAAGGCACAAAATCTCCTGTGCCTCCCTGGTGAGTGGAAAGAGCATTCCTGACATTTCTGCTGTAGTAACGAGGCACTGTGCCTTCCCCTCTTACACAGCAAGCACTATCCTTACAGAGTGCAGAAGCAAAGGTAAGGGTCTGCCTCTGTTTTCCTTGGTTTATATCCTAGAAAGTGAGGTGCTGAAATTCAAGTTCTACTGTGACTGTGTCTATAGGATCACTCTTGGATTAAAGGAGCATGGAGCTGTATTCTCTGCAGCTGTAAGAAGGCTAGCACAAATGGTAACCTGCTATTTATTACATTCATTGTTACATAAATTTACTGGGTAATCAGTCCTCATGGCTTTCCTCATGTAGTCAGAAAATACACTCTGTCTTTCTCTTTGGAAAGTTACAAGAAGTTGTTGTTGTTGTTAGTCTAAGTAAAACTATTGAAGAGCTCAGGCACAGTTAAGAAGAGTATAAACTTGTAGATGGGTAACATATAGAAGCTTGTATGTGGGAAACAATATCAGCTTAATTCAATGGACGGAGAAGTGGGAAAAAACGTTACAAAATATAAAAATATGCAGCAGTGCCATTGTAGTTAATGGAATTCTCCATTTTCAACATTGTAAACTTAAAAAAAGTGACTGAGAAGTGAGAGGTCTTGTTCAACGTTGTGTGTAGGATAAATAAGACAGAAAAATGGTTCTCTATTGTGCTCTCTAGCCATAATGCAGGCAAACCTATTGCTTTAATAAGAATTAACAGATCACACTATTTTTAAAGTTGTGTATTTTCATAATGCTTTAAACGGAGTTCCCAAATGAAACCCAAATGAAATTTTAATTTAAATTTATTAAGAAAACACAGTGCATACCAAATAGCATACTGATGATTAAGATGATTTAAGGATAATGAATGACCTTGAAAGTAAGCTATCTGTAGGATTCTTAGTCATTAACATTACAACACGAGTTCATAAATTTCTTAAGTACTGGTAGTCCAGAGAATTGTTTTTTTACTTGATCTTTAATCTCTGGTATCAAATGTAAAAGTTAAATTCTTATCTCCTATGTCCCTGAGATGTCCAACAAGATATTCTGTCTTTCACAATCATTACTGACTCTGCTATTAATGAAATAGAGTATTTACTATTGTGCTGGTGAATAACTACACTAGGTTGAGAAACCTGACTGTGGCATGTCAGCAATCACCATTTTATACACTACATTCTCAGCCTATTTAGCTGCACTGAAGCTTATGCCCTAGGGTACCTAAAAATCATACTGCTTCTAGGAAATGGTTTATGGCATAAAAATTCAAGGGTTTGCCTCTGATGCATTGATCTAAACATTCCTTAGATTGTCTGGGCTGGTGGATAGGTAGGGACATGCTGTGGTACAGTGTAGGGGATAAAAATGCATCAAACACTTCAAGAAGCAGTGGGACTAGTGGATACACCAAGGAGTGTTGTATACGTGTAGGAGCAGCTGTGTTGGGTCAGATAAAAGTCAAATAATCCGTTAACTTACCTCCAGTATCCAAAAGTGGTTGTCTTGTAAGAACAGGCAAATTAGATATGTGCTTTTCCCTACTGATCTTCCAACCTCTAGTTCTTAGGTTTTCTGAGATAAGGGGAGGTGGCATAACAACATTCCGTGCTTTGTTTGCTCTTCCCATAATGATTCAGTGTTTGACTTACTTGAAATTTTCAGGGAACTTTATAATCTAAGCCAAAATTTCCCTTCACTTTGATAAGAGTCATTCAGAGCCCATTATTTTATATGTGGAGTTAAGATTACTTGTCTCCAGCGTATGTTACTTTATTTTAACCAGGTTTGAATTTCATCTGCCATTTTATGGCCCAGTTGCTCGGTTGCATTATGTCCTTACGCAGTTCTCAGTCAGCCCTCTTCTTGAATAATGCAGTATCAGCAGCAGACTGTGCCACCACCCTGCACAGCCTGTTTTCCATTTGGAATTCTATCATGTCATATATGATAGGTTTGGATTTTTTTAAATACTACTCTAAGCTTTCCTGTAGATAATATAGCAAAAATGGAAGACGTCTACCCATCAAGCTATGTGGCTTTTGTTTTGCTTTTAGAAAAAGGAATGTGATGAATTTTTGTGAGATCTCTTGGATACCCTCAGGAGGACTCAGGCATCCTTGTCACAGTGACACTAGGTATTCAAGGAAGAATAGAAAATTCTGTCAGTTAATACTAAATTTTAGGAGAGACATCACTGTTTCTCTAGCAAGAAAAGCTGCTACTTGTTCACACTGTTTATTTTAAGACTGCTTCTTTTAAGTAACAAATACTCATATTCTTTGGTAATTATTCTCCAAGCAATTTAATATAAGCGTCAAACTGGAGGAGTTGCAGATTAGAACTTCCTGGAGACACTGTCCCTTTCTGCCGGTTACAGCATATGAAAGGGCATTGGTAAAATTGTGAGTCTAGATCCTTGGTTGCAGCAGCTTTCTTTGAGACAACTGCCTCAGCCATCGTTTAAGCAGTAATATATTCCATTCCAGCTACATATGGACGGTGTTTGTATTCCTCTTGCTGCAAATGCGGCTGAAAGATGGCCAACAAAATTAGCGAGCAAAAGATGGTGTCGGCCTCGGTAAAACATCTACGACTTACTGAAATCTCACTTTGTCAGGCATATTTGTTGCCAAGTCCAAATTTTGTGGGAGAGGACTTTTACTGATTGTCAACAATGATGTCCACAAGATACCTTGTACATAAATAATGCTTGCAGAATTGCCCATCTGACAAAACGTATCTGTCTTCTGTGTTGAGTTTCTGTTAAAGTTATGTTAGAAAAATGTGGATCTCGGCTGATTTAGTTAGCAAATTCTGGTTGTGCATGTGTTTGTGAACTGTCCTGTAACCTCTCCAGATGTGAGAGGAGCTAGGGAAAAGAAAAAAAAGTAAGAGCTTCTTATTTGTCTTGTTACAGCTACCCAATAATCCATGCTCCTCTGATAGAGACCTGAAAGCACTAGTTAGAATCAAGTGTAGTGTTTTCAGGCACCGTGCAAGTTTTTCCCATGCAGTTCCTTCATTGCTCTTTTCTGACTTTCAGACCTCTGCTATTCCTGTCTCGTGTGTCTCTTGAGGAGAGGTTGTCAGTTGTGATGAATTGTGCATTCATTTTGTAATGGGGGCAAGTAATCACTAGGGAGTCGGCCTAACACACTCGTTTCACTTGTGACTCGGGTTGAACTTGAACCTATTTCTCCAGAGGAATAGTAGTAGAACATTAAACTACTATGTTTCTAGTGTTTTAAGTAATTGTTATTTTATGAATAATAATTGAGATCAGTAAGATCAATTTCTGGTGTTCCTGGAGTTCTGTTGCATGATCAAGAAGTAGTAACTAGTAAAGAACTATGAGTCTTAGCTGAATAACATTTAATACAAAGTGAGCGTACAATGACGTTTAATTATTTTTTAATTTGAGGGGATGCATTTATTCTTTTCAAGTTATCTGGGTTACCCATCTATATGAACACAGAAGTGTAAAACACTAAACTTGTTTTGTTTCATACAAATATTGTGGGACACTAAAACAAGATACAGACCGTATGAAATAAAAAATAGATGTGCAGGTAGTTCTTTGAATATATATACTAATATATATATATACATGTTGCTAAGATTTATTAGGTACCTTTTGTTTCATCATGTCTGTGATTCACTAGGCCTGATCTAAATCACACTGGTGTTGCTCAAGGCTAACGAAGTATACTGGAATAACAAGAGTTACATCATTGTTCATCTCATAAGTGGATGGAAGGGAAACTTCTAGTGTTTCCACTCTCCTGTAATACAAAAGCCTACATAGAACAAATGTGCTTTTAGTGCTTATTCGCTAATGTTCATGATATAATGAACCAATTTCTCTTTCACATGAAAGGAGGCTGGTCTGCTACAGTTAAACATAATATGACTAGATATATCATGACAAAGTGAGATCATAGTGTGATGGGTTCATTGTGGATGACAATATTTTAAGGTTTAGTAAGTGTGACAGCTTGGAAAATTAATATATGGAAACATTCTGAGTTCTGCTCACTTTTATAAACTTCCCATCTTTTTGAGTTGCTTAAGGAATACTGAATTTTCTAACAGTCAAGCAGTGCATATCTTCCAGACCTCAACTGGGAAGATGCAATAGGAATGGGGAAAATGGTGGATCGTTAAACTGCATGTTTGTCCGTTTAAGAAGGAATACCATAGAGTAAAGGAATAAGTGCAAAATCTGATTCTGCCCCGCCTGTTGTAGTTGCCTTGAGTTGTACTACAGGGAGGTCTCTAGCACATGAAGACAGCAGAGGTGTCTCATTTTAAAAATACATGGTCAAAAGCGACAGGAGAGCACAAAGGGAAGACAGCTTTCTGAGCCTGGGAACCATTGTCCATTAGACTAAACTCTGAATGGAGTGAGCATTGGACTTAGGGCCAGAATGAGAGAAGACTGAAAGGAGGAGGAATGTGGGGACACTACTAAGCCTTAGAGAACATTCAAGAAAGTTTTGCATGTATGTTTTGTCATTTTTCTGTGGATTTGTCTACCTTTTGGGATTTCTTAAAATAATACGTGATTCATTCCAGCAACCTCTATCTTATGTAAGTCTTAGATTGATCCTTGACAGCTCAACCACCTGGAGTGATGAACTAGTTCTCTGCTTTTGTTCATGATGGGCATGCAGGTTTAGCTTACAGGTGCTTTTGCTTTGTGTGTATGTGTGTGCTGCTGGGATGGGAGTGAGAGACTGATTATTACTTTTTACCTAAACCTCAAAGTTTTTACTTCAAAATTTATTGTTTCTGTAGTCTAATTTTTTAGAGAGTATAAATACGCAATTCAGTAACCTGAGTTACTGGATGTGAGTGTTAAATGAACCAGATAAATTCTGACAAGCTCAATGTTTGAAAATCAGGTATCAGAGACAAGAACTCAGAAAATATGCTTAAATGTTGAGGGGAAAAAAGGAAACAAACCCAAATAATACCTACAAAATATACATATGCTGTGTAAAACATAATTTATGAAGACACCATACATGCAACAGATAAAATGGCACTTTTTTGTGTTTTAAATCTTCAGGGATGTGTTTGTCCCTGAAGGTTAATCTATAAACCAAATGTGGAGCTCTGGAAATGTGTTCAAGTAAGTGGGCTCTTTTGGAAAATTGGCACTCCTCTTGATGATCAGCCTGGTGAATATCCTATGGAGAAAATGTAGCCAGTGCTGTAATATCTGATGAAAGCGTGTCATTGGAGAAGGCGGCAAAGCCACAGCATCACAGATTATTTAATTTAGTTTAAAAAAAAAAAACCAAAACCCACAACAGAAAAAATAGAAAACAGACACAAGTTTACTAGCCCAAATTTCTCTTCTAGCATACATGCACTCAACTTCTGAGTGGATCTCTGTATTTCTAATTAAACGGGCTTCAACTTATTCCTTTGCTGGAGGCATTTTTGTTTGATTAACAGAACAAAAGGTTAATCATATAAATTTGCTATCTCATGGTGTTCTGAAGCAGGAGAGAATAGGTTCTCCCTGCTCAGCTGCCAGTCAGGTTTGCTATATTCAATGCAAACATGGAGCTTTCCCCGCAGGCCCCTGTGACATACTTTTCTCTGAGTATTATTGGTAGAAGGTGAACGTTCCTCATGTTTGTGACTTCAGCTGTCTTAGTGGAAGTTTGCAGATCACATAATGGATACATGAGCTGTGCAGGAGATTGTCATCTTTTCTCTGTCTCTGTGAGGGACTATAGCACACATGTAAATCCCTGCCCCGTTAAGAAGAAAGCTCTAATTGCTCCTACCTAATGTGCATCTATGATTAAAACACAGAGCAATGGAGTTATGAATGAAATCATGGCATACTTGGAAGCAGATGGATCAAAGTTTTTCTTAATACCATTTCAATAAGATCTTTTATAATTCTTTGTCTGAATTTACCTGGTAATTATAAGTTAGCAACTATAATTCTCTTGGACAGACTAGTAGTTACGATTTTCTTATGTCTTTGTTGTAAGGAATGGTTCACACTTGAAGCAGCAGATTTTCATCTCTGCAAGTGACCTACATTTATGGTTACACTTGCAATAAAATTTAAAAAAAAAAAGCAAGCAACTTTAAATAGACACACTGAGAGTATGAAACACCAAAGTCTAATTCTCCTATATGACTTGTTTTCATTTTGGGGCTTTGAAATTCATTTAATCTTTATGCACTCTGTGCTTACGGGGGTGGTCCAGCTGAACTCTGTCTTTGGAGCCCTGGTGTGTGTGTGCCTCACGTGGGAACTGCTGACAGCACAGACATGCCACAAGCTGCCCTGCTACCTGGCGTCCCCCGGCCCCCTCACGTCTACAGCAGAGATGATGTCTCTCACTCCATGGGGAGAGTCTGTATAAGCTAGCGACTTGTTTGTTGTTTGAGCTTTGTGAATAATTTTTCAGTTTCATTGCCATACTGAAAAGAGAATTAGTTGCTTGAGATTAGACTGAAAAGCCTTTTAAAATGTTTGTTTTGGCAAAACAAAAAAGTTGTAATTGAATAAAACATATGATCCCATGTAAAATTTTTGTATATTTTCCAGGACTTCTTAAACATTTCCTAGAAATAAATTTTGACTAATTTCTCAGCAAAACATCGTTTTCAGCTTCATACTTGGTATTTTTTAAAATACCAGATGCTTTAATGTATTTTCAGGGTTTTTTTCCAATATGAAAAATTTTGCAAATTCAGCATGAATGCAAAATCTGGCAACTGCCCTCTTCGCACAAAATGTCCCCTGATTTTAGTTACTATTCTTAGACATTGGCTTGGTCCATGGGTATGTCTCAGGGAAGGTGATGTGAAAGTGGTCTTGCTTCTCAGCTGCTTTTGTCAAAAATACAGAGGTTAAACTCTGCATAGATTGTGTGCTGAGAGCTTTCCAGGAGTTGGGATAGATGGATTCTGGTGGCGAGGGGTGCTTTTTTTGTTTTCTTGGGTTTTAGGAATATGTATATGAATCAGTCACATCTAAATGGATTCCCTGTATTCAGAGATTATGTGTCTGAGTGATGTCTCAAGCACTGCAAATTGCAGTTCCTGCGATAAATCTTTTGCTTTACCTATCCCTAATGTTTAATCTCTGAACACTTAGCTGTGTGGTCGCTGCTGCTCCATTTGTGACCACACCAGCTCTTCTCCAATTGCTTGTAATCGGACACAAAATATCTGCTAATTTTCTGTGGATCTGACACTGCAGAAGTGAACAATTATATGGGTACCCATAATCATACGTATTTTCTGCCCCAAACAGAAAGTGAATCCCCTCAAACACCATTTTAGTATATAACTGAAAATGCTGTTCTCTGTGGTATGTAGGTTTACGTACATCCTATGTAAACAGGAAGAGTGCTGATGGTGCACATAAAGGAAGGGAATAAAAAGAGCTGTGTGGGCTTTTCTATCCCTCACCACTCTCTATATTGGGAGGAGGCCACAGGGATAATATGACGAAAGTATGGAGATGTATTCAGGTAGCTGCTGTTTATACAAGGTGAAGTTGCACATAAATCCACTAGCTGAATGATTCAGACCTGTCAAGTCTCATGCATTATGCACAGGACTTATTCAATTAGCCCCTACCACAGCACCTATAACTCATGCACTTGCGAAGGCGGTGCCACGGCCTTTCTCCCACTCCAGATCTTGCGTGTCAGGCACAGCTGTGTGGCCTCCGCTGGGACTGTGTGGCCTCCACCAGGCCTGCGTGGCCTCTGCTGGGCCTGCGTGGCCTCTGCTGGGCCTGTCTCCAGCCCAGGAAGGCCGGAGAGGCCATGGTCCTGCCCTGCTGCCAGAAAGCCTTCCCTGGCTGCGGCTGCATGCGGCTCCTTGTGTGGCCCAGGCTTGTTATGCACTGGGTTAGCAAAAATCGTGAGGTCGAAGGATTGGCAAAGACCTGGGATTGTTGGGAAAGTTTGATCTACAAAATGAAGACAGAGGCTGTTGTTGATTTAAGTAAGTTGTAATACACACAAAACAATTGCATAACAATGTCATTAGTGTACATAGGGCTAAAGCTAATTTTATAATCAATGTATAAATTACCAGATATAATTTAAACTCGGAGCTAGTATTTGCAGTAGTGCTTTGTTTCCAAGATTATCCCCCTGTAATGTGGGAATCGACAAGGTAGTGCGCGATGCCAAAGGCTGAACGAAATGCTTACCTCTGTTTTGATACACTGGATTGTAAGCGTTTTTCCTTTTGTGTTTCAGTAATTTAGAAGATCTGATAACTGAACAAAGTCAGACAGATTTATGTAAGTCATCAGGGCTTTCTTTTGGGTTTGTTTAATTTTTTTGTTGCCTTTTTTTAGCATATTAACATTGCTCTGAGACAAGTTGCTTTGCCGTGTTTTCCAAAAGCTGCTTAACTGAAATTAGCTGTAGTCTCTCCCCCAACATTTTTTATCTTTGCGCGGCGTATTTATTTATTTTCCACGCCTTTGTGTCTCTGGCAGCGATGCACCTCCTGGGGCTGAACTGGCAGCTCCAGCCGGCGGACGGACACACCTTCAACAACGGGCTGCGGCCGGGCCTGCCGGGCGCGGAGGACGTGGCGGCGGCGCCATCTGGAGGCAGAGGTGAGGCGGCGGCGCCGGGCCCGCGGCGCTGCGCGCGCTCCGCTCCGTCCCGTTCCCCAGAGACGGGCTCACCGCCACCCGGCCGCACCTGCGCCGAGGCGCTTCCCGCCATCGCGGCGGTGCGCTGCTGGTGGTTGTCTGCTGGTTCGCCGCCCGGGTACGGCTGCTCTTGCTCTGCCCCTCTATGCGTTAATGCACACACCCGGGTCGTTCCTAGAACCTCATCTGCTAACGGAGATGTGCTCCCTCAGGCACTAATGAAGAAGTGCTCGGTTAAAAAAAGTACGTTTTACTGGCTGTGTGCCCTGTTTCCACGTATGGCTTAGAGACCTCAAAGGAAAAGAAAAGGCTTGACTTGGTAGAAGTACATTGTACTGCTTGAGAGAAGTCAAGAACTTTGGCTTCCAGGTGGGACCAAATCCCTGTTTTTTCTTCTTTCTCAGGGGTAGTTCTAATAGAAAACATAAAGGACATCAGAATTTGACCCATAGTAAATAATCTGTCCTGTGATATTAGTATGAGCAATGTAGGCAAGAAATGAATTCTCTTTCTCCTAAAGAAAAACTCTGTTCCAGTGGAGGATGACAGAGACAGGGCAATGAGAAGAATGAGGGGAAATCGAGAAACAGGAATACTTTCTTAAACTGAGAATGCATATATTAAAAATACAGAGTAATTACATGTTATGAAAAAAATTTTAATCATTTAAATCGAATGCTTTTTACTGGTGAGGTTCAGGTGTTTTCTTTGCTACATCGGAGTAAGGTTTTACCTGGTTATTACAAAAACTTTGATAAGATAGAACAGATTGTTTCAATTAGTCAAAGCACCTCACAGGCATTCGTGTTCTGTGAAAGTGGGATGGGGTGACTGAAACAGAAAAGAAGTAAGAGCACTTGCTATTGCTCAACAGAAGAGTTTTGTTCAGAGCTGAGCATCATCTTGCTCTCCGGACCTGTGGCTTGTGTTAAACTTACTGATTGCCAACACAAGTGTTAGAAACAAATGCTAACACAGGATGCTTGCGTTGGATGTGTTGGAAAAATTTCAGTTAAAATAGAGCTGGGAAAGGAAGTTGAGTTGTTCTTTGGTGTGCCTGATCATTTCATGGATTTGCTTCTGTTTTCAATAAATGATGCTGCTCACCTCAGCTTCTTCACGTTTGCCCTGGAGGGACTAATTTTGGCTTCCTCCTTTTCATGAAATCCTACATCCTAATGGTGGCAAAAAACTATAGATTTTCAGACAGCTGTTGGCTTGGCTTTCATCTCTGACTGACTGTAGGTCAAACTGGATGACCAGCACATCCCTAAGTACAAGGGAGAATGTTTATATTAGTGCTGAACTTCTTCCAGATTGTGCACAGGTGAGAGACCCTATGGTTTTAGGCAGGAACCTGAAGAGCTCAGGTCTGCAATTATGGTCACTTAGCAGACAACTGCAGTGTTTAACACGTTTCCAAATTCCCTCCCCTGCAGCTTTTTGTTGCCATCTCCGTGCAAATATAGGGCAGCAGAATTGTTGAATTGGAATGAGCTCATCTGCCTGGGGCACTTCAGTGCAAATCCTGGCAGTTTATCCCATCCCCACTCTAATTAGCTTTGCACATTTGAAGAGGCTGAGATGCCGGCTGTTTTGGGAGTGGTAACCTCCTGTAGAGGAGACAAGGAGACAACTGCTAGATGTATCTTAAATTGCTGCAGTTAGCTTGCCTCAGAGCATGTTGGAAAAGTTTACTTGTTCTTCTGACATTAGTAGAAGGTTGCTGAAATGTTTATAATCTGGGAGAAGGGGGGAGAACAATATTTAGGCAAGTAATCTTCCACAGTGGAATAATATGAATGACAGGTTTGGATGAACACAGGGAATGTCTAAAAGACAAATTCTTACAGCAGGGAAGGGTGAAAAGTTCTTCTACCTCACCTTTCCTTTTATTATGTCCAAGTTAATATTGCTATCCCAGCAGTTTTTAGGAAAGCCTCTGACAGCTTTTAACACAACAACCATTTCAGGGCTCAGGGCTCTGGCTGTGGAGAGTGACCTTTCTATAATTGACACAACTCAGGATGAAGCCATTCTTTTCAAAACATGGGTCTCCCAAAGAAACCTTTAACCCCTAGACTGACAACGGCCACTTAAACGCAAGCTGTGCCTACTCAGCAAGCAAGGCATTTTAAACTGGAGCAATTTGAAAGAAAAAAAAAAAAAAAAAAAAACCAAACAGATATTTCAATTTGATCTGCTTGTTCCTTATTAAGAGATTAAATTCTGGTATGAAATAATAAAACTGCATTTAAGATGAATGTGAATAACTTTATTACTGCAGTTTCCTATCTGAATGAAAACAAAATTCACTTTAAGATAACACAGTTGCAGGTTTTTTGTAATTGCACATTGCATCTCGCTAATACTGGGGATATCTGAAAGGGGTAGGCAAATGCAATGGGTAGAAAAATCCTCAGTACTGCTGTAAAACTGCTAGCGAAGTCCACTATGCTCTGACTGTAAACAAAGGACTAGATAGCTTTTTGGTTTTGCCTTTAGGCTCTGGAAGTTGTGCTGAACTAGGGATTTAGATTAAGAGACAAAAGTAAAGAAAAATTCCTTTCTTAATACAAATTTTAAGGTAGTATCCCTTCATAGTACATAAAAACCAAAAAGTTAGCGCTGCCATGGAATTGTGGAATTGCTACAGGGATGAGATAGATAGTAAAAAAAAAAAAAACTTTCTGAGAGTGAAGCCCATTTGTTTGTTACAGTTGTGTAAGGATAATGTTAGAATTTTGATGTAATGATTCTTAATTAAAGGAAAAAGGGTGGGGGAAGCATGTTTGTGAATAATTGCTTCTTCACAAAGAAGTGAATTAGATGATTAGATTTATGGGATTTTTCTGTGTCTAGATTCTGTTAATCTGTGCCAAAAATACATTCTACATTTAAATTTACGTAGTAGGCTAGACACACATCTCCATAAAATATGTGACTATCTATGTGCTGTTTCCTTTCTAATTGACAGAATATGCTATAAAAGTCAACTTTAATCATTTCAGAGGACACCTAAAATGAACTGCCATTTGTGTGGAAATATCCAAACTAACTCCAGATGCAGATCCAAGTGAAGAATGTTTTGGTGTAGGGTTTTTTGTTTATGACACATTGTCTTTGGTGTGCTCACAAATTTAGCATATTTTCCATGAATTCAGAATTGGCTTAGTATTTTTTTATCTTGATTATTTCCTACGGTAAGGTTCTATAAAGCTGAAAAACACAGTAAGAGATTGCGGTCTCTGATCCTAGAAACCCACATTTTAAGACAGCAAAGGTAATTATGGGCAATAAATGTGGAACTGAAAGATCACTTCAGTTACCATAAATATACTGACTAATTGGAAAAGGTAGATTTGAATTTGTGTTCTGATACTCATGTAATCCAGGGTTTGTGTCTGTTTGGACCAAACAGCTTGATCCAGGTTCACGCTCAGTTTATGAGATATTTCACTAAGTCTACCACAGTGTGTAGATTTTGAAAAGACAATGGTAAAGTATTGACATGTCATGAAGAATACTTTTTTCCAGTTATCAAATTCAGCATTGTAAATATAAGGGCAATAATGAAATAAAGTTAAATTTGCTGTTAAGTTTGACACCATTTTACTTGCTTGAGATGCGAGAGGGGAAAAACAGCTTTCTACTAATCTAGCAGAAATTTAGATATGGAAAGCTAAACTCAGCAGTCATTGTGAAGCTCTATAGGTTGTCTTCAGCTCTCTTCAGGTGATGTTGAGACCTCAGCCAGATGCTGCAGCTCTGAGTCACATTTTTGGTTTGCATACAGAAGTGATTATTTTTATTATCAATGCAGCAGACAGGCAACATTAAAGGAATAACAAAATTATTAAATGGGAAGATTTGCCACCTAATGTATTGAATGAGTTGGGTTCAGGTGCAAATACAATAGGCTCTGAGACTGCCCGAGACACTGGTGCTACCCCCAGCTGTGTTCCTGCTTGAACCTAATCCTACTTTTCAGACAGTGTAAGGACTTGGGAACAACTGGAGGGAACTCTTTGTCATGTTGCAAAAGATGAAAAATTCATACCTCATTAACAATGTAAACAGCATGAATCTTTTGGTTTCTACTATTTCCTTTCAGATGCTTTGAAACAGACGATCAAAATGTAATAACAATCAATGTATTTTAAATGTCACTTCCGTTACCTTCGTTCAATTTAATCAAGACATGCCATCATTTTCCAGGTGGATTAATCTTATTAACTAGTTATGTGGCTAATGTAATGTAGATCTTAATTAACACATTAGCAAGTAGAAGTATTAATATGGACGCTATGAAGGCTTGCAGATGTGGTCTTCTGAAAATATATCAGCCTCTAGGGCTGTCTAGGAAAAGCAAAGTATTTGACTGAAGTTCAACAGAACAGAAGAGGAGTTTTATTTTTGTGATTGTGTTGATGGTGATAGTATGAGTTGCTGTGTTTAAAGTTAGGTGATGAAGTGTACTATATACCATCAGAGATGACTGTTATGTTGATGTAGAAATTCACGCTATTATTTATTTGTTCTTTGTGAAATGCAGTGAACTAACATCTCAATTTTATTTCAGTTATAATTTGCTTCTGATTCAGAAAACAATGAATCTTGTGAAGCCATGCCCACATGAATGTGAAGATGTGCCTAAATTTTAGGTGTATCAGGGTATTAATTAAGGCATGTTTCTTAATTTCACCTGCAGAGCCAGATTGTTTGACTGGTCATAAGCAGACACCCTCTTTGCAGAATTTCTTTCCTTTCGCAACAACAGAAATACGGGATACTGACCAGAAAGCCTGAGATTTTGATTTTGTTTCAGAAGCTGTTTTACTGGACTCCTGAAAGCTCATACGAATTCAGAAGCTTCCTTCCTCCTCACTTCACAAAGTAGAGCTCATTAGTACCTCAGCATCTTCAGCATAACTGAAGTTCAAGATGTGTCATAACAGCTTCTCCAGACAAACTCTCATTTCCTGGCTTTTTTGCTTTATTGTAGCTGTGGGAATTTGTTTTGTATCAGTAGTCAATCTATTGTATACATTTGAAAAAGAATCAGTTTTCACTTGGGTCCTAGGGCACTTAGGTATTAGTAGTAGATATTTTGAAGCCTAAATTCATATATGAAGTGATCAATGTGGTAATAGTGCATAACACAGATTTTTCCAATGAAGAAATTTGTATAGAAAAGACATTTTCTACTTTCTTTGTTTGCCTTTCTGAAAGTAAGCAAATTTACCTGAGGAAAAAATCAAGCTATCATTGAAAACCATAGTAATTCCCACGCATTCTTTTCTGCCAAAAAGTCAGTGGAGTGTATTTTTATATTGAATGGTTTCCTTTACACAGCTGTACCATAAATTTCTTTGGAATTCTGAGTCATCTGTGAAAATCCTTAGCTATATAACAGACTACAACAGAAAAATAAGTTAGATAAAAAGATAAGGAAAGCTAAGTCTGCAGCAGTGATTTATAAGAAATACAGAGGTACTGGAAGAGAAGTGTAAGAGAATTCTCTTTAACCAACATTGGTGATATTTATTCCTTGTATTTAATTTGAAATTGTCCAAATTATCTTGGTAGTTCATTATGGATCCGTTGGAATGGTTATTCTGCTAGATATTTTTCAAGAGTGTTATCAAGATGCAATTTACAGTCATCACCGTCGCAAAGGCACACAGTCAAAGCGCTGGAGTTAATTGCTATTTAAATGTGATGTCTGTAGCATGACACTGCTGGTAGCCAGATTTCATTTTTATTTTTTAATTTTAACTACAGTATGGGAGAGGAGCCTATAATAAATACTCAAGTATATCTGGTTTCAGTGTAGATACAGTTCTGCCTCCATAGCTGACACTGCTTGACATCAGTTAAATTAGAGGCTGACTGGGCATGTCCTATCAGCTGCCACCTTCAAACTGACCTCCAGCTCAAAGATGAGGCCTGCTGACAAGTTAGCAGGGGGAGTTTGCATTGCTGTTGTCATGCATTGCCTATTTGATAGCTTCAAAGGCAAATATACTTGAGTACTAAAGCAGTCTTTTCAAATGTATATGCCAAAATAGTAATTCAACTGGGTAAATAACACAGCAGTTTAAATGAATAAGTGTTATTTAGTTGATAAATATATGTTTGACTGAGCGATTGAAATGGCTCCCCTGGGTAAGATGAAGAAGTATGCTTTTAAAACTCTCTTTTATAGATGTTTCTAGAGAGGAAATCACAGGAAAAAAAAATCACGTATCCATGGGGTTATGAGATAAACAGACAAAACTCTAAAACAGTCACCCACAGCAGAGATAATGATGTTCAGATTTATTTGTTCACAATAGTATGAGTTGTTTGGGCTAGTCTTTCTTACCAGATTTGTCAGTTTGTCAGATCTGTAACTTCACTTAAGTGCAGTTGATGTTTGAATGTGATCTGCAGTGGTCCATCAAAATGGAAAAGCTTCTAAAAATAGCTGGAGGGGAGTGAGTCATGTGGCAAGATACATTCTCTACATTAGGAGGTGAAGACTGAAGGGAGGTATAAAAAAAAGTTTAAGAGTCTCCAGAGATAGAGCTTATAAGTGAAGCTGTTAGTGCAGAAAAAGGCATTGCAAATATAAAGCTAGGATGATCTTCTGCTTTTCAGATTTAAAAAAAAAATAAACTTTAGCCTATTAACTAAGAAATAAGGTTCAGGTGTCATATCTACTTTGCATTTCATTTTTGTATTTCTAACTTGGGGAGGAAGGAACACGAAGAGGCCAGTGTTGAGACCCCTGCAGTATTTTTATGTGACTGCTCTGCATTGCTCATCTTCAAGGTGAGAATTTTTAACAGGTCATTGCTAATATTTCTGTTTTACAAGTAGCCATCTGAGAACATCATGACCCACTCAGGTGCACTGGCTGTTGACACAAGGAGTAGGACCAAGATGCTCTCACTGGTTTTGTGTCTCATACCAACAAGAGTAACTCAGCAGGAATTTATGAGAGTATGATTCAATAATGCATAATCTTTAGAGCTCTGATAACTTGCTGGACTTAAAACTTTATAAGTTGTTAGTTAAACTTCCAAATATAAAGCTTATATTTTAGTACAACTTTCTTAATTGTGTTATTTCAGCATTGTAATGTCGAGCCATAAAAACAGGATGTCATGTATTAAATTCTTAAAAGCAAAAATAAGGATCCCTTTCAGCATGTCGGAGGTGAGGCAGCAGCTGTTTCTCACAGACGTGGCACAAGCTGGATATAGAGCAGAGGCATGCCATACTACAGAAATACAGCCTTCCAAAATAAGTGGTCATCCATCCTTTCCATTCTTTATGTAGGTTAAGTATATCTTGATCACATGATATTTGCTCATCTAACCTGTTCTTAAAATCCTCTGCTGTGTTGAACCCCTATACCTGTCACAGCTCTCTTCCTAGGTAGATTTTCCTGAGACACTGAAATGTTCCAGAAAGAGTGGTTTGGACAACTAGAAACCAGGTCATTTATGTTGTCAAGCAAATAAAGAGCATCTATGGGGAGATGCTTCCAAAGATAGTGCCAAACTGAACTGAATCATTTCAGTATTGGGAACCTGAATCATGTCTCTAGGTTGACTGATAATTACAAATTCAATTGTCTTATCTGCAGTTTTCACTAAGCTAACAACTTTAAAATTTTCATAACAAATATAAAGGAATGGTCTTTTTCTAATAATACTTTGTTGGGAAAGCTTGACATCCAATGTATTTGTTTACCTCTGAGGTGCATGCTGAAGTAGTGTGAATGTAACTCTGTTTCTCCTGATGACTGGAATATTCTCTTTTTAGCTTAACTGATGTATTTGAGGAGTCTTGACTTCTGAAAAATACCCTTTCCCAGATAGAAATACAAAACACAATTCTGGAAAACCAGAGGAGGCTAAGGCTAAATTCAACCAGAAATACTGAAACTTGAGTTTCCATAAGAATGCAATTTATTTGCAAAGTTATATATCTAGTGAACGTACTCAGCAGACTTGGAAGCAAAGTAATTAGCAAAAGTCATTGGTGGTGGTGTTTTGGAGCTGCTTTAATAGCCAATGAAACCACATTCTCCAACAGAGACTATGGTGGTCTTACCATTTGCATGCTCACTAAGCTTGCTGCACTGGATGAAAGTGAGGTACAGTGGCTGAAGCGATATTCATTATAATATCTATTTGATGTAGATGAAAAACACGTGACTCAGTAATTTGAAAAGCAAATGTATGCATGAGGGCATTCTAACACCCTGTCACTTCTTAGTGTTCTGACAAGGATTCATTTTTCTAAAACTTACCTTCTAGCATAGGCTATTTATGTCTATTAGTAGCCGTTTCAGGACTTAATAGCCCCAATATATATGTATGTTTATTTATATATGTTAGATATATGATTATGACATGAGGTAAGTGACTATAAGCTCTTTATTTTTTAACTAATTAGAATGTTAGATTTGTGCTGCTGATACAAGCCATATCTCTGAATATACATGACCACTGCTCCTCTGAATTCTAGAACTGTGTTAAAAAGTATAAAGTATTATATATATATATACTGTATTAAAAAGTATAAAGTATTGCTTAAAAAGAAACTAAATGAAAAGCAGATTCCAACATCGGGCAAGGCTACTGATTTGAAACAGACCTAAACTCCAGATTCCCACCTATTTTACATGTGGATTTCAGAAATAGATTACACTTACCGACTTCAGGATTCTTTATGTCAAAGATTTGCACTAGCTTCCATGGACTGGAGCAGCTTGGTTGTAAGCATGAAATTAACCAAACTGAAAAAAATATGTAATGCAGGCAAGCATTGAATATAAGAGTCTGTGGACAGAGAATGTTGGAAGAGGCACTGGTCTATTAATCTTCCCACCTTTATTACTTATACATCTTTTATCATCATCATAATAATCCCGACTAATACTTACTGGAAATAACATTTTCTTTGACTGTTTCACTTTGAATATGGATATACTGATCCTGAAGAACAAGGTTCTTTATAGTGTGTCAAGGAGCCTGTTCTCAGATTGGATACAGTTAACGTTCATTTAAGTATGCACAGTCTGCTTCTAAAGAAATACTTTGTAGCACACTTTTTAAGAATGTTGAAAAAAGTGTGCTACAAGTATTTCTTTAGAAGCAGCATTTGTCACCATAACTTGGAATTGTGAAGCGAAGAAAGTGTAATGTTGTACTCAAAGGAGATGAAGGAGGCCTCAGTCTCACACTGGCTTCCCAGCTCTGCCAGTGATTCCAGTATGGCATTCAACAGCTGATTTTATGTGCTCTGTAGCTGGTTTTCTTATCCTTGTAGGTAAGGACTAATTTAAATTCTAGTGAGATAGTTCCTGACTTCATTGAGGTAGGAACTTTGAGATATCCTCTGTTGCAGTAATCCATTAGAAATGAAATCATGTGGTTCTTATGAAACATTACATGTTTGAATCTGGTTGATATTTGTGTTCTTGGGTGGCTCTCAAGGCGCATTACTTGACATTCTCAGCCATTTTTCCTTCCTTTGCAGCCCATCTTTGCAGCTTCTTCTGCTTTTTTTTTTTTTTTCCTTAGTGCTGTGATGTTATTGTAGACCCATTAACATAGGAAATGAAAAAACAAACAAGTTGCCAAAAACTGTATAGCAGTTGGTATTCAGAGCATTCTTTTACCATTTCAAAACACTGCCAACATAATATCTGTTTCATTATGTACAAGTGTAAGTGCTGCTAACATAGATAATTTGGAATCTATAATTGAAACCAATTGCAGCTCTCTCAATTAAAGATAGTCAAGACAGAAAAGCTGTTATGTACTTACCTGCTGGAATTATATGTCATTCTGTGCCATCCTGTTACATTCATACCGTGCTGGAATATATTTCAAAAGTTACTTGCCATTTATTGAAATAGCATTACACCATGAAAAAAAAACCATGAAGTAAACACTGAGTTTTTAACAAATCCTGTCTGGTTGTGTCAGAGGTATCACTACCATCCAGTGTGTATTAATAGTGATATTAATGGTACATTTAAATTTCTGTGATTGTTAACAGGTATTTTCTGTGGTTTTCTGGTCTTTATAGTGTCTGTTGTAATAATTTTAAAATGGATTTATCACCATGTTGTTTGGGAATATGGAACACAAAATCAAACATTGCTACATACTGTAGCTTGAAAGCACTGCTAACTCTTCACGTATCGCCCTCCATGGTTAAAATATGTGTAGCCTCAGAAACATCCTGTTCAGCTGAGAACAGAAGGGATTTGCACCATGTTTTAAAGGTCGACTGTTTCATGGGCTGGAAGCCAGAGCACTCAACCAGAAAGGTCTTGTACCTTGTCTTCAAGAATGCATGCTGAAGAACCATCGAATGATGGATTTTAACTAACCACAGCGCAAGGGAGAAAGACTTGTAGATAGTCCCTGCTTGAGGCAGAGAGAACTTAAAAGGCAGCACATTGAGTTGTACTAACTTTCTTTCAAGGAGAAGATGCATGTTAGAGTACAGAAGCTGTCCTCTAAATCCTTTTCTGTGCATTTCATTTCTTCTGTCAACTCTCTTGTCTATGACCTGGAGTTTATTGGACTACTTTACTATATAAAACAATGGTAATAAAAATTTTCAATCAGTTCACTTAGATTAAAGTTACCCCTTTGGTTCACCTTTCTGATAACTTTTTTATACCCTGGCTGCATACAAAATGCAACTGAAAAGAGCACAGGGAGATTTGTATGTGCTTAATTGACTTTCTACTGTTACTATATTTGATCAGTAAAGAGCAGTTGCAGAATTAAAGGGTTGGATGGTTTAGAAGATTGCAGATACTCCACAGAAAAAGGTTCACAGTCTTCTTACTTCAAATACAGGGGCCAAACTCATACATACTGATTGAAACAGCAGGCAGATTGCATCAGAATAAGAAAGTTAAAGTTTGATTTAAAAGGTAGCATTGCCACAGATGTTCACCTTGAATAAATAAAAATACCTCTATTAAAAGCAGTTATCTCATTTGATTTGTATTTTCTTTTATTTTATAGGACCATGGGTTGCTAGGAATAGCAGCATAGACAGCGGAGAAACCGAAGTTGGCCGCAGGGTCACCCAGGAAGTGCCCCCTGGAGTTTTTTGGCGGTCTCAGATCCATATCAGCCAGCCACAGTTCCTGAAGTTCAACATATCCTTAGGGAAGGATGCTCTTTTTGGTGTTTATATAAGAAGAGGACTCCCACCATCACATGCCCAGGTACTTTATCAATGTATTTGTTGGCCTTAAATGTCAAAATGCAAAAGTTTAGAGCATCTGTGTTAGATTTATGCTGGAGTTTATGGAGCTCAAGTTTAGGGATTCCTGGGAATTACTTAATTTGTGACATTTAACTGAATGCCCTGATCTTAAGATTTCTAAGTTATTACATACTTCAACAGTACATTGATAAAAGAAGTAATCAATGATGTTCTTGCCTTTCAGGTTTTTAAGATAACTAGTAGTTTGGCACTCAAGGTTTTAAATCTCTGACAAGATCTTGGCACTGATTGGGATAAACCTATCCCAGTTACATACCAGTCAAAAATGATGAGTGTGTTGGTTAAACTCACAGTATCAAAGCACTGTATACAGTTGGAATGCATGTACAGCTAGATATGTTAACATATGATTTTCTATCTTTATAGAAGTTTTAATCTCCACAGGCTGTTGGAATGGCATTGCTGGGATATGCAACAGACCTTGGCACCACTGCTACCCAGCCATATTAGGGAACGTAATGCAGTGGCCAAGTGTCTGAGAGCTTTAATTTTACTACTTTTCCTTCAAGGACAGTATTTAGGTGTAATATGTGACTGGGACATGGGGCAAGTCTTGCAGTTAGGAAACCCAATTCTTCTTGTTTTCTAACCAGCCTCAAAGATGAATACTCAGTAACACCACATTTTTACAGTAACCCTGTAGTACAGAGCTAAGAGCTGTAAGAAAAGATAGTTTTACAGTTAGTGAGACCAGACTTAAGACCAGACTTATCTTTTTCTTCTGGGCTGTGCAGTGGGTGTTTTAGTTTTTTCCCTGGGAGAAGATATAGCTATATTTTCTGTTACAGAGAGAAATTTTTTTGTTATATTGAAAACTCATTAATGTGAATGGAGGGGTTCCCATTTACTTAGATTAGAACTGTAATGAGAAATAATATATTTGCAGTTACACATACTAAAAGGAAAGAGCCTCCATTCTTTAGAGCGCAAGGGAAGCAGAAATAGCAACCAGCTTTTGGAAAGGACCCCTTCCGTCATGCATATCCTTACTGCTAAAAATTGGTTCTTCATTCAGAAATTATCACCTAAACTTAAAATGATTTATTTAGTACATGATTTCCAAAAAACAAATGTAGATCTCCATGATCCCTTTTGGGAGAGCCTCATTTAATAGTTCTAGATGCCTTGCCCTGACTTACAAAGAACTGCTGCTATTTTTTTCATTTGGCAAAGCAAACTGCAATTACATAAATGGTTAAAATGCATGATCTAAGCTAAAATCCCAGAGGCTTTAACATAATTGCATTGCTACATATTACCATATAGGGAAAGTATGTTCATATTGCCTGCAAGAAGATATCAACCCTAAGCGAACTGTGTCCATGTGTATGCACAAACTCATGGTACAAACAGTGAACCAATTAATTTTCTGGGGAAAACTGCATTTACATTAACTGAATTCTGGATCTGCTTCCCAATGAGAGACAAATTTATGGAACTGTTCTGCATTGCCTCTTGTTCCTTGGAGCTTATTCTTGCCTGAATTGAGTCTGAGTTGAGGACCAAAATCTTTAGAGTTGGGAGGAAAGGAGGGAAGGGGTTTACATGGGTTTATGATCTCTGCTTCTAAGAGTTTGTGAACAAGGAGCTTTGACTATCCAAACTCCATCAACTTCCTGTGGTATGCTGTTTTAAAATGTTCTGTGAGTTATTGAATAGATATATCTGACTGGTAAGAAATAAAGATCAGCAGTCCACAACCCAAGGAGGAGAGGGCAAATGGTCAGTTTTCCATATAGACAGAGGTTAGCATACAGCATCCTGAAGTTCTGTACAAAGCCTAGAAAAATGGGGGAAATTGTAGAGGGCTGTTGACTAATTTTCAGCCATTTCTAGACATCCATGCCACACAGAAGATGCCCACAAATAATATGTCCGAGGGTGGGAGCCTTTCTTAAGAATGTTTTGGTTTTGGCTGTAATGCTTCAATACGTTGTCTTGAGGGTGAAATTATGTCTATGGATCTTTAGCCATTGCAGTGAAGTAGTGGCATAATTCATTAAGCATGTCTCATTTAATTCAGAATTTTGGCGCTCACTTCCCCTATCATTTCACCATGAAAAAAAAAGCAATTTAGTTGAAGAAAACAAAACAAAAGTATAAATCATGAAGAGAAAATTACTTAGGGCAACAAAAGCTCATAAGCAATCATCAAGGTTTGCTATAAATACAAGTTAATTGTAATTGTCTGACTAAGACATGATGGAGGTATGCCTGTATCTTTTACAAGAAATCCAGTTGGATGGTAGTACAAAATATTTTTTTTTATTTCAATCTGATTTTTAATTTCTATTGCACTGTGATCAAATGTATTTGTTCTAGGTTTCATTATGATCTCATCTGAGAAGACTGTGATCAGGCAAAGTTTCTCATCTTTCTTTCACTCCACCTTACGTGGATAGGTTATAAATTTCATGACCTTTCTGTTAAATTAAATAATGAGCAATATCAATGGTGTTTCCTACTGAGCTGAATTCCTCCTCAGAGAACTTGTCTTCCAGTCTTTAGATGAAGCAGTTCCAACCTTCTTCCATAACTGGAGTTAATGAAATCCACCGGTATAATCTGACGAATTACTTTCCCATATTCATGCAGGGTCCTGGTCTTGTCAACAGGGTGGTACAGCAGAAGATCGCTTGGCATTTTTGCCCAGCAATCAAAAATCAGCCAAGCTGCTACCAAGACAAGTAATTTTAGAAAAGAAAGGCACGCTGTTACAGACCTGAGTTAGTGAAAACAAGCCTTGTTCTGACAGAAAGGAGCAGAATGGTTTTGTATTAATGAAAATACTCTGAAGTTGACACCAGACGATATTTCAAAATTGAAATTTAAAATAATTGTTTCTGCAGGTTAGGGACATGAGCTGTAAAGCAGTGAACAACTACACTTGACAGTTCATCACTGATCAGTGCTGGTATGTCAAGCCAAGTAAAATCCTTTGTGGGAGCAAGTCAATAATCAGCAAATTAGGTACATGATTAACCTGAGACAACAAGATGCAGTTCCTGTCTGAGAGCCCTGCTGAGATTTAACCTTCTCAGTATTACTGTTTAGCAAATATTCCAAATGCCTGGTTTAGTCAGTCAAACTGATGTAGCTGTAAACTTGTCTAGAAGCAGCACTGTGTGCCATGTGCATAGGGAATGGAGCTCTAGGGGAGAGGCAAAAATGCAGTTTTGAGTGGCAAGCCGACTACAAACAGGAATACATTACTTTTAAGCAAAATTCTTCCACCCTGTGTAGTAATACATAGAAATAACAAAATGCACATTGCAGGCTTGAATGATCAATAGCAAATTAGTAGAAGATAGTCATATTAATAAAATTGATAATGTATAGAAAATGAACTGTAAATGTCAAATAATGCATGAAGTGACTCTGCAGAGCTTACAGCAATTATGATGTTGCTACACATTGGTGGAACATTCCAAATGACGCATGAAATAAGGTAACCTTATAAAAACATCACTGTAATGTCTGGAGAAAGCAATGCATGGAGTTGCATTGTTTTAATTTCCAGCAGAGTGTTTTATACTTAAAAATTTTTCATGTCAAAATGAAAACCATTTTCATTTACTACAGGAAATGGCTTTACTTGAAACAACTTGAATAGCTGGGGACCTCCAGTGTTACCTTGTTTTTCAGCCAGTGCTCAAACACATTTAGGTGCTCTGACCACCTTAAAGTTATCTGATGGCAGCTGTGCTGTTATTACTGAATGCTGTGCTGCATTGTACTGGTTGTGTTATGTCACATTCCAATGTTGAAAGAAATCAGTTGGCTGTCACTGTGGGTATCAGATGTTTCATGGGTGTATTTTAATGAATAATTACCAATTGGATTTTATGGAAAACTAATTTTAAAGCACTTTGCAAACAAGTTTCCCTGACATATGTTTTCTTGGCTGCCTGGGTCTTACAGAGCTTTGGCATAAAGACAAATGCTAGCCACAACACCAAACATGTTTTTGCCTTTTTTCCCTCCCACCTCCATTTGATTAGGCATCCATTATTAAGACAAGAGCTCTAAGAAATCTTTTTTATCAATTCCTAACTTCAGACATTGTTAGGGAATTTGTGGTGGCATACAAATATTTTCAAATCTAAGAAAAAAAATGAAGATTATGCTGGCTCTCTGTGTTTCAGTCTTGACCCCTGCAAGCTCTCTTTGATTTGCTGTGCTTTCACAACTAGTTCACTCCCTGCATGCAACTGGGCTCAGCTGATCTGTGCTATATGGATGGCATTGTGCAATGTAGTCACTACCCTACACGTAAAGTTCCAAAACGGTTTTGCTGACTCCCCATGGTTACCGGAAAAAGAAAGTCCTTATTAGCCTATGAATAAAACACATCTGAGAATTGAAAGCACTGAATGGAGAAATATAAAAACAAATTGTCCAGAAAGACCTTAGCAGGAGATTTAGGTTTGTAAATAAAAGTATGCAATAGGGTTTTGGTATGCTATGTGGTAAAAATAAAAAACTCACTGAGAATGTGAATTTGGAATTTGTTTAGAGAAGTACACTGGCAAATCACTTGCTTATATGGAACTTTAATCATAGTAAGTACTCCCCCCTGCAAAATTGAACTCTGAAGATGTAGTCATTTGGAATTTCTGGTGCATTTTGTTTCTGACCAGTTTTTGCCATTTTTGTGTGACTTTTGGAATGAAGCCATGAAATATAAAGCATCCTCTAAAAAGAAAAAAAAAAAAAAAAAAGTCAGTGAAACTTCCAGATTGCTTCAGAGATTTCGTTTGGTTTGACAGATTCATTCCCTAATTCATGTGATTTAGTTGTTTCTTCCTTAACAGTTGTGTGTGTTAGATTAAAAATTCCACAGTTGCTTCTTAATAATCATGAAAGTACTTTCATTCTTTTCCTAGATCGGTCTTCTAATCTATGCATACTTGTCAATAAGTAGTTTTAAAGCAAGAGTGATATCTTCAGCACAACATTATATAAAAGTAACTAATCATGCAATTGCGGTAAATCAGAAAATCAACAGGGCCACAAGAAACAAAATTACGATTCAGCCAACCGTATGAAGAAATCTTATCCAGTTATGAATTCCCAGTACTGTCTTGGTGACCCTTCCATCAGGGATTTTAGATTTTTGGGGTACATATACCTAGTATTTGCTGACACATTCAGATTTGTACACCCAGGGAACCACCAGGAGAAACATTCCTTCTTTTTTCCTCAGTCCTGAGTAATCCAAAGAGGGATAAAAATGTCTTGTCGTATTTTGTATCAGTTTGCACTGAGACGATAGGTTTTAGCAATATTTCCAAATGTCATTGATTTAAGAGATAGGTAGATGTGTGTGTGGCACTTCCGATACTCTGAAAGTTACCGACGTGTCAGAATTCATAGAGGTATTCAGGTTTAGTCATTTTGCTTTTGTCTGAGCATTAAGTAGTTCTTCATAGTCTGATTAAAGAGGGGCAATACCAGTTTTAACGTCACTGAAGTTAAAATTGTAGCCTTATGGGGAGTCGTGCCAAGGGACCTGCTCTCACTAGGTCACACCCCATCATTGTGAAAAGAGATTCTGCAGCTAAAACTACTTCAAACAGTTTCAGCCTGAATACTCTTCCCCTTCGATCTTGCCAACTGCTGAGCCTTCTCTACTATATGAGGTAGAATCAGCATCAAACAGAGGGGTGGCAGAGGAACCTGCCAGCACAAGCAGAGACGAACAGCATGTTGCCAGTGAGAAATGTCAGCTTTTATTGCTACTTCCTTAGATGACCCTTTGTGAAAGATTGTTCTGAGGAGCAAGATTTCTTTTTCCCAAGATGTTGCCCGAGTAATAACATTTCCCAGGGAGGTGATGAGTCTGTCCTTAACCTCTGACTGTTAGACGATAGGTTTTAGCAATATTTCCAAATGTCATTGATTTAAGAGATAGATGTGTGTGTGGCACCTCTGAGGCTCTGAAAGTTACTGACATGTCAGAATTCTCTAAATCTCTAGCGTGCGTTGGCTTAAATGTATTAATTTACCTGATTTACCTTCTCCTGCAAAAATCCTGTGTGAAAAAAGGATCAAGTGGATGGCAATCTGATCTTAACAGTTTGATGAAACTTTTTATTCCACTTCTCCTACTCTTTCCCACAATTAAAGGCATAAGAAAGAGTGGATATTGCACTTACTGTGACAGTAGCTTTCAACATTATTAGACCTGAGCTCAAATTCCTACCCTGCCATGCATTTCCTTCGTGACTGCATATTGGTGCACGTTTAACACGTAGTAATAGTACTTCCACACTTCTCCCTTTGTTGTAAGGGTAAGTGTATCAAGGACTCTATATTGCTCATATATAACTGTTACAGAACTTCAGATAAAGGTTAGCTTTTATATCCCGGTTTTAAATAGATGTGTAGTATGGCACTAAAGTGTTAAATCAGTTCATCTGTCTGTCTCTTCTACTAGAAGGGAGAATCTTCCCTATTTTGTTGCATATTGTGTGTTATTTGTTAGAACTCACTGTTAATGAGTGGAATACAGCATGCAAGACAGCCCTCTGTGGATGTTTAGTCTGTTTAGGATGCAAGATTACAGTTTTCTATTTAAACTGAAAGCAAGTGAAGGTGTATGTTTTCTCATAGCTGTCGCAAGCACAGACTGTATGTGCTAGAGATAACGGAGGGAAATGCAATGAAACTACTGGCAAGCAAGCACATACTATTACTGTATTTTATTGAACACATACATCTTTCTTTAGACATGTCTATCTATCTCTATCTACTCCTACATAGATAAATGTGTCTAAAACAAGATATGTTTTCATAGGGGACTTGTTATACAACTATCAAAAGATTAGATATATTGTGTTTGTTGTTTCTTAAGGGCTTCCCTTAGATAGAGTCTATGAGAGCTAGTAAGTTGAGCATAGCATCAGCTTGAGAGCTCCAGAATCACAGACATTAAAGACAGAAAAAAAGCCTATTAGGACAGCTAGTCCAGCTGCTTTGTTATGCAGAGTTATTCCCTGTTGTAGATTAACCAATATTTCTTCCAGTCCTGTTTAATTGTGTGATGCAGTGGCATCTCCATTGGGAGGCTATTACTGAGCTTAATAGATGGGAAGCTTATCTGACATTCATCTTAAATTTCTTTCTTTTTTTAGTTTCATGCCATTAATGGTGCCATCCCTCTTATACTCTAAATAATCACTTGCTCTGTTTGATCCCTTTTCGAAAGATTAATGTAATGTTCTACCTTACTTGGAAACCATCCAACCAGAAATTCTCAGTTTTCCTTAATATATGTTCAATTCCTTCAGCCACTTGATTTGTGTTATTCCTTTCCATGCTCCCTCTGGTTTTGGTATCCTACTTGCCCCTGATTGTTCCACGTACAAACTCAGGTAAGCAACTCTTACTCCGTGATGTAAAACTTGTACAGTGTATTTTTATTGGGTGCTGAGTTACCCAATACACTTTTAGTTAGACAAATACACTTCCTGTTTGTGCTGTTCCTGTTTGTTTTCACGTTATGGGGGCTCCCATTCAATTATATGTCTGGAGCTACATCCGAGACTTCTGTTCCTCTTGCAGCAAGAATTTATTGTGGGTGATTGCTTAGAAAAGGATGTGTCTCTCATAGGTTGAAGGTTTCCAGCTTTGGAGGCTGTGTAGGAACCTAAAATTTGATGGGTCAAATCATTGATTTCAACTTCTTTCTGAAAACCCAGGCTGTCAAGAAATACCATTTGTACATTTCTTTTATCACCTATGCAGAGCAAAGATGCATAATTCTATGTCACTGTTTAAGGAAGGATAAGAGTCACAGAATCTCTGTGTGTTCCATGGTTGACTAGTAAATATTAGTTTCACATTTACATATCTTCCAGAAATACCATTTTTATGACAAGATAGAAGATAAAATATAATGTCAGATTTTGAGCGGAAATATCATTTTGTATTCAGGTCTGTTTGGGGTTTTGTTTGTTTGTGTTCTTTTTTTTTTTCTTCTTTTTTTTTTTTTTTTCTTCTTTTTTTCTTCTTTGTTTACCCTGCAGTATGATTTCATGGAACGCTTGGATGGAAAAGAGAAATGGAGTGTGGTGGAGTCCCCACGGGAACGTCGAAGTATTCAGACCCTTGTTCAGAATGAGGCTGTGTTTGTTCAGTACTTGGATGTGGGTTTGTGGCACCTGGCATTTTACAATGATGGCAAGGACAAAGAAGTGGTCTCTTTCAGTACAGTTATTTTGGGTAGGTATCCCCACAAGCTGAGCAATTTTCCTCTCTGTTCATACCTTCCCTTATTTAAAGTCATAATACTTTCTTGCAGTCTTCATAACCCTTATGTTGTGCTTTTTTTTTTTCAACACTACTCTGTCAAAAAGTCTGTAATGGGGTGCTGATTTTAATTTGCTGATTTCTCTTTTAAGATTTTAGCATTCCCATAGATCTTGAGTTTACTTCTGGAAAACAAGACTCAGATAAGTTCAGTCTGGATTGAAGCATTCCCCAGTTAATATTCCTCTCCCTTATCTCTGTCATTTGTATACTTCTTATTTGCTTCTCTGGAGAAGCTTCTTTACACCCAAGTGGAATAGACAGCATAAGAAACTGACACCTGCGAATGAGGTTATTGTTTGCAGTCACTCCAGACATTAACTGAGTCAGTTAATTATCCCCGTGCTGTTTTACAGCTTACTACTCGCCTAATCATGGGTCATTTCCTCAACATGGTGGAACCAAGAGCAGAAGAACATCTAGCCTATGATCTGAGAAGCCTGCAGTTTTGTTAGAAGAATAGGGTTGCATTTAGTTGAAAAATCAAACTGAGTATAAATTCTCCAAGCTTTATTAGAAGATTTGTTGAACTTTGAAGCATTTAATAAACTTTGCTGAGTATCTTGTCACAGTGGCATAAAAAATTCTGAGATAGTCTATGTGGTATTCTGTCCTGACTGCTGAAGTGTTAAATGACACTATGTTGTATAAATCTGTAATCGCTGTTAGTTTAGAGAAAGAGAAACTGCAAAAAGTCCAAGTGAGTTTTTAAGCTTAATGAAAAATAGTTGGAGATCTTTTCCAGTCTTGTCTGATAAATGATATGAAGCTTAATTTTTTCCTTTTACATTAGTATAAAATTCAGTTTGTTGGCTTAAGTCCCAAAGGGTGTAGGACGATAGCCAATACTGTGACATTAAGTATGAATATAATTGCTTCTGTTAACCTCAGTTAAGATGAAAAAATTATTTTTCTTCCATAACTTTGTAAGAGTCACTAGGTGCTATGCATGTTAAGATATATATATATATTTGCATATTTGCCTTAGAAGGTTTTTTCTGTTTGCCCCAAAACAAGAACATTTGTGCTTATATCTTGTTATGCCCCTATTGTGCTTAGAAAACCTTCAGGTATGATAAGCTGTCCTTAAAAAAGTTGCCTGGTCTAGGCTACAGCTTTCAAGAGCATCAAAGGTCTAATAGTCAGGTAGACTACTTGATAGCACAATAATAGTAGTTTGACTGCCCTGTAGAGAAAAGTACAGTATTTTATCCAGTTCAGAGGATCTTCTACACACACACCTAGTGTCAGACATTTCATAATCAAAGGATCTGAGACAGCTGAAAGTTTCTCTGATGTGCGAGAGGAGAAAGAATAACAGAAATGATGTTAACTCCCAGACAATACTAAATTTACCATGATTTTGAATACATAGAAAATGGTTTCGTGTGCTGTGAAGCAAAGTAATGAATAAATCTATAGACAAGCTTCTTCATGAGACAAATTGATATCTTTGTGCATTACATTTCAATTTTTCTTTTCATTGTTTACGTGAATCATTTCAAGAGGCCAAGCTAATGACATCTCTTTGAAAACTTGCTTTAGAGTTTTTTTATTTAGTGTCCTGCAACTGTGAAATTAGATTTAAAGTTGTACTTGAATCTTTTTCCTCTTTTCAGTTTAATTTGACAGAAAAAATACTCTGTATGGTTCTGCGAGTTCCAAATCCAAAATGCATTTTCTGTGTTGTACAGCTGATATTTGTTTGGTGTCTGGGACTGACAGCCATTTAGTTTGGGACTACAGGTCCCACAGCAACAGGGAGTAATAGTGAAGAATAACAACATTCCAGTTAGATTTTTGTCCCAATAATTCAGTGTTGAAAATATGTTCCTCTGAAATCCAACAGCTTTCAAATGAAAGTGATTTTAAGAATTAATTTCAAAATTGGAACTTTATTCCTAGGTTGTTATTATGCAAAGTAATTTATATATTATCCAAATAATAACAGAAATTGTGGAAAATAAGTATTTTGGTACAGCTGAAATGTTATCATCAGGCTGGTGTGCTTGCTCTTCTCAGTCACCATTTTCAGTCAGTCACTTAAACATTTCAGTCAGTCACTTAAACTCTAGTGTTAAACCTTGTCCTTTGTTTTTACAGACATCATCTTCATCTTCTTGCATAGCTAGTTGCACCTTTTTTATTATTTTTATTTTTAGGATAAAGAATATTTGCCAGAGGAAAGGAGCTCCTCTTTGTCGTGTTCAGCAGATATTTCTGTCAGTTTAATTAATGAGACCTTAAATGTCTGTAGAAGGAAAAGAAGATACACTCCTTTGGATAACCACTCTCACCTGGAAAAGTGGTTGTGCAAGATCAAAGTCTCCTTGCAAAATGGAGATTGTTGATTTTCCTGATGAAGCATTATGTTTGCTACATAATATGAATTCAAACATAGCTGTAGAGGTCTTAAGAGGCAGTCCTGTCTACCTGTTGGAACAGAGAACTTGAGCACTATCAGAAGACTTTGAGTTCTAATGGTGCTCAGAGGCTTAATATGTGACTTTAGTATATCACTAGATCTTTGTGGTGTTAATATTATTAGGGATTGTTCTTCTAAGTATTGAAGACAAAATAAACTGAAGAAAAATTGAGCAAAGAATTTGTGGCCTAAATAGGAACCAACTAATGTGCCTGTGATGCTTGTATTTCAGATTCAGTGCAAGACTGCCCACGTAATTGTCATGGGAATGGCGAATGTGTATCAGGTGTCTGCCACTGTTTTCCAGGATTTCATGGAGCAGATTGTGCGAAAGGTATCATTTTCCCTGTGTTTACAAACGACCACAGTGTGTGTTTGTGATGTGTGGATCTACAGTGCCTGCTAGTTAACATGGGTCCAAGCTAGATTCAAATAGATCAATATGCGCTTTTTTTTCTTAGATCTCTTAGTTAAATATGATCAAGCGGAAGTATTGCTACATTGCTGATGAGCTTGCATGACTACAACTTTTTTTGTGTCAAAAGTAGTAGGCGGAAATGGCAGAAAAGATTTATTTTCTGTAAAAGTGGATTAATTATCATCAATGCTTTCTGATAATCATCAACTGATCTGCAACAGAATACTGATTATCTTCCTCCATAGCATGTAATGTATATTCTGGCTTGGCTGAGCCTTACTTCTAGTACACAGCGTCTTTCTTGCATATACAGTTATTCTTTGACCAAAGGAAGTTTGCCTTTTTTAGGAGAATAAGTAGGACTTGATAAGGTCTTAAAATAAACCTTTTCTTAAAAGTCAATTGTAAATTTTAACAACTAAAACTGGGAGATGCACGATCATCAAGGATTAAACAGAAATCTAAAAGACATCTATAGATTGGCAGTATGAATTTACTAAGATTTTCTGAGAGTTTGGGATAGCTGTCATAGGGAAAAGATGCATAAAGGAGGACCTCTGTAGTTTATACAGCTAGTAGCACATACGTTGTCTAAATTCAATGACTTGGTTGTGTTCTCTGCTGTTCCTGAGCACAGTTGTAACATTTTACAATTTGTTTCCTTCTTAGTTTGTGTGAGTTTTAGGCACACTATCAATATCATATGTTTACTATTGTTTTCCACAGGGATAGGGTTGCTAGTGTTCAAGGGGGGAAAGTCTGGTGTTTGAAAGCTTTTTGAAATGCCTCGAAGGGCCTTAGAAATGTGCTCATTTCTTCTTAGACTCCCGATGCAGTCCTGAGGACAGTTTGTTGTGCCCCACCTCTTTCACTGGTGTAGCAGGGTGGCGTCCAGCATACCCATGCGTGTCTATGAAATACTCATTGAATAGCTGTTATAGTTGTACTGGAGTGAGTAATTTTCATTATGTGTCTCCATATTTGGCTCTTGAAGGTGCCCCAGTACAAAAAAACAAAGAAAAAAAAAAAAAAGAGACTCCAAGGGCCTTGGAAATCTAATGATGTTATTTCAGTGCTAGCCCTACTCATTTTATGGAATGCTTCAAATACAGCGTGCATGTTGTTTGATTACCTGAGAAATTAAGACACTTGGCAAATATATAGAGGAGGTATCTGTATATGACAAAGTAAATGGTGTGATAATGTGTGCTATATATACACATTGACAGCTATATGCATTTCTGTGGTGTTAACCTGTGGAAGTATGCATGCAGTGACTGTGTGCTTCACTGCCACTCTTCACACATACATGGCCATTAAATCAACTCATTTGCATTTTGAGTTGTGGAGTAATCCTGCATTGTGTATGGAACTTCTGTGTAACACTGTATTCTATGTTAATGCTAGAAAATATTTCGTTCAGTCTGTGTCAGATAAATAGCTTTTTCATAGGTTACTTGTCAAACTATCTGTCAGGCTTCTCCTGCCCCTCAGTACATTCCCTGTGCTTCCTGCTTTGTCCGTTCTGTGTTGTCTCTTTCCCCACAAAAGCAGAAATGTTTCTTGGAAGCTTCTTTCAACTCTTACTGTTTTCTTGTCAGACATCATGCTATTTCTAAAGAATAAAGAAGCTTGAAAAAATACATAAAATGACAAAATGGGTGCGTTGACAGAATTCTCGTGTTTCTGTGCAAGTGCATAGCTGCACATCTTTATACTATGAGGCATACCCAGAAGTGTGCGACTGAGTTAAGGTGTAAGGGCTGTATGCCTCACCCATTTCACAGGCACTATCATGCCTGTTCTCATGTCCACAGATTTTTCTGATTACTTGGATGCTGATTTCATGTGAGAGCTGTTTCAGAAGACAGAAATCAAAATTGGGATTGTATGCATGGTAAAACACAGTAAAATGAGATAGAGAATTAAATCTTTTGCAGCATATTAAATGTATGGACACATGTTTAATATACTTTTTCCATAACGTTAAATATATATTTAAGCTGTCACAAACATGGAAGGATAATGATTTTCTTTGCATCTGATTTTTTAAATTATTATTTCCCTAGCAACACATCTTTCAATGTCTCGGTTCTCCACTGTAAAATAATTTGAGGCAAGATTCAAATAGAGAAATGTGGAGAAAATGTGAAAAAGCTCCTCAGATGGCTTTTAGAGCTTGATTCATGTGATAACACATCAAAGAGCTTTACATTGGGTGAAACCCAAGTTTGATAGATACGAAGCATGACCCTGTATACCAGTGAATCCCCTGTTAAAAGGCTCATGTTGAGGGCATCAGAAGCAGTGAATCTTGAGACAAGTCATCTGCAAACTATTTGCAGACAGTGCGCAGGTACTCCCTCTGTTGCTTTACTCCATCCGTGTAATTCTAAACAATAAAAATGAAAGAAATCTGTAAGACAGCACAGATTTGACTTCAGATCCATTAGCTCCAGGAAAATGCCCTGAAAATTATTAGAAAGAGATGAACTTTTGGCCCAACCCACAGGCCAGAATACATCCTCATACCCTGACTGAAGTGGAGGAAATTTCACCCTCTGAAACACTCTAGCCCAATACTGCAGGGTTTCATTTCTCACCCTTATGCATGGAAATAACTTATTCTCAGGTAGCCAACAGATTTACTCCATCCTTGCTCAGGCAGGATTCCCTTTGAAATCATTTGGAGTTTAACCTAATTAAGAATTCGCTCTAACACACAAAAAAGGTAATGATACATTTTAATCTTGTGTGGATAAAATATGGCATATAAAGAAAAAGAAAGTCTGATAATCAAAAGATTATTCAGTGGGTGGCTATGTATCCTGATAAAGAAAATGTGTATAGTTAAAGCCAGTGGAAGATTTGCTGTAAATTGAACTGCTTTGTGAGTAACCTTCTGTCCACAATCATCCGTAGGAGTTATTGGTAAGAAGTGGTGCTAAGACCAAGGATCAATTAAAGAATGAGACATGCAGCTATGTTATTTTGGTGTGTTGTCACTTTTTAATATTCATCTCTACTTTTCTGCAACCTCTATGACATAACCACCTAAGTATATCAAGACATCCTTCTTACTCAGTGTTTCCACTGTTAATGTCTGATAATGGTTTGGTCTTTCAGCTGCCAAGTTCTGTGGTAAATCTGCAAGCAGGCATCCTTCATCATGTCCTGCTTTTCACCATTTGTAGAGTTCAATGTTACAACAAGTTGGGTTCCTAGAAGTGACTCAGAGTTCGCTATAATTTCGTTTCATCTCATAATATATTTGAAGGGCATGCAACTCTTCCACTCCTTTAACAGAAATACTTTCAAAGACACTGTCATGCACTGTTCAGCAAATGTGCTCAGAGCCTCCTTTAATTTTGCATTTTAAAATACTAGGATTTGCATCATAAGCATATTTAGCTAATCTGAAAAGGTGAAACAGTGTACCATCACATGGGATTTCTGCATTGCGATGGTGAGCATAGCCTGTTAAGAGCTGGTGTCCAATTTGTAAAAGAAGGAAAAACATTGATTCAAGTAGCTCATGTCAGCTGCCATGAAGTTGCCATTTAGCAGATACTTTTAGTTGATTATGCAATGTAATAAGAAACATGTTTAATATTTTAATCTTAAATGGATTGAAGGCTTTTGGATTTTTTAAACCAGAAATTTGTACCATGTTTGATCAGTTGAATTTTTAATCTGATTTTAAGAACTCTAATGATTCAGATTTATGTTATTCGCAGTTTCTTTTCCTGTTCTCCTTGTGTGGGTTTTTCATTATTTTATTTTCATTCTGTTTGTTTTTGGCTTACTGGCAAAGGACGGCGCCACTTTAATAAGTATAAAAAGAAGGGTAGGTTTTTTAAAATTTCTTTTTATTTCTTTTGCGACATCTATTTAGTTTGAAATAGTTACTAAGCTGTAAAGTGTAGTCTATATCTTTTTAAATTTATTCTAATGGATTTGCTGTTTCTGATGATTGCCCGCACCACAATAAGAGTTCCTACCACTGCCTTTTTCTTTGCTATGTGTGTACTGTTAATCTCTGTATAAAAATGTAAAAAGCTGTCAATTATTAGGTAAGTAAGGTATAATTGCTAGAAGTAGCAACTCTTGCTTTTTCTCAGTTGTTATTCAAATTTCAGTTGTTTGGGACTCTTCTTGCTCTGAGGTTATTCAGAGGCTTATTGCTTGGGCAATAGTGCATAAAGTAATGGGTTTTTGTCCATTGAATACTCTGCTTGAAACTATTCTCTTAGTGCCATGCTCCCAGTGGCATAAGAGGTTCTCAAAGTGATTGCAGTGGGTAAAACATGAATTTTGGAGAGCATCTCGCTGAATAATTCAGTACTCCGTTCATTGCTGTAGAGCACATGACCCATATGAATGAATGGTGTCCAGCATATGCTGGTAATGTAGAGAAGTTAGTATTTCTTCGCTATGTGAGTAAAGAAAACCATATTTGCCCTCATAACTTGGCTAGAAATTTTAGGAACTGAAAATAGTGCAAGCAGACAGAAGCTCACTGGACTTTGAAGGGAAAGGGAGAGGTGATCCTCCTTTGCCTGTCCTGCACATGTTCATAGCCTGACAGAAGAGATGGGACCCATGATGAGGCAGCACTTCAGGTCCTCTGGTGAATGTGTGTCTTGTTCTATTCAAGTGACTCACTGCAAATTTATGCAATAACAGATTATAAATCAGACAAGTGAAGTAGGTTGGTTTAAACATGACAATACCCAAAGCAGATTGGTTTGGCAGAGAAAAGAGTGGCAAAGAACAATAGTCTAGGAAAAATGCCATTTTTATGGTATTATAAGGAGATGGTCATGACCAATAGTACTTTTAAAGCTAATCTATTTTGCTTAGTGCTTTACAAGCAAAACAAATAAAAGCAGCATCTACCTCCAGGAATTTACCATGTCAATACAGGTTGAAAGGGAATGAATGGGAAGCAATCGACAGATGTGGAGATATAAGGAAAAAATATGATATGCAGTGTTATAAACACGCCAACAGTGTGACTGTTGTCAGCTTTGAGGAACACTGTGGTAAAAGGCGGTTTTAAAGAGGGATAATGGGGCGGACAGGTAACATCATGTGGATAATGGAGGGCAAATGGGGCCTCCAAATGAGACAAAGCATAGGAAAGAGCTCAAAAAAGCTCCTTCTAAATTTGACTTTCAAAAGCATTTTAAGTCACAGAGAGGTTGAGGTCAGAATTGTAGCAGTGAGCAGTCTTGGGTGAAGCAGGTCTGTAAATGAAGTTGAATCATGAAGTTCATGTTCCATGTGATAAGAGGAAAGGACCTGAAACAGGACCGGGAAAGAAGAGCCACATAGCTGAAGGTTAGATTAACAGATTAATGTGATTTTTGCAGCACTGTTGCACACAGGCATGACTGAAGAAGACTGAATTTATCAACACTGAAGAAAAAGGTGTTGATTTGATGTAGATTTTATTTGCTGAAAGCTAGGGCAAGAATTCTGACAAGAGATGCAATGCAGAACAGACCTGTAAGACTTTGTCAAAGCCTGAATGTGAGGCAAGGAAACGGATGAGTCAAAAGTGACATCCAGATTATGAACCTTAATGTCAGGTAGAACAATAGTATTGTCCACTGTGATAGAGCAAGAATGCAGGGGAGGGCTTGAGAAGTGGTGGGTTAGAGATAAAAGAGGAATTAGAGAAATAACAACTTCATTGGCAAGCGTTTTATGTGTTCATAATCATAGCATGTCTCATCACTTATACCATACTCATAAAAAAAAAGAAAAAAAGAAAGAAAAAAAAGTGTGTTTTTCTTTGGAAATATTGCATTCATGACTTGTCACCCACACATATCTCACATCCTTTCTTGCAGTTGACAAAATTCAGCATGTTCAGCTTCTCCCTTAGTATCTCTTCCTGGGTGGGTTTGTTTTTGGGTTTTGTGTGTTTATGTATGTATGTGTGCCAACTTATGTATGTGCTGCAGCAGCAGCACAGCCCTGGCTTGTCACTCAAATCTTTTCTCACAGTGGGTGGAAGCATCATTTTGATACTTGAACAGACAAGGCTGTCTTTGGCAATGTTCCTCTCCAGCAGTTTCCACCTCTCTGACTCAGTACCTTAAAATGCCTTTGTTATAAATTTTCTTCTTGTTTTCCCAGTCTCTATTTTACTAGCAGATGTTTTTCATTTCTGGCAAACGGATCATGTCCTCACTTGCCTTTCAATGAGTTCTATGTACAGGGCAGTTCTTGCCTGTCTGCCCTCAGTCTCCTTAGTTCTACAGAACTGCAGTACACCCTGAAGAGGGTTTTGCGCCATCAGCTGTGCCTAAAATAATTACGGAATAAATAAATGGACATGTAACCTGGTTTGACAATGATTGACAGTCATTGCTGTCTATCAGCTGCTATCTTGCCTGCATAAAATGAGATAGTAGCTTTGATCCAGTGTCAGGTAGACAAGTAGAGCCAACACAAAATCCACCACTTTAACTTCTTCTAATTGGCAATTTAAACAGGAGCCAAGAACCAAAAGGGTTACAGGCTGAATTCTTTCTGATTGTTAGTGGTCATGGCTCCAAAAGGGGCTCAAGGCACACAGTCAGTAGCGCGACAAGGAATAAAATACAGGAACCATCATTTCTAGTCTGCAGCTTTCCTCATCAATCCTCATGAACTCTGTTGGAGATTAGAGGCAAAAACAAGGGAGCGGAGAGTCTGGACTTCAGAATTCTGTAACAGATATCTTGTTAAAATTCTGTTACAACACATTTAGCATCCTAACATTTCACTACTCTTTAAAAATATGTACCTGTCCCTATAGTACATTGTAGATTAAAAGTGAGGCTTAGCAGATGTTTGCAAGGTATGTGCTATTAGTAATGGGATGGTGACAGAAGAGTACTCAATTTACTCCCTAGCCTGTGCTGGGTTAGAATTGGTGCTTCAGATCCTTTGCATATTTTGTAAGGGATTATTTACAAAATTGAAATAGGACCCAGGAGCTACTTTTAACATTGTGAATATTTGAGAAAATGGACTTTAAAAATATGGATTTTGACAATTCTCATTGTTCTTAAAGATTTTATGGCTTCTGCTGATTCCAGCATTGAATTCAGGGTTATGAAGGATTTATCTACAGAAGAGCTTTTCCTGAATAATTTCAAGTGGGGATGCTGCTGTTTTTTAGAAGCACGTCCTTCCTTCTGTTTGTTATAGTTGTGCCTTTATAGGGCAGCAAAAATGCTTAAAAAAAAAATAAAGATATTTATTTAATGTTGTTAAATATACCAAATACTTACATCTAGTATAGCAACTTAATTAACATTTGTTTTCTATATTAAACTGCCAGCAAACGTACAGCCAAACTTGTGCCTGTGGATTGCATTGCCCTTTCATATGTTTCTAAATTCCTGTTCCAGCATATGAACTTGAAATTATGTATGACTCCTTTTCCCAGAGAGCTTGCAGGATAGTGGTGCAGCCAAGAAAGTAGACTTATTTCTGTAGCAGAAAATTTCGAAGACAAAGCTAAAAGGATTAAGAAAAAACTGGAGAATGCTGAGGAATTTAGTAAGGAAGGAGGAGGGGAATAACTGAGAAAAGTTGCTAATGCCACTGCTGGACAAAACATGATAGGTAAAAAGAAGTGGGCATGTAAGTAATTATGAGTCTCTGATTTCAGTGAACACTAGTGCATCTTTATCTGATCACTCATTATCCAACCTGTAGAAATTTAGAGACCAAGGACAGCGCCACAGCACTGTAGCTGAGGCCTACAAACTGGAACCAAGTTTTATTGGCTTAGTGTGATAAGGAAGTTTGCTTTGCTTATGTTCAAGATGGAAAAAATATGGAAACACAGTAAAATCTTGTTAATGGATTTTTCTTCAACAGCATTATAGTAAAATTCTCATACTTATTAAAAGATGGGTACATTCATTTGATCTCTCACAGCTGCTTTCAAAGCTCGCTCTATTATCAGTTACTTCACTTTATCTTTCTTCCCTTCATATATATGCACAGCAACAGCACATCTATTTGCACAAATATTTTCTGTTTCAATGGCATTCCAATAAATAGAATATTTCAAAAGGTTCCCAGTGCAGCAAGGAGGTGGACATGCATACAAATACATGCAGAACACAAACCATTGTGCCGTTTAGTTTCTGGCAAGTCAAAAAAATCTGTCTTCCAATGTTATAATACTTCCATTGCTGACTAAGAATCTCTCTGCTCTAACTATACTCTGCTGAGCTGAATTGTGCTCACTGTGATGCATGCTTTGTAATTTGTTTTTGTGTTTAATTGGTTACCTTATTTAATTGTGTTGCAATCTACATTTGGTTTTTAGATTGCATTGTCTCCATGGACTTGTAGTGGTGTTTGTTTATTTCATTAAGTTCTAAGAGCTTGTCTTTGCAGTTGTGTTGGGATCATCTTGGAGTCCTTGCAATGATGGTAAATGTCATTGAAGCAACTATGATTAAGTAGTATTGTAAATCACATTATAGAAATACAGCTGTTAAGAGATCCTTAGACATTTGCTGTCCCTGAATAACAGAAACAGCCCTAAATCACAGCGTAAGATTTCGGCATGCATAACTTTTTTCATATCTACATCTAGATTTGAACCTGCAATTTAGATCTTTTCCTATATTTAGACCCTATTTGGGTGATACTAAATTCAGTTAGCTGTCATCCCCCTTGTTTTCTCAAACAAACAAAAAGATTTCTAATTCAAATGTAGGAAAACATTTAAATATCTGCAGCTAACGTGGACCTGTACAATTAATCATGTTATGATTTAAATCTTTTCTGGTAAATTTAATAAGGCAAATAGTAGTAACTAAAATGAGACCAAAGCAGTCTGGGTTTTAAATACCCTGGATGCTGCAGCCTGTGGGTGCAATCCTATTTAGCCAGAGCTAAACCATTACCAGAGAAGTAAGTTTTTACACCGTTCACTGGGAACGATGTAAAATCTTACCAAAAATATTTGAAGAAATATTTCACTTTTTAATGTCTTTTTCTAGATGCATAAATTACTTCATGCTGTTAGTGCTTCTCTGTTATGAATCACAACACATATGTTTGGAAGGATAATTCTGGTATTTGGTGTTTCTCCTTATTGCAGCTTTTTGTGAGCTTGAAGCATCATCTCTTTGATTCCTCACTGGCTCTTTCCACTGAGATAGCTACTGAAACCTCTGAAATAGTTTAGTTTTCCCTTCCTCCTCAGTTTTTGCAGTGATGAAGTTATCAAGACATACAAATGAAGATGTACATGCTTGCCTATGACAGTAGTCAATTTCAACATCTGTTTATTTCCATCTGTTGGTAGAAAGTAAAATTTATTTCTCTGCATGTTCTTGTCTCAACTTCACTGCTTATATCTAAAGTAGGAACTTCACAGCTCTGATTCAGTGTTACTAGTTCCCACAGAAAAAGTTTTAGATTGCAAGGCAATGTTTTCAGGACGTTTGTATCCACCATCTACATTTTCCTCCAATCCCATGTATCATGCAGAGAGTTAAAAGAGTTCTTCCCTCTTTTTTTTTTTTTTTCCTCTTTATTTTCAAAGGCACAAAATATACGGCAATCAGATCAGTCACACTCTCCTGTGGTAAACCAGAACCAGTGCAGAGCAACTTCCATTTCCTTGAATGCATTGATGCATATCAAAAATAAGTTGAACCATGCTGCTCTTTAACAATGTAATAGATAGGGAGGAACCTAACTGAGTTGGCTGCAAATCAGTCTACCATTTTGCAAATCATCTTAGTGTACTGGATGGAGAACTACAATCTTTCCTTTAATATAGGTAGTGATAGTTGCAGTGGTAGTGCAGTAGTGGAGGGGGAACATACAGGCTGATGAAATGTTGAATCCAAAATGTACTGAGAAGGGGAAGTCCTTGAGACATTTGAACCCTGGCACATCTAACTGATTTTTCAAGTGTCTAGGTGAACTCAAATGTCATCTTTTCTCTCTGTCTCCAATTTGTACTTTGTTTTATACCACTTGAAAATCTTTTTTGTGTTCAACTGTGGCTTTTCCAGTGATAGGGTACAGTGGGCTTTTTCTCTCCCCTGTCAGGACTGCAGTATCTTTAAAGAACTAAGACTTAGATCTTTGTTGATGGTTAGCTAGATTGTCTTAGCTCATCTTCGTGCTAGCAGTAATGGGGCTTCAGCCCTTTCAATATACCACTAAATTAGTTACAATGTATCTGACATTTGCTTGATTTTCATTTTCCCTGTTCTTACAGACTGCATTGTTATTGTTATTAAAAATATAAGGGTCTATTCATGAAGCAAAATTTTTTTTGTACCAAGTGACCAGCCCCAAAGAGATAATTTTAAAAATTTGCCATGGTTCTGGAAGTTGCTGCTAGATAGTGTGGGAAGACATATTCATATTTCTTACATAGAATTTTTGTAATTGTTGTAAGCAAAGCAGTTATCTAATAGAAATAGATACTTTGTAGAATGGTAGAGGAGGGAACAGCAAGTGTTCTCTTTTTGACAGATAAGATCACACTGAAGGCAATGAGAAAAACTATGACCTTTTTGATAAATTTTGGCCAAAGCAAAAGTTTGCTGAGTGTTCAGAAGAATGTAAATATTCATTGTGCAATTAATGCTGTTCAGTCACTTCTATAAAAAATCCTGCCATTTTTTTTGTAGAACAGCTTAAGTACTTATTGATTGAGAACTTCTCTAACTCCCAAAATGGAGGCATCCCCATATCTCTACAGGTATTTTAAATGAATTGAATTAATCATAGGCTTAAAAGTCTCTAGTGATCTTCGTTAACTTTCCTGGGTTTAATTAAAACATCTGTGCGCTTTTAATTTATCGATTCATCCAACTCATATGTCATGTTTTTAACACACCCCAGCATGCTCTGCATCATTTTTAACCCGATTTCCACTTAACTAAAGCAATTAAATTCACCCCGGATTAATTAAAGCATCCATACTTTAGTGCTTAAGTCAGCGTGTGCTGCTTTCCCCAAATGGTTTCTGAATGTCAGAGATTTGACACACCTGATGGGTTTTTTGTCCTTCTAGAAATTCTTCTGTGAATCTCTTTCTTGCTTACTAATGTGCAGTTTGACAGAGCTAGACAACGGAGCTTGGAAAGGCTTGGGTTTGGGCAACTGAAGTAAGGATTGCAGAGCATGACTACTATGAAGGGCTGTATATTTCATCTTAATACTGACCTGGTGCCTGCAAGCATAGAGTAGCAGTACTATTAAATCATTTAAATTATTTTTATGTTCTGTAGTCAAAGTAAACAGTTTCGTGAAGTAACTAATAAAGCATATAATGTCAGTAACAGTTGTTCATTCATCTGCTTCTGGGTGAATTTCTATAAAATTATTTCTGCTTGGAAGAGCACAAGGTCTTAGAGAAACCTAAAAGATGTTCTAGATCTTCCTAATTGTCACTGTTCTTATGAATATTTCAACCTGACAGAAGTTAGTGATCTCTGACAAGCAGGCAGTCTAGACAAACACCATTCTTCCTGTGAGGCATAAAGAACAGATGAAAGAAAATGGTCCTGGATTCATTCAATCTCCCATTCCAGAGTGATTTTCTTGGGCTAAGTTTGCTAGATTCTTACCAGAGAAGTAACATAAAAATAGTTTAAACAAGTAAAAGTGAAACAGCGTAAACCATGGAGTGGTCTTAGAAGTTATTTCAGATTTTCATATCCATAAATCAACTCCAGTTAAAACTAATAGGCAGGCAGACAAGTAGTGAAATGTGCGCCCAGCTGTTTAATATAGGTTTAAACATAAAATATGAAGGAAAGTGTTGACAGACAAAACAATTGTGTTTTTAAACAACAAATGAGAATACTCATATTTAATGTCTCCTTAATTTTAGAAATATCTTATGGGCAAACACTTGGTGTAACAAGGGATGTGATAAATTGTTATGTTTCAGTACTATCTTGCTTATAATAATAATAATGTAAAGTCTAGAGCCAACATTTTGAATCAGGTTTTCAGAAATTAACTTCTTAAATAACTGGGCTGATGTTCTAAAATTCAAATATTTGCAATTCCTTTGGTTTTGTGGATTTTAAGCCATTTAGAAATTAAGATTGTTTATATCTAAATAGGTATAACTTCAGTTTAGGACGTTGACGGTAGGCAAGAACTTGGTTGTAGCTTTTGGAGTGAATCTAAAATTATTCAGGGCTTTGGTATGCAATTGTAGTAGGATTCAGGTCTTAACATCAGTAAAATACATCTTCACCTGCTTACATCTTAATCTAATTTGTCCACTAAAGAGAAATTAGCATTTGTAGACTAAATGCTACATGTGTGGCACCAAGATAAAGACCAAAAAGAGAAAAGGCTGGCACAATGAGACCCTATTCATATTTTTTAGGTATTTGGAACCAGGCAGTTGTAGATGACATTGATTTTGGATCTTTCCTTTATTTCTACTCCATTTTGGAGCTGACCTGGAATGCATTTATTGGTTTCAGATTAGAAGGTTGTAAACAGTAATCCATCTTCTTTATATACTGGCAAAATCATGCATAATCTCTCAGAAGTAGCAACTTAATCTCTGCTAAAAGTCCAAGTGTGAGCTATTACACAGTCTGAATTGATTATCCCCTAGAGGAACTTCACCCAGAAGGTTCACTGGTAAGAAGTCTGACCTACATCTGTCTTCAGTACAATTCCTGGTGGTCAGTGAAACAACTTGATTTCTGTTATACTAGTGTGCATTTAATTTTTTTATATAACTAGGAATTTGTGCAATTCTGTCCAGAGAGCATTGTCAAAACTGCCCAATCTGTAAGTTCAGATGATTTTTGAGAGACAACTATGGAATGTTAATATAATTGTATTAAAGACTTGAAAAACATTTACTCTGTTTCGTGATACATAATGTCTTCCCCCAAGCTTAGGGACATTGACCTGACTTGTGCTAATGAGTATAGCAAAGAATTGTCTGGGCAAACCAGACTCAAAAAAATTCTTCTTGATGAGAAGACTCAAAATGTGTCCATATATTTGGAAGTAGAACCAAGTTTTTGTCTGACCCCAAGTGCGCTTTGTGTAAACCTCAGCAATTGCTGTGCATGCTAATATTAGTACATATCCTCCACTGTTGGATCATACTAGTTATGGTTATGTAGACGAATTAGATGCACAAGTATAGTCACCACGTGTACAGAACAGGTGATCCTTATGCAGTCTGTAAGTGTGTGCTGTCAGGCACATTTCTTTTAATCTGTTTTCTTTAGCAAAAGTTTCAGGACTGAAACTCACTTCCTCCTCCTAAACAGGAACATCTACAGCTAAAAATAATCTTTATTTTTCTTAGGTGTGATAAAGTTCTGTACAGTTCAATAAGGGATGAACATATCTTTCATAGGAGTATAAATAGTGTCTCTTCAGAATGTTTTTTTTCTGAATGTGTTTAATTGTATAGAGGTCATATTATGGAAGTAATGGCTCAGACCAAAACTCCATTTTACCCAGGATTTCAGCTCTGATGGTGTCATACAGCAGATAGTTGAGGAAGAGTAAAAATTATACCTGTCTTTGATGCTTCTCCAGTAAATTCTTTTGGTTCTAGAGATAATTTGTGTTAGAACTTCCTATAGTAGATGATATCTCTTTGTGTATAGTAGCCTTTGTAGATTTTCATTCCACGAATCTGTCTAATTATGTGTTCAATCAAGGAATGATTTTCGATGAGTTTTAACTTTTCAGATAATCTTGTTAAAATTGGTTGATGGAATAGTTAGCAGTACTTAGGGTATAAGGGCACTTTAGATGGTGTCTAAGTGCTCTATTAATGCAGCCTTAAACTTGCACTTCAACACTAAGTCCTAATTTTCCTTACTGCTTACGTTGTGAATAGAAAGTCAGGTTCATCTTTTATGTGCACGAACTTGTGGTAAGAATCTGGTTTACATGCAAGATTAGGGTTTACAAGCATTATGGATACAACCATTCTGGTCCTTACTCAAACAGTACCCTAACAAGCTTGATGCAATTTTGTCCATCCAGACCAGTGACTCCCCTCACCAACATGCTATGAGCATCTCACCACAAAATTCTGTGGTACCTATATTGAAAAATACTGACTTGATACGGGGTGTCTTCTGACAGTCTGTCTGGGCTCTGAAGAAGCCTATAGATGGCACAAAGGAAGCTAATCTTGTGCTCCATTTGAAAATTTAAATTTGGATGTAAAACTGAGCTTCTTGCAAAATAAGAGCAATGTAAGGGCATTGCTTGTGACGTGGTCCAGGACAGGGAAGCACTGCAGATGCAAGTTCAAAAACCTTTCAAGTCTGGATATTTTTGTGGCCAGAAACTCAAATAACTTTCAAGAGAAGTATACCAATTTGTCTATTTTATGAGGAGGAAATGAAAAAAGTCTGCAGTAGAGAACTGACAGCCTAGATCCTAGTGGTACAGGACTCTCTCTGCACCAGGGTAATGTTTGCTCTACAGCAAGAGGAACCAAGCCAGAACTCTGCCTTCAAATCCTGTTTGGAACTTCAAGTAGCAGGGGAAGGCCTCTCAACCAAGCAGCTGTGTAACTAAACCAAGTTCTGCAACAGCCTCCAAGAGTTTGACTCCTCAGATATCCTTTACTGGTTTCTTGCCATGCTCTAGAAGAACACCTCTGGTGAGTATGTGCGTGTGAATACCATAAGGGTGGGTGAAAGGAGTGTGTACACAGACTGCAGCTGGGATACCTATGTGTTAAGTGTCACTGGACAAAATGGTGGCTTTTGAAGTCAGACCATTTGGGCATTATCCCTTACCATCTCCCCTCCTAGTCCATGTGTAACAGGCTGTTATCAAATCACCTTTCCTCATGCATCAGGGAATATTAACATTACTCCAAAATACCTATCCAAAGATAACCTTTAGAGAGAGAACTTTTAGAGTGATGTTTGGCTGGTCTTTCCTGCTCTATTCATGCTCTTAAATGTGTGCAGCCTACAGGACTCAAAGGTCTGTAGTATCCATTGATCAGCTGAGACCCATGTTAAGAATTTAGTCTGGTTTTGTTTGAATACTGGTAAAGGGCAGAATCACATCACCACAACCACATTTAGGGTTAATATGTGTTGTGCTTATTCAAACTTCACTCAGGAGATATACCCTCCTGCATAACTTACTTGAGTGTTGCCATAACTACTTCTGAAGACCTCTATCTACTTTTTGTCAGTGCCGGTGTGTGTGATACATGGTTGTCTTTATGCAACCTGTCTGTCCACAGAAATGAGATGGAACTTGATTGTTCCATTATATAAACCAACCTTCCTTCACACTCCTTCAACAGACTTTGAACAGTCAACTCTGTCCTGAAACAGGGGCCATCCACTTCACATAGGGAAGATAAGCAGTCCTAAATAGCAAGAACTGCAGATTACTCTTGAATTGTTTGCACATTAATTGAAGTCATCTGGATGTAAAATTAAAGTGGGTCTCGCCCTGCAGCTATATGGTCTAGCAAATAAGCATAGCGGACCCCTTTTCAGACTGCCTGCTTCTGTTTTCTGTGGAAGAGCAGCTTGATTCTCTGTTCCTCACTTAGGACAGCCTATAAACCCATAGCAGAAACAGTAATGAAGAGCTGTTTACTACAGCAGTGACAAGTCAGCTTCTTATAACCTACACTTGCTTGCATTCTTGCTTACATGTTTCTCTTGCAATCTTAGTGACATGGCAGTCTTGGAAATGCCAAAATCTGACCAAGAACCTCTGTCATTTCTCTTATTCTTGAAGTGATGTTCCTGTCATATAGTTTGTAGAATAACCCCAGCAGAGGGTTGTAGATTAAACTTTGTGGCTTTAGGTTGCAAGTATCTTAATCTTAACTGTATTCATTTCATCCCTAAGGTTAAATGACAGACTCTCTCATTTATCCAAAGTCAGTTCTGGTGTCACTAACATCTTGGCAATGCATACTGCAGTGGCAGACCACTAAAGACAGATTACTGTTCAACTTACGTACAAGCTTCACAAGGACTAAATAGATTTATGAACCATAGCAAGACCTCTGACCTGGTAGAAGCATGAAGACAGGAATGAAAAGCTGTGACATGGCTTTCAGCTTTACTTAAATTCCTGAAGCACCATAGCAGAGTAAGGGAACACTAACAAAACTACTGTAGGAGCTCTTTAGCCCAATACTCAGCACCATCTAGTAATCTTTCTTCTTGCTGGGACACCAGAAGTTGAACCCTGCAAATTCAAATCAAAAGTGGGAGCTAAGAATGGCCTTCTCGTAGACAAGTTCCAAAGACCAGATATACATATCTTTTAGCTGGACCACAATTGCCCATTGCTTAATGAGACTTAGGGGCAAGACAAGGAGAGAAGCAATCTTTCAGGAGGTGTCTGGCATGGTATTATCCAGCTAGGTCTAGAGTGGTCACATCTAAGTTGCTTGTTGTTTTTTGTTTGGGTTTTTTTTTTTTAATTTATTTTAATAATGGATTTATTTCTGCTCAGTCGCTCTTGCAGGGGACTGTGCTGTTCAAATAAAGTTATTGCCTTTATTTGAGTTTTGACTCAGGAGAGAGGTTTGCAGAGCAGAAGTCTCTTCAGGTGTTCAGTGCCATGTCAACCTGTAAAACACCAAAACAAAAAAAGCTATTCCTCACTTGTATCCAGCTTGTAAGTCATCTCTAACTTTTTGTCTTTATAACTACTGGAACAAATGTGGTTTGTCTGAAGAAACTGTCTACTGTCTACTAATTCATTTAGCTTTCCTGGGACATTTTCTTTCTATGCAGCTATATCACAGCATGGTGAGGATGTTGATGAGCAAAAGCAAGCCGTATGCTGGCGTGTCCCAGTGCAGTTGGAGAGTCCACGTTGAGCAACCATTAATAATTGTAACATTGAGTCTCTGCAATGGCTCAGAAGCATGTAGAGAATTTGCATCTAACAATATTACTTCCTTCTGTGGTGGACTTGAACAAAGGGACTGCAAGCTTAACCACCACATGCAGGAGTTGAGGGCTGCCTTATTCTAGAGAGAGAGATTTTTGTGTTAAGATGAGGCCCAGATAAAGGGACAGTGTCTCTACAGTGTGTCAGGGTGTGGAAGGTGACACTAAGAAACCTGCTGCTCATGATTACTCCAGATCTTCAGGACAAGCTGCCTTCTGATCACTCATCTCTAGATCCTCTACACCATGGCAAATAAAGAGAGCAGGACTGAAGTGATTACCTTTCTTACAGTGATTTGGGAAAACATATCATATCAGCCCAAACAAGACTTAATTGGAGTGAAATGGAGAGCTATGGACAAAGGAATTTTTTGTGTCCCCAGGTCATCATACCTGAAGAGTGGAAGTGGTCCTCATTTGATCCCTTTCTTTATGGCTCACCTATAAGACTTGCAGTAGCAGCAGTTAGTGTATCTAGGCAGTGAAAAGCAGTGCATGCTGAGGAACTGAGATGGACTCCATGATGTAATGCATGCAAACAGGAATAGTTAGACATGTGGCCTTCAAGCTGCTCCTAGTTCAGCATGTTGTATATTATTGAAGGGTGTTTGATGATGACATGCAAAAAGATGTAAAATAGGCTGTCCTAGAGTGCAGTATGGACATAATGGGTATTTGTCTGTATTGTAATTCAGTCCAGCTGGTTCCGTAAACTTAATTCTGAAATCAGCTGCAAAAAGCAAAACCAGTAGAACTTTAGCATAAACTTTTTCACTGAACTCAGTAAAGCACTTGTGAACATATGTCACATCTGAAATCAGAAAGTTGCTGCTGGAAATTATTATTCAAATTTGTACTCATTTTTAGAGTGAGGAAGAAAAAGGTTGAGTGGTAACAGAGAACACCAGGAATGAAGTAGAATGATGTCCTGTTGCTGCTATATGGCCCTAAGACAGAGGAGGGATAGCAAAAAAACCCCAAACTTCATCATACTGATTTTGTTATTATTCTACTGTAGAAAAAATAGGCTAAAAAAGATTATTCATGTGACATGTGACCCATCAACCTGTAGTCTTAATTTAAATAATTCTCGGCACTCTAAATTTTAGCTAACAGCTAGGTTACAAATCTGAATATATTTTTTCTGGTCAATTTTTTCCCATTTCAAATAAGAAAATTCTTTAAAAAACCTATCCTGAAATTTGTTTTTGTAGCAGATCACTGGGACAGCTAAAATTAACAAGGGTTACAGGACTGAACAGTGGAAAAGTTGCATAACTGGACAATTTCACATGTCTTTGTAAGAAATCAAATACTTGGATTCTTCTTGATCATTCAGGTTAAAGGGATATTAGAAGAAAGAAGACATTAGGACCTTTTAATGATTAATAGTAGCTTTTGAGTATATTTTTGGCGCTGTAAAACTAGCTGTTAGTTTCTAGTTACTTTGAAGGGTGAAAAGGCAGGGAAATACTTTTCTGTCTTTATCAAGCTACATCAGAGAGAAGAGCAAAAAAGTGTACCTTTTCTCAAAGATTCACTTCATTACTCCCATTTTCTGTTATTCCTCTGTTATTTTTTCCATTTCTCTGGCTGGTGACCACACATTCAGTCTTTGGCAGGCATGTAAATTCACAGATTGCCATGTTCACATGGGAGACGTGGGCATATAGGAGTGTGAATATGCCTTAGTGTAACATTTATGTGCAACTGGCTTTTAATAAACCACTTGTTTCTTTCCATCGCTCTGCATATGTACAACATCTGATTCCTGGCATCCAAGACCTGCTGACTACCTTTATTATTCACAGGCTTCACTTCATTTGCATAAATGAATATTTGCTCAGAATGTGTCTTACTCCCTTAATAATACAATAGGGAGGGATAAGGGTTAATGGTGCTTTCTTGCCAGTACACACAGGGTAAAAGCAGTCACTCTGGGATTTGGGAAAACAAGGTTCAGCAGGGATATTGGTGGCAAGGTGCATTTGTTGTAGATGAAAGCTTGTGTTGTTCCTGTGTTCAAGATTATTACACTGAAAAAAACAAGTCAAAGAGTCTAAAAAATTTTGGGGGCATTACGTTAAAAAAGTGTTATGGAAGAAGAAAGATGCTATATAATCAAATGTTCTGGGGACTGGATGGTGTTCTGCTATCTGTGAAAATTGGATCTTACCTACTGGAACAAAGCAGAGTAATGTCAGACTCAAATCTGTTCACATTACCTCATTAGTTATGCCAAACATCATCAATAGTCTATAAAGAATAGTAGTATTCTCAGAATGCCCAACACATGCGTGCTTTATTAAATAGTAATTAAATGATTTCTTTGGGAAATGAAGAACTGAACTACAACAAATTATCTTAGATTTTTTTTTTCCCCAGTAAATTAACATATTTGAATATATGTTTAAGTATTTGGTAGTGGATTTTTAGTGCACTTTTACATGTATGACCCTGTATGCTGTTTTTCTTTCATTCAATTTTCCAGCTGCCTGCCCGGTTCTGTGCAGTGGCAATGGTCAATACTCTAAAGGCACCTGCTTATGCTACAGTGGCTGGAAAGGTCCAGAATGTGATGTACCCATCAGCCAGTGTATTGATCCTTCATGTGGAGGTCATGGTTCCTGCATTGAAGGGAACTGTGTCTGTTCTGTTGGCTATAAAGGAGAAAACTGTGAAGAAGGTAGGACATTTTCTTTCTATGGTGTGAGTTTGTCTGCTGGGTTTTGTAGTTATTTAATGGGTAGAAAAAAAAGGAAAGAACAGAATAAAAATTTAAATGTAAAACTACTGTAGCAGATTATTGTAAAAGAGGGATAAAAATGTAGTCCATCACAATTTTACTGATCTATCAAAGTTCAGACAAAACTTCTGGCCCTCTGTATACATTGTTTTGCAGTATTAAGAATGTCTGTCACAAGTAAACCTGAAAAATTCCTTTGTTGAAGAGTGAAGATAAATCTTTTCTTATGGATTATGTTTATTGAACAATTTAGATGTGAAATGCAGAGGAAAAAGGAGCAGCAGTAGACAAAATTGTATATCTGCAGCTCCACACAAAGCAAAAATATCAGTCACTATTAAGACAGAAGTTGATGAAACAAATTTGAAAGACTTAGGTATCCATGTTACTTACAGACGTAATGTAGGGCAAATTACTCCTGTTAGCTGCAATCATATGGGATTAAAGAAAGGTAGATGGCACACAGAAACAATAACTGTTCTTTAAATGCAGAAAAGCTCTTCATGTTGAAAGTGTCCAATTCCTTGTGTATGTAGAATGACCAAATTTAACAAAACAACCCATGCAAAATGTGGTCATAGATTAAGCTCGGTACTGGTTTTATTCACAGTGTTTTCTGTTAGAATGCATAACATAAATTGGACTGCTTTTCTTTTTGAAATACGTTAGTATGGTTTTAAAAGGGAATTTAACTCCCCAGACGATTACTGAATAGACAGTTCAGCATACCTTGGCACATCCTCAGAGCGGGCTTGAGTTTGAGGACTAAAGTGACAGGACTGGAGCTGCATGGTTTTAGGACTAAAGAGTCTCTATGGAGTACTCTGAGTAGGGTGCAGAGCTGTCCACCACGTGTATAGATTTTTATCTTACCCTGTAGTAAACAGCTGTTTCTTCCCTCAGAAATCAAAGGGAAGAAAACTAGAGAGACCTAAACCACTAAGGGTTTTATTCTTTGGGTGTGGACTGCAGTCATTGCCATTAGGGCAAGACCTTGCATTAGTCTGAGTGAATTTATTTTGCTAAAAGCAAAAAAAGCAAGGATCCTCACTAGTGGGACTGCTAACACTGCAACTGTTTGTTCATTCCTGCTATCTCTTTCCAGGAAAGCTTCACAACTCTGGTTATTAATGCTCTAATCCAGAGCTCAATTGAATTCAACAGTTTTTCCGTTGTTTTTAATGGGTTACATTTTAAGCTATATCTGGAAAATTCTGTAATGTCCTTTTTGTCTGGTAGAATTGATAGTTCTCAGTTCACCCTGAGTGTATGACTACAGGAAATACTCAAAAATTATCTGAAATGCCTCACTATAGCTGGCATTCTCATCAAAATCAAAGATGGAAAAGACTGTCTTCAGCATGCTCTACAGCATCTGGTCTATTCCCCAGGAAGGCAGGAGCTCTCTTCCTGGTACTAACTGCAATTGTTTGCTTAGTCTAATTAAGTTATATAAATTTCATCATGTTTTGTGTTGTCATATAAATGCTTGCATTATTAGAGAGAATATGATAGATGGCCTAAAAATATTTTTCTTTCATTTGATTCTGTAAATTTTACCTTGTAAGCAGTTCCTCCCTCATCTCGATTGTCATTTCCAGCTACTTGCATGGAATTCTCTCTCTACTTTGTTTTCTAGAATGGCTGTGTTATATCTGAGCTAGACATCTTGAATGCCCTGACACTCCTATAGGAGAAATAGGCTCCTGTAGTGCTTAATGCAGCTTATCCTAAGGTGAATGTTTGAAATGGGTAAAGCAAACACATCACCAACTCCAGAGAAGTTTATAGAACAAGCTAGCGCGTATCTTTTTGCAAAGGTGTTAATGTTAACACCATTCAAAGCTGGAAACACTGCAAACCATAGTCAGTCAACAAAGTTTTTGGGGAGGTGCATTACTATGTGAGGTGAAAGGATATACATTCTTTAATCAACACTGTGCTTGAAAGGGTAAGTTTTTTCTTAAAAGGATAAATGGATTACAAAGGCAGGAGGTATTGACTACAACCTTGGAAGGGTCAATAACATGACAAGAAAGGTTAAAATAACTTTTTACATACAACATTGGGCAATAAATAAGTGAATAAATTAATTTACAAATAAATAAGAACAGCCATCGTATTTCTACTCTAAAATTCCATTTCTTCTGTACATATCTCTCACATTAATTCAAGAGCTATGGGAAAATGGATATAATATGAAGTGGTGTCTCTCCAGTTACAGGTAGTGTGATCTTACTTGGCTTTTGCATGAATTAAAATTCTACCATTCTAATGGTAGAATGATATAAGTAAATATATCCATATTTATATATAAAATATGAAATATCCTCTATTGATTTGAGCTTCCAAAAGGAATGGCAAAGGTCAATTCGTTCGCCATTTTCCAACTAGGATATTGAATTAGAACAAGTGGGTCAGCATTTTTTTCTTCCCGTTAGCTTTTTATTTCTGATATTCATCATGGTCATATTGTTCAAACAATTTCCCTGAAATGAAAGTGGCACCAAAATCAATATTTGTGATGCACAATTTTTGCAGCATAAACACTGTTGTTCTATTAACAAATTTGCACACAAGATTAAGTGGTATATTTGTCAGGTTTCATTCAATCTGGTTTGGGGGGAGACAAGTGAAATTGCCAAATTAGGTTAAGTTAAGGGTGGTTTTCTTGTCAGTTTCATGGTCGAGTCATTTCTCAATGACATTTAACTTCGTAAGTGTAAGTCATGGCTCTTTGGGGGCTTTATGGTACATATTGTTCAGAAAACTCCTTGACCTCCTTTTTTGTCCTTAGGGATATAAATTGCTTTCAGTACCTTTTTTGTCAAATCTACAGAGGGCCCAATACTAAATGAGCTCTAATGATCTGAGCTGCCAAGGGGTTTTGAGTTCTAAGTCTAACATACTTACTTGCTAAGGCGCGTTCTCCTTTGTTTAAACACCAAAGAAGCTCCATTTATAAATCCTTATTAAATACCATTGTAAACCCTACTAAAGACTCGGGGCCAGAACCTTTGCAGCATAAGTCAGTGTAGTTCTATTGCAGGTAATCACATTATGCTAATTTTAGCAGCTGAGGATCTGGCCCAAGATAATAACTCTAAGAGCATGTATTAAAATAGAACAAGATTTGAGTTCAAAGTAAAAACTCTCTTCAATTTAAACTTTGAAAGCTGTTACTTACCCATATGATAGAACAAAATAGCTATAAAGTATATTTGTCTAGAACAAAGGACAAAGCATGTTATTCTATAAAACAAGGGAGATTGGGGGCTTAGGGGTATTGATAGGTTTATGCTGTGGAAATAAATCTCAGCTGCATGGATACTGTAATTCAGGATAGAGGAAAGAGTTAATTTAGGTAGCAGGAGGTGGTGTTTTTCATATGCTCCACATTGCTTTCATTAGTACTTTCATTTGAGGAGGAAGATGATACATTTCTGATGTGGAGAGTACATTAGGACTCATCAATATCTCCTAAAGTTAGCTGTGCTGCCACATACAATGTTATACACGTATTACCCTTTTAAATTTTCCATTAAAATATTATCATCGAAAAAAATAGAATAGACTAAATTTGGGGGAAAAAAGTAACCTTCAAATTGACCTAAATCTTTCTGTTCTTTATTTCTTTATTCAATTGAATGTTTTGTCACAGCTATGTGTCTTTTTGCTTCAACAGAAATAGTAAGGAATACGTATTCTAAACTTTGGACAGTTTTTAATTTTGTTAAGCACCAAGAAGGAATAACAGGGCAAGGATTCTGGATAATTTTAAAACAATTTATTAATTTATCAAATCTTATCTGAGCTGAACCACAAAACAACCTTGGTTTACCTATAAATACAAAATTGCATTATAATATTTCATGTCCAATTAACTAAGCATTAAAACTTAAAAAAAAAACCCAAACCAAAAAGCTATAACCAGGGTCATCATTAAAATGAAAATCTTATAAGAAATTTTATAGTAATTTATTCCCATACTACTGTAATCTGAATTAAAATCAAAACTATTCTGATAACTCATGTTATTGCATCTCTAAATGTACCTGCCTCAATCTTCTGTGTTGTATCTAATCTATATACTTATTTTAAATGTTCTGCAACTACATAAAATATTTTGACAAGACTCTATGTTCATAGAAAAGTTGAGATTTGAAAGATCAAATATTGTTCACATAAGGTAGAGTGAAAATGTCTCTGCCTTAATTTAGAAGGATCAGTTTGGAAAAGATGAGAGATAAATCACTTTCATTATAAACTCAGATCTTCCCAGAGCTGCAAGAGAGAATGCCAATCATTCATGGTCCTTCTGTTGTGAGCTAATATATACCAGTCACGAGATGAATCCATTTTATTTAGGACATGAATTTGACCTTGGTTCTCAATTCCACAGCAAAAGGCAGTTGGTAAAGCCTCTATGTTGTTATTTGTGGTAAAGCATAGTATACTTATACAAATTCATGATATAAGATAAAAATTTAGAAACCCATAATGTTATTGATAGATTTTATTTGAAAGACAGCTCACAGCATTCCTTTATTTATCAGGATTGAAATAGCAACTGAAATTTCATTGGATGGTTTTCCATCATAACCGTTTTCACTTTCTTATTCTGTTGGTTTTGGATTGAGAAAAGATGAAATTCATATATATATATATATATGTTTTTCTTTATTTGTTTAAGAGGAATTATGGGTTGCAGTAACTAGGACTCTCAGTTTCACAGCTCAGCTACTAATGGACCATGAATCAAATTTTCAGAAGTGCCTGAATAATTTAGGAGTCTAAATGAAGCTGAAAGCCACTGATGTTTTGACTTCCAGGTACTGAAAGTGGATATCATAATGTTAGTCTCACAGTGCTCTAGCATTCCAGTAGCAATAATAGCAGTACTGATGAAGATACTCTGAAGAAAAATATGTATTTCAGAAGAAATGTCACCAGGTGAAGGCTATGTGTGGAACTCTTATTATGTATGTTTGTTATTTTTGAGTCTTTGTGCTTCTTCTCTACAGCATTCCTGCAGTAAGCCTTCATTGTTCAGTCACACCCTGTTTTATTTGGAGCTAATGTAAAACACAAATTACTTCACACTTTCCCATTCTCAGACCAGGTGTTAATATGACTTGAAGAACTACATCAATTTGCTTTATATAAAAGTGATATAAATACAGTGATATAAACTTATCAGAGCACGCATCTACATGTTTTTCAGACATCATATTGTGTGAACTGACTTTTCTCTACACTGTTTTTGTTTTCTTCTGTAGTTGATTGCTTAGATCCAACATGCTCCAACCACGGAGTCTGTGTGAATGGAGAATGCCTCTGCAGCCCGGGTTGGGGTGGAATAAATTGTGAGCTTCCCAGAGCCCAGTGTCCAGACCAGTGTAGTGGGCATGGTACCTACCTGTCTGACACAGGTCTTTGTAGCTGTGATCCCAACTGGATGGGGCCTGACTGCTCCGTTGGTAAGAAAAATATTTTTTCCTGATTTTGCAATAATGTTCCTGTTTTGTTAAAATGTTAATATCTATGGCAAGTTTGAAATGCAAAAAATTTGGAAAACTGTGTTTGGAACATGTTTGGTCCTGTTTAGTTATGATGGGAAGAAGTGTGTATGTATCTTAGATACTATTTTTTGTGACATTCTTAATTTCGGACTGTCAACTGGGGGGCAGGGAGGGATGCAGGTTAGGAGTTTGTATTTCATTCTAATACTGACCCTCGTTTGAACTGAAAAAATTACTTAAGTGCTTCTCATCTGTCTCCCAACTGTAAATGAAAACTTCCGTAATTTATAAGTGTGTTTATAACATTAGAGGAATGGAAAACACTACAATTAAGTATGGGTTTGGGGTTTGCTTTACTGCGCATCAAAATGCTACTCATTTATGAAAAAAAATCACAAAACAGAAAAATCTCTTTTCAAATAAAGGATGTTTTTCCCTTTTCAGTTGTACATGGAATATTCCAAAAACAATTTTAGAGCAAGCAACACTAAAAAGCAGGCACAAAAGTGTAAACTCTAGGCTAAAAAATTTCATTCTCTTCAAAGCTACAGTTGTTAAACTTGATTATTTTAACAGAAGGAGATAAAGAGAAAAAACCAGTTTTGACAAGACAACAAATGTTCTATTTGTGGGGAAAAAAATACTGAGAGTTTTGCATTTATGTTGTAAGATGAACCTTGAGACAAAGCTGTAGGCCCTAAGCAAGTCTCTTAAAATAATATTTACAGTTTTCACACTTACTCAGTTATTTCTTAAAATTAATGACTTAGAATACCCCATCAGTGAAATGAATATCAAGATGTGTTTTTTCTGCTTCATGCATCAGCAGCTAGAAAAATTCATGAATGAGAGTTTCACTGTCAATTTCTTTGATGGTGCATGAGGCAAAAGACGCCTCTGCTTTTCTACAGCTTCAGCTGACAGAGAGCAGAATAATTTTTGGAGAGAGACACCATATAGCTGACCATGTTAGTAGTAGGACTCCAAAATCTCTCCCTTGAAAATGTCTTTTACCTGTCACTCCTGGAGTCTTAAGTGACCCTGAATTGTCACCATGCTCTGCTGAATGAGTTTTAGGTGAGTTTCAGTCTCATTCTTAGCAAATCAATGTCTGTATCAAGATCACCAGAGGTCCAGGTTTGACTAAAACAGAGCTATGTGCTCCCCTTCGCTGTTGACAGGTGTTGAGGAAGCTACCTCTGAAACTTGTTTGTATTTGAATAGAGGGCGGAGCCCTACAGCAGTCTGTCCAGCGTACATTAGCAGATTTTATTTAAACAACATTTTAATATAATTTCCTTTGTTTCGAAGCAAATGTTAAATGCTGGTTTGGATCAGAATATGAACTATATGCTTTTGACAGCATATAGTTTTCAGCAAAAGCGTATCTGTTCTACTCACTGTTCCCTTCGTGACTAGGTTGCTGGTTCTGCCCCACTGCTGCTGACATAAGCTAGCTATAATCTTTTCCTTTTCTTCTCCTAGAAGTGTGCTCTGTAGACTGTGGCACTCACGGGGTGTGCATTGGCGGAGCATGTCGCTGTGAAGAAGGGTGGACAGGAGTGGCGTGTGACCAGCGTGTGTGTCATCCCCGTTGTACGGAGCACGGAACTTGTAAAGATGGGAAATGTGAATGCAGAGAGGGCTGGAATGGGGAGCACTGCACCATTGGTAGGCAAACGACAGGCACCGAAACAGGCACATATTGCTTTCTTTTCATAAATCGTAGAAACATAGTTACTGTTGTGTATTGTAATGGGCTGTTCCTTTAAGGACCCTAGTGCTTTCAGATGTTATCTCTGACTCAAAATGTCTTGGGTGAAATGCAGATGAGTCTTGAAATCATTTAGAATCAGTAACAAACCAATTGTGGAGAAAAAGACCCAACAACAAATTCCACAGCAAATGAACATTAGTAAGTAAAGATGTAACAAATGGTCCATCACAGTATCATCTGAGCCAAGATTTTCAAACTTAACTAAACATTCCTTTGTGTGAATGGCATCTTTTTTAATTTCCTGGTCTGATGCATCAGTGGTCTCCTGCTATTATACATCACATCTGAAACACATCACCACCATCACCACACAGAGCAGGGGTCAAGTTGTGGAGAAATAAGTGTTCCTGGTGTTACAGAAATAGCTCCCTAGCATTCTCCTGTGTTGTGCTGTGACAGTGGGCATGGTGTTTGCATATAGACAATCCCAGCATGGGAGGGCCCCGTCGGTAGTGCAGCATGCTGCTGTACCCTTTCCTAATAGCGTGCTGCTCAGCACAGCATTGGCATCACGCAGAGTGCCGTGACTAACACGATTGCATCTCAGCTGTGATGTGTCAGCCTGGGAAGTTCAAAAAGGTTATACTTACACAAAGCAATGATGTTCCATCCTCTCAATTACCTCACTTGAAAATGTATTCTGAAGAGGAATTAATTGTTCCTAAATGAAGTTTTTTTATTTTGTCTCTACAAGCAGTCAGGTAGTGTATTTGGATTCTTTTGGAAAAGTACTGAAAACAAAGGAAAAAATTGTTATTTTCCCTATGCTGTAATCAAAAGTGGGAAATTCTGAGTGATCACATCTCTTCTGGGAAGTCTGAGCAAAATTATCTGGAACAAGAGAATCCAGCTGCTGTGAGAATGTGAGATTCAGGGAAGTGTACTTTTCTCCAAAGAATTTTTGAAGGACTGTGAGGTATACCTTAAAAGAAACCTAGTGAGTCCAAATCTAAGGTCATATTGTTTTAATTTCTCAAAGTGGTAAATTTAACAAAGAAAAGGAGTAGGTCAATTGAGATTTTCATGGCAATCAGGGACCCTAATGGGACAGTCCTATTACAAGTGAATTGTTATTTCTTTACTTAAAAGTATGGTGAGATTCTTGCATCCCTCAAGCTGTTTTTCATTCCCCTGATTTCTTCCTGGATATACAAACCATTTCTGATACACACATGAGTTACAAACTAAAAGTATACTCTTACTGGAGAGAAGAAAAAAAAAAAAAAAAAGTAAAAACAGATACATATTTTTAGGGCATATCCTTTGATGTTGTGGTGCTGCATGCTTCCACCACGCTATGCTAATATGATTTAACTCAAAGCTTTTCTGACTGAACACTTTGTGACCAGCGCAGATGCAGAGTGTTTTTTCACAATTGCTTTCTGACTTCCATCATATCAACATTTCCCTGCTAGATTAATCCAGGCATTTTGTTTTCATATTAAGTACTTCCCAGATCTTAACAAAATGCCTACTATATAAATTTTTTTGCATTAAATTGTGTAATAATTGCTTATTTTAAAAGTTGCTGCTTTGCACAAAATTTGGTTTGCTTTATAATCTTTTAGTAGTATGCCTATGTCTACAGGTAATTAGTGTATTTAAAGTCTTCATTACTGTGCACACAAAAAGATGCCTTGTACTGATATCTTAGAATTCTGAAAATTACAAGCTGAACTAGTGAACTCTGAAGAGAGATTTTTACTTTTCAGAGCTGTGAAATAAATATTTTTCGTATTATTGATGTGTATAATGAATTATATTTTTCAGAGAAAGGGTGATACTGCTAAAGTGATTAAAATATGCATAAGCTTTTTTTGTTCGGTATGTATTAAAAAGATTTCCTTTCCTGTGGCAAAGATGAGACTAGGGCAAAAAATTTAGGTTTGCCCTGCTAGTTATCATATTTGTGCAGTCATAAGTTTCCTGTTCTATGTAGACAAATATATGTTCTTGTGACAGGCCTGTATTGGTAACAGTTTTTGTATGCTCATATCAAGTGGCCTGATTGTGAGGCGATTTACAAAAGCACAAAGCGTGATGCCAGAAATGGAATTCAGTTCAGAGGGACAGCTCAGCTTGATCCCACTGGTTCATGTTACGCAGGGCTGAAACAGAGAATTTGGAGGATAAGGATGGTAAAACTAGTTTTTGTCAGTATTTGTACAAAAAATGCTGGAAGTTACCACTGGAAAATTTGTCCTTAGAGTGGATTGATACTTTGGAACAAGGATGAGTTGCTCAAGATGCTTTAAAATTAGTGTGAAGAAAGTGTACTTAAATTTTATGGAAATTCACTCTAATTTAGAGTACTCCCTTTATGGTTTTGGTTTCAACTGAAAGGTTGACAGAACATTTAATGTCAGAATTGCTCACTGAGGAGTGTCCACCTAAGAAGATAATATTCAGGAATGCAAATCTGATGTATTCAAACCTTGATTTTTAAAGCTTTTTAAAAATTATTTTATTTTTTTAATCCAAAGCCATTCTTTTAGTCCTGTTTGGAAGGTACCTGGCAAACTGCAGTCTGTTTGAGCTAAGGCAAAGCCAGTCCAGATTGGAGTAAAATATCTTATGAGCAGGGGTTGAATCTCTCCCTTCCTGTACATAGTCTGAATATTTGAATACCCATACTATGGCTTCAGAGGCAATGAATGGCCAGGTATACCTCACAAGACATTTGATAATTTCTTCATATGGACTTCAAGCAGTAAAATGTGAATTCCCTAGGAGAGTTTATTTACTCTGAATTTCCCTTTACTGCTGCACCTAATCAGAAATCTCTTGAAGTCAGTAGAAAAACTTGCTTTGATTGAGTGGCTTTAGGCCAAGCCCACTTAGAACAAATCGATCTAATTTGTGAGGAAAAAAAACAGGTTTCAATATACAAACCAAAATACATTTTCTTTTGTTTGTGTTTCTTTACCAGTTTCATGTGCTATATTCACATGGCAGTAGAAAAGAAACAATTATAGCAACCTGCAGGTATCCAAGTTCATTCAGGATATGTTATTCTATTTAATATGAAATTAGGCCTTTATACACAGTTGACAGAATGCACACTCTTTGGCATTTTGATGAATCTAAGCTCAAAAAATTTAACAGAAATGCAGTTTCTCTCTGCATTAGCTGCATTTTAAGAAAAGCACTCTGCAAAGTCACCCAGAATGCCACTATTAGCTCAGTGTTAACAAGCTGTTTGTGCAAAGCAGCTTTTACCTATGTGCAGCAATAGAATTACATATACAAATCAGTGAATGCAAATTCCAAGGTACACAGATTTTGATAAGTCTATAACCAAATAATATAAAAATGAAAGGAGTGGTGTGTGGACTTGCTCAAATGCTGAACGAGGCAGAGCAGAACTCTACACCCAGCACTACATTTCACTTTGCTTCTTCAGGTAAGAAGAAAAATTGCTTACTGGAGTTATGATAAAGAAAATGAATCTTTTTCCAGTGCAAAAATAGACCTGTCAGGATATGTTTATTAAGTGATTACTATTCATTGATTGCAATTATGGAGGAAGTTATAACTAAATAATAGAGGGTAATCTAGATGAGGAAAAAATATTGGAAAACTAATAACAAAGCAAAAGACTAAGATATAGCAGTTGCTAAATCTTGATCCAATTTCATGCCAGAATTTTAAGATTGAGGATTTAGCTTTTCCTTGAATCATCTGAATGTTGTTACGGCATGCTGTTATAAAACAGATCTGTTACTTTCACTGAAAATAATATTTGGATGTTTAAAACTGTTGTTTTTAAACTGTTGTGGAGGGTGTTCACCATATAAACTGTCAGGATAATATACTAAGGACAGTGTGATGTATATGGAGATCTTAAGAAACAGTCAAAAATACCATTTAAAAAGTGTCATTCCATCTGTAATTCATATATCTGCGGCATGAAATATGACTGTTATTAAGTCATTGATAAAAATCTCACTGTGAGACCAGTGAAAACAGGATTTAATCCTGAATATTTGCAAGTAAAATTTAAAAGTCTACAAACTGTAAGAGGTGAGCTCTCACCAGAAGACGATATATGAGGTTTTCTTTGTGGCTGCCTGTCATATTCCCAAAGCCTTGCTCCTACCTGCTCACGTCCTACATTAGATGTACGTTAAGCACTCCTGCATTCAGACAAAAAGTGGCAAAAGACTGTCATCAAGGCTATTTGAGAATATGGATACTCTGCTGCATATTACGATCAAGACGTTTCGTATCTTTTCTGTTCCTCTTTTTTAATTTTCAATGCAAATGAGCTATACCCCCTTTGACAGCCATAGAAGCTCAACTTCCAACTATTTAGCTGTTGGACAAAGCTCAAACAGGGGTGATGTGTGCATCTCTGCAGACTCTGCTTAAAATCATTTAGGTTGGAAAAGACCCTTAAGATCATCGAGTCCAACTAAACCTAACACTGCTTCCTGGCCTTGGTACTGCTTTTTGGAATCTAACTCCAGAGGTGGGGATCTGCCACTGTCCTGGCCCCACTGAGTCCTTGGCCTGTACTGAAAATGTCAAATGGTAGAACATGTTCTTTAGTAAATAGGGGATTAGCCCTATACCTTATCTTCCATGTTTTCAGGGTTTTGAATAAAGAAGAAGGATTTGAAAGAGACAGGGTCCTGTCACCTACATAGTGCAAAATAACCTAAAATTTTCAGATACATAAAAATGTGCAGGAAAAAGAGAGGACTCCCTGTGTCCAAGATGATTAAGATAAGTTTAAGTTACAGTACAGGAGATTTGGGTTGTACAGGAAAAAGCTTGTAACACTAAATTAAAAACTGAAGTATGTTGTCTAAGCAAGTTGTGGAATCCTCATCAGTGGAGCTTTTAACAACTATTTAGACAAATATCTGTCAGGAATAGCAGAGAGGTAATTCATCCTGCCATGGGGCAGCAAGCTGACTTGAACTATATGAGCTCTCTTCCAGTCTGATTTTAAATGAGCTTGAAAGGAAGCATTCCTTCTAAGTACTTTATTTTACAATGGCCTATGTTAAGATTTGTACTGTCATCCCCTTTAAGAATCTAATGCCTCTCTTAGAAGTAGAATTGATCATTTATCCAACCAAGGAGACTAATCTGTGTGTTCTGTATTTGCAGAACAATGGCTCGTCAATGTATATGTAACATCCAAGCAAAGAGCAAATATTACACCCAGTAGGTAAATACTTCAAATCCTCTCCCTTTAAAGCACCAAGACTTGCCCAGCTGAACACTAGATGAATAGTATTCCACCACAGTTTTTACTAAAAAAATGTTTATTAGGAATTTTTTTTCCCCCAAGTGTTTTGGGATGACCATGCCTTTTCCCAGCTTTTAGAAATGTTTATACTTTTTGTTGACCGGAAGGAATATCACATATAAAGTGTAAAGATTTAGATTTTTACCTTATCATGAAGTCAATAATCAATAGAAACATTAATAATGCTTTGGATAAAGCAGGATATTTTTGTCCCACGATAATGGTCTTTGTGTCAAAGATTTTTTTCTTCTACTACTGATTTTTCTTGTTGTAATTACAATGGTAATGATTCAAAGATGAGGCAATTTTCAGGAGAGATGGAAAGTGTGTGGGAGGAGACAACGGAAAGCCAGGGTATCTGACAAAGAGCAATTTAGAAGGAACTAGATATATTAGACTTCTCTGATGCACTTCTAACTTGAAATTAATCTGTAACAGTTATAACCTATCAAGGCATAAAAAACTCTCTAACAAAGATGATAGGAATTTAGATTGCGTGCTCTGTAGAGAGAGGAACACATTTTTTCATTTTATTTGAAAAATGCATAGAATATTTTGGTTATGACCCCTTTTCATTACTGATGATATAGAAATATGTTGGTAATATATATGATATGACCAAAAATATTAGAAACATTGGCTGTTTCTCTATGTGCAGATTCATGTTCATCACCTGTATATTACAGTTATCCTATTGTCTTCACACCTGGTAGCAGGTTTCTTGACAAGGCACATCGGTGATGCAGTCTTTTAGGTATATGGTCTCAAGCTTTCATAGTAGCAGATACCTCATGAAGTAATCTGAGAGATTCTCAATGACTTCTGTCATTCTCTGCACATAATTTACATTTTCATTTCTGTCATGCAAGCATAAGGTAGAAGTTTTCCTTATAAAGTGACATTTTGTCATGTACGTTATGTTATATCATGTTACATTTTATAAACAAACCCAAGGAAATTTACTAGTCAATTAGACAAGGGGTCATCTACTCTAGCATCACCATGCTTCAGTAAAGATGCAAGTTCCCAGTAAATGAGCAATTAGAAATTTCTTCCTGGAAAGATGATGCTTTTTACCTTTTCAAGCTACATTTGTTATTGGGGTGCTTTGTTGGTTTTGTGAATGTGTCATCTTTTATTTCACCTCCAAAACTTCTGAAGAAAATCTCTTGGCTGTAGAGTTCCCAGATTACATACCATGTAAATAGCTCTTGTTTTGGATTTTTGTTTCTGATTTGTAACTTTGTAAATTCCTATCCCAGTAACTAAAATATACTTTGCTACTTTTGTGTATCAGGGTTGAGTAAACTGTCTAAACAATTTCTGTAGCACTAAGGAATCCAGAACTACCGTATGCATCCTCTTACTTTATCATAGCTGAGCAAGATAGCTGGTTATATATATATTTGGAAGGAAATATTCTACGTAGAGATTTGTATACACTGAGAGTGGTTTGACTTTCAGGGAGTTTAGAAACAGAATTTCTTTTCATTAGCAGAATTTATACAGGGCAGCTGGGGATCTTTTTTGGCTAAAAGGCAAGCTTATTCATGAGGAAGAACTTTACTGTTTGCATTCTTTGCTGAGGGCTTCCTGTAAATGATTGAAATATGTCACAGCACAGTGTCAGAACACTTGAGTGGCTTTTTTCTTTCTCTTTGTATAGGATATTTGCAGAACATGACCTTACTTCTTCCCTTTCTGGCCCAAAAAATTTAATGAGTGTGTTTTCAGCAAAGCTTCCTGCATTTTGTCTGGTACTTCAAAGATGCACCCAGCAGATACTGGTGAATAGTTTCCCAAACTAAAATCACATTTCTTTTTTCTCCTTTTGGAGGGGCTTCTACATGAGTTATATTGATTTTCTAGCCAATTCTTGAACTCTTAAAAGACCACAAAAAGAGGGGGAGGGCAATCAATCAGGCAGCTGATCTAACTTTTGAAAGGGCAAAGCTGATTTTGCTGGAGTATTCCCAGCATCAGGCAATCTTCTCTTCTTCCACAGATAATGTTTTCTGTGTTATTTTGTACCCTGTGGTGTCAAGCACAGCTTCAGCAAGTGAGTGAATTACATAGTGTTGCTGGATACAAAATAACAAAGACACGGGAATGCTTGTGAGAGGTCAGTGACATAGATTGTATAGAGATGGAGAAATAGTACCAGATCTTGAGAAATATTTATGTATATACATACATATAATATTTGTACTTACTAAGAAACAAATGCAAAAGAGAACAATACCTGCCCATCCTTTTGAGGTCTGCTGTTAGTGGTCTTATTAAAGATAGCTTTTCCTTAATCACTTGCATTCTTGCTTATACATTCTCAAGGTATAATTCTTGTATCTTCAATATCAGTTTCACATAATCTTTCATGCTTGAAGATGCAAATAGAATCAAATGTGTTTTGCCTGATGGCTGCAAATTCTATGGTGTAACAATTCAGGCACAAAGCTTTACCTTTTCAGCTTCTTGTCAATTTATTATCAAATTAACAGTAGGACGTGTTAGAAGTTAGAGGCTTGTCTTCCTAAGATATTTGATGCTTTTCAAATTATCTACTTAGTATTTTCTTTGTTTAATGTGGTATTAAAAATAGCGATGTCAGAAAGAAAAAGGAAAAAATGGTGTCCATAGCATGTCTGAAGCATCAGTTCAGGATTTTGCTGTGTGATCTATTTAGGGCTTTGGGGGAAAAATGCAACTATTGAAAGCTTTCCCTTTAAACTGTCAGTTATTTCTTATGCAGTAACCTACTCACTGAGGGTGAAGTACACACTGATGTTGAATATGGATACATCTGCTTTCACTAAAAGCCCTTACTTAGAATATTTTTTAAAAAATATTCTAAGTGACTGAATATGGGGACTTGTTCAGTGTACCAGTTATGAGGTATCATGACCCATTCTTACTGAACAAAGTTTTTACAAAATTTATGTTATTCAGCTCTTTTCTCTTGTTCTTTCTTTCCATCCCTATTCTGATCTTTTTATGAAATGCTTATTAGGACAACCTCGCTTCTGGAGATTGTTCTTGTAGGTAGCCTCAGTCTATTTCATTTTAGATATAGTTTTTCTATACATATAAAAAGAAGCAAAGTTTTCTGTCCAACAGAAATCATCATACAGTGTAGTATATCTCGTTTGCCCAAAGAAATTGCAAACATCATTTAGGTAACTGAAATGTAAGAACTAAATACAAACTTAGGTGTTCTTGAAAGAATCAGGTCTGAGGTTACAGTCCATGTTCATCTCTGTATGTTGAAAGTACAGATAGTTGGAGTAATATTGGGGTCATTATTACCTGATTTATAGCTGCCATGAAAACTGTAACTAAGTGTGTAAATTTCTACAATTTCCAGCACATACTACTGTAGTGTTTTCAGTGATATAGTATTGATTGACATATGACTGTGCATCTCATTCTGTCAGCTGTATTCAACACACGTCCATGCTGGGATAGATAGAGACAAAGCAGTACTGGTGTCTCATTAATCTAGCAGCAGTTCACAGTCATAGTGCTAAAAGCTGAAGGAAAAGTGGGACATGAGAAATTAAGGTTACTGTATTTATCCTCATTCTCTCTTCATTGAATAACAGGATTAGAGCTGAATGGATTCCAAATGTGAGAGCTGACCCTTAGCACTGGGTGCTACACACTTAACTGAAATATTTCACTCCAAACAAGTATCTCTCTTAAATGGTTAAGCAGTTTTTATGGAAAAGTAGTAACTTTTGCTTTCCAAAGGCTTCATTGTGACATGGTTCATAACATTATCCCTAATGAAAATTTAGGCAGAGGAGACATGGCTGCCTGCTTATCCATGTAAAGCTTTCCTCCCTCTCATTATACTAAACTTAAAAGATACTTTTACTCCTGCCTTACTGTAATCTGCCAGTTCTATGGCCCATGACTGATGTCTAACATCTGGGATTCGTTGTCTTTTCTTGTCCTGTCTCATTGGTTATTGGGAGCCATGCAGTGAGGCCCAGATGTTCAGTGTAAAACAGTTTCTGCATTCTCTCAAACATGGTTTGCATAATGGCACCTAAGTCCTACCCAACTCATTTGTATTTTCTCTGTTGTACAACGCCTTTTAAAAGGCTGTGGGTTTCCTGCATTCTGTAAATAGGGAGCCATAAATTTGACAAACTGCCAATCAATGTCAGGTTTTATTGCTTTTTCCTAATCCCATTCACAGTTTTTAACAGTCCAGCACAGAGCAGGTTAATCAACTCAGCATCAATAGACTGTGGCCTGCTTTTAAAATGCTATAAAATAAGATACCATACAAAATAGTTGCAAGGAAAGGATAAGTATTTTTTCTTAAATGTTCTGGAGTGATCAGGGTAGACTGAACTACATGAGCTGATAGTTAATCTTTCATATTATTAAAAAGTATATACACTTTTAACAGTATATTTTTACAGAAACCCATATAAAGTAAAGATGAATCTCTTCTGTATTCATTCCGGTTAATTATAAAATTGCAGATAAGATTTTTTTAGGTACATGTTAAAAGAGTAAAGTTATTCATGAGTATGACAAATGAGTAAGATTCATAATGCATCTAGACCACATATGTTTTAATTTGTCTTCAAATAGTCAGTTTTTCAGAGCACTGAGCAACTGAGCTTAAGAGTCACTACATCAAGATGCAGTCCCTGTTCTGAAGAGAAATACTAGTGATAATAGCTTTGTTATTAAAAAAAAATGTAATAATGATTAAAAACCATTCTTTTTAATTAAAAACTAAACCAGTTTGTAGAGAAAAATATTACTAGGTTGTGATTTTAGGCTAGAAATGGTACTGAGAGGACAATTATCCAAAAGAACAAATTAACAAAAAAAAAAGGATCAGTTTAGGACAGTTAGGAACATGTTTACCTAGAACATGGTAATTTATTGATCTTAAAAGTAGCACTGCTATAAATACTGTGATTTTCCAATTGTTCGAATCAAAAAGGATTGCTGAGCTTCTTGTGGAATGAGTTTACTTGAGGATTGCAATGAAGTTATTTTTGTAAGTTCAACATGCACAAACACAAACCCCTAATGTCCCAGAAGATGCTGATTCTTCTAAAACCATTAGTACTGATGAGAGAACTGACTTTTTGTGTTAACCACTGTGAATACCAGAGAGTAGAACCCAGTTCCTAACGTAACATGTTGCCATCCACTTTTCAGCACATTTTAAATATAACCTGATCTGACTTCTTTACTTTCCATTTAATGAAGCAAGGCAAAATATGTATATGCTGGGTTACAGATTACTTCTCTCTGAAATTAAGAGGAATTAGCGTTATAGCATACAGTTTTACAATGGAAGATAGTGTGCCCAGAATTAAGCAGTTATAGAAAAAGTTGGGTGTTTCTCTCCCTCTTCCCAATTTTCTTTTAAGTTGCAGAATCACTTGCATTTGAACAAGAAAAATACTACTGAAAGCAAGAAGCCATGGATCATTATTTACTACTGGAAAGTGAAAGCATAATATGAATTTGTTAAAATGTTAACACATTCTGATTAATTCTACTCCCTACTTTTTTTTTTTTTTTTCCCCAGAGTAATTTGATAACAGTACAGGAAAATTAATAGCAATGTGCCTTGTTTAAAAAAAAAATGAGAAGATGCTTTAGACTTAGGACAGAAAATCACTGCATAGGAGTTTGTTAGGAACATGAAGTGAAAGTTGACATTGCTCACCATCCAGCATTGTTAATAGATAGTTGAATGGGGGGCGACACAGATTTTTAGATCCAATTCATCTTTTTGTTGGCTTCTTTGGAAACTAGGGGTAAAATTGCTTTTTGTGACTGCCTCCCTTGGATCGTTATTAATTGATTCTTTATCATAAGCCAATCCATATATATCTTCATTGTGTCCTGCGAATGTTTGAACCTTTTTTTTTCCCCAAAATAAGTCAGAAATATTGATTTAGAATGGAGAAAGCCTTCCATATTTAGAGAACGGGTTATTAGAGTCAAGGTCACTTTGTTTGCGAAGGCTGAGAGGGCAACAGTCGCTTGAAGGAAATTCTAAGTGAGTGTTACGCTATAGAAAACGTTAAGCCTGTGTAAACAGATCTGCACTCATTGTTTCTGCATTATTCCTCCACAGAGGTGGTTATGGACCAGAAGCCTAAACAATGTATATACTGTGTTACTCTTGCATGCGTAGCTAGAAGGCTGAAGGGGAAATGAAAAAATCTATATAGATGCCTAAGCATTAGCTTGCAGTTGCAGCTTCCTTAATTCAGATCCAGAGGGGTCTGTAGAGGTTATCAGTTTCATGATTTTTCATTGGAACCTTTTGTTATATATTCTGTAACAGTTTTGATTGCTTGTATGCCGAAGAAAAAAGCGAATCAAAATTGGTCAAGCCTCTGTTAATTTCGAACAGTAGCTCATATACTTTATCAACATATTAATTAATTAATTACATATGAAATATCATTCATACAGCAAACTTTGTGGATACACTGAAGTGTCTCCTGAAATTGTTAATATTTTCAAACCACATGAAATTTTGTTAAAATAAAGACAGTGCTTATTAAAACCCAATGGTTTCCCCATTCCTATTAATCTTTCAATCTTCCATACACAGAGAATTTGATAAGTAAAGTCTGTCTTTTTTGACCAGTATTTGTATTTCTAGTTACCATGAAATGCCTAAAATCCTTATTACCTAATTTAAAAGTGTTACTGCATGGAAAGTTTTAAGTATGAGATGCTTTGTAAAGGGAAATATTGATACAGCAGAATTGGGGTAATTTAACATATTTGCCTTCCCTTTAAGACTGCATCTGTTTATTCAACCTTTATAGTTATTCTTTCCCCTACTGTACTAACAATTTTTGTCAGCATTTCTGAGATAAAACACTGTGTCTTTAAAAATTTCTGGCAAGGTATATGGCAGGTACCTGATTTCTTAAGGTGAATGTTCCTATTGATATTAAATGGGAGCTATCTTAAAAGTTATTTGCAGAATATGCCCCTAGATCTTAATTATTTATTTTCTGTATTTTATTGCTTGAGATAAAGATGTTATAAAATGTGAGGTGAAATGTCATTCAAATGTGAACAAATGACAGTGAAGTGAAAAGGAAGATGTCTGTTCTTTTTAGCGCTGCTTCTATTTTTTTGTCCTATGCTTAAAAGTTACAGGTTTGTTAAACTTTCACAGGGCTACCACTACTGATCCTGTACTTGAGTTAGGTAACATCATTCCAGGTTAGGAAATAATTAAAATTAGCAAGTTGTTTCATTCAGAATGAGAAGCAGGTATGTATGCTCGAAAATGCGCTTAAAGGTCTTCAGTTTACTGATTTGTACCTTGAGGAGAAAGGCTGTTATTAAACTGCAGGATAGTTTTTCCAGTGAGTGATACCCAGTTAAAAAGGATTTTTGCAAAAACTTCCTAACCGATTACAGAAGTTATTACAGTAAATTGGATATGCACTATGCCTGATTAAACGTATTCCCACATACGTATTTACTCTGAAACCTAAAGCTGTTCCAAAGTTCACTTTGCTTGATTAAGACCCGTGGAGATCTCATAAACTCAATAGAGTCAAACTGCATCAATCCTCAGGTGAGAGACCTTCAACTAACATTTGATGTTGCAAGGTGTTCTTTTGTGAGCTAGTCATGGAATATAGAGTGGAGTATTATGGAAGTCCTCTGCAGTTTGAGTTAGGGCAGTGCTTCTCACTTTCTGCTGAGACTGATGAAATATTGCTACGCAGTGGGAAAGGACTGCTCTATCCTGCTTGGTTTCACAGCTTTGAATGAATTGTCATTGTCTAAGGGAAAGCCTAATTAATATTTGTTTCTAACATGTTCCTTAGAATGTGGTAACAGTTCGGCTATGTATAAGAAATGAAAAGTGATACCATACCCCATTGAAATTATGGGAAACAGGCAGAGTATGGTAACCTAAGTTATAATTTTATTTGAACACGGAGGGTAAATAATGCTGCTAGTCTTCAGAGCAGTCTCACGTTCTCATAATTTTTGCTTGAATTTTTCTAAGATAATTAATAACCTGGGTAGAAAACAGAAAAGTAAACTTTCTTTGACATCTATTTGATATGATTAGATGTGATATGTTTAGATGGTGTATTTTCAGTGTTGCAAAGAAAGAACAAATTGCACAAAACCGTAGTAAATTGTCCTTGAGATGTCCCACGCACAGATCTTAGGGTTTTTTCTTTTTGTTTTTTTTTTTTTTTTTTTATTGGAAATTCCTTTTGACTGGTCTTTGTTACTAATAATGTGAAGTCTGCTTTTCCCTGTTGTGGGGTTTGTTTTGTTTTTTTTTTTGAACTAGAGCAGATATCATGACAATACATAGTTGTGCACCTTTTCACCTGACATGAATCAGTGAATAAAGTGTATTAATCTAATGTATTGATCATCCAATCCTATTGCAGCTGAGGTGGAGGGATCTTTAGATTTCTTGGCTGCATCTCCAACTCGTTTAGATTCTGTGTTTCTCTTCCCAAGGGAAGTGCTCCTAGCAAACAGTGCCCTAACATCCTGCCTGTCCCAGCATGACTTAAAAAGTGTCAAATATAGATACACAGTAACGAAGTTAAAAGCCTGGTGCTTCTGATGGCTTCAACAGAAAAATGGAGAAGAAACTCCCTGTCTATAAGCAGAAAGACTTAAGTATTTGTTCCTGATAATTAAGGTCACTTCTGGTGAGGCTAGGGGAGGAGCAGAGCTAACAGTTGCCTGATAGTAAATAGTTTTAATGTAAAGCAAGCGGAGCTTGAAGAGTCCTTCCTCTTTCAGATTTTGTCCAAGTGCAGATTAAATACTCTTGGCTTTCTTGGGGGTGAAATCATGAAGATGATCTCCCTGGTACATCAATATCAGTTTACCAGATTTATTTCATATTTAAATATCAAGGCAACTGGCTGCGTTTGAAGAATTACGAGGTTTTTTCCTTCACCACTTAGGCAAAGAAAGAAAGAACAAAAAAAGAGAGCTGTCCTACGCTTTGTCTGTGCATGCAGGATTAAAAACACTTTGTGAAAACATTTTTATTTCTGTAGCTTTTATTAGTTATTTGTGTGGTTGGTAGATATAAAAATTGGAAAATTGCATGATATTCATGAGTTTTATGTATATTGAAAAGGGATGCAGGATGGATGCCTAGAACTTTAGAATTAAAGGCATGTTTATAAAATATATTTTATGTAGTGAAATATCTGTCTTCTCTCCTACATCTGCCAAACAACTCAGCATACACAAATACTCACATAACTCAGAATGCATTGTTTATGTATTTTAATTTGTTTTACATACATTACCTATGTGGCAGAGTACTGCTCCTATGTCATGGGCATTATTTCATCCTTTACATTTGTACATACTGAAACTCCATAAATTCTAGCTTTAACAAACAGGTGGAATATATTTATTTTAATATTCAAATATCCGTTATTTTTTGTCCCTTCTAATCTTATTTCACTGTCATGAAGATTTAGGATTATTGCAAGCCAGAAGGGGTACGAGAAGCATTTAGTGTATGATATCAAGGCTTTTTTCATTCCAAACTATCCCACAGTGCTTCTTACAAACTTTTGTTTCTTCACTGCTTTCTTTTGATTTTCCTTTGAAACAGCTGAAATGTTTGGACTCCCTAGTCTGAAACCATGGAGTGTGCAGCCATTTACTGGAATCCATGTAATTAATACTTTAAGAAGATGAGCTGCAAAATATAATACATCTGCCTATGTAGTACTTTTCATCCTGAAGGGATTCCAAAGTTCTGTACCAAATTTGATAGATGCTCATAGAGCACACTCATCTGTTACACAGTCATGGAGGAAAATGTGTACTTATGTTAAGACTCATATTTATTCTTCTGCTAGAGATAACCTGCACACTTATACAGGATCTGCATTTGCATATCTGAAAGTTAATTGCTAAATTATAAATTCTATGCAGGCATTAATATCTGATGAATAGCAAGTAATTATATTTTAATACTGCCTGAGAAAACTGGGATTCCCTGCCCTGAGAATTATGAATTATAAAGCTCTAAAACTGAAGGGATCATAGATAATTCAGTTTGGAAGGGATGTCAGGAGGCCATCTAGTCCAGCCTCTTCCACAAAGCAGGGTTAGTTATGAGGTCAGACAGACTCAGGCCCATAGTTCTTAAGGCAGACTTCCTACAACCCTTTTTACTGTACATTGGATAGGCTGTTACTCACCACTCCACGCCCTAGCTAAGCATCTTCTATAGTGTATTGAGCCACATAAGTAGTATATAATATCTGCTTGTTCTCACTACACTACCCTACTTGTGTACGCGTGTGTGTGCGCACACATCCCATTCCCTCACATCCCTGAATTCGAATAGGATTAGAAATACTGGTCTAAACTATTGTTAGGTAGACTGGCATAAGGGAAATGGTTCTGTCTGGGCACTGTAAATGCTGGCTTAGCTTACTAGAGCATTTTGGTTGGCTTAAACTCTGCTTTGTAAAGCTGTTTGCATATTAAAGGAGCTGTGGTCAAAGAAATGGAATTTGTATGTGGAGCAAAAGTGGGTAATACGTGATTTTTTTAAATATATATATAAGTTCTGATTTATATAGTGAAAGAATTCATTCCTCCTGTATGCTCTATGTGGAGGATTTGTGAAGTGAATAAAAGTATTTTGAAGTTAATGACTGAACTGAGAACTGTGAGTGTTTTCCCCAAAAATCCCAAATTGCACTAGGTCTAGAATGTTTAGTTTTAGTAGGACTTTATAAGAAGCTTTGGAAATGGAAGATTTGATGCTAGTGATATTTGGCTAGAATGGATACATCCAAGGGTTGCTTCTTTGTGGAATGGTGAGGCTCATGCCAGTCTGATGAAGGGAACTCTCCATTTCCAAGTGATTCCTTGCCTTTCAGACAGCAGAAGCACTAGTTATCCATGACCCTTTCAGGAGGCAGAAAGGGCTGTAAAACCACCAGCAGCAGTTTATAATCCAAGGGTTTTCACTATGCTTGGTAGTCAGTTAATGCATAGACACCAGAGAAAACCCATGTTTTTCTGGAGAATGGACACTGTATTAATTCTAACTGTTGTATGAAGGGCCCAGGTACAGCAAACTGCCGTGAACCTTGAGGCTGTACAGTACCTGATTGAAATCCATGTAATTCTGTTGAATTTGGCTGATTTTTGCCAGTGTGGACCAGCTTGTGTCCTGGTCCTCAGCTGATACAACTGAGAAGGATGAAGAGTCAGTCTGGTCAGTGAAGAAGGATGTGATCCCAAGAAGTCTAGCCACTTCAGATTTAACAGTTAATTTTACATTACAGTGTGTCAGTTTTTCTCAGACAGATAAACCTTTCAGCATTTGCAGTATACCTTGTGTTTGACAGGGCTAATGCCAAGGCCTTGTCTGTAGTGTCAGCTTTCATGTTCCACACACCATACCTGTTGGTGATTTTGTTGTTCTACCCATTTCTGTCTGTGCGTTGCTTCTGCAGAGGCTGGAGTTTGAAAGCCTGCCTCATAATCATTTTGTGTTAGGCCATCATTCCCAAAATGCTAGAAATAATTTTATTGTTACCGAATCCGATTTAGAGACTTAGATTCGTATGTAAGTGTGTGAGCATAGCAGAGGACAGTGTTTCATGCTTAATTACAGATATTCTGTTTGTAGATTAGTTTTAGGTCTACATAAGTCCTAAAGAATTACTTTAATGTGGTTATATGTAATGTATCTCCCCATTGAACTCACCAGAAAATGTCTGATTTAACTTGGCTTGGTGTTTACCTTCTCTGCCTCTGCACTCAAACTTTGTTGCAACAAATGATGTTGCTTAAAAATATTTTCTGAGCAGTAAAGCCTAGAGACTGTGATTTTCCTTTAAAATTTAAAGTAGAAGAAATGCTGGGTGGTATTTGTGTCTCGAGAAAAGCTAGCCAGTGACAATGTAGTCTCCTCAGCTGACCCATCGGGGCATTCATAGAGAAAAAGTACATCTGCCTCACTGGAGGGTTTTCAATCAAATGAGAGATCTGGTAGTATCCATACTACAAGACAAAGCCTTAGTAGCAACAAGCAATTCTGCCCTTTTCAAGCTTGATCTTGTACGTTTTATATCAGCAGAGTCTTAGATCATAAATATTTGAAATTAGGGCCTGTCTTTGTGGCAACTTGATGTATACAGGGGTTTTAGAAGTTCAGATCTGAGCAGGTGAAGGATAGAGCTTACCTCTAATTTTATACAGGCTGCATTCACCTCGTTAAATTGCATTCAACTTTGGATAAGCATGGCACTATGCCATCTCCACCAGCAAGCTTAGTCTGCCTGGGAGCGTGGAATGGAGTAGTAGCACCCTTTGTTATCTGGGATCTGTATGAAAACTGCATAAAGGAACATGAAACTAGAAAAACCTTTAAAATCCACGTGACTTCATGCTTTCCTCTGAAGTTAGAATAGAATACTACAGGTACTTCAGTAAGTTGGGTATGATTCTGAGTTCATACATTGTCTTAGCTGTTAACAATAGTAAAATTAGGGCTTTGCATTGTTTTTTGTCTGAAACAAGGGAAAATTAGGCCGTGTTGAATTTTATAAACTTCAGTTAGCCAAATGAAACTGAGCTTTTGAAATAATGTCTGGGATTTGACAGCACAGTATCAAATAGCCTTTTGCCAGATACAGATACCACTTAACATAAGAATTACATTGGGTTTTTTCCTCTTTCTATCTCCCTATGACACAAAGAGGCTAGAATGGGTAAGAAGTATGGAAATGTGACACACCTTTGTGCATCAGCATATGTGAAATTCTTGAAGCTTGGTAGTTAATAAGTGTATCTAAAAGTATACCCAAAACATTTATTCAAAAAAGTTCAAGTGCATATTTTTGAGAAGCTATGACTGCCACGTATTTCATGTAATAAAAAAACAAATTGCATTGTGTGCAAGGAGGTTGAGTAGCAATTACTGTGTGAATCGTAATTTTTATGAACGAATGACTGAAACTGCCTGCCATAACACTGTGATTAATGTAGGGATTTTAGTTACTACATTGTAATTAGGTTATATATTCTTTTAAATATGAGGTCAATGTTTTGCTTGTTACTCTTCAGTTGACTGAATTTACACATCCTCTGATAGGTCACTTCATCATTACACTGCCACTAAACTATTTATATCAATGTTATTTTAGAGATAAATCCAACTTGAGAAGGCTTCTTTCTCAGAAACGATATTACGTGTTACAAAGGATGATGCCAGTCCCTGTATCTGATATCAGAAACATTAATACAATAAAAGATTATGGTTGTGGTACTGGTTTTATGAATGCAATTTCACCTGGAATGATTTTCTAAATGGATTTTGTTACAGTAAGATTAATTTGAAAGGACTAGGTATCTTAAATACAAATTTTACTGCACCTTTTATGTATCTTTTTATTGAGTATATGAATATGAGTTGAATATGAGCCTTGTTTGAAAAGAGTACACTGTGTAACTCAACTGTGCTGCTAGGATCAAATTTTAGCTCTTGCTCAAAATCTCGGCAAATAATCTGTTTAGCCTATAGAAGAAACTATGTAGCTATGCTGTAGCTTTTGGGCTGCAGCAGTGTCTTTACTTATGTCTGTATGTTTTGTATAACTACTTTGTTTATGCTGGCACACGTCCGAAACTATCGTCACCCAATCACTGATAAAGCCACCGTGCAGAGTTGGTTTCTGTGCAGGATGTGGTACGTCTTTGTGTTAAGTTTAGCAATATGGGGGGATGCAGACAGCACCCTGCCTGCACACTGCACTCGTACCATCCCTTACCCCTGCCTGCAGTCTGCGGGTGACTGGGGGCTGTGTGGTGGCAAGATATCATGGAGATCCTACATTTGCAGGACTGGATCTGGCCTCATGGCTACAGCAGAGCATTTGGTCTCTTAGCATTGCAGAAGCTTTTCGGTCCTGTGACTGAACTTCCCAACAATGCAGTCTCCCTTCCTTCCTGAAACTGTCTTTTGAATATAAAAATAGCCCAAATTCTTGGGCTCACCTGAAGCTCTTTGTGTAATCTCAACCTTCTGAGCAGACATGGATTCTCTGATTATTGGTCTGTTTGGTTGCCTCAAGTCTCAGGCCAGTGCAGCACAAACTGTCACCCTCTTTTCCCTGCCCAGCTGTTGGCAGCTTGAAGCGGGGGTCACACCAAAAGCTGGTGATAGTTAGAGAACTGTGTTGGTTGTGTACAGGAGGGAGACCTCAGGGTGTCTCCCCACAAGAAAGTAATGGAGCCAATCTGCTTGAGTCACTTAAAATGAAGTTGGATAAACTAGAATGTACTGCTGGGAACAATCCCTTGTTAACAAGGCGTGATGCTCTGACACCCATGGGGGTTTTTTTCAATCTCAAATTTTTGGGACCTATATTGCAACATAAGCTTTCCTCTGTCTTTCTTTTTTTATCTGTATCTTTTTTTATATTTTTTTTCTTCAGAAATATTCAAGTGACACTTCTAGTGACTTCCTTTTTACTACCAGCAGTTCCCCTTTGTGTGAGGTTTACTTCTCTTCTAAACAGTCACACATGTTTTTCTCACATTTTCCTACTTTGTTTGGAAAGCTGGATGTTCTCTGAGTTCCCACCTTTACATGTGAAAGACAGAAATTGCATAGATATATAATAGATTGAATTTAGAAGGAAATGCTGTTATGACATACATATCCCAGGCAATTTAAGGAACCTTACTTAACATTCATAATTGGCTGCCTGCACATAAGGTATTATAGTGGAGGAATTCAGGATTCTTGAAACTTACTTCTTGGCCTTTCAATTTTTTCAGCCTGTTCAATAAATAAAATTGTAGCTGGCCCATTCATTGGTTTTAACACAGGCACGTATTCATCTCCCCCAACACATCTGCAAATAGTTATTTATTCCATACATTCCTTTGTTTGATATCTGGCTCAAAGAAATATATAAGGTATTGGGTAATTTTTTAAAAAATGTTTTCTCTAAAAAAAAAAAAAAGCAAGGAAGCCAGTCAGAGCATCTTGGTGACAAATGCTTCAGTGCCACGGAGAAGCTCCTGCTCTGTGTAAGCACCCTCTGGAAACAGAAGCAGCACTGCTGTGGTACTTGAGCAGTGAAATCGGGCTTTCTATTACACTAAAAGGCTGGGTTAATTCTTAACAATTTGTCAATTTGTGTGACTATTCTGCTTTGAAGACCTGAGCTAGTGCTCCTGCATGGCTCTCTAGCCTGTCCTGGAACTGCCCCCTTACTCAAAGGGGCCTCATCTCCCACACAACCAATACTATATTGCATTGACATATGTTTAGTTACATGTTTTGTGTCTGAGTTCATTTTAGTTGAAATATTACTCTGTGGAAAATAACTTGTGTGTGCCTACCGTAATACTATGTGTTATTTTTATTTGTATGCCCTTTCTTTGGCTTTAACTAAGCCCTGCAGACTTTGGAATTGAAGGATTAAAAAATAACAATAGCAAATAAAAAGCATAATTTTATTTTCAATGTTGCTAGGTACCTCGTTCTATGTACCTCATTTATTATTTGCTAGATAACCGTAGGCATACCAGCAGCTCACTGAAGGAATGAACAGAAAATATGAAAACAGTGATTATCCTCTAAAATCCAAATTAAACAGGCTATTATCATTACTGCCATTGTGTCATTTCTCTATATTCTGTAGGTACCATCATATGTCAGACTACTTCTATTTGCTACAGTTCTGTAGTTAACAGCTGTAATGAGAAGAGGAGGATTTAAATGTAATTTAAATGTTCCCCTTGAAACTCATGTGTATCCTGTGAGCAACAAAACACTGTGCTGTACGACATATTCTTTATTGCAGAGCATCTTCACCCATAGGACCACCCGGTCCAGCATCAATTCGAGTCAATGAAAAGACTCCACTGACTGCCAGCAGGCTTTGGATAAGGATGTGTAAAATGAGGTTAGGCAGAAAGATAAACAAGAGGTACTATATCCTAGACTATAGCTGCACTACATGTGCACGAAATGGGGAGAGTTGCTGGGAACCCATTTTATCGACTTGAAGATATTGTTTGGAGGGGTTTGGAGCATGGATGCCTGATAGACAGCTTTGGATCAGAAGGACTCAGAAGGTGTAACCTCTTGATTTACATCTAATTTTCCATGTACAAACTGAGTAGAGGCTAAAAACATTGTCTGCTTCTCTAAGTGGTTATGAGATATCACGTAGAGAGATTTTACTTTTTTCCCTCCATCTCCCCTATTCCCCTTTTTCCTTTAATTATACTAAGAGGCTATCTATTCCTGCAAAGTCTCAAAACTTTTAAAAGAACAAGATTTCTCTAACTTCTCTTTCCCTGGCTGCCCTTTCCCTTCTTTTCCAGAATGACTGGCCTCACCATAAGTGGGAGTTCTGATGATTATTAAGGTTTAGACTGAAACCACAAATTAATTGGACAGTGTGTCTTTATATTTTCATTTACTTAAAATGTTACTTTTGACATTTTAAAGTAGTTTATGCAAAGGCAAATATGTAGCTGAGTACGTATGTATTTGTATACCTGGAGTATGTGAGTAACAGTGGAATGAAAAGGAACTCTGAGCAGAATTTACCCAAAATTGGATTAGAATTTTTGATGTACTGGCTAGATACTGGAAATTAATTTGCTGAGTTCAAAAATGAATTAATCACCTTACAATTTAGTCTCAGAATAATTTCATTGTAAAGGAAACCTATGAGTATTCTCTCATAAATATATCCAGCACTATCACTTTCTTAGAAACAAGCACTGTTTATATTGATTTTGTTTACTATTCGTAATGATTCTGCAGACTTTCTTGTTAAATTCATCTTTTCATAAGTCTCCCGTAAGTTTTGAAAAAATGAAACTACAGAAATAGATAAAGTTTACATAGGCCTGGAGGAAGCAGTAGACTTAATTTTGCTCATAATGACCTTGATAACACCAATGTATGTTGTTTTCTAGACTCACTATTTATTTTTCTGTTGTTGCTGTGAAAAACACTTCAATTTATATTGTTATAGCATCTTCTAGGCCCCATCATGGACTATGGCAATGTGGAGCTCTACAAACATATTACCAAATTGTAGAATTTCAGAGTTGTCTTCAAGCCCTTGTTGTGATCCATGAGAGTCGGTGTTCTCATGCTGCTTACCACTGTAGATGTGGTATGAGATTAACTTGACAAGAAATGGGCTTTTTTAAACTGTGAGCATGTTAAGAATGTAACAGCCTGTTTGAACAAAGAGAAGCAAGAAACACCATGAAATCTGTTAATGAATTTGTTCTATTACTCCAATTTAGTTGGGTAGTTGGAAAAAAAAATGAGAGGAAATAAATTCAGGCATTAAACACTAGCCTTAGTGTTCGAGAACAGCAAGATTATAGAGATTGTTCTGCTCGGTGAGAATGCTAAAAAGCATTTTGGGATCTCATATGTACAAAACAGCAGTTTACATAGTTCTCTGTTAGATCCAGAGATATAATGCCTTTATTTTCTCCTTTTTCTTTACCACTGCCTTCTGGCATTCACTTTACATGAATGCTGGGCATTTTGTCTGTCTGTGGTATGGAGAGGAATGAATTTTAGTATTTTGATTTTGAAACCTTCTCTGACTCAGGTGATCCCTCACAATGCTAGTCACAGATTACTGATGCTACATTGCTAAAAGTACTGAAATTCTTTCTCGCTCTTTTAGTTGTTAATGCATATGTACCTGTATTAAAGTTCCCAGTTACCAGTCCCACAGGCAAGTTGGAGACTGAAAGAGAAGGGAAGCTGCATTAGTGTTTTACCTCTAGCAGCAGCAGCCTGTGCAGACATTGCTAGAAAGTGTGAGACACTTGAACTGCTGTTGCTCGTACTCTGCCTGTTCTGTGAATAAATAGGTTGTCGATCTAGCACTTTAAACAAGCACTTTCTTCTTTTTTAACCTAGCTTTTTGACATTTTCCATTAAGCATACTGTAATAGAAAAGATGAGTTGAATTTCTCTACACACCAGGAATAGCAACCTGTCTGCTTAGCATGAAGGGCCCTTTTCTGTGCTGTGACCGAGAGCTTCATACCATGGCGGATTACTTCTTAAGGTCAGATGTTGATAGCCCTTCCCTCTGTGAGTGCCTTACTCTCTTTGACTACCTTACTCTGTGAGTGAGTTCATAGGACAGCCAGGAGGTAATACAGTGCTTGGTGTGAGCTAGGACTGCAGAATGAAAGCAAGCACTTAGTGTTAGGATATGCTTCATACAATGTGCATTTCCAGCAAAGACCAGATGTCCAGCTGTGAGCACTGTGCGTTTGCTGAGACTCGGAAGGCTCCTCAGTTAGGCACTTGGTGACCTTGTCTACTGTGAAAACCCGTTGAAGGGTCACATGCAAATTCTGCGTGCAGAGGATGTTCATTGGAACTAATCATTGCACACAAGCACATGTAGGAAGATTATTTAAATAGAGATATTCAGTGCACTGCCTAAATATAAACTTTTTTAAAAGAAAATGTTATTAATAGATCATAATGGAGCTCTGTTGTCTAGTTGGTCAACAGGCTGTTAGAACAAACTTTGGTCTAACAGACTATGATGCTATTAAGTATTTGCTTGAAGAAAGGCATAAACAGAAATGCATATATGCACACATGCATGCACAGAAACACACATCACCATGCAAAATATCTAAGCAGTTGTCTATTACTGTTCACTTCCTGTTTTGGAAGGTAATACATCATTAATTTAATAGATCTTTAAAGAAAGACATTATTCTTAAAGTACTTGGATCTTATTGTAGTCTACTGCTGGTTTTCTCTCTTCCTTCTGATATTTATGTTATTGAAACACAAAGTCTGTCTTTGGAAGGCCACAGTTAAATAAACTCTATAGAGGTAGCATAGTGTTTCCTAGCAACATCATGTCTATAGCAGTGATGCTGGCTTCTCTCTTTAAGCTAAACGCAAAGATCATGTCCATTAATCCCCAGCTGCACGTAAAACTTTTCAGATATTTTGCTAGCTTCCTACTGTTCATGTTTTCATCTTGCTCATATGCTGCAAAGCAAACTGCCTCAGTGATTTAATTCTCTTCAGTGCCTCAGTATAAAGCCAACCGTGTGTGTATATTCACAGTTACTATTTGTTTTTCATTTAAAAAAAATAATTTGTCCTACAGTATGATGCCTCCCCTCAAACATTATAATTTTGGTCATTCAAACAACCTGACAAATGAAAGAGATAAAATAAATACCTGTGCTGCAAAAGTAAGTGCAATTTTTAATAGTTAAATTATGTAATGCCAAATAGTATGTAATGCCAAAATAACTTTACATTTAAGTGAAAGGGGCACTGTATGTTTTTAATACACAACACCATTGAAATAAAGCTTCTAGGACTTGTTTCTATCTGCTGATAGCTTTCTGTGTAAAATTAACTGAATAGTCTTGGCCCTGTTCACAGAGGTCTGGTTTCTTAGTCCACAGAGCTTTGGTGGAGATCAAGCTGCTGTGTCGGTGCTAGGAATGATGCAGGTTCAGGCACCTTGGTGGGACAATGCACAGAAATGTTGGCTGCTGTTATCTATAAAGAACCTTTTCTTGGGACAGCTGAGGTCTCGGAGGTCTCAGTTCAACACCTTCCACAGACCCAGGATTCTTTTTTTTTTTTTTTAAATAATATAGGAATCTTTCAGAATTACATCAAAAATTAATGTAGCTGTGGGCTATTTAGTCCTATTAAAATCACTATGAATGTATCAGGTAACAACCCAATGAGGAAAAGTAAAGGTGGATGCTTACACATTGAATCCAGTTGTGTGAGTATCAGGGATACAAGGCAGCTCGATTTCCTTCAATTGAAACTCCTGCAGCAGTGTGAAAACCAGTATGGGGTCAGAGGAACTTCTCCCTAACATCACCTGTCTACACAAGGGCAGCTGGGAGGAGTAGGAAACGATGCAAACTCAGAGCTCTGGCTTTCTGAACAGGTTTATAAAATCACAGCCCAAATTAGTGATTTCTGGAAGGCTCTTCAGCCTTTCAGCACTAGTTGGAAAGCTGTGCTAGTTTGACAGTTGCTCCTATTCCTGGTCACCTGCAGAGGCCAAGGGGCACAAATGTGACATCCTGTCATCTTATTCTTTCTCCAGTGCTGCACATCTGAAGTGATGCTGCTCAGGCAAAGAAAACATTTTTATTTGCTTCCAGGATATTTCCCACAGCTGCCTTCCTCACTCACAGCTGGTGAAAAGACTATCCACACTCTGGTAGGGTGCCCATTAGTTCTTTGGTGCTCTTAAAATGCCTGGGGAAGGGAGCGGAGTACTTAATTAATAGTCACAGCTTGGGGTTACGGTGGCAAATGCAAAGGACTAACCCAGCCACTAGATGAGACCTGAGAGAGCTGCAGCAGGTCCCTGCAGATCTTGATGCCTACAGTGACCCATCACTGCTGGTGGAGGGGAAAATGAGAGAGCATGAAGCTTTCTGAGCTGTTTTGAGATAAAATTTTCTGCCCAAGACCAACAGCAATGATATTGATTATTCCATGTTCTCTGGTGGTTGTAGAGATGGCAGGATTAGACTGTATTTCCAACCCAAACAAGAGCACTTTTGAATGATTGGGATCCAACACATATTGTCAGTATGGCAACACAGCCTTCTCCTGCTCAGAATAATTAAAAGGTGCTATGAGGGGTCTGCTGCAGGACTCTCAAATCTTCTATCACCTCCACAGACAAATAAACATGCTTGTGTGGATTGGGTGTTGATGAATTTGATTGTATATGCCAAAGCTAGAAATTGGCTTTCTTACCCTTTTTCATAATGAATATTTAGTAAGATACAATAGTGCCTCCTGAGACTCATTTAGTTTCAGGAAAAAGCAGTTGAGGTATTCTATTACCTATGGACATTTTGTTAGAACATATAAGCTCCTTAGCTAATTAATATTTTTGTTCCTAATTCAGCTCTTGCTATGCAATAAGTCAATCCATAGTCAATTCCAAACTTACATTCTTTGTGGGATATCTCTTCTAACATGTCTTTCAGAAAGCATGAAATGTTACATCATAATATAAGTAAACAGTGTTAAATAAGTAGGTCTTTTAAAATGACTGTTAAAAAAGGAAAATATTTTCAAAACTGTTTATTTAAACTTTGTGTTTAGAGATGCTCTGGAGAATTAAGTAATGCACAATATAAAAGGCACTCTGTCCATTGACATGCTTGTTGAAGAAGACATTCTCGTTCCTATATGTGTATTCACACACATACAGTGGGAAAAATAAGAGGCTGTGATCTTCTCTGTCAGCAGAATTTTTATCAAGTCAAGGTCTGAACCTTTACAGAGTTCTTAAAACATGGATTACAGCTGATGGTAGGACTCCTCCTTCCTTTTGGCTTGAGTTAAGTCCCCATTTCTCTGAGGTACCCCCTTTCTTTACCCTCCTTCTCCACCCCAGGGCTGTGGCTCTGGGCCAGGAGAGTGTTTGTACCACCAGCAGGAACGAGCCTTTTTGTCTGCACAGTAATACTGTCAGAAGTCTGAGTGGCTGTGTGAATGAGTGTGTCTTGTACTTACCTTCTCCATTTCTTCAACCAGATGGCTGCCCTGATTTGTGCAATGGCAATGGGAGATGCACGCTGGGTCAGAACAGCTGGCAGTGTGTCTGCCAGACCGGCTGGAGGGGGCCTGGATGCAACGTTGCCATGGAAACCGCCTGTGCCGATAACAAGGATAATGAGGGAGGTGAGCAAAAGTCTTTCAATTCCCAGTCCCTAAAGAACAGAGGGTTATACACGCTTTCTTCGTGAGTCATTTTCCTTCAGAAAGTCTTCAGCTGTCATTGTTGTCAAGTGTTGTTGTTACGTTTCTTTTGAAACAAATGAGACCAAGCGAGCTGTGGCCTCGTGGAGAGCCGTGGTGACCCACAGCACAGCGCCGGGAGCGGACAGGCAGACTCAGTCCCACCCCACATCCCACTGAAGCCCACGATGGAGAGCATGGCCCAGCAGACCAGAACTTTTTCCTGTGGGCTCTTGGCGCATGTGAATTGCAAACCAAGTTACTGTGCCAGTGTGCACAAGCATAGCAGCTGACTGAGCAGGGTATTTAGCAACATTTTTTCAGCTCTGTGCCAGAGGCCAGGGTCATACTCTCATGTACACAACTTGTGTAAGTGGTTGTAGCTTGCACAGTTCACATGCCAGACGTTAAAGGGCTGAGTGAGGTGCACTGAAGAGTCACATATGACATCCCTGTTCAATTTTCCCTCTCCTTTATCAGGCATACCCCTATTCAGTATAGAATTGTGTTTTGCATTTACCTGCAAAGATGGCTTCAGTTTATCTCATTCTGTAGAGCCTTCCATGGTGTATTAGGCTATGCTGGGCTGAAAGCAGTTCTGAGAAGTTGTGCCATCTAGACAAGGTTGCTTAATCTATCTTCTTCATTTGAAGTAGCTTTCTTATTCCTTTCATTACAATGTCTTTAGTAAGTCACACAGATTCTTTCTCATGTGCTTCTACTCTCCATTAAAAATCAAACATCAGACACAGCTTTCTTCCTTGAGACTCCTTTGCTTTTCTTTGGCCAATAATTAATCTAAAGAGCACATCTGTTGTTTGCTGATTAATAAATGTTTTACTCATGGCATTTCCTAAAACAGCAAAGAAACATTTGGCTTATTTGAATGACTACTTCTAGGGTAAAAATGCCATTAAGATGAGTGCTTTAATTTCATATAAAATTTCAGGGTGTAGAAATTGTTTGTAAGTCCTGAACTGAGGAACAGGTATATTTGGTTTTGAATACATGATATTAACCACATCTGAATATCATCCGCTAGTTTGAATCTACAAATCCTCTGTTAGTTCCTTGGTTTCACATGTGATCCGTGTTTACAGAAATATTTTAAAAGTGCTAGAGCTGATTCAATTTCAGAAAACTGGAACTTGCTTTGTAGCTGTTACTGAATTGTAAAGAGCAGAATCTAACTGCCGAATTACATTAGTTGGCATTTAACTATACAACAAAACACAGTAAACTTGTGTTCATATGCAGTGTAAGAAACTAAAAGGTGAACAACTGCTTAGGTCTGCAGTTTTTGCAGGCTTTGATGAAGATTATAAAGGAAAAATTTGAAAATGGATGTATCATCAGCTTTTTCTCAAAACAAGGAAAGAGTTTGGAAAACATTATTAGAAAAACTGGAATAAGATGTCTACTTACCTATGCAAGACAATATTCTGCACTTGTAAAACAGATAGGCAAACAGGAAAAAAAATGACCAGTGAGACCATGCAGCTGTTCATCCCAATTTAAAACTGCAGAATTCTAAAACTTAGCTTGTGGAAGGCAAATAGTTCATCAAAGTCAAAGAATACATAGAAAAAATATGCCATACAACAGACATATCATATTAATCAGCATTACCATGCAAGGTGCATGGCTTCTGGTTTACCATAGTCGCACCTGAAAGAAAACTGTTTGGTCTAGCTGAAGGCTAGAAAGTTTAAGGGGAGAACTCTTCAGACATTCTCAATGTTTGCAGGTTGAAGTAATTTTTTTCCAGAGGCTGGAGAGGTTACTGCTCATTGCTCCTTGTGGGAGTGTAGATAGTTTGAAAATCTCTGCCAGTTCCAAGCTCCAAACAACCTGAAAACTCCATCTGACCCACATACTTTCACATGGGGATTTTATGCTAAAGGCAGAAATTAATCTCGTCTTCTGACCCTTAGCTCAGTACTTTAATCCAACAATCATTACTACTCTCTGATAGTCTCATCCTTATTACGTTTCTGTAGGGTTTTTCTATAAGGGAGTTTAGGTGACGTTCAGCACCTGCTGTTTCTCTGCATACTTGCAAGGTATACCTGAAAAACCAAACAGAGAAATGCTTTAATTCAGTCATGCTGTATTTTGTACACGATACAGGTGGCACAGGCTGAGACTTACCCACAGGCTGTGTGGCACTGCAGTACTCTTCTGTCTCTCTCATGCCTTGGTGATTTTTGCTGTTTCAGTTCGTTTGATTATATTTTGAGTTTGAAATTTCTTTGAGATGGCATGGGGTCCTTTCCAGTCTGGGAAGAGTCATTGTCAGTCACGAGCGCTACAGCAAAACTCAAAACTGAATATAATCGCTTAGTACTTAGTATCTTAGAGTGCAGTTCTGCCTTTGCTTTAAGCTGTACTACTACTCTTTACGTGTCTGGTTCATTACACACCTGGCCAGGAACATGTCCTGTAACCTGTATGGTTATTAATGCTAACACAGGGGAGACCACAGCAGTGTGCAGGAATGGAGAGGAAGGAAGGGATGTGCTTCAAGCTGCACCTTTATGTAATTGTCACTGTGCATATAAAGGAACAGATAGAATTCCATTTTCTCATTAGACAAACTGAAAACTACTATGGGAATCAATGTTAAAGATTCAGCTAGTTACCAGAACCCCAAGTTTCACATAAAGTGCAAGATTATTGAAAGTTAAAGAAATCACCTCTCCTCCCAGTAACTTTTCGTTTGAAACTCAACTGAGATTATTTGCAGCAAAATATTGAACTCATTTGCTGCTTAATTGCCAACATTGCTCTGTTAACATAAACAAGTAGTTTTGGAGTAGTACTGAAGATGTAAGCTGTTCTTTCAAAAGGCATAGGGTAGCTAAAAATACAAATTTTTGCCTAAATGAAGTCCTTATCTGGACAGCTGAATCATAGAATCATAGAATGGTTTGGGTTGGAAGGGACCTTAAAGATCACCTAGTTCCAACCCCCCTGCCATGGGCAGGGACACCTTCCACTAGACCAAAGCCTCGTCCAACCTGGCCTTGAACCCTTCCAGGGAGGGGGCAGCCACAGCTTCTCTGGGCAACCTCCCTCACAGGAAAGAATTTCTTCCTTCTATCTAATCTAAATCTCCCCTCTTTCAGTTTAAAGCCATTACCCCTCATCCTATCCCTACACCCCCTGATAAAGAGTCCCTCCCCAGATTTCCTGTAGCCCCTTTAAGTCCTGGGAGGCCGCTCTAAGGTCTCCCCGGAGCTTTCTCTTTTCCAGGCTGAACACCCCCAACTCTCTCAGCCTGTCCTCACAGGGGAGGTGCTCCAGTCCCTGATCATCTTCGTGGCCTCCTCTGGCCCCGCTCGAGCAGGTCCGTGTCGTCCTTATGTTGGTGCCCCCAGAGCTGGACACAGCACTGCAGGGGTGTCTCAGGAGAGCGGAGTGGAGGGGGAGAATCCCCTCCCTCGCCCTGCTGGCCACACTTCTCTTGATGCAGCCCAGAACACGGTTGGCTTTCTGGACTGTGAGTGCATGTTGCTAGCTCATAGTCAGTTTTCCATCCACTAATACCCCCAAGTCCTTCTCCACAGGGATGCTCCCAATCCACTCCTCGCCCAGCCTGGATTTGTACTTGGGATTGCCCCGACCCATGTGCAGGACCTTGCACTTGGCCTTGTTGAACTTCATGAGGTTCACACGGGCCCACCTCTCCAGCCTGCCCAGGTCCCTCTGGGTGGCACATCCCTGCCCTCCAGCCTGTCAACCACACCACACACTTGGTGTCATCAGTGAACTTGAGGAACCTCCTTCCTTTCTGTTCATCTATTCATATTGTTAAAATGTAGTTGCTTCAGAGTGTCACTGAAATGGAACTATCATTTTCTGTCTTCCGTTCTTCCCCATGTGGCAACAGATTTAACATAGTTTGGAGCTCTTTCACTGTTCAGCCATTCTTATTGCAGTTGTATCTCACAATCAGATTCAAAGGCCTTGGGCCAAGTCTTTATTTCATGGATGTCAGGAAGAGCATTGCCACTGACTCCAAAGGGATTCCCATTTGTCCTGTTTTGTCTTATTATCTGCCACAATGTGAACTCCATACCATAGTTCAAAAAGAGAAAAATGAAAGATTATACTTAATATTTTCTTTCAATTTTGGATTAATGCCCTTTAGTTGGTTTATTCCTAGAAGAGGCAGATGTGTCCCTATCTTGTTGAGATTTACAAATCTTCATTTTAAATGAGATGTCAGTGTGTATTACTCACATAAATAAAACAGGATTCCAGAGCAGGGAGAGGAGACAGTGTCCAAAGCTGTTTTCTCCTCTTAGGGCCGTTCAAGTAGAGCTGTGCGTGATCTGAGGTAGCACTGGGAAATTCACCTGTGTTTGTCCTTACCATCACATGTCAAATCCAGATATGGGCTTAACTGGGTCTTCATTATGAACCTGTTTAGGGTCACTATGGTGCATAGGCTACTTTGCTGAAAAAACTTGCAAGTCTCTTATTTATCTGTTTATTTACTTACTTATCTTTAAGGAGAAAACTAACTGAAAGGTAAGGGGTTTCTGGCATTGACTCACTTTTAAGATCTTTAAATTGGAAAATGCTTCTGTTTTCCAAAACATGTTTGGATTTCATAATTTACTCACTGTGGCCACTTCTAAATCTAATCCCTTTCCTTAATCAGTCCCTCAGTAGTCTAATAGTTATTAAGCATCTTTTGGAGGGATTAGAAATAGCTTTATTTTAAGACCTATAATTGTGATTCCAATGTATAATCCCCCCAATAGACATGTATAACCCATTTAATTCACCGTGGATTTATTTTAGGAAATTAAGGGATTAGAAATGATATTTTGAGGAATGTGAGAAGGTACATTACTTTCTGAGTTCATATTTCTTTTGTCATATTGCACAAGGAAATCACTACAGGGCTATTGTATATTTTTTACAATAACTATTCTATAATAATTTGCTCGTTCCTAAATTGAAAAATGTTTTTAGTGTCTTGGAAAAGTCTTCATAAATTGAGTATGTTTAACTAGGTTTCACCTTAGACCTTACAGCGCCTCCAAGTAAAATGGACAATGTAATGCATAGCAAAAATCATCTTTCTTTTCTAAAGAATAGTTTCACTAGGTGTTGGATGCAGTTGATAAGTTGATACCAGGAGCTCATGTCTGAGGGGCATTTGTCCCCAATTTGATGGGATAATTTGAGTGAGATATTACGTAAAAAGTCTGGTCTCTGCAGAAGCAGGCCTGGCGGGAGCCTGTATTGCCCACTGGGGTTGCTCTTTCTAGGCTTTTCCTTCTTTCTCTCTTCTCCTACCTTTTGCATCCATTCAGAATTCATATACTCATGTTTATAATATTTATTGACAAAACAGTTAGATTATGTAATCTCAGAGAAAGAAAAACAGAAAATAACCAAAATTTTGCTCAATTGGTTTGTTTCAGATTTGATCAGGATGGAGAGGACAGGTGCAGGCAGCTTGAAAGAAAAAAAAAAGCTTAAACGCAATCACTGTTTATATCACTTCACAGATCACATTTCACCTCAAAATTTAATTATCTGGACTAAAATTGGGTGGGGAAGGAAAGGAAGCAATCCATAGCAGTATAGAATACTGAGATAAATAGAATGAGGAATTCCTTGTTTGTTATGCAAAGTGGGACATTCTTTTTAAAATACATTTTAATTTATTTCCACTTGACTTTCCAAAGAGAGTTGTACATATCTCAGAAGGCAAATTTTGCCCTTCAGTTTGTTACTATATAGCTGTAACCCCTGCCAAGAAGTACAGTTGGCGGTAATTCTGTTTGGCACAATACATTAAAGATAATGAATGAGAGAAAACCAGCTCTCTGCTCCAGTATGAATTTTCTTCAATTCACAAGAAAAATACATTTCTAGAGAAGTTCACTGTCAGGACAGTGTACTTGACTGATTGAAAGGTTGTTTATTTGAGTTGTCTTAGAAAACTCATCTCTGAAATTAGACAGAAAGAAAATAGAAAGAAAAGAGAAGTGTCTTCCTGCAATAAACATTTAGAAAAAAATTGCTTTTAGAAAATTACAAATCCTGTGACTTGATACTGCATCAGGCTCGTGACATTTAAGATAATGCAAGTATTTCACAGCACAAAAGCAAATCATGTAATTTAGCTTGCCTCAACAAGCATTGCCTCAGCAGGGGTCTCTAATTCAGCACAGACAAAAGATTTTATGAAGTTCTCAATATAAATACCCAGAATACTCTTGGCACAGAAAATACCTTCCCAGAGCCTGTACAATAGTCAGTTTTAGAACATTAAATGTAATGAGTAGTTGAAATCTATTGTGGATGGGGGCCAGAGTGAGTCATGTAGGCTCGAGTATAAAATCTGTATCAGAACTAGACATTATGTAAGTTTGACAAGAGCTAATGAGTGTGCTTGTATGTGATTTTGTTAAAACTTCATGTCAGCCTCTAATCGCCTTTACACACATTAGACAGCTTATCCTTACGTTGTCCCTCACGGGACATGTTACTACAATAACATGCTCTTATAACCCATGGAGAAGAGAAAGCAAGAAATAGAACGACTGCAAATTCCATGGCTTAATGGAACCACCAGTTGCTGCGTAGGTATCCATGTGTACACTGGAACCAAACAAACATTTTTTTCAAGGTTGTTTTCATCTTGGAGCCGTCTAGGTCAGCTCTGCTCTAAGCGATGTGTGGTTTGAAGTTGGAGCATTCACAGGTTCCAAAGGACCACCAAGCACTCAGTGTGTAGCTGGAGCTACACCTGCAGTAGTTTCTTCCACCCGGTGCTCTTAGAGATGAGGGTTTTCCTGACTGCCAGAACTCTGGGCACTACAGGGACCCTGAGTGGGCAAAGAAAGTGGGGCTGTTGCTCTTCCAATGTCATATTCCAGTGTACTTTAAAAGCTCATTAGGGAGTTTTTTGGGCGTTAAAAGGCACACCCATCTTACACATAAACTATTTTACTTTACCACAATTTGGGATTTACAGTCCCGCTTTTCCTGAAAGGCAGCTTTGGTGTAGGTTTATGGTTCCACAAATACTCTGTTGTGCTCACAGTTTGTTATAAAAGCCAGTGGTGTAACAGATATCCTGACAGTTTATAGAGAGGCTTTCTAGTTTGGCTAATTGAGGAACAGGGCTGGAACAGGATTAGAAGCATTTCCTTTCTTGTTAGCACATTCTGAGGAATTAATTTGAATGACGTATGCCAATATAGCTAACAGTAATTAGATCAAGCTACAAGAGTGAAAATTTGGGTTAAATGTTAGATAAAACTTCCTGATAATAAGATATACTGGGCTGTGGAATAGCCTGTCTGTGGAAACAGTTCTGCATGAAGTTTTAGAGCTCAATTAAAATATTTCTGTGTTGGCAGAGAGAAGGCCTACTCTTTTGATAATCTGATAGAGCATCTCTAATTCTTTCACCTTGGGTATATTAATACTACACATAATTAAAATCGGATCATGATAAATTAACTAATTTGCCCTTAGAGTGATCAAAGGCCCTTTTGCCCTCAGGGTTCGTAGTAGCTGCTGTTCCCCCCCGCTCCCTGCCTCCATTTTAATCATCAGTCTAAAATGTTTATTGGAGAAAGAAAAATTTCCAGGAATTACTCTCTGAAAGTCACCAGCTCCTGAAGCTAATGAAGTGTAAGGATGCCCTCTACTGAGCATGTGCTCAGAAGTTTTGTTTTGGAAACAAAATTGTCCCCTGCTGGGTACAGAAAGCATTTTCTCAAGCAGCTGGATATCAGGTCAAAGTTGACTCATTCTAACGTGCATCGTGAATTGAACCTGAAGCACAACTTGCAAGTATTTGATGAAGAGTGCAAACTAAAGATAATTTACTTGTAGGAGTTAAAAAAACCCAACACAATAGCTCAAGCGTCAACTTTTGAAAGGTGTGGCAAAATTCTGAATCCAGTCACCTGAATGTGATGAGAAATATATGCAGCGGTGAAGAAGACTGATGATGAGAGGATCTAAATGCATTAACAGTAAAATATATCACTATTTCTACTGAGAACTTTTTAGGCCTTGTAATGATGTTCAAGAGGAACACAATAATAAGGCCATCTTAAAGTATGGCGTGCACGAGTAGATTATTCTACTTACGTGTAACACTTTAAATTTTCTTTTTGCTGTATAGTTAAGTCTGCCAAAAAGCTTGTGGAACATTTCACAGAAAGTCAATAAATGTGTGTATCTATTAGCAGAAGTCTTCAAGAGGAATACCAAGTCACTCACTGCATTTCTGAAAAGATTTAGGAATTCAGAAGAACCATGAACAGCAATGGAGAGCTAATCCTGTGCTGCCAGTTTAAATCAGATCAAAATTTCCTCTTTCTTTCTTCTCATTTAAGGCCAAGTTAGGACCTCCTTTGGGCTCAGATTGTTGGAGGACATTCAGCACCATCTTAACTCCCTCTACAGTCTTTTCCCTTTAGCATACAGAGTGTCAGCTGCTAAATGGCCACTTTAAACTCAGCTGTGTACGCTATGAAAAACAGCAGTACCTTGGTGAGACTAATGGCGAGGTTTTTATCATTGAATTAACCATATAAATAATTCAGTGTGCCTGAGGAAATCTGGAAGATGACAAGCTCTGAAATATATATTAAAAAACAAAGTACTGAATTCTAATTAAAATTCATGCTTATGGCAGAGTTTTCTCTTACAGAAGGTACATTTTTTCTACCCCTTGTTTTAATCAACTGAGTCTAATGCAACTAAATTATTCTGTAACAATTTACATTATATATAATGGTACAATGTGGCTAGAGAAATGGGTTGATAGGAACCTCATGAAGTGCGAGGACCTGCATCTGGGGAGGAACAACCCAGCCGCAAATGTATGTTGGGAAACACTTTTTTATCGTGAAGGTGACTGAGCACTGGAGCAGGTTGCCCAGAGAGGCTGTGGAGTCTCCCTCCTTGGAGATAATCAAAAACTGTCTGGGCATGGGCCTGGGCAGTCAGCTTTTGGTAGCCTTGCTTGAGCAGGGGTTTGGACCAGATGACCTCCAGAATGCCCTGCCAACCTCAACCACCCTGATAATGCATCCAGATATCAAATTAGGCAAACACGAACTTGAAACAAATATATTCTGACAGTAATGAGTACTCTGTCATACTCAGAGCTTGCAGAGCAACAAAGTAAATAGCAGCAATGCAGCTACGGATGCAAACAGTGTAGCAGTGTATAAGCCTTTGACACCAACCAGCAGTGCCTGGTTCTGGCAGTGTATGTTGAACAGATCCATATCTCAGTTCTGTTGTTGCAACAAGCTGTATCAACTAGTTGGCATAAGGTTAAAATATCCTAACTCCCAAATCCTGCCATCTAGGAATAAATTAGTACAGGGGAATATAGCCATATATTATAAGTAATAATGTTCCAAACAAGTAAATCGTGTATATTTATGTTACAGTAGATGTCTTTTCTAAATATTCTTGTAAGCATCTGCAAGTGTGCAAGTCTGAATTCACATAACTGCATAAAAACCTTCCTACGTGAAAGGAATCGTACACAGGTTTCTCCCTGGTATTGAATGGAGATGTTTCAAGCCTCCCAGGTCCTGAACTGACAATTCAGAGCAGTTTGATTGCCTGCTTGATTGTTTGTGAGATAACGGTGAGATTGGCAGTGACAGGGTAATTTACTGAAGATTGCAATGTCAGACTATATCCAAGGGGGCTTGCGAGCATAAAGATGTGATTCGCATGACTGACAGGACGCTGAGAGATTGATATGCCAATTGAAAGTTCATGGTGTCATCAGAAGTGTTCGGTCACAGCATCCCATAATCTGCTGCATGATGAGGTCATTACAGACATAACGTATGCTCACCTCTAATAACAGGTATAACAAAAGGATGATGCAGCTCGAACAGGTAAATGTAAATTTGTCAAAGGGAGTAATTTATAGCCTGTGTTTTGCTTCTGTTATTTGTAATGTGTTGATAGGATTCTCTTGACTGGTGGTCATCTGAATAAAAGAACTGAGCAGTCTAAACAGTGGGCAGCCTTAAGTTCTTAGCTGTAGAAGTGTCACAAACTGAGAAAGAAAGCAGGATGCTGAGAAAAAGTTTTCAGAGCTTAATAGGAAAACTGCCTTGAGTTATAATCTGAAGCTAATGATGTTCTTACAATGATTATATAAAGTGGGTGGAAAATGGACTGTAGCAAAAAAAATTCCTACCACCACACTGGAAAGGATTTCAAGATGAATAGAGCTCTTAATGTGAACAGGCGACTGACCTTAAAGCAATGTATAGCTCTCGCAACAAGGTAGTTTGTCTGACTTAAATTTCCTCAGAGGGCTGAATGAAACATTGTCAGCATACCTTGGCAATTTTGCTTTTAAATTAGAAACAGCCATTTCAGGCACACACAATCTGTTGGAAATACAAGGCTAATTGTAAAATAAGAAAACTTTTCTAGGTTAGGGGTTGGGCTGGATTTTCTTTTGTTGTTTTTCTGATTATCACTGTGTAGGGTAATGCTGGTCTGTTGTGCATTTGGAAATCTTGAAAATACATGAGTCATGATCTTACACTAAAGTACTTTTGTCAACTGATCTACTGGAATGTTCTTTCGTTTTTATGATCTCAGTATGTGCGCAGGCCATATTTGTATTCAAAAATCAGATTAATATGCCTTGGGGAGTCTCTGAAAGTTTACAGACCTAAGTAGATTGCAGATTGAATGCCTGATTCTTGCCAGACTAGATGAACAAATGTTTCTAAATTGTTAGAGATGATAATATTTTAAAGTAAATGGTTATTAATTTCTAAATTACAGTAGAACTCCATTGAGAGAACATATTTCAGTTAAATGATGATACCAAAGGAAAGGATGATGCTAGAAGTTGTTACTGTATGTGCTAAAAATAGTCAGTTGTGATTTATCTAAGTGTACAGATTGATCTGCCCATTGAGGACTCCATTTTAATTTCTGGTGTTTAAATTCCAATTTTTCTTAAAAATACTTCTTAAGAAATATTCTTGATGGACAACCTAATATGTCATATGATGACTGAACCCACCAGCTTTGTGACTGATGCTTCCTTATACAAGCATGCAAACAAGTTCTGATTCAGATATCTATGGGAGGTGGGACTTCCAGCAGCACTTCCCTACAAATTGCCAAAACGGGTACAACGCAATTTTTATTTTACTTAAGTAATGATAACTTACTCTGCCATCCCCATCTCCTTCCCTCATCTCCCCAAATGGAACAAATGAAATGAAACAGCATAATTCTCAAGACTCTTATAGCCCAGCATGGAGATCTAAAAATTTTGTAAAACAAACAGTTGTAAAGATTTAAGAAAACCCAAACATAAAACAAACAGAAAACCTAAACAAATAATCCCGTACTCCTTCCACTATTCCTTCTTCCTAATTTCAACCCTTAAGAAATTTCTTTGGGATTCGTTCTCATCCAACACTGGTTTAAATTAATTGTAGCAGTAATGGTATTTAACCAGTGTACTTGAGAAAGTGTCATCCTCATTGCATTATTGGTTCAATTACCAGGTTTACGGTGTAGAGATGTTATGAAGAGTAAGCATTAACATTTTTTCACAGTGCCTTAAGAAGTCCATTACATATTATTGCTTGATAGCACTGTGCAGCCGGCTGAATCTTGATGATTCTTACCTTTCAGATGGCTTGGTTGACTGCCTAGACCCAGACTGCTGCCTCCAGTCTACTTGTCAAAATAGCTTGCTGTGCCGGGGTTCACGTGATCCTCTTGACATCATACAACAGAGCCATTCTGGTTCACCAGCTGTGAAGTCATTCTATGATCGAATCAAGCTGTTAGTGGGGAAGGACAGCACTCATATCATCCCAGGAGAAAATCCCTTCAACAGCAGGTAGCAGCTATAAATATGACACTGTATCTGTGCAGTTGCATTGTGTGGGAAAATTTCTCCCAGAGATTTTATTCATGTTTTAATGAGATGCTGCTTTCAGATGCTTCACGAATTTGCATCTCGGGCATCACTGAGGGCACTCTGTTGCAATTTATGATGTAGCCTTTATTTTATAACACTGAGTTTTATTAGTATTTTAACATATTGGCAGCACCTAGAAGAAGGTTCCTTCCACTGAGTAGGAGCTTCTAAGGTTTATATTTTATGAAGACTGTAATCTAGAACAAGGGAAAATGCAAACTTGTTTCCAGTTAGAAAGAGATGACATTTTATTTAGTGCCATTAACACAGTTTCAATAATGGAATAACATTTCAAATTATTTTATAGATATATAAATTTAGGGGGGTTTATTATTTATTCCTTATATAAAACTGGTTTACTTGCTGTTTTACTTGCATCATCAATACATCTGACTAGGTTTTTGTTTTCTTCTTAGCTTTCTTTTTCTATGTCTGTTCTTCCTATGATTATTAATTATATAATGATAATGAATCTAAAAGCCAGCACATCATTAATTGATATTTGATGCCATTGTATGCTTACAAGAAGAGTGGTGTTCCTATTTATCAATATTATTTAAATAGATCTCCGTGGAAGGATGCTAAGAAATTGATGAATATGTTAATTATGTTCATATTGCCAAAGTTAAAACTGAAGAAAGAACTTCATTTGAGATAACACCCAAAAGATTGGACTTCATTACACGAAACTGATTTTTTCAGTCAGGATTTCATTACAGGCTTACTGGGTGATGTAGAGCAAGTCACTAAATATTTGTCTGTAAAATGAGGATCATAATGTTTCTGAATACACCAGGCAGGTCCTCATTGTATTCATCCCTATGATGCTCAAATTGCACAATGATTTCCACATTCTATCAGAAAAGCCCTGTTGGATCCTACTCTATGTAATACAGACTTTATTCTATTCTATAAAATACCCTACGTGTACACACAGGGAGTTGTTTGGAAAAATGGAAGAAAATTGTTCTGTTTTCATCTAAATTTGTTGTGATTTTTTTTTTTTTCTCATCAGCTCTGCAAAAATAAAATGAGGGAATTCTCGCAATTTTTCTGCAGTGTTGCATGAAAAGGAAAACAAGACAAGAGAGAAGCTTACTAATTGATGAAGCTGAATAATTTGTCCAAAATGGAATACAGGCTACAGCATAAAAAAGCATATAGTCCACAGCCTGCTCTATATATGTTACGGTCAGCAAAATTTCCTTGAGTGAAGAAGAGCAGGCAGTTTCCTGTTACATATTGTATGCTAATCAGTGCTTGAGCCATTGCCTCATTAAGCCACCCAGAATGAAAATGAGTGTATTCCCTGTATCTGTATTCCACTATCATCTGATAATATTTAGTTACTAACATGATCCCACACTTTATTCCTAGATCTTGAAGTATTATACAAAAGCAGATCATTCCAAAGTTCTAGATGAATATAGTGATATCCAGACATTCTTGCACCACCCAAGAAACATTAGAAATTATACTAGAAATAATCAAGCTGTTTATGTATAGATACGGGTTGGAGTCTTCAAAACAGTCTAAGAGTTAGAGCTCTAGATGAAGCAGGAGCTGGGCACTTCAATCCTGAGGCTCCTTTGAAAAAATCTCGTTTGAAATCTTAAATTTTTTTAAAAAAATTTTTCTAGAGTTCCTCATAGCCAGAGTCTGAGTTCTGTTTTATTCATCTGAAGTACATAGCGTATTTTCACATATCTTTGCAAATGGTGTATTAATGACATTTTTTAATTGGCCTTACCCTCTAAGTTGTGAAGGTGCTTTTGAGAATTCTACAGCTCAGCTGTTATTTTTGGTACCAACTTTAGGTAAATCTAATGTATAGTGTCAAATCGAAAGTATTAAAACTAAGGTTTTTGACTTTTAAAAAGTGCCACAGGGTTAGACTCCAAGTTTCACGTATACTGAAGCTGCCATAGTCTCAAGAAGTAGCTACCATGGAAGATAATGGCTTCTCTCTTTTCTTAGCTCAACCTCTAATTCCATTGAAAAAGATGAAAAAGTGGTACAAAATAGTGGTTATGATTTTTTTCCAGTACTAGTATAAGAAAAAGAAGTTATTTCCTACCCTGCTAAAGCAATAAATTACAAAATATATTGACTGCAAAATTATTTAGATCTCACTGGTTGTTTCTATGCAAAAACAAGATGAAATGAAGTTTTCAGGAAAAAAAATAGCTATGTGTTTTTACACATTTAATTTCCATGTTAAAAAAAAAAAAAAAAAATAATGTCTCAGCTTTATTTGTCAGTTACATTTTCAAAAGATTACCAAAAAAAAAGTTGTCCTATGTCTGACTGTTAGTCAACATATTACTTGTTATAAATCCAGACTTTAGCTACAAGTTTTAATATACATTGTGTTCCATATTTTGGCATTTTAGAAAGAAAAAAGAAGATTATTGGCCAAAATGTTCTTATTCAAATTGTCTCTTGAAATATTAAAATTGAGGGTAGAAAGAATTGTCATGAACATTATTAATTCTCTTCTGCCATATGATGAATTCTTTCTAAATCTGCTTTCTGCACTCTTCCCCTATAGAAGCTTGAATGACTGTCTTCCTACAAGTATTTCTGTGTGTAACATAAAATAATTTAAGCAAAATTAATAATGCCATGACAATTATCTTGGTCCAATGTATTCCTAAGTAGATTTTCTCAACAGATATCAATTTTTATTAAATTCCATATTCTGTTACAAAATGTTGATTTTGAAAATTAAAATTTGACCTGGAGGGTCAGGACGTGGTTGAAAGTTCTAAAAGAAAAGTAACAGGAATGGCTCATATTCATTAATTAGTTTCTTTTATGTAGTATTGAAGAAAATATTACACCTTGTTTGGAATAAAAATATGAGGAAGTAGTTGTTAAATAGCCAATATAATACAGTCAGAAATTTACATCACAGCACCTTGAACATTTCAGAGGTAATAGAAAAGACCTGAAAACAATCCCTGATATTCCTAATAAAAATAGATGTTCTCTGATATGGGGATGATGCAAGCGTTGTAGCCATCCCAGAATTCAACTGCGTTTTGTCAGTTTCCAGCAAAACACAGCCCAGTTTAATCCCCTCATCCTACAGCTCAGAAATCTGTGGTGTCAGGATGCTGTGCCGGTTGGTGTGCCTGAAGCCTGCTAAGGTTCAGGGGCAGCCCCAGTCCTGCGGGGGAAGTCAGTTCAGAAACAGGGCTTTTCATTTGCTGGCTCTCTCTATGGCTACAGAAGAGAATTGGTGGCTCGTGCTGGAAGCACGTACTGCTGAAATAGAAATCTTTTCACCCAGGACTACAGCAAAATACAATTTTGCAATCCCTGGGATTATGGGTTGCAGCAGGATTTAACTCTCTCCCGCTTTCCCAGGAACCTTTTTTCACATTTCCAAGGTAGAAATGGAAGCCATCTACAAGGAGCTTCTCCCTTCCCATCTCTTTTTTACCATGCAGCTTTCCCCACTCACCAATCTGCTTCTCAGGATACACGGAAGATGGAAGGGAAAGGAGCCAGGTGATGGAGACTCCTCTCCAGCTGGGAGAGGAGAGGGGCAGAAACAGACAGGCCATGCTGGAGAGCAGAAGAGCGGGGAGAAGTGGAGCTTGCTACTTCCAGTGCTCAGGGGGCTGAGAACGCAGCCAGGCGGGCAGCAGCAGTTTCTGCCCGCTGTGCACTTAGCAGCAAAATGCTCTCAAAAGAGAAGACTGACTGTGCCTCTTACAGGAATAACCCATCTTCATCTCCTTTAGGTTAAGCAAAGTTGCTTAACCTGTTGGCTAAGAAAATTTATTTTGCCTGTGTGTAAAGTTGGCCTTAAAACGAAATCCTTTCTCCTGTTGACAAAGTGAAAAGCGAGGGTTACAAATCAGGACCAAATGTAGTGTACCAACAGCAGTCACTCCCTCAGATGAAGGAACATGAAACTTAATTTGGAAAATCGGTTGTATAAAAAAGAGGTGTGGCATTACACCAGAATTTTCAAGTGTATTAGGCATCCACAGACACGCTATTGTACCCAGGGAGGTTTTTGAGAAGTGCCCAATCATCGTTTCGGTGGGACTTTGGGGTCACAGTTCTGGCTTGGCTGAATGTGAGGTAGCTTTCTACTCTGCAAAGCCTCGTTAGACAATGAGACAAAGCCTCATTAGACAAGGAAAGCATTAACTCCCAGTCTGTATACACAGACCTCACTGCATAGATAAGCAGTTTCTTGATTTAAGTATATAAAGGGAGCTGGGCAATATTGTGGTGTCTTCAGTATTGTAAAAACCTTTGGAGTAAATTAGATTTACAGTAAATGAGGCACAAGTGTTCCACTACTCAGTTTATAAACAATGTAACTTTGCTTTTGTAACTAACTTTAATACATTCAATTATCTTTCTTTTTCAGTCTTGTGTCTCTCATAAGAGGCCAAGTGGTGACTACAGATGGAACTCCTCTAGTTGGGGTCAATGTGTCATTTGTCAAGTATCCAAAGTACGGCTATACCATCACTCGTCAGGATGGCACGTGAGTTTGCTTGCTTCATTGAGTCCCTATTTCATATGTAGTATCTTTGCTGATTAACAGATGGTGTGATCTAATGGAACCATGTGGTATCATGCATTGCATTCCTCCCAGGGCAAAGAGCTATTAAGTAAACACAAAAGTAATTTTTCACATGGCATTTTGAATACTAACTGCAAGTAAATATGAAAAGGCTGACTTCTGATAATAATGTGTTAGCAGGCAGACTCCTTTCAAAGAAATTGTTCTGTATCTATGAAGACATTTGTGGACTACAGTAATACCCAGCTGAGACCAGAAATATTTTATTTTAAAATGTAAGGCAGGCTAACACTGCTAGGAAAAAAAAAAAAAAGGCAGTATCATTATAGAATAGTATATTTTGTTAAAAGTTCCCTTCTGCCTCTCTCTCCTTTTGAAGATGCACTATCTTTTGAGTTTCTTCAGGGTAGAATGTAATCAAAAGATTCTAATTGAATATATTTAGACAATTTCCTGCTGTGCAAAAAAGTGCTTTTCCCCCCTTGTATCAGATGATTTGAAATGCACACAAATTCAGATAAACAAAAATCAATGTATCATGGTTTATCTAGTTTAGTGGCTGTGGTAACTAAAAAAGTGTATCTGTGACACATGCATTGTAAACATTTGCCATTTTATCTTGATCTTGCATGCAATAATTGAATTGAAATAATTAATATGAGTCAACTGAACTATAGGGAGTAGTTAATTTCCACATTTCACAGAATATTATTCTAACAGAAGTAAAATGTTCTTGATTTCAGTGGTTTAATGCTACAGTAAGTGGTGAGCTGAACTATATTTAGATCTGAATAGATTATTGAAATCATTGAGTAATTTGTTACATTGCCAGCATTTACATGATATCTACTTCTGTTGTCAGAACAACCTAAAGTATTTTACTCATTTAGGCCAGATTTCAAAATTCTTGCACAGCTCGACATTACTGCTATGATTATGTAGGGAGATGGGAGTAAATACCTAATCTCTCTGAAAAAATATAGTTCAATCGTCCTGGGGACAGGAATTCTTATTTGTAGAACACAAGCAGCAAAAATTTTCATTACTTTTCTCTTACTGCCATGTGTCCCATTCTGTGCTTGATGGACAGCATTTTTTAGCTAGCTCAGTATGAACTTGGCTTCTCTGCTGATTCTTATATATAAAGGTGACTTGTAATAGTAAATATGGTGGTTTGTTTATTGGGTATATTTTAATTATTTAATGCAGATTTCTTAATACATAGGAACAAGTTTGCCCGAGTGACTTCAAATCATTGCTTGTCTTGGCTAGATTTCAGTTGTTTAGTTGTCAAAGGTTCACATCCCATTACTTAGCATTTGAAGCATGACATTTAAAATATACTGTCGTGGTTTAACCCCAGCCAGCAACTAAGCACCACACAGCTGCTTGCACACTCCCTCCAGTGGGATGGGGCAGAGAATCAGAAGGGTAAAAGTAAGAAAACTTGTGGCTTGAGATAAGAACAGTTTAATAATTGAAATATAATCACAATAATAATGAAAAGAATAATAATAATAATGAAAAGGATAATAACAAAAAGATAAATAAAACCCAAGAAAAACAAGCAATGTGAATGAAAAAATTTGATAACCATCAACCAACCAATGCCAAGCCTATTCCTGAGCAGCTGCCCCCCACCAACTTTCGTCCCAGTTTATACAATGGGCATGATGCCATATGGTGTGGGACATCCCTTTGCTCGGTTGGGGTCAGCTGTCCTGGCTGTGCCCCCTCCCAGCCTCCTCACTGGCAGGGCAGTTTGAACACCTGAAAAGTCCTTGGTTCAGTGCAAGCACTGATCAGCAACAACTAAACCATCAGTGTGTTATCAACATTATTCTCATTGTAAATCCAAAACACAGCACTGTACCAGCTACTAGGAAGAAAATTAGCTGTATCCCAGCTGAAACCAGGACATATACCTATTGCTATAGGTATACCTATATACCTATTTCATTAGCCAGGAATGCTATTACTGGAATTATTCAGTCTTGTCACTTCTAAAGCCCACATTTTTCTAGGTTTGACTTGGTTGCAAATGGTGGAGCATCCCTAACTTTGCACTTTGAACGGGCCCCATTTATGAGTCAGGAAAGGACAGTATGGTTGCCATGGAATAGCTTCTATGCCATGGACACACTTGTGATGAAGACGGAGGAGAACTCCATTCCCAGCTGTGACCTAAGTGGTTTTGTCCGTCCTGACCCAGTCATCATTTCATCACCACTTTCAACTTTCTTCAGTGATGCTCCTGGCCGGAATCCCATTGTACCAGAAACCCAGGTAAGAACAGTGAGGGTGAAAAGGATATAGAAATCAGTGGTCAGATGCTAGTGCTGACCTGAGCACTTACCACAGAGTCACCATTTGTCCCCTGGAATTGCTGTAGCAAATGGCTCTGTAGAGTTGCATTCATTCTGACAGATACCAGGGTTCTAATGAGGTCTTCAGGAGATAACCTAGGTTTATGTCACCTGGACACATTTATCTTTGACTACCTTGGACCTTCTCCTTATCATACAATATATCAAGTATATCTCTGTATTTCAGTTGACAGCTTAGGTATTTCAAGAGAATTTTGCAAAGGCTTTGTGTGTGGTGCTAACCGCAGGCTGTTTTCTTGTATGTTATTTATGGCAAAGGAAAACTACTGGTACTATTGTTTCACTACTTTATTCAGTTAGTCTTTACATTATACTAACTGTTAGTAGAAGTTGTGGGTTCCTATTACTGTATTTCTTATGTTCCCCTTGCATATAACTTGCAATAAAACTGCTTGTACTTATTTGCACTTTTGCCACCAGTGGGCTCTTAAAAAGAAGTGTACGCAGATGTCAAATAATTATTTGTCCAGCTGAACTGCATCACTGCACTGATTTGAAGATAACCACTCCCAGTAGTAGAAAGTCATCAGTTCCTAAGAATATGCAGTGCAATAATATTATTCTAAAAAAATAACAAAGCAGTAATGTAACATGTTTGATCTTTTTCCTATTCAGGTTCTTCATGAAGAAATTGAGATCCCTGGCTCTAGTATAAAGCTCAGCTACCTGAGTTCCCGTACTGCTGGATATAAATCCTTACTTAAGATCACCATGACTCAGTCACTTGTGCCGCTGAATCTAATCAAAGTTCATTTGATGGTAGCGGTAGAAGGGCATTTGTTTCAAAAATCATTTCAGGCATCTCCCAACTTGGCGTATACATTTATCTGGGATAAAACAGATGCATATGGTCAGAAGGTTTATGGGTTGTCAGATGCTGTAGGTAAGTCAGCATATATAAGCCCTAAAACTTTCCAAATAACAGCTATAATTCTTAGTAAGAAAACAGCAAAGATTTCTTATGGAAAAGCAAATATAGACTAAACAGTTCTTGTCTTCTTGACACAATTTATCTTTGTGTTGTTTCTTTTACACATTAAAGATCACATTCAGAGGGTCTAAACTCCACCAACATGCCCGTGTTTCCTGATCGGTAGCTGACTTAGAAGGTTTAGACCAGACAATGGGAAAAACTGGCCACAGGAACTTAGGTGAAACCTAGTCCATCACTATGTTTTTATTTTCTTACAGTTAATAAATGAGCCTCATGCTGGACTGGCTGGCATTCTTCAGTGCATTTGGATTTTCATGCATGCCATTATTATAGGCTCTTGTGGTATAATACATTTGAAATGAAAATGGTGGTTTTCTAATGCTGTTCAGTCATGTAGTTGTATGGCTATTTTTAGTTCGCTTGGTCCTAGTGGGCGGGAAAAATAGAGTGATCATCATAATATTTTTAAGTTTTCATTTGCATTTGAGTATCAGAATAATTTTGATACACCAGTGTTAGAAATGGGCATCAGAGCTGTGCCAGTGTGGAAAGAACAACTTATTTTTAAAGTCTTCTTTCTTTTCTATAGTTTCTAAAATCTTCTTTGCTATAGCTTTTCTTTCTTACATTACTGAATAGGACATTTCTTTCCTGAGTAATGCTTACAGTTCATGTGTGCTTAAAAGCACACAAAGTTTTCACTGCTCCTTGGTATATGGTATGTAAAATGAACACACTAAATAGATGCTGTGAACATCTGGCAAATTAAGAGTTTAATCTTGTTCTGTTATCTGATAGAACAATTTTATTGTCTTTTAAAAATTATGTTACTCACTCTCCTCTCACCAAACCAGTCACTTCCCAACACCAGTTATTCAAAGAGAAGTGATCAGATCCCTGCAGAGTACATGTGAATGAAGTTTCAAATTTGTGTCTAGTCAAAGATCTGAGTTTAATATTGTAGAATAAAAGAGAGGAATATAATCACTCCATCTTCTTGAGCAGACTGGGGAAGTAGAATGCTGGATGATTTGAATGTGCTCTGGATGTCTAATTCAGTGTTTGTTCGGCAAGTCGATCAGATTTTATTTTATTTTATTTCAGTTTCTGTGGGTTTTGAATATGAGACTTGCCCCAGTCTCATTTTATGGGAGAAGAGGACAGCACTGCTGCAAGGATTTGAACTAGATCCTTCCAATTTAGGAGGATGGTCTTTGGATAAACATCATGTACTTAATGTCAAGAGTGGTAAGTTAGTTAATTCCATGTGTTTTCTGTGCTATATGGAGTTACGTCTGTGAACACTTTTTTATTGGCATTATATTTACACTTTAAAAAATGAAGTTTCTTTACTCTTTGTTTCACCTCTAGCTCAGTAAGGTATGGGACGTGTTTCACTTGTCAGAATTTCAACAAATTTGTAGAATTTCACCAATTTTTTTACTTCTCTGCACAGCATAACTTTCTTAAAGTCCAAATCTTTATTCTCTAGTCTTGTTCATTTATTTCCCTGTAATGTCCTTCTGTCTTCCTTCCCTGTTTTTCTTATATTAACCACACCCATTCCTGGTTCCTTTTGTTTGATCTTTTCCCCTTTAATCTGAGATGGGGCTTAAAAGCAGTATGAGTCAGTGACAAGATACTGAGTCTCATTTGTCTTTTTCTTTTGTCACCTGTTTGGTTCTTCCTCACTTCTCTTTGTCTTTACTTATCCTAAGCTGAATGTTCCTGTCTTCGTACTTTACCGGAGACTCTTAGGGAACTGAATACATAGCATATATTTCATTTGGTCCCTGTAAAGTGTTTTCTACAGCCTTCCTGCTGATCCCTGCATTAACAAATTGCAGAGTACATTGTTGCTCAAGAAATCTAAAGTAGTGTTCAGAATAGGCAAGATTAGGCTATTTGAACACAAAGTCCTGTGCAACAGATCACTGTTGAGATAGACATTTGGACAGTGCATGATATTCACTGTTGTCACCAGTGGGGAGCCAGTTACATTAGGATCATACAACTGCATTTCCAAAAGAACATGAGGCTAAAAGTTTCCAGCCAGATTTCTGCAATCTTTGATGACATTGAAAATGGTCACTCTGGCAGAGAATCTACTCCCTTCTTGGAGCAGGGGTCTGCTCTTCGAAAAAATATTTTGAAAATAAGTCCTATTTTAAAGGCATTTCTTGAAGCCTAATAAAGATCTTCACCACTAGCTTCCCTCTTGCCTTTTATCATTGGTCCTTAGCAGCCCTTTTAAGAGTTTCATCTTTCTCCTATCTTTTCATTTTCTGTGTTATCGTCTTCTCTGGCATCTCCATTTCTCATTTTTTGTTTTCCATGAAAAAAGTGTGAAAGACTGAGAGGTGGAAAGAGAATAGTAAGGTTGGCACAAAATTCCAAACAAAATGTAATGTAGGAAACTGGAGTGAGAGGATCCAGGGACACAAATAAGGAACACATGTTCTCCGCTGTTTACCTTCTCACTTCCCAGTTAATAAGACAGTCTAAACCACTGTGCTAGGCCAGAGAGTTGTATGGCAGTGTTTTCTTTTGTAATGAATACCAAAGTACTCTGGGTTTAGGTTTGGGTCTGTGGTTGGTTAAGTGTGTGTTTTTTAACAGAGAATCTTCATTACACCTTTATTTTTACTAATGCAAGCTCTTTCACTCTTTTTGCACCACTGAAGAACCAAATGCTGGAGAAATTTCAGTGTACAGTCCTTAACAGCAGCTGTTGAAAACAGAACTACCTGAAGTCCCCTGCAATGAATGATGATAATAACCACTTCTTCTCCTCTTTGTTATTAGGTATATTGCACAAAGGCAATGGAGAAAATCAGTTTCTAACTCAGCAGCCAGCTGTGATAACCAGCATTATGGGAAACGGGCGCCGAAGAAGCATATCCTGTCCTAGCTGCAATGGTCTGGCAGAAGGAAATAAGCTTTTGGCCCCTGTAGCACTGGCAGTGGGTATTGATGGAAGTCTCTTTGTTGGAGATTTTAACTATATTCGACGTATCTTCCCATCCAGGAATGTTACTAGTATATTGGAGCTGAGGTAAGGTGTTAATCTTAGCACTTAATTTCTGTAGCCTGTGCTCAAATCAGCCTTTACCATTACTTTTTATAATTTTGTAAAACATTGTCACTTTCAACCTATTTAAAATCCAGTGGAGAAATGGGGCACAGAAATGCATAGTTCAAAGTCTGTAGCTTATCAGAACAATGACTATAGAGAAAGACTAAAGAGTAGAAAGCAACTTGTACAAAAAGTACAAACCATCTTCTTCTGTCTTCTTGGTGATCATTTGATACAATCTCCCCTCAGTACTATACATCATTTAGTTTTATTTGAAAACTACAGAATTGACTGCCCTTAGTTATTAAGCCACAGTGATAAGCAAAGGTATAACAATCTTACAAGGTTAGAAGGAAGGTTTCCCTATCAGTGGTTTTGAGAGACAGTTTCCCACTTCTTTCCCATACTTGTAAGACTATTATTGTAGGTTGACAAGTACAGTTAAGATTGACATACAGAGCCAGTTTGCATCATCAGAGCTCTTTTTTAAGACTGTATCTCTGTCCTCCCATCCCATACCCCCCCCTCCCCCCCAACATTAAGATTTGGTCACTTAATAGGGAAGGCATGAGTGCAGAGTGTACCACTTCACCCATTTCTGTTCCATTTCCTTTTCTCATTCTAGGAGAGGCAAGAGCTATTGCTTCAAACCATAACTCACATAACTGGACCTTATAGTTACAGCACTGTTGAGTATTTGCAGAAAAATGAGGAAAAATAGGTTGTATTGTCTGTCTTCTGATACTTCTGCAGCCCACTCAGGCAATAGTATTAGTGCTCTTGTAAATTGGATATAGCTGCAAAGTACATTGAGTGAATTTAGGTCATTAGCCTTTTTTTTAATGATGGCCAGTAACAAATTCCTCTGCTTCCACTGTACTTTCAGTTTTTAATTAGTGGGAAAAAGTGCAAAATTATTTGACTGTTGGAGAATAGGAGGCCTAGCTCTATTTTACACCTCTCTTCCATTCATGTCATTCTGTTGATGTCACTATTGTGAATTCTGATTTTGTATAAGAGAAAAGAGATCTGATTCAGGCCAATTCTACTCTGAAATCACTCTCTGACACCAACCTCATACACCATCAGGCTGCCTCATTATATTTAAAAAAACCCACAATAGTCATAGATCATCCAGTGCTTTCTGCTAGCAGCTCAGTATAAACCACAGAAGGTAGCTGGTGTGGATGTGTGACCTGCTATAAATGTTTATATCAATATACCCTATAATTCTGCATTATATAGAATATGCTGGGTTTTTTTTTTTCTAATTTGTTCAGTTCTGTTTAGCTTTCTAGTAAATAGAACTACAGCTTTATAGGTGAAGAGAAACATTTTCAAATTAGAATACTTAATATAAGGCATTTATATGCCCCTGACTTCCTAATATCAGCCAGTGACAAAGTTTCCTAGCACACCTGATATTTGAAAATGTCTCCAAGTTTACAACAGTATTAATCCAAGTACTTTGTTTTCTCTCTATGCAAGAGAGAACTTGAGCTTTTCAGCATGTGTGAGGGAAAATTGGAAAGGGCATCAGTAAAGAAGCAGAAGATGGCCTTCTTAATGTGCTTTTGTCCACTTTCTCTTTTCTTTTAGGAAAGGCTGTTTTCCATAGCATAGTTTCTTTAGCTTCTGTTACAACTATTAGCAATGAACAATAAAGCTATTGTATACTAAGTGTTGTTGGACAGCTGCAAATGACTAGACACATAGATTTTTAGGATTTGCAATGATGTCTTTTGTCCCCTCTTCCTCTAAAGGGAATTATGGTCCATTCCAGCCAACATCTTCTATAGCAGTAATTGTGATTTGGTGGTCATCTTAAAATGTGTATGAGTTACACGGGTAAGCGTTTGAAACTTTGAGCCATTTAAGTATTTATGAGAGCAGTCTTCAGCTAGTATCAAGTAGCTTGAATAACATTGCAAAGAGTATGTCCATAAGTATTACAAACCAAATACATCATTTTATCTAGATTTCAGAATAGATGTCATTTTGGTTTTACATAAGCCAATACAAATCTTGAGTAACTTTATAAATCAGAATATCCCAGTGTGCATATTTGCTTTGCACTGTCCTTTATGAAGGTGCCTGATCTGTGTGGCTAATAGGAATTTTGACTCAAGAGTGTTGCATGTCACGTTTAACGTTGGTATTGCAAGTTTGGGGCTGTGCATTGAGTGCTGCAGCTCAGGAGTCATGCACATCTTTGTTTCATTCAGTGGATATTCCTAAATGGCAATTACATAAACACAGTGAATCACTGTGGTGTGGAGAACGTACTCATTTACTTCCGGGAAGTAGAGGACACTTTGACTTCATGTCTAGCCAGTAAACTAGGGATCAGATAATGCTATATATCTCCCATTGTACAGCATCTTACTGCTCACTTAGAAGGTTTTTTTTACCCTAGGAGTTGCTTTGATAGGCTCAAATAGATCCCATGTAGCATCCAAACTTGCTTTAAGCAATGATTTTAGAGACTGGGCGGAGAGGAAAATAGACTGTGTAGTAGAACTCTGTTTAGAAATAGCCTGTTGGAAAACTGTTTTGATTAAAGTGGTTGCCTCCAACTGGCAGACAATATCCTAAGCCCAGTGCTTCCCCTTTCCCAGTTCTGTATTCAGAAAACTGCCAGTTTCTCTCGCTCCTAGCCCACAAGCTACACATACTTCCATGTGAAAACAATGTCTGTGGTCCAGAAAGATTCCTGTAAATTATATGGGGGTGGGGGGTTGGGGGCAGGGGTATCCTACTAGGGAACTAGTGTGCAACTGAATCACTCCCAGACGCTCTTCATCCGTAAACCAAGCTAAGGCTAGTGCTGAAAAGAGATATCTTCTCCTGTGTCCTTTTGTAAAATAAAACAAATACTATGTTTGCTTTACCATCTATTCTTCAGCTAACTGTTTGTTCTTTTTTCTTCTGTTCCCTTTCTATAAAGAAATAAAGAGTTTAAACATAGGTAAGACACGAGCTCTTTCCCATATAATTTGATATGGTTTGTTTGCTTCATTGTGTTTGCTTTTTGTGTTGTGCTTCTTGTGTAATGTTATGTTCTTCATGTACCATATATAGAAACATTTTTATGTGCTAATTGTGTGTTATGAATTTGATAAGCATTAGCAATTATGAAATGCAGTCAAAAAGCAACCAAATAAGTTCTGACAGTAATTAGAAATTTCTAGTAGAATGCAAGTATAATGAACCCCAAGCTAACTTCTATATAAACACTTCTCCCTGCTGTCTATAATTGGTCTAAATGGTTGAGGTAAACTACAACAGCAGTTTTACAAATGCCAGAAAGGTTCACAAAAGCACTAATGACTGCAAATAGGTCAAAACCTCATTTCCTGGTCATTAATGATTTTCTGAACCCTCTGTCCTTTTTCATAATTTAGTTTCTATTTTCTTTCATCAAATACAGTTAACAGTCAGTCAACCTGTGGGCTGGTTGTATGCAACCATTAAATGCAGTCACTGTAAGATTCATGAGGGAGGCATAACCTTTCTGGACGTTAGGAGAAAAGATTTTTCATTGTCTCACCTGAGCACTAGGCCTTCTGGATGTCAACAGCATAGGAAACGGTTGTACCTTCTTACAGGTCAACCCTGGGATGGGGAGGATGTTCACCTTGGAGAATATCAAGGGAAAGAACAAGAAGAGCTGTTGTAAACTATTCCATAGTGTCCTGTGCATCACCTTTTAAAACCATACTTTCCATTTCTGTAATAGAAGTTAGATGCAAAAGATGGTCTGGACTAAACAGTATAACTTCCCCTTTATGAGATATTTTGGTATAGCAAGTGTAACACCACTAAATTTTCTTATCTGGATGAATTCATTCACAATTTGCTAATGATTACTGGTGATGCTGGAGGCTCCTTGTTTGCATTAACTAAGTTTCATTAATTTTTCAGGTGCTTAGAGATTTTCTCTGGGCAGCTTCTCTTTTTTTGGTTAAATTTAAAGAAAAGCTATTGTTGCACTGTTGCAAATTTGATACACATATGAGAAGAATAGGGAGGACAAGCTGATCCCACCTGTACTTGCTGTCAGGCACCAGGCTCCCTCACAGACCAGGGTCAGGCTGCGCGGTGGTAAGGGCTGCATTCACCCAGGAGGGCAGAGGTGGAGACATTACAGGCAGAGGCCTCTGAGCAATACCGACTGTTACAGAAAATCTTTTAAAACAAGGTCCATTCCTTGGCTTCCTATAATTCGAATAAAAGATTACAATGGTGCAGAGAAAAGTGAGATAGAGGTCAAACTGGCTCAGATGCCAGTTTAAGAACTATTTACTACTCATTTATCAAATACATCCTTGTTTGAGGTAATCTTGTAGTTTCTTTGGGTACACGGTGAGTGCATGTCACCTTCCACCAACCGTTTTCTGCCAAAGTCCCTCAAATATTTTATGTGGAGAATCTTCCACTATCTGTTTCCTTACCCAGCTCAGGAAAGAGCAAAGGGGTGTGCAGCAGGTCTGCAGCTCCAGTGAGTTGCTCCCTGATCTGGAACAAAAGCTCATGACTGACTCCCTGGCAAAACTGCCCTGAGGGAGGTTCCAGAGGAGAAAGGCATGGTGAGCTCCATGGACGCACCAATGACTGCAGGAGAGGAGAGGGAAATAAGCCCATGTTCTGCCATTGCTCTTTACCCTGACTCATACCTTATCCCGTCCTGGTCACAGTGGGACATACGTGAGGCTAGCTGTGGCAGAAGGGAAGCAGGGGTGTGCTCACTCAGGAAGGCAGGCACAGGCTGGCAAAATCATGTCCAAAGAGATACCCTTCCAGTCTCGCGGAGTGGCTGCTGCTCAGTGTCAGGCAGCAGAGCAGCTCCCCCGGGTACTGTTGTGAGCAGCTCCCACCACTGAGACCAAGCAAGGCCCCTGCCGCTGGCAGCAAGCAGCCGTGTCTGTGCCCAGCTCCAGTTTGTACCTGCCTCATGTCTCCCTGTTCGGCCAAGGTGGGGGTGGCCACATGTTTTAGAAGGGCCAGGCAAAAAGCACCCTGGGACGGAGGCCAGCAGAGAGGCAGCAGCAGCGAGCCTGCAGCTGGAGCACTCAGTTTTTGGCTCGTCTGCTGCTGTTGCAAAGCCTTGAGCTAATTTTGGGTGTATTTGTGAAGTATGGCACAAGACTAGTGTCACAGAAAAGTTTTCCCTTACACAGTGTAAGGGGAAAGCATGGTGGAAGAAGAGAGCAGAATCTTAAAACAATGACAAATATGCAGGCGCTTGTATGGCTCAGATACTCGAGAGGCTGGAGAAATCTTGTAAGCAGAAAGAAGTATTTCTCTATGTGGCAAAGAAGATTGAGCTTTGTTTTGGAGGGATGAGAAGGAATGTGAATAAGGGTCTAGGGAAGAGGTGCAGTCTGCTGATGATGATAAGGAGAGGAATTTGGGGAATAAAGAGATTGCGCTCTAATCTCAAGCATGTCACTAGTCTCCCTGCATAACTTTGTCTACACCACTTAACCTCTCTGTGCCTCAGTTTCCTCCTCTGTAAAATGGGTGTAATACCCATCTTTTTAAAGTACTTTGAGATCCATGCATGAAATAAACCTGCCAAGTATTTTTTGTTTATTGTATTTTTTCATCTCTAATTTCTACACTCCTAGACTTCAGCAGATGGTATTACCTCTGCCTACTGAATTTTGATCAAACCAATCTCCTTCCTACTTTCTACAGTTTTAGAACAAACTGCTATTGACCTAAAATCATGGCATGTCAAAGACTGGCATAGAGGAAGATAACTGTAGAAAGTGATATTTTTGGGCCTCCTCATTCCTCCAGATCTGGTCATGACCACATGAACGCAGTTGTCTTTGTGCTGCTGATAAACCATCTGCCGAAAGTGGCCTTATTATAGTTTCAGCGAGTCTGATCAAGAAATGGCTTATGTCCATCATAACTTACCTCTGTGTATCCTCACTCTTGGAGATGGGCACTTTTGCCACATGAAACTAGGAGTGTGGATATTTGGAGGCAAATATCTCTGGTTACTGGTAAGTAACCTTCATTTTTTTTCTTCCTGTCTTCATTTGTCTTCTATGCTTTGAAACCACCATTGACCTTATTTACGCTCACCCATAGGCTCCAAAGGCTGGAAAATTCACATCATGCTTAAAACCCAACTAAATAGAGTTAAACTAGCCAGGCAAGATTTTGAAAATATTTCCGCACTGCAGTTCTGTGTGTGTGAATGTATATATATGGCAAAGATTGACATTTCTCAATTTGCAGATGATTTGCTAAAGTAGTTCCAAAATGTGACAAGCTGTCAAAAAACATACATTTCAGAAGAGAAGTAGCTTTCCATATGAGCACCCATTCTAATCACAAACTGAGGACCAGTTTTTCAATAACAGAAGGTTTGGAGTTAAAGTCAGACACTTGGGATCTCTGGTTTTAGTTATATAACCAACTTCATCTGCCATAAATGAGATTCTTGATAAGAATGAATGAGAACAAATTTGCTTTAGGAATAAATTTGTTATGCCTTTGCCTCCTATTTATAAAAGACCTCACAAATCTTGTGGCATAATATAAGTAACTCAAAAGCTGATTCTTTGATCTTACCCCTATGACTTCTGCTTTCAAGGGAAGTTAAACAAGGTGGCACAGAGGGGGGGCAATAGGTAGAGATAAGCCAAACAGAATTGACCTGGAGCAGATCTAAAGGGCTAAAGAGATCAAGAGGAAAGTCTGCTGTGCAGCTTTGGCTTATTGGGCTCTGCTGTGCAAGGTTTGGTGTAGCAGGATGAATGAGATTTAAAATTGCAATCCTTCTGAAACACTGACCAGGCCCTAATCAAGCTAGGTCCTCAGATGGTAGTCCTTCAGACCCCACCTCTGTATGAAGGTGTCAGACTTTCTTTCCAGATCTCTCTGTGCCTGATGAGTATCCAAGCTCTGAAAGCCTGTGAAGTTTCTAGACTGCTCAGCTGTTTCTGTTTTATGCTTTCTTTTTCTCTAAAGCAACAATCCTGCTCATAAATACTATCTGGCCGTGGACCCTGTTTCAGGCTCACTGTATGTATCGGACACCAATAGTCGACGGATATACAAAGTCAAGACCCTCACTGGCACAAAAGACCTAGCTGGTAACTCTGAAGTGGTAGCAGGGACTGGAGAGCAATGCCTGCCCTTTGACGAAGCCAGATGTGGGGATGGAGGGAAGGCAGTGGACGCAACCCTAATGAGCCCTCGAGGTAAAGCAGGAAAAGAAGCTTGAGAAAATGACTGTGTGAGGCTAGGCTGGATGTGGAAATAATTATCTGGCAATTAAATCACTCCTTGCTCAGTAATTTTTATTCTGGGCTTTAATTACAGTGGATTGGCAAATGTTCGTGCTTTGTTTAGTTAAAGCAAACTTTATTACCCCAACACTGAACGCTGCAAAAGGAGAACAGAACACAAATTAGCAGGGTACCACTCACTCCAAGAAGCAAGCATGTAAACTGGGAAACAAATTACTGTTTGAGATACAGTCTTTGGGGAGAAAAACTGCCTGCTGTGGCTTTTTTCTGAGTTTTCATTCTATGTATCCCTGTTTTCTTCAGAGGTGGAGGAAAAATAAAAGGATTTTTGCCCTTTCCCATTTCTAATTTTTAACAAAAAGTTTTCAAGATGATGTGGAAGTTCGGGGGTGTGTTTCTTTTTAATTTTTTTTTCCATTGTTTCATCTTAATTGTAAGGATGAATTAATCAGGTGTTTTGCCATGTGTTTCAAATGTCTTTGGGTTTTATTTCAATGTTTGAAAATAACTAGATGATCATAAACATGAAAGGTCCTGTTTATTTGTATAGGTAATAGTTTCAGTTAATACATACAGAATATATTAACAGGACAGAGCTGCTTGCATATTTTAAGTTAACCCTCTATATAGAAGTTAAGAAGATAAAGCTTTACCTTCTCTCACTGCCCAATAGGATGAGCACTGCAACCATTTGAAAACAAGATTTTTAGATCAATATTTTATTTTCAGCCCAAGAAACGGACAAGGCAGTGCACCAAATCAAAGCAGGAAAGGCAAGTGAGAAAAAGCCTGCCCTCCTTTACAAGAGGCAGCAGCATCCTTCTGTTTCTCCAAGGGAACACCCTTTCATTCTGTGCCTTTACTCTCTAAGGACTCCCAATGTGACAGGCATTGAACCTTTCCTTTTTTCCTAGGCTGGAAACCCCTGTGTCTTCATCTGGAAACAACAGATGTTCTTCCCATATTTCTTACAGCAACAGGTCAAAGAATGAAAAAACACACTGAAAAAATACAATGGCCTCTCAATTTTTCAAAAATTTTAAAGCAATTTTAAAAGATTTCTAAAAATTCTTCATCCTTATTAGATCCTTCAGATGAAAAAAGAAATGCCTCAAATTTCTGAGATTAAAACTTAGGAAATATTTTTTTTTTAATTGGGTTTATGTGATATATCATACAGAGTTCAGATTTAGAAATAAGCTGATGCATTCTGCTGGCTCTTTGGCATGTTTGGGGGATTTATGTGTTTTTCTTTTCTTTAAAGCCCCATACTTGCTTGATGCCATTTATTCAGCAGAACTACAGGTACTTGGAGGGTTCCAGAACCTGTGCTCAGGTTGGAAGGGAGGAAAGAACACGGGAAGTGAGCAAACGTCATCATCTTGTAAACCTGTTAATAAGATGAAGCCTGCCTTGAAGCTAGGAGCCTCACAGCTTCACTGATGCCTGGTTTTTATATCTGCAGGAATTGCAGTGGATAAATATGGACTCATGTATTTTGTTGATGCCACTATGATTAGAAAAGTGGATCAGAATGGAATTATATCAACCCTGCTGGGCTCCAATGACCTAACTGCTGTTCGACCTCTCAGCTGCGATTCCAGCATGGATGTCACCCAGGTAGACTCTTAATGCATTTATTTTCTTCTCTGCCTTAGAAGACATGGGCATCTATTTTGGAGAACTGCCTGGCCACTTAAGAAATACATTATGCAGCACAAGATGATAGCATATTTGATTCATTACTGAAATGAGTGAACCACCCTTTTACTGTGGCTAACACAAGTTATTTATGCAACTATAGAGAAATAAGGTTGAGATAATGGGAGTTATTGTCTTAATTGCCTGTTTTCCTGTAATTATTGTAGAGCTTCCACAATGTAGCATTCATTCTTTGCACAGAAACACAATTAGCCAAAGTTACCACTGCACGTAGCTTTAATATTTCCGAAAAACAAAATCATTGTTTGAAATAGTTGCCGTTCATGACTTGGTTTCATGATTTACGCTGATAAACCCCTCACTAATTTGCTGTTGTTACACATGGAATTTTAAACACTAGAAGTGTACTTTTCAGTTACGAGTTTTACAGTAATAATTTGTGCAACTCATAGGTACGGCTGGAGTGGCCTACTGATCTCGCTGTCAATCCCATGGACAACTCACTTTATGTCCTAGAGAACAATGTTATTTTACGGATCACAGAAAATCATCAAGTTAGCATTATTGCTGGACGCCCCATGCACTGCCAGGTTCCTGGTATAGACTACTCTCTTAGCAAACTGGCTATTCATTCTGCACTTGAATCAGCCAGTGCCATTGCCATCTCACACACAGGAGTTCTTTACATCAGTGAGACAGATGAAAAAAAAATTAATCGGCTACGCCAGGTAACTACCAATGGAGAAATATGCCTTCTTGCAGGGGCAGCTTCAGACTGTGATTGCAAAAATGATGTCAACTGTAATTGCTATTCTGGGGATGATGGGTATGCCACTGATGCCATCTTAAATTCACCATCTTCCTTAGCTGTGGCCCCAGATGGTACCATCTACATAGCTGATCTTGGAAATATCCGCATTAGGGCTGTCAGTAAAAACAGGCCCATTCTTAATTCTTTTAACCAATATGAAGCTGCATCTCCAGGAGAACAGGAGCTGTATGTCTTCAATGCTGATGGGATTCACCAGTACACTCTCAGCCTTGTTACCGGGGAGTACTTGTACAATTTCACCTATAGCAGCGATAACGATGTCACGGAGGTGATGGACAACAATGGCAACTCCTTGAAGGTCCGTCGGGATGCCAGTGGGATGCCCCGCCATTTACTGATGCCGGATAATCAGATTGTCACGCTGGCTGTTGGCACTAATGGTGGACTCAAGCTAGTCTCAACACAGACCCTGGAGCTTGGATTAATGACATATAACGGAAACAGTGGTCTCTTAGCAACGAAGAGTGATGAAACAGGATGGACAACATTTTATGAGTAAGAATGTTTTTGGCTATATTAAGCGTACATTTATTTTTCAAATGGTAGTGAGTAGGCCCTAAACTGACCCTACTGAAATTTGTTGTAGGCTTTTCACTGGTACCAAATAAGGCCGTTGCATCTCAGTCTAGGATGATACTGGAAATGATTAAGTGGCTTGCTTGATTTCATCAGTGGTGCCAGGTCATTTGGGTGGGTACTGAACCACCTAAATTCCTGCCCACAGTTTGAGGCCAGTGGGAAAGCCCACCCACCTCCAGCACGAAGGACTGTGTACCACATTCAGAAACCCATGTTTGATTTATCAGATTGGGCCCCTGCTCTTAGTTGTCAGCAAGGCTGCAGATAACTCTCATCCAGACCAGCCCTCAGTAATCTATGGCTCCTACTGAGCTGCCTCTCTCTAGGAACCCTAATGCTGCAGTTTCTTTTGGAACTCAAATTATATATCTTTCTGTTCAGACTCATATATTACTCATGGTTGTTAAAATGTTGATTAACTTCACTGATTGTTCATTCTTGAGACAAGTGAGGAAATTAGATCCCCAGCTATCTGTCAGACCCCTGGTGTAACTTCCATAATTTGTAGATAACCCAAAAGCACACTGGTGTTCGTGAGCATATAGATTAAAAAGACAGAACTTCCTCTTTAAATGAAATTCATCGGAGACAAAGTTCAAAAGTATATTAAAAATCTAGAAAAAATAGTCAGATTTGTTATCCTATTCTTAGTAGTCTTATTGTCATTTGTAGATCAAAACAATTTTAAAAATAGAAGCTAAATGATATATTGAAAATGCATATATCGTTTAAGTATGGCAAGTCTGATGCCATATATTTTGTTTGAAATAATCAGTGATTATGAAATACGATTTCTCAAATTAGTGGCTAGAAAGTATGGATAGGGCTTTATATTTAATTTTCAATTTTAGGCTTATTTTTAAGGTTATAGACTAGCAATGACGCACAACTATTTTTTTAAGTTTATTAATGCATTCATCTTGGCCACCACTTACTTTCTTTTTAGAGAAAACATAAGTAATGCAGGAATAAAAAGAACTGTGTTCAATCTGCCCAAAATGTATATAAATCAGCATTGCACATCAGTATTTCGTCCGCTATGTGTTCCGTTTCCGTAAAAAGGAAAACAGTGCCCTCTCGTGGTCGCCTTCTGATGTGGCCCTGGAAATTGAACCACTGATTTTTCATCTAGACTGTCGGTAAAGATGTGGATTTTTTTCTCTTTAATATCTTGCATAGAGTATTTCTCAACCACACATTAGTTACAAAAATAATCCAATTATGTGAACACATGAACGTATTACCTGCTGATTACAAGATCAAGTAAAAGCTCACTGTACTAGATGACAGTAAAATCTCACATTATTGCTGATGAGATGTGGATGCCTTTCTAGATAGGTTTTTTTGTTGTTGTTTTTTCCCCAATAGCTAGCTCAAGATTCAGACCAGGAGTCATATAAACTATTTATTTCTCAAAACACCAGTAATTAATTGTAGAAAATTAAATAGCAAAATAATTTAAAACTCTAGATGAAAATCAATGAAACGATAAAAAAGGTCATCACAAAGTTACAAGTTACAAAACTGCAATAACTGGTGGCTGAGAATCACATGAAGTACTAAGTTAGCATGATTTATTAGAAAAATTGTACTATGATTCCTAAATAAATATAGAAGGTAGGTGCTTTGATGTCTTACTGAGATGCATCTGAAACTGTAATTTAATGTGTATATAGTGCTGACATGTTGACTGGATTTTTTTCCAAGATCAAATAGGAAAAGATGTGCAACCCTTGCCTCAGGTCAGTGGGAGTTAAGTAGCATATTTAGGTCTAAATAGTACAGCCTGAGGTACTGTCTTAGATGATTAGTAACTTTGATGAGGCAGCAGAAATAACTTACTTTCTCCCAGATTTGTACATACATTCTCATAAGCGTAGAGCCCATAGATGAGAGGACAGTATAGACATTTTTCGCATTAAAAATGCATATACTTTATAGTGCATGTATAAAATAAATTATACATGGTGACTGTTATCTAGGTTAGAGAAAAAAAAGCCATAAAATGCCATTCATAAAGACATTAAAAGAAGATATGTATCTCTACATGTGCATGAAAAACCCTATGTGAGGACTAGAATTTAGCTATATGCACTGGAGATACTCATTACAAAATACCAGAAAAATAAGGCATCTCCTTTAGGCTGATCCTAAGCAGCTGACTTACAGTAACTCCTTAATATGCTTTGTCATCTTATGTACCCCCACAGTTAAAGGGTTTATTAATAATATTACTACAAGAATTATTTAAATCAAATTTACAAACCTAAACAGTCACAGTCCACAGTCACTCAATACTGGCTTCTGATTTCTATTTGTTCTTCGAAGCAGCTTCAAGGGGAAAATTCTGTATTCATCATTATGCAATTTATTTTGGTATCTATAAGTTAATATCAATTGGAGATGAAAGAAATGCTTATCCAGTGAGAGTTTATAAGGACAACAATAGTTTCCTGTGCCATTACATTTGTGCATTCATACAGAGATAATCAATACCCAAAATTGCTAATATGGCAGCAGAACTGGAAAAAAACAAATGTCTTTTAAGTAGTAAAATACTACGTGAACTACAGTTCTTACACAAAATTTATTTCAGTGCACTTATATCAACCAGACATTGAAGTGCCATGCTATCTTATTGGGTATATTCCTTTCTTTTATCTGAAGCTGTACCCTGAAAATGCTCACAGAATTAAATTTGTGGAGTATATCTAGGTATGCGTGTGCATATGCAGAAAAATGCATACACAAACTGTGTGTGTGTATACACACTCCATACATATATTATATAGAGTGCATGCATAGATGCATGCCGTTCAATTGCAGTGGGAACAAGCAAGGCTCTTAAATAATCTGACAGCTACCAGTAGGCTCACATGGGGTAATTTAAGCTTGGTTTTGGACATGAAGCACAGATCTTTGAAGTGGTCCTCAATGGTATTCCAATCGGTCTTGGGAGCATCCTAAGAGAATACTGCAGTTTTCTTCTTGAATCAGCTTGATTTTATAAGGGAGGGAAAATAGGGATAGATGCAAATGTACGTGGATCTGCTCCTTGCCCTGCTCTGTGTTAAGTCAACAGCTGCCGTTGACTGTATGTGGCACTGTCCCAGCTGCTCCTGCCTACAAGCTGTTGAGCAGTACACGTCTCAAACCCCGAAGACCAGAATGCTAGCAATAAGAACTGCATAAGATACAGAGGTGCCATAATATTGGACAGGGGAGAACAGCCTTCGGTGCATTATCACAAGCCCGCTGAAGGGATGCACAGGTCAGATATTTGTAGCCATCTGAGCAGGTGACAAACAAGTAGTCAGCTGTGTCTCGCGGTTGAGCTATAGTTGAGTTTGGTGGCCCAGCACGCGCGAGCTGGCGGTGGCCAGCTCAGCCACTGGGTTGTTGGGCACCATCTCCAGGCTGCAGGCAGAACTGGGCAACAGCCCTCGTGCCTGCCCAGGGCGTCAGCGGTGGGTTTTACCCAGAGCTCGCCTGGGAACTACTGCCTCGGAAACCTGTGCCTGCTCAGGCAGAGCTGGTCCCAGTTAGCAATGGTAGTGAGTTAGTAGTGGGAGCAGGGAGATGCTGGTTTCTTAAAGTACTGGGATTAAGAAAGGATCTCTCCCTTTGTAATTTTATTAGTAGAAAAACTTGGGATGAAACCTTACTCTCACTGAAGTCAGTAACAAAAGCTCAGGAATTTCAGTGAATCCAGAACCCAGCTCATTTGAAGATATAAAGATGGCCTTATCAGGTCTGATTCATCTAGCCCGATGCTGTCCCATAGACTGTGATATGTAGTGGCTGCTTCTGAAGAAGATACCAAGGAGTCCCAGGTCAATTAGTATATTTTCCAGTGCAAAATTTCCTTTTTTTACTTCATTAGACCTGGGTTCATGTCATGAAGAAGACAGATATATAGTCATTTAATTCCTATATAGCTTTATTCTTATTATTCAGATAAATGTCTGGGTGTTGTATTCTACTAAGCACTTGCTCTCACATAATACATAAATTTAAAAAAAAACACCTCAATAATATGTCACTTCTAAATCTTGTAGTACATAAAAGGTTTCTGTTTTATTAATTTTAAATTTTTTACCTTTAAGGTATTTTTTTAAACAGGATTTTATTGATGCAATGGATAAAGTAGAAATGCCTTCTTTATACATTGATATAGCAGTGTGTATATACCATTCAAGTAGTGAATTTTTTATATGTCTAGGTCATAAACTAAATGGTCTGCAGATCTTCATAGAGAGTACTTTTGTATGTATCACTTTAAGCATGTCTGTCAGTTGCTTATAAACCCTTTTAATCCCTGCCATTGCTGATTTCAAAAATTGTGACCAGCACTGGGAAACATACCCCATGGTGGGGGGTAAAACACTGATTTCTAGAAATGGCATTAGAATATTTTCATTTTTCTGTTTCAGCCTCTGTACATCCTCATCCATATTTACTTTTTAGACTGCCCTTGTACTTTGAACAGAGATTTTCAGTGAGTAGCCCACAGCAATCCCCAGGAATTTTTCCTGGGTTAATTAAAAACCCAGCAATGTGAATGAAGAGTTTAAATTAATGTCTCATTTGCATTGCCTAAAATATATTTGCTGATGGGGAATTTCACCAACCATTTTTCTGGATGTTCACCAAGCTCTGTGTAGTCCACGCTGAAGCCACTCATAGACTTTTCTAATTTGTCTGAAACAACATTCTCTTCTGTAATATTTGACACCTAGGTATCCTCTTCATCACTCTGCTAATCACTAAACATACCAAAGTAGTCCACATATAGACTTTGGGGCATATCTCATTATTAGCCTTTCAGATTTTTGAAACTCTCAATTTTTTGTACATTTTGTTTTTCCTTCCTAGATGGATGCTTGACTGGATCAAGTTCTTCCCTCATCTATACTTTACTAGTACTTTTCAGTATTTTTTGTGAAGACCTTTATATAGACTTAACCAAACCCCCTTTCATAGATTATCTCAACATATTATCTTTTATGCAGTATCTTGTTGATATGGTAAAAAAAATATATATATATAAAAATATATATATAGATAGGAACTTGTGACTTTTATTAAGAAAAATCATGCTGCTTAATCTTTATTTGATCCTGAACTGCTTAAATGAACACAATATATTATTGGTCCTTTTTAGGTTGCATGATGCCTTGTTTTGATTTATTTCTTTGCCTAATACTTTCATTGGTTCTGGGAAGGCTTGTTGCTCCACAGGTGATTTTTTTTCCTTCCTCCCCAATATTCAGTTGAATGGGTGCAACCATTTGCAATGGATTTGAAAGGCATATTTTGTATTTGTATTAACTGAGGAGCCAATTTGTGTATTAGTTTTGGAGATATGCTATACAGTTCAGGTGGCCTGCTTTGAGGTTTCTGAATGATTTAATTGTGAAAAGTCATGTTGAAAGCACTGATTTTTTTTCATCTTTACAGCTAACCACAACGTACAAAGAACTCAGCTAGCTCCATGATACTAAATGTGCTCCTCTTCTCTTCTGTTACTCTCAGGCAGTGCAATGGATTTACCAGTTCTCTTCCAGGCTTCCTGCTCCCTGGATTTCTACGTTCAAAGGATGACCAGTTGGTTTCAATCTCTACCTAAACTTTTCCCTTTATCTACACAGGACATTTTTTCTTGCCTTTCTGCTGTTTAGAAGTATGTGCGCTTTGGTAGCGGCTGGGTGAGAGACTCTTGCACAAGTAGAGAATTGCAGCAAGCAGAGTGTCAGACTGGAATACTAATTTTGTTTCAGGTCCCCATTTCTTGCCCTTAAGATCCAAGGGATTGCTTCTTTAGCATACGTATGCACACAAATATAGCATACTAAAGGAAAGGGAGAAACAGTATGATTTGATTTCAGGCAGCATTCCTTCTTTCTGCCCTCCTCAGGCTTTATACCTCTAAATAAATTTAACTCAATAAACTCATGGAGAGCCCTTTTTCTTTTATTTTTTTATCTTTATGCCTCTGGAGCACTTAATTCATCTTCTAAGGTATATGCTGAGTGCTGACTGCTGCCCTTTGTGCAACTCCAACCTATCCTGTGCTTTAACTTCTCATCATTCATCTTTATGAGCCAAAATAATGACCCCAACATGCAGTTCAATACCACAGATAAGATCTAAATGAAATTATTACGTTCTCAAGCTGATGTCTTTTTTAATTTCTTATGGCAAGTTTATTCCTTGATATGTCAGTTAAGACCATACTTGGTAGTTTCCACTAAGTATTCAATTGCAAACGTGCAGTGTATGCCATTGTATATTGTAGCATCCATCACAAGTCCACTTCCTTAGAATGAAATGCAGCTACTAAAATACAGATGCATTTACTAATTATAATTGTTTGAGCCAAATATCGCTCTGTATCTCCATAATAATGTAATTAATTAATTTAGTAATTTAAAAGATGCTAGCCTGGATTTACACTCATGTAGTTGGGATCAGAATCTCTAAAAATTATTGTTTCATCATTATAGACTCTTTCAAGAACAGAGAAATAGGTATGGCCAGGATGTTCTTGAAAATCTGTTTCATTCTGGGTTTTTTGCACAAATGTGGTGCATTATTAATACACTGGGTATTGAAATGAACATATATCCTCATGCTTTTTTGCTCTCACTAACTTTTCTATTAGCTATGATCATGAAGGGCGTCTGACCAATGTAACACGTCCCACTGGAGTGGTAACTAGCCTTCATCGAGAAATGGAAAAGTCTATTACCATCGACATTGAGAATTCTAATCGGGATGATGATGTCACGGTCATCACAAATCTCTCCTCTGTGGAGGCTTCCTATACAGTTGTTCAAGGTACCAAAGCACACTTCTCAGCACACCTCCTAACCACACACACAACTTGAGAAAGCAATTCGCAAAAGATTCGTGTCATTAGTACACTCATGAGCAGGGGAAAAACGTTTAAGGTTTGCAAGAAAAACTCCCATAAAGCTCATTCCTAAAATGACAGGTCTTCAGGACAGGTAAGAGACATTTCACAATCACGCTTTGTGTCAAATATGTATGGTCATTATCTGCTGGTGTAAGTTAGTCCTGCCATTACCTCTTGAGTCATTTTACCCACTCGCGCATTTCTCTGTACTTCACTGCAAAATTGGTTCTGACTTCAGTGCCACAGAGATGCAGTCTGACTGCCAAATGTTGGCTGCCTGGGTAGAGATCCTTGTGGAGAGAGAGGCTCAGGTAGCCTCCTACTATTAGCAATGGAATCTTCCAAATTTATACACTACCCTTAAATAAAATGCAGAACAATCAAGGCAGTGGATGATCTTGTGCCACACTTAGCACTGCTGAGAACAGTGTTACAGCCCAAGTATGGCTGGAGAGATCAGCAGCAAAGTGGTTAAATGTTTGCATAGAGGTTTCCAGCACTGCCCAGGCATTGTGTCTGATGAAGCGAAAACAGACAGTTATCGTAGATAGACTGAAAGGAATTTGGTGAGTGATGGGGGCTTTTTTAGTTAAGATATAATGTCACTGGAATATCATCATCGGACAATAGTGTCCTCCTGACATAATTGTCAACATTTATAGACTGTTATACCGTCTCATGTCTGGTTACAAAGACTTCACTTCTCTTATACCAGATGATTAATTACATAGATGCTGTCCTTCCGTCAGACAAATATTGACGCTTTGGTGACAGTTGCACACTGTAGCACTCCATCCTGGCTGAGAATGGACTTGGCTGTGTCGAACAGCTGGAGAACTGCACAGCCATAGAACTACGGGATTATTTTTTTAACTTCTCCGACAGCCAGAAGGTTGGGTGTGCACATCAGGCTAGGGCACTTTTGCTGGGGTGGCAGGAAGGCAGGCAAGTGAGGGACCGTGGCTGCCAGCTTGCGTTGCTGGTGCCTTCCACCTTGAGGATTTAAAGCCAAACTGTAGTTCTGTACAAAGCCTCTGCTTGGAGACAGTTTTTAAAGAGAGGGAAAGAAAAAGAAGAGGCAGTTCTTTCTTCCCACTCATAAAGAGTCCAGTAGTCGTCTTTTTTTTCTTTTTATCCTGGAGTTTAATGGTTTGTTGTTTATCAGCAGTTCAGTTTTCAGGAGTTTTTGTTCATATTAGAAATAAATTATGTGGTTGAACACATATCACTGTGCATTTTGATTCACAATTAAGACTAAAGGGAAAACATAATGAAATAAACATAGTATCTCTCTGCAGGCTCACTGTTACACTACTGTTCTTTACATGAATCAGTAACATCTGTAATTTCCACCATAGTACCACGTAAATGGTAATTGCAGGCTGACTTCATTTAACATCAACAGGAGTGCAATAAAAAACCAATCAAATTAAGCTATATGTTTTCTTTATGACTGGAGTAGCTAAATTATTTTCTTTTCATTATTGCTGTAGATCAAGTGAGGAACAGCTACCAGCTCTGTAATAATGGTACTTTGAGAGTGATGTATGCCAATGGCATGAGCATTAGCTTTCACAGCGAACCTCATGTCCTGGCTGGGACTGTGACTCCCACCATAGGACGGTGTAATATTTCTCTACCAATGGAAAATGGTTTAAACTCGATTGAATGGCGTCTGAGGAAGGAACAGATTAAAGGCAAAGTGACTGTGTTTGGAAGAAAGCTCAGGGTAAGTAGAAAATGTCATTGCAATAATGATCTTTTCTTCTCTAGGCAGAAAATGAATTTTCCATTTTGAAGGACATGCCTTTCCTATTTTTACTTGTTAAAAATGTACAACTCTGGGATTATCTTTGGTATGACAATCTTTTATTTGAGAGGTCAGTTAAATGCATGGGGTCATCTGCTGCAATCAGCTATAGAAGCTTCGTTACTAAAAGTATTCCAAAAGAGGTTGGTAGAAATACCCAGAATATTGCTGGAAGTCACTCTGCTTCTGAAGATGAGGGGAAAAAAGATTCAACCACTCACCATTTGTTAAAATGCTATGGCACACTTACCACAGTTAGTCCTGAGGAGCAAACACAATTACAGCTTGAGCGTTTATGTTCTGCTTCTGTTAAATCCCCCTACAGATTCATTGAGACAGGCATATTGTGTTTATTCCCTTTCCCAAATGGCACAACTGGAAAATAATTGCCATAATTACAAAGTCATAAGCATAGGATAAGAAAGACACTTAGGTCATGTATTCCATCCCCTGCCAAATTAAAGATCTGCTGCAGCCGGATTAATCCCATTCTGTGCTTAGCTGGCCGGTTTTTCACCCCTTAAGTATCTAAACTTTCACTGGCTGCTTCAGTATATGTAGTTTTGGAAGGGCTTTGAGATACTGGGCAGAAAACAAATGTAGCCCTGATCAAGTCCTGGTTCTTTTAATAATCCTTTTGACATCATTGGACATGAGATACAGTTCTGTGTGTTCAAGATGATATATTAAATGCAATATATGTAAACAATTAATAGTAACATACAAAAAACCTCGGATGTTAAATTTTGGTATTTTCCTATTGCTTAATATCTAATTCACAGTGCTGCATTAGCAAGTCTTTCCTTATTCTCACAAATGCTCAGAATGCACCCATTGGGGAGAGGGGGAAGGTTAGACAAAAAATGGAATGAGATTAGCAGCTAATCCTTAATGACTAAATTTCATGGCTGTGTAATTGATTTTTGATGTGTTGACCTGCAGAAGTTGATTATAAGTAGAAAATAGATCAGCTCTGCATTTTGACTAGGTGTTCAAAATAAAAATAAATAGGACCCCGAAATGAAATTGCTGTAATCCTAACTCTCAATACTAAAAATTTAATAGAGGTACTTGTGGTAATTAGCTGAAGTTAAACACGTCTTAGAGCTGAAACCTTGCCTGAGATGGGTTTTCTTGCATCATGTTTATGCAAATCAAAACACTGCTTTATCTAGCAACACCTCAACATTTAATTGTCTGGTGTTAGTTCCTGTAACAATAATCACATATCCATTTAGCTCTTTTAAATGAAAATCACTATGAGATTATAACAGGTTGAGTGGACTGAAAATGAAATTTGAAAATGAGGGAGAAAGCACAGAATTTATTTGCATCTCATTTATTCTAATTCATCTTTATAAATTGTTTAGTGAATGAAATAGAGCAAGTGTGTGGAAACATTGAGGGGAGCAGGTGGCAGGCAGGGTAGGCTGCAGCAGCTGGGACAGCTGTGGCACGTCATGGTACAGATGGGGGACACTGCTGCAGGACGGCCGGGGAGACAGCCTGCAGAGCCACCTCCTGAATCCACAGTTCAGAATCGAGTATTACTGAAAAGGATTGTTATTATATGGGATTGCCCTCTTACAAGTAGCTACTGGACCCCACACCCCTTTTCTTCAATACTTAAGGGGGGCTTATAAGAAAGATGGAGGCAGACTTTTCAGTAGGACCTGTTGCGATAGGACAAAGGGCAATGGCTCTTAACTAAAAGAGGGTAGATTCAGACTAGATAGAAGGAAGAAATTTCTTATGATGATGGTGGTGAGGCCCTGGCACAGGTTGCCCAGAGAAGCTGTGGCTGCCCCCTCCCTGGAAGGGTTCAAGGTCAGGTTGGACAGGGCTTTGAGCAACCTGGTCTTGTTGAAGATGTCCCTGCTCATTGCGGGGGGGTTGGACGAGATGACCTTTAAAGGTCCCTTCCAACCCAAACTATTCCATGATTCTATGATTCTTCAGGTAGTGCTGCTACCGTGCCCCCCAGCTCTGCTCAGCTGTGCTGTAGGTACATTGCAGCTTGTACGTGTTGGCCTCTGCAAACACACTTGGCCAGACTTCATTAAGCCGAGAAACGAAGACCTGCACTTCACCTTTATGTTACCCCACTTGCTGTCCACTACTATTTTATGCACCACACATTCAGTGTCTTGTGGTAGTCTCAGATAAAGTCTTGATAAGATTCCCTTCTGAAGAGTTTTTGTTACAGTGCAGCATCACATAAGTGATTTTTGTTGCAAGACCTTTACCCAAGACACAAAGGGCTTGTCCCTATGGCCACTTGTTCAGCAGCTGCCAAGGGAAAACCAGATGTGCATGTAGGTAGTGGAACAGAAGAGAAAGAGCTTGTTAGGTAATCTTCAGTCATGATACTTGTAATAGTGTTATTAGTGTTCCCAGGAAGAGTGGGAGTTAGTCATTCTGTTTGGGTTTCTATATAATTAATATGACACTACAATTGCACTCTTTGGTTTTACTTATTTTACAAATGAAAATAAAGTTACTGAATTATCCAAGCAGGTGCTTCTTTATTCTCCAAGTGATGTTTGTGTGTGTGCATAGTTCTTCACTGTGTAATCATTAAAAAACCCCTAATACTTTAGCTTTCTATGGCAAAAAAACTAATAAACTTTATAATGTTTTTGAGAAAAGGGAGGGTACCTGGAGTCAGACTTTCCTATGTGCAGATTACAGTTACTGCAACAGAGGGAGGAATCCACAGAAATCCCAACTGCTTTATGAAGCTTCAGAAATTTAAAAAAAAAAACCAACAACAACAACAACAACAACAAACCAAACAAAAACCAACCAAACAAGCAAAACCTCAAAAGCTAAAATTCAGTTTGTAATCTTTCTGAAATACTTTTTTCTTTTTAGAAAATCTGTCTGTCCTTCAGAAATTAGGATCTTTCAGTCATACACTAAACCTTTAATGTTATAGCTAAATGTTTTTCAGGAGTGAAAGCTCTCTTCTACTTGACCCAGAGCTCTGTGAAGAAAAGGGTTTTGATATGTCTCTGTCATCAGGATTGATCCTACACTTACAAAACTAGAGTACCCAGCTGAGATAGTACCAATGTGGAGTTTGGCTTCCCTGGCTTTGTTTCCATTACAGTGGGAGAGCAGAATATTATTTATTTTGCGAAGGTGTTTTAAAAAAACTATCCTATCTTTTCTTTGAATTACAGGAGAAGTGATTGCTGGGATAACCTTTGGGAAAACCTACAGAAAAGAGCTTTTTCTAATAATTGCCCACTGAGGAAATGCAAACTGTTAAAGAGCTAAATTTTATTAATGGAAAAAATTAGGATAATGAGCGATAATTTGAAATAATTATTTCTTTACAAACACAAAATTATATTAATTTTAAATTTGCTTTCTGTATAACTGAATTCCTACAGAGTTGGTTGGGATGGGAATTGGGTTTACCCCTGCCAGTGAAAATATCTCAGAATAACTTTTATGTTCTTGAGAAAGGCTCAGGGTTAATTTACATATTGTTTGATGTGCAGTTTAATTTTGGATAAGAGAAAACATTGCTTAATCAAAGTTACTGTAAAATATAAGCTGAAGAACAAATTCCCAGAAACTGATGAATACTTTTTAAGTAGTCATTGCTCTCAAATTATATCTAATTTAAAGACTTTTACTTTATTAATGATGCATCTACAATTAAATTACTTGAGAATTTTTATCAGATTACAGCATTAGCCTGAATTCTGTGGCTTAGCCTCCAGTGAATATATTTACGTATCTCTCATTATAGCACTCTCACTAGAAGCCTCTCCATTTGGCATTCTTATGCTTCTTTGTTTCTGTTTGACTCTTTTATTAAAAAAAAAAAAAAAAGAAATCTGGGACTGAAACACTTCATGCTGTACTTTGATTTGAGAATTGCAACTGAAAAAAATGGGAAAAAAAAAAATTAACCTAATTATTTAGCACTTTTGTTTCTCAAAACTACAAGTCCATGTTTCCCAGCCCGTATGATCAGGATTTTTAATCAGAAGAAATGAAACCCATCCCAAGTGATCAGGTTGCTGTGGGATCTATTGAATATTTGGAAAGTAAATGAAGAAAACATTAAATGAATGAATTCATAAGCAGGGTGTTGCAGCTACAGAACCTAGGTGGCTAAACCTCAATGAAAACAAAAAATTATAATTTCTTCTATTGTTCTTGGAGTCGTAGGGAAAAAGGCTAAGAACTACTGATGGCAGAAGTAGAAAAATTACTTCAATGCAAAATAATTCGTTTCTCTTCTAAGTGCTAACACTGCACTTTAAGACCTAGGCTTGCAGTACTTCTGTCTGTTCCAACAAGGGAAGCCTTTCTCCATAAGATTACAGTTCCCATGTTGCAGGGAGATGGGAAATATCCCAGTAAAACACTCAAAGTTACATATTTGAATATACCAAGAAGTAGAAAGCAAAATCCAGTTAATCGGAAGGCATCCTACACTTTTCAAAACTGTGAGGAGATGGAGTTCTGCATTGTGCATGCTGTTTTCACACTGAAAATCCACAGAGGCATAGTGCCCACTGCTCACTGAATGAAGTCTTCTTTCATTCAATAGGTGCATGGAAGGAATTTACTGTCCATTGATTACGACCGGAACATACGCACAGAAAAAATCTATGATGATCACCGGAAATTTACACTGAGGATAATTTATGATCAGCTAGGACGGCCTTTCCTTTGGCTACCTAGCAGTGGCCTGGCTGCTGTCAATGTGTCTTATTTCTTCAACGGGCGCCTGGCTGGGCTTCAGCGCGGTGCCATGAGTGAAAGAACAGATATCGATAAGCAAGGCAGGATCATATCGCGCATGTTTGCTGATGGGAAAGTTTGGAGCTACACCTATCTAGAAAAAGTAGGTGATGTTGTTTTACCTTCTGACATTAGCTACAAAGAGACAAAGTGCTATTCAGCTTCATCTGTACATACACACACACAAAAATTATCTAAAACTCCATGTATTCCAGCTGTTAAGAATCCCTTTGTACCTGGTCTCAAAATTCCTTATTTTTCAATTAGTAAACAGAGTTTGGCTGGTTGTTAATGGGAAATACTTTGTTCATGGTTTGTGTCTCTTGATTTTTTCCTGAAAGTGGTTAGGCTGCCATATAATGGCATAAACTAATACAATGAACTGCGCTTAATTCAGACCAAGAATGCATGACTAAACCTGACAAAGGGTTCAGGTAGAAACAGGTAATTAATCTCTAATCATTATTTATTAAATGAAAATATGGTAATGCATTTTTACTTAGCCCAATTAAGACACTTCAATCATAAAAGTGTCTTAAATACTTCAAAATTGCATATTATTTTCCCTTTCCCTTCTTTGAATCTGTTGTTTTAAGCAAACCAGAAGTGATGTTCTCTGATTAGTTCCTCACATATTTCACAGTAATAGTTGTGAACTACAACTGCTAGTGGAAAGATGAATCAAGTCATTTATGCATCCCTCAGAAAAAAACAAAAAAAACCCCAGTCCTACTAAAGGGAGGGTAGCTAATGGGTTGTTAACCTACACTTTCTCTGGAGTGTCAGCATATTGATTTCCAAGTAGCAGATCCTCTCATCTGGCAATCTGACAATGTTCCTGGGCAGCTTTGTGCCCCTAACTAATGTATCTAATTCTCTTTTTATTCACTTAACATTAGTGCCTCTTCAGTAAACTTTTCTTTTCTTTAATGCCCTCTCAGAGGTCACATGCTGAAAGGTAGTAACTGTGTATTAATGTTTTCCCCTACAGTCAATGGTACTACTTCTTCAGAGTCAACGACAGTACATCTTCGAGTATGACTCTTCAGACCGACTTCATGCTGTTACCATGCCTAGTGTTGCTCGGCACAGCATGTCCACTCACACCTCTGTTGGCTACATTAGAAATATTTATAATCCTCCTGAAAGCAATGCATCAGTGATTTTTGATTACAGTGATGATGGGAGGATTTTGAAAACGTCATTTTTAGGTACTGGCCGACAAGTGTTCTATAAGTATGGAAAGCTATCCAAATTATCTGAAATTGTTTATGACAGCACTGCAGTTACTTTTGGGTATGATGAAACTACAGGTGTCCTAAAAATGGTGAACTTGCAAAGTGGAGGATTTTCTTGCACAATCCGCTATCGTAAAATTGGTCCTCTTGTTGACAAACAAATCTACAGGTTCTCTGAAGAAGGTATGGTCAATGCAAGGTTCGATTATACATATCATGATAATAGCTTTCGAATCGCAAGTATCAAGCCCATAATAAGTGAGACGCCTCTTCCAGTTGATCTTTACCGTTATGATGAGATTTCTGGCAAGGTAGAGCATTTTGGCAAATTTGGAGTTATTTATTATGATATAAATCAAATCATTACTACAGCAGTTATGACACTGAGTAAGCACTTTGACACGCATGGACGCATTAAAGAAGTTCAATATGAAATGTTCAGATCCCTGATGTACTGGATGACTGTACAGTATGACAGCATGGGAAGGGTAACTAAAAGAGAACTGAAACTTGGTCCATATGCCAACACAACCAAGTATACCTATGATTATGATGGAGATGGGCAACTGCAAAGCGTAGCAGTAAATGATAGGCCAACCTGGCGTTACAGTTACGATCTGAATGGAAACCTCCATCTCTTGAATCCTGGAAACAGTGTCCGATTGATGCCTCTGCGCTATGACCTACGAGACAGGATTACGCGCTTAGGTGACATACCATACAAAATTGATGATGATGGATTCCTGTGTCAGCGAGGCTCAGATGTATTTGAGTACAACTCCAAAGGACTCTTAACAAGAGCTTACAACAAAGCAAATGGGTGGAGTGTTCAGTACCGTTATGATGGACTCGGCCGAAGGGCTTCCTGTAAAACTAACCTGGGGCATCATCTACAGTACTTTTATGCTGATCTTCACAATCCCACAAGGGTAACTCATGTCTACAATCATTCCAATTCAGAAATTACCTCTTTGTACTATGATTTGCAAGGCCACCTCTTTGCAATGGAGAGTAGCAGCGGGGAAGAATATTATGTTGCCTCTGATAACACAGGCACTCCATTAGCTGTGTTCAGCATCAATGGCCTCATGATCAAACAGCTTCAGTACACAGCATATGGGGAGATTTATTATGACTCTAACCCTGATTTCCAGCTGGTTATTGGGTTCCATGGAGGGCTGTATGATCCTTTAACCAAACTCGTCCATTTTACCCAAAGGGACTATGATGTCCTGGCTGGACGCTGGACATCTCCTGATTACACCATGTGGAAAAACATTGGTAAAGAACCCGCTCCTTTCAATCTGTACATGTTCAAGAGTAACAACCCTCTCAGCAATGAACTGGATCTAAAGAATTATGTAACAGGTGAGACTTTATTACGTTTCTTACAAATAACACCACAGATTGGAAGCTGATTTGGGAAGGAAACCAGACTTGTCCTTACTAACCATTTGCTGATCCTCCTGTCAAGGTTGGGCCATTTTCCTTTTTGTGCTATGAAAAGAGCTGGCTAGTCCTGATTTTTTCATACTGTTCCTCCCCGAATGAAGGGCACTAAATGAGAAGCCACAATGAATTATGGAGGTGAAAAAAAAATAATAATTTGCCTAAATATTCAATTTCAGCACAGCCACGGTGCTCTTCCTATTGAACTAGTACTGTATGAAGATGTGTTGATTCTAATTTTATACAAAGAAAAGTGAAGTCACCTACAAGAATCAGTGGCAGGTTAGTCGCAGAATCAGGAATCAGAACTGCTCAGCATCTTTCCCTTCAGGGCTACTTTGAAAATTAACTGCTGCCTGAGCCCACGGGCACATTATGAATTAGCACCAAGAATGGATTTAATTAAACCTCTTTTTCCTATTTAACTTTAATATGCAAACAGTCTTTAGTCTTTAAAACACAAATCTTGATATTTTTTAAATTTATTTCCTCCTGAAAGATTAAGAAATTTTATGGAATGTGTAGAGCTGAGAAAGAGAAACAATAAAGTAGTTTTGATCGCGTATGTTAGAATTGGGTAAAACTTAAAACCTCTTCTTAATTAGTGATAATTTTTCACTTAGTAAGATCACATAGTGCTTGAACTAGCTGCTGGCAATTTCTAAAAAGAAAGGTAATTAATGTCTTCAGGGAAAGCTTTTTTGAGAACTGAATATGCAGTACACAATAATTAGAGCAGTGATATCATATTTTTAAAGGAGCTATCTTAATTTTAGCAGTAATTTGAATTTCAAGAAAAGTGTGCATTTCCTTCAAAGAAAATCATCGCAAGGTTCATTAGTACATTGGGACCTAAACGTATTCATAACACACTCTAGGTTCTACTGTAGCTACTCTGAAATTTGAAAATAGTGCTATTTGTATCTGATGGTGTGAAAATATTGGTGACTAAAATTACCTTGTGATCAAATTCTGTTGTCCTAAATTCAACAAAATTCCTATTTTCATCCACCACTGTTTGAATTAGATTTTTCAGTGTCATCTTAGGATATTTTGCTATGTTTTGAAATTGCATTTGTTTAATCTATCCGTCCACTGGATGAAACCTAGGAAGATATATTGCATTTTGGTATAACACACAGTTTGTAGTCTGTAGAAATATTTCATTGGTAATTAAAATATTTGTTGCTGTATGGACTAAACAGATTATCTTGCACAAGAAGTGATTATGGTGGCACCTTATTTGTCATAGTTAAAAAAAAAAAACCAACAAAAAAAACCCCCAAAAACAGAAAACAAAAAAACCCTTCCCCACCCCAATCCATTCTTACTGTTAACCCCTGATACTGCTTTATTCACAGGTTTTGCTGAAAAGGTATTCCTCTAGCAAGCACAGTGCTGCAAAGCACATTAGCTCAGCAAAATAATAACTACTTTGGATATAGGTCCTCCTCTTTTTTTGTGGAATTAGGGCAACTGAAGTGAATTGTTCAGGAGATCCCATTATACCATAAAATAAATTGAAGCCTTAAAAAGGAGCAGTAACCCTGTGCTGTCCAAAGATAGAGGAAAATATGGTAGGCACTGCGTGATCTTTGTAGATGCAGTATATTCCACTACTTATTTTAGTGTCAGAATGGCTAAGAAAAGAAGACTTTTGCTGTCAAATATCCACAACCAAGAAGTATTACACTTTTTATGATGTAACATTACCTCTGCTAAAAATTTTGGGAAAACAGTCTTTGCAGCAGCAGGCTGGTGCTGTGCTGTGGCTGAGCATGTCCCAGAGGTGTGTCTGTGCCGGCGGGGCTCTGCAGGCACCTTGCGTGCTCATGGGCAGCAAGCAGAGCCCGCTCTGCACCTACCTGCTGCTGACACCATGCTTGGAGGGGTCAAAATTCAGCCCACATGAGTGCCTTGCCACAGTTATGTCTCGTTTCAAACAGGAGTTCGGCTCACATGGAGAGTGGCAATAGCAGCATCAGGAGTCATTGTAGGCTAGCGAGGAGAGAAGGCCGCTGGAAAAGACAGGAGAGATTTTTAAATAAAAATAGTCACGAATATAGGCCCAAACCAAATGAGCAGCTCCCACACTGCTTCTTATCCCCATGACAGCCAGAAAAGAGAAGCAGAAAACGGAAATGTAAAACGAGGTCATGGGCTTTTTTTTGGTTAAAAAAAAAAAACTAAAATATATCAGCAGGTCTTAATACCTGCTGAGTGAGAATTACTGCTATTAATTTAGTTACTTAGCTTTTTCAGGCAGATATGAAGACAGAGTTTTACTGGTCAAACCCAGAGCTGGAACTTCCCGAAGCTCACCCCAGAGCATGCACCCTCCCATGCAGCTCCTACTTGTCCATACAGGGCCTGAAGGGATGGGGACGATAGTCATGGCATCTAAATTTAGATATCTGAGTTACAAGTCTAGTTTCCCACTGCATTTAATGGAGCCTCCTGAGACCTGATGACAGCTAATAGAAGTAGGACATAGAAGAGAAGCCATGTATTTTCCCGGAGGACTTTGCAGATGTTTTTAGGAATACTAACCTAATAAAACATCATTTTACAATACAGTTTAGAGGTTACAGTAGCAATGTCAGAAGGTGTCAGAGATGGAACAAGTATTGGATACAGTAAAATGTTTGGATAATCCATGTGCTGTAATGGAAAAAGAATGAAAGAGGTGATATATCCCTGATGAACTATTTAGGGTAGATTTAAAGCAATATTTCCTGTGCCTGTTCACGGTAGATTACTACAATTCTGTAAAGTGCCATGCTGTAACATAAATTATGAGTTCCCCTGCTACTTGAAATTAAAGAGGTCAAGGATGGATCTCCTAAATTTTTTGATTTTTTGTATTTATTACACACATTTATTTCTCACTTGTGTCCTTACTTTTGATTTTTAGATGTCAAAAGCTGGTTGGTGATGTTTGGCTTTCAGCTTAGCAACATTATTCCTGGTTTCCCTAGAGCAAAAATGTACTTTGTGTCACCGCCATACGAGTTGTCTGAGAGTCAAGCATGTGAAAATGGACAGGTAGGCAGAAATATGAAGTTATTTTTCTTGATAAATTTTCCCCACTCTATGAATAGAACTGCTGGCTCTTCTGTAGTTACAGCAGAAGGCCAAGTATTTATTTCAGTGTAAAATGAAGTGAGTATAGCTAGATTTTATACTAATGAACATATGCCTTTCTTGCCAGCCTTCGTTGTTATCATAATTACAGTGTCATTAGTTTGTCTTTTATTGAGTTCTTCCTTGATTAACAAGTTGTAACTCGATTAACTTGATTAGCAATGACAAAAGGAGACTTTGTCAGGGTAATTTGTCATCTGTTGTACCTTTGGTAAAACCATCCTAATAACATATGTGTTGCAATAAACTTCGGTTGGTACTTGCTGTACTGCTAAGAAATGGTTCTACTTCTCACCCTGTAATAGGATTTCTCATCATTTTTTGTCTGATGCTTTTCATAGTCAGAGGCTTTGGTTTGCTACTCCAGTTACTACAGTTCACTTCAGTTACAGCGTTCATTTCATTTAATAAACTCAAAAAGAGTACTAGGCCAATTCCAAACTTAGTCTTTGCTAGGCTTACTTTACATTTGTGGTAATACAACAGAAATGATCATATAAACCTAAACATACAGCTTTCACAGACTTCTAAGTCATTTGAGAGTCTAAATCTCCTCTTCAGGAATTGCTTTGGTATTCTGGAGCCCAAATTTCATCTATTTTCAAGAAGGCTTACATTCCTGAGCATTTTAGTCATATATAGTGGTTGAAATCTCTGGGCAAAAGTGTCCAGAAGTTAAGTGCCATCTTCTAATAGATTCTCTTTGTTTTGAGCTCTGATTAAAATTGTGCTAGGCTTGGGTTTTTCTTATTCTTGTAATGGACTTTATATAATTTGCCAAAATTGAGATTTGTGGTACTTACATGCTACAAAGGGTGATTAATGAGAAATATTTTATTTGGTATTACTGATAGCAAAATAATTTGCCAAATGAGTATTTACTTGATTCTGAATGGGATATGTATATGGATGGGTAACAGGATGGTCTTCCCATAGCGTAGAATTTTTCACTGCATGGCTTTCCTTTAAAAAAGCAAAGCAAAGATTAGTATCAGTCTCTGAAATGAGTATTTTCAGATCTATGTCTTCTTTGCCATTTTTTTGTTTTGTTTTGCTTTCTCCAGCTAATTACAGGAGTTCAGCAGACGACAGAAAGACACAACCAAGCTTTCATGGCTCTTGAGGGACAGGTCATATCTAAAAGATTACATGCCAATATTAGAGAAAAAGCAGGTCACTGGTTCGCAACAACCACTCCCATCATTGGGAAAGGAATCATGTTTGCTGTGAAGGAAGGCCGTGTAACCACTGGCATTTCCAGCATAGCCACAGACGATAGCAGAAAGATTGCCTCTGTCCTTAACAGTGCTCACTACCTGGAAAAGATGCACTACAGCATCGAGGGGAAGGATACCCACTACTTTGTCAAGATAGGCTCGGCTGACAGCGACCTTGTCACCCTCGCAATGACCAGCGGGCGGAAGGTCCTGGACAGCGGAGTCAATGTCACTGTCTCCCAGCCCACTCTCCTTGTCAACGGGAGGACTCGAAGGTTTACGAATATTGAGTTTCAGTATTCCACCCTGCTGATCAACATCCGCTACGGACTGACCCCTGAGACGCTGGACGAGGAAAAGGCGAGAGTGTTAGAGCAGGCTCGGCAGCGAGCCCTGGGATCAGCCTGGGCCAAAGAGCAGCAGAAGGCACGGGATGGCCGAGAGGGCAGCCGCGTATGGACAGACGGAGAGAAGCAGCAGCTTCTGAACACGGGAAGGGTTCAAGGTTACGAGGGATATTATGTCCTGCCCGTGGAGCAGTACCCAGAGCTAGCAGACAGTAGCAGCAACATCCAGTTTTTAAGACAGAATGAAATGGGAAAGAGGTAACAAATTAACCTGCTGTCATCCTTTGCTGGATGAATCAGTAGTCATAACTGTTATCTCCTCTCCTAAGGAGATGAAGACCTAAATGGGGGCACTAGGCTGAGCTACTCTGGGATAGTAAGTGGCAAAAAAGCTCATATTTTTTGAGTTAAATGCTACTGTTCAAGTGATTAAAAACCACATCCTGAAGTGGACTAAAGCCAGACTGAAAACTAACCATACAAATTAAAAAGTACCCCTGAAATATTACCCACTTGTTCTGGGTCTAAAGAAAAACAAAAAGAAGGCCTCGTATTGTATTACCTCACTCCATTCACACGTGAGCAAACTAAGAAATCCAAGTGGGCCACTTTCACTAACCAGCTGATGAAACACAGATGATTCAGACTGCTTGTTTGATAAATATCCAAGAGGTTTTCATTTAAAGCAAAATACAGGTGCATTTAAAACATGACTTTGGGGTGATTTGTGTGTAGCAACTGGAGGACAATGAGAATGCAAGTGAGAGCGCACTGGAAATAGTAAAGAAAAATATATTTAAAAGTAACAAAACCACACTTGCACTCTGACCCTCCACTTGTCTGGCCTGAAGCTTAACTTATTCAAAGAGGGCAGAGTGTAAAGTTACATTCAAAATGGTGGCTATAAATCACTACAAATAAATTTCATACTCTGTTTGTCTTTGAAGATTTCCATTGTGGACAGTATAACACAGTTACAGGGTGTAGTCTGTTTAGATTCAGTAGTTTGTTGGTATCAGTTCCAGTAGAGCTGTGGGCATTGTGTTACACTATTGCAAATGGGCACCACGTCAGATCACCCTGTACATACATCAGCCAGAAGGCACAATCACTGTTTCAGATTTAAAAATTATTAGTGTGTTTGTTTGGTCGAGAAACTGAGACAATCACATTACAGTCACCACAAAAAAAAAAAGAAAAAAAAAAGTCTAATAAGAACTTTGGTACAAGAACTTTTTTGTAATATACATGTATGAATTGTTCATTGAGTTTTTATATTAATTTTAATTTGCTGCTAAGCAAAGACTAGAGACAGGCAAAGATAATTTATGGCAAAGTGTTTAAATTGTTTATACATAAATAAAGTCTCTAAAACTCCTGTGAATTACTTGTCTTCCATTGTGAAATCTTTTAAAAATGAAAAAATGTTAGTGTCTCACTGTTACCTAATGCACACAGCATCCTGTACGTTGAAATGAGTTGCTGTTGTACTGTGGATTCTACAGAGGGCTGGTCCTTTGATCTGTGGGTAAGCAAAGTCCTACATACACATCACCCAAAACTCTGTTCAGGACACAGGAGAAAACTGGTAAATGCTTCCGAAATTCCCTCTCTGCCGCTCACAACTAGCAACCCTCAAACTGCCGTGTTTCAATCCTGGAATTAGTTTAACTGCACTAAAGTAACCTCCAAACAGTTTGAAAGTGCAGTAACATAGTATTAAATAGAACATGGAAGGGCATGCTGTGAGCCAGAAAGTCTCTGTGAAATCTGTCTTCTTTGGGAGATTGCTTATTTCTACCACATTTAAAAACTGGAGGTAAGATCAAAGACCTTCTCCTACACAAACAGTCACTCCTGATGATGTTAAAAGGGAACCATCTATCAACCAGAGCCCTGCTGCTTTTATCTCATTTAAGTATGTAGCTAGGGAGCTCTACTTAATTTTGAGAACAGTTTTGCTTTTGGGGTTGCAAATGAGGTTTTTAATGATTCATGATATTGACAGATATGCTCGAGTTGATTATGGGCATTAATTCACTCCAGGTCATGCTTAAAGCAGAACAGTTCGGTGGCTGTGTTGTATAACACCTATAGAACTCAGAAAGTACATCTAATTTTTGCTGTGCAAGCAAAAGCCATCCCGTTCTGACCGCAGCGTTACACCCATGCGCTTGCCCTGTGCAGCACACGCACTGGAACCCTGAGCCTCTGCAGGATGAGTCTGGGTACGGTTTCGGATGACGTCCTGTATGTCCATCGCTGCAGGTGTTTTTCTGTGCGGGTGGACTTGAAGTGCTGCTATGTTAGCAGACTGTTCTTTTTACAAGTGAGATCTCTTAAGTATTGTTACTTTTTTTTAATGGAGGCATAAAATATGAAATCACAAGGTGAAGACTCTTTTTATTATCACAGTTTTTCTGGATTACCCTTGCCCTGTACTGGGAACTGCTTAGGTCATTTTTTGGAATGGAATATTTCTTGCAGTTGAGAGGGTTGAAACGAGAACCTGTTGCACAGTCCCCAGTGTCCTTTATTCTGTTACCATTCTCCTAGAGCTGACACTCTTCAGAATTAGAGATTCTGCTACTTCAAAGCGAAACTTGGTTAAACTAAAAGTGCAGCACCCTTATTAATTAAAATGTAACAGATTTGCCAGGGATTCACTCCCTACCCACCTCCTTTGCAAATAACATATACATCATCAGGATGTTCTTAAACACAGCTTCTGAAAGTGGTCCAGTCATGCTTGCTAAATACTCACCAGAGACCCTTTATCCAGGGCCGTCTATGGTTTCCAAAGCCTGTGTGCAACTTAGCACAGGTCCTGTGGAGGGCCCCAGCAATACACTTGAGCTCTTAGATCCAGCTAACTGTTGTGCTGGACCCAACCAAGATCATTCCCAACCTTACCTCTTGGCTCTGCCACTACGCTTTCTTTGTGTTTCCATGCAGACTCCCCGCTGTTTTAACAGTGTACCTGTGTGGGCAAACTCTCCCTGCCTGTCCTTTTGGCAAGTAAACCATAGTATGTCCAGTTACTTGGAAAACCCTTGTGTGGTGCACCAAAGAGATTGGAAGAATTACTGTATTTTGTCATTATGTCAAAGAGCTAGATGCTCTCATGTCTGGAAAAAACAGCTGACTGTTAGAGGCCATACTAAACAGCTTTCAACTTGATGAACGGGGGAGATAACTGGACTGATGTGGCCATGGCCAACCACTTATTGCCTCCTCTCCTGTGGTCCCATCTGTTTCCCCTTTTTCTTGAGGTATCTTTTCCTCCCTTTTCCTTTCTACAACCCTCCCTTTCCTCAATCCCCTCAAATTGGTATCTCCTGTTCCTCTCAAAGCTCTTGCTTTTCCTCTCTCCTCCTTGCTACACTTTTCCATATGGAATAGGTGATTAACTTCAAGCAATGCCAAAGAGACATGAACTGGGATCCTTCTTATGGGAGAGTAGTTAAGTGGTGGCTTTAACAGTGACATTGTGACTGTGTCCCAGCAGTGTTGTGATCAGGACAGGCTGAGGGCAGCCATGTAAGGACCTCAAAGTGCATGAGCCCAGGCCAGCCCAACAGCTACAAACATAGGTTAATCCTTCTAACTCACTCGAGCATAAGCTGAGATGTCTGAAGAGCGAACACAAACCCAAGTACGGGATTCTGTTTGAAGCTAAAACCAGATAGAGAATCAGCATTAGCGTGCATTTCCTTTTCCTCTTGGATTGCTGTAACTGAAGGAATTTGGTATTTATAACCTTGCATTTCAGCCTGAAAAAACTGGTTTGCTTCCTGACTTAGCCCAAATCCTGGGACTTGGCTGTCAGTGTAGGCGCATGTCTCAGCACATCCTGCTCCTCGCCACCACTGGTGTTTTGCCTCTCAAGGTTGCACTCCACAACATTTTGGTTGGCCACATGATGGCAGTTCTGCCCGTGAGACACTCAGAGGTACCAGCCTTTGTCTCCTTGCCCTGCCTTGCCCACACAAGTCCCCCAATAAAGGCACCAACAGAAGCTCATCCTAAACCTGGGCCAGACCAATGGATCCACAATACTCTCTCATGGGAGAAAATATGGTGAAGGAAGAATTTAGACCCTTTTTTTCTTTTTTCTTTGCTACCTGGAGTGCAAGGGCTGACACACACACACACACATGTGGTGGGGCTCTGAGAATGTGCAGTGCCAGTCTGAAACCTGCATGGGACCCTGGCTCTGGTACTGTTAGTTTTCACCTCTCAGAAGTTTCCTACCAGAAATGAGTGTGCCAACAGCATTCTGCCTCTGTAATATTACCCTGTGAGACCCTGATCTTCACGTAGCCCAGGCTCGCCACTGCTGTAAGAGCAGAAGAGCTAGACATCCCTCTTCCCTCATCTGCCCTGGACATGACTGTAGCACCTCCTCGAGGCTCTCTTGTGTTTGCTGGTTGAGAGTTTCCTGTGCAAACAAGCATCAGCCTTCCCCGGGAACCCAAGAAAACCACATCAGAACTGAGGCCCATTGAATAATTTGCATTAACTGCTTTGTGCTATAATTTCTGTCAGGTTGACCCTTTTGCCGACAGACTTGCAAACACTTCTAAAGCACTCAGTGATGATCGAGCATGGGAATATGTTCAACATTCAACTTTGAGGTGACAGCCCTAGGAAACTCGAACGGTAAAGTTTCTGTCACCCTATCATACTGTCCTGTGTTCATCTGGTGATCTTGCAGGTGAACCACATGTTAAGGTCAGTCATATACTCAGGTGGCCTTTATTTTAACTGTGCACCTGTTCAAAGGTGAGATTGTACCTTACAAACTAAGGCCTTACAAGTCCTACACCATCCAAATGTTAAGCACAAGGCCCCTAATCTCAGGAGATACAGATTTTATCCGGAAAACAAGAGCTATAGCTATAATTTTTTCTCTAAAGAGGAAATAAGGGTAGATGTCCCTGGACAATTTTGAAAGTGAAAATGAGGAATGGGGCTTTACTAGCGAGAGGTAGAGCATAACAGGCTCCTTGGCTTTAGCTAAGTGGGGTAATGAAGAGGTACCACGGGAAGTTCCTTCCCAACCTCCTCAGGTACAGCCTGCAGCATAAAGGTTTCTTATTTACAAGGATTACTTAATTCAATTCTTATTCACTGCATTTGAAATCTGCAACTCCTCTGGAATCAAACGCACTTTTCTGTCTCAGTGGCACCAAGTGCCGAGGGCTGCATGCTTAGAGAGTTTAAGACAGGGTCATCATCCACCACAGTACAGCTGCTGAGGCAGCTGCAAAAGACATTTTACTCACCAGATTTGTGACTTATCGGAGAGGACTTACAGCCTTACAGTCACTTTCAGCCCATGGGAAACAGTGAAGGTGTGCTGACTCTAGCAGGTGGCTCCACTGGGCAGAGACTGTCACAGGAGGCTCCTGGTGTTGGTAGGTACCAGTATACATACATTGTAATGCTGTAACTGCTTGTTTAGGTCCATAATACCTAAACAATTCTCTCTCCCTTGCCATGTATGCCTATCATCTCCCTAATAAACATAGTTTTATGCAATGCTTGAACACGACCAAGAGCTCTAGAAAGGCAAATACTATTACCAGTGTCAAAGCACAAACTCCCCCGTGTTGATAAAGCCCTTTCTGCTTCTGCCTAACCCAACACAGCAGTGCTGGGCAGATCTAGAGTCGTGGTCATGAACTGCGTGTGTCTACAGCAACACCTGACAGGTGATTACCTGAGCTACTAGGAGGAGCAGGTGTATTGAACAAGCAGCCAAGACTAGGCCATACAACAGTCATCACAACATGTTTTGCAGTGCCCTCACAGCTGGACCCATCACACTAATGGGCTAAATTTGTAATTTTAATCTCAGCTGACCAAGACATCACTATGTTAGCCCAGCCTCCCCACCACTACCATCAAAAATAAATAAAAACTGAGAGGTAGAATCACCGGTGTGATGTGCTCCTGTACCCAGATGGCCCAGGCAAAGAAACAGCTTGGCAGAGAAGGCAGGGACTCGACCCTGCCAGCCTCCCCCACACGTTGTTTGAGTGGCTGCCTATGAGCACCCTGCATACTGCAGGCCAGTCAACCTCTCAACCTCTGCAACCACCAGCCCCAAGAGCCACTTCTTAAGCTGGGGAAGGTGGGGTTTGCATCAAGGCAAGGGTCAGTGCTCCAGCACATGCCTTGCACCCACCCATGTGCTTCAGTTCACCTGCAGCTCAGCAGATGCCACCAGCTGAGTCCTGCCCACACTTCCCCGCACCTCTGTGGCAGGAGTGGGGCATTCCTCTTTCCAGTTCTGCAGTAGCTCTTCAAAATACATACCTAATATAACAGGTTAGGCTTTCCCTTATTTCCTTATTTGTTAAAATACTTCTGTAGCGCCTTAAGCTTCTACTGAGGATTTAATGGTTCTGGGGTTAGAGTCAGGCTACTTCTGTGGTGCTTCTGAGCCAAGGAGAAAAAAAAAAAAAAGCAAGTAATAAAATAAAATGTGGTAGAAACACCATGGGAGAGAACCGTGTGCCAACTTTCAGAAAGAAGCAAGTGAATGCAGCCAATTTATAAATCCTTAACAAATAGGATTTACAATGCAAGTGGCAGTTAAGCTATCATGAGTACAGAAGGTGGTAGGCAGTATACTGTAACGCTGTCCATGCTGTGTTACAGCAGCTCAACAGCATTGCTATTGGACAAATTATATTTACAGAAGTTTTACAGCTTTAGATGACAGCTTCTGGCAGGCTTTAGTCCAATTTTGTGGTTGCATATAAAAAGAAAACCTGCCAGCAGAATTGTGTTGGCTGTACTACTGCCTGTTCTGCTAAAGCCCAGGCCTTGTGACTGTTTCAAATACCCCTCCCTCCCAAACTTCATTAACTGAAGCAATCATGTAAATGAAAGTAAAATATCAAGAAACATTACTCAATGCTATAAATCAGTAATCCAACTATGTTGTTTCTAGTGGTCAGCAATAGGCAATGACTCAGTAGGCTCTTCTTAATAAATCAAGACTTTTTCATCTGTCAAAAGTTCTTCCTAGAGATGAAAATCAGATTCCTGTTTGCCTCTGTGGACTGTAGTCATCTTTTTGAAGACATCCCCATCTTACTGCCTTGGTCTCTGCTCAGGTGGGGAAGGCAGACCATTAATAAGCTCGTGACAAACCATCTGAGAGGAGAGTTTTCACACCGGACACAGCATAGGGCCCTTATTAAAAACCAGGGGTGGTGTGGGTGGAGGCTGGAGGAGGGCTTGGAGTCCAGCTCCTTTCTTTAGGTTTCACAGAGTCACAGGACAGGTGAGGCTAACCTGCTGTTAAGAGCAGGGGCTCAGAACCATGTCCAGCTGGGTTTTGCCTGTCTTCAAGGATGGAGACCACAACCTCTCTGGGCAACTTGTTCCAGTGCTCAGTCACCCTCACAGTAAAATCAGTATTTCTTACGTTTAACCAGAATTTTCTGTATTTCTACCTGTGTCTGTTGCCCCTTGTCCTGTCACTAGGCACCACTGAGATGACCCGGGCTCCCCTGTTGTTACTCCTCCCTTCAGATGTTCATACACACTGACAAGATCCCCCCTAAGCCACTTCTTCTCCAGGCTTACCAGTCCCAGCTCCCTCATCCTCTCCCCCTACATCAGATGCTCCAGTCCCTTCATCATCTTCATGGCCCTTTGCTGGACTCTTTCCAGTATGGCCATGTCTGTCTTGTTCAGGGTCACCCAGAACCAGACCCATCACTCCAGATGTGTCTCGCTAGTGCTGAGCAGCGGGGAAGGATCACCTCCTCGACCTACTAGTGATGCTCGGCCTAATGCAACCCAAGATGCTGTTGGCCTGCTTTGCCACAAAGGCACATTGCTGACTTGTGGTCAACTTGGTGTCCCCCAGGTCCTTTTCTGGAAAGCTGCTTTCTAGCTGGGTGGCCCCCAGTTTCTACTGGTGCTTGGGGTTGTTCCTCCCCACGTGCAGGACTGCAATTCCCTCTGCTGAACTTCATGAGGTTCCCATCAGCCCCTTTCTCCAGCCTGTCCCCCTGGACAGCAGAAGACCCTCTGGTTTATCAGCCACTCTGCCCAGAACCTCCCTCAATTGCCATGGCCCTTCAAAGATAGCAGGGAATGGCCCGGCAGTGCCATCTGCCAGCTCCCTCAGCTCTCCTGGGTGCACCCCAGCAAGTCCCAGGGACTTGTCCATGTCCCATTTGTTGCTCCCTTACCTGATCCTGCTCCACCAAGGATAAGACTTCCTTGCTCCAGACTTTCTCCCTGGGCAAGCTGAAGGCAGACTGTTCATACCAGGAAAGACCAGAGGCCATGAAGACACAGAATATCTCAGCCTCATCTGTATCACCAAGTCCCCCACCACAGCTCTGCTTTCTACTGGCCCGTTACTCCTGTGGCAGGTGCACCCGCCCCATGACAGCAGCTTCTTGGCTGCTGAGGTGTGGCAGCTCCTGGCTGCCTTTGTTCTCAGGGCCTGGCGGTAGTTGGGGCCTTTGGCCAGTGGGAGCCGCTATTGAGCACAGGTCAGACTCGGCCTGGGTATAAATGGAGTCCCCTGGGGAGCCATTTTGAGTTTGTTCTCTAGAGCAGCAGCTGCGGTCGAGGACTCTCCCCTGGGGTCAGGACGCTGCCCAAGGAAACTCCTCGAGGGGCCTTGGGTGGGGACGCTGCCCTGAGCAGGTCCTCGAGGTTGAGAGCCCTCACTTGTCAGGTGAGTGATAAAGCGTTTTGGGTTGCCTTAAACCCCAGGGAGTGGTGCATTGTTCTGTGTTTTGGGTTGTTTAAACCCTAGGCAGTTGTGCTTTGTTATGCCTTTTGGGTTGCTGTTAAACCCTATAGAGTTCTTTGATACGTGTTTTGGGTTGCCGTTGAACCCTAGGAAGTTGTTCTGTTCTCTCACAGACATTTGAACCTGTAATTTATGGAGAGCTAGTTAATTGTGTTAATAAAAATTTTTTTTATTTTTGGTGGCTGGTTGTTTATTTGAGAGCCTCTGTAACAACTCCGTGTAAGGTTTGTCACAGGTAAAGGAAAAATACTGTTCTTGGTCATATTTGACATCAGGTAACATAACCGCAAAACTCACTGTAACTTAAAATTTAGGCCCGTTTGCCTGAGGAAGTGGGTCTAGTTTGTCAGGTTTGTAGTTTGTGCTCCCACCAGGCCCATTGACCACCTCCACCTCCCCTCCCGCCTGCTGCTCCCCGCAGCCCCGACGGGGGCACCCGGGCAGGTTGTTGGGCCGTCGCATCCACCTCAGTTCAGCCCCCGGTACCTGGCCTGAGGTGTGACAGGGACAGGCAGCCACCCTCTCGCCACTGGTAGGAGACAAATGCTGCTGTCCCTGTGGTCACAGGCCTCACCTGGCTTCACAAGACATGTCCTGTTCAGTGCTACAGGGGCCCTTGAGAGGAAAGGTGGATCGATAGCCACAGCACCAGTAAAGCTCAGCACTGTGTTACCAGGTGGATGGGGGTGAGAGGCAGCTATAGAGCAGCATATGGATTACTAAAGCATGACATAAGTGCTCCTTAGAGCCCTAGCCACTTGTTAGGTATTTTCTAAGTGAAACTAAGCTGCTTTAAATGGACAGTTGTTTCTTTAGTGTCTCTGATTTATATAGTAAAGTAACTAGGTGGGGTTTGGTTGTGGTTTTTTTCTTTGCTGCTGCAGCTGTGAGGCTGCTGTGTGCTGGACAGAAGCAATGCTCCGACTGCAGGGCTGTGAACATGTGTTCATTCAGCAACACCACTGTTTAGCCTCTCGCCCCCTGCCCCACGTAGTACAGGGGATAAATCCCTGTTGCACTGCAGTTATCAGCACCACCTCACCAGCCTCTGGCTTCAAATTCATGTCTGACTGAAACAGTGTGCTGCTGAGAAAGCGAGGTGTGCGTGGGTGAGAAGGGAAAGCCTTGGAGAACTTGCTTCTGCCTTTGTGGTACTTTGCCCTTCACTGTGGTCTTGTCCCCTTTGGGACCTGCCATGCCACGGACAGCAATGGTACCCTGTGGTGGGCACGTCCCTGCACTGCTCCTGCACTTGGCAGCTGCAGACATGCCGCTGGACAGACTGCCAAGGCAGCAGGACAGACTGCTGAGGTGCCTGGCTCCCGCCCCACTGTCGCCTTGCTGAGCAGCAGCCGGCTCATGAGAGCAGCCGTGGCGTCCTTCCTGTGGTCGCTTCCCACTTTGAGACAATGGCACCTGTGCCTTCACCATTCATTGCTGCTGCCCCCAACTCAACCGCTGAAACTGTTCGTTAAAGCTAAGGGGGGGCAGAGTTTTGCAGCACCTCATGCTAGACAACAGAAATCCCACCTGCAGTGCCCTGTTGTCACTATCATAGTGTAAAATGAGTCCCAACAGAAAAACCACATCTGCCAGGTTAGAATGTTGGCAAAACTAAATATATGTTGCTCCTCTTGCCCTGGGTCAGGCACATGTTGCCATCCCAGTGGCGCCTGTGCAGCTCCGGTCCGTGGTGGTGTGTGGCCAGCTCGTTTTGATGTGGCATGATGATGGCACTGCGGTGCTCAAGACCAATTACTGTATCACTGCACATAGACACATATCCTTTTACAAGGCTGCACACGTGCAGGCTATTCCTTTCTTGCATGTAGTGAAAGGCACTTGTCACACTTGATAAGGACGAGCTCCGGCTGTGACACGTCCTGTGCACATGCCACCGCCCCGCTCTGCTGCCGCAGGACACCCACACAGGGCTGCAGGTGACTCTGGGTTTGGGAGTCATGAGCCACGCTGGCAGTAATGCAAAAGTTCGTATTTTCAGGCCAGAAAGGTGGAGTGCTGTGGCAGTTCTGCGGCTGGTGAGCTGGCAAATGACCAAGAAAAAGGTGTTTATGGGAGGAGGTCTCCCTAACTTCTGAACAAATAATGGGCCAGTAAAAATAGCAATTGATACCAAACCAACTGCCTTTTCTGTCATATGTGTTCTTCATGACAGGTTGATAGAAATTTTTAAACTTTTTTTTTCTTGTGACTGAGTGATTGGCCCCATTCCTAACTCCCACCTGCAGCGCCAGGGCTGGCTGCCAAGGGCAGACCTGCCTGTGCCTTTGCTGAGGAGCTCAGCGCTGGTGCTGTGGCCTCAGGTCCTGCCGAGCTCAGCGGAGCCCCATGTCGAGTGGCTGGGTGGGTGGCAGCTGCCAAGAACGGCTGATGCCCCACAGGAGACAGCCAAGCGCCTGGGGATTGGCGCAGGGGCTCACGCTGGGATTGGAGACTCTCACTGCTATGAGAGCAGCTCCAGCTGCACTGGGGTGGTCTGTTTAGGCTAAGCAGCTCCCAAGTATTGCAAGATAGAAAACACACATTCAGCTCCTAGTATATGTTGCAAAGGACGTGCATACACTCGGGGAAGACAGAGATCCAATCTTCTCAGCAATGTCGGAAGATTGCAGTGCAGTGCTTCCAGTGAACACACAAGGGTCTAAAAAAACAACAGAATAAGGGTTGTTTGGGGGGGGGGGCGGGGGGGAAATCCTGTTTTGTTTGTAGGTGAAGAAAATCTGAGAGCACCCAAAGGTCACAGTTAGGAATTTATTCCCTTGCTGCAGGCTTGTTTGCTGAAAGATAAAGATCTTTGGTGCAGGTGTACAAAGTGCCAAGGATCGTGAAGGTGACACAGAGTAAACCATGGCTGAGTGACATGCTCGTGGCAGCCCTGACAGCCCCAGGAATCATGAGGCCTGTCCCTCTCACAGGTGTCCTGCGACATATCCCATTCTTCTGAGGCAGAGCTCAGCTGACAGAGGGTTTTCCTGCCTTTGGGTGTTAACAGTGCTGCCGTGTTAGATCCAGCCTTGCCTGTGGCAGGGGATGGCCTGAACATTTGCACTGGTGTAAATATTGACCTGTGGCTCGGGAGAACCCTGATTCAGCAGTGGCTGGGGGCTGTCCTATAGACCGCAGTATCTCACCTTGTTTCATAAACAGCCCTGTGTAACAGCCCCACCACACAGTCACTTACAGCTCTTGGTTACTGTGAGCTACTTCTAAACACAGCATCCAAAAAAAATACCCAGAGCAAAGGATGGGAAAAAAAATTATTTCAGCTGTGGCAGGTTGTTCTTCAAGTGTTCAATGATGCAGCTGTAGCTCAAAGAGCATCTGGTCAGTGCAAGCCTGAGAACTCCTGCATCCTCCTGTGCCGCATGAGGCAGTCAAGGCTTGAAGGTTGGGGAGGAGTCAATTTGGACCGAGTGCTGCAGGCTTGGTGCTGCAAATGCACTTGTATTTTCACAAGGCTTGCAGTGGCTGAGCCTTCTTAAGGCTGTAGCTCCCAGACTCACCCCCTGGGTCTCTTGCCTTTACTTTTCAATCTTGTTTTAGCTGCCGTGTGACTTTCCCCCTTCTTGACTTTTCCGTTAGATACACAATTTTATCCTAGACACTCACAAAAGCAAGTAATACATTTATTTACTACTTAATAAACAAATGTGGGGGAGTCTTCTCAATTTTTTCAATGTTTAGGGTAGCATAAAGAACTGCATTATGTTTACTAATGCTGTTCATGATAAACAGTATGACAAAGGTAGCTTGAAATTTAACAATAGAAATACAGAAATACAGGAGACTGTATTAAGCTTTCCTCTTTCTCAGAAACCTTTATTTAGTTTGATTGGCTTATGACGAGCAGGTCTTAAACCTTCCCGTACTTATTATCCAGCCGCCTTTTTATTTAATTTAGTTTTTAAAATTCCTTTATTGATTGCTTTTTCTCTTCCACTCTCTGCTAGCTTTGACACGAGCCCATTGAAGAAGCCTGTATGGTTTAAGTCAGTTTGTCGGCTGCTTCACTGTGCAAATGCAGGTGTCTGGTGGGTCATGCTGCGACCCGGGATGATGGGATAAGAGAAAAAATAAGCAAAAAGAGGAAAAATAAGGAGACATCAGGGCCTGGGTGGTTTGTCTAGGGGAGCAGCAATATTTCCTTTGCACAGCTGTGCTAGGGTGGCTGGAGCTGTCAGTAAAGATGTGAACAGAAATAAAAGCTGGAGGGATAGGAGCTTCCTAACCCTGTGTTAAGGTGCTGCCACCAAAGCCAGCCACCAACAGGACTGTGAACTCCTCACTTTGGAACCACAAAGCTTTCTCAGCCTGGTTTCCCTACACCTGGTGCAACTGGTGCCTGTCTACATTTTAAGGCTTCTCCTTCTACAGTGAGCTTGGAAGTCAGATACAAGAGCCTTTTTACACTAGAGTACCTCGGGTATGTTCAAGAATATTTGCTAACAACTACCTCAGCATTTTATTTCCTGCATAGACACCTAAGAATGTATGAAATTAGAAAGCATAATAAAAGATAAAAAGTGGGTTTGTTTTTAATACAGCGGGATGGTTGCAGGCTCTCCCAAAACACTTTGGGGGGCTACTGAAATCCCAGCTCTGCTCCTCAGTAATGTGAGGTGGGAAACAGGATTAAAAATAAAAGTGTCAGAAAGTAAGATCTTAACTACAGCCTAAAGGGACAAACTATCCCAGAGCTTTGTTTTCCATATAACAAAGTCAAAGAGTTAAGCAGCTTTGTTGGATCACAGGGATGTGCCCATGTAGCAAACCTGACCAGAGTAGCATCTTCCTGCGTGGATGCACTTTACAGGAGAGTGATCGGCACATTTTCTAAAGAGCAAGTCCCAGGTGAAATGATTTGTTCCAGACAGTGCCCAGTTAGGACATAGTTAAATAGGGACATGCTGGTGGACTTGGCGGTGTTTGGCTAACGGTTGGACTTGGTGATCTTAAAGGTCTTTTTCAACTTAAATGATTCTATGATTCTACAGCATCTTGTTTCACAAACAAACTAGTCAGGGACTTCTTATGACCCTCTTGTGAGAGGCCAAAACACAGCAGAAACCCAGCCAGCAGACTTCCCAGGGTAGTGGGAAGCCCAGCCTGCTACAGGGTCCTATTTAATAGTCACCTTGCTAGACGAACCTGAGACTCTCACCATTCCTCACATCTCACCAGGCTACACAACACTGTGAGGAAGCACTGTACCAAACGCTGCGTGCATTCAGTACAAAACAACAGATGCTTCGTCTGGAACAGGGAGTGCAGGGACTGGCAGGGCACTGGGCAAGACACAGCCAATACCTGCCAGAGCAACAGGACGGCTCTGAGGACGTCAGCTGCTTTTTTTTTTTTTTTTTTTAAGAACTCCAGCAATGGGTCTTTTAAGGAGCAGTTTGAAAGAAAACAATGAAGTGGCTTTGCCAATGTTTACAGAAAGTTCCTTTCATGTTGGGACTGGAAAGTACAGTAGGTTGTGTGCGCTCTTCCCTGCCTCGTGGGCACCTCTGCTCTTCCCGCCAGGCTGGAAATGACTTCTGAAAGCAGGAAGGCTTTGGGTTGCTTCCAAAATGAATTGTTCTGTCTTTCCAAACCTGATTTTGCCTTTTTTTAGAAACTAAAATGCCATTTGAAAACCGAAAAAAAAATGACACACAGTTTGCGGGTGGGCAGGGTGGGGAAGAGGCTTTCTAGAAGGACAAGGTAACCCTCCACAGAAACTGTATGATTGTTTCAAGTTGAACAACACTGGAGGTTTTAACCAAAATGTGGTATTTCAAATAAATGTAATTGTTCCCTGGCAATTGAATTTAAACCCATTTTTCCTCCTATTTCAGTTCAGGCACCTGAAGATACTGGGTAAGAGCACAATATTGTGCTCTAGGAGCTTTTGACATGTGTGGGTTTTTATTCACTGTCAATTAAGAATAGAGTTTTGAGTACAAAATGTAGACTTTTGAATGTCTTAGGAAAAAAAATCCCCAAGCAGCCGGCAACCAGCTTCTCTGAAACAGGAATCACCAGCAGAAAATGGCTGCTCTTGTTACTGAATAATTTGTTACCCAGTCCGTTGTGGACTCTGCAAAGCTGGATGGGACGGCGGTCTGTAGCACATGAGGTCATGCTGGAAACATTGACCCCCAGGGCGGAAAAAAAGAGGTTTCTGCAGACTTTGTTCTCAGCTCTGTTCTTCCTTTTCACATAGGTAAGAGCTTACCTACGAACAAAATTCCCTTTCTTTGCTCATGAGAAAACAATCACCTGTTTGTTTATTGCTTTACAGTTCAAACAGACTCTGATAACGATGAATTCTTTTGTTGTGAGTGTAAGTGGTAAAAGGGAGTAAGTTACCATATGCACATTCCTGATTGCATTCATAAATTCATGTGGTTAAATGAGAGGGGTTTTTTTCCAAGTTAAAAAATAAAGAGGAGTGGAAAAATAAGATCTTTTGACTTGAGTCAGAGCTACCTGCAAATATTTTCAAGGTATTTATTTCAAAAGCAATTATGTTTAAAAAAATTACACAGTTACTTTCTTCATAAACACAGCTGATGACAACTGGAAAAGGTATTTGGTCAGCTTTACATATAGCCTTTCTCTGTATGATCTACACATGTTCTGAAAACTTGAAAAAACACTTTAAAATGAAACATGTCTTTTGGAAGTATCTTTGTGCTTGAACATAAGATCACAAATACAGGAACATGAAAATGCACATTAATTTGTTATCACTTTGTTCTTTGCTTCTTCTCTTGTAATATTTAAAAACAATAGTCGTTGCTGATTTTTTTTCTGTTGTTACAGTTCCCCCTTTTAAACATCTTAAGTACTTTGCTGAGTGTTTTACAAAGCGAGAAACACCATTATCTGCGAGATTAAAAGCAGTAAAGAGAAAATGACGGCCGTAGTGACTAGCCCAGTGCCCCACAGAAATCCACTGCACACCGCTGGCGTCGGCCCAGGACTCCCGGCGGTCCTGGTGTCTGCTCGCTGGAGCGGCACTGCTCCCAGTGCTCCGAGTCTTCGCTTCCAAAAGAAACCACAAGCTTCATTTAGGGTTGTGGACAGATACAGTGTTTATTCCCTTATTCTTGCTTTATTCTTAGTTTAAAAGCCTTGTGTATAGTGCTGTTCATAAAAGCAGTGCATTTAGTGGCCTCCCCCCCCAAGTCTGGCTTTGGATAAAATGGGGTTAAATCAGGCTATTCCAAATGCCTCACTTTCAGTTTTACTTGTCTTCATTTTCTTCCCTGCTCAACCACTTCATCAGCCAACTGCTACTGCATTCTGCTTCAGCCTCTGGAGAATTAGCAGTTCTGAGTCACAGCAGGTTGTCAGAAAGCCTGAAAGAAGTTATCTTACCCTCAAAATCTGGCACAAAAATGAGATGTTATTTCTAATTGTCTTTCTCGCTTTCACTTTTCCTCTCCAGCCCTTCGGGGCTCCCCTCTTCCCATCCTCCAGTTTCCTTTTCCACCCCTGTGCTTGGCAGGGATTCCCGCTCCATTCTGCTGTTTGAATAGCTGGAGCTCTACAAAACTTCTTGCTTTTCCCCCACCCTTGACAGTAGGAAACCAGCATCGGCTGGTGCTCCCTGGGGAAAAAACCACTACCTCACACAGCACTCCCCTCATCGCCACGCTGGGCAGATCACCTGCGTTAGCTCATGGCCTGACCTCATGCCTGTGCATGAGCTGTTATTGTGCCATTTTGTCATGGGCAGTCTGTTCAAGCCTAAATTACAGAAATCTGGGGGCAGAAGACCGGGGAGGGCATGTCCTCCGAGCTCCTTCACAGTGCACTGCAGCTATGGCGGAGCCATGCTCAGGCACTGGCAGCGGCCAAGCCCCGGCCGCAGCTGCTCTGGGACGGGTGACGTGCCACCCCGTGTGGACACCATCGGCCACCCGCTGCCTTACGGCTCGTACCTGGGAATTTCTTGTGCTACTCTAACTGATTTTTATAATCCTACTTCTGGTGATGGTCTGGCTCTATCTACACATCCAGCCACAAAGAGCTTTCACTCCTGAGGCCGTTAAATGGAAAAGTCACCAGTGTCACCCCGGCGGGGACCCGCCTGGGCCGCTCCGTTGGCTGTTGCTGCCGGCACACACGGCCTGACAGCGGCAAGGCCTGGGGGAGCCCCCAGTGCTGCACTGCCGGGGGCCAGACACGGCCCTGGGGGCCGCGCAGCTGCGGTCCTGGGACGCCTCACAGCCTGAGGGATGTCCCCCAGGTCGGGCAGAGTCCATGTGCTTGTCCGTGCGAGTGCCGGCACCCTGGGGCGCCGAGCGCACCCCGAGCTCCTTGGGGGCGCCCCTCAGCCGCGCCTCGGCGCGGATGCCCCCACCCTCCCCGCCGGCAGGGGGCGCGCTCGTGCGCGCGCCGGCGGGTCGGGGCGGGGCTGTTCAGAACCGGCATCCCCCGCCCGGGGCGCCGGTGGGGGCGGAGCGGAGCCGAGGGGGCGGAGCCGCCCCGGGACTCGCCGGGCCGTCGTCGCTGCCGCCGGCGGAGCAGGAAATGGAGGCGTGAGGGGCCGGGCGGGCCGGGGCTTCCCGCGCCGCAGGGCTGACCGTGGGCTCGCCCGCCGCCCTCCCCGGACCGCCCCCACCCCGCCGCGGCGCGGGGCCGGGCGCCTCGGCCCGCCTCAGCCCGGCCCGCCTCAGCCGGCCCCGCGCCCCGCCCCCGCCGCGGGGCCGGCATGTGAAGCTGCCCGGCGGCGGCGGCGGCGCCTCCCTGCGCGGCTGGGCCGGCGCGGCCCCCGCACCGCTCCTCGCTGCCCGCGGGAGGGGAGGCCCGGCCCGGCCCTGCCCCGCGGCCGGCCCCCGCCGCCGCCCCGGAGCGGAGCGGTGGATGGGGCAGCGCGGCCGGCGGTGGGGACGATGCCGCGGAAGGAGCTGCCGCTGCCCGAGGGCTGGGAGGAGGCGCGGGACTACGACGGGAAGGTGTACTACATCGACCACGGCAGCCGCACCACCAGCTGGGTCGACCCCCGCGACAGGTGGGCGCCGGAGCCGGGCGGGGCGGGGGGCGCCGCGCCGGGGGGCGCCGCGCCGGGGCCCTGGTCTCCCCCTCCCGGGGGCGGGGGGCAGCCGCGGTCGGAGGTGTGCCTGCCGCCCGGCGCGGCTCCGCGGCGCGCCCTCGCCTCGCTCCCGAGTTGCCCGGCCGGTAACTGCTGCCGTCCCTCAGCTCCAGCCCGGCTCCGCGGCACGGCAGGGCAGGACGGGCGCTTCGTTCCCCGCGGCGCTGGCAGGGCGCTGGGCGCCTGCCTGCTGCTGTGGAGGTGAGGGATGGAGGGAGGCCGGGGAGGTGTTTTATTGTTTCGTCCCCTCATCTTCCTACCCCCCTCTTTTCCCCTCTCCAGACATCTTGCAGAGCAGCGTTGCGCGCTGCCCGTAACGCGTGAGTGTAGCGCAGCTGGCATCGGCGCTGCCACCTGAACCGTAGCAGGGGTGGGGAGCCCACCCGGTGCACCCCACGGCAGCGGCGGGGCTCAGTGGAACAGGGAAGGACCGAGAGAGCAGGGTCAGAGGTGTCGGCGGGTCCTGTCCTGCATCGTGGCTCACCCCCGCAGGCAGCTCTGTGGCCTTGGTGAGCGTGGGGATTAGAGGTCACGGACTTCAGGGTGCGTTTCTGATTGCCCCTGTCTGCCTCCTGCTTGCCAGCAATCTCCTCTTGCTCCTACTTGTTCTGAGGAGCTCTTTCCCTATATTGCTCACTTTAAAAAGTAAGAGAAACAGAAAACAGGCTACTGTTCAAGACCCAGGTCATTTTCCAAGCAGCACTCTGTCCTAGCATGTTCTAGTTCCATGCTTGAGGCAGTTACAGTAAGGCAGCGTACAGCAGCTCGGGCATGCAGGAAGCTCAACTACGGGATTGCTGTTGAAATCATAAGTTTCTGAATTTCACATTTAATGCTCTGTTAGCTGAAGTTCCCAGACACGGCAACTCAAAAAAATCCATCCAGTGAGCTGGAAATTCAAACAATCTGAATATGCGGTTTGTCGTTGGTAAATTTTATATACCTCCCCTATCTGACAGTGAGTGTTCTCCTTGTGGGGCAGCTAGTGTAATTTCTAAATTTGTTTTCCTTTCTTCCCCTTGCCTCAGCAATCAGTTCCTTGAAGGAGCTTCCATTGTTGGTGGGATGTCAGTACTTTGCCTTCTCTCCAGTTCTACTTAGAGGTTTCTTTAAGCATGGAAGTAAATGATTGTCCAATTTTACAAGACTTCAAGGAGTGTTCTGCATTCCAGGAATAATCCTTGTGTGTACTGTACACAGATGCAACCTGCTGCCAGCCAGGGCTTTGGAACTCATTTTGGGGCTTCTGTTTCAGTAATGTGATTGAGAAGGTCTAGTAACACAGTTGTTTCAAGGTGTGTTTTTTAACCTTCGTGAAAGTCAGTACAAGCTTAAATTAGGAATGCTTTCCTGGCATCTTTATTTTCTTACAGAAATGAAGACAAGGGAGAAATCTAATAGGCCTAATACTGGCTTATAAAAATTCTCATATGTCCTTGGTTAGGGATTCAAATATTACAGAAACGACTAAATGGGTGCCTTACGTATGTGTGCTGAGCTGTCACAGAACCATTACCTACTCACCACTGTTAAAGGAGAATATTCAAACACATAGTGATAAGTCGTATCACATGACATATTTGTTGTGCACATAGAAATACACCTGAATACACATGGCCCTGACAAGCTTTGCATCTGAGTCATCTTCCAGTAGTGCTACCAAGAAAGCAAGCTGTACTGGACACTCCTCCTGAAAATCCTCAAGGTTTTGAAGAGTTTATTGGTCCAACACTAGAACATTTATGTGACACAACACTTACCCGTCAGTGGGGGGGACCGTGTGCTTGTATGAGTTGAAGCCCTGCTCTGACATACAGGAAAGAAGTTTCAACTAATTACCACTGTCTGTGAAAACCAGCTGATGGGGAATTTCTGATCAGCTCAAGTCATAAGATGACTACTCCCTGCAGTAGTGAACTTGGATTTACACACTGATCATTAAACTTTATCAGTGTATTTTAAGTTTAAATATTTGTAAGCCTAGCCTTTTACAAGCAATCTTTAAAATTGCTGCAGCTGAGAGGTTTGTGTATTTGCTACAGTGCTCTCTGAGTGCTGTGCTTACATATGCTGTCTTTTACCCAGCAAAAAGCAATAGATATGGGGAAACACGGCTGCAAAACTGCAAGTTTGAGGGATGTGGAGGAAGATGTATGTGTTAGGGCTCACTCTGAACCTAGTTGCTTGTCAGTGGGACTGTGCCTTTGTAATACCTGATCAGTTTATTCAGGGAGGGACAACTGGTAGCTAAAGATAGGATACACAGGTTTTTAAACCTTCCCTAAATCTTTCATTCTGGCTTAATTTAGTGGAAATAAACATGAGCAGGGATACCATCTAGCTTCAGGGCATGGGCTTGCCCATTGTTTTTGTGACAAACGGTTGGTGTCAGGTTTGTAGTCCTGCTCACTGAGGTTGGTGTAATAGGCTGCTAGGGAAGCAGGACTGGCTGTGGGCACGCAGCGGGGTGTCAGCAGCAGGGAAGGGGAGGCAGTGGGGTAAGGTGGGGAGGCAGTGGGGGTAAGGTGGGCCCTCAGCTGGCCTTGGACTGGATGAAGTCAGAAGCTGGGATGGTGCTTTTCCAGCTCTTGTGACACACGACACCAGTCCTGCAGATGGGCTGTTGGTAAGAGGGACCATCAGACTTTGCCGGTAGGAAGTCACTGGCACATGGTGGCATCTCACTGTCCTGTAAAGCAGACTTCAGTGATGCTCAGATGCCTGAAATCTTGATTGAAGCAACTGCATGTCAGAGCACCTACCTTGTGGCTTTTAAGGGTATACTAGTCTTCAGGGTGCTCCTGGGAAGCCTGTGGATGTTAGAGCATTTGGGGAAATCATCTACAGTTAAGTAATCTGAAGAAATTTTGTGATTTAACTGTTACTGTACCCATGGTATGGTGTAACAGAAAAAAATCAAGGTATCTTGTAAGCAAGAATTTCAGGTTAAAAAGCTGCAAGGCAGTGACCAAGTAGGGGAAGAAAATGGTGTTTTTCCTTGTGGAAAAGGTAGCTCACATAGCTGACTTTTTTGTAGTTTTGTTTGAAATTAGGTAAATCAGGACTTGGATATAGTGTGATGGGAGATCAAACCTTACTGAGTGAGGCGAAGAAATTTGTCATTCCTAGTTTTGAAAGCAAGCATCATCTTTCAGGTATGCACCAGTACATACCGTTTGGTAAAACATGCCGGAGAGTAGTCCCAGTTGCTTGCTTAACGCAGGGGGTGTGTCTGCATTGTAAGCTGCTGTGCTGGTGACCAAACAGAAAATAAGAATGGTGTCCTAAAACATTAGCGCTAGCTGCTGCCTGTTCCTCAACATCAGTGTGAATCAGAAATTGTACCAACAAGATGAGATTTCTGCTTTCAGCAGACAGGAGGGTTAGAGATGGGTATTTGGGTTCCAGTGGGTGTGCTGTCCTTGGGTTCTTTCTACCAGGTTTAGGGGAACCTCTGCTCTCCCTCAAACTTTCTTGGAGGAAGATAGGTTTTTTCACTTCTCCTTGCCTTTCAACCCAGAAGCTTCTTGATTGCACTAAGGATTTCGAGATGCCTGATAACCTGTCCCACTCTCCAATATTTGTGGTGTTGTATTCTTCCTACTGGCCTGGTGGTGTAAGCAGTTTTTTCAAGGTTATTTTAGATGGAGCTGACTGAACTTCTCATTTTACCCCAATCACTGGACTCCTGTTGAGAGTTAAAGCTAGTGGAATAGCAACACTTCTTGCTTAAGTTTGGTGATGCTATAAACAGCAGCAGATGTTTTCAGTTTTGGGAGGCAGCAGTTGATGGCCTTTCATTTCTTGAAGGCTCTTATTGTTGCAAAGGGTTGGAGACATTAAACAAAAGCCCAGATTCTGTAGTTGCTCCCTGAAATCCCTGCCTACTCCATATGAAGGTTTTTCCAGTCTGAACCTCCATATTAGAGCTTTGGTAAAGAGAATAAGGGAATAGTTTTGCCAAGGTTCAGGGCCCGTATGTGCCAATGTATGTGTTGTCACATGTAGATGACCTTGTGAATTTAAAATAGTTAGGGCCACCTATTTACCCAGGAAGGTTCAGGTTTGCTGAGCCTGAGAATCTTACTAAAGAAAAGCTAGGCACGTCATATAGAGAGCACAGTCATCTAGTTGTGCCCCTCTAGGTCTGCCTTCTAGGCTTGATGTGAAATACTGCAGAGTATTTTGTCTCCTCTGCATTATTCTGATCTTGAAGCTTTTCATCCCCCGTCTGCTCTACACACTTGGTCTCCAAACTTCCTGTGTTAAAAATTTAAAAATGTGAGCATCATGCTAAAATTTCATATGTAACTGTCCAGTACTTGGGTTATTTGCCTATAGCATAACTATAATCACTGGAATAAAGCTAAATATAGCTAACTTAAATGTGGGAGTTCTCCAAAATAAAAGGGCTAGAAGAAGGGAAGGCAATGAAAAGCAGCGAGAATAAAAGGAGCTGTGCTTTTCTGTAGATGAAAATCAGTAAGTGTAAGAAGAAGAGAGAAAAATTCTCAGAGATGGAGCATTTCTCTTCCCTAGGTTTTTCTTTCATCACCGGCAGCAGTGTAGGTCATGCAGCTGAAGGCTGGTAGTTTGAAGCCTGCTGTTGCCTTTCTTTACTGATAGCTAGCCAAACACCTTGTTATATGTATGTGAATCTGCCTCTTTCTTCTGCTTACGTTCCCCAAAATAGCTGATTATCTTATAAAGAACAGACGGTTCAGTGTGTGCCCATAGAAGCTGTTGATAACCATTTTCCATGAGTACAGAAGTGACAGAAATGCAGTCTCCATCTAAGTGCCATCTTTGCGAGCAGGTGTCTTAATCTGTAGGACTTTTGCTGTTCTTACAATTTTTTTCCACAGTAAATGAAAATTAATTGGTTTATATAAGTGCTATTACATAGTGAGACAAGGATAGCAAGTAAGATTATTGTGACAGTTAAAATTTTTTTAATTTATTACTATCAAGAGTCTTCCAAGATGAATTAACAGAGGCTGCACCTGTAACTGGAAAAAGTGGATTGGAGCTGAAATCAATCAGACCTCTTCAGTTAGGAAAAATGAAACTTTATTGTTTTGGTTTGGTGTTTGGTTTTTTTTTTTTTTTTTCCTGAGACTCCCCAGACAAACTCTACAGTAGGATGTATTGATCACTTTGGAGACTGCAGGTACTGCCTTCAGAGCCCGTGTGCTTCCTCCCTTCTGTAAACTCACTTTGAACTGGGGAGGGTAGCTGGAAACAACAGGAATGATGCTTCTTAACAAGGGCATTGCTGCAAAAGGTGTGGTACACATGTGTAGTGACAGTGGATGTTGGCAGTGACTTTAGAACTACTAAAAGCATTATTTTATCTTACTTCCCTATGGAACATGAAAAAAATAAAAAATGTGAAGCTTTGTCCAGCTCAGCAGCTTTTTAAATGCATCTTGGGGAATTCTGAGACTTAGATCAAAAATGCTTTTGAGGAAATCTCTGTAAATCCCATTGTTTAGAAGTATGTAGGTTGAGCTTCACCTTCTGCTCTGGCAAAGTCATCTTGCTTACAAGATCAGTCTCTTAATTTTGCCTCAAAGACTGACAACTTGTGAAGTTACTGACACTGTCACAGACTGGAAACTTACTTGGCAAGGAGATCAACAGTTTCATCCCTATGTAGGTCATGTGTTTTCATATCAAAGTAGTTACCTTGATCTCTGTCCAGTAGAATGGCAGAAAATTGGCTAGTAAATTCCAGAAGATGTGGGTATGGCAGGGAAGAGGTGGCTGCTGTGCTGGTCACCGGGGGCACGTGCTCGGTGGTGTTGCTGATGTTAAGCTGCTACTGCTGCCAGAGTAAAATTTTCTATCAGTGCAGGGAGTGAGGTCCAGAAGCTGGTCTGGCTGAAAAATGTTATTTTACTGTTTGGGTTTATTTTACAGAAACAGTTGATCCAGGTTGTGTGTGCTTGTGCAGAAATTGGTTCTGGCATAGCTGGGGCTGAGCAGGAGGCTAGGAGGTGTGGGAGTGGGGCTGGCTCTGGTGGCAAGGCAGGAATGCTGCTGAGGGTGCACTTGTGAAACTGTGCCCAGGCACTTGACCTCGTCAGGCTCTCTGACAGCCCAACCGAGGAGGTGTTCCTAGAGCTGGAGGTGTTTAGCTTCTTTTTCTGACTGAGTTTTACAGGGAGAGTGGATTTTTCACTTGCTGAAGCCCAGGTGAAACCAGCAGTGGGGTAGAGCATCTCCTAAAGGTGTAATTCGCACTGGTGTCTTCATAGCTAGCACAGTTATGGGAAGATGAGTTTGCAGCAAACTTCCATGTGTGAATCTGATTTAAATTCCTCTAGCTTGTGCCAGAAAATTTATTGGAAGACATGGGAAGACTTGTCAAAAAAAGTTTAATGAAATAACTTGTTCATAAAGAAATGATGTGTGCTAGGCAGCTGAGAATGGTCCTGTCACTGACCTGCCACAGTGCCTTTTCAGACTGGACTCTTCTCTCAGTTACTGGAGAAACCTATTAGTAAATGATTGATTCATATTCTGTTCTCCTGAAGGTGACTGCACACTGCCAAGGCTGGCCTTGCACTCTGCTCAGCATGCCGAGGAGCGTCACCGCCCCACAACGCGTTCCTGCACGTGTTAGAGACTCTGCTGATCTCATTGTCTACCAGGATAGAAATGGGCTTGACTTGATGCTCGGTTTGTCAAGTATGGGAGAACTTCAAGCCTTTCTCAAAGCAGAGAGATCATGCAGCTGGCTTGGGAAAGCCTTGCTGATGTTCTTCCTTTGCAGGGGCTGGCTGCCTGAACCCGGTGGCCTCGAGTGCCCCACCAGCAGGGCAAGCGTTAGCTGAAAAAATGGGGTGGCAGCAGCTAGGCAAAGTCAGGTGGAGGTATGTAGACTAGTACTACTACATACACATGAGAGCTATGTAGATCGACCACTTCCTTGGAGAGAAATGTTTTTTATGCTGGCTGGTTGCCATTCATGAGACCTGTTTAGTAAGGTTACATGCTTTGATTGTGGCAATGAAGACTTTGCTTTGACTGCTCAAATAAAACCCAGAGTTCTTGTTCACGGAGCCTAAGGTTACTGCTCCCCCCTCCCTTTTAAGCTACATGCATAGATAATTGGCTGAACAAACAACAGACAAAACTGCTCCCAATAGAATAATAACTGCTTTTCACTGCCACTCATCCAGTCGAGTGACATCTGGAAGACTCTCTGGATAGTCGCGGGAGGTTTGGTGTGTAACAGGAAGATGCAAAGAAGCCAAATCCTACAGCTGTCGGTGTTCTCTGGTTTTTCATGCTTTTGGATGGGTTCTGCTGGCTTGGTTTGTTCATTGTTTATGCTGGTACTTACGGCTTCCACCCCAGCCACGATGTTCTGCAACATAAATACCCAACACATTTAAAAAGCAGATGAATTGCTTTCTCAATCTTACAGAGGTGCTGTGGGGATTAATTAGTCCTGACAAAGCGCTTTCTGGCTGGGATGTCAAGCTGATGTTTCAGGACTAATGGTATTGTTCAGTGAAACTATTTAATTCTCCTCAAATGCCTAATCGCTGTTTTAGAAGAATTTACTCTGTGGAGGAAAGCTTTATTGATTTAAAGCACACAATAAACAGTATTGATTTGTAAGGGGCAGTTCATTCATATCTGCTTTATGCAGAGTTGAGATTTAAGATGGTCACATAACTATTTTGAACTAAAATGTAAGTGAAACTATTGCTTAAATGACCCTGCACAACTTGCAGATTTCTCATACATGACATGCAACTGCCTTAATAGGCTTTTACTCAGAACAAGGGCAGTCCCCTGCTAAGGAGAAGGGTGCTTTGCTATTACATCCCTCACAACCCTACCACAGGGAGGATGGCTCCAGAGGAACAGCAGTGGCCAAAGTAATCTTCTGGACCCTTAGCGGCATGGGAAAATGTAGGTGGCCCCAGAACTGCTCTGTAAAGCTGTGCTGTGGATAACTTTGTAGTTTATTTTGCTTGTGCCAGGCACAGTGTTTGATTTCATGTGGCAGCTGAGCCTCTGCAGCTGCTAGAAGACATGCTGGTGTCCCAGCTGTGCAGACTGTCCCCTTACTCACGCAGCCTCCAAGCCACCCAGTGCACAAATCCTGTGAGACATCCTTTGAGGGGCTCAGGCAGGTTGGCACCATGGGTTGGCTGCAGCAATCTGTGGCACCTAACTCCTGAGTGAATGGGAAGAGTCATCTCACTGACAGCTTCATTCTAGACACTTGAATTTCTCATAGTTGGACTGTTTGAAAGATTGAGTGTGTTTTTGAGCTGCTTATCCAAATTATCTCAAAGGGAATTTGGGTGGGGATGATGATGGAAAGTATTTGACTGTCATGTGTGATGCAGCTCTGCAAATTATCCAGTCTGTTTCCTGTGAACTATCTCGGGTTGGTGGCCTATCTTGGGTGGTGCTGAGTCAGTCAGCCTGATTCAGGATAGAGAAGCTCGTAGTAACCCCCTTTGGGAGGTGCAGTTTGTGATACTCATTTGGAAGAACTGGCTTGCTCCACAGCTGCTGAAATGCAAGGGGGGAGGTGTGGGGAGAGCGGGGAGGCAGGCAGCACCCCAGGAGCAGGGCAGCTCTTGTCAGGTGAGGGTGGGCTCCTCGCTGCCTGCGCTGCAGTAGTGCCCCTGCGTGTTCCCTGGTGCTCTGAAGCTGAAACCGCTGCTTGTCCCAGTGCTGAGTAGGGAAATCATCAGCCTGTCTGCTGCCTGTTCCATGGGGCTCCTGTGGTTCATGGGAGTTTATTGGGATGTTTGAGGCAGCATGTGCATGTTGTGCTTCTGCATCTCGTGGCACAGATCTAGGAGATATGAGAGTTCTACTGCAACAGCGCACACAGGGTAAGGTCCATGCTCAATTAGTGATGCTGCTCTAGATTTTAACAGCCGTTAGATTGTTGCAATGCTCTTTAGACAGGCTTTAGCTGTTCAGACCTGACCTTTGTTCGGAATGGTGCCACTTCTGTTCCTCAGCATCTGATGTGACTTTGGTTCAGTCTTCTGGTTGCTGCTTATGACTTAGCCTTTTGCTGTTTTGATGGGAAGGGAGGGGCTCAGATAGCCAGAGACCTTCCTTCTTTGAAAGGTCTCCACTCCAGCAGCTTCTGTGCTCTTTTTAGGATTTTTCCAGATGCTCCCTCTGACTGAGTGATCCTAATGATGCAGCTTTGTTGACTGCTGTTGCTCAGAATAAATTCCTGTATAGCAGGGATGGAAACTTTTCTCAAGGGAGAACTTGGTATGAAAAGGAAGTATTTTTAAGATAAAATGTTAAGGCTTATCTAAATTAGGATGACCTGTACTGTATATGGCATCCCAGATGAGCTTTTCATATTGAATTGTGGTTTTCTAAAAAAAAAATCCTTAACATGAATAACATTTTTGTATTGCAGAGTTTTGGCATGGTTAAACTTAAAATCCAATCAGCACTTTGAACAGACTTTTTTGTTGGAGCATGTATGTGGTGATGCTTGGGTGTATTTGATTAGTGGTGTGTGTTAACCCTGCAGAGAATAAGGAGGTTAAACTCTTCTGTTCAGTGTATTACTCAACATTTCTCAGCATCTGATCTCTCTCCACTTCAGTTGTCAGTTCACCCACTTGTTTAGATTTTTCTGAAATTCCTTGAAGTTATCTCTACATCCAGCTAACCTAAATAGCTTGTCAGGCAGCAAGGCAGTAAGCCAGACTTGCAATTTGTCTTTTCTTATGTCACTAGTAAGTATTTCACACTGCAAGATCTAAGCATCAAAGTTAAACAATCTGTTGCCTTGATGGGATACTGACTGTTTGATTCTTATGTGGACACATACATAGAAGGCTTTAGGCTGTTTTAACAGCTGGTTCTCAAAAAGTAAGTTTTTCAATATTCTAGACATAGTCGGATTTGTCTGGTAAAGAGATCTCCTTAGAGATCTCGGTGAGAGAGTCCTCAGTGAGTGTTATTCTGTCTTATTTTAACCTATGTATGGAGGAAAGTGAAATGTCATGGCTGCTACCATGTCCCGTGGCTTTCTGTGGCACTAAGGTTTTGCAAGTTATCTTAGACTTCCTAACTTTTCTAATTTTTGCTTTTTAAATTTGAATGTAGAAACTTCCAGATTTAACTTAAATCTGGTCTGTCAAATATCAGTGTGATATCTGTATTTCTATATAATTCTGAATAAAGGTAGATATCTTGTCATGTGTCATCTGTTGATTAGACTATTGTATGACATTGCTAGCTTCTGATGCAACTGGCTCACTAGTAATTCAATTTAGAAAGTATCTGCCATCATGGTCTTTGCTTGATGCTAAGGGAAGCTTAACCTGAATGTAAATGCTTTCTTAAAGCACATGTTATTTGCTTGCCTGATCTCTTATACTCCTTGGGCACTACTCCTCACTTCCTTTTTAAGATTTCTTTTTAGTAGAAGAATGGGTGGGTAGAAAGGGAGGAGTGTGTGGCTGAGGAACCTGGCTTGGTCATTTGCAAAAATGGATAAAAATCTCAGTTTGCAAAGACAAATTTGCAACTAAACCGGTCACGCGGAGTCCTTCACTCAGGCATGTTTTCACACATCCTTTGTAAATGCCACTCATCTCTAAAGCAAATGTTGTGTGTTGAATTTTCTCATCTTTATTCTCTATTTGTCCAGTAGTCTGTAGCTAATACCCCATAGTGCTTTGTGGTTTGTTTTCTATCTGCATCCCAGACACAGGCTCCTGCAGGTTTGGATGGTAGTTCTGACGAGTTGTGTTGCATCTTCTGTAGCTTAGATGGGCTGGTGGTCACCGTAGGTTTTGAGTCAGGTGCTGTGGTGGTTCTTCCTTCCCATCAGGAAAAGATCCCTCGATTTTTGGAGAAAGACGTGACTGCAGCTGCAGTTCACAGCCTGGTTTAGATGTGTGAACAGGCAGTGACTGTTCGGGGGTGGGAGGACTTGGTCTTGTGTTGGGCCGTGTCCCGTTACGTCTCCATGGCTGCTGCCAGAGCCCTTGTGCTCTCTATTGCAAAGCAGCAAGATGGGGGCTGGGGCTCAATGGCTGCTCCTGTTTTCTGATCAGAGCCAAGTGACACCAGGTCCTTAAAAGAGGATGGCAGTTGGTGCAGTTAACTCCTCGGTGTTTAGGGTTTTGCTGTGTAGTAACAAAACTGTGAACAGTCCAAGTGGTAGTTCACACCCATAATCGTTCTGCTTGGAAATCTGCTTGTGACACTTGCTTCTGATGGAGTGCTGCATGTTGGTAAGTGGTTTTTTTGCAGTGAAATAAATTAAGTTATTTTAACAATGACCTTTAAAGGCATCATTGTTTGAATTACTTCCCTGGAGTAGTTGGGCAGATGTATGGCAACACCTCTCTCTGAATGACAGTAGTTCTTCTTACCAAATATATTGTTGAAGACAGGCTGAAATGTTGCTTTAATCCAGCTGTTTCGTGACCAGCCTAGATACCTGATGAAAGGTGTAGGGAATAATGGAGTTATGTCAGTAGGAATTAAGGATTTTACAATAAGAGTTTTATTATTTATGTTGCTTCCTAGATGCTTATCGAGGGTTTACTTTCCCTTAGCTAGTGTCTTTGCAGTCAAAGGCAAGCTGATGACCTGTCATTTCATGCCTTTGTGTTCCCAGCTCTGATGCTCAGAGCATTCCTTTTTCCAGTGATTGTTGCTTATACTTTCTCTCAAAAGCTATATAATACTGTTGTTTAGTTTTCTTACGGCCATGCTTACAGGGCCTTTAAAGCCTTTCATAAAGTAAGCATTTTGCCTGATGAGAGAAGGGGGTTTACAGAGTTTTAAAAAAAGGCAAGAAATACACTGTAGATAATAGATTCCAAAAATGCAAATTTGTTTAAGCAACTCCTTAAAAAGAAGGGAGGGAGGAAGGAATTGAAGATTAAAACCTGTGTTTATATACATGTAGAAGCTAGAGGCAAAGCAATCCATTCATAAATATACAATAGGATTTATGTCATGGTGAGAAGTGCTACATGCATATTCATGTGTAATTTGCAAATCCTTTAGCGATTAAATACTTTACTCCAAACTCTAGAACTAAATAACCTTCTTGTTGAAATGAGATGTCCAAAGGCTCTAATGCTTCTCCAGTGGAGGGGAAAGGCTGCATGGTGTAATAGATCTGATACTCTAATTTTCACTCTAAGATTTTTGGTGTGCTTTGGGCATTATTTTATTAGGATAATCACTAAGTCTTGAACAAAACATGTGAAGCAGAGACTTGCAAGAAATATTGTAAAGCTTATCATGCTAAGAAAAGCAAATAGACTTGGAAACTTGTTAGGTTGTTTTTCTCAACTGGTTTTAATGTCAAATACCTTTGTCTAAACTTTCATATCCTGTAGGTTAGGAAGGAGGCAGATTAGTAATAGAGCTTGGAGTGCCTATGTCTGAAAGAAGTAGCCTTTGTACAAGTGAAGCCTTTAAAGGATGTACCCTCAGTTCTTCAGATAACACTAAAAAAAAATGAATATGAATGCACTGTTGCTGATGCTTTTGGTTTTCAAAAGCTTTAAAGTGTTAAAGTATACACCTTCCAACATCGTGAGTGGGGAATAATACTGCTGTAGAACAACTGTTTCTTGCAACTTGGGTTGTTACGGCTGGTGCATGCTCTGTGACAGTGCAAAGTTTCTGGGTGCGGTGGGGTGATGTGACTGGTTTGTCTTGCCCTTCAGTCATCGGACTAAATGATACGCTGCAAATGGGACAGCAACTGACAGGCATCCTGCTGAAAGAACAGACTTGGCGTATGCCTCTAATACTACTGTGATAAATGAGGTTGGGAACCATGTGACTGTGTTGTGTGCTCCATGCCTGCCCTCATCTTCCTCAGGATGCTTTTGCAGCTGGAAGTAGCAGACCTGTGTCCTCTCTAGATTCACCAGCTGCTTTGCTTGTGCAGCAGACTGGTGGCCAGGTAGCATTGGACTTCTGTGATGGCAGGTGTTTCTGTGTTTCTATGGTCAGTTAATAAAGAACCACATTTATTTTGGATTGAAGTTTTGCTCAGTTCTTAAAACTGGATGTAAGCATGTTCAGTTACATCAACCTAAATTCCCTGTTTACCCTTTGGGAAAGCTGTGGTTTATTCTTGTATCTGGACCATCACCAAAGTAAGCTGTGTTGCTTACTGAGCTCTTTCCTGGTGTTCCTGATGGCTCATTTTGGAATTGCTCTTTTTTGTAGCTTTGAGCTCTTCCTCCTTTGTGCATCAGTTTTGCGTTGGGAAGAATATAAATTACATCCATGCTGGACAGAAAAAGCCCGCAAAGTTCTCGTGTTCTTTCCTCCCCACTGAGGTTAGTCCCTGTTTGAAAGCTGTGTTGTCTGATTTAGCTTCCCTGCTTCTGTTTTGTAACAGCCCACTTCTGGGATGCTTTGATTCAACTGAACAATACAACAGGGCAATGCACTCAATTCACTAAGGACTATATATGCATTTTTCTGTCTGGCACAGGTGTAACAAATTGCCCTTTTAGTCCTGTTTACTTGTTTTTCTCATTCGGTCACAGGTAGGTTCTGCTCCTTGGTGATCAGAGAAGAGCCCTGGATTCCCTGTTGCTGTCTTGTGTTGTGATCAGGGAGGCATGTAGCAGAGGTGATGTCCCTTTGGTGCTCAGGGGCTCTGCTGTACAAAGCTGTACTTTGGTTGATTTGAAATAATGTTTCCAGGTAACTGTGAAAAGTTGTTGTTTTTACAATGAGCACTGAGAATTTGTTGTTGTCTGCCATGTCAGAGCATCAGTGTGTCTAAGCTGGTGGCTAGTCACATAAGGGGATGAAAATGCAGCACTGGGTACTTGAAGAATATGAATTGGTTTAATTCCATAGAAAGGACAAAATTGGGGTAAACAAACCCAGTCCTTAAACTGAACCCTAAGCGGGTGACTTCTTGGCTTTATATATGGTGGACAACAGTTCACCCAGGGTTCAGGTGCAGACAGGGGAATGGCTGATGTGTGAGGCATGATGTTTCTGATTACTGTGAGGCTGTATGAGCTGGTTTTATGTCAATATTATGTATTATATGTTAATGAGGAAAAACAAAAGGGATTAATTTATTAACAAACCTCACTTTTTAAATGAGCACTGCTCAGGTAGAGGCTGGATGGGATGTTAATTTGCCATCCACCCCCCCACCCTACCCCTTTTTAGTACCATAAGTGATTGCTTCTGGATCCATCTCAAAAGAGGACAGTGAACCATTGCTTACAGTACTGTAACCACTTGTACTTTTGCTGGTGGAAAAGGTAAAAGGCTTTGCCCTAGAGCTTGGTTGTGGCTAGAGTACATCATTTAATCTTGCCCTCTTGTGCTGCTGGAGGTCTGATTGGGCCTGAGCACAAGCCCCACTGGCCAGGCTGGAGCAAGCTGGGGAGCAGTTGAGCCTTCCTGCCGTGGGAGGTGGCTATTCCTTCAGCCCTGGTGCCCATCCGTCTCCTCACTAAGCTAGCTGGCACACAGAAGACTGCTCCCTGTTTTTCTGGGCACAGTTTCTGCTGCTGCAGTAAGTCAAAATGGCCCAAGGACCGTCTTTTGCAGCAGTGACCTGCACCTGGGAGTGACCTTCCTGCAAAACTTCCCTAGAAGTCATGGCTTGCTCCTGAGCTGCAGTTGGTGAGTTGTGCTGTGCCTGCCTGGCACCATGGGTGGTAAGCATGGGTTCAGCGAGGCAGTCATGTCACTTGTAGTTTGTCTTTCAAAGCAGACAGCTTCAATATCAGATTGATGCTTTCTCAGTGCTGCGCTGTGGCTGTAATTCCATCCGCTGCGACACTGTGAAGGTGACACCTAAAAAGGTGTGTGCTTCTTTCTGGATGTCCTCCCTGTATCTTTGGCATGCATAACTGGAGGCACCATTTTACCTGCATGTTGGCCTTGCTCAGCATGTGGTTGCTCCGGAGCCTAGCAAAACAGTCAACATTTTTCTCTGAAATGCTGTTAGAGAGCATTTCAGTGTCATCTTTCGTTCATCCCAAGCACTTCAGTTTCTGCGGTATGACTGTCCTTTGTCTTCTCTGGCCTGGAACAGTAGAAGCATCTGTTTATGCCATTGATTTGGCAGTTATTAGAAGGACATTGAATAAAGGACATTATTAATGGAAAGGAGGAGTGTTCAAAGATCTCTGCCAGTAAGGTCTGTGTTTTTAATAGTTCTGCAGATTCGTCACTGTTTGGAACTTGAGAGCAAGTTGGTTCTCTGGATCAGTCCGTAGGTTAGCTTAAAGATACTAGACAAGGGCAACGGGAATATTTTGTTTGCTGGAGAATTTCAGCTTGGTCTTTGTAGATGAGCTGAACTGTGGATAATGATTTATTTAGCTGAGCTGATAGGAGTAAGTTAATGTACACATTCAGAATTCTGTATTGATGGTGTAGATTAATGTTTGGGTAGAAATGAATAAAATGGATAATTCAGTGAAACTATTTGCTGAAAAATTACTGGGATGGGAGTTGCATTTCATTCAGGTGCTGATGGTGAAGTAGTATGTAGTTAAGCAGCAAATTTTAAACCTGTAAGCTCTTGTGATGGCTTGCTTAAGACCAGATGTACAGTGCTATAAGGCACAATGTCAGATCCATTAAACACAGCTTTGACTTAAAAAGAAGGATGGAAATGAATAGCTGAGATATTTTAGGTAATTGCCTTGAGCAACAGTGATGGTTGTATTCTAACAGCTTCAGTAAGTTATAAACAAGCTACAGCTGAGACTAGATCAGGCAACTGATAATTTGCACAGTGCCTGGCATAATCTGCTTGGAGAGCAGCACACATGGTGTCTGCCCTGAGCTCCCTTACAGGGGGTGTGTGTATCCGCAGAGATCTGGTCTGATAACACTTCCCACCTCCCCGCTGCTTTAGTTTTACCTGAAGTATCTTGCTACAAGTACTGGTTTTCACTGAGTAAGACCTAAAATGGGGTTTTACTCATTCAGCTGCTTCTTATCCTCTGGCAGCTATAAAGGCTACAAAAAATGATAGTTACGGAGAAAAAAAAATGTTATTGAGGGATCTTGGAACAAAATAGTATTTTACACTGTCTGAAAAAATCCCAGGATTTTTCCTTTTTTGAGTGGGTGGAAGAAGGGAAAATGTGACTGAGGTAAGCTGGACAAGGATGTCTTTCTAACAGTATGAACTATACAGGATTTGGATTGTGCATGGAGAAGACTGGCTTTCAAGTAATTTGTTTTTCAGAACTTTGCTCTCTAAATTTCAAGGAAAGTTACTGTTTAAAGTAACTGGTGATGAGGACAACCCAAATGTGGAGAGACATCCTGTTTTGGAACTTGACATCTCTTGACATGTGAGCATCTCCTTGTGGATGTGTTAGCCTGGAAATCCAGTGGTAGTGATTTAAATACTCAAATTTGTTAGTACTTTCTTGTGTGAGCAAGGTGGACGTATAAAAGCGTTGCACATAGCAATTGAGTTGATAATTAACTCGTCTCTTAAACATGGCTTTTTGGAAAGTAATGCTGCCTCTCGTCCCATTGCTCCTGGGAAGGCAGGGTGTGCTCTGGCTCATGTCCCTGGTGACCCAGGGCATTTCATGCCCCACAAGAAAATCTCAGGAGTGAAATGTCTTGTGCCTTAAAGCACCTGCAGATCCTGTGACTTGTTTGCTAGGTTGCCTTACAAGTGGGCTTATTTTGTGAGGAGAGCATAGGGGTATCTATACCATCTGCTTTTCCTTGTTACATCCCCTGTGTTGAAAACTGGGAGAAAATACCCTGTTACAGAGAAGCAGGTGCTGGGACTTGATATGGCATAAAGGAAAATGTGATTTCCTACTGTACCTTGTTAGGTTTTTGTGGTCTCTACTAGATTTTATGAGCTTATTTTGACTAACTCACATTTTTCGAAGACAAACCTGAAACTCTTACAGAGTTGGTGCCTGCTGCATCCCCTGACTTGCAGAGAAGATAAACGTATGCAATGGAGGTGGTTTGGCTTGACTTGTTACAAAGCCCCTAAATAATATTTTGTGCCTTATGCACCAAATGCTTTAAATCCTTCTATTTTGGAGTTCATGTTAAGTAATCAGGCTAAATGGCAATGCATAGAAGGTAAAAACTGAAAATCTGGGGTGGAGTACATGACTTTGAAAGTACAGCATAAGGTATGGGTATACGATTCCTTAGGACAGGTCTTTCTGTAGGATGGAGCCATGTTATGGGGATGAAGCCAGTTGAATTAGGCGGGGTAGAGCTCACCTGCAGGTAATGTTGGATATTTGGAGACCTGAGAAGCTGAAGTGAAATCTTCAGCAGAAGAAATTCTTTTAAAAATCAGAAATGCAAGAAACATCATATAATCCATGAAAAACCATAGCTATTGCTCTCGATTTTTACATGAAAAGCATCCAAATGCTTTGTTAATGAGTACAGGAATAAAAGGAGAAGCTAACCGAAGTGCTGAGCACAGGTAGATCCTCTCTGCCTGCAGCCCCGTGGCTTTGTGCAGTGCCACTTGCCGTTCACCTTGCCAGCCGCTGCTGCGAGGGGACCCCGGCCTGCGCTGCGGACCCGCGCTGCTGGGCCCACGCCTGGGCTGCTCTGGAGACAGCTGTCGTGTTGCAGTCAACCTGCCTGAATTCAGTTGGAGCAGAATCAGGCACTAGTAAATGAAGATAAAATGACGGAAGGGAAGAGACGGCATCTCTGATGTGCCAGGGCATTATCTGTCTGGCAAACACCTAGGACAGGGATCTCCATCTGGCGTGGGCTTGGCCCTCGAGGAGTGGCTGCTGCCATAGGAACCGAGGTCCCTGCCCGCCGGAGTGCCAGGGCCCTTCTGCTGGGATTAAACCCGGGACAGCCGCATTATGGCAGGCAGAGCTGCTGGCTCCGATGTTGAGCTCTTTGTCTTCACAACCCATCACCTGCACTGCTGCTTTTTCCTTGCTAACATCACTCTTACAGCTTCAGAATATGGCTTAAACATTATGTCGTAGTCTGCTTTCAGATGCTCAGCATGGTAAAAAGGGAATAAGGATTTTAAACATCGCTGGGGGAGCAATATGTGCAACTGGGGGTCACACGCAGCCAGTCAGACTCTCGCAGGGCTCAGCTTTGTATTCAGATGTGCTGGCCAGCGAGCTGCAGACATTCCAGATACTTGTGTTCATTTTGGCTGTATCCAGGCACGCACTCACAAAGAGCAAGATGCGTGCAGTGAAGTATAAATCCCGTCCTCTAATGACTCAAAGCACTGTTGTGTGTGCATACATGCTTAACAGATTGTATAATTAGCTGGCTTTGTAAGCAGGCAGCATGTATGATTCTTCAGTAGTTATCTAGAAATCTTACGTGGTGTAGGGAGTGTATGTGGGTCCTTAAGCTTCTTGTATCCATGTGGCGATGACTGCTGGGCGGAGGAGAGGGGGCTGCATCCCCTGTGCCCGCAGGAGAGGGCCTTCCCAGGCCCAGCACCATCACCACTGCCTTTCCCCTGAGCCCTGGGCTGGCAGGCTGCTCTTCCCCCTTGGCCGCCAAGCTGGGCTGGTTTGGCTGGCTGCTCTGGGGTGTGGAGACAGGGCGACGGGCTGTCCCCAAAGGCAGCCTCCACACAGCACCCTTAAAGACAGGCTCACCGGGTCATGTAGCCATGTGCTTTAGCGTGCACAACATAAAGTACGACTAGAGCCCTCCTCTTGGGCTGTGAGTTTGATTAGGCTTTGGCCCAGGCTGCAACATGTTTTTATATGAAATATTTAATTCAGAAATGTTAATCCTGCTGGTCACGTGCCTCACTGCAGCATTATCCTGACCCTGCAGCACGGGAACTGCTGGGCCTGCTGGTGAAGCAGGTGCCACTGCAGTGCTGTGCCTGTTTGCTCTTGGGAGAGAGATGTTGCGAACCTCAGGGAGCTGGCTGCGAGCAAGCAGGACGGCTGGGGTTTGCTGCTGCAGAGGAATGCGACAGGTTGTGCCGGTGTCCAGGAGACGCAGAGGGTGGGAATGTGCACCAGGGCCCAGGGCTGCGTGCTTGGGATTTCAGTGGAGCTGGGGAGGAGCCAACAGGGAAGCGAACATGACCTTGAAAATCCTTATCGAGATGAAAAGGTGCAGTCAGCGAGCGCATTCCTCCGCTGGCCGTGCTGCGCACAGTGTGCTGCCTGGCCGGGCTGAGAGCGAGCGCTGTGGCTGCACAGAGCTCCAACAAACAGCTCCTTGTCAGGTCTTCAGGAGGTTGCTTCCCGCAGTCGGCAGCAGGGCATCTGTCGGTCCCCTGGCAGGGCTGGTGTGATCTGAGGGTGTGTGTAAATCTAAGGGACCAGCTTCTAAAGTTGACTGTTTCTATGCACTTCATTTATAAGTAGTTACGACTCTGAAGGCAGTAGCAAGGCAAAGCCTGGCAGCTGGAGAAGATGGGCCACTCGAGAGGACCAGTTTTAATTACGATTCCATGGCAGATGAAGCTCATCTACGAGTTTGGTGCCCAGGAATCTGGTGAGCAGCCAGACAGCTCATCACAACCAACGAGGGGGGTGGTGCGATTTTCCCCAGCACTGCTTCTGTTCCTGACACTCCTCTGTTGCTGGCATGCTATCGACTGCTGAGTCCCACTAACCCAGCTGTAAATTCACTCCGCAGAAAAGTCTGGGTACTCTTCTGTTGTGTTACTGAATGGAAGCGGGTTCTGGGAGGGCTTGGAGGGTATGATAGGGGAGAGCAGCGCTGCTGGACTGGGAAGAGGAGCAAAGAAAGGGTGCGTAGGGTGGAAGTGGGAGAGATGCGTTTTATGGAAGCAGCAAACCATTAGTCTGGCTCAGTTGCTGATGTTTTTGTGCTGTAGATCTGACACAGTTCTCCCTTCCTCCTCTGTACTAGCACGTGTCCTTGTGCAGTCACATGCTGATTCAGGTTAAGAAACTGCATTGCCTAGAAATCAATCCTTTTTTAAAATGCTTTTTGGGTGCATTTAATCCTGAAGCATGTCCCAGGAAAGTGTCACAGCACAGAAAAAGCAACCCTTGTAGTGCAAAAAAGAAATCAACACTTACTACTATGACTGTGAATACGTGCTGCAAAATGATAAATGCTGCATTGCTGAAGAAATCTTAAGTATCATTACAGCTTGACTGTGACTGTGGCACTTTTATTGCTGAGACTGTGCTGCAACTTTGGGAGCAGATACTTAAAATTTGTAGGGTTTTTTTTGTCTTGACAAAGATAGAATAAAAACCCTCTTTCTCCATGGCTAGATGAACTTACTCTTGTGTCCTGTGTGTTTTTTGATAGAGGAATTCAGGTGTTTGCCAGTGTCTTTTAGGTAATTCCTTTCTAAATGCTTAGCTTAGAGCATTTGGGCAAAAATCTTGCCTCGCTTATCAAATTCAGACCCTTTTCAGTTTTGGAGGATCTGGATGTGTGCTAGGAATTTGGATGTGTGCTAATGATCTTGGGAAGTCTGGTTTTAGCTACTGTGGAAATGGTATGGCCTCTGCTCATGGAGACTGAGCTTGGCTCGCTCCTGCTGGCTGGGACAGTCCATTTGCTCTTATATGTGAAGACTTGTCTCCCACTTGAATGAGCCGAGTCAGCTTGCTGAGGAGTGCAGTGAGTAGTCTTGCCGTCGCCTCTGCTCTCATGGAAGTAGTATTTTGTCCTATTGAGTGGTGGAGTTGTCAGGATTGGTAGGCTGGCATGTGCTATATCTAGTTGGGTTACAGAGAATATGCTGTGTGTCCACAGCCTGTTCCAGGGCAAAGCACGGGATGGCATGAACACACCATTGCTCTCAAAACTGGTGCACTTGCTAGCCAGCCTCTTTGTTGATCCGAGCTTGACACCATAACCCCAGCTTTTGTTTGCCATGATACTTAAGATGAATGTAGCATCTTTGTTTTTGCATTTGAAGTTATTCATCTTGTCAGGCTGGGGTGAAATGCAACCTGTTCTGTTGAGATTCACCTCTGTTGCTTCTTAACGTGGAGCAGTTAGTATGGTGATACTGAAGCTGGTGTCTCTGCTGTCATATGAGCCAGGAGCTTGAATGAGGTACAGAATTCAGTTCCAATATAAATTGAGGGGAGTGGATCATTGAATGCCGAGCAACCTACATCTTTCCAGTGCAGAGTTTGTGACCTGGGTTTCTGAGGAGTGAATTGTCTGCAGGACCACCGGCTTGCTCTCAGCTTGACCTAGCAGAATGCTGGTTGTCTTCTCCCAAGGACCTGAATCTCAGTCACTTAGCAAGGGTGTAGGAAGTCCTGTATGTCCTCATTAGCTCTGTGTCTTCCAGTGGTGAATGGCCAGTACTGTTGAGGTGAAACTTTCCTGTACGATCACATCAATGCCAGCAAGGTTCTTGTATCATCACCAAAACCAGAATTTACTCTTCAGGGGCTACTCTGATTTTATTTTGTTTTATAAACAGTTGCAATCTTTTGCTCTTTCCTGGGAGGGAGTGCTCTAAATCTGGCCTTTTTTTAAAATGCAGAATAAGGTTGCTATTTTTTCCCAAACTTCGGAGGCATTGCTAGCAGAGTTGGCTCTCTGGAAGAGCAAGAGACTGACTGTGGAGAAGAATGATTTTGGTAAGTGAGAGGCTTTAGCACACCAAAGATAATATGCTAAGACCATTAACAATTGATTTATTTTGCCTAGAAAATTTGTCTTACGAGAAATATTTCAAAGTATGTTTTATTGCTTCCAAAGGGATTTAGAGTAGTTGACTGTCAGGAGTTGATAATCTTTCAAGGTCCAGATGAGTTTTTCACATCTGTTGTATGAGGAAGAAGTGGGGATGGGAGAAGTAGGAATAGAGCAATATCAAAAAGAAACAAACTGTCTAAGGTGGTTTTAGTCACCTTCACCAGAGTATATTAGAAAGAGGAAGACTGTTCCTTTGGAATGAGGTTCCTGTACTCCTTTCTTACACACTAAAGTAAAATAGTACCTAAATATTAATAGTAAGACTAGGTAAGGTGTGTCTCTGACATATCTACAGCAAGGAGTGTGAGCAGCAGTGATGAAGTAGTACCTATGCTGAGTCTTTGCTTAGTGGAAAGAAATGCTGTGGATTTTGAACTGAGGAATAACTAAAGCTTTTGATACCTGGTACCTCTGTAAAGGTCTGTTGGACACTTAAAAAATTATGATGTGCTGCGTTGGGTAGAAACTTGGTTAACTGCCTCAGGCTAAAACATACAGCAGTCTCTTCTCCACAAGGCCTTTACAGCAAAATAACTGTCAGTTACCCCATGGTAAATATGACACTTTCACACACATGCGCACACACGTTTAAAGATACCACCTTGCTTTTTTGGCAACCAGTTATAATTTGTGATCAGGATATCGTTTATTGCTTGTACTTAACTGCTGAGCCCTTCTACTTGCATCCTCTTTGAGCAATTGATACTGATTGCATCCATAAGCTTATGTTCATAGAGATCCTCAGATAATACTCCCTGCAATAATATTTGAGTTGTAAACAGTCTTGGGAAATGAATTTTTCATAAGGAGTTTTCCCTTGAATTCTGAAGATTGACATGTTGCTTCTGGGATTTGTCTCAAATTTTAGAAATTTTGAGTAAGACTAAAATGCTCCTCCTGGTCAGGAGACAGGGCAGCTCAGTATAACGAAACTTGTGTTGAATTCAAGAGTGACTGTTCCCTTTCTCAATCTCATGCACCAATCTAGAGTTCTTTAGGAAAACTCATTTATTTTTCTTGTGACTGTGTAAGTTCTTTGCAAAGAAGGGGGAAAGGGTCCCCCACGAGCACGGTGTCCCTGGAGGAGACGGTTGTCTGTGTTTCGGGCGGGAGTGGGCAGCTCTCCTGGTGTCACACACGCTCCAGCTGTGGAGACTCCCTGTGCACGGGGATCTTGCTCACCGCCCCGGACCTGGCAGCTGGGAATTGCAAGAGCTGCTGTGGACAGTATCCCAGTTTCAAGATACCATGGTGCTGATGTGTTTGGCTTTGCCTGGGATGAAATGTGTGTTTGTCCTGAACCTGATGAAGAAGGCTTTCACCTTAGTGGCACTGTTCCAGCATCTTGAAAGTAGACAGTACCAAAACCATAGTCCTCCCAGTTTGATCTGAGCTGTGGTCCCTGAGTCTTGGGCCTGTGCCTCTCTGCAGATGGACTATTTTCTTTCTTCCTGAGCTGAGTGCTGGGTCTGCAGATCTTCAGCAGGCTGCTTGTGCCCCTTTGGAGCCAGCAGAAGGACTGCAAGTGGGCTTTAAGCTGTGCAGGATAGGTGAGGAAGGGGAATGCAAAGAGCAAAGGGCGTTATAATTTCCATGTGAACACAATTTTAATCTGTTGGCAGAATATATTGATAGTGGATCATGCAAAATAAATTATGTTTGTAAGAGTAAATCAATTAAACTCACTTGATGATGCAAATCTCATTTCTGCTGTCCTCAAATGAGCGAGCATACTTCAGTAGTTGTTGATTTGTATTGACTCCCTTGGAGTGTGTGAAGTACTGAAGTTTTGTGCTTTGTACAGTTCTGTCTATAAACACAGTTTGGAATAATTTTTTTGTGGCTTAACTACATAGTAAATCAAGGCTTTGTCACTTTGGATGAAAAAGGTACTAAACCTATTAGCTTTCTACTCTTATCTTATGCTTCTAACTCTTTACATCTCCTAAAGCTTTATTCTCCCAAGGTTGTTCTAGACATCTGTTCTTGTTTTGACATTTTTGTTTATTTTTATACAGTATGACTCTTCAGGAACTGAGAAGGCATTGCATCAACACTAATAGCACCAGTAGTAGATAGTAAATCTGATATTGTGAATTCCAGCTGCTTCAGCAGTCGCTGCATCCATGAGCTGAGTGCAGTGTAACCTGGGCTTTCTCCTCTTTGGAGGGGTGAGGTGCCGTGCCTTCATTTCCGCAGGCTATCTTCAGTGCTAACCTGCAAGGCTGAGTCTGTTGAAATAGTTTTGGTTTGCCCCTCTTAAAGGATATGGCATGGATTACAGTTTGCAGAGCAGTACTTATGCTTAAGTATGTGTTCTGTATCCTTAATGCACAGTTGCTTTGCAACTAGAAGGATTTTTTTCTTCTGTGTTTTCCACTGCTCCAAGATGATCTTGACCAGGCATCTCCTCTGATTCTTACAGGCAGATAGAAATATTCCTGTTCATACCTGGTACTGCTGAGTTTACAGTGGCATTGAAGGGGCCCGTGTCCTCCTATGACTGCACTTGGGCCTCTGGGGTTCGCTTGACTTGGTAGCTTCCTATGTGTAGCTGGATTCAGCTCTATCTGGACCTGGACAAGATTTCCAAGTTGACAGGCTGCTGTCAGATCAGAGAGCAGTGAAGTAATGTTTCCAGAACTGATCTAGGCATTGCATAACAGCTAAGTGGCTGCAGTCGATCTGTCTTGGAGAAGAGAGCGGAAGAGGCTGTGGTGATGCTCTGCTGCTTGCCTAGACTATGTTCTGCAAGTGATGCAGAACAAAGAGCCTGCTAATGTTGCTGTTTGGGATTGGGAACATCAAATAGCTATATAACTCAATATGAACATTTATAATGCAGAAATAGCAAGCAGACAGTCCTGCTAAAGCTACTGTATGGAGTTAGCAATTAGCACAGTGCTAGTAGGAGGTGAACCAGAGAGCAGCATGCAAGCTATGTGCACGTAAAACCAGCCTCCTGTGCTTCCCTTGCCCCTTTCTAAATAAGCTCCCATACTAGCAATGCTTGGTTTCTACATTGGGTAGAGTCCAGCGATGCCATCCTCGAGCTGTCGGTTTTCCCACTTCAAATGCCATGTGAATAAAGGCCACAGGAGCTGGTAGTGTTGCAGGAGGTATTTGCTGTCATACTGCTCTTTTTCACAGTAGAGATAGAACATGCTGGTAAGAAATATAGCAACATGCATTGCTTCTCAAAGAATTAAGGGTTTTAATCAGCATACAGGAAGTGAAAATTCAGTGCCTAATGAAGTCCGATTGTGGGATGAATGACAAATCTGTTCCTCTTTAGAGACATCCAAACGGTCAGCCCAGTGCTTACTCTGCTGTCACTGCCTGTCTCTGCATGCTGCCGTCCATCCTGAACTCCGAGGTACAGCACTTGTTCAATACTTAGCTCATTGCCAAAATCTCAAGTATTTATATTTTTCTGGCAGTAGCTATTGGTTCCCTGCTATAGGAGCTGTACTGAGGCGGGGGAGTCTGTCCTATACACCTCTTTATCTTGAGGCATCTTGCCAATGTAAACTGCTGCCACCCACACTACAGGCAGCCTTTCAGAGAAGTAGGAGTGCAGGCTGTAAGAACAGAGACAAGCCTTCCAATTCATAATCTCCCAAATATGTCAAGAAACTAGTCTAACTACTCTGTCTGGATGTTTGGTAAACAATTTTCCCCTTACTGTGAAGTGACCAGGCAGTCCCCTTCTTTGAGAACAGTCAAACCTCCGAGTGGAGAGAGAGCTTACTTGGTTTGAGTTAATCTATTCAGGCTGTGCAGGTGGCAAGGCTGCTTCTCATCCTAGAACTGAAGGCAAACTTAAAAAACAACCTCAACTATTTAAAACTGAAGACATTTTAATTACTTGCACAGTTAAATTCCAACTCTTGCATGCTTTTAGTTTAGTAGTGTTGCACTGTTCTCATCAAGCTGTACCTTTTTAATATCTTTTCTGCTTAATCAGTTCAGGAAAGCATGCAGGATATACAGGTTGGCAGGCAAGTTAATGTTGTGAGAAGCCTCAACTCCCATTTCCTGACTTCTTAACCTTGAACTATCCCAGGAATTTTGCATTTGAGTGATTAAGAAGGTATGACTGACCTCCTGCCTCTCTCCTGCTAGCAGAACCAGTTTGTTAATCTCTGGGAATGATCTAAAATCTGTAAGTGGTTTTTGATAGTCTTCACCTCACAAATAACTTGGTAGTTCTTTGCTTCCAGGGGTAAATGATCTGTACTGAAAAGAAATGAATGGGCAAACACTGTCACTGTGTGCAAAGTAGAGCTTGTAAACATGCAAGCCTTTTCAGAAGTGGATAGAACAAGCAAGCAGCTGACTTAGATTGATACGTAACTAGGCTGTGGCTGGTGGCATGGTAAATTGTGTATTATATAGCTCAATGCTTCTGTGAATCTGTTTCAGTAGTAGAAATGTATTACTATTAAAGGTCTAAATGTATTTGTGTTTGGAATGCTTGAAATACAGTCTATTGCCTGACTTCACATGTCTTTGGTGTCTTCTGGTCTGCTTTGTGTAGAATCTACTTGGGCAGCCTGTGACTAATTTCTGTAGAAAAAGGAGAATGTGGATGTTACCCACTCATGCAAAAGAAGTAAAGGGTCTAAACTGGCAAAGTACAGGCAACTCAAGATCACCTGAATGAGGCGCAGGGGTTATTCTCATGTCCTGGCCAAAAAGCAGTAGAGGACATCACTGAGTTCTTCAGTGGAAATAAAACTGTTTAAAATTATAATAGCTTGGAAAATAAGCTCTGAGGATAGATTTTGGGCTTGCTATCCCAGATGTGGTCCAGTGCATGGAGCATCAGGGGCCAGAGGAGATGCAAGATGAAAGATCTTTGGGAGACTGAGATGATGCTCAATAACCATGGCAACGAAGGAAACCACTTCTGAAAAGAAAACAGCTCTACAGTCTTGAGTTACTTGAGATGTTGTGTTGTTTTTTTAAGGCATTGTTATTGATGATGTTTACATTATAGTTTAAGCAAATTTGTTTGGTTTACAGCAACAACTGTAAATAAGCTGTTTTTCTCAGACTTGACCCCATTTTTACTGTAAGGGGTGTAGTTCTGTTCCTAGTTATCCTTTATCACAGCAAGACCAGGAGCAGGCTGCAATGCTGTACACACTGACAGTCATTGAAGTGACATCTGTTTGGGGTAACTAGAAGTTTAGAGTGACTGTGCCTTTGTGTGGGTCTTGAAATAATGTCTGGCTTCCAAAACTTTGAAGTCTCATATTTGATCTCTTATCAGACTCCTTGGAACATAGTTAAGAAGCTTGTCAAATTTGTGATCACTTCTTGAAGTCTTCTCATTGTTACCTGGAAAGCACTTTCCCATTCATAGTTCTTATCTGCCTGTGGTGGTCCTGAATTACTCCTCTCTGCTCCCCTTGGTTTGGAGGTCTCCCCTTCTAAACCCACTGCAGTTGCTGAGGTTTTGGTGCAATGGAGGGTGCTGTTTGGCCCAGAGCTGCCTGTTGTGTCACTGCTGAGGATACTGGCTGTTAGGGATGAGCTGTTCTCATCACCTTTTCCCTAAATTGCAGTTGGAGTGGGAATCCAAGGGAGTGTTTCATCGTGCCCAGGTGTGTGGTGACGGCGCAAGGAAAACTTTGCCAGCAAGATGGTAAAGCAGGGCCTCTTTACTGCCACACCTCCAGCCTCCAAAGGCAGTTCTCCCTGCAGTGAGAGAAGATGCTCCCAGGGAAAACAGTTACTATAGTGACGAATAGCCCTGGTGTGTTTGAGGGCTGGATCACCAAGTTGAGTAATAAATGTGTAGGAGTCTATTTTTAAAAGCTTTTGTGAGGAGGAGATTGCTGTAGTCCTAGAAAATTTGTCTGCAAAGTGATAGGTTTTTCTATGCTGAAATTTAAAAATAATCATTGTCTGTCTTGAGAATGGGATGACCTCATTAAAAACAAAGAAGCTTGTATGTCATCGTGTCGAGCCTCCTGGCAGTGATTCTTGCAGCAGCCTTCTGAGTTGCAGTAAGAGCTCTACCCATTAACAGGTTCCTCAAAACTCAGACCCACGGGGACCTTGTGTACAGCTACTCCAGTGTCACAGCTGGAATCGAGGTGCTTTTAGCCCTTTTGCTATCCTGGTCTGTGTAACACATCCTGGCACATAATGAGCAGTGAATTTCATTCAAATGAGAAATGAAGAAATGCTGTGTAAAAAAAAAAAAAAAAAAGTAGAAGCCACTGAAAATAAAACCTTCCTCCAAGCTTCTCCCACAAAATGGTGGGTTAAAAAACTATTTGCTTTTATAAGAGAAGTGGTATGAGTGGAAGTATCTGCCAGAACTCATAATTTTATCTAGCTTGACTTACCCATGAAACCGCTATGCCTCACACACTTGCTGTGTACCCTTGAGTGCAGGAGGGACAGGGAGAAATGAACAGAGCTGTTAGGTTTTGGTGCCTAATGCTGTAGCTGTAAGAGAGGCTGACACAAAGGTCCTGCATGATCCAGGTGATACCTTTGTAGTCCTTATGCAGTGAGCCACTGCTGTCGGTACAGTGACCTGTAGGAAATCCCCTGGTCTGTAGTTTCACCCATATAGTGTCATGAAAGATTTTGTATAAGGCCATGTGATCTGTACTGAACTGATTGAAATAAGGCTCTACTGTTTCAGTGGCTTTGCTGTGTTATGGGGGTTTGAGGAACCCTGCAAACATAGGGATTAAGTGGGTTTACATACAGCATAGAAGCTTGGCAATCCACTGTTGATTTATAAATGCTTAATGTCTTGGTGACCCAAGCACGCCGTTTGCTGTCTTGTGCATATACATACATGCACATATGTACTCACAGCCATGAGCCTAACTAAAAAGCTCTGTGGGGGTTTGCTAGATAGGCCACCAATTGGCACTGAAGTCCAATAATTACAAAAATAATATTTCCTGTTTTAAGAAGTTCAGAATTGATTTCTCTTACCCTTGTAATATTAACTCCAGATTTGTAAGTGGCACTGTTCACCCATCTCCTCTTCCCGTCAGGAACCTCTGATCTTACAGCCATGTTTAACAAACCTTATGTCAATCAAAAACTTGTTATACAAGGATTATTTGCCTTCAGTTTCCTGTGTAATGAGGTTTTTGATTGACAACAGTGGAGTTAAAGACTATAGAAAGGCTTTCTGAATCTGAGATGAGCAAGTTTCCATTTAATAGTGTTTGCACATGATAACATTGGCTTCTAGTTTTATCTGGGAAAGAAGCTAAAGGTGATAGATCAGAAATAAGAAATATAGAAACCCTTCTCATTTAAAAATTATGTGACTTGAACTAAAGCTAGGAAACTAACTTTCTATTTCCTACTGTGGGAGCAGGATTTGAACATCCTTCACTGTACAAATACTTGAGCTATTGGGGACAGACGTTTCACAAAGATGGAAGTGTCTTGGTATGTTCACTGGCCAGTGGGTGGGCAATGGCTTTCCCCTCAGCCTGCCTCTGCCTGAAGACTGTAAGGTAATCCTCAGGTTAGGAAGTTGGGTGATGCTGTTATCTTTTACCTCTGTTATCAGGATTATTTTCTGAAATGGTGTTCTTGACTTGCTGTGTGTGGTGGTTGCTGAGGGTACCTGGTTTCCAGGTGTCCTAATGAGTAATTGCACTTGCTCAAGTAAATTTGAATTTCTTGAATGAAATTAGATGAAAAAATAACATATTGAAAACTAAGAAACTATGATGGAACTTGGTAAATCTGCATTGATGTGTCTTTTTCAAAATACTAAATATTCCTAAAAATGACACTGATTAGTGGGTCTAATGGGAGAGGGCAGTCACAAGTAGGATGAACATGAGATACAGGTGAGTTGATATGAGGTGAACATGTGAGTTACTTTTTGGTGTGCTAGAAGGCCAGAGTTAGGCTATGATTTACAGATACCTTCTCTAGCTCAGGCTGGTTTCTCTTGTAGGAACTCTACACCGAGTTTGGCCTCCAGTCTAGAAGCAGATGAGGAGCTTCAGGAGTAGTTCTGGTCTAACTGATGCTCTAAAGGGCATTAGAGTAAAGCGAGCATGGTTGGAAGATGCAGACAAACTCGTGTCTGAAAGTGTCATTTCTTTTAACTAGGCCAGTTTGGGTTTAACAAAAAGTGCTATACCTACAGACTTTAAGATTTTTCCTTGGTTCCCTCTTTGTGACTGGAGATCATAAGTCAAAGTCAGGATTTTCTGAACTTTTTGGGTACATTGCTTTCTTTTGAACACTGGATGAACATATCTGGAGGTTTTCCTAATGGAGGAGGGTAAGGAATGCATAAACCATTTTGTAGGTTTTCTTCCTTAGTTATAAGCATAGTCAGTGAAAGGGATCCATTTTTCTAGATTGCTGGTTTGAGTCTAGCTACAGAGAGGACTTATTATATGATAATGTGGTTTGACTGAGTTGATGAGACTGTTCCAAGGCTGCTAGGAAGCTTTGTGAATTGCAAAGGAGATGTTTCAAAAGAAATAGTTTTGCAGATGTGCCCTAGCTTTAACTTTCCAAATGCAGAAACAGTCCTGTTTTATGCACAAATAATAAACTGATTGAATCATGTTTTGCTGCAAGAAAGAAACTTTACCTTTTGCTCATTTAATCAGTCATGCTATGTTTTGAGCGTGATTAGGGAGATGCTTGATTTTGGACCCTTCTGGAAAGCTGGTTTATTTTGGTCTTCATCACAATCCTTAAAATCATATCTTAAAACAAGGAAATAATCTTCTTTTTCTTTTTATGCTTTATTCATAGTCTGGCTACACAACATATTGCATGTCTTTCATCAGTAATTGTAGCACTGCTGCTTTGATTTGTGCCAGCTTTTCCCACAACAGCAAGGGAAAGGAGTTTAGAAGAGTAAGTAATTTGGTTATGAAGCTGCAGTTATTTGGGGAAATAGCTGTATGACATATGTTGTCTGTAATAAATGGAATTACTCTCTTAATTCTAAAACTAATTACTCTTCTGTTTGCTAGTTGAATGACAGATTTCTCCTTTAATGAATACTTACTCTTCTGTATAAATAGGAGAGTTGCAAGCTTGCAGTTTGCCAGGGAGAACAGCACTAGTCCATACTTGGTGGTGGGTGCTCCTTGTGAGAGATACTGAAAATATGAATCTCTAAGGTGAAATTATTATCTGTTTCTGAGCCCTGGTAACTGGCAAGTTTCCAGTTGGCTTATGTCATTGCTATAGCAGACTGGTCCTGCCTTACTTTTTCTCCCTTTTTTCCAAAACTCCAACTGAAAGAACTGGCTGGATGTAGTTCATGCATTGCACTTCATATGGAAAATAGAAATAAGCATCCTTCAGTTGCTTGGTCCTGGCTTCCTATCGAGTCTGATAGTTCCAGAGCACAAGTAGAAGGAATTCAGCTGCTTCTGGCAAAATAGGACTGGACAAAAGCTGAGCAGGAGCTTTATGAGTTTGGTATTAAACTTTGGAGCATCAAAGTTGGCACTACAGTGCCGTTCCGTGATGAAAGTAGCCCCAAGTCCTAGGGCTGATAGTGCAACTCAATTCTGTTTTTAAAAAATAAAAGTTTGATTTTAATCTTATATGTGATTCTTGAGCAGAATTCTGCTGCAGAAAACTCCACTCAGTGTGTCATACAAATTAGGCTACTGAGGTATGTTTTATACCTGCAGCACACCCTCACCTAGTATACTTTAAGTATGCGCTTAATTACTGCTCCATGTTGAGGGATGTTTGCTTGGATCACTCGCCAGAAATAGTGAGCACTGTATCTGGGACATGGGAAATGCATGGTTTCTGGTTTAATCTATCTGTAGGGCTGAATGGAAGCTGGTGTGCAAGGTTAGACTGCAAACCCAGGATGAAATTACACCACTTCCTACAAAGCTCTCTATAGAAGTAGCAAAACAGTAACCACAAAATCAATTCATAGCAATATTTTGAGTGTTACTCATCAAATGATGCACTGCAAAAGACCACTGGGACTTTGCATGGCCTAGATGGCACACCTTACCCCTGCTAACTATAAATACATTTTTACAAATAAATAAATAATAACTTTTCTTCCTTTCCCTTGTTCCGGATAACATGTAATAAGCATTAAATCTAAGCTTTATTATGGACTACAGGTGAAAACTTTTCACTGAATTTTTTTTTTATAAAGTGTTGGGCCATGGAAGAACAATGTCATGCTTATCAAGGCAATCAAATAATTACTACAACATAAGTCCTCAACACAAGTCCTCAGCAGTTAGGCTGAAGTATCATCATGCTGGTTTTCCTGATGTGTATGAAGTTGAGACCAGCCCTTAGACAGCTTTTAAAAATCAGCTTGATTCTGAAGTCGCAAGGAGATAAGTGGAAACCAGTTCTTGCGGTTGTCTTTTGGTTTGGTTTTTTTTGCAAATGCATGACCATCCTGAAGACACTGAGGGGTTTTTGCATTTGTTTTGATGGGCTTGCAGGAGAAGGCACCCACAGGAGCACCCACCCTAGTGTCAGAGTGCCAGGAGAACAGCGAGGCCCTTGGTGTGCCACATCCTGGGGCAGGTTGGCAGTGTGCACGTTTTTACCCTTGTGCCTCTGACTTGGTCAACTCAGAGTAGCACATTTGGGTACTCGGGCTGAGGAAACAGCTTATACACAGGGAAAACCATGGGATAAGGGATAACAATCAGAAGTATTGAGATTCTATTTTCTTTTCAGGTGATCTCTATTTTCCATACAAACATGCTTTTGGTACACAGTCTATATTAAGAGCAGTAAAAATAAACCTTTCAGTGAAACTTTGAGTAAGTTTCACAGTTCCATGTTGTGAAGCTCTGAGTTCTTTTTTGCACTGCAGAGCTTTAAGTTAAATTGAAATTTTCTGAGAAAATAGTGATTCAAGCACTGCTTCAGATAGCAAAGGCAATGTATTGAAAGTGAAATGTAACAGTAGGTAAGACAGACATCTTGGTGGCTTACATAGCTTTTACAGAAATGTTCACACCTTGTTCTTACTGTGTGCCAGACTTCCAGGTCATGGTTTGGGGGGGGGAATTGTGTTAGTCATTAAATGTTGATTTTATGTTGAACTTTTTCGAAGGTTTTTTTCTAAAATTCCCCTTTACACTGATAAGTGACTGTAAGATCTTAATATGGGGCTCCCAGTTGGTTGCTCAGTGCCTCCAGAGGTAGTATGCTCAAGTGCACTCAAAACTTGAAACTCTTTATCTAGCTGCCAGCTGTGCTGAGTTACCTATGGATATGAGAGACTTTCTGCAAAACTGTTCAGTCTCTTACAGTGGGTTGGAAACTTTGCTCTCTTAACCACCTTATCTTCCTGTGGAATGCCACTTATGTGTGGCAGGGTTTGGTACAGCTCCATGGCTGCTTTTTGACCCAGGTGCTGTTAGCATGTGCAGCGTAACTGCTAGAGAGGGGTTGTGGTGTTTTACGGTGTCTCCTGTGCTTTCTGCCCAAAGGGCTCTTCTGGCCAGTCAGACTCGTTGGCTCCAACATGAAGTCATGGCTCTCCTTCCAGGTATGCCACATGTGGTTCATTGGGGTTGTGTGATGGATCTGTGGCATATTGTGCTTTTGGCAACTGGATTTGAGAGATACCTGCAAGCTTAATTCCTCCTGGCTTGTGCCTCCCTGCAGTGATATGTTTGGTTTGTAGTTTTGTGGTGCAAGCTGAACGTTGTTAGCTCAGAGTCAAAGGGAGGGAAGGGGCATGATTCCAGTGACTAAAATCTGTGGGGTGACTCAAGGAGTGGGTACTCTAAGCTTTGTTTTTAGCCATACAAGCCTTCAGACTGTTGCTGGATGGGGGTCTCTAATAGAAAAACTCCTCAGAGCAATATTGTGGAAATACTTCCTCAGCTGGACAGAGTGGGTTACACATTTTTGTGATACTGAGAAACTAATCTAGTTTGTCATTAATGAAACAGAACATATTGCAATGCAAATGAGTGGAGTTGCATGACAAGTGGTCCCACAGTCCTCAGCACTTGCTATTGATTGTGCAGTCTTAATTATTCATGCTATGCAAATTGCATTTCTCATCTTGCTCCTTCTTGTCTACATATTTTTGATACAGGACTTGCCTGCAAACAGTCTTGTTCTTTCACTTGAGAGACGAGGATTGTTTCTGGCAAAGTTCTTAATGTGCTTTTGTCGAGCGAGTGCTGGCTGAGCCGGGCAAGGCTCGGGAGCTTTGTCAGAATGAATTCATCTTGCTGTAACTTCAGATGAAGAAAGGGAAGAGTTTGTGGAGTATTATGTGATAAGAACAAAAGCTTTAGAACAGTTTTCAGCTTTCTTTGTTTTCTGTACTGAAGCCCTTGTGGTACTTGTTTTCTGGTCAGTTGTTTGGCATAGACATATGGGAGTGTTCTTTTATTCATCCTAAATATTATTTTGTATTTCAGGTATACTAAACCACTAACCTTTGCAGACTGCATTAGTGATGAATTGCCATTAGGATGGGAAGAAGCTTATGACCCTCAGGTTGGAGTTTATTACATAGACCACAACACCAGTAAGTGACATATTATTGTATTTTTGAAGAGTGATTATTTTGTGCCTGTGTTAAAATATACTGAACACAAAACCACAAAATTGCTAACGGCATGTTTTAGAGTAGATGAGGTCTGCAGCTCGTGAAATCGGATCCTGTCCTTCTCCATCGTACAAGTTACTTCGATCTCTAAAACAGGAATTTGAGAGCTTTTGGTTTGCAGTCTTCAAATCAACAGTCACGTTCAAGCTAATACTATGGACACACCTCTGTAAGATTTGGCTCTACTGAGGAGTCCGACGAGGTCACAATGATCTGGAGTTTGTTCTTAGCCTGGAATTTGTCCTTGTGGCAAGACCATCAGAAACAGTGCAAAGGTCTTGTGTTAATTTCCCTGGCAGGGGTAAACGGAATGACTGCATGAGCTCCCTTTGCTGCAGGAGTTTGCACTGCCTTTACTGCGGAGGAAACTCTCAAGTAGGCTTAGGATATCCATCTCCTAAGAGGTGTGCAAGTTGGAAGAGTTAAGTTCAGGCTTGTGGCCTTACTGTCTTTGTTAGATTGCTTGCTAGACAGAAATGTTAAGCTTCATAAGCTCACTTGAATTATAGGAAGGTACAGAATTTGATATATTATTGCAGACATTGTTAGGAAATGTGTATTGGGTTGTGCTAGAACAAATCTCCTGAAAAGTAATAAACAAAATAAACCAGTGACTTTGGTTCTCTTTACAGAACAGCTCCAATTGCAGCCCAGAAGTTCACAGCAGAACCATGCCCAGGCCCTTTCGGGGGTGCTTGTAACTCATGCAAAGAGAAAAACTTTTAAAAGACAAAAGTGCCTTGAAGTTGTGGTGGTGTGTTGTGTTTGTTTTTTTTTTTTAAATCTGCTTCTAGGACTTCAACTGAGAATTTCAGCAATTTTTTTCAGCAAGTTACAAGATTTTTTTTTTTTTAAATAAAACTGTGGAAGTCTGGTTGTTTTGTTTTTTCTTGGCTATCTTCACACCTGTTTCTTTTTCAGCAAAGCCCGTTTTCACCTGGCCTGAGACTGCACCTTCCAGGTTTTAGCAACTTCTCTTGGGTATTAAAAATGCAGAATGAAAAAATCCTGTTCTCAAAAAGCACTAACTGCCCTCTGCAATACAAAGATGAAATGTCTTCAGATGTGAAGGTGTCACAAATATTTTTATCTAGAGCTTATGTCATCCCAATATCACAGTATTTACATATCTTTAAATGGCTTTATCCTAATTATTTTTCTGTGAGGCAGGGGATGTTGATTTTTCTTTTTACAGGAAAGGATAGTGGGGAGGAAAAGATAGACAAGTGTACAGGATCACACAAGGGAGACCTGCAGGGGAGTGGACTGGACAAACTTTGCTTGAGAAGACACAAATTGGTGTCTCCTGTAGGTGTGTTAGACCATGTCTTGTGTCCATTTCACTTCCACAAGAAAACACTCTGGAGAGTTAGTGATGAGGTTGCTTTTTAAAGACAGTCTGAATCTTAATGCTTTTTCCAATCTCACTTGGGTCTGAGTTATTCCTGTGCTGACCACACTTATAAAAGAAGCAAGAGGTGAGTTTTGAAGTCTTGTTAAGCTGCTTTTCACCTTCTTCTCAATGATTTAATGTTTTCATGACTCTGTGCAGGCAGGAAGGGAGAAGAGCCTGGGCAAGTCCTCCAGAGGAGTCAAAAATATGGTTAGACTTCTCTTCCCTTCTCTGGTGGTTGAAGGTTTGCTGTATCAGGTGCTGGGATGTGGGAGGTGCCTACCAGGGTGCTCTAGGCCCAGAGACAGGGGCATGCCACCCTCCAGTGCCTCCGAAGGGCTTTGCTGTGTTAAGCAGCACTGTTGGATTAAGAGGTTACTGACAATTCAGTTTTACCTGTGCAGTGCTTTTGTGGAAGCTGTGTGTTCCCTGTCCCTTCCTAGTGAAACATTTGTGGGGCTTGGTGGTTTTTCGCCTTGGATCAATTCCCTCTTCTGGTTTGTCAGGCAGTGTCATGTTGCAGTAGACGTAAGGGTCTGCAGGTGCTGTGGGAGCTGGCATTCTCTCCAAAAGAAATATTATTTAGCCCACCTTCTGAAGTGAACATCACAGTCACCTCCAACCACAGGAAAAACTTGGCTCAAGTAAAATGAGAGGCTGTTTCCGAGAATCCTCTCCTTGTCCCCTCTGAACTTTCTCTTCAATTTGAGATGTATTTTTATCTTTTCATTTGTCTTCCTCTCATATCCACGCTGGAGGAAGCTGAGTGCTTCTTGTCACCGTGGCCTATCCTAGCCAAAACTGGGGCATTAACTTACTCTGCTGTCATTTGCCTAAAGAAGGATGGTTAGCTGCGGTCCTGGAGGTGGGCAGTTCAGGTACAGGAAAATAACCTTGATCTAAAGCCTGCTGTGGGATATGGAAGCTTGTCGCACCTCCTTAGTGTTTCAGGTAGCAGAAACTGCAGCGTGTAGGTGGGACAAACCAAACATGATCTTAGTTGTACATTTGAGTTGGCCCCAGGGTGAATGCACAAAGATCTGGTTGCAGGTGTGAGCCCTGTGTGGGCTGTTACCCCTGCTCTGTGCCACTCAGAAGCACCCCAGGCTTCAAGGGTGTGCAGAAAAGGCTTCAAACCATGCTGACACCTGCTTAATAGCAGTTGCTCTTAAAAAGTTTCACTTCTGTGGGATGCTAGAGGCTACAAGACTTGACCTAGCATTTCAATTAAAAGGTTAAAAAGAAGAGAAACAAAATCATGACCCTATTTCTTATGCCAGCTCTAATCCAAATCGTGATAAAGTAAGCCATATCCACTTACCTTCAGCTAATCAAGAGACTTGCCTTTGTGGTTTATGTTGAAGTATCCTCTGGAGAGTGTCCAAAGCCTCCTTCCTTTCCAAGGTCTCTTGCAGATTCCCTGTGCAGGAAGGATCTGTCATCAGAGGGTGTGAAGGGGATGGAGGCATGTTGGTTCTTGTTGCACACTTGAAGTGTTTGAGACTAATTATCAGAAACAAGCCCAAGGACAGACCTAAATTAAATCTAAAGCCAGGAGCCATTAAAAAAGTGAGATGGAGAACACTTCTAACCTCTCTGAGGCAAAATAAATACAATTAAATTGAATTGAGTACCCAGAATATTCCTAATACAGTATTAATGCATAGCCCTGAGTGTCTTTCTCTGGGACAACCTCTTTGGAATTTGATTTGCACAAAGAAATGATGGTTTTCTGGGTGATGCAAGCATAGTAAGACTACATTCTTCAAACATGAAACAATCAGATTTATTTCTGACAAGCTCAACATTAAATTAAAAATTCACAAGACAACAAATGATGTAATAGCCTGCATTTCTGTAGTCCTTTCATCTGACTTTTGACTGTATTTTGCATTTCTCAGTAGCTGGGGCAGATCGAGAGCCCTTGGCCAACATTTTCATAGATTGTTGTTACATGTTTGAAAATCAGAGCTCAAAGCTGCAATCAAGGGGATACAGTTAGTGCTGTGATTACTGAAAAGATTGAGGTGAATATTTACAAAAATGGGAACAAAGTAGTTTCAGTACGTAAATGCATTGTCCATCCTCTCCATGAGCTGGCTGTCAATCATTCACTTTGCTGGGTGGTTTATGTGCTCAGGGCAGTGTCAGTGTTTCACTTAACAGAGGTGTTCAGCATTGTAGATTTTTATAGTCTTCCTCCTGGTTGCTTGTAATGGAGGGATTTCCCTGCAGCAGCTTCCACCGCCCTTCTTGCGATTATAGGAAGAATGGGCTGCTAGTTTAAGGGAAAACTGGAAATAACCAAGCTTGAAGAAGCTGGTTATTACAGGTAGACTTATGAGCCAGTGTCCTGAATTAGACTTCAAGAGTTATGGGTACTTTGCCAAATACTCATTAAGCTTGAAATTAAGAGTCCTAAGTCATGGTTGCTGGTGCTTGTTCATGCAGTCAGGTCCAGGGAAGCTGCATGTCTGGGAGTATGGGGGGCAGCTCTCTGCGTAACTCGCAGCAGATGTTCCCCTTCTGGTTCAACTATGGAGAAAAGGGAGTTACTCCATCTGGATGTGCGTAATGGTTATCTGGAAAATGGGGTTTAGGGACAAGAATAGAGACAGGAGCCATAGGTTTTCAGACTCTTACAGTTGATATGCTGCTGTGTCTTCCTGACGTTTCTTTTGCTCCCTCTAAGACAGACCATAGTGCTGGCTGGGAGAGCACCAGCACCTACAGTTGGCACAAGTAGCTGCTTTTTCTTCAAGTTTTTTTGGGGCCGTTTTTCAGGTCCAGGCTTAGCTTTAATATTACATCAGCTGAAACATTGCCTCCACTAGCAGGACTTATAAAGGACTTTCTGTTGAAATGCTTCTACAAACTATACTATTAGTGGCTTAAAAGTGGGTTTTTTAATCATATTTTGCAGTTTCTCTTAAGTTTTGCTATGTAACTTGAAATGCCATGTGTTCTTTTGGGTCTTGAGATACTGTTAAAACCAGTTGTTGCTGGAGTATCCTGTTAATTTTCTCCTCAGCATGATCATGGACAGCTTGTGAAAATGGTTGAGTGTCCATCCCTTGGGTAAAATCCTTTATTTCTAGTTCTACTCCTAGGATTATTGTCAAACTGTTCTCTTCCCTACATCCAGTGCATTGTGGTGTTAGTCTTATGCCTGAGTCTCTTAAGAGCTGCTCATACCTTCCACTGAGGCAGCTCTTACTAAATATTTAAAGAGGCTCTTAAGATATGCAGATTAGATTCCTACTGATAGTTTCAAGCAGCTCCTTTTTATTAATTATTCATTATGTGGTAACTAGGCATCCTTATTCAAGCGCGGTAGTTTAGACAGTTTAGAGCACTTAGTCAACTGAATATTGGAACCTGTTCCTAACAAGAACATATAATAGCCTTGAAAGAGAAATGAAAAATATTTTGGACACTTCTTCACAAAACCAAGACAAATACTGACAATAAATTTGCCTAATTAGTATTAGGACTAGCTGCATGTCTGTGACCTTATGCCTTTTTCATGATTAGAAACCTGAAAAGCAATGTGTTGGTTGTGTTGGGGTAACAGAGATGGAAGTGGTGTAGCTGTTCATGACTGCGTTGCCTATGTTACCAAAAAATATTTTTCTTAAACTCCGCCTCCTCTATTCTGCAGTGATTTACTGCTGTGCCTGCTTTCAGTGAAGGAAACGTTTACTCCCTTTCTGAGATGCTGTTTATATATTGAGATGCTTTCATGAATACATTCTGAGGTTTAATGTGTCTTTATTTTCACTTACATATGGAATCTGAGTGAGAAGGTTTTCTTTCCCCTTTTTAATAAAAGCCACTTGGCAGCCTAAGAGGACGGGTAGAGTTGTAATTGCTTTCATGTTGTCAGATCCAGTATAATGCAGTCATGTGGCAATGATGTTTTCTGAAAGTTTTTATTATCAGTGAAATAGTAGCGGTATTTTATTAGTAATGTTATAAAACAGTTGCAGTAAAGATATATCTGACAGTCAATGTCAGTGTCTTAGAGCTCGTGTGTGCGTATGCTTGTGTGGATGTTTTAAGAGGCAGAACCAGGATGGCTTCAGCAGCAGAGGATGTGGGGAGTTGCATGATTATTTCGTCATGAATCGTTCCATACGGTGATTCAGCATGGCAGAGCTCATTGGAGTCCATTGTGGATCAGTGATCACCTCCTAAGAAAAAAGGAAAATGTCCTTATTCTACTCTTTTATTATGGGGTGGAGCAAGGGGCTATTTTAAAATATTGCTGTAAATGGTGGAGCTTCTCCAGGCAGCGGTACAAACCTGTATTCCATTGATCTTGCCTCCCTCTGTTTTGTCTCTAAGAAACTACACAGATAGAAGACCCTCGTGTGCAATGGCGGCGGGAGCAGGAGCATATGCTGAAGGACTATCTTGTCCTGGCTCAGGAGGCGATTGCTGCACAGAAGGAGATCTATCAAGTGAAACAGCAGAGGCTTGAATTGGCCCAGCAAGAATATCGGCAGCTGCATGACGTTTGGGAGCACAAACTGGGCTCTCAGACCAGCTGTGAGTAGTTAGTGTACTCTTATCCAGTGACTTTCTCAGTCATGAACCTGCTAGGACAGTAAAATGCTTGAAGCTGCTCCTCTGATAGAGCACTGGGATGTGTTATGCCACGTCACTCTCCATGTTTGCTCAGTTTGTCTCAAAAGCAATAGCTGCCTAGCACCTATTAGGTAAAGGATAATTGCTATGAAACACTATTGCGGTTGGGTCAGTCACTGGAGTCAGCGTGCAGATTTTCAGCATGGGCTTCAACAAATGTGAAAAAATGTGATGGTTGGCTCAATGTGAAAAAAAGAAGTTAAATGGTATTTTCCTTGATTCCCCTGCCCAAAGTATAGAAACAAGGTAAGAAGGCTCATCTCAGATAGCATTCCCAGGCCCTTTTGGACTTTAACATCCCAGGTAGTTGAGTGACTGTCTCGGGGAGCTAAGGGTCTGTATTTTATGCCACGTAAAAGGTAACATTGGTGGATTATCTCTCTGCGTATGAAGAACACTGTTTGTGCTCCATATCCTTTGTCACACAGGAAACATCCGTACCTGTTGCTTCAAGAGTTGATGTAGAAATGTTTATAGAAAGCCAAATTTCCTCCTTATTGTTACTAGTTAGGAGCTGGAAAATGTCCAGAGGAGGATTTATTTCCTGCAAGTCTTCCAGAATTTTTTTTTATAATCCTTAGTATTGCAGACTTTTTATGTTGCTAGCCATATCAGTGGACTGACCTCCCCCTGCTTCTATCTTGCTGAGTTATGTCTTATGATGGTGAATTCCACTGGCTAATCCTGTGCCTGATGTTAAAAAGTGTTTAAGTAGTTTTCTGTCAGTGGAAGGGTTCTTATTTGACTAGGGTCTCATCCATCATGTCTGAAGTACAGTTTTTGGTCTTTTCTTAAGAGCACTCTACCTAAGTACCAGAGCAGTATACTAAGAATGCTGTGAACATGAATTACAGTGGTGTAATGTGATCTGTCTTTAAAAATACAACCAAACAGATAGAACTAGAAATGCCTTCCCATGTTTTATAGTGCATAAACTGATGGCTGCAAGGATCAAAATATCTCCCTTGCCTACAGCTACCTCTAATAACATTGCACATTGGGGAGCTTCTGTACCGTCTGAAGCAGAAGGGTTTTAACGGCTGCTGAGAAGAGAATTCTGCTCTTAATGGGACATTGATTTAATCCAGTGTGACACATTGTATGATTGGTCATGTCCTCAAGGCTGTGAAAAGGCTTGCATCACATTTTTCTGTTTCTTCTCATTCTTTGCTTTTCTTTGTTTCTAAACATTCACTCGATTGTTTACTCAGTGAGAAAGTCTAAAAAAGAATACAAAGTAAACCTTTATGTAGTGCCTGTCCCTTCAGTTCTATGAAATGCCTTTGGAAATGCAGGAGGCGATACTATTGAATGGACTGAACATGTTTGAGAGTCTGAGTTAAATGTGTTAACCTGGAACAAATCAAGACTTTGGAGATGAAGGACATGCTCTGGCCTCTTTAGTATATACTTTCTGTGGAGCACTTGACTGCATTATTGCCTTTCCCTATCTTTGAGGTGTGAAGAGAGATCTGAAAAATGGATAAAAGGCCTACACCAGCAATGTGAGGAGATCTGGGTGTGCAGGAGTGATGGGAGCTCTTGATCTGTGGTGGGGCTGCTAGAAGAGTAGGGAGTAAGGCAAAGCTGCTAAACTGAGTGTTGTATTTGTTCTAGTGCTCTCTGGCTCATCATCAAGTTCCAAGTATGATCCAGAGATCCTCAAAGCAGAGATTGCTACTACAAAATCCAGGGTAAGTAGTACGAACAGACCTTTGCTTGCCACGAGTAATCTTCAGATATTTCCAAACTTCATGGCAAACACTAAAAAGAGATGCCAAAGCAATTGAAAGAGCTAATATTGCCATTCTTAATCTAGGAGATAATTTATCAGAATTCCCAAACGTTACCATCTTAAGAGTTTGAAACACTTTTTTTCCCTTAGACTTTAGACTTCCGTGGAAGCTGGCAGTACACAGTGCTCTACAGATACGCCCTGGCGTATTTAGCTGCGTGCTGGCTCCTCGGTGTGCTGCAGCGCCGGAGAGCTGTGAGTTCTCTCCTGAGACTGGCAGCTGTTTTGTCCTGGGCTTAGTGCGGGTTGTTAGCAGCAGCAGTGTGCGCTCTCATGCAGAGCTCAGTTTGGGAAGAAGAAAGGACTAAAGTAAAGTAGGTCAGTCTGGCCTCTGTGGAGGAATATAAAACAGCAAGCTGTAGGGTCAGTGGATTTACAATATGTATTATCATCCTGCTGTGTTACTCATGCAGTGGGGCCTTTTAGTTTGGTATCTTGGAGGATGGCTTCTATCACTGCAGTGCGACGCCTGTCCTGATGCTTAATGGTTTTTTTAATGACTGGGAAGGTTTTAAACATTTCTAGTAAAATCGACATGTGTTTCATTCCTGTTTCTCTTGAATTTTTCTCAGCTTTTCCGCTTATGATGTTGGAACTTCCCTTGAGCCCCTTACTAAGTGGTGTAATATCTGGGTACTGGATAAAGCCCTGCTCCTTGATAATGTCCTGATGAGGATGCAGTCAGGGCTGTTAGCTGCTGTTGAGATGAACTGGTTATCTGGAAACTTTGTTTAGAGTACTGTCTACACTGAATAAGTTTTGAATTGAATGGGTAGTGCTGTACCTAAATATTCATATACCATTCTAAAAATATGACACCTTGCTGCAGGTTAATAAACTCAAGAGAGAAGTAGCTCACATGAAGCAAGAGCTCCAGTACAAAGAGCATGGATTTCAAACACTGAAGAAGTAAGTTTGTTCTCAAGATCTTATTTTCAGTGTAGAACATCTCTGGCTTGTAATGCATCCCCCTCTACTTTTATAAATAGCTGCCTAAATAACGTAAGCTGAAATATGTTGCTGCTGCTATCTTTAGGCATATGCAACTGAAAGCGGTACACAGCCATGGGGGTAGTTCTCTCAAATCAATGCTTGTGTGTGATTGACCACATCAAAAATGACTTGATAGCAAAAAGATTTTGAACCAGGATCTTGTCACTTTTTTACTCTGTTTTACTCAGTATTGCTCAATATGGGTGACACAGTACAGCCTATTGTCTTAAGAGCTGTTGTTTTAGGGCACTGAGGAAAAATTTGGGGTGAAGTGGAAGCGAAGGAAAAGTTTCAGGTACTTACCTTTGTATGACTAGATATCTTGCATGTTTTAAATAATATCACTGGTTAATATTGTATTTATTATAAAAGCCAACTGTGGTAGAATCCTTTTGAGAAGAGGGAAGAATGAGGTGGCTTTTAATTAGGTGGCGTGAGCAAATACATCCATACATGTGAGGTCTGTGCCTAGTTTTTGAAATCATGACTGAAAATATGGTAATTCTCATAGAAGGCTAAGCTGATCTTCTCTAGGTTAGAAACAAAGTAATTAGCAGCAATCTGCCCAAACATGCTGTTTTGGAGCTTTCATGTGCATCTTTATCCTCCCTGAGGAGTCAAAGAGGTGATACGGCTAAAATCACAGTTCTGAAGCTTAATGTACTTCTGAGTGGAGTAACTTAGGTGGTGATAAGCAGGGTTCTTTGTTCCTTCCATTGTATTTGTTATACTTTGGAGTGTGTTTTTCTTAATGTATTCAAGGATTGAATCTAGGATGATTAAATTAACTGGACTTTATAAAGTGTTAGCTTACTGTATTTTTTTTTTTTTTAATTTCCGTGCAGAATCGACATGAAAATGTCTGATACTCAAGGTGGCTACAAACTTGATGAGGCACAAGCCATTTTAAGTGAAATGAAAGCTCTCAAGAAGGCCATCACATCAGGGGAGAAGGAAAAACAAGACCTCATTCAGGTATTGAAACAGGATGACTTTATAGTATTTTGTGTTGCCACTGTTATCAGATTGAATTGCTGAGAAGTAATTTAAGTATTTTGTATTTCAGATATGTAATCAAGATTTTTATTAACATAAATTAGTTCTGTATTGTGGTTGGACTGCAACCTTTTTGTTCTTTAGATCCTGGAAATAACAGTAGTAAGCACTCGCTTAGAGATGAGTGTTTGTCTCAGGGTTCGTTGGTCAGGAATGAACCAGTGTGACTCTACTGCTGTCAAAGAGCTGACCTGGAGAAGCCATGAAAACCCTGTGGCCCACTTGGTCTGCCATCTCCTGCAGAGAGCCTGTCTGTCTGGGCAAGGCTGCTTCATGCTGTGGGAGGTGCAGTCCAGCCATGCCTGGCCTCAGGTTTGTGGAGTCTTAAGTGCACACAGTGAACATGGTCAGATCTTAATCTTGTAGTTTAGGCTAAAAGCTATGTAGCTGCTGAGGTACTTTGAGCAGAAGTGAGCTCACCTCATGACTTTTTATGGTTTTAGAGCTTAGCCAGGTTAAAAGACAGCTTTGTGAATGACAGAGGATCCCAGTCAGACCTGTGGGCCAGCAGCGTGTCTGTGGAAAGCTCCAGCCCTTTGTTACCCCGGCAGTACCTGGATGTCAGCTCCCAGACAGATGTTTCAGGAAATGTGAGTAATGCATGAGAAACCAAGTGCGTGTGGAGACATTCCTCTGAACTATATGTAGTACCGCCTTAGTACGAGTTTCCAAGCATGAGCAAGTATCTATGAAGTGATGTCTTCTCCTGGTATGAACTTCAGCGTGACCTTCATTTTTGTGTGCAATGTTAATGTATCTAAAGGCAACCTGCTGTTTCCCCACACTGTCTCTATTAGAAGAATCCAGGTGGGAATAAAAGGGAAGGAAGTTTTATATTGCCTGTAGGGGTAGCTTCTTGTGATACAAATATTCCCTTAGCTCTTTATAGCAGTGATACGCTACCAGACAAGAAACACTCAGCAGCTACGTATGGACTTAGCTCTAATGAGGACTCTTCCCTTAAGAGTGCGTTTGGCTTTTAGTGTGTTACGAGTGAGAATGATAGCATATGTGCAGATATTTTGATGCCATCAAAGATGTGTAGTACTCCTAAACCTTCAGTCCCACTTGGGCAACAAGATCATAACTGCCAGGTTGGTGCCAGCCTCAGCAAGGACTCGATCGGCACTGTGGGTCTCACAGGACATCACAGAAGCCTCTCCCGTGAACCTTTACTTAAACATTTGCAGCCACTTTCAGTCAGGGCCACACATGTGACTAAAGATCTGCAGATTTGGGCATGATGGGATGTCCCTTGTCTTTAAGACTTTACAAGCAAAGCAAGATGTCATTCAAAACAAAATGCAGTGCGGCACTTAAAGATTTCAAGTGGCAGTTAAGAATATAGATTACAAATCTATTTGTGTGTGCATGAAAATAGAAGCCTCAGATATATGTGGTAGATTTTCTTTTTCTGATAAGCTAGGCCAAAAAGAGCCTCTGAATCTGGTGAGTTTTTAACTATTTGAAGAAATCATGAAAAATTTAATCAAATCCTATTCTGTGATTGGTTTATTTAGTAAATGAGTTTGACAAGAGCAGGTGTAACTTGTAACATCATCGATTTCAGTAGGGACTATCAAAAGAGGAGTGGTTACTAAGTTGCTGATTTTATATTTTGTGTCTCAGTTTATTACCAGCAGCAATAACCAGTTGGCTGAGAAAGTGAGATTACGCCTTCAATATGAAGAGGCAAAGAGAAGGTAATTCTTTGGACTGTTGTACCTTTTGGCTGTCACACGGCTTATTCTGAAGATATGTTTCACTAGAAAAGGGGCCGCTCAGATTGGAACTTGGCATTACTGCTAAATAAGCATGGTAATTTTTGAGCCAGTGTGGCTTTCTGAGCCAACATTATCATTCAAGAAATAAATAACCATCCTAGAAATTACTAAGGAGTGACTAATACATGAAGAATTCAGTCTGGCCACACCTGTGGGGACATAAGTGGGTTTGCTACCTGTTGCCAGTGCTTCCCCATTCCTAATAAAGAGACTGTACCTCAAGGCATCTCCTTACCTTATTCAAAATGAAATGTATGTTTGCATGGCTTTAAGTCTGATAAGGAGAAATGTATATTGTGTTAACACCTAACATATCAAAATATGGTCAATGGCTACAATTCCAGAGCTTATCTGCTTATCTGTAAGAACGTAAGTTTTCACCCTTGCCCTCTTATCTGAGATGAATGAAGAATAGATTTTAAAAATTCATATCTACTTAACAAGCCAATTTAAGAAAAAGTTTTCTGGGATTTACTTTTTTTAATAGCTAATAGCTAACTCAACTGTTCAGTTAAATGAAAAACCACCAAGCATTATTATTTAGACTTCGGCTGGTCTAGTCCTTGTTCAGCGATGTAACCATTGATGGTGGTGACTTCAATTTTAACTGCTCTAAAGGGACTTTGCAATTCCAGAATAACAAACTTCAGATGCATGATACAATCTGTACTTGGGGTATAGGCAAAGAGAAGGATTTTTCTCCAGTCTCTGGTTAGAGAGAAGAGCTCTAAGGCAGAGGTTACTCATAACATTCTCATTTTAGTATGTTGGCATGGCCAGTAGGCCGTGTTTCTCAGTGGCATAAAATTTGATCTGTATCTGTGGCAGTTGTCAAAGACTGTGTGTGCTCAGCTGATTTCAACATGAACTTAGACTTTTCTTCATAGGTGGAGCAATTTTATCAGAACTGTCTATTTTGGCAATCGAAGATTTGCCAAACTGTGACTTTTTAAAACAACGTTAAAATTATTAATCCTCCACATGCAGTGGTTAATTTTTCAGTGTTAAAATTGATTTTTACTTTTAAGCTTTGCTGAAGACGGCAATTTAGTTCACACTGGCTTTAAATCTTCAGATTGAAGTGGAGCACTCTTACTTTAGCCTGTATCTTTTCCAAGGAGGGGCAAGTGAATAATCACAAACCTGAGAAGATAATTAATATGCTCTTTAAAAAGAGACAGAACCTTACAGAGGCAGCACAGTAGTTCATTTGAAGTAATGATGAAGGGCATACAACACAGTCTTGCAGTTAAAGAAGGTTTGATACCTCATGTCTGTCTTAGATCATCTGTAGATTTTCTCAGAGTTTAAAAAACGTTACCATGAGGAAAGATGGGTCTGAATGGGCATGAATAATTGATGCTGAAATGAAAAGATCTCCAGCTATCAGAGCACTGTGGTTTTGGCATGGCCTTTAGTAGGAGCTGCAGAAACAAATACCTTGGTTTTAAGCTGGAACAATGCTATGGATATAGTGACTCACGAGGAACCTTCTGCTCCTGTGAAAATTCCTCCTTGTGATGTTAGAAGTGTTTCCTGTCCCCACAGCAGCATATTAAAATATTCCAAAAACACAGTAGAAGAGCACGTACTTTGCCCATGCACGTATTATGAAGGGAGCCAAATGCTGGAAATACATTTCTCTTATTAGCTCTGCGTTATCTGGAAAGGTAAAACTTAAGGCCTGAAATCAGGATGAGTCCATATTAATTAGGATAGAACTACTAGATTTATGAGGCACTGATGATTTTGAAAGTGGACTGTAGCAGACACTGTTTACACCATTGTTGTGGCCCAGTCTAAAGGCATAGACATAGGTGAGTATCTTGCTGAACTTCACCACACCAGAATTGTCTGGGTACAATTCTGCATGTTCCCTTACCCGACACTAAGTCCTTTCCTTTCACGGCTCAGTGAGACAACGAGAGCCCTAGAGCAGATAATGTTAAACCTGTGAAAACGAACAAAGGGCAGCTGCAGTGACAAACCTTTAGCTTAATTGGTTTGGAAACTGATAATGGGTATCATGTCAAAAGAGATGGCAGTGCTGTATCTCAACAAGGAGATAACTACTGCAGCATAAATGTTATCAGAGACGTAACTAAATTATGTTGTACAGTTTGAGATGTATAGTAGTAACTCAGTTGTTACTACTCAGAACTGTTTTAGTTCCTTCAACAGTTAAACTTTCAGCTTGGGTTTTGTGTGACTGGTGGTAACTCTGGGATTTTAAAAATATGTTTTATAATATCCTAAAATGGAGTATTTTAATGTCACATTTAGCAGCATTGCAACATCGGTGGGTATTTGACTGGTCAATTTTTAGACCACACCTCCAGCTTTGATTTTTTTTCTGGAGAAAAAAGGCTGATCTGATAAACAATTGCTAATTACTGGTTGTGGATACACATCTTAATGTACGTTTCTGTGGAGATGCATGTGCTTTGAATGATCTCCCAAGAGACTAAAAATATTACGTGTTATGCCTGTGTCACAGATAAGTCAGCTTTCCCCAGTAAAAAAAAGACTTGATATGTCAATGGATAAATCATCTAACTACCTTTTCTAGGTAAAAAGAAAGCAGTTAAATAAAACTCAAGCTTCCTGTTCTGTATTTTGTTCAGTCTTGCAAGCTAGTGGCCATTCAGAAAGATGGTATGACCTGGGCCCAGTATTGCTGGTTTCTTTGCAGTGCAAACCTAGCATGGCTCAGCAATGATGTAGTTCAGACTCAGTCAGTAAATGCTGAAGAGCTGGACATTTCAGCCAAATGTCGGACAGTCTGCAAAGCATTTCTTTTGTAATAATGCTGTTTTATTGGAAAAATAGAATACATAAACCTCCTTTCACTGAGAAGGGAAAAAAGAATGATCATTTACAAAGGGTAAAACTTGAGGTTGGTTTAACGAAGCTGTTAGACTCGGAAATGCATAGAGAACAAATTCCAGTGGAAAAGCCATATCCCTGCAAATGTATGCCAAAAGTGATCAGATTAATGCCAACCAATCCTCTTAAGCTCATATCCCTTCAAAATGCACAGAGGAATTCTTGGATTATGAATTAATGCCACTGTTAATTCTTCGTTGGAGCACAGTATTGCACTTAATCAGGCACTCAAAAACAAAACAGCTCCAAAGAAGACCTAAAAATAGTTGAGCTGAATATCTATCAATTATGGAACTTTAATTAGAGTAAGCAACCTGCTGTGGGAAATGGGTTTACAGAAAGTGAGGCTTCTCTTCAGAACACTGATCTCTAGTCTATCTCCTGTTGTGGAGGAGGCAGGTCAGTCTGTGTGAGTCTAATCCTTCACAGGCTCTCTCGGGGCTTGAGTTCCTCTTGGCCTCCGGAGCTTGGAAGGCAAAGCTTTATTCTTCAAGGCCATTCAGCAGTCGGTGTAGCTGCCCAGATCTGCATCTTATTACTTACTCCACACACTTTGATTTTGCTAGTTGGTGTTGAATTTTCTCTGTGCCTGCATGTGTGCTGGTTTGCCAGAGGAAGTGTGCACCATCCAGTGCACTTGTGTAGCATAAACCAAGTTCTAGAAAGAGATGAATCCAGATTAGTAGCTGCGACTATTTGTCGTGCCCAATTTAAGTCCAGTAATTCTGCACCAGATCACAAATCCCTTTTTAAAGGGAGATGAATATTGGACTTCCATTTTACACATACAGCATTTCACCTGTATTTCTTACATATTTACTAAACCTGAGTGAGAGATTAACCTGAGTTAATCACACAAAGGGGCATATATGCCTTGAGTCTCTAGTCTTCAGTCAGGTGAATTATTTTTGCAAATATCTTGCCTTATATTGCAAGATATTGTTTGCCTACTAAGTTTTTGTAATTTTTCCACCCCAGCCCATTCTTCCCTGCCTATTCCCTGCTCCCCACTTGATCATTTTTGATTGTGCAAGTTCCAGGAATGCAAGTCTTTGGTAACTCTTACTCAGCTTCATCTATACTATTGTTTCTCACCAAACTACCATGATCACCCTGTCCGGTCAAGAAGAGTTGTAGGTCAATGAGTCCAGAGGAGACAGCTTCCTTTGGGAAGACTGACATTACTGCCCTTGGTTCTGTATCCTGGCCTGCTGCTGTTTTGTCACTTCCTTCTGTATGTTACATTGCAAAGCTGATCATTTGTGAAGCTAACTGAGCAGTTCACATACATGGGAAATTGGTAATGGGCAGATAGTTGGAGTGAGCAGCCTCCTCACATGCCATGAGCTATGCTCTCCTCTGCTATCAATCAAGATCTTGCTAAATTCCAGATCTGTGTTGCTGTTGCCTTTAATAATCATCTTCCTGCCTGAGATAATGTGGTATGGTGCTGAAGGATTAATGATACAGACTTTAAACTGAAATCTGTAATGATACCTCTAATGAAAAAAGACTAAATTTCATGCAAATGAGCAGCTCTGGATTTAGATAGGATTGTGTTTTCTCTTTGACTCTTTGCATCCTCAGGTGCCCATTGCACCAGAAGAAGCATACCTCGTTAATGTGTCCAGAATGCTCAGTGTTGAGTCAACAGTTGGATTCTTCCAGTACCTGTATGCATATGATTAACTTCCTCATTGTAAAGACAAAAATAGTTTCTAAACTTTTGAGTAACCACTGAGCTTTATCAGCCTATCTGCATCGTATAAATTTCTTTTCCATAAAACTAATTAAAGATCAGATATTTGCCGCATGATACTCTCCACACCAAGTACCGCGAGGTCATTAGCTGTAAGGCATATGAGACACCCTATAGTATAGTTGACAGCATTTTTCAAGATCCAGAATTTCTGTTATGCTGTTCCCTGACTGGTGGACACTGTGGGTTAGCTAGAGACTTAGCTTACCACTGGGAGCAAACCTGAGTTAAAATCTCCTTCTGCATGTCAACCTCCTGGCGTGGCCATCCCTTGACAGCGCCCTGGTAAGGAGGGCATGAGGGTGAGGGTAGTTGTCCCTGAGCTGAGAGTCTTCTTCAGGGCAGTGGAAGATGTGGTTGGTTGTGGTGTACCTTTGTGTGTCTGGAGCAGTAGCTCAGACACTCCTCATGGAATAACTGCTTTTTTTTTTTTTTCTGCAGAATAGCAAACCTGAAAATACAACTGGCTAAGCTTGACAGTGAGGCCTGGCCTGGCGTGCTGGACTCTGAGCGGGATCGTCTAATATTAATTAATGAGAAGGAGGAGCTCTTAAAAGAAATGCGATTTATTAGCCCCAGAAAATGGACTCGAGGAGAGGTGGAGAGACTGGAGACGGAGAGAAGGCGCCTGGAGGAAGATCTTCAGGCTGCTAGAGACACTCAGAGCAAAGCTCTAACTGAGAGGTAGGTTAGTGGGCATAGGACAGAGCTTGCCTTGTTGGACAAGAGGTACCTGGGAGCAAGCAGCAACATCCCCTGGCTGAATGCTGATAGCAGTGTGCCCTCAGATTTCCAGGAGACTGTTTCTACTTAGAGGGTTTCTGAAATCATCTCCCAAAAGAAACCGCCTGCAAGTCTTACTCCCCAAGTGGGGAAAGGTTGTTGTTCCTACAAATGGATCCTCTATGAGAATGTAAGAAATGCTCAAAATAGCACAGTATAATGTTAGTGTACTATAATGTTTCTGTATGCAGCTGGCACCTCACAGCAGCTTCTACAGTTGCTGTGCAGTCTGGAACTTGGTAAATGTCAACAGATGGAATTTTAAATTTTTTAAATTTGTTTGTTCTGAGCATCCTTGTATGTGATTCCTGTAGGAACTGATATTTGACAGGGCTGTGGGAGTTGCATGGAATATCCTGTGAATCTAAACTAGCTGAAAAAAATGCCAACTATCCTCCCTAATTTCACTTGTGTTGCAGGGGGGGATCTCATGGGAATGTACAGTGAGGATGAATACTGCATTAGGCATTTCCTACAAGCACTTTACAATCTGGATGTATTAATGCGGTGGCTATGGCAATGTTACTTTTAGCTGCAGTCTCTTGAATATATATGGAATAGGTGTGTTGCGTTCACTCTCTGTGTGGTTCTCTACTTCAGCCTCTTCTGCATGCTCAGTGTCGAGACGACACCAATTTTCCATATAGTCTTTTCATGGTTTTATCATGCTGGAAAAAATGTAGGCATCTCGGATGTTTCAGCAGCAAGACTTTTACCAGCCTGAAATATCTGTGGTTCGACAAATGTTTCTGGTCCTGCTGTAAGATGAACTCTTTTGTTTGTGATTTTTAGGAATATGGTCCTGTTCTAGTGTGCCAAAGAAACAGCATGTTTCTGGAGAAGGATTTCTTGTCCAGAGGCCTGTTAAGTTAGGGTATGAGCACCCAAGTGTGCATGTTTGAGTCTCAAACCAGTTCGGGTGTGAAATGAAACAGAGATGTTGCTGAAGTCCATAACTCATGTAAAGCCATATTGAGATGGTTAATAAGGAAATCATGTAAACCTTAGTCATTCATAGACCTTGCTGAAAGCAAATGAAAGCATTTACACCTTTATTAGCACAGTAAATGTAAGAACGCAGTAGTATATAGCAAGCAAAATCTGTCGGAATTTTTTTGAGGCCTGGTCCTAGAAACATTAACTTTTATAGTACTAGCTGTAATTGTTTTCCCTGTTGTGAATATTTGCAGGATTGAGTTCCATATTTTAAGAGTATTGGAAGTTGGTAAACAGCTACACATCTTGACAAATTATGTCCCACATTTTACTGTGTATTCTTACTAACTTTTGTGGAATTTCATAGAAAAAATAGGATTTTCCTTTAGTCCTCATTTTAAATAGTAAATGCTGCTTTAGCTCATCTTTTTCTTCTGTCTTCTCTTAGATTGAAGTTGAATAGCAAAAGAAATCAACTAGTCCGAGAACTGGAAGAAACAACACGATTAGTTGCAGTGTTACACACCCAGCTGAAAAGGTATGTAACCTTTTACAGAAGTTGTTGGTGCTTTAACTGTACACGGTGTAACTGCATTTCTCTGCTAACAATTTCATCTCCCGGCTGAGAGGTTTAGAAGGCCTTTCAGTTATAGTGGTGATCTAAGGCCCCTGTGTAGTCAATGGAAAGAGAAACCTCAATGATTGTATGTCCCACTCAGTTTAGATGGATGCTTTAGAGTGGGATAAGTAACCTCATGGTGGTGCCTCTGCCTGACAACAGGAGTTTGCACAATCCCTTCTGTTTTGGACATGTAACATTTAGGTGACTAAAGATAGCTGAGATTTTTTTACTAATGTTTGAATTACTGAAGTATTATATTAATAAAATATGTTAAAGACAGCTTAACATTCACACAGCAAGTAAAGTGAATCTTAGTAATACATGTTAACGTATGAATGTCATGATAATATTTCTGTAAATGAATTCCAAGTGTGCTGTTGCTTGCAGTATAGACAATGCATTGAGATATCCCTGAATGTGTTGTGGTTCATATGGTATATGGAAATATTTCTGCAGTTGTAATGTCATCTGGTTGTTCAGGCTGTAGTTTTGGAAGAGCGTAGGATTACTGTTTCCAGATAAATGCATGACTGCGGGCACTAAGGCCAAATCATCATTAGCTAAAACTATGTTTTTATCTTTTTGATTAGGAAGAGTTTGCTGGGGTTTTTGTTTTGTTGAGGTTTTTCCTATCAGTGTGTACTGAATTTACTCTGTTTGTAGCTTCTGCTCCACTTGGATTCTGTTTCATTTTGTGCAGATGACACTGGAAAGACTGGAAAGAAATCATAGTGCAAGACTGACATGTAAATAAGCCACCATGGAGAATAGCTATCTGTGATGCTCTTGTGCAGTGGAAATGCATCATATTTTCATTTCATCTAGCTGATTAGGGATCTTTAGAGGTGACCAAGAAGCATGCGAAACTAATTTCTTCCTAACTATGTGCTCAGTGTTCTTGGCATGCTCATTCATAAGAATAAGCATTTGTTATATTAACCCCATAATGCAAAATGTCTGGCCTTCAAAGGTATGCACAAAATGAAGTTAGGCCCAGTTCTTGATAGGGAAAAGATTAATTAAAAAACCCTCCCTTTTCATGGTGAAATACACTTGAAAAGCTGTAAATTTATTAGTCCTCGACAGATCTGTATATGCTGCCAAAATGCAAAAACACCTATAAAAACATCTATCGTGTTTCACTTACGTTTCAACCAATGGCTTTTTTGAACAAACATGGTGCAGTGCACATCTGTCATTCAAAGGCAGAAGACATTTTGTGCCAAAATTATACTAAATTCTGCATACCTGCCTTTTTCTCATAAGGTCATGGGCATAATTATACAAATGCAGCTTCTAGCTTTTACCCCATAAATAATAAATAAGGGATTATTAGACTTATTAACATCCTCACTGTTTTTCAGTGGGGCAACTTAAGCCACTTATACATATGCAGAAATTTTTCAGTAGCTAATCCATATCTGAAGTGAGGGTTAAGGGTCTTTAAACAGTCAGTAGCAAGCAAGGTATTTAATATCTAGAGCAGGAGTGTTGGTTTCAATGGAATTTCTAGGGATGGTATATGTTGTAGGCAGTACTGGAGGATTTGTTGGTTCTTCTGAGCAGTAAACAGTGTGCTGTGGTGTCTGGGCTTTCTCATCTGAACAGACTTCTATTCAGCACCTGCTTAAAATTAATTTTGCTGTCAGTTATGTTCTGAACCTCAGTCTCTAGGGATAAATAATTTGTGTGAACTGATTTCACAGCCCAGCCCCAACTCTTCCCCTTGCTCTTCTGGCCCTGGATTCCGTGTAGCAGTCTTTCACATAGGTAAATCCTGCCAGCTTTCTGGTAGCTGCTGACTGTTGTGATCTCTGAGGGCCAGTTCCAGGCAGCTGTGATACTGCCTTTTGGCTCTGGGACCAAGATTGAGGCAAATGGAAGAAAATTTCCATACGGTCAGTTCATTGCAGTAACTTCATCTTCTTGCATGGGCCTTGCTGTTTTTTGTGGTCTGCTTTAGAGCTTAACAGGAATCATAGATATTTTTCCAGACAGATGAGGGAGGAGAATGTTGTCACTAATGTTAATTGATCTGAAACTATTCATTAGAGTTGTTTTGGCTAAACAAGGACCTTTATGAGGTTGATACGGTGAGTAGAAAAATGTGTATGAACTATATTATTTTTATTGAAAAATGACCCAGCTTTTCTGCTGGGCAAACTGTGGTTCTGGATTGTTGTGGGGACTAATGCATATGGCCTGAGCTAATAAAGCAAAATGTACCATGTGGGCTTAGAGATTTGATGACATTGCAGTGTTTTCCTGAGAAATCAGGAGATACAGCATAATGATTTTCTGACTTGTTTCCTCTAGTCTCTCCACCAGCATGCTTTCCCTCTCCTCGAGCAGCAGCCCTGGTTCTCTTGCATCTAGCAGAGGATCCCTTGCCACTTCCAGCCAGGATTCATCCACCTCAGCCAGTTTCACTGACCTCTACTACGAGCACCTGGAGCAGTTGGAGCAGTTGGACTCAGACTATCAAAACAAGCTTGACTTGCTCTTAGAAGGAGCTACTGGATTTAGACCGTCAGGCTGTATCACCACTATTCACGAAAACGAAGTAGCAAAAACTCACAAAGCAGATACCACCAGTCGCATACAGGCTCTGAGGTCATTGTCTGGTACTCCAAAATCCATGACATCACTATCTCCAAGATCATCTCTCTCTTCTCCATCTCCACCTTGCTCTCCGCTGGTGATAGACCCACTCCTAACTGGTGATGCGTTTTCAAGCCATATGGATTTTGATGATGCAGAGATAAGTACAAATCTCTCAGAACTCACCCTAAACACTGGGAGTGGCAACTGTAGACTGGAAGAGCCTAGAGCAGGAGATAAACATCTAGGTCAAGGTATGGTAACAGACTATTTGCATGCACATGCATGCATTTATTTTTAATGTCATTTATAAAGCATTGAGAAGCAAATATTTCAAAACCTGTCTGTCATCTTGATATCTTTGTGTTGAAGAGTGTCTTCAACTGTGTGTTCTACCTTGCTTGGGAGAAAGGGTTGGTGTTTTAATTTGTACACGAAAAATACTGCTGATCTGATGAGTCTTGCAGAAGACTGTATCAAGGTGTGTTTTCAGTGTACCTATATGCATGTGTACACAAATTACAGGGATTTCATGTGCAAATACAAATGGTTGTTGTGGGATTCCTGGTTTAATTTGGAGCTAAACTATTCAGAATGTCATCTAGTGTTTTGGGTCTGGGAGTCACATAATGCCATATTGACATAAACTTTTTGGCCAAGCTTTTGAGGAAGGCTGGGAAAGCCATTTAGCTTAATAGTTAACAAATGATAATAAAAATCTTTCCCCATCACCTCAGCATGCACAAGGTCTTGCTCTGCCTCCCAGTAAATCAGTGGCAATGAATTTATTAACTTCAGCTGAGCAGACATGTCAAGGCTGTGCTTGAATTTCTGCTGTTTTGAGGGGGATGGTCTCTTAGCAACAAAAACGTGTTTAGATTGTGAGCATGATAAAATAAGACATTTAGAGATAGTGCATGTTCTCATACATGCATATGGCTTATTGGTGGGTGGGAAGGGTTCATCCTTTTTTAGAATGGTGGCTGGGCTGAAGTGGATGGAGAGCAGCAGGCAGGGCACTCGTGCTAGGGCCTGTCTGAAGCCCTTGTGACTGTAGTTGGGAGTCCAGTGGAGATGAGTGAAATAGCTGGAGTTGTAACTGCAGTGAAGGAGAGCTTTAAAGGCCATATAAACTTGTAAGCTATAGTTGTATGAACCAGCAGTGCAGTTTGTTTCTGTTTTTCATAGGATTATAAAACCGCCGATGTGAATAGAGGGAACTAGCACCATGTTATCATGGCCTTCTGCATTAAGAAGGCTGACACTGTTTAAAATACAATAGAAGACACGAGTACAGATCTTCCCCTTTGAGCTACCATTTTCCAACAAGCAAGAGGTATTATGCATTTGAGTAGGAAACACTAATTATTCTTACTAGAACTGGGTGCTGATTAGTTTTAACCTCTTTAGCTCTTCAAGATTTGTCAAGGCTGTTAAAGTGAAAGCTCAGGTGTTAAGCAGATTAAGTGATTATTGCTGTTAGCCAGTCAGCAGACAAAATAATCACCATAAGTAGTTTATTTCAGGGCAATAACGAGATGAGATTTTACTCCTCAGGCATTTTGGGGGCGGTTCAATGTAACACCCGAAACACGGTGGCGGGATCTGAGGTGGTCACTACTTGGCCTCATGGGCAAAGCGTGCTCACATGTTGCTGTAAGTAGAGATGAATAGTATATATCTGAGGGATTTGCTTTTTGTTTCTGTTAGAACAGAACCTCTGCTACCTTTGAGGCTGAAATAAGATTTCCTCTCTCACCTGAGTGATACCTGAACAATTTAGGTGAAACTAATAGCAAAACCTGGAATCTGGCAGAGTCTGGCATTCTCTGAGGAAATGGCGTGGATGTGAGGACAGTGCATGACATGACTCTTGAAGGCCTTGTCATGGTGTGTCCCGGAGATGCCATGGAAGGGCAGATGGCAGGAAGTGAAGAGCAAACTTTAAATTCTTGATATGAGTGGGAAAAATGGTGAAAAAACTTAGGAAGTGTTATCTGCCTGCATGGAAATATAGAAGAGAGTGCTGAACTCTTCCATAAACTTTCTTTTTAGTACAATACCTCTTTAGAAACTTAAGGCTTAAAACAGAAAATCCAAATTTTATGTTAATTAGCCACATGAGAAAGTTACAGGTTCAGTGCGTGTGTAAGACTCGCAGGGCTGAACTTTCCAGTCCTTTGCAAAGAAAGTAAGGAAAAGGATAGCTGAATGATGAATCCTTTTCAGGGAACCATTCATCTTTATCCAGGTTTACCCTTCAGCATTCTGCTGTACAAAGAGATACCCACTTCATTGCTGGGTTTTGTGCACCTTCTGCATTCGCTTCCTTGGCTGCAAGGTGCTGGGGTGAAGTAGTCTAAAAGTGAAGGCTTTCTGTGTTGAAATAACTAGATGGCATTGGTAATTGGAGAAGAAAAAGAGGTTAAGCATGTGGAGACCAACCTGCGGTTGTGGTTTGCTTCCCAGTAAGCAAGCCTCACACAAAGGGACTCCTGGCACAGTGTTTCTGGGAGCAGCGTGTAAAACTCAAACAACAAAACTCTTGATCTAGAAAGCCAGCCAATGGGGAAGAAATTATTTTCATGTTAAAACCATGGAATACGGAGGTACAAAGCAGCATTGAGGAAAGAAGAAACATAGTTTTGACTCTGCCCGCATACCTCCAGCATAGCCTATGATCAGGAGTGCAGCAGGGGCCAGGCCCTTGCACGCCGCAGGAGGGAGGATGGATTGAACTGTGAATGCCAGTATTAAATGGATCCATTTGTTTCAGTTAATGACTGATATATTGTGTTACAGATGCTAACTTTTATTCATGTGGTTTGGCCTCTGGGGAAAAGGTCTGTACATTTATTTCTGTCCAATGGTTCCATGGGAATACCAAGATGAAAAATTACCATTCAGTGGTGTTGCCAAAACATACATGGATAAATGAGCCCAAATCGCACTCGTGCACTCAATATATTGGTGTTACCTGTAGCACCCTCTACTGTTGATTGTAGAAAAAGTCCTTGTATTATTCTATAACCCTGTGTTGAGCTTGCACGCTTTTTGCACCAATGTTTTTTCAAAGCTGTTTTTAATTCTTTAAGTGGCTTTATGAGACTGTGCAAAAAAACTCCACCCAAACTTGCTTTGTAATAAAATATGGGATAGAAACCATATATTGGTTTGGGCGCATGTGCTTTCCTAAGGCTACGGGAAAGAGGGACCGCTCCTGGAAGATGAAAGCCCTCTGGAGAGGAGTGCATTGCCACACTTCTGCTATGGGGTCACAGCTGCTCCCAGTGTGACAAGGTGGCTCCTCCTCACTCTTGGAGCAGGTCTCCCAAAGCCCTGACAGCGAGGGAGAGCTACAAGCTGGGAACGTCCCAGTGCTCGTTAGCCACCTTGGCTTCAGTTCTCCAGACTCTCAGCTGAAGCATATCTCCACAGAAATGTGATGGTTCAAGTGAAAAGTTGCAGGAGTTTCCAGAGCGTATCTTCCCCTGTTTTGTAGCACAAGAAATCTACGTGAGATAACACCTCTGTGCAAAACTCCTTGCTTCAATTTCCTTGGTTTCTCTTCCCTATCTCCTTTTCCCTGCATTCCTGCATATGGCTGCTACTTTAAATCCTATAATCTCTCTTTCTCTCCATGTTTAGCTAATTAACCTGGTCTTTCTGTGGACCTATCTTCTGTCCTGTGTACACTAACCTTTTGGGTTTAGGGGTAGGTGGGTGGTGGTTTTTTGCTGTTCCCCTCCTTGAGGCTAAACTTGGTATAAGCTCTGCAGGCAGGATATACCCCTCCACATAATCCATACTTGGCCAGAGCTTGATCAGTAGCAGATGCTCAGCTGCTGATCTCTGGGTAGCGAGGACCAGAAGGCCTACTACCTGCTTAAGGGTGACTTGCAGTAGGAACTATTTTATTGGTTCATATTTATAACTTCACTAGAATTTAGAGGTTCTGCTGCTTCTGCACATTTCCCATCTTGTCGTGGGTACCTCCCTGCCTTTCCAGGGCTTTGAAAGTCTCTCCTCACATTGCCTGCAAGGACCTGTGCCCACGGAGATGCCAGGGGCAACCAGCTGTAATGTTCTCAGCACAACCGGTGTGTAACCCCACCCTGTGGGTACACTACTGCAGGACCCAAGTATTAAATGGGCATTGAGTGTGCAGTGAAGCCCTGCGTTTACCTCCACCACACAGGCTGTTCCTCTGGTTGTGCAGGGGCTTTTTGTTCTCCAGGACAGTCAGGCACGTACCTGAAGCACTAACTTCACGGTGGCTGCTGAGCACAGCCTGCTCTACCTGTGTCCTCTCTGTCTTCAGAAACGTGCTGTTGCTTAACAACGCTTGGGTGGGGAAAAAATGCAATTCAAGGGGAGGATAAGAAAAAAAGCTGCTCCTGATCCAGACAGTTTGTTTTCATTAACACCTGTTTTTTATTTTCCTCTGTGCTTTTCTGATAGGTATAAATACAGCTGGAGGGACGGCACTGAAGGTGGCGTGTGTGTCAGCTGCAGTGTCTGATGAATCTGTTGCTGGAGATAGCGGGGTATATGAGGCGTCTGTACAAAGGTAGACATCAGATCTCTCTCTAGGAAGAAGCCAGTGGCTCAGCTTTGCACACAGCATTCAGCTGGAATACTGCTGGTTATGATCTTTTTTATAACTTTGTGGCTAAAGTTCTCAATCTCATATTTCTTAAAACTTCTGAAAAAACTATGAGCGTGTTGAATTTGATTATCAAAATGACCCATGCTTCCCATAATAGAAGTAGCTGAAAGCAGGCTCACAGAGAACTGTTTGAACAGCCGGTCTGTTTGTGAAGGTGATGCTAAGCCATGACTGCTGCCTTGACGGGGGTAGCGGAGCCATCTGGCAGGTGTAAAGTTCCCCTCCTGTCAGTCAGCCGTTCCGGTGTCAATGACAGCCCTCAGTCAGTGGGAGAGGACTTCGGGATGTTTAAGGAACGTAGCAGAAGCACCTTGAACTGCCTCGTGGATGTATACGTGCTGCGATGCAGTTCCCGAGTGCTTCGATTCGGTGTGTGATTTCTGCAGGACTTCTCCCCCTAAGTGCATAGCTTATAGCCAGAGCTGGGCATCACTGCTCTTGCTGGGTTTCTGGACCTCCCTTACTGCTTGCTAAAACTTTCTGGGGTGGTTTGACAAAAAGTTCCCTGGAAGGTACTGATACCCAGTTTGGCTGTATCTAACATGGATTTTCCTACTGTTTTTATTGGCAGAGATGAATTACGTGGTCATTTGTTGCAAGACACAACTGTAGAGGTTAAAAATTGCTCATCTCATATTCCCCCCATTCATTCATTCATTCATTATCTTCATTAAGTCTCTAGATATATGAGTAATTTTTAATGTTTACAGCACAATTCACTTTGACAAGAAAGTACAATGCTCCTGTAAGTTAGACCTCATGGGCTCAAGCCAGGCAGTCAGACAGTTGGGTGTCTTAGGGCCCCTGTGTCCCCTCAGTGGGACAGGGAGCTCTGTGCAGAGGGGAGGAGGGATAACGTGTGACAGTTACAGGAGGCCTCGCATGCACACTCGCATGTCCGATGTTACTTCATGTTATTTGGGTTGTTGGCTTACCGGCCTTTGTGATGACTGCAGTATCACTTCGATGCCATTAATAAATGGTGAGGGTAAGAGGAGCAATACATTTCTCCTCTGTACTGAAATGTAATGAAATGCAAGAGAGTGGTAAGTAATATGGGAAATACTTAGAATAATGCTAACTCTGTCTTCATGTGCTGCAGCATAGCCTCTGAGTCAATTAGACAATGAGTGTAGTTTTGGGGACTTTCAGTGCATAAAACTTTGGGGGAGGAGTACATTGGAAGGGACATGATGCAGGTAGCTGTTTCAAGGAAGACCAGTCAGTGTACTCTGTCAATTTTAATGTGCTTAAGGCATTTGATTTCTTAAAGAAACAAAGGAGTGACTTAAATCTAATCAAACTTGAAAACTTTTGCTCTCACGATGCAGGACAGGATTGCAGTTGTTAAGTCTTATTTCTGTTGCTGGGCAGTCAGCTGTCTTTACTAAAATCCAGTCAAGGGAACCCTTTAAAAATCCCCCACTGCCTTATTTTGGAGTCTTTTGTGTGGCTTTTTCTGGCAGTGAAAGGGGGAAGGCATATGACTTTCTGCTGATAAGCCCTGTAATACATACCTCTAAGGATGATTGCACTTACTTCTTAAATGGGCTTTCTTTTAGCTGCAAATTTTACAAAATCCATAACCCAACCCCTGAACGGAAAGGAAAAGATCTTGTATCACCTAAATGCTAGCACTTCAGTAAGAGGGAAATCAAGTCCTTAATTGTCTTTGATTTCTTTCAGACCATGTGTGTCAGAAGTGATGGTGTTTGACAGTGATGATACAGAAGCAGTAGGGACAGCTAAAGTGCAAATTGCAATGAGGTAAGTGCTACACATTTTTATTGGATTTTCCTTCCAATGCAAAGACTGATGTATGGGATTTAAAAGATAGTGCTTTCTGTTGTTTTCTTATCCTGTTTACCCTGTCCTATTAGTACTGACTAACTAATGCCCTCTTTGTAGTGTAACTGAGAATTACCCTCAACTCCAGGAGGTCCTTGGCCCAGTTATCCTCTTCCATGTCAGTGGAAATCAACTGGTGATAGTGTGGTATGAGGGTGCAAACCAGCAGTGGGAGAGCACTGACAGTGCTGGGCTGGAGAAAGCCTTTTGCTGGCTTGCAGTTTCCTTTAGTGTGCAGCTTGTGGGGGAAGAACTGCTGAGAGTAAATGGCAGTCATAATCACTGACCACCCTGGGATCCCACAAGTAGTGGGTAAGGTGTAGGAAGGCAGGCACAGAGACATCTTCCTTAAATGACTTAGAGGAAGGTTTTTTATGATTTGAGGGAAAATAAGTAGCGCAAAACTCTCTTGTTATGGCCATCAACAGTAAAACAATGGTTATCTGTAACATCGGCACTGGTGTACTTCAAGTATTTCTACTTGTAACATTTTTATATTGCAGTCATTATATGAGGCCTTTCAAAAGGTTTTAGTTACAATACAGCAATTTAGCTAGACCTCAGGAAAAGCAATGTGTGTTAGGTCAAATCTGTAGTCCATTGTATCTGAATTCCTAAGTTCTGGATGTTCTGGTAGCACATCTTCATGTAATATGAAACTGGTTTTGTTTTAAACTATAGGCAAGCCATGGTCTCATTATAGTTTTGTCTTCTCTGTAAATTTTTAATATTGTTTGGTTCTGTTAATGAAACAAGGGGAATACTCATTCATGGAGTCCACGGCAGACTTCTCTAATAATAATGCTTTTTTGTGTCTTTCCAATTCAGATATGATGACAAAAATAAACAATTTGCGATACTGGTCATCCAGCTGAATAATGTTCCAGCACTGCTGTTACAACAAGATCAAAAAGTGTAAGTGGGTGAAATAAACACGCTTGAAGTATTTGTATTAGAATCCAGTGGGAATTAAACAGATGTTGGGTTTTGTGTTTTTCACATTCTTCAAAATTTACCCTTTCTGAAATGCTTCTACACTTTGTTATGTGTAGCAACATTTATGAACTAATAAACTCGCAAACTGAAATAAGGTGCAGTTTTTTCCTCAAAAGTCTGTATTTGCTAGGAAAAGACTTTCCTGGAATTAGCACTAGCTAGCAAGTGCCCAGAGCAACTGCATCGAGTGGAGAGGGGGCGTTTGTTCTGCCACAGAGCTCATCCTTGGACACCTCACAGATGCATGTGTGGGGAAATGTACAGCTTCTACTAGACTCATTCGAGGCACGAGTTTTTTAAATTCAGCTGTGTGCTGAATAAGCTGACAAAAATTTGATTCATTCTTGCGTGGCTGTTTCTACCTACAAAAGGGTATGTTAGCAGTGTGACAAGTTGCACAGATGTAAACAACCATGTAAAACATAATCCCATGATGTTAGATTACAAGATTCAGAAGGATGAAGTCTGTGGCAACTCACGCCACTTCATGTCTCTGATGTTGTGACGAGATGTTCCTTTTTTCTCAATTGACTGATATTCCAAAGAATAGGGTAGGACAGTAATGTCCACAGCGCTTAGGATGAATTTCACTTACAGATTTATGGAGCTGTTGCAATGGAGGGAACTGCAGACCTGTACGGTAGTACTGATTGCAATGCTTTTTTCAACAGGAACATTCGCGTGGCTGTCCTGCCCTGTTCAGAAAGCACAAGCTGCTTGTTTCGCACAAGACCAGTGGAAGCTTCAGACAATCTTGTGTACAATGAAGTATTTTGGGTTTCTATCTCTTACCCGGCTTTACGCCAGAAGACTTTAAGAGTCGATGTTTGCACTGTAGATAAGTCTCACCTTGAAGAATGTTTGGTTGGTATTAATCTCTATTTTAATATCTTTGTGTTTGTTTCTTCTTTTTAATTAGACAAAATTTTAAGCTCTGCAGTATGGCAATTTCTGTGAAAGTTTTCTTGATAATCTTTAGCTACATGATCTCTCCCAGGTAGTGTTCTTTGCAATAACAATTTTGATCAGGAAAAAAAATATCTATTAGGTAAATGTTTTGTAATGGAACTACTGGTGACTTTTCAGACTACTAGATGTCCCTTCTCTCACAATTTAATGTGAAACCCTACCTACTTTTCTTCCTTTGGAAACGTATGTTGTAATGTAATTGAGATGTAAATGGACTTACAGGAATTTGGAAGCCACTGTAGAATGTTAAAGATCTCTAAAGGATTTTTAAAAACTGCTCTTAATCTACACTATATGAGGTTAGTTTTTTGAGTGCTAGTATTGCCATAGCCAGCTGCCCCCCTATTGTTAGAAGAGCTTTTCTGTTGCTCAGTATTACCTGAGCAAGTTGATTTTAATAGAACTATTTCTGGAGTATTGTACTCCAGAACACGAGTAGGGTGTGTTGAGCTGGGACATAAGCAACTATTAAGTTACAGAAAAGGCGATGTTTTGTCCTGCATGTGTTCCAGAGCATCTCCTTTGCCTGGAGGTGTACATGTTTTATGGTGCTTCTGCATTTCTTCCTTCACTTGCTTTGCAAAGCACACTTTGGTTCAGGAAAGCATCTGTTTTCCAAATGGGTTTTTTCTCTTCTGGTGGCATGTACAGTCCTACAGCACCCGAGCTCCAGGCGGGAGCGCGCTGACTTGCAGGAGGTGTGCTCAGCATGCAGTCTGCTGGACTGGGCTGGTGCAGCGGAGTCCACTCAGATTAGATAAATTGCAAATCACTTTTACTTTGGTTTTGAATATGTCAGGTTGTTTACTAAATGTAACACAGTAAAAAATGACAAGGCAGATGAAGAGGAGTGGAATATACAAAGCTAAATAAAGCATCTCGGTCTGAGGCCTGATTTTTGTCAGCCTTGCAAATTTCTTGAAAGGGAGTCTTCATCTCCTGTACCTTTCTCTTTTTCTTTGAGGCTCTGTCCGTAATTTATCCTGGCTGCAGTAGCACTGTTCATACTTCTGGATTCTTGTACACAGGAGCTGTAATGAAACACTTGCCACTTGGATTGGAAGCCCTAGACAATGTTAAAAGTATTTAAACATAAAGCATTACTAGTGCTGGTGAAATGGGGATAAACAGGGCAATTTTTCTTTTTGTCAGACTTGCCGAAGTCAATTAGTTCTGGATTTTCACTCTTACTTCTTCTTATTGGTATGGTAGTTGTTCATTTTAGTATTACACTAAAACTGTGTTTTTGCACTCAATAGGGTGGAGCACAAATTAGCCTTGCTGAAATATGTAGATCCGGAGAGAAATCAACCCGTTGGTATAACCTCCTTAGTTATAAGTATCTGCAGAAGCAAAACAGGAAAAATAAACAAGGAAACATTCACTCTGAAGTACCCTGCACTGAAAAAACAGTAAGAACAACTGCTTAAACAGATCTCTTCAAAACAGTACTAATGAGAGGGTTTATGTGGCTGAAGGACTGTTAGAATAGACGAGAAGCGAAGGCTGGTGTGTTTATATTTAGAACTTCAAAATGTCATTAAGTGCAGCGGAATAATTAACATGTCGATTACAGATATGCCCTTGTCCTGGGCTAAATACTTACTGAAATCTGCTCTCCTCACAAAGCTGAGGGATGTGGTATGCGGTCTGGTGTAAGTGATGTGTGAGCTCTTGCCTTTCTTCCCACCAGACAGTTCACCTTCCTGCAGTGGACTTGGTGAGCGATTCAAGATACAGACTTACCTTTGCCACGTGCATGGCACGCGATCTGCTCAGCCTCGAGCTGCACATGTGCATACGCCAGTGTAACTGGGGGAGGTGGGCCAGGTATGCTCCACAGGCTTGACTGAGCACTGCCTGTGCAATAGGCTGCTTGAAGAACGCAGGTGTAGAGACTATGACTCTCTCCTGCCACCAGAGGAAAGCTGGCTGGGGCTGTTCTGACCAGAAAGGCTGGGCGCTTTGCAGTCTGTGAGTCGTATCTTCACAAGAAGCCTCTTGCTCTCCTCAGGACTCTGTCTCAGCACTCTTAGAGCAGACAGCTGTTGAACTGGAAGCTGTGGAGAAGAAACTGGAGGAAAGCAGAAGCACTTTAACTAGTGGAGAGAGCTGGTAGGTAGCATCCCACCATCTCAAAGTTGTGGGATGATCAGAGCATTTGGAGATTCATGTGCAGAGAAGAAAGCAGATGATACAGAGCTGTGGGAGGCTTCTGTCTCTTCTGTTTTGGTGAAAAATCCTGTGTCTTCTGTTCTGGAGGTTGTGCTTGGGAATGAGAACAAAACTGATAAACACTGAAAATAGTCAATAGCACTTTGCTAATTTTGTTGTTTGTATAATGTTGTATGGACATCCATGAAAGCTCCACTGTACGGTGAATGCTTTGCTTGAACATTAATTTTGGCTGTTGCTTAAATTGTTCAGATTCAGATTTTATTAATGAAGCCTAACATTTGAAATAAAAAGCACGCCTGACCAATGGATTTGATGGAGAAGCCAGCTGTGAGTTCAAAGGAGCTGAAAAGGATGTTAAACCAAGGCTTTGTCCAGCATCACTTTTTAAACTAAGATTAATGGCATCCTGGGAGCTCCCCTTAAGATGCACTCACCTTAAGCTCAGACCACATGGCTGAACCCTCAGCTTGCTTCTTCTGAAGCAAGAGTAGTATGACATTTTTGGCTGTAATGGTTGCCTTCTGGTGCAGATTCACTCCAGTTTCAATTGTTCCCTTATAAACCTGTGTTTGTGTAATCTCAGTGGTTACAGAAGCTGCCAGGTACAATTGGCTGCCCTGGGGACATGTTTCTGTCCAGCAGCTTACAGGAGGTAACTCCTGCTCCAGCACCAGAATATTGTCCACCATAGGCCAGTTCAATAACAAAGCTGTTCTTAACAGGCAAGATGAAGAGGTTCCTGATCAGGAAGAACAGGATGAGATCAGTGAAAATGAAGCAGAGGAGGAGGAAGAATTCTGTGCCGGAAAATCGCTGTGGGAAACAGAAGAAAGTTTGAATTCCCAGCTGCACGTGGAAATAGCAGTGAAGGTAAAGTCAAGGGCCTTTTGAACAGAAAGATGAGTTAAGCTTCCCGTTGCTCAGCTGACTGGGTTGCTGTTGAGCTGAGCAAGGCTACAGCAGTTATGTGAAAGATCGTCATTGATGTTTAAATGTTTATGTACCTGAAATCTTTCTAAATAACTCTACATGACCATTTTGTCCCACAGTTAATATAGCATCATTTCATGCCTTCTTGTTGGAGCTCATGAAAACTGTTTTCATTAATGTGACAGTGGCTTTGACCTTGTTTATTTCTGAACGTAGTTGTAGTCTGTAACAAACGTGTGCTGTACACGTGCTCTCTGTGCGTGTACATACAGCGATTTGGATCTCTGCTGGATGCACAAGTAAGGGAATGGTCTTTAAAATCATACCTCTGTTCTGTGCGAGATTGCCAGGTCACACTGATGTACCGGATCAACAGGCAAAGCTGGTTGGAATCCATTGTGTTGTGCAGCGATCAATGGATGTGGAGCCCTTAGGGAGTGATACAGTTAATGTAGCAGCTATTGAGTTCAAAGAGTGCAGTGTCAGGACGCCCTGCATGAACAGGGCTAAAGAATATCTGGTTTTTAATACGATGCCTCTGGGACCGAAAGCGGAGACATCTCACAGGTGGCTGTCAGACAGCCCTGGGTGTGTGTCATCAGTAAGATGGCAGGCTGGCATTTACACTGCACTATCTGTCTTTCAGGTGGATAAGGAGACAAACACAGAGAGCCTTGCACAGTCTTCTACCGTAGTTCGTCCGAAAGACAAAAGAGCAGCAAATCCACCCCAAACTCAGTTTGTCAGAGGTAGCACTATCATCCGCTCAAAAACATTTTCACCAGGACCACAAAGTCAGTATGTGTGTCGGGTAAGGAAAATGCAATCCTGAGGTTATAAATGCTGTTTTTCATTAAAGAATGCATGATATCGGCGTTCACTTACTCTGAATTTTTCAGAGATCTGACACTGCTTTCTTCTCTCCCCCTTTGACTTCAGAAGTTGCTCTGTCCTCACCTCCTAGACAGTATCTTTCCTTGGAACTAATGGTATTAAGCGCAAATTTATAAAATACATATGTACACCTATGTTTGTGGTACATGCAGCATGTTGAGATGCCCAAACTAACCTGGAAGGGCTGCTGTAAGACAGTGATGAATAAGCTGCATATCAAACCCTTTCCTGCTGCTTTAAGACTATTCTTGCACTGAGTTAGCTGTGTCCACCTGACTTCAGATGAGGTGAACATGAAAGCCTGATAGAAATGGAAAGGTAAGTACCTGATAACATCAGCAAAAAAATTGTGGAAGCTTGAAAGTCTCCAGTGTCCTTTGTCTGTAGATAACTGAACAGGCCACATACTGGGTCAGGATGTCACTTCCACTGCTTTGAAATAATTGTGAACAAATATTTCCTGGATTGAGGGTCAGCCTAAACTATAAATAACTCATCTTTTAAATTGAATTGGCAAACAAGCAAGCACTGCATTTTATCACGCATGACCTGTTCTAAGTGGGCATGCTCTTAATACAGCTGAGCTGGATTTGATGTGCAGGTTTTCTCTGATTCAGAAGCAGGTGCTTCCGTAGAAACAAACCTTATTTAATTTGCAGCAGTGGCCTGTGCTTGGATGATGGAGGTACTGTGTCCCAGCACATGCAGATCCCATACACCTGTTCCCCCTGCCCCCAACTTTGAGAAGGAACATGAGAAGGGAATTAAACCCTACTTGAGTTGAGCTCTTTTTAAGGGTCTAGAGACAATCACAAAAGAAGGCAGGCTGTATGTGTGTAACATGACAACTCCTAAGTTGAAAAACCCAGGGGGATAGCTTACAGGTAAACCTACCTCTTGTACTACTAGCTTAAAATACAGGTGACTGAAAGAAAGAGAAATCTCTCATAAAATAGTCCCATGTTTTACAGATGCTAGAAAAGAGTAATTGGGGTTTTTATTACTTAGAGCTTATTTTTCTAGGCTGTTTTGCCCAGCCTAGTTATTTGCACAGGAGAAGGGCAGTGGGGTAGAGTCCCGTATTATACCCTAACTTAGTTGTCTCTCTTTTCACACAGTCTATTCCCAAAAAGGGACAGAGTTCAAGGCTTGTGGTAGGACCTGGCCGTGCCAAATTGATTGCATGTTGTGCGCTCGGACTGGGGTGGCAGCTGTCCGCTGTAGCCTTTCACAAAACTTCATAGTTCTGCTTACATCACTGCTTATAATCATTTACAGAACCCTCTGATCTTACTAATGTGTGTATGCTGCTTCTGTTTCTTCAGTGAAAAATATGTGGTTTTCACTTTCATTTTCAGCTGAATCGCAGTGATAGTGACAGTTCAACGCTATCCAAAAAGCCCCCCTTTGTTCGAAATGCAATGGAGAGACGAAGTGTCAGAATGAAACGGGTAAAAACATCACCACTTTTTTTCTTCTCTAGCATAGACACTTGCAAAAAATGGAGAACTGTTTTAAAGGAGGAATTTGCAAACATAAATCAGTTGCCACATGCTTTCATTCACAACCTTTTATTTGTGTATGAGAAGTCTCTCAAGGGTACTTTTCTTCCATATATCAGAATATGACAGGAATGTTTAAGTTGGAACTCACTTAGAACAATTTAGGAAGATGGTTCCTGGTATTTTCCATCTTTTCAGAGCAGAAGTAGCACAACCAGTTTTGCTGTGTTTATTGTTGCGAGATTCTTAAGTACTTAGAATAAATGTGAGGAGCTGGGGAAGAGGGTGAGGTGAATGCTATCTCAGATGCTCAGGTGACCCTGTTGTAGCAACTTTGTGGCACACAATGAACCCCTGTGCCTGTTGTGATGGCAATCACTGAAATTCCCCCAGGATACTGATGCTGAGCTCCTAAGGAGATGGTTTTCTTGAGGCAGCTTGTGTTTGAAACTAGCAAAAGGCAACATAGTACGTTACTGAAAAAAACACAGTTTTTTCTGCTGCATTGTGGATTCATCTGAAGACGAGACATTAAACTTAGGAGAAAGGTGTGCAAGCAAGACTTGATTTGGAGAAGCTGCCAAGGAAGAAACTTGGTGGAAACACCAAAATCAAAAGGCTTACCTGTAAGACTTACTTGAGTTTGTGCTTTCTGTCTTGAGACAGATTGGAAAGCAGGATCAATACAGATGCTTTGTGCGAAGAGAAGTGTTGGAAAAATGGGTCTCCTGATGTATTTGGCCCTTCATGGGGAGTGGTCGGGACAGTTGTCATCACTGTGTTCATACACCCCTTCTTTTCTAGCCTTCAATCAAGTCCTTCGGTACAGAGCGCCTGATCCGCACTTCACTAGACCTGGAGCTGGACCTGCAAGCTTCAAAAACCTGGCACGATCGGCTGGTTCAGGAGATCTCAGTGCTGAGGGAACTGAAGGAACAGTTGGAACAAGCTCAAAGTCAGGGTGAAAAAGAGTTGCCGCAGTGGGTGAAGGATGATGAGAGATTTCGACTGCTGCTGCGGCTAGTGGAAAAACGAGTGAGTAATACCTGCCTCTGGATTGTATTCAACATGTTGAGAAATGTGATTTGAGAAACAGGGGACTTTGGACAGTCAGAAAATGAAGCCTTCGCACTACAGTCACTCATGTCTTCCACTTACAGCTCCATCAAGCAAGCGATTGATAAGGGAAGCTGCAGTCCTTGAGTGTCTGGCTGTTCCTAGGTGTGGTATTTACAAACTGCAGAGTCTGTGTCTGCCTTTGCACAGACACGAGGGTTAGGCAGGTAGCAGTTATGTCTCTTGCTTCTTCTAAGAGAAATAATGGCTGCATAAAACTTGTGCAGTGATAACACTGCTTTAGAATAGGATCCTTATGCATATGAAGTGATAATGTAAGTCAGATGATTGACTTTCTGGCTTGAAGAGCTTAATAGTATCTATCCTTCTGCTTATGAAAGGTGGACTGCAGGGCAGGGATGGAAAGGAGACAGAACTAATTACCAAGAAAGTCAACAAACAGTTCATTAAACAATTTAGTTCGCTTTTATGAAAGTTGTCTTTCATTGCATTATCACTTTCCTGGAGAGGGTTTAAATAAAAATCATAAGCTTCAAAAGGAATGTATTTACAGATGAGGTAGGTAAAGCTTCAGAAATGTCTGAATAAGCCTGGGTAGGTAATGAGCAAGGTGGGCAGCCTTCAGTCATGTTTGGTGGTGTTTTTTTTAAAAAAAGTATTATTCCATAGCTAATTATCTTCATCCCTTAGACTTTTTGTTCTTTGCTGGAGTTTGTCCCCTCTTTAACTTCCTGTAGAGTTTTGTTAGTCCTGAACATTTACCAGCAGAGAGATTTCCTGCCTTCCCACAGGTGCGAATAAGAGAAGTCAAGTGTAGCCTCCCAGTCTGTAGTAGCTGTGGTGTGTCATGGTTAGCGCTTTCCTCACTGTCTACATCATGCTCTCCCTCGTGTATGGGGCTTCTTTGCAGCTGCTGTGATTTATCAGGGCACCTCTGCTGACACCAGGCAGAAACTAAGTTATGATGGCACCGGGTGTAGGAGCGAGTTGGTACAAGGTGCTCTTTGGGGCAAAGCTGGAAAATAGGTTGCCACATTCATGCTTGAGCCGATCTGCTGGCTTAAAAAACATATCAAGAAGATACAAGGAAGGTGCAGATGGCACCCATAATTCTTAACAAACGGCTGGAAGAAGACCTTACGAAAAGCGCTATTACAATGGTTAGCTGACAAGCCTTCAGTTTAGCTTCTGTGGCTCGTGATTTCCAGAGTCAGCATCTTCCAAACCCCTTAGAGCTGAAGCTGAAATACTGCTGTATTTGCAGATTAGCTGGGATAAAATGATTCCTCCTGGAAACACAAACAACTCTTTTCCATTATTTGTTTAGGTTGAAAAAACAGAACACAAGTGTGAGCTCAAGGCTGATAAAATGATGAGAGCTGCTGCCAAGGATGTCCACAGGCTGCGAGGGCAGAGTCGGAAGGAGCCTCTGGAAGTACAGTCATTCAGGTAATAACAGGTCAGGTAGAGGGCAGGAAAAATTGACTGCTACCATGATTTTTCTGTGGATGGCTAAGATACTGATGAGGAAAGCTAATCTTTGTAGAAATAGTTAACTGTTCTGCTTAAACAAAAACTTCTGTGTTGTTATATCAAAGTATAAGGTTTGAGAGTCAGGGAAACTAGCTGCAGCACTGCATGTGACCTCAAAGCAACCGGCAGCACTCCAAATCATTCTCCACCTGGCAACAAATTCACAAACCCTTTGTTTCATACAGAAGCAGCCCTCTGCTTCCTTAAGTAACGTGCCTAGAAAGCCAAGAAACTGAGCGTTTCTGAAACGGCTTTTTAATGAACGTCAGTGTTGTAAGTTTAACTGTAAGGATGCCTCACATCTGATACGTAAATAAAAGGTGTAGGTTGTGAGAGGACGTGCTGCTGCTCCTTGTGGTGACAGCTGGTGGGATAAATTTTAACATGGATGATGGACATTTCTGGCAAGACTTCTGTTGCATTAACAACTGATCATCTTTTTTTAGAGAGAAAATGGCATTTTTCACACGGCCAAGGATAAACATTCCAACACTCTCTGCGGACGATGTGTGATCACCATATAAAGTATTTGCTTTCTGGACAATTCTACAAATGCAGCTTGGGTTTTGAAGTTATTTATGTGGTATTATGAAGGTACCAAGGCATTTGTACATTAGAGCTTCTGTCAGTATGTGGATGTTTTGAAGATTTTTAGGTTAAAGTTATATCATCAGAGAAACCAGCATTAAAGTGACAAGATTGTATAGTTTGTATATTTAGGAATGTATTTTTGGGAAATAGAATTTTAAATAAGAACAAATGCAGCGTAAGGTGCTGTTATTCTTAAATAATGCTGTTTAGACTTTTTGTACAGCTCTACCTTTTAGAGGTTTTACTGCAATAAAATAAATTTGAAGAAACCTCACCCCTACCTTCTATGATGTTCTGCATCGGACTCTCCTCCGAGTGGTGTATTTTGTACCCTGTGGGGAATGCAGGGAGCCAGTTTTGACTCCCGAGTGCTGTGAACGAATCCTCTGTGAGCTGTGAAGCATTTGTGTTTCCTGCCAGGTCATAAAAGTGGGTGTGAAGTTCAGAATACTTGCACTTTTAACATTTGTACTGCAGCTCATGTCTGTAATGGGTCTGTTAAGGTAACTTGGAGAGCCCATTGAAACCACTGCTGTGGGAGGAGGGCTGCAGGTTTTAAGTCCATTTTAGGTTTTTCCAATAAAGTGACCTTTCTGGACAAACCTGCCTTCTTGCTTTTTGTCTTGTGTGAACCTTCTCTTCAACTGGCACCTAAATTGGCTGGTTTTTTTCCTATCGCTAGCTGGAAGTGTATATACCTTTTAATGTATCTTGCTCTGTAAATCCTTCAGACCAGGCATTTTTTGTGAGGTAGGTGGTGGGTCATGTACTCTGGAGTAATTCGGGTGCCCCTGGGTTTCCCTTTTGTATAAGTTTTACCAAAGGCACTAGAGATGTAACTCACCCGCTCCCTGGTTTGTTACAGAAAAATGTTACTTTGCACATACTTGGGTAAGAGCCACTTGACCCACTGCTAACCCCAGCCCCAGCATCTTTGTGCCAAGCTTCTCCTTGCCGTGCTCACGGCTCTCACGGGGAACATTCCTCACCACCCTCCCCTGAAGCCTCGCAGTCGCTGTGTCACACGAGACCCTGTAGCTGACAGCGTTTCTTGTTTTTCCTCCCTGCCTCCGTCCATCTGCCGCCTTTTCCCCGGAGCTCAGCGCGCCCCTGCCAACGGCTGACGGGGTGCGCGGAGGCGGCCGGGGCAGCCCTCGGCTGCGCTGAGGAGACCAGGCACCAACGACGGCCATTTCCTACCCGCCCGCTGGGTCTGGAGGCGTCTCCGTGAAGGTTTTGCCTTCGGGGGTGCTGGGGGTTCGGGGGGTTGGCTGGGGTGAGCCTGGCCCTCCTGCAACACTGCAGCGGCGTGCGGAACTACTGCTCCCTCCTTCGCGTAGATGTGTGGGGGCCGCCCCGGGCGCGCTGGCGGAAGGAGCGGGGGGCTCCGCCATTCCCGCCCTTCCCGCCGGGGCGCGCGGCCCCGCCGCCGCCCGTGCCGCCGTGACGTCAGACGCAGGGCGTTGCCGGGCCCTCCCCGCCGCGCGGGGGCGCTGCCGCCGCGCTCGAGCCGCTTCACTCCCTGCGCCTTCCGCTTCCTGTCGCGCCACTTCCGCTTCCGGCCGCCCGAGGATGGAGGCGCGCGTGGCGCAGTCCGCAGCTCGGCTGGCGCGGCAGGTGCGGGCGGGGCCGGGGCGGGGGAGCGCGGCAGCGCCCGGCCGGGGCCACCCGCGGTCGGCCAGGTCCCGCCGCCTCCCTGGCGGCACCGGCTCCCAGGCGGGACCGGCTCCGTGCAGGCCGCCCCGCCCGGAGACAGAGCGGGGCCTGGCGGCACGGCCCCGAGGCCCGTGTCGGGGGAGGCGGTGAGGGTCCCGGGGCGTTCTGGGGAGCGCCGGTGGCGGGCGAGCCCGCCGGGCAGACGAGTGCCGCCCCGCGCGGCCCGGGGAGGCCGCCCGGGCTACCGCCGCCGGGAAACCTCGGCCGTGCCTGGAGCCCGAGGAGGGTCTGTGGGCAGAGCGGGGGCCCCGCCGCGCCTCGGGGGTGCAGGGGGGCGGAAGGCTGGGCCGGGGCGGAAAGGCAGGCAGGGGCTGAACACCTTCCTCAGTTCCCTTCATTTCTCTCCCGTTCCTGAGACCCTGTGTCACGAGGTCAGGGGGTGTGGTTCTGTTCATGGCACTTTTCGGGGAGGGTGAGGGTTCAAGATGAAGTTCTGCAAAAAACTTTTCAAAAAAAAGCAACAGTAAGCTGTCAGACGCGGTTTTGTGTGTTACCGCCCCAGTGCTTTGCGCTGTTACTTCAGCGGGCTGCCCGCAGGGGTGGCCGTGCGAGGATGGCCCTGCTGCCAGGCCCGGCGACGGGCGGGAGCGATCCTGCCCTCGGGAGCGGCAGCGCCGGGTCCTGGGAGCCCGGAGCAGCCAGGGCAGCCCTCTCAGGACCTCCTGGAGGGCAGGTATGCTAATGGCAGTCCTGGCTTCCTCGCACAGCGTTATTGCAACTTATAAGGTGCTTTGGGTTGGGAAAGAAGATGGTGACAACCCTTTCCCTTTTCAGTAACTGTAATAATAATTTTAAAAATTTAAATTGGACTGCCGGGCCTATCTAGGCCAATGGCTGATATTGACAGTAGAGGCAGCTTCAGGAAAACTTAAAATCCTACAGGTTAATTTCTCATATAGTGCCCCAAGAGCATGTAACTGAGAGATTCTGGACATTTAGCTTGTGGGTTTTTGCCTACCATACACATGTGTTCTTAAGCAACTTTTCAGTATGTTTTCCACTTGCCATTCAAATATACAGTAGGTACTGTCATCAAATACTGAGTTAATAAATCTGTCTGTTGAATCTCTTCAACTCCTTTTCGCCTTTGTTTTTGCGTTTCTCCTTCATAGCTGCTAGGAGAGGAAGGGCATCTCGGGTATTCTGGCAAGGTGGTTCTCCTTTTGTCATCACTGCTATCTGGTCTTTAGTCCATAAACAAATCCCAGTCACTGTGAAGCAAAGCAAGAGGGACAGTGTTCAGCTTTTTAACTCCAGGAGGCTGAAGGCAGCCGTGTGGAATTACTGAACCTGAGTCTGTCTGTGGCCTCACTCCCAGCCACGTGCTCCCTGGTACCAGCTCCAGCACACCCTGGAGCCCATGGTGAGCTGGCCCACGGGAATCCGTAGCTTTGTAGGAGAGTAATCCAACAAGGAGCAAAGAGTGTGTGCAGAGTTACTGCACTGAGCCAACTCAGCAAAAGCTTGGCAGAGTAGTAGCAGAGATGAAACCATACAAGAGGCAGGAAGGAGGGGAGGGAAGAGAAGTGCTGTGACCCCTTTGCCATGCTTTCTCGGGCCATTTTCTCTCTTTTTTTTTTTTTTTTTTTAAATATGATGGAGAAAAGCTCTATCACATTAAAGCGTAGAGACAGAAGCTTATGCAAGTTTCGTGTTAGTTCAGTGGGGTCTTTGGAAGATGTTCTTATGTGCTAAGGGAAAATGTAAGGATGATTTTGGTCCTATTGAAAAAGCTATAGTTTTCTTGTATTCACAGGTGAGGGGAAGATTTCTAGTACTCAGCTGACCAAAGAGCCTTTGGAGATTTCAGCATGGCCTCATGTAATTCCCGCAGCTTCTCATGAGGTGGTCATCAGGTATGACCCTTTACTGACAAGTTGTGATACGTCCAGGGCTGTGCAGGTGGATAATCCAGGGGGTGACACTTTATGTCCTGAACAGCAGCTTTTTCCTTCCTTCTCTGTTACATTTTGTAGATCAGAGGTGTATTGGCAATGCCTCCCTTCCTCACTTGGATGGTACCGTGAGAGGAGTTGTAAGGGGCATCTGTAGTTGAATGTAGTAGTTCGTTTTTCCAAAAGAATGTAGAATTTATAATATCCCTTTAATAATATCTAGCATTCATAGATTATTTGCTAGAGAATTAGCTTTATCACGGGTTGCTGTGTTAAGAGGTATTTATAACCTGCGAACATCTAAAGACCTTTTTCTGAGTGAGCTCTGCAACATGGTTATGGGTTTGGGGATCATAGAATCAGCATATCTCAAGTTGGAAGGGACCCATAAGGATCATCAAGTTCAGCTCCCTGCTCCTCACAGGACTCCCTAAAACTAAACCATATGACTAAGAGCATTGTCCAGACGCTCCTTGAACTCTGCCAGGCTTGGTGCCGTGACCACTTCCCTGGGGAGCCTGTTCCAGTGACCAACCACCTTCTCAGTGAGGAGCCTTTTCCTGATGTCCAACCTGAACTTGCCCTGACACAGCCTCATTCCATTTCCTCGTGTCCTGTTGCTGGTCACCAGAGAGAGGAGGGTGGTGAGTGGCATTCCGCTCCCGACTGGCTGGTGAACCAGGCATCGCCGTGTCCAGTTTTGGAGCTGTCAGCTGTACTCAGCTGTGCGGCTGTCCCAGCCCAGCTGTTGTGATCTTAACCCCATCGATTCTGGAACTCGGTGTAATCATTGCTGAGTTCAGGCTTTTCTGCTGGGTGGTTTTGAATGAAAAGTTCATTTCAGCATCTGTATTAGCTGTTGATGAGCACAAAAAGGGAGACTTAAGTGGCAGCAACTGTATTGGAGTGGGCAGGTAGGCCACCGTGGTGAAACCTTTTGCTTTCAGTTCACACTCAAGTAACATAAGGGCTGCTACTGAAACTTTATGAAGAAGAGAAGCACAAAACATGACAGGAAAATGTGACGGTCTGGGGTGACGCGTTGGACTTGGTCAAATCTGAAATGGGGCCAGCCTGAGTGCCTCCTGTCTGCAGGTGTCTGTCCTGTGAGTTTGGTGCAGTCATGGGAAAGAAGTAGATGTAGATGAAACTTACTGAACTGTGGCACTGGTTTAGAGTTTTTTTACCTCCTGGCCAAAGCCAAGCAATTAGGATACTAATTGGCATCCTGTATTTGTGTGGGAAACGTTGTTCGGGCCAGATGTCTGCCCCAGGGGTCGGTGATTCCTGAGGACCCTTGTTCGGGGTTCTGGCCACACACGTGGATAAACCTCTTTTCCCATCCTTTCTTGTAGTCTGGGAAAGAAGCTCCAGTAAGATACTGGTCATCTCACCTCCTGCAAGTCTTAACTTGGGTGACCAGAGGCATTTGTAAATACGGAAGAAAATCCACGTTGAATTTCTGTTCTGAAAAGGTTGCCAATGCTATAGCTTTGGAAGAACCTTAATGCAGGAGGAATACATGTGAGCTGCTTGTTGGCTTGGGTATGTAGTGATTTTCATTTCAAAAGCAGAATGCAAATTTCTGGATCTGCACAATGTTTGTTCTCAGTGCAAAACTCTCCTAAGGGTCTGGCTAACCTGTTCTGAAGCTGGTGACTTTGCTAGAGAGAGGGTAATACTGGCTGGACACAGAATTTACAGATAATGTGATATTAAGAGTAGAAGATATCTTTGTGCTTTTCTTAAAGCACATTCTAGGGTTGGGGAGGATGAGTTACACGTGTCACTGCTCCAGTGTTCCTTTAAGTCAGTTTGTAGCAGTAATGGTTACTTAAATTTACAGTGAAACAACTGTAAAACAATGCAATGAAATCTCTTGCACTATTTTAAACTTGAAGTTGAGTCTGAAAATTTTTTAAGTGGGTCTGTAAGTTATATGAAATGCTACCAGGTCAGGCCAGTAAGAAAAGTTGAAAATAAAATATATTTTCTTTGGTTTTATGGGGGAAGGTATGTATATGTATGTGAGAGAAAAACAGTCTGATTTTGGGGGGGGTCTGCCTTGGGTTAAAAAAAGAAGTAATAGGCTGCAAAAAGAAAAGCTGCAGTAGACTGTTTGAAGTGAGTTATTTTTGAGATACTGCTGTGCTGTTCGGTGATTTTAGCTGGCTAAACGCCAAACCAGAGATTTTGTTGGATAAGGGCTTTTTTTTTTTTCCCCTCAAAGTCCTGTTTCTTCACATCTGAATCTGCAGGAAGCATCCTCTGTAGCAGAGGAGACCTTGAGGCTGCGAAAGAAGCGTGCTGGAAGCTGAAACACAAATGAAGCATGAACTCAAAAGCACTGATTTTCAGCTTGGTCCACAAATAGGTCAATCTTAAGATTGTTTTGGCTCAGCTTAGGTTTTGTGAGCATCTGCAGTTAGTTATAGTGGTATCTGTGGGAGCTGTTGTTCCGGTGGATGTATAAGACCAGAAGATTTGATGGTCCGATTTTTTACCTTAATTAAATGTTCTGATTGTTTCAAGAGCAATGAAGTAAATGAGCCCTTTCTGATAAGGTTTGGTGTATTTGACTACAATAATAGCTTGATCTGCCTGCTGCTGTGGGAGTTCTGGTAGAGGAGAGCCTGAATGAGACAGGTGAGGGCCTGGTGAGCGAGGGTGGGGAGTGCTTGCTGCCTCTTCTAGCTGCCTCTCCCTCCGTAGTGGCATTGAGTCGCTTAAATTTTCAGTAGCCTCCAGATTTATATTTGTGAGCCAGGTTTGTGGCGGATGGGCACAAAGCCTGTTACGGGGGAGGACAAGAGATGGACAACAGAGCTGAAGTTTCAGCTATTTGGTTTCAGCTATTTGGTTTCTTTAGGGGATAGGGTGAGGAAAACTACTGCTCCTTGCAGCAGCTCCCAACCCACGGGTAAAGACTGCCTGTTGAAGCATTTGCCTGTGTCCCGGGCTGTGAAGTTTGGAAGGGCATGGGGAAGCACGGGGAAGTTTGTTTATTTGGAGCACAGAGGTCCACCTGAAATTCCTCATTGCTCCTGAATGCCTTATGTCAGTTTTAAGGGAGAAGCCACGTGGGAGGTAGGGCAGGAAAGGTTGTGTGGCGAGGTGGAAGTGAGTGCACGCTGGAGAAACAGCCCTGTGAATTCCCCTGCGGAGCAGCATGCTGTACATCTTGGCATTCCTGTGTCCAGTTGGTGTTTGAGCTCACTGGGGTTGCGTGAGTGATTCTGGTTTCATCCTCTGGAAGAGAAACTGTGGTGTATGAGATAGTGAAACTGGATGAAGGAGGCTTTAGGGAATTTTGGGTCGAATCATTTGACATCTTTATTAGATTAAAAAAAGCTGGAGAAAGTACTTATTTTGGGAATATGTTTTATTAGCGTGACCTGTTGTCTTTCTTGCACTTCTGTCTTGATATTAGTGAGATTTATTATCTCACTGACTTTTTTTTAAGAATGTTTCAGAATCCCTGTTTTTGACAGAAATAGAAACCACCTTTAAACATGAATTATTTGGAGTTGTTCAACTTACATGTCATTGCTGTTACCTTTATGAGGCAAAACTAGAACTGTATCTGAGATCTTGCAGCTCCTCACCTTCTGTCCCCCCACTCCAGGAATTTCTGTGTGACAATTTAATTTGCTTTTCAGGAAAACGAGATCAAGTTGTTAACTGCAGAAATTGAGCGTCTGAAGAACTTTGGATGCTTGGGAGTCTCCCCGAGTTTGGAAGGGTTGCGAGACGAAAACGCAAAACTTAAGTATCGGTTAAATTTCCTTCAAAAGGTAAGGGAATAAAGAATTAATGCTGTAGCATGTGGTTTTTGTCCTCATTAAGACAAGCTAAATAAATGATGTCAGTTTATTACAGCTAGTGATGTGTGACAGTGTGCTCACTCTGCATTCTGACGCCTTAATTGTTGGTGGCACATCAGATATTTTTTGGTTCCTTAAACAGAAATCTGCTTTATGAAAAATGTCAGTAGGTCAATAGGCCCACACCATCAAGTCTTGGCTAGTCATGTAACAGGCAGCCCAGCAAAGTTCTCTACCAGGATCATGGACAAAGATGTGAGAAGTAATGCAGCCCTGCATGCAGGGGAAGTGTTTGTGCTGGAAGGTTCAAAGGGAGAAGCAGCTCTTGAATTACGTGGGTTTTATGTTGTGTATGTTTCTCCTGTGCCTTGAGGTGTCAGCCAAATCTGTGAGCCATGCTTTCCCAGGCAGCCAAGGAAAAAAGTGGGATGTAACGGCTCCTCAGATGTTGTGAATTTAACCTTCTGGATTTTGTTTTTTCAGAGCCTTCAAGAGGAAAGAAGTAAAACAGCAAAAAGCATGATTAATATCAACAGCTGTCTTCAGGAGATCTTTGGAGCTGCTATTCAGGCTGCCTACCCAGATTTAGAAAACCCTCCGCTAGTGGTGACGCCAAGTCAGCAGCCCAAATTCGGGGATTACCAGTGTAACAGCGCCATGGGCATAACACAGGTAAATCTGAGTGATCTTACAAAGAGAAGAAAAAATGGGGATGTTGTCTGTTGGAACCTAAGTGATAGACAGCACAGTAAGCGTTGCGGTATTGGACCTGTTTCAGGCTTGTTGCAGGCCTCGAATGAGAATTCAGTGAGTTTCTAGCAGCATTTTAGGGGAAGTATTGACCTTCACAAAGTAGACCTTTAAATCTCTGTTTAGATGAGCGGTCTGAGAGAGTTATATGTGTATCACACAGAAAAACTGCTCAGTTCATGGGATCTAAATCAAATCAGGATTTAAGTGCTGCATTGATTTACTAATGATGTGCAATTAACTACCAATTAGTGAGATACATGTTTGGAACCAATATCAGCAAAGCAATAAATCACAATTCTGGACAGTTACAAAACATTGATAAGCATTTACAAGTCTCTAAACGTTCTTTGGTAACACCAGGAAAATATAATGTCCCCACACATCTGCACAGAGTTATGAGCACACCCGTCCCCTTCTTGCGGGGCCAGGGGGTTACAGACGCGCGCCCCGTCTCCAGGAGCGTGGGTTCCCCTCATTGCACACACCTCCTGTAGGTCTGGGTGCTGCGGCTTCCTACCACCCAGCAACACACACGGCAGCAGGGGGGCCCAGGGGGGTGTGGGTCCCCACGTGCTGCACCCAGAGCTGCCCCCCACGGGCTCCGGCACCGGCCGCTCATGGCACCTGATGGCGTGGTCGCTGTTGGGCTGCACAGAGGCTGTGGTGTGCCTGAAGCACCTTCTCACAGTGTCCAACCAGGTGTAGGCTGCTGCTCAGGCACCGTCCTTACTGCTCTAGCTGACTCCTTTGTTGCAGAAGTCTCTTGTTAATTCCCTGGTTACAACTGGATTTGTCTGACTGTTCCTTTAACTATTTTCCGTTTTGTGACAAATGCTCTTTCAGACGGATTTGAGTGTGCTATTCCACACACTTTTTGTGCACGTGTTCCTATCTTACTGGCTGTTGTTACCCGAGCATTTGCTGAGGATTGGCTGTGTGGGCATCCCCACATCTGTGGTTGGTGGCATCTATATTTTCTTTTAACTGAGCAAAAGGCAGGAAACATGGGGTTTTTTGTTACGGTATTCTGATCTTGGAGGTTTTCAGGCAACTGTAAAAATGGTTCCACTTTACAGAACACCCGTTAAGTGTGTGCAGAGGAAGAAGTGGTGTTTTTTTAGCCTGGCTAGTATCAAAAGTAACTTTAAAAATTGTGACATTTCTGCTTTCTGGAAGATAGTTGGCCAAAGAGAACCCAAACAGAGTAAGAGACACTTCAGGAGTTGCTCAGTGTGCTGGGATTGTGCTGAAGTAAAACCAGGAGGTGGGGGAGAAGGAAGGTAGTGCTTTCTAGCTGAGGTGCTAAAGCACCCAAACTTTGAATGCATTGATGCCTCCGAGTGAATAGATAGACTCTTTGTGCTTACAGATCTTTCATTTTGCAATCTTAACAGAAGCAACTTTTTTAAAGTGTTCCATTGTCAATTCACCTTTATTAATTTATTAGACTGGTAATTTTGATATCGAACTTGCATCGACATGCGTGGAATTCAGCTGTGCTAGGTTGTCATCTGCAGCCACTCTGTCTGTTGTCCTGCCGCAGTGGGTTTGGCTCCCAGGCAGCATCGATACGTGCCAGCCAGCAGGCTCGTGGTCTGAAGTGCCAAGGCAGAAACAGCCCGCACAAATACGTGTCATCTTCCCTTGGTCTTGTTAGCATATTGTGACTGGGCTCCAGCCAGAAGAGCACCCTGGGTGACTGCACTGACATGGGCTTTCAGAGCTTTGCCATTTTTTTGACCGCTGCTTTACCCCAATTAAGTTGCGGTTGGGATTCTCGAGCAGTCCTGGCTTCTCAGTGTCAACGTTGTTCACATAACTCAGTGTCTGAACAGTCTCCTTCAAGCCAGGGTTTCAAGTTCCAGATTGCCAGCTGTACTGGTGAATAAGGGTTCCTAGTACTGGGCTTGGCTACAGAGTTTGTTCCCTGGAAAGGCATGCCATGTAAGCTGGGCCTGAGCCTGACAATGCTCACACATGCAGCACACTCAGGACGGATCAGCACAGCAGGGCCAGGGGATGCAGTGCAGTGGTGTCCCTCTGAGAGCAGCAGGTTATGTACTTCTGCCGGCCAAAGTTTTAGGCCCTTGACTGCGGTGCATGTCTCCCCGTAGAGCCTTGCTCCCCCGGGGTGTCCCCTGCACAGAGCTGGAACACCGGTCACCACGACTGCCAGGCAGGCAGCACTAGTACGTGCCAGGCAGCAACCTCTCCCTGCAGTGCGCCGATGTGGAAACAGCCCGCACAAATGCATATTGTTTTCCTGGGAGCTCGTTAGCATACTGATGCCTGGGGTTTGAGCCGGGAGCTCTGCTTGCTCCTTAGAGTAACAGGAGTATGGTGACTGTTTCTGGAATGATTCAGGTAACACGCCGGTAGTCTGGTATAACATGTCTGTAATCTTGTTTTGCACTTTGAGTGGCATTAAAGGCTACAGAGGTTTTCTTTTCTTGCTCATTCTAAGCCTTTACCATCTTGTACGGATCCTTTTATGATTTACTGGATGACAGGTTAAACAGGAAGCTGAAACTTAAGTAGAAGTCACATTTTGCAGCAGACTGCAGGTTAGCAAATAGAAGCAGTAGTGAGTGTAAATTCTGAGTTGACAAAGAGGTACGTGCTGTTTGTGGCCTTGATGGGAGTGAGGTGATAGATTATTTTCAAACACATCACAGTAAGAACAAAAAATCATGTGCTCAGAAACAAATAGTTGTGGTAATTTTATACAGTGTGAATGTACTGTTTTGCAAAGGGGAGGTTGGCCTTGCTCACAGAGTCCTCCTGAAGAGTGCTTTTGTAAGATTTGCTAAAAGCTGTGGGAGAAGATGCTTTGGGAATGGACAGAGAAATTGTGGAATTGGACTAGGTGATTGTTGAAGGTCCCTTCCAACCCAAACCATTCTGATGCTATCATTCATAAACTTGCATCGTATTATTTGAGTTCCTCACAGTGGGCCATTTATGTCTGGAGGGAAAAGGAAAGCTACTTTACCAGCAGTTTTTCTGATGCTCTTTGAAGAAAATTTGGCAATGTTAAGATTATCTTTTGTTGCTTGAATTGTTGGATTTTATTTATTTATTAAGTTTGAGTCTTAAGGTAGAACTGAAGGCCATTTGCTTTGGTTGCTTTTAATCATAAATCATCAGACTTGCTCAGAAGCCACACACAACATCTACTGTAGGCACAGTTCAAAACTTCAAATATGAATGCTGGCAGAGCTGAGGATACCTGTGAGACTGATAAACAGGATTTTGAAGAAGTGTGCAGAACTGCCCCAACTATGTCCCTTTTACTAGCTTAGAGAAATACAGATTTGCCAAACCACTTAACAGGTTTTGAAAAATATCCTAGAAAATTTTCTTCTGATACGGGGACTACTCTTTGATTGCCTTTAGCAGAAGGGAGTGAACGTGTTGGGTCTAGTTAGACTTCTGCTATGTAGGGAGAGCTGATCTAATCTGTAAAGTTTCCTAGAGATGTTTTTCTTTCTGTATGTCTCTGCATTATGAAGCTAAAGGATCATGAAGATCTTTCCATGCCACAGTATCTATACTTTCTGTTTCACTCTGTGGTATGTTTTGGAGGATTGAATTTTACTTTATCTTCTTGTTGTGTTTCAGATACTGCTCAAAACCAAGGAACAGAAGGTTAGCCCAAGAGAAATCGCTGAGAAAATATCAAAAAATATTCCTGCCAATGAATGCATTGAGAAGATTGAAATTGCTGGTCCTGGTAAGATAGTTTCATGTGACACACTTTGTATGTTTTAAAGCTGATAGAGTGATTTTATACTGGATGGTGATGAGGGAAGCTGAGTTGGGTTCAACTGTTTTGTGATTTAAAACTGCAGATACAGGGTGATTTAGCTGCTTCTCTCTTGGTGAGCTTTGAAGCCCTCAGATTGTTCAGCAGCAGAAAATCTACCTCTACATTAGAATTAGCAAGTGCAGCCCTGAGCCCTTTAATTAGTAATTTTTCCTCTGATCCTTAAGGGACCAGCTTTTCCTCTTTGAATACTGGTGGTGGGTATCAGGCCACAATCATGAAATCACACCAAAAATCGATACGCCCTTCTTGCTGTTGCTTGCACGGTGAGGAGACCTTGTCTTCTCAGCACTGAGATGCTGGAGTAGCATGGAGGTTATTAATTGCTGCATCTGTTTTGTCCCTGTGACCCAGGAATAAATACAAGGGCTCATATTCCTTAGGGCTTCAGCATAAACACAAAAATCACATGGCACAGTCTTCGAGTGCTTGGGCAGAAGCTCGTTCATTAGTTCTGTGAAGCAGGAGAAGTAAAGCAGTGTCATCCCACAAGCATGGATTATCCCAAGTGAAACTATATGTTTTAGGATATTAATTTTTAAAAAGGAGACAAAGCAGGATTTGGGTTTGCATTCTGCAACCCTGGCAAGATTATTTATTTTCTCTTAAAAATATGTTTTCATAAATTCACCTGAGTGACAGCGTGCCAGGAGTTACATCAGTGGACTAGCTTGCACATCTAACTCCTCAGTGAAGGCTACAGTGGTGTAAAACAGACTCCTGTAATTGGGGAACAGAAATTGTCTTTTAGTGATGGCTTTGTTGACCTGTTGCTGAAAAATTTTTTTGTTTTGTCAAGCTAACTTCATATGCTCTTGTCCTTGGTGTGAGGAAACAGAAATCCAAGGGGGAAGGAAACAAAAAGTGGTTTGAGGCACTTCTGCAGCCCCAGCGCTCATTGCTGGTTTTCTCCTCTAAAGGTTTTATCAATGTCCACTTGAGAAAGGATTTTGTGTCAAAGCAGCTGAGCAGTTTGTTGATGAATGGAGTTCAACCACCAGCTGTTGGCAAAAGGAAAAAGGTACGGCATAAGCGCATGGGCATCCTGCTCCCACATAGATGAAATGTGCTGGGCTGCAGGTGGCTTTGGAATGCCCCCGGAGTGATCTGGTGAGCAGACGCCCGTGTCACCTGGGTGTAGAGCACAGTGAGTGGGCTGGGGTGGCGGGGCAGGGCGCCTGTCCCCGGTGTGCTCTCTGGTGGGAGGGACAGGGCTCCCTGGGGACAGCGCGCTGTGCCACGGTCAGTCTGGGAGCACTCCCTGACACGCTGCTGGGCGGGTGCAGCAGAGCCCCGGGCTGGAAGCCTGCTCTGGAGTCCCCGCTGGGCCTTCTCTGCTGCTGTGTGCTTTTGGCAGCAAAGGGCGTGAGGGTCAGCGAGGCAGAGCCTTGTTCCCCCCTGCCCCCCAGCAAAACCCAGACTGAACACCTGAGGTGTGGTAATGACTGCTGCCTTTTATTCATTTTTTCCTTGGGTACTGCATCTAAGGTGGTGGTGGATTTTTCATCCCCTAACATTGCCAAGGAGATGCATGTTGGCCACCTGCGGTCGACTATCATTGGAGAAAGTATGTGCCGACTGTTTGAATTCGCAGGTTATGATGTTTTGAGGTGAGAGTCAATTTTTGGGTGTGGTGGGCTTGTTCGGCTGAATTTGGTCTGTACTGGTCTTTGTTTATAAGCACATAACAAATAATCCTTTATGTGTAGTAGGATACTAAGCTGAGTGAGTGTAGAAGGGTTAGGGACAAGATGGGCAGCAGCTTCATTGCAGTGAAATTAGGGGGGCTTGCCTGGTTTTGGTTTCTGATACTCTTTTAGAATACGTATTTTTTAAATGCATGGATTTTAAAGCTTGTGTTTGAGGAATCATTGTGCTCTTCAATTTCTTCAAGGTTAAACCATTTAGGAGATTGGGGCACCCAGTTTGGAATGCTTATTGCTCACCTCCAAGACAAATTTCCAGATTACTTAACTGTTTCTCCTCCCATTGGGGATCTCCAAGCTTTTTACAAGGTATTTGTAGCAAATAAGTGTGGTATTTATGTCAACATCTGAAAAGCAGATTGAGGACCTTTACAAATTGCAGCGTAGTTTTGGAGTGACAAAAGAATTGAATCATTGTTAATAGATTTTTGCAATAACCTGCCACTGGGTAATGAATTGGGGTATCTGGTATTGAGTTGTCTGCATGGGGCATGATCAGAGGACTTTGCAAGCATGCTGCCTCTCTTTTTGGAGAGCCTGTTAACAAATGTTCGCTTGTTTTGGGGGAGAAGGCGGTCCTTTGTCATGTGGTGTGTTTTACCGTAGGAATCCAAGAGGAGGTTTGACACAGAGGAGGAATTCAAGAAGCGTGCCTACCAATGTGTGGTGCTGCTGCAGAGCAAAAACCCAGACTTCATTAAAGCATGGGAGCTGATCTGTGACGTGTCGCGGAAAGGTGACTTTGCCAGGTTCAGAAACATGTCTCAGCAGTAGAACGCTGTGGCTTTCCCCACCTTTGTGTCTGAGTCCATCCTCTAGTTGTCTTTTAAAAATCACTGCTGCACTGCTGTGAGAACCTTAAAGAAAAGAGCTGATACAACCAAAGTACTGGGCTGTCTGTGGAGGCTTTCAGCTCTATCTTTTGTCTCCTGAGTCTAGTCTAAGTCCTAGTCTGATGTCTTGACCAAAAGATGGAAAATGTCTTTAGAGACTTGCTATGCCCATTGGTAAACGTATGCCACTAATTCCCACTGTGTGCATTTAATGGAAGTATTTTGTTCTGTTTCCCTCCTCAAGAGTTCCAGAAAATCTACAACTGCTTGGACATCACACTCATAGAGAGAGGGGAATCGTTCTACCATGAGATGATGAAAGACATCGTGAAAGAATTTGAAGATAAAGGTGAGGCTTTTGGTCTTGGAGTCTGAAATTCTGCAGCTGTCAGGATGAGCAGGGTAACCTCACTCCTATTCGGTGAGGCTTAGGACTGATATTTGTGAAGTTGCGTGTTCCCCACCCTCTTTTTCTCAGCCATGTTTCCTGAGTGGATCTTTTGTGGCATTTCCTCCCAGAGAAGCATTAGCAGAATTGATTCTTACATGTATCATTCCACAAAGCTTGAATCTTTCTTGCAACACCAAAAGCAGTTTGTCGGTGATATTTGTAGGCAATAGCATGAGGAACTACTGGAATTTTTGTATCCGTAGTAAATAGTCAAGGAAAGACTTCCCAGTCTTAGTGTTGTGACTGTATGAGAACTTGGAGAAATCTCTTTGAAGACAGTGGCATTTTTGGATCATGTTGACTTTGAGGCTGGCAAGAAGCCAAATGGACTCTCTGGTTTTATGTGTTCCTGTCTGGATTTGGCACTTCTTGAGCCTTACCATCTGAAGTGTTCTGACTAGGCTTATCTCTGAAAGACTTTGTGCTAAGTCCTCATTGCATCTCCACAGTTTCTGTTGCCTTTAGTGCCATACTTTGTGGTGCTGTTTTGGTGGCTGTAAAGGTGGGTCTGGATGCTAGTGACAGGAGTTTTTAAATCCAATTAGGTCTTTTCTGGTAAGACCAGATCTGTGTAGACCTGCTTCCTTATGCATAGTCTTGAGTTCTGGAAGTGCAGTACAGAATATGACTTGGTTGGCGAGGGAGTTCTCATTTAGATTTTTTTCATATTTTGAGCCATTAATTATTTGAAAATGTGAGTGCATGGCCTTTTCTTTCTGGTGGCATCTGGGAAGGGAAGTGTTTCTGCCTGTGCTGGCCCACAAACCTCCCTATGCAGTATCACACAGAATGTTTTCCATTGGTTTTCTAGGATTTGTCCAGGTTGATGATGGCCGGAAGATCGTGTTTGTCCCAGGTTTCCCTGTCCCATTGACGATCATGAAATCAGACGGAGGTTACACATACGACACATCTGACTTAGCTGCTCTTAAACACAGGCTGTGTGAAGAGAAGGCTGATATCCTTATTTATGTTGTCGATAGTGGCCAGGTGAGTGTGCCAACCTCTGCTGTCACTGCAGGTACAGATCATCAGAAGGTGTGTTAAATGACAGATGCAACAGTAATGTAGGTAGAACTCTGTAGGGATTTTAGTGCGGTTGGTGCATTTGCTCTTGTCCTTATTGCTGTAATGATGAATCTAGTTTGGTGGCTGGCAGTCTCCACGAAGAACTCCTGGAACCGACTGATTAGGGAGAGACCCAGTTACCACTGGAGGTAGGTGAAGCCTAAATCTCTGTAGATAAGTCTGGAATGAGACTTGTACTGGTTATACTTGGGTCTCTTCTTACCTGAGGAAATGCAAGGTTGTCAGCTCCGTATCTGAGCAGTGATGGGAATTTGCCAGTTGCTGCTTCTGTAAGCCAGGAAAACTCTGAAAGATTGAACTTTCTGAGGTGGAATTTGTCTGTGGAGCTGGAAACATTTTAAGTCTCATTGTGAAAGCAGCATTGTGAAGGAGATAAAGCTGGGAAGAAAACTGTACCTGGAGGAGTGGGTTAAGAACCAGTTGTTGGTATTTGTTCCTTGCAGTCGGTGCATTTACAAACAGTGTTTGCAGCTGGACAGATGATCGGCTGGTATGATCCCAAAGTAACCAGAGTGGCCCATGCTGCGTTCGGAGTGGTGCTGGGAGAAGACAAGTAAGTCTTTGGATGTAGTCTTTCCTCTATATGTGCTCTGAAAAGGATGCTTGAGTGATGCAGAAGGCTTGCTCTTGTTGACAAGTATTTATGTGGCATGCAAAAAAAAAAAAAGGCACTGCAACCTGTGCTGTTACTTGTAACTGTCATTTAACTGTGTGTCATGGTCCTTGATCCACATAGTCACTGGTGCTGTGGTCAGGGTCCGTCCTGGGCTGGGCTTCTGCTGCCTGGCATTCGGGGAGGGACCCTGGGAATGGCAGGTGAAGTGCAGTGGAAGCTGATGTGAATACTGGGAGGTGGCAGCAGTAAATGCCATGATTTCCATTCTTGTCTGCCTGCCTCGTGGTGGATGGAATAAAAGTTGGGAAAAGAACCTCTGTGTCCTAGTCTGCAAGCCAGGCCTTGCGCTCCAGAGTTGTTCTTGTGTTTCTGTGAAGGCGTGGCTAAACCAGTGTGCTCCAGCAGTCATGTGGCTTTGCTGTAGCTTTGTTGCAAAATTAAAGGTGACTTGCTGGGCTGGGCAGAGGTCTGACACTGGTATTGTGTCCTGCCTAATGTCTGGAACTGGGACAGTTCTGACTGTTGGAGCCTTCCTGGTCACCCCTCCCGGCCATCCCTTGGGTGTTCTCTGAGATTCCCATGTTTTGTGGGAGTGTTTTGCCTCTTACACAGGTGGTCATTTGGGCTGTGTGTTTTCAGGAAGAAGTTTAAAACTCGTTCAGGGGATACAGTGCGTCTTATAGATCTGCTGGAAGAAGGGCTGAAACGAGCCATGGACAAGCTGAGAGACAAGGAACGGGACAAGGTAGTTGTGACAGATTTCTTAACTTTCCTGAGAACTTCCCAGATCTGTTCACAGCCTTACGGTTCCTGCATTCCGGATGTGAGCTGAGAATATGGCCGTTGCCAAACCGCCCCAGAGATGCCGTGGGTTGTGTACAGAGTCACTGTGGAGAGCTGGGCCTAGCAGGGTACCTGGCCTTGCAGTTACCGTCGGGTCTCGCCGGTGTGATGGTGACAGCGGCGACTCCCCCAGGATGCAGGAGGTGGTGGCAGAATATCAAGTTGCAGCCTTGGCCTGCTGGGCTAGTGGTGGCTGCTGGGGATGGTCGGGGATCTGCCGGGGGCTTTGGCATCAGGCTTCACCTTTTCTCTGGAGGCTGTGGCTGAGTTTGCTGGAAGCCCTTTGCCTAATGAGTTTTCTGTCTGTCTTGGATCCTGATGGCCTGGAGAGAACTGGACAGTGTGGGACATGGAAGGACCAATCTGTCCAAGCACTGTATGAGGCAGAGGAATTGGGAAGTGCAGCTCCTTGGTGCTGTGCAGCATAGAGTGAAAGGTCCCTTTTTAAATAGGAACACGAGGAAGCACATTAGAAAACCACCTTGAAAATCTCCCAGGGGTTCATATGAGTCAGACACACAGTGCTTTGCCATGCCATGCCAGGGCGCAGTTCCACCAGAGAGGGGTTTTATGAGTGTTTGGACTGCCCAAAATGCTCTGTAAGGGTAGGATGGCCAAGTGTTTGATTTGTGTACACAGGGTTTGTAAGGAGCAGGAGCACAGTATGAGTGTCAAACCTGTATGGCCTCGGGGATACAGAAGTCCTGCAGGCCTTCAGGAGTAGAGCGGTCAGCCTTAACCTGGGCAGGGCTGCAGGAGACGTGAGGGGGGGATATGGGGTTTTCTGGTGTCTCGAGGTGGAAAAATGGGTGTGAGCCTTACATGGGTAAAATCCCCTCAGCAGCCTGGGCTTTCCTCTTGAGCCATGCTGAGTGGCCAGGGCTGCATGCTGTGGTTCGTGATGCCAGTGCAGCATTCTTCCTCTTGACGGTTAACTGTTTCAAAATTGCAACAGGTCCTCACGGCAGAAGAGCTGAAAGCTGCCCAGACATCAGTCGCTTTTGGATGTATTAAATATGCAGATCTCTCCCACAACCGCCTAAACGATTACGTATTCTCCTTTGACAAGATGCTGGATGACCGAGGGAACACAGCTGCATATTTGCTGTATGCCTTCACGCGGATCAGGTAGGTGGAGTGTGCAGGGAGCTGCTTGTAGCTGGTCTCTGATGCTCTCTGCATCTTTATCGCAAAGGGAGATGTGGGGAAAGGGGTGACAGTTGCATCAGTGTTGTTAGGGGTGGTTGGTAAGAGGAGCCAGCCACACTGGTATGTGCCATAGGCAAGAATTTATTTGCCATTGGAAATGGTGTCCTCTGAAGTGGGGCTCCTCTGTGCGACACGTATCCCGGGCTTGTAGCCAGCAGGGAAGGAACTGTGGGAGTTTCTGGTAATTCTGTTAGAGGATTGAGGTGGTGGAGAGGGGTGAGCCTGTGTTCCAGCAGCTGCTCACCCCTGCTGTTGCCATACCCCACACAGCTTTTCCGGCACCCTGAGCCCTGGTTTGCTTGGCAGCATCGGCTGTCCTTGCCAGCGCCTGTGCCCAGCACATCCCCGCTCCGCTGCAGCACCTGCTGGATCACCCCAGGGCAGTGTCTCCCGGTGCCTTCCCAGGGCTGATTGCTCTCTTCTGCCCTGGTAACCAGGCCTGGGCAAGCGAAGAGATCAGCAGGTGGCTGGTGCTAGCCCTGAGACAGGCCCGGCAGGTGACCAGCTGCAGGCTGGCCCTGGGGCAGGGCAAGCCGTGGGACCCTCACAAGCAGACTGTGTTTCGGATCATTTCAGGGCCATTGCTCGCCTGGCCAGTATTGATGAGCAGATGCTGCGGAAGGCAGCCAGGGAGGAGGTGCTCATCCTTGACCATGAGAAGGAGTGGAAACTGGGCAAGTGCATCCTGAGGTTCCCTGAGATCCTGCAGAAGATCCTGGATGACTTGCTATTGCACACGCTCTGTGACTACCTTTATGAGCTGGCCACCACCTTCACCGAGTTCTACGACAACTGCTACTGCGTTGAGAAGGACAGGCAGAGTGGTGAGTGTTGGCCATGGGGTGCTGCACGTGCCAGTGTCACATACCACAGTACAGGCAATCTGTGGGGTGTTTCACTGTGCTGGGAAGGCTGTTGTCACCCTACTTGCTGCTGCAGAACCAGTGTTGTCCATCTGGGAGGACTGAAGGTGGCTGGCACAGCCTGTGTCACCATCTGCCTGTGAAGCAGGAGGGTTGAGCCACGAGTTGTGAGCAGCCAGGCACCTGGAAAGAGGGCTGGCCAGTCTACGTGGCCTGGGGAGAACCGGAGAGGGCTCGGTGTGCCCAGCCCCGGGGCCAGGCTGTGGGCGGATGGGCTTCCCCTGGGGAAGGGAAGGCGGTGTTAGTTGTTCTGAGCAGCTGCCTCAGCTCCTGTGTTGGTGTTTTGCAGGCCAGATCGTGAAGGTGAACATGTGGAGGCTGCTGCTGTGCGAAGCCACTGCCACCGTCATGGCCAAAGGGTTCGACATCCTGGGCATCAAGCCTGTGCAGAGGATGTAGCAGTGCCCTGTGGGGTGACAATAAAGGGACTAAACAACTGGAGGTATCTGTGTTTGTTGGGGTGGGGTTGTGGTAAGGGAAGATGCTCTAGGGGAGCCGCACTCCCTTAGGAGAGAAAGGGAGGAAGGAGTGAAAGGGAAGAAGGAAGGAAGGAAAGGAGGCGGGGAGGGAGGAAGGAATGTAAGGAAAGGAGAGAACAGGAGTATGGCTTCAGAAGCTGCAGGTACAGAGGCAGACAGGGGAGGCTGTGGGCACAGCTCAGAGCAGTTCTCTGCAGGAACCAAACCCCATAGGCCCATGCCCAGGGCAGCTCTGCTTCAGCCTGCAGAGTTTAAGGACTGAGAACTTAGAACACCCACGAGCACCTCAGAAAACCCTCCAACCACAGTACAGTCGCCCAGACTCCCAGAGCCACCCTTACTCTGATGACTCCCGCCATCCTCTTTACCTTATTTGCCAGGTGTGAGCAGATCACCCAGCTTTTGATGCCATCTCTGGCACCCCCCAGCAGAGCACAGGAGCTCTCAAGGCAGCCAAGCAGTCTCAGCCCAGCCCAGCAGTGCGAGGCCCTGGCGCTCAGGGTGCTTCTCTCGTGAAGTTATTAGTGAGCTGATCAAGCAGCAGTCAGGTACCTGCACAAGAGATCAAACACCGTACTCAAGGTGTGAACTTCAGTGTAACGCACCAGGGAGCTGTGACCCACCACCACTTACCAGGACAATGGAGTGCAGGCTGTGGGGTATAACACACACATCCACATCGCTGCCCTGTACCAGCCCTCAGAAAAGGGGTGGCTTCCTGAGTGCCCCTCAGGACAGTGGTGTTACGGGCCGTGCTGTGGGAGCAGCACCATCATCTGCCTGCAGTGCTGGTGTAGGCAGGCAGGCAGGAGCAGGAAGCCCAGGGGAGGTGCAGATCAACTGACTACATTCCCTCAGAGGATGCCATAAGGGAAATGCCTTTCCCTGCAGCAGCGATGGTTTTAATCCCTCTTTGCTGGCTGCATATCAATCTCACATAACCACAAGGCCAACTGCAAGGCGGTGGGCCATGGCTCCTGCCTTTGCTTTGGGATTTGTCAGAAGCTCTGCTGTGTGAGGTAAAGCAGCACAGAAATGTGGCTTTTCTACCATTAGAGTGTGGGTGTTGCACTTGATTTAGGTGCTTGGCGACATAAGCATGTGTGTGTGATCTGTATAGATGTGTATAGATACAAAAGATATATGTATCTATTTATCTGATATCGCAGGTTCTTTCCCATATAGACAGTTGTGGGGCTGGGCTTGGCTATGGCAGCTAGACTGGGCCTAGCACCATGGCTCTGGCACTGACACAAGCAGCTGCCCAAACCACGTGCTGTGCTACCTGTCCATCCCCTGTGCGCGCACACACACCCACACCCTGCGCCCTGGCCCTGCCCTCCCTCCTCCCAGGGCTGGGCCCGGCCTGGGCAGGAGGCCAGGCCCCTCTGGAGCACCCCACCGTGGAGTCGGGGAGCAGCAGGGGCCGGGTGCTGAGCACAGCACCATGGGGTAGGGCTGGGCAGCGCCCCACCAGCCAGGACCCTGTCCCACCGTACCTGAGGGAGAGGCTGGGCAGGCCCGCAGTGGCAGTGGCGACCAGCCAAGGGTCCCGGTCTCAGGAGCCGAGGCCGAGCCAGGCAGGGTCAGGTTTGGTGGTGGTAACAGCGTCAGCCGTGGTCCAGCGATGGCCGGCCACGGCCACGGCGACCAGGCAGGGCTGGGCATCAGCGTCCGGGACTGGGTCCAGAGCAGCGGGTGCGTGTCCAGGCACGGGCACGGCTGAGGCTACACCGCAGAGCTGCCTGCGACCTCTCCTCCTGGTCACCAGCAGAAGGGGGACAGCCCTCTCCAGGCGGTCCCCGAGTCTCAGCACTGGACCCTGGCAGCGTGGGGGCACACCAGCAGGGCCCCAGCACCCTTCGGTGAGGGGCAGCCCCACAGCAGCACTTGTGAAGAGCCCTGGCTGTGGCAGGAGGGTGCAGGATGTCTGTGGGTCCAGGGGCAGCTTGGAGTCCCTGTGGGGCTATTTCGGGGGTCCATGCAGGCAGGGATGGGGCCAGCTCCCATCTCGCCAGAGCTGACTGTAGGGTGTGGGGCAGACAGCAGGTGTCAGGGCCCCCCAAGGGGCCTCAGGGCCAGGCAGAGGGGTTCAAAGCCACCACTGAGGAAATGGGGACCTATGGTTGGGCTGGCGGTAGAGAGGGGGGTCACTTAGGAACACTGGCCAGGTTGGGGACTGATGCCATGGAGAGATCAGCCCCCCAGGCTGGGCTGGGAGATGCGTGTCACTCAGAAACAAGGGGCTGGTTGTGGGGGTCAGTGCTGGGGGGAGCCCTGGGGCAGGGCCATGTGTCAGTTCAGGGGAGCCGTGGGACAGCAGCCCCTGCCCGGCCATGGTGCTGGAGCAGAGCACGAGAAGGCCTGAGCTGACTGTCGGGGTGCACCAAGGGCTGGTGGCTCCTAAGAGGCCAGGAGTCAAGTGGGATAACGGGGCTGGCAGGACAGCCACCCGGTCCCACAGCACCTGAGCCCGGCCTGAGGTGGCAGCCAGCATCAGCCAAGAGTCCAGATCATCAGACACATCCACGGTGATGCGGTCCGAGGTTGAGCCAGGAAGGTGTCAGCAAAGGAGGTCAGGATCAGGTCCAGTGACAGTAACCAGGGTCAGCCACAGTCTAGTGATCGCCAGGCAAGGCCATAATGACAAGGAAAGGCCGAAGTCAAGCCGGGAAGTCAGTCTGTGGGTTAAGGTCCAGGTCCAGATTAGTGGGGTCCATGGCCAGGCACAGGCATGGCTGTCGCTCTGGCCAGGCCCCAGCAGCAAAACCTCAACTTCAACCCCACTCCCACAAGAAGGGATGGTCAGGCCCGGCCGGGGCCTCCCCGCAAGAGCATATGGCAGCCTCTAAGCTGGCCCCAAGCCCACGGAGTCAAACTCCCATAGCAGTTGAGGGATGGAGGGGGAAATGGAAGAATGGTCTCACAGCCCTTACAAATAGTTGCAGCAAAATCTGCAATGACATTAATTTTCTCTGTACTGGAGTCAGCAGGCTCAGAGAAACAGCTGGGCTAGCAGGGACCTCTGCAGGGCTCTGGCCCAAACTGCTGCTCAAAGCAGGCTGCCTGCATCAGGCTGCTCAGGGCTTTTGCTTTGCTGCAGCAAGTGACATACCTGGAAGAGTCTGTTACACTCCATGATCATGTGGGCCAAGCCCTGCGTTGCTGCCAGGTTCTCACTCAGCTCCCTCTGGTCTGGCTTCCCCAAGCTGCACTTCCTCTGACTAGATCTACAGAGAGGGGAAGGCAAAAGGAAAGCTGTGTGAGCAGGGTGCTGTGAACCTCAAGTACAAGGTGCCTTGGGGCTGGAAACCAGCAGTTTCAGCAAGAACACTGCATTGAGGGACCCTTATGTGCCATATAGGTGCTCGTGTTACGTTACAGCAGCAAGGTCCATAGACAATGTTCCCTTCCAAAAGTGCCCGGGGCAGTCCTGACCAGCAGTAACGTATGCCCAAGAAAGGCAAGTCAAGGCTTTTTATTCCCGAAGCACATCATCACACACTTGGCTAAGGACAGCAGTGACCTCAAACTGACTCGTGTGTAGCCTTCAAATACCAATCTCCTTTGATACCCTGCAAAGCCCATGTAGAATCTTTTAAATCCTTTGGCCCAAACCACACCAAACACATTTCAAAACAGTCCCCTCTTTTAATCCATAATCATTATATGACATCATTAATCCTGGCTTCTGATACTTTTATCTATGTGCATTCCTGCCAAATGGCTTGAAAATTGGGTGGAAGATAAGAGTCCTCAGCACTGCTCCTCAAAGTCAGACCTGTCAGCTTCTACCCTTTGAAGTGAGAACCCTGCACTACAGCATTAATGCCCAGTTGCAAAAAAGCTAAATCTTCAAAGCATCCTGGCTTCTAAACAGTGACAACAAAGAGAAAACTCAGTTTCTACTCTTGGTCCTAGTATTTCAGAGTTAACATTTATGCTAACCAAAGAGGTCCAGCTCTCAAAGTATGACTTCCAGGAGCTCAAACACAACTGCAACCCAGGAAGGACCTGCTGCCACTACAGCTCCATCGCACCCCACACCTGCCCTTGCCATGACCACTCGGCTCCCTGGCCACGTGCCGGCTCAGCCGGGCAGCCCTGGGCTCTAGTTACGCTTAGGCATTTTGGGATGTTTTGTGCCAGTCAAAAGAAAAGTCCTTAGTGTTTTCTTTCCCCCCTCTGTGCTAGCCACAGCCTGCGTTATAATCCTGAAAGATCCCAATAGCACATCTAACAGCTCTGCTTTGGAACCAGTTCTCATCTCTAGATCCCCCTGTGAGGTGATGAACTCGCTACGCTGATGGGTGCACAATGTTTCCATCACAGTCAGCTGTCCTTTCCTACGCTGATACGTGTCTGTCCATACACAGTAGCATGGAGTAAAGCAAACAGCCCTGCCTCAGGAGACCAGATAAGGCATGAATACTCTCAGAGATTATTTGTCTACTTTGGCCCAAGGGCACCTTCCTCCCTGCACGTACAAACAGGGAATGTTATGCAACCCAGATACTTTTACTTATTAAGATAAATTTACAGAATTCCTGTGGCTCAGTTTGGCAGGAACGATCCCCTTATCACCCAGCAGAACTAGTGCCAGCAACTGCTACAATCTGCCAGATATCTGAGGGCCTTAAAGCTGCACCTGGGCTTGGGTTGCCAGTGCGGGAGCTACACTGTCAACGGCCAGCACTACCTTAATGCAAACAGTGGACCACATATGCCGGGTTCCTGGACAGCTGGACCTGTGGGCAACCACAAAGAGTACAGCAGCTGTGAGGGGGCAAGCTAGCTCGCATGGAGACTAGTCAGGAGCATGACAACGGGGCCTTACCACTGTTCTCTACACTGGACAGTGAGCTGCTGTGTCGCTGCATGCCCAGTGGTCAGCTCCTGCTGGACCTGAACAACCATATTTGGGACAAACCCCAAGACATACATACCATTTCCCCCTCAAAAGCAGAGACTGATCCTAGGCCAGCTACAAAAGACATCGTTCCACCAAAGAACCCTATGGACAGCAGCAATGCCAGCATTAAGATGCTAATACCTAGTGGAAGAAGAACTATCCCGTCTCAGGGTGTTGAGGTGAAACAAAGAAGGTGCAAGACAGACAGCAATGTTGGTTGGGGTCATCTGATTTTCCTCAACAAAAGCAACCACGTCTCGCAGAAAGAACAGGAGAATTTTCAAAGCTTCTCGGTTTTCCTTTGGGAGAAGGAGAATAGCAGCCTGGACAGCCTGAAACTGCTGGTCCTTTGGCACATCTGAAAACAGAAAAAACGATGAAAATCACACGTGACTTGCAGAGGAAGCATCCATCAAGAGAGTCCCAGGCAGCACACTGAAATTGTAGGTTCACCCACTTCCTGCCACTCTAGCTCACAACAGACAAGGCAAAGGTCGTTATCACAGTTACATCCAACAAGTACACTTTTCTCCTATTGCCTGTCAAGATGCACATTCACACCCAGTGATGCTGGTGCTTGACTTGCAATTTACCTTGAACACCATGCTAATGAATTTATCCTGAACTGGCTCTGGTTACAAGCCAGCTAAGGTCTTGTCTCCCCATAAAGTGTTACTCCAGAAAGATATTTTGGAGCAGAAAGCTACTCTACTGTCTTTTCCTTTCAGCTTCAGGCATGAGGAGAACAGATGCTCTCAGATAACTCAATTCAGAAAACAATGTTTTGCCAACAGACTTTAATTCACAGTAAAACCCAATGAGACTGTGTGCCCAAACAGCTCCTGCAGGAGAATAGGTATGGTTCATCTTGCCATGCATCCCCCTGTCATGAGGAGTTCTCCAATTTACACCACTACAAAGGGTAGAAGATCAATTATCTTTCCCTTCAAGCAGAAGCACATATGTAGAACATACAAAACATGCTTCTTGGTGAAAGCAGCACGTTTCTTATCTCCAAAAGATAGTAAATTAATCTGCACACTTGCTCAAGTCACATGTGGCACAAGATGAGTGAGTAGGGTAAATAGAATTCTGTCATTTACTGTTTCTATCCCAAATCAAGAGACAGGAGGTGGACGGTGGCCAGGGTATAATAAGTGGAAGAAAACAGTTTCACATCCATTGGACATAGGAATTGTGGACCTCCTTTCAAAAAGGATTTGTGGATGCAAAAAGAAAACTTGCTTCAAACAAATAAGCAAACCATTTTCAGACAAAATTCTAAAAGGCCTGTCAGGTTAAAAAATAAAACACAACCAAACTTTCACGAACTTACACCATACACAGGTCAGCAGCAGCTCACTTACTCACATCGATCAAAGTCACATAAAACAGGCTCAAAATCAGTCCACTCAGAAATCTCATACTTTTTCAAAACCTTTTCTCAAAAGAAGAAACTTGCCTGTAGCAATATCATCATAGTCCCTACAGGAAGTTCCTTCCCCAACCCAGCTGCTTTTTGAAAGTGAATTTCTTTATGGCAAAGTACTGGAGATAGAACCTGTTTAAAACTATATTCAATGCTAGATTTCAGCTTCATGTTTCCTTCTTTTTCAGGTTGAGTCTCAAGGATAGTAAGTGAGTGAGAGCATGGACAGAAAGTTGCTGGCGTTTCCAGGCAAAGGTGCTGTTTCACAGCAACTGTGTTTGGACACCTTAATAAAGAAACTTCAATATAACGTGACTTCTTGCACAAGGAGCTACTTCATACCATGAACAAGGGGACTAGATTCTGTCTTTATTTTGCATAAGGAAATGACTGTTTAAAAACACCGTTTAGGAGTGCTGCTACAACATATGCTATTACACTCATCCTTCAAAGAACAGAAAAGACACAATGTTAGAAAACAGCTGGCCCATAGGATGCAGATGTGAAGCTCTTAAGTCCAGAGCTACAATGAACTCATCTTTTCAGAAAAGTCCTGCCTGACTTGTCTCCTCTGACTACAAGGGGACATGGCACTAGTCCTGGTTTGGCCACTGCCTTGTGCAGCTGAATATTAAGATATTTGAGGAACTGGAAAACTATAGATTTTGTTACGTACATTGGTAGATGTGGAGGAAAGATTCACAGAGCCTGCTAGTAAATATAGGCTCAGGAAGGTCTCGGAAATACTGCTTCACCATATCTGCCACATCAAATGCTGACTGCCCTTCGTAACATACGTTGTTTGGGTTGGTTTCATTCATCTCTCTTAAAGACAGAATCCTGGATTTAACACCAGATTTTCGGAACAGGCCAACCTGTGGGTAAAAGAGAATATTAAAGACAAAGAGAGGAGTCATCAGGAATCAAACGTCTGATAAATAATTGATTTTTCACTTTCCTTTTGATAGCTAAGACCCTATGGTAGTGGGATCTAACACCAAAATATTTCTGTACCGTTAGAAGCAGCACAGATATTCCTCGCAGGCAAACCATGACTGATGTTCACAGAACCAGCTGTGAAAGACATACCAATTTCCATGTTTTTTGTTTGCTTTTTATTTAATGCAAAATTACTCTTTTTGACTTTTAAAATCATTACTACTGACATCTGTCAGTTTGCTTGAGCAGGCTATGTTCACACATTAGAACTGCAAGTTTCTAATGCACCAATGTGTGTCCATCCAAAAGCAAATGTACATTGATGCCCATGCTGGAGCAAACTCAGACGGTGAGATCCGCAAGGTTCAGGTTTAACATCTGATAGGTCTGATACATCTGATACATCTAATATATCTACAGGTTGGCAAAGGGCAATTGCCATTCTGAGGGAAATTATTTTATTTTTAATATGAATGTCAATTGAGTTTCACACAAAACCTAGATTTAGAAGTTTCCCATGAACTTGACCTCAACAAAGCTTCTGCTGAAAGTTTCACTGTGTGCCAGAGACAGTATTTGTATTCATTCGTTTATTTATATTAACTTAATAGATACCATGACCTCAAAATGAAACACACTGCCTTCGTGAGAAACCGACTGCTCACACTCCGGTATGTGACATCAAATCGCATCGTAACTTCACAGGATGCACACATTTTTGTATGTTGGCATGATATTACACACCTATACAATTGCGAAGCACAGGAGAAAAAAAAAAAAAAAGCCCTTTCTTTAGCTAATATGTCTCATGTCATGGGGTCTCCCATTTCTGCAACTATGCTATGAAAATAGCATATGCAACACACACTTCCACTGCCATGCACACATCTCCACTTAGTGGATAAATACAGATTTGAGATCCAGAGAAAGATGTTACAGGCACTGCTATACTATGTTTTATCTCTGCTTAGTGGTACACTTCAGCTGAAACAAGATTAATTATCACATTAGCTCTGGCACTACCAGCAACCATGGACAGAGGGAATAACAGCACTGTGTGGTAGATTTACTTCCTAAGGGAGCAGAGACATGCTGCCTCACCAGAAAAAGACAGTTTGACTGCCTGCGCCAAGAGAACTGACTGAAGATGATCTCAGTGAGGCAAGGCACAAAAAACCAACACAGGACTAAAGCTATTCCCAGAAGGAAACAGCACTGGTATTTCTTCACAGGCCGCCCTGCTCAGACCTACACTTTCTGCCTATTCAGAACCTTAGGAGGCAAGAAAGTCCCTCACAAAATCTGGAAGCAGACTTGTTCCCTGGAGCAGATCTGTTTAGGTAACAGAGCTGCTTTGAGCTGCCTCAAGTTCATACCTGGTCAAGAAAGTGGCTTCTTAAATAGTCCAGTGCTTGCAGTATGCCGTTAGGCAGTGGGTGGCTTGTTCGCTGAACATTCAGAAGTAAAGGAACCCCAAACACATTTTTGTCCTTGTAGTCAGAGGCTTTTATTTTTTTAATGAACTTTGGTATAGTCCTGAAAACAAAAACCAGTGCATGCAACTTATTAGCTCTCCAGCACAATTCTGCCTGCTACTTTAGTTAGATGCATGGGAAAGGATTTATTTATACTTGCACAACCCCAAATTCTAACACATACCTGTACACATAGCATCATAAGATAGAGAGAAAATCATTACGGGCAATTACTGGAATGACTTCCTCATTTCAAAACTGAAATTAGCTTTAATAAAGCATCCTCATGTGAAATATGTTCCATCCCACTGCAGGCTTTTTTCACTTCTTTCTATATTCAAGTACCAGATGCCTATCACAAGATACTAACTGATATTTTTAAGTCCTTTGAGTGACTGACTCTGCCATTGTTTTAGTTCAAACAGAGACTTGACGCTGAAGAGATGGATTCTCTGCCCAGCCAGATCTCACCTCAGGTCCTGCAATCTCTGTGAAGAACCTCTGACAAAGCCCTGCAAACCGGCAAATTTAGAGAGAAACTATAACATGCTTTAAAATCAGTAAGAACATGACCACCAGTGAGGAGCAAAAGTGCAGTCCATAGCAGAGGAAATCCTGGAGCCATTGAAAAAACCACGAAACTGCCACCGATTTAACAGGATGAAATTCCTCATCTGACCATGTGTAATCTAGGCAGATAAGGAAATTCACCGCTTACATCAAATCCTCTCTTTCCAACATGGGTTGCTTTAATATTAGGCAACTTACCAGTTCCAGCCCTGCTTACTGGAAGGGGAATATTTGTCCATTAAAGCAGTGAGTTTCAACAAAGCCAGCTTTTGTGTCCGGGCTAGCTGGGCAGCTGACTGGCTATCAGTATGGATGGAAAGGCTTTCCAAGTTCACGCTCTCCTCCACAGACCAGTGTTGCTTCCTGTGCCTACAGGATAAATATTGTTTAAGTTTAGGACTATTTCTATTGTCCTGTTAGAGCCTTAGGAGCTTCACAGATGCAGGCAGAAAACTAAATGACCTGCAGTTGCCAAACACCATATTGTTAGCTTCATTTAAACAAGGTACTTCTCATCCAGGAGGTACTCTGGTAATACAAAATGTTTCAATAAGAAATACAGCAAGCTAGCCATAAAGTCTGATTCCAAATGTCTAAGTGCTCATGTAGATCGTGAGTGCCCTACTTTCAACCGAGCTGATGTAGATACCAGAGTGACTACAGACCAGCAGTACCTGGCACCAGCGGTGCAGATCCAGAACAGACTTACTTAAGAATACTTTGTGCTGGAAAAGCAATTACATTTTGAGTGGAGAGAATCAATGGGGAAAGGTTCCCAAGGGGCAGGCTACTAGGGAAACCCAAGGATACCTGACCTGTTGGTCTTTTTAGAGTCTGTCATGTATGCCAGGTCTGCAGGACTGATCTCCTTGCCCAGTTCACAGCTGCTCTCTCTCTCGGTGGTTGCGAGGTCTGCTGGCTTATGTTCTGAGCCCTCTGTTTCAAGACAGATTTCTTTAGGTGAGGATGGATACAAAGAGGTCAAGTCACTTGCAAAGTCTGAATCCCCATCATCTGAGAACTTCTCTGTCCACTGATCAACCAACTTTTTGAGACCTTTGACATCTTCTATAACATTATTCAGTTCTGAAAAAACATCATCATCACCAACTTGTGCTGCCTCCAAATGATCAAGTTCAATATTGGGCATGTTGTCATACACACTTAGCCTGTTATATGTGCATGAAACAGGGCTCCTGGGGGCTTTGGAGTCCTTGGAACTGCTTCTGCTCTGGCTCCTCCTGCATCCATGAAAACTCCCAGTTCTCCAGTTGATGGAAGAATTGTCTCCTGGAGACAGGGAGCTGTTTGTAAGTGCTTTGGGGAAAGTGCCAGGTTTATGGCCTTGTGGTATTTGAAACATCTGGTTCATCCGTAACTTCATGTCATTTTTTAGGTTTTGCTGAGATAGATCATTCCACAGCAAGAGCTTGTTAGAATCCAAGTCCTCTGCATACACCCCCCTTCCTTCACAGTGGCTTTGTGGTTTTATAAGAGGACTTGGACTGCTCGCTATGTGGCTATTTTCAGACTGGTTACTGCTATTGCAATTCTGGGGAGAAAAGGAAGAATTGTTCTTTGTTTGGACACCAGAGAGGTCAGAAATATTTACACAGTTCAGCATCTTCATCTTTTCTTCATTAAGTCCTTCCAGAAGAACAGGTTCACTTATTACAGGTTTGGCCTTTGACTGACCACTCCTTAAGTTGCAGCTCCTTAAGTGCAATTTCTCCATTTTCTTTAGAAGGCTCTTCCTCTTTTTATATGGTGACTTATCCAAAAGCTTCCCCTCACTGGTGATACGCAAAAATTCACTGGGGGGAGGAGAACAACTAAAAGTAGAGTCCAGTGAAGCCACCTTAATTGAGGAACATCTTGAGGAACTCATGCTGGTTTCCACATCTTCAAAAGGTTTTGGAAAGTTAGCAGTGTCACTGTCACCACTGCTAGTACTGTGAATTGAGGACACATCATGTTTCTCACTATGATCCAGAAAGATAGTATCCTCACTGCTGATGCTCTTCAGTATTGGACTGCCTGGGACTGATGCACTAGCACCTTCCTCTCCTGGGACACCTTCTAGGCTTTCAATACGAGACCATCTCTGACTGCACCTCTCATAAGCCCATTTGTTACTTATTGCACAAGGTTCATCATCTTCAGAGTCATCACTCTTAGAAGGGAAAAAAAAAAAAAAATTCAGGGGCAAAGTTTGGCAAACTTTAAATTACAAAAAATGTAACAAAAAAGGAGACAAATTTTCTGCCTACCTCCAAAACCCCCAAGACCAACATATGGAAATGTAACCATTCAGTTACTGAAGGTCTGCCCTGAGCTCTGTTCTGTTAGCTGAAAAACATGCTGACAAATCACTCCCAACCATGCTGACAAATCTGGTAAGTTTACCACAGGAAAAGATGACAGATTTGATCTGAGAATGAAAAATTCTGTTCTGCAGCAAATCCAAAGGTTTTGAAAGATAAATGTATTGGCTTTACATGGCCTTTCCTAAAGCCAAACAAATCAAACACTCTTTCATGCTTCTGTGACCAAAACTCATCCATTTTCAGGTAAAGAAGCATTTGGCTGCAGGACTGTGGCAGCACCAATATCTGGCACAGTCTCTTGGAGCCCTCAGCCTCACCAGCCATTTGCCCCAGGTGCCCCATTTGCTGTATGGTCCCCATGCCATGTCAGCACCTGGCCAGCAAACTGTTAGAGAGATGGGAATGACCTGTCTCTTCTCTGTGGACCCTCTCACCCCATTCTTCCCTGATGGCAGAGTGGAAGTTTCAAAAAAACTAGAAGTTTTTCCAAAAGATGACGTTATTTTCTTGCTAGTGCTGCAGTTAATCCATGATACCTAAGAGGCTTTACAATCCTGGTGTTAACCAGCCAAGATGTGGCTGTAACTCTGTTTTAGCTACAGTACATTTTTGCAGCAGAGGACAAAGCCAGCACAGCTAAAACCTATCCAACTTCTATTGGCTAGACATTCAGCATTGACTGACACTATTTGGATTGTCCACTTTAATTTCTTATCCTTCATTTAGTCAGTAAGAGTGAAATTCCACATTCAGGCCTTAAATAAGATGTGAAACTACTTAAGAAAGTAATAAAGACATGCTGAGGTGGAGCCTTGGTGCAACTATTGGACAGTAATGTGTGTCAGATTATTTTTTAAAACTGTTTCAAAACCCACCTCACAAAGTGACAAAATTAACATTATGTAACTTCAATCTCCATCACTATGTGGAAAATGCAAATGGAAGAGCTTTGCAGGATGGAAGAGAAGAGAAAGAAAAGTTCAGAAATTGCTAATCCTTCATACACCTTTTAAAAACAGGTTTTTGATATAATAGTTAAACACATGTTTAATGAGAAAATTAACTATATTTTAAAAGCATACCCGTTTTCTCTGACGGCTTATTTCCACTTTCATTGATGCACACTTATTCAATGTGTTCAACCGTCTAGGGTATAAAAAAACAGACAGAAGTTTTAAATTTAAACTATTTTATTTCTTGGAAACAAACATGCACCAAACTAGTTGTGAACTTCTACCATGCAGTCTTCATTATTGGTGTCAAAGACTGACATTCTGTTAGAGGTTCTCCATACATTTTGCCAAAATCAGCACCAACTAACAACCCCATGATGTTCACAGTTCCAATTCTGCCATCTTAAAATTAGAGAAGAGGACCATAATTAATCAGTTAATTCTAAATCCTATGATGAGCTTTAATGATTGCGAAAAACTGTATATTGATTTAAGATTTTGAAAATTAAAGAAACTCTGAGTGGACTTCTTAAAAAATAATAATAAAAAAAAAAAGACATTAACCTGTATCCTTGGAAAGATTTTATTATCTATCTTTTTAATTAAAACTTGTGGAATCGATAAGGCCCCAAACTAGTCAAGTCACTTAACTGTCAAACAAATATGTGGCATCAACAGGGAGGCACACTGGCAGCCTTCAAGGAACACTCAGGACAGAAGTCATATCAAGAAACAAAATATATCCAAAAGGTTCTCTAATATCTGCTGTGCATAAGAGTCATATATGCAAACAACTCCTGTTGATGCTCCTGTTACAAGAAGAATTTTAATTCATATGACCTAACAATACAGAAAAGGACCGAACCACTTTCTCAGAAGAGGAACTTCCAGTCCCTTAACAGTCAGAAATTCTCACTGCGTCCCTTGGGTCAGCCAGGTGGTGTGGCATGGATAGTCTGGAGTTCACTTCACCTGCTAAACAACCTCACAATGAGAAGGCTTCAATAACTGCAGGAAGTAGTAAAGTAGAATGCCTCTACACTAGCCTGGCTTACACCCCACTTACATGGGGAAAGTCCAAAGAGCAATAGGTTTGACTTTGCACTGACAATGCATTTTCACTTGTGTTCTGTGAACAGCTGTGGCAAAACAATAATTTTAAATCAATATCTTTTCTTCTCACTCAAAAAAATATCCAAGAAAACAAAACAGAAAACATATCTCTTGTGCAGATCATTTTTGCTGTTTATCATCTGGAACAGCTCTGGGGAAGCTCACTAGTCAGAGGAAATCCCTGCACTCTGTAATATCCAATTCTAAAGAGCAAACTGTCATGCTACCATATGCTTGCAGGGAACTGATTATTCTTTCTCAGCCTGCAGACATTTCACATTACAGAAAAGACAGATTTGATGCTTGAGACCTTGGCTGAAGAAGACATGCAGACACATACTTACTTTACCTTTAAATTCTTAAAACAACCAAGTTCAGTGGTTTCCTTCAGTCGCAACATTGGTGACAAAAACTAAGGCATGAAAAGATGAATGACAAATAAGTATGGAATCTGGAGGTATTAAAGATGATTAATGTTTACCTGAATAGTGATTCAATTGCATCTCCATCTAAAAATTCATGATCTTTCCTCACAGTTTTTACATCAATAGGAAACTGCATATCTGTAAACAAAGAAGTTGAATCTGAAATCTGAGTTATAATTGCAAAGACTTTGAATTTTGCAACATATTTATCATAGGCAAAATAAATCTATATCTATTGCTATAACCATATATTCACACAAATGTCCTTCAAGTGAGGAGCAAGTGGCAGAATAAATGTAGGTATCTGTCTGCTGTTATTAGTCACAGGTAGACAAACATTTGCTGCATTGCCAGGAGCTTGCAGTGACTAAGTACTACAGCCAAGAAATACAAAATTAAAGTTTTGCTTTAGTTAGGTTCTCTGCACCTTCTGCCTTCAAGTACAGTATAAAACTAGGAGTATTTTAGATGAGCTTTTGCTGATGGCAAGGTACACTGCAGCACGTGACATACGCTCTTTGAGGTGTAGTGAGCCCGACAAATCATGCTGTGCTTGAAGCGAATCGATACACCAGCTGAGGAGTTCAATATTCCAACTTCTGAGATTTAGCCTTGCAGATGAGGGAACCTGTGAGATCCATCAGTATTTTCTTGACTTACTTTTTAAGCTTAATTTACCTACTCAGGTCAGGACACTGCATAAACAGCAAGTTAATACAGAGGATTCATTTCCCAGAAGCATGACAATGTACATTTCCAACAAACCGTGAGACTGACAGCTTATATAATGAAATCTGCTGGTCAAACAGGAAGCATTTCTCATGGTATACAGCTTTCAGATTGGGCTCTATTGCTTGACTTCCAATTTTTATTTTCGCAGTGAATGGGGGAGGTGGGAATAAGAGCAGGCAGAAGTTAGTTAGCTCTTTGATAAAATCGCTCTTAAAAATATATTAGCTTTTGTTACATTTAATGTTTGTAACAATAAACATATTTTAAAGAAGAACAGTTTTAAGGTAGAAGCACAAGTATTGTCTGAAAATTACACACTTTCTCAACAAATCCATAGCTCCCCCACAAGTAATGAGCACTCTGTAGCTTTAACAACATGCAAACATGCTGAAATTGCATTGTTTGACTGGCTGGCTGCTTCTGAGTGTCTGTTTTAAAAACTTATGATTGCAAGATGATATTTCCAACATTCTTTTTCAAAATACCAATAAAACAATCTTGCTCAAGACCACAGGCTGGAGAGGCTTAGATGAGTTTTAGTTGCAATCAGTGAGTTGTAAAAAACCCCCAACACTCCAAGGAATCATACCTTCAAATAGCTGAGCATACTGGGGAAAACCAGCAGCCCTCAGCCAGTCACAGGCTTCTCTGGCTTCAATTTCTGCAATAAGAACATAAAATTGTTCACTTACAGTGCTCACAAGAGTCAGTGCTTTCACAATATAAGCAAGCTAATTTTATCTGGTGGATTCTCAGAGGATCTTGTATATGAATGGTTTGTTAGTATATTACTAAAAAGAAAGAAATTCTTGTATGTGACTCACTTGGAGTACATAGCTTTGGAGCAGTCATTCCAACATAGGATACATAGCAAACATGCAAGATACGAGCACATACTTGAGATGTCATACATCTGTGTACATCAACTACCCCTGAGATTTGGACCTTGAAGCATCTGTTACATGTCGAAATGAGTCACCACAGGAGGGTGTATGATACACATGTCCATGCCCTCACACAGCAAAGCCCATTCATGCATTCCAGTTCTGAGAGATGGTGATAAGACACAAACAAATCCTATAAATAAACTTAAAATGCTATCACAACATTAATAACACTGGACACAGCCTAAGCATTCCCAGAACGAGAGTTCTCAGGACTACCTGTTGCTAGGGTCTATCAATATTTATTTCCTTGCCAACCACCAATGCAACTTGGCAGTCACTTCAGCACAGCAGATGTCAAGAATTAACTGCTCATTTTGTGACAATTCATAGAGCCCTGTGGCCGATACTGTAACAGTCCCACAGGAGCAGAAGCAGAAGACAACTTCACAGAATCACACAACACTCGCCAGATTCCTCAAAAACCTAACCATGTTTAGCATGAGTACATGCCAGTAGGCTCTAAACTCTGCAAATACTAGAAATTACTGGGTCTATGGAAGAGGAGAGGATTCCCATACTACACTTTTTGTATGTGAGTGTACTCCAGCACACATTACAACAGCACCAGTCAAAAGGTAAAGACTCCTTTGAAAGCAACATTTTAAAACTACCATAAAATCAAGCATGCTCAGTAGAGAGAAATGCTTTTAAAGTACCTTAAAATGTAGTGTTCTAGGCTAGAGGAACAGACCTGTTTCTTAAAACTAGTTTCTTTACATGTGCACTCAAAGATTAGGATTCCAAGGCACTTCACATACATACCTATTCAAATTCACTGCTTGCTTTGCTCTACCTTCTCAGTTGTAAATCATCAGTGCAACAGACTGAAGAAACTCATCAAAAAACTTACAGAACTTCCATGATTTTATTATTCTATTTCTAAACTTTAAATTATTTCCATTATCACTTGATTAATTTGGACAATGCCATCCATAACAAAACTCTATGGCTTTTTCATCCGAGAATAAAGCGATACCACAGGATGATAAGGATATTTCTACATAAAAAGATGCATGACTCCTTTTTTTTTTTTTCCAAACTGCAGAACAGAAACTAATTTCTTCCACAATAGCCTATATACACTATGCTTACATTTGTTACTGTACTTAGTGCCATAATTTATCATAATCTTTATCATAACACAGCGTTTACTGAATACCAAGACAAGGAACTGATAAAACACAAGCATTGTACTCACAGAGCAAAACAGGAAAGGAAAAATCCTGTAGAAAAGAGCCAGGAGGAGGACCAGTCTAACACCAGAAGTCTTCACACAGACAAAGTCATTTCCACTTAGAAAAACCCAGTAGACTCACTCAACCAGCTCAGCTGTGGAGAAACTATAGCCGTCCTCGTTCCAGACCTCACTTGAAGGCAGTCAACTTGAGCCTGTGCACAGCTTTCCTTAGCTCAGACAGGAGAGTGACTGTGGAGGGGTTGAAGCTTCCCCAGTTCCCAACAACATGAAAAGTACAACTCTATTTTTAGAGCAAACCGAGCCGTGAACAGTGAGGCAAATAAGAACAGGCTAGAAAATATTTTGCAGCTAGTGATGACATTTTCAATGAATATGACTGAAAATAAAATGGTAATGGCATTCTCACACTTAGAGGTGACCTCTTCCATAGGACGAGGACACAGGAGCTGGGGGAATTTTCTTTGCTAATGTAAATCTTCAGGCCTTTTAACGTGCCTTTGCACAGTCCCAGGTTGCAATGCCCCTGCTGTGTTAGGAGACAACACATGAAGTACTAGTAAGTTCTTGGCCTGCACGTCTACGATTATTTGCCATTAGATTTGCGATTATTTTGCTGCCAAAATAACTACCAAAAAGGTCCTATTGATACCTCTATATTTCAGGGACGTCTATGCTGCCTCCTCCCAGTGCTACTGGAAATTGAAATCATAAAGAGAAAATGAATGCCTAGGAATTTTACTCTGATGAAAGGAAATTCCCAGACCAGCCCGCATTACTATGATAACGATCAATATGAGAGGAGGAAATAAAAAGGAAATAAGAAATAATTGCTCAAAAGGAAATAACTGCTCTCCATAGGGCTGCACTCAGTACTGACGTGCAAGACTGCTTTGCTTTTATGTCATGAGCAGCATGAAGGACAAGTGGAAATTCGTTAAGATAGTAATAGCAGAATACAGATGAAGCACCCCAGCAATGCTCTCCATCAGGGACCCTGGAGAGTTCTAAAGCTCTGAGAATAAAAGTCACAGAGAGGTAAAAGAAGAGCAATAATCATGAGTTAGCCTTAACGGCTAACACTAACATACCCACCTTGGGCAGCAACTGTTATAAACGTGCAACAGATACTTATAAATCCTGCCCTAATGGAGGTGCTAAAGCAGTGATCACAGTTCCGGCAACCTGCATGATGCTTTGAGGCACGCATTTAAAAGTGGCCAAAGTTCAGTTTCCTATGTAAGATTCCTTCACGAAAAGCAGAGACAATTTTCCTGAGGACTCTCTGGGGCTATTGAAAGTACCCTCACACTATTTTTTTTGGCAAGACAAACAGTACAGATGAGCCATTTGTGCAGAAGACCCATTCCTAGCTTCTGACTCTGGCTTGGCTTCACAGCCTGCCTACTCTGCCTTGCCATGCAGTGATGCACCTTCCCAGACAGCCTCACTGACTGGATAGAATTTGCATTCCCATTTCTATAGTTGCACTGTCCCTTGTACAAAACAATCTTCCAGGTTTACCAACCAACTTTTAAAATAGATGTACTAATAAACACAATCTGATAGCAACTGCTTAGTTCTTCCTGATGTTAGAATAGCTGCTCAGACGCTTGTTGGAGAGAAGTTAGCTGTTCCTGAATAGAAACTGGAAATAGGGGAGCCTTCAGAAAGCCAGTATGGAGCAGCACCCCCAAATACTATTGCAATTGCAAGCATATCTACCTGTGAGCTAGATGTCATACAAGAAGGTGACAATTTTTTAACAATCTTTTGGGTTCCATCTGCACAACTAAATAGCAGAGCAACCTAAACATGTCACCTCTTTCTCATGAACTGATTTCATAATTAAGCAGATGAAAAAAAAATTGATTTCCTGCAAAGCTTAATATTCTATCTTAGATTAGAGGTAGCCAGCAAAATTTTCATGCCAAGCCAGCTATTTCCCATTGGGCTATTGGGTGATAGGTTACTGTCAGATGCTTATGAGAAACAGTGCACCAGTAGGTGACTGGTGCCATCCTTTGGCTGTACTATGTTACACAGGTCTGTTCTGTGCTGACGAGGATTCAGTCCAGTCCCACTGAACACAGCACTGAAAATGATGCCTGTGCCACAGCCTGCCACAGCCTTGCCCTCCATGGCTGCTGCCCCTTTTGTTCCACTGCGGTGCCACTCGTGCTCCACTGCCCGCTCCTCTCTGGAGCCCCAGAATCTACATCAGCTTGGCTGACATCTCCTCTCCTTCATTCATTTGGGCTTAGAACCTGAAAAACTGCATTCCCCCATCTGAGCACCATCTTGTTTGCAGGCTGGAGAGCAAACCCAGACTCAGGTAGTTAGAAACCAGATGGTACAATGTGTACTAAATCCCTATCAGAATGAATATCAGTGTTAACAGGAGTACTTGCAATAATGAGAAGACATCTGTGCTGAGATTTAGGCCTTCTCTCTGAAATGTTTTCCTCACAAGAAGCACTTTCCTAACAGCAAGGGAGAGGCAGCAACTGAAACCATCGAGAAGCTGTATATGAAACAGACCAGTCAGTCTTACTACAAGATAATCACAGACTTCAACTAAAGAATGTCAAATTGTACTTCAAATTTTTAAAAATACTTGCTCTAAATAAAATGTGGGGATACCCTATTTCAACGCATAAGTACCACGAATCTTATTCTCAGGATGCAGCACAACTTTTCAGTTGCACAGATCTGCTGCCAAAGCAGGAGCCCTGTTTCCTTCCTTTCCCCTCCCCACCGACACACGCTGAGCCTGTGAGCAAGCCTGGCCAGCCAAACTGGCAGGAAACGATTCACTTTTTTTGGCAATATCAGATTTGGGATGCTTTAGCTTTCTGAATCGTCTACCACACGTTCCGATGAGCATCAGTGGCCAGACAAGGGCAGTGGTGGCCACATGCAGGGAGAGGCATGGGAACACGCCACTGCCCACGGGTGGCCACCAGCCCTTAGGGCAGCTCAGCTAGTATGAAATCTTAGTCTAAATGTATTGTTTTTCACTGAGGTGCCTCATTGTAGATCTTCTATTTCAAAGTAATTTTTTAGCACATTTTTTAGAAGCATGGTAGATGCATTGTTTTTGCTTCTTCATCCAAAATAGTTTTCCAGTTTTGACAGGTAAGAATCATACGGTGATCAGGTCTTAAATAATTACAGGGATCTGTGTTTAAATAGGAACATCTTCCAAAACCATGCCAGTGAGCAGTTTGAGAGGTTTTCGTGCTGTTTGCAGCACCTGTGCATTAATTACTCCAGGAGCCTATTTGTCCACTTTTCTGTGATAGGAGTGCAGTGCTAGCGAAAGGGAGCAGCTTTTCTCCACACAGCTAGGCGGCTCTCACACAGCCTCTCCTCCCCATGCCATGCGAGTTCAGACAGGAGAACAGAAAAGAGGGTAGGACTGACTCTATTTGAGTACGTATTGCACCAATCTGGAAGGCAACAGGAAAAAAATCCGAAGAATTCTGTTCTTTCCCAATCTCACTCATTATATAGGAAGCTTTTTTTTTCCACACGGCATTAATCCTCCTAGAACAGCAAGACAAGCAGACGCCCAGAGCCCCCACCTCGAAACCTGCTTGATTTGGCACAGCACAACCAACTCTTCCAGCACAGCAAGATGCTGCTGCCTCCTCTCATCACTGACAATCCTGAACTATCGTCCCCCTCAGCCTCCTCCAGAACTGGAGGCGACAAGTACAGGGCATGCTTGGCAGCCACACATCAAACTCTGCAATGCATTTTTCCTACAGCTCACGAGCTGTTGGCTGTGAGCTGGCAGGTCCTTTACACAGTGACTTAGATCCTGTCTTTATTGGTTGTGCTGGCAGTGGTGGAAGCGACAAGGCTTTTTTGGGGTCCATTTGAAGATAAAATTATGAGTTTCACATTCACATTTCCCATTTCTGGGCTGTGTATGTTCCCAGGGCTATAAAAATTTGTATTACTTCCCTATGACTTACAGCTGCTAATAAGGCATTTCATTTTATACACACTCTGTGAAAAATGCATTTGCTGCGCTAGAACTATGATTTCCTGAGGATGTTCAGAACTGCATTATACCTGTGACAGGATTTTCAATAACTGTTTTTTCTTAAGTTATCTCCTCTTACTTAGAGAGTCTGAACATGTTGTCTACTCAATGTTGTAGGCTCAAATGTAATGCTTTCAAAGCAGGGTGTTTGCACTGACCAGGGTAAGCAGTCAGAAACTTATAAAACTGTCAAACTCTCCAAAAGCTGAGATGGATCATAAGTAAATGAAAATGTTTATTCTGTTGTCCCTTGTGCAATGCAAAATAGCAAAGCCTAATTGTACTTTATTAACCCACTCGAGGAAGAGGGGGAAAAAAAAAAAAAAAAAGGGACTATTGCTTGGAATTTTGCCAGGATAATTTAGGCTCCACGCAGATAGTGAATATAAATGTCTGGAAAATGAAAAGGCCAAGATATTTGTCCTCTCATTCCTACTTTACTATCATGCTGGTGTTTTGGAACCGCAGCCAACTCTTCAGTTATCACAGCTGGGAACTGCAATGTATCCCAGTACTTTGTGGCAACCTTAATTGCATCTTTATCCAGCTCCTTGGCATTAGCTTCCCAAGCTGATTACTAGGACTCCCAAGCTGACATTAGGAACTTTACTCGGGGTCCTTGTCCTTAGCCTCCCATGTTGGTTACTGGGACCTAGACAAGTTTAAAGGCATTTTCTTTGCAGACCAGACTAACTAGCTAGTCAGTGTTGGCTGATCTTTTAATTGTTTCTACGTAGGTTAGAGAACATAGTGTTTGCTCTACAAGAATTTAAAAGGGCTCAAGGAATTAGATATCTAACTCCCATCAACTCGAGGAGAAATGAGAGTGTAACTCTCTAATTTCCAAATCCACATGTGAAAATTCCTATCCAAGTAAGTGGGGCAAGAGACAGGATTTATCTGCCTGCAGTCTAAACCCAGATATGTTGCTTCTCCATGCTTCGGTCCTGCTGGCTGTAAAGCAGGAACAGATACATTTCTCTGATGCAGAAGCTCCTTATGGCTGTTTTTTTGCAGGACCCTTGTACGTGATTGAGAAATATTCGATGTAAAATTCCTAGGAGGAACTGGAAGGGTAACGGCTTGCTTCCAATAGAGCCAATATCAATAAACCTATAGCACAGAAGTAACAAAAACCAAAACAAGAGTATTGTCTGGCTCTTTCATGGTGTAGCATCAACTTTTCCCTAATTCTACAAAATGCCAATAAAACCACTGTGTGTGATACAGGTTCAACCTACCTGTTAGGAAGTATTTAACCCAACAGAGGCTGGCCAGTAAGTGATTATATTTAAAAGAAAGCTAGTTTATCAGCCCTGCTGCGGGTATGCCGTGCTGAGTCTGCTTACAGCTGTCGAGTCCAGGTCAATGGACAATCTTTTACTTGGTCAATATACCCTGACAAAGCTTGTTGATATTCAAAGATATGCAGCAAAGTCCGAAAATCTACTAAGTGTTCCTTACATGCATCAAACTACGAAACAAAAGCAAGAGCTGCTAGAAGAGCATGATCTGAAGTGTAGACAGCCCAGGAACTATCATCATACTAATAAAGGAGCAATATGAAAGAGGAATAGAAGGTCTCTGCAACACCCACCTGAATTCTCACCCAATGATGTCACCTACCACAGCGTAGCTGGCTGAGCCCACCACTGCAGGTCACTCCGCTGGGTACGGACCCAGCCCTGAGCAGCCGGACCCTCTTACCCCTGAGCACAGCCCCTGCTCTCCACAGCCCTGCCTGACGCCTCCCTGGCCCGCCGGCAGCTCCACGACGCTCCTGCCTGTGTCAGTGGTCATGCCAGGTCCTGCCCTGCTGCCCCGGCAGGGCACGGTGCTGGTTGGGGTGCCCGTCCTGGCCGTGCTGCACCCGTCTGCGTTCCGAGCTGTGGCCGCTGTAGGACTGTGATGGCAGGGCCTCCGCTTCAGGCTCAGGTGCCAGCGTTGGTGCTGCTCTCCCCCATGGCACAGCCAGCTCCGCTGGCCTGCAGCCACCCCCGGGGCTCCAGACGGCACCTTTCCTCACAGCGTGAGCACCCTGCACAGCACCCTGCTGCCCTGCCTGTACTGCAGCACGGCTGCCTCATCAATACCTACCTAGACAGGACATGGGTTGGAAGGGATCTTAAAGATCACCTAGTTCCAGCCCCCTGCCATGGGCAGGGACACCTTCCACTAGCCCAGGTTGCTCACAGCCTCGTCCAACCTGGCCTTGAACCCTTCCAGCCACAGCTTCTCTGGGCAACCTGTGCCAGGGCCTCACCACCCTCACAGGGAAGAATTTCTTCCTTCTATCTAATCTAAATCTCCCCTCTTTCAGTTTAAAACCGTTACCCCTCATCCTGTCCCTACACCCCCTGATAAAGGTCCCTCCCCCCTTTCCTGCAGCCCCCTTAAGCCCTGGGAGGCTGCTCTAAGGTCTCCCTGGAGCCTTCTCTCCTCCAGGCTGAACAGCCCCAACTCTCTCAGCCTGTCCTCACAGGGGAGGTGCTCCAGCCCCCTGAGCCATCTTCATGGCCTCCTCTGGCCCCACTCGAACAGGTCCGTGTCCTTTGCTGTTGGTGCCCCCAGAGCTGGACCCAGCACTGCAGGGGGGGTCTCACAAGAGCGGAGCAGAGCGGGAGAATCCCCTCCCTCGCCCTGCTGGCCACACTGCTCTGATGCAGCCCAGGAGACAGGCTATATCTGGCTATACAGAATTGTTATCTCATTCCAATTACCTGTATTCATTTAGACTGAAGGCAAACCAACACTTTGTGGTGAAGTTGCTGGTTTACCTCAATGTTTTAACATTTTGCCAATGTCCTTTGGATGGATTACTCAAATTTTTACAAAATTAGCTACTGTTCCATTTCTTCCTTCCTAACAAATACCTAGAACATGTTGCCTCTACCCTGCACGCAAAAAGTTAAGACTAGCATTGCATCCTGCAAAGCAGATACTGTGCCTAGCAGCAGACTTTTTCTTTTTGACTTTTGATGGAACAGAACAGGAGCTGGGATCCATGTTTAAACCCAATGCCTGATCCCAACTACTGAGTGTGACCCAGCCACACGATGTGGTTATTGTGTTGCAGTTAGGTCCCTTGCCACAGTGGTGTTCATGGAACACAGAGAACCTTTACTTTTATTTTGCTTATATAGACTTAGTCTAGACAAAAAATAGTTTGTGGTCTGAAAAATTCATACGCAATTGAGCAATGAATCTGTGTGCTAAAAACATTAGCATGCTTTGTGACCTTTGCAACTAACTAGATTTCTTTGCATTTGCTGTAGTTCATTGCTGCTGTGATTTTATTTTCTGCATTTAATGATGCTGTTTTACTGACCTAAACTAACACAGCTCCACCCCCGCAAGCTCTAAATGTAGATGGTCTATTTTTTCACATTAAATTTATTTTAAAAAAAGAACAACTTTTGAGCTGATTTTTAAGCCAAGATGAGCAATACAAAATTGTAGATTTCTAATAAAAATACATGATCAGCCTTTACCACCTTTACCATTGTGTGATACTCAGCAAGGTACAGTGACATGTAGGCTGGTCTCAGAAGAACATGTCAAAGGTATGAATACATTTAAAATTATTTCCCTGGAAGTTAACTCTGAATCACTAGTAATTTTATATCTGCTGGACTGTTAGGCATTACAGTTCTATAGGGCAAACATAAAAGTGGGATGCTGTGCTAGTTTACAGAGGTTGAAAGATAATTGGAACTCTATGAGCCATTCCAGATAACCAGATCAGGTTCTAAATTTCTGTAGGACAACTTCTAGGCTCTTACAGTTTGGAGCTTAAAACACAGCTGGGAAAAAAAAAGGAAGATTGAATGCAGTGGATAAGCAAAAATTTTCTATTTGAAACATGAATACTTTGGGATGTGGCTGGGTTTTTTTTCTAAATGAAGATTTAAGAAGTGAAGAAGTAGTGCATTTTTCTGTTCATTTCATTTACCCCAATCTCATTTAGGATCATCATACCCTAATGAAGCTGCAATTTATGGGTGCGTTTCATTATCATTAGATTTTTTTTCTATATAACAACCAAATGCAAAATTTGCACAGACTTTTTTTTTTTCATGCAATTGGTTCCTAAACTGAAAATTTGTATGGCACAATAAAAAATATCTTTGATATTGGCACTGGGCTACACAATACAGAAGAAATTAATGTAGTATGATATACGGCACCTAGCTATGATTAGCTAAGAAAATGCTTTTTGCCAGACCCACCCAAAGCCATATAAAAAGTACACACCCTGCACTGATTAAATTCTCAGCTATGTGCTTGGGTTAGGGAGACAGAATGTATAATTTAAATCTGGGGATAACATCAGTAGACTGTGTCCATATGATAGAAATGCTCCCAACTAGACTATGCAGTTTCATTTCCCCACTCATTTTCCTTTGGGCATTTGCCATGAAATGACAATGCACAGCCTTAAAATGCTCATTTTCTCTCTCTTTTAGGTACTTAAGTTGCTTCTTGAACAATAAACTTATGGCAAGCTTCCTAGTGTTGTATGGGTAACTGATTAAGAAAAGGCCTACAGAAAATCTTGTGGGGGGACTACTTTAGTATGACTTAGCATTAAGTGAAGAATTTATGAAGGCTTTTCAGGAAGGAATCACATTTCCCTCTCTTGATCACTTTACCCATCCTTTAGTACAATGAACCTGTGGGATCCTTGCATCAGCCTCTGACTACAGGAGGTTCAGCCCACACACATTAAGTTTACACTCTACAGAAGCTGGTCCTTAGCACCAATAGCTGAAGTAGGAATTACTGTTTTCAGTTTCAGAAGAGGCATTTGGGTATTTTCACAGTGTGTCAAACCCTCCACACCCAGCTCCCTGGCCACAGATTTGAGGAGCTGCTGATGGAGGTTCCCATGCCAGAGGGAGAGATGACAACAAAATCTATTTCCTGCTCACCTGGGCTTTTCCATTCCCAGCTCTGCAGCTTACCAAGGACCAGCCAATAACATTACTAAAGCCCCAAATCTTACGCCATTGTTAGGGACTGAAGCCTGGAAAACAGGATCTTTTCCCCAAATGATCATTAATGCTTGATTTCATCTTTTCTGAAACCACTTACCCTTGCTGAAGACTCTCCAGAACCCTTCTGACAGGTTGCATCACAAGTTGGCTTAACTTGTGAAAAAACCCAGCCGTCAGCCTACTGCAGGTCAACACATGTAGGGATCCTGTACACAGCATCTCCAAACCAGTTACATTCCACTTTGCTCAAATATGGTGAAAGACAATCCCAGAGTGGGTCATTTTAAACAACTTTAACAAAATTAATCATTTTTATAAATGAGTCTGCTGCTTCTAAATCCCTCACTCATACTTAACCAAAACTGTACAAAACCCCCAAGTTCCTGAAGTTATTTCAGACAGGCACTGTGCCAAGAAATGGAGTCACATCTCATCAAAGCCAAGCTTCTTGCATATTTTAATTCTGATGTCACTGGAATATTTCCCATGCAAATACATTTACCAGAGATCACCTCACTCTTTTCTTCCCATCGCTCCTTTTTACTGCCTCCCACAACAAACACTTTTCAGGAATCAAAGCCAAATGGAATTTCATTTCTGACTTTCTTTTAGTAAGATCCCAAAGTAATTGTTTTCCATTTTGCTTGCTGATGATCTCACATTAACATAGGAGATCAAGAAATCTAATGTCAGCTATGACTATAGCAGTAGGCATCAAGAAAAGTATTTCTATGGAAACAAGTTGTTCAGGGAAAAGCTGCATGATGAAGGAGTTAGACCAACGGGGAGCAAAAGCGCTGAACAAAACCCAGGCAACGCATTAAGACAGAGTTAAAAGGTAGTGGGGAAGAATTGTCAGCTACAAAGAAGAAAATCAATAAGTTCAAAAGAAAAGGATTGAAAATAGGAAATAATCAGATAAATTTAAGAAAAAAACAGGTTAACAAAACCAAAAACTTCCTGACAAGGAAATCCATTGATTGAACAGTATTTTCCCAAGGACAAAGACTGAAACTTTATCATCTATGATGTAAGCAGATTAGACAAACTGCTGGTATGTGTATTTCAGGGAGCAAGATGTATGAGCAAAAACCTGGACTACGTCACTATTCTTCTTCCCTTGGGACAAGAGTAAGATGACTAAACTCTTTAACCTTGCTTAAAAAGAGGAAAAGAATATTGCTAAAAAATAGATTCTTGGATACACTAAAGTGATGTTGAGGCAAAGACAAAACATTAACCCATCATATTAAAAAGTAGCATCTCATTATCATTCTGGCCTTTCTGTCAGAAAGCATCTGTGTGAGAACAGAAGTATGAGAAAATAAGCCCATTCAATGGCCCCCTGAAATTAACAGCAGATTTTTTTCCCTGAAAATCAAGATAAAATAGTGTGGCTCCAAGTCAGTCAAAAAGCTGTTGGATTACAGCAAACATATCCTCATGGTTTGTCCAGGCTGTAGTCATTCAAAACCACTCAGACCTCATTTTTACAGTCATCATCAGAATCCTAAAACATGATTAAAATATTTTACATAGTTTTCATAGTATTTTCTCCATCTCCCAATAAACTTTGCTTGGCTGCTTTCACTGGGACCTTCCAGTGAAACCTGCAGCAGATAAAGCTCTCACATTTCCAAGTTTACCTAAGAAACACAGACCTGAAATCTAGAGATACTCCTGCTATGGATTTTGGTTCATGACAAGGTCAGGTAATCATTAATTTTCATTTTCATGTCTTCTTTTCCAAACTCAGCCTTTAACAATTAGGTCACAACAACCCACAATAGTAGGAAATGTACCCTTTACCTTTTTTTAGAAATCCCTGCAAAATAAAAACCAGGGAGAATTCCCTTTCTAATATCAGATACCAGAACTAAGGTAGAACAAAACGCAAACTGTTTTTTAAAGGGAAAGGTAAAGCATCCTTGTTATTCCTGTATCCCTTAGAAGAAGATAGTCCTTTTATATGGCTGTTTACCTGCTGCTACAATAATCACAACTACTCTGTGTTGTTATGAAAGGAGATATTATGGAATTGCTGATACTGGAAGTCAGCAGGGAGTGTTGCCTTGTCCAGCAGGTGACAATGACTTGGTTTGATCTTCACTCCTTTAAATCCCTATACCCTTATTTCCATTAAAATTGTGCAATCTGCTTCTCATTAGAGCAGGTCAAATCTCAAGCTGGAATTTAGCTTTTGTCTTTTGTTGTTAAAGGTAAAGCATTTTTTAAAGAGGCAAACACTGTGCTATCTCAATGAATACCAGGGATTTTCTCAAGGAATTTTTATGGTTAGACTAAACAAATTGAAGAATTCTTCCAGAACTAGTAAAGTTCCTAAAATGTGGGTGAGACAATGCAGCAACAAAGAACGTAACATCTTGTTTCATAGATTCACTGAGAACATTTAACTTGAAAAAGCTCAGGAGAAATGTGCTTGTAGGGGCACATGGAGTTCCCCAAGGAGTATCCCCTCCAGCAATGTACATCCATGTCAAACCTTCCTGCCTGGGAACAGCGCACAGAAGAGTTTAACTGCCTGGTGCAGAGAAGAGGGTACCCAGAGCAAAATCACAGCTCTGACTCACTGATGGCCAAGAAAAAGTGTGAACACTTTGATTTTCTCAATCACTTGCTTTTTCTCCTATCTCAAGAACCAATCACAAAGGCAAAGATGACACTAAAGGCAGAGCCACCAACATTTATAAATTCTCTACGTAAAAGCATTAACATCACAAAGTATTGGCCTGGATGCCTGAGGAACACAGCTCCACAAAACCTGTCTTCACAGACAGATCCATCTCTGAGGAAGGAAAGCACTCAACTACCCGATAACTCAATCTTGAAGACTTAATTTCAGTTCTTTTTACCAAAATTTAGTCAATGTTTTGGATAAGTAGAATTGGTTTCAAAGCATACTGAATTCAAATTAACAACTTCTAACTCTTGAAGCTTTAAAAAAACAATTTTGCATAGGTTGCAGAAAAAATATGGTTGTTGCTTGTAACTTCTTACTTTTCCTACTTCCAGTAAAGTATCCTCTCTGAAAGGTTTTGTCATCTCTGTTATTAAAGTGCATTTCTAGAATCATAAGAATACTTGTACTTGGTTTATTTATACTCCAGCTAGAGGAGGCCCTGCATAGTAGAATGAATAAGCTGCTGAAATGGTCCTGAGGAAGCTTTTAGATCACACCTACTTATATTTGGACCTGAGATATTTGGGAATAAATGACTCTTAACTCTTTTTTCATGCTCCACACATGGGCCCTTACAGATTCACTGTCATTAATGCTTGTTTTTTATTCAAAGCAGTATTATCTCACAAATGACAAAATGTTTTTCCCAGCAAAGCAATCAGGCTGGGATCTGCTACTCTCCAGAGTACATTTTTGAACCATAACATGTTCCCTAGAAGGGAACCCTAGAAGGGTTTGATGTGAGAAACCAATCCAAAAGAGCAAGCCACGGCATAGCCTTGGAGATGTGTGCCAGGTCCTGTTCAGGCATCAGCGAACAGAGTGTCCTGCTTTGGACAGTGGCGATCATTGCCAAAGACATTGCGTAAAATGGGAGAGTCAGACAATCACATGGGAGGAAACAAAACGTCACGAAGCTCCTCTACTTAATATGTGTGGAATTATATGGAAAAGTATCTTCTTTCAACTCTTCCCACATAAGAAGCCAACAGATGTAATTAGCTTTGGTTCACAAAGCCTTCTTTCACAACCCCTCTGCCCACTGCTAACCACCTCCTTGGATACAGCATCTGCTTCTGGCAGGTAAACCCGATGGGATGCTGACATGGCAGTGGTGACAAGTGGTTTACAGATACCTGGGCATGTCAGTTCTGAACAGATATGGGTATTGTTGCCTTTCTCTGGCATGACTGCTCAGCTTTTCAATATAATGCCCCACTGCTTGTGAAAATTGGTTGTGCTGGTTATGAATTTGAATCCACCAGACACAAGTTCAAAAAAAAAAAAAAATGGAGGAAGAAAATCCAGCAGCCCAGATTAACAAATTCACTTTGATTACCTAATATACACACACTGGTACAAATGGTATTTACCTGAGGCAGGGGAATAACAAAAAAATCAGAGCTTCTGGTGAGCTAGATGGAGTACAACACAACATTAATCTGCCACTGTTCAACATTCAAATTTTACATGAAGGAAGAAGTTAGGGAAAGAAACAGCTCACCTTTGTCTCAACTCTGAGATGCAGTCTATAGTCTGCAATGTCCCATGTCCTCTGAAGTGATTCTGAAATCTATCCACCCACCAGCTCTTCCAAAGGACACCCAACCAACAACAATTTTTTTTGACTTGGAGTGACTGCTAGTTCAGTAGCACATAAAGAGAACAAACTCATCAGGACATTTTCATCTATTTAAATGAATAAAACCAGACTGCCCACTCTATGTCTTATCAACGTGCCTCCAAAATGGCTGAGACTTAAGCATGAATGGATGATCCATTCTAGAAATGACACTTTGACACTTGGGAAATGAAACTTAGAAGAATCACTTCTATGCCGCTGTGTCCCTCTGACACGTAGACCAGGCCTGAAGGTATACAGTTGTTCAAAAATCCATTCTAAACTGTTCCCTTCCCAACCCAGAGGCAGCACAAGCTGCATGCCTCCAGCACTGATGCAGCAGAGATTGCACACAGACACTAACCCTTCGTATGGCAGCACTGCCACTGCACCGGGGTTTGGGCTTGGTACATAGAGAAATGGTGTCACAGAAAATTCCTCAAGACATTGCAGCATGTCACCACCCCTTGTTAAGCAGGTGATGTAACATACAGACTGACAGACAGACAAGTCTTTCCCTCTGGAGTTCAGATGCTGCTGTGATATTGCTGTGAACCAAGACTGAGTTAAATAGGGTCTGTATCCAAACTCCGGATCCTTTCAGACATCATTCTTGAAGAACAGCTGTTTCTTGCCTCACCAGAAAAGCAGAATAGTACCCTGTGCTTACTGTTCTTCCTATCTTCATTATATCTAAGCCATTGAACAAAGTGGCTGGACAGAGGATTCCTCAAAGATCCAGTGGATGCTCATTCCAGCAACAAATCAGAGCAGCTGAACAGGTCAATTTTTTGCCAAACAGACAAAACCAGTACCTCCTAATTTTAGCAGATTGATTTTACACATGAAAAGACAGTTGCTGGTTTCTAACTATATGTCTTAACAGCTCAAGAAGCAGCAAGAGGCAAGTGCCATACTAGATCAAAGACTATCCCAAGCTTATCTGGACATGCAGTCAGACTTGCTTGGTTGGAAATCTCCTGAGAACACGTTTGCTTGAGATTTTTTTCCAAGAAATTCTTGCTTTTGAGCTAAATAAATGTCACAGATTTAAAAAGACATCTGCATTTCAGTATTTTGGAACTGGATGTCCAGTGTTATTACCATCAATGTGGGATTGACATCAATGTGAGCAATGTGATGCAAAGGAACAGGTAGTATTTTATTACAGGAGAGCTAGGTAGGATAGCTCACATGAATAACAAGCACTAGAATATATAAACTTTGGAAATCTTGATAATTTATTGGTGAAATTGCTTATTAGAATAGTAAAATCTGAAAGGTAATGAGGTTTTAATAGAATATTGATTAAACAGATTTAACAAATACTTGTTTGAATTCTCCACAATAGTTCAGTTTGGCCATGTTCACATCCTTGTTTCATTATTTGCAAGCATTTGTGAAACCATAATTTTGTTCAGAGGAGTAACTGGGGACCAGTAGATTTTACCTACAGCTAGCAAATCTGCTGTTTGGTATGACTAAAGTCACAGCAGCTTTGATCAATTTGCATTCCCCCCATAGGCTGAAACTATTTTCAAAGATATTTGACAAGTGTTTACCAATCTATTTCCAGGAATGTGTCAACAAGACAGAAGGAAAAAAGTGTGGTGGTTAATTTGAGCCAAATCTATCATTATAGATTATGGACTGAATTTATGGTACAATTTATGTCATTTGCTATTTTCCTGGCTCAAGTTTATCATCAAGAGATAATTATTTGAAATCTTTGAGAACGTTCCAAAAAACACTGCTATTCTTTTTCTGTGATTTTTTTTCCGATGCACTCTTTTCTATGACATATGCTTAAAATTTTAATTTGAATCACTAATGTTAAGCCTATAGTAAACTTCTGAAAATGCAATTGTCATTTGGGAGAAATAATAGCCAGAAAATTTCATAAATAGCTTCAATAAATTCCATAAGTAGATGTAGCATTTTCATCTGAAAAGCAGAACAGCTTGTATCTCAGAGAAGCTGAGACTCATTTTGGCTTTTCACTTTGGCACTTTAAATGAGAAGATGATGTCAAAGAGGACAAGAATAAAGCAACCAGTGAGGAAAAAAAAAAAAAAAAAAAGATACTACAGATCAGAATCTGTAAGGCAAAGTGTAAAATTGCAGTAGTAACTTTTAAATCCATTTTCCAAATCTACAAAATGTGCTGTCTAGACAGGTAAGTACAGAGGACCTCCCATTGCAGACATTATATAGATTGTGACAAAAGTCAAGAAACAGGTCAATGTTCTGAATGCTTTAAAAATAATTTCCTTTGCAGCAATTCTAAAAAGTGGAAAAACCTTGGAAAGATGACAGTGCTGCTCTAATCATGTATCTCATTTTTACAATAGGTCTGGAATTGGTGTCAAATCAATTTAAAGGCAACATAAAACCGGACTCAAATGTTACAGTAGGCTCGGCCTCCTTAATTGACTATAATGTGTCCCAGTAATGCCTGGTAGCTTATTTTAATCTCTACATAATAATTGTTTACTGAAAGAAGAGAATACACTTCATATATGAAAGCTGTTTTTTAAACATTTTATTAATATTTTAAAGCTCATAAAATTAATATTTAATATAATTAATAGGTGATGTGTAACTCTCACATCTATCACAGGAATCTCATTTCCCCTCTGTCCAGCAGCCATGGGTCCTGACCTCAAATGTTCTATCTAATAATACTGAGAAGAAACTGCTTAACCATGGTTGGATTGCAAGCTCATTCCCTTGAGCTTCCTAAAATTTAGTTTTCTAAGAATGCAGATGGGCACCAAGCAGGGGAAATATTAAGAGAGTCTACATAGCTCAGAACTGGGGCAGGGATGCCTGGCAGCCCCAGTCTGCCTGTCCTCCAGGTCTCCAGAGAGCATTTCTCCTCGCACACCCATGCTCCCTGGCCATCAAGCAGCAGGGCATGATGAAACCCTGGGCAGCCGCCTGCCAGAGGGTGGCCGAGCATCCCTCCAGCCGGGCTGGGGGCCAGCTGAGGCTGCTCAGCACCACGGACCGCTCTCGCCTCAGGCCCCAAGTGCTGTGAGGCTCTCCGATGGGGGACTAGTTTTGCCCTGTTTCATGGATCCAACATGTCTCTCGTCAGAGTTTAAGTTGTGTACATAACTCGTGCTGACCTCTTCCTTCTTCACCGAAGCACTCATCTGAGCCAGATATCTGTCGGGCGTCACAAGGCTGCTTATTTGACGCACTATTTTTAAATAACTCACAAATATTTAAACAACATTTCTATCATCATTACATGTTTAGAAGACATCCAGAAATGTCAAGAGTACCCAAGCTGGTTGGCCCAAAGCAAGCATAGCACTGCAGCAGCTTATGGAGTGGCTTGTGACTCACACCAGCTTATGCAAAGCCCCTGGCAAGCGCTTAGGAGGCTCTTAGCACCCCTGCAAAAAGTCTTTTGTGAGACAAGCTAGGTATGAACAGTGAAACTATCTGAGACACCAGGCCTTAATCATGGTTTAGTTTGATTTGTGTCTTATGGGATAACAAAGAACTCAAAGTCACTACCAAAGACATCAACACCCAATTTTCATTCTGTGGTCTCTGTCAGGGCCTTCAACCTTTCCCAGCTCCTCTCCTAGAGGAGCTGAAAGCACCCATTCTGGCTAACAAATCTTTGCCAGTTAGTTCTAAGAAAGGCCGTAAGCCTAGGTCTGAAGACTAACAGAGACAGTGGTCCTATCAAATAGCAGCACAAAGACAAAAGCCCAGTTTAACTCTGATTAAATATACATTTAAGATACATGGCTGTATCTTCCATAACATATCTAGTTGACCAGAAGGTCTCCACTATCAAGTGATGGGTATAAAAGGCATCTGCAATCCAGGCACAACCGCAAACCAATTTTATAATCAGTTTCTGTTTTGGAAACATAGCAAGGCCTGTAAAGCTTGGTTTTAAGTCCTTAAAGCCTTTGGGTTGGTTATTGAACTACTTTGCTATAAGTGACTTTCAAAACTCAAAAGAGTATTTCACACATTTTGAATTTGAAGAAGATTGCTGTTAAGGTGTTCAGAAATGAAATACTGACACCAAACCACCCAAACCACTAAAACTCATTAATAAAAGCACTTCAGAACAAAAGACATTGATTTGCCTTAGCTCACTTCAGATTTCAGCAGTACCCAGTCCTTGTCTAAGACTGAAGTAAAGGTTGGTGCCAGCCTACTTGTGATGGAAGGCTGTGTACATTCTTGTTTGTATCCAGGCAGAACACAACTCCTACCTTACTGAGCCAATTTTTCTTTAGATGGCTTGGCTGTGTAAGCTATTGTAGGACCTGGAGTTGGCAGGCCACAACAGTATGTGTTGTCCTGAGAGAGGGCTGGCAAGAAGTATGAAGCAGACTTCAATTCTTCACCTTCTCTTTTAAGCAGGAAGGCAGATAAAGGTGGCTAAGTCAGAACAGTAGAAAATGCACATGCCATTTCCTCTGCTTGCCAAATATCCACAAAATTACTTGAGCCAAATGTCCCAGGCTGGTGGAGAGCTAGATTTGGAACGTATAAGGTATACGTTAGCTACCTAGGCAAGGTAACAAGTCAAGTATGCATTCCATATGTAAAAGGCTTTAGAAGGATCAATAAAAAAGTACACTATCCTGTCAATACTAGGATGTCAGCACACGCAATCACCTTTCAAGTTGTGCCCTACATAAGAGCTCAGTTTCTTACTTTTTGTAAAACATCTTGGCCTAATATTTTGGATAGTATAAGCCTTTTACGTATTTCTCAGTAAGATCTAAATCTGTTTTGCAGAGAAGATACCAACTCTATGTCTACCAGCGGTGGTGAAGTAAAAGGATTCAGGCCGCCTGATTCCAAATGCCCTTTCCAACACATTGCTCCTATGTACAAAGTAGGAACCCAGATCTCAGCCAAGGTCAGTTGTTAGATGTGCCATTTTCTGTCGGTGTAAACCTGCCAAGAATGAATGGGTAGGCAAGTGTGTACTGCAGTTCATGTGTTGATAAAAGTTTAGGGACATTTACCTTTGACTAAAAAGCACTGCCACGTATTTCAATGACAGGAGGATTTGTCTTGTCTTCCCACATTTAAGAATAACTATTGCTGTCAGGTTCCAGCTGGACCCAGGGAATGGTGTGCGGTGTCTAGCTATGGCATTCAGATAGTCCTTAGCTCTGATAACACAGGGTAAGGGAGTGTCTGGGCTGACAGGAGCTGATGGGTTGGTTTACATCAATATCACTTACTCAGCTTCACTATAACTTTTTGCAGTTCTTGTAAAGGAGACAGTATAGAAATACAAAGTATTCATACACTCCCTCTTTTCTCCTCTCCAGAAATGCCCCACTTCATCTTTAAGAAGTAAAAACAGCAAAAGAAAAAAAAAAAAATGGGCACTGCTCCCTTGCAACATCAAGCCAGCATAAGCAGTGACAGCACCCACATGAAATATTTTACCATTAATGGCTCCAATAGAAATCTTTCTGGATGATCTATGGAAGCCCTGCAATCAGAAATATTATAAGCTTTGCTCAGCCCCATTTTAAATTGATGGTTCTCTGATGAGAGGGGAGTTGCCCTCACTTGTACCATCAAATTTAGAAATCCATTTAAGTCCTTTTGATGTTATTTGAATGATCACTTCTGAAAGGTTATAAAAAATGCAGCTAAGCCATCTTTGTTTTTTCTGTTATGTTTGGAAAGTGTAAACACTTAAATAGTCAACCAAGTGCATATCATTCATATTCACCATACCTTTTAAAAGCATACTTAGCATACCACTGAGAATGATTACTCTGCTGACAGAAATCAAGCATCTGGATTAATTTAAAGGAGTGCATTTCACAATCCATCATTCCAGAATAGGAGAACAAGGAACTGCTCAGTTAAATTAAATGGTGAGTTACTCTGGAACAAATTAAAGGAAATTCATCTCCGCACTGTGTCTAGTCCAGACGTGTAATTCAGGGCTGATGCTATTAAAAGCCAAGCAGTCTAGCTGGATTTCATAAAGACTGAATAATTTTACAACCAATATTTATTTATTTGCACTCTTGCACAACATGGGACGTAGTAGGATTTGTGGCTTGTAACACAAGCTGACAGTTTCAGGCCAGCACTCTTCAAGGACTTTTTGAAGGAGAACAGGTATGGGAAACCAGCCTGGGAATGGTGGGCCAGGAGCAAAACCCTCCTGAGCCAAGTGAAGAGCAAATACAGAGGCTGCTTGCTGCTCCCACTGCGGCGTATTTGAAATGGCAGCAGAGCCTTCTTACAGCAGGGTTTTTTCTTTTTCTGGGACACTTTGGTGGTCATCACCGGCTGGATTTGGTCCATGACTGTAAGCTAAAGGGCTCTCCTTTCCCAGTCCATGTCCAGCTGGTTCAACGGGGACATTCTGGACTGAAGGGCTTTTTTCTTCTGAAAAATGTACTTACTTGATAACCCAAGGGCCCACATGCAGAGACAATCAGGCTCAGCAGAATATACGATCTACTGAGAAGATTTTAAAAACAATAAAAGGAACAAATAAACTTAATAGGAGAGTGTAATAAGGAACATACATGTACCAATTGGGTCTAGCTTTGCAGATATTACCCAAAACCTAAATTTTTCAATGTGTATTTTTAACCTTTTCCTATTAGCCTTTTTTTTAAAAAAAATCTTTAAATAACCATTTCCTATCAAATCTCCTTAATTTTCACTTTAAATTTTCAACTTTTTCTCCCTGTATCTGTATAGATATATTTAATCCAACCTCCTCATATCAGAAGAAACAGTACTTTGAAAAAGAATGCTCCAGTGAGATGCAGTCCTTTATAACCATTTACTCTTGAAAAGTAAATCAGAATGTTATTCTCACAGTACCATACCTGACAACATTCCAGGCATTACCAGCATTAGCATATTTCATTTACATTCATTTCCCTAATTAGATCTCATTTAGACAGTGAACAGCAGAGGCATAACAGTACAACTGATCATACAGAAAGGCAAACTGGCTCTCCACACCTGAAGACCTTGAAACCTTGGAAAGAGAAATGCTTTGAACTAGAGAGGAGTTCCTTCCAGAAGCACAGGCACAGGAGCACCTTCCAGAAACCACAGGCACTGGTGACCGAGATGTATCTGGTACAATGTGATGAGCAGTTTCCACACGGCTTTGGCACGCTTGCAAGCCAACGTCTCCCAGCTCGCCGGGTAAGCACAGTGCCTCTCTGCCAGGCAGTGCCATAGTGCCCCACCTCCCCAGTCTGCAACACCCCTTGGCATCCGTGGGCTCCCACCAGGAGCTGCAGCTCTGTCCCCCAGGGAGGAGTTGTCCTGTTTTCCCATCTGCTTTGCTCTCTTGCTTCATCTCACCATGCAAGGCCAAGAAGCAATAGGGAGAGCAAGCAAGAAAACACTCACACACATGCACGCACGCACACACACACACACACACACATCCATCCTGGTGCAGAGGAAATGTCTCATACCCCCACCCCTTCCATGTGAGCCTGCAGGCAAGCAGTGGCTGTGGCCAGTGGAGGAGCCTGCAGAGGAGCGAGAACATGGATGTCTACCCATCAGTGACCTTAAAGGTATAATGGGGGAGTAAGACTTCAGCCAGCTGGAAGCATTAGAGAAATCATCAGAGCATAAAGCTCCCTTTTTCCAGGTGGGGCAGACACTGGAAGGAGACTGAAGCTGCCCTTTGGACTGGCAAATGGACAAGTCTGAGGAAACAGCCAGAGGTGAAGTGACTTGCTTGAAGGAAACCTGCAAGAGAGTCAGCAGCACTGCTCTGGCTTCTCTCCCTGTAGACTGAGGTTGCACAACTTTTTTCCATAGAAATGTATGCTTACAGGCTGGTGTGCTTCCGAGAGGCTGTGTCTCTAAGCTGAGAAGTCAGGCTGTGATGTGAGTCAGTCCTCCTACAACTTTGCAAGCATGAAATAACAGCCACAAGCTATTACCTGAAGCTTGTCCAGGCGCTGCAATTAGCAAACAGGCCAAGTGGATCTCATATCTATCTGCTTCCAACCTGATGCATTTAGGAGTATCTTGTAATTCTCATATACTAATCAGCTTGAGAGCTAATGTTTCTGTAAATTCTGATTTCCAAAGTGTTGTGCTTCATCACAAAACAGGCATCTCAGTTCCTCAGGTCCTATCTGCATACTGTCAAAAGCACCAAAACACAGGGCGAAGGTGTTGTTCTGAAGAGCTATGCCAAACTGGAGAGGGCAGAGCAAGAGAGGACATAGGCTGTCATTGCACAGGGTCACACAGCAGGTGAATGGGCAGTGATGAATGCTAAACCTCCTTACAAACCTCACCCTTTAAAGCCAGCTTGCAGCCACACACTGTCTTTTCTGAAATCAGCATGGGATACCATTTCCATCATCTTAGTGGGATTAATCCTTCTCAGCTTCTGCTGAAATACCAACCATTTGTTTTTATACGTTTGGCAAAACACCTTTCCTTTTATTGTCTTGGCCAAAATCAGCCCAATTTTTCAGGTTGATTGGGCATTTGGCAGTAATGCACCTAAATGGCTTTCTACTGCTGTATGATAACTGAGCTTTGGCATAGGAAGATTTATAGCAGTGAGCCCCAGGTAAGGATGCTCCATTTTCCTGCAGACTGATTAGTACTGTCTATTCCAGTGATTTAACTGTTTTTTCAAAGAACACATTTGAAGAGCTGAAATGGATACATATTGTCAGCTTCTGGCAGTTTAAGTGCAAACAGCTGCCCTGAAAGCTCTGTGCAGTACCACAGAGATGAGCCTCTATGAAAGCGAGTCAATCAAAGAAGATAAATCTTTGTGTCAGTTCCAATTATTGAGATACTCCAGTTAACTCGGGAAATCATAGACATTAGACTGGCTTTAAATGCCCACGTGGTTGGGACTATACCATTGCTCTTGGGAGGCAATTTCAGTGTCTGACAGATCAAGAGCCTTTTCTCAGCTAGTTAATTCCAATTAAGTTTTTCCTCTCAATTTCATCCTACTATCCATTATCCTCAGTCAGCTACCCTTAGCAATTCTTCTCCTGCCATGCTGCTCGTGCTGAGTCCTGGAAATGGTGACATTATTAAAAGTACCTGGTGATGACACCCATGAGACCTCCTAGCGTTACAGCCTCAGAGCAAAGATGGTTTCTGTCTCAAAGAGCTTCTTCCAGCTTCTAAGGCCTTTAAATAAAGCTATACACTTTAATTTAGGTATCCCGGTAACCTCCCCTCCTTGTGTTTTGCCTCTTTTGTCCTCTGATAAGCTTTGTTTCTTCTGGCTGCCCTGAATTCAGATACACCACCTAAAGATGAGTTTAGGTGGTGAAAACTAGAAAAGAGCTGCTGCAGAATTATCTCCTGATATTTTTCTAGAAGTCTACAAGCACTAGTGTGCTGGAAGATGTTGCAAGTATAGATAACATAAAACAAAAGATTATTTTTTTCTGGCATACTGCTGTGTCGTGAGCTTTATATAAAGGAAAAATTACAAGGGATTCCATTAAATAATTCCTTTCCTTGCCCCTCCAAATATTAATGGGAGTGACTGCACACTGCAAAGTGGATGGGATTCATTAGTGCCTTATCTATGATCTCGAAATGGGCTGGTCACACTGCTCCCCGGCTCCCCTTCCCTTAACCACACTGCTGTCTGTCTCACACACTCAGGAGGACAAATGGAATTAAACAATCTGTAAACATATTCCTCCAGCTCAGGAAGGTCAAGGGTTTTGCAAGTTTATTTCCAGAAACAAGAGGAATTCAGCCCTTTTGTCAACACAGCAGCAAGCATCAAAGGGTGGCATACTCCTCTGAGGGAGCAGATCCCCTTACCAGAGGGCGGGTGGAGAAAGCCCAGGGAAACCAGGCTTGAGGACTACCAAGGGTACGGACACCCCTTCAGTTGGGGCAATGACCACGGGGAGATCCAAGCATCTTGGCTTCCCAGCTGGAGGGTTGTGCTCTTTGTCTACTCAGGATTGTGTCAACCAATCTGGAATGTAGAAATAAATAGTTTTCACCCTGGTTCTCAGGAGATGAGAACAGGAGACACTGCTGTCATGATAGTCTTTCAACCATGGCTGGTGGTTCCTGGGGCACGCACTGCATGCTCCCCAAGGGCCCTCACTACTGCTCAAAGCTCAGCTAAGCAGCAGCAGAGTCTAAAAGGATCAATACAGCAAGCACCAGCTGTAGGAAATGTAAAAAAAGATCTCTCCATGTGAGGATGGATGAACTCGTGAAGATCACCATACTTTCATAGTTTGAGTGAGTGGTGGGGTTTTTTCTGTTAGCAGGGGAAGGGGCTACAGCGGTGGCCTCCTGTGAGAAGCTTCTTGAAGTTCCCTCAGCTCCAAGTCAGACCCTCCTTTGCACCAAGGCCGGGTCAATGAGCTGTGCCTCTGTGATAATGTATTTAAGAAGGGAAACCTGGGAGGAGTGGTGGGAGTTGTGAGGAGGGGTTGCAAGGAGAACATCTGTGCGAACACTGAGGCCAGTGGAAGGGAGGGGGAGGAGGGGAGGTGCGCTGGAGCAGAGACTCCCCTGTATCCCGTGGTGAGAGGGCAGGGCCGCCCCCCGACACCCACAGGGGTCTGTGGTGGAGCAGAGACCGATTTGCAGCCGGGGTGGGGGGGGGGGGGGGGGCCCACGCCAGGAGAGGTGACTGCGCCCGAAGAGGCCGGGACCCCATGGGAAGAAGGTCCCGCTGTTGTGGATTGCAACACGCGGGGGTGACCACACGCCCGTGGGAGCGGGTCATGCTGGAGCTGGTTTGTGGAGGGCTCTCTCCTGGGAGAGGGGGGCTGCGCTGGGGCAGGGGAGGAATGCCACTTCCCCTGCCCTGCCCCGAGGTGGAAGAAGCAGGAGGACTGACTGCACCCCCCGTTCCCTGCCCCCTGTGCCACTGCAGGGGTAGTAGGCAGAGATATCGGGAGTAAAGCTGAGCCTGGGAAGAAGGGAGGGATGGGGGAGGGTGTTTTGAGGATGTGGTAATGCTTCTCTCATGGTCCTACTCTGTCTGTTACGTGGTGGTGGTGGTGGTGTTAGTGTCTGTATTAAATGTTATGTTCTTTTTTAATTCCCCTAACGGATTTGTCTTTTGCCTGTGACATAATGGATGAGTCACCCCTCCCTGTCCTTATCTCAATTTCCTGGGCCTTTTACTTTATTTCCTCCTTCCCAGTGTTGGGGGGAAAGGGAGGAGTGAGCAGTGCCTTTGCTTATTTTTCCTTTCTCAGTGCTGGGAGGAAGCGGGGAGTGAGCAGCTGCATGGTCCTCAGTCTCCCCCTGAGCTCAAACCATGACATGAGTTCAGCCTCCCCCTAATTCACTGCAAAATTGAGCAGTCACTTATTATAACATGGATTTTTCTAGACACAAGGTGAAACCAGTGTATATGAATGAGTGGGCTGTACTGCAGGGCCTGGTTACTTCATGGTTTTCTATGTAGACTTTTTATTATTTCGCTTACTTTTTTTGCATCAAAACAGATGCTGGCCCTGGCATGCCAGGCAGCTCTCAAGGGGGCAGGGAGAAGGTAGCCTGGCCTCCTCAGCCTGGCCACGCTTTGACCCAGCACACAGACCTCAGAGCAGCCCCCAGCTGCCCTGAAGCTCTTTCCTGCTGCCAGTCTTCTAAACCAGCCAGGCCTCCTTCAGTGCATTCTTAGCATCTTCACTTAACCATCAGTAGAAATTGGTCACTGTATGATAATAACTTGTTTCCAGCATGCTCCCATCACATCTGAAATATTCACTAGTCTTTCTTGAATCATGGGGGCATGGGCTAGGAGAAAGGAGTTAATATAAGGATAAGTATTCTACTCATTATCTGCAAAAAGAACATCTACTTTAGCCATTCAAAATACATAATCAGTTCAGCAGCAGAATAAACTGATTATGAAACCTGTAGGTATTTTCTCTGGCAGGACAGTGAGACATATTACTATGAAAAAGAAAACTGGAAGATTTTCAAAATTATCAGTTTATTACCAAATAGCTGCTCTTGGCTAGAACCTCCATGGTGGGTACAGCAGAAAGTACTAAACCAAATTTGGCCTGTGTTGCACCAGCTAAAGTCCAGAGGAACTGCTCTGGGGTCATCTGGAGTCAAATTCACAGAACTGGAGAGAAGTCCTGCATAGATTTACACCTGTGATTAATTTTATACCACATGCTGTCCCGCTGAGATCCCAGGGATAAAGTGTGTACATGGTCAAGTCAAGGTTTGAGCTCCAACCTAGATTTACACCAGTGTAAAGGAAAGCACTACCAGCCCAGTATTTATGTTATTCAGGCCAAGGAAAAAATGTAGTGGCAGCTGTGAACAGTCTGAAAATCAAAACCCTGATGGGAGGACCTTCACACAGAAGTTTGGGTTGTTGTTGCAGCTGCCTCTCTGCATCCCCTTTATCTTTTTTTTTTCCTTTCAGAGATGTTTGACCTTAAATGCAAAAGGATAACATGGGTCAGGAGGAGTGTTTATTATGTATGAGCTATTTTTCTTTCATGTTAGCAAAATCGTTTTGTAAAAGTTGGCAGAAGTCCTCATTACAGCTATATTTCAGACCCACGGGTGATCTGGAATTTAACATTATTTATGTCTCAGTATAAAAAAAGCAATGAAAAGGGAGCAAATTCAAAGAAAATAACCAGAACATAGCTGAGGTCTGGTAGTCTTACTTTTTTAAACCATTCAAGTCTATCACTGCCCTTGTCTTCACTGATGTCATATAACTATTCCAGTGGTTTGAGAGTTTCCTATGTAGAAGATGGAGTATTTGTAGAAATTACACATCACACTTATTTCCGTGTCATTTCACAGTCAAGGAGCATGAAGCACTTTACAGATTACAAGAACTAACTTGCACAACAGAGCTCCTATTTACAGGTGTGCTGACACTACCTGCTCACAACACTAATGCATTAACAGCAGTGTAAAGATTTTGCAGTTTAAATCCTTTGCAGTTTAAATCCTTTGCAATACAGGTACAGAGAGGAACATTGAGCGGCAATGAAATCCTGCTGCCACCATCACTGAGGTCCCACTCCAACCTCTTGTCCCCCAGCCCATGGCTTTTCATTGGGTTGGGATGACAAGTGGCCACTCTGCAGTCCTCACTCTATGGGTACGTGGTTTCTCAGCAATTCACCTCTTGCCTCCAGGGAGCTATTTGTACCATAAGAGTAACTGTTGAGTATGAATGAGAGCTAAAGTTCAGCCCTTGGCTACCAACCATTGTCCAGACTTACATCATTGCAGAGAAGATCACTCCTGAAGGGTGGGGTTGCAAAGAACATTTTTAGGAAAGGGTTATTTGTGTTTGGTTATTCCCAGAATGGTCCCAGGGTCAAACCCATACTGGCTGCTTTTCCAAGCCTCGTTTGCTTTCAATTAACATACACAAAAAACTAAGGTACGAGTTCTTAAAATATTCAGAAAACAGGTTTGCTTCTTGTCCATGTTACTTCACAGCAATATTCCAATGAAGTTAAAGGAAACCACAGTTGCTCCTTATACAAACATGCATAAGAGAAAACACTCTCAAAAACCTTGTATCATCACAAGCAGGGGTCAATCCTAGCGATGGGACAAGCGCTACCCACACTTCTCCCTTGGCCACTCATTCTTCCAGAAGACCTCTCTTCAAACAGACACCACTCCTTGATTCAACAGCTCACCTCTCCAATGGACAGAACATACAGGTGACTAAAACAAGAAAGCAAGCAGCACCAGACAGCCCCTCCAAAATGGCTCCTAGGAGCTGGAGGGAGCTGCTATTACTCGGCTTGGGTTTGAGATGAGCTTTGAAGAAGAACACATTTAAATGCACAATAGTTTTCACTTTGAGGTGTCCTCCCCCTCCAGCATTAGCAGACATTAAATATGTGCATACTTAAAGCTTTGCAAGCTCCGCAGCAATCAGGTTGGATCAGCAAAGGGAACTTGCCTTAGTAATTCAGGTGTCTGTGTAATGTCAGACCCTGGAGGTACAGCTAGGGTGACATTTTCTTAGACTCTTCAAGCTCCATTGAAACTCGCTCGAGGTGAATTCAAATGGAACTTAGGCTCCCAAATCTCTTTCCTATTTTTTAAGAGGTTAGCTTCTGTCTTTAAATTTCACAATAAATAACAAGCAGACTCTGCTTGGAAAGTTGGGTATAGAGTAGGAGTTTGAATGGCATGTTCATCAGCATACACGAGCACAATTCTTTTGAATATTAAAAGTATATTTAATGTGGTGCTCATGGTCACACAGCAAATCAATGGGCAAAACTGAATCATAGCCCTAAGGGCATATTACTTGCAACCAGATGCAGGAGTAATTGAGTAATTGCACAGACTTAAAAGCAGCATTACATCAACTTAACATATGGCTAGAAAGGGGCTTGGGGAGGTTCAGTGATTTGCTGAAGGGAGAAAGAGTCAAGAGCAGGGCTGACATTAGATATGAACAGCTAATTTCATCACACAGGTAACCTGGCACTGAAAAGTCTGCTAATAATTTATATTCCATTAACTTCTGATTTTAGTGTCATAGTTTTCAGTACCCACTGCTGGAAATCCTGAGTCCCCCACTTGAAGGACACATCTTACTGACTATTTGCACTATGTTGGGAGAGCCCAAGCTGAAAGACACCCAGTGACTTGGCTCTGACATCCAAGCTGGCACACCACTAGTAACAGCTGCTGAGTAGGCATGTCCCTGTGCCTGGCAGCGAGAACATGCCCCTTGGCTGCTGAACTTCATCACAAGCTGCTGGCCCAGCAGCCTGCCTACCAGCCCTACCTGACAACCACTTGCCTCTCATTTCAGCTGTCAAAATTATATTTATGCTAGTGCATTATTTTCTGTTTCCTAATTTGGATGGTTCCCTCAGTCATTTTTCCACTAAAATGCTCAAGCATTTTTTGAAAACATCTAAACAGGAAGAGACCTGACCTCTCCTCCCTGAACATCGTGTGCTCTCTTCTCCTGGCAACGGAAGATCACTCCTGTGCCAGCTGCTGCTGTGACTCCAGGACAAACTGGAGGGTGGATCCCATACCTTGGGACTGCACGTGGGCTCTGCTTGTGTGCACTAAAGAGTGTGCACAGCTTGTCTTGAAACGTTCGGCAGTCTTGGGATTTCAGTCAAAAGTCCTTCCTATTCACGCCCAGCATGCCTCCCTCATTCCAGCTCACTGCCATGCCTGCCCTTGCAGATGGATCCTGGGGTCTGGTTGGCAGGTCATGGAAGAACCACCCCACAGCTCTTAAATCAAAGGAAAAATTCCCATTGACTCAATTGGTCTGGTGTTGAGCCAGATACTTAATTCAGGTAGATACTGGGCAGCTCATCTCCTGAGCACTTTCATGGGGCACAGAATGGGTTTGGGGGTTGTTTCCACTTGGAGACCTGCTGGCTCTGGGGCATCATCACTGCCTCCTCATCTGAAGCAGAGCCATTGTGTTCCCCACCATCCAGCCAGTGAAGGCCCAGGGAGGAATTTCTCTTTCCCTGAGATGGACAAGCTCTACACCTCAGGAGCCTAACCTGTGCTTGAAATCCCTTGCCGCTGAGCCGAGAGCTGCAGCAGGAGCAGAAGCCCTGTTAGCTGTGCATGCACCAAGCCCAGCCGCAGCCAGGCTGCAGGACCCACAGGGGCAAGTGGGGTGCCGGGAGGGGGGCCCAGGGGCACTGCCCACCACCGGGCTCCGGCTCCTTTCCTCCAAAGGGCAGTGCAGCCCTCAACAGACACCGCACATGAGAGTATTTAGATTAGGCAAACTCCCTAGCACATTGCATTAAAATGTTAAAAAGTTGAGTAGCTCTGAAGGTAGAGCCTAGAAGCAAACTGAAGAGACAGTTTCTTCACAGCTAGTAAGTGCAGACTCTCCTGGCACCAGCTGATCACAGCTGCAGGGGCACTGCGCTCAGCCACAGGCAAACCAGCATGGGTCTCTCTGAATCCAGCTGACGTGGGAGCGGGATAAATGCGGAAAAGTCAGGTTCTGACTTCAGGAGGAGGTGAAGCTAATGCATTTCTCTTTCAGGAGGATTCACATAGCCTTAGGAAAGGAGTAAAGCAATGCTAAAGCCTCTGTCAGACCATCTGCCTGTGCAGATGACTGCTCAGGGCAAGCTGCTGGGATGGCAAGGTACCATCATGACTGCTACCTTGCAGTCCCAGTGCCAGGCCTCCCCCTCACTGCCCCCTCCCAGCTCTGAAGCCCTGCTAACCATGCTGCTCTTCAGCGTAGCCCAGGCTTTCCTGGGTGAGTTTTAATTGCCAGGCACCGGTTTCAGCTCTTTCACTGATGCAAAGCAAATGCTGACACATCTAAGGGTGACAGAACAGCTCAGGAGTGAAAAAAAAAAACCTCAAGTGAAAGGAAACTCAGGGCCCTGCATGTTTCTGGGCCCACACATTCCTCCTGCAGAGCACTTGGGCCAGCTGCCTTCCAGCCCACACCTGATCTGCACTACCCTTGAGAAGCTCTAACATGTCTGGAAATCACATTTAATGTATACACTAGTATATATTAAACATACTAGGGTGAGGGCCTTGCAGCAGTTTGGTCACGCTGCACAATTAATCAGCATTGATTATTAATCCGCATTGATTGGTGATAACTGCATAAAATTAGATTTATGTTAATTTCTTAAGTGCTGGGTTTTTTTCCAAAGAGTTGCTATTCTAAGTCCCAGCACCATCCTACAGAAGTAAACCTGTTAGACAACACCACCCTCCCATGCCACCTGTATCTCCACGCAGAAGGCTTCCTTCCTCGTGCCCTGGCAGTGACTGAGGCTGGGGCCCGTGGTCTCACTGGGCCCTGGCCGCTCCGAGCAGGAGCCAGGCTGTGGCTCTCACCCCGTGGGCTGATGCCAATTCCCTGGCTGCCAGCTCCCACCTCTGCCAGTGCCCCGACCCGGGTGAGAACATGGAGCCGGTGCTGAGCTGCTCCCACCCACTGCAGGGATGCTGTGCTCCTCATACTGAGGTATTTCCTCCCAAGCAAGGGAAAACAGCAAGGCAAAAAAGGCCCCAGGGAGGAATTTCTCTTTCCCTGACGTGGACAGCCCCGGAAACTGTCAGCAGGCCACAGAAGATGCACCACTGCCTCCTCCGCAAGGACCTAGCTCACGCTTAAGACACTCAGGTGGGGCAGCCTGGAGAAGCTTTTGCTGGTTTTCTTGGTGTTTTTATGCATCTCACCTCTTCTCCTCTCTGCATGTATCCTGAGCATCCATCCTCCCACTCCCACTGAAACAGGGAGCAATGCTTTTCTGAAACACCAGAGCTGAAACTGGACTTCGAGCTCCCAGCACCAAAGGGTGGCCCCTAACCAATAAACCCTTCTTCTCCAGAGGAGCAACCTGCTCTGCTCAAAGCACCTTTTGCTGTGATAGTTATTGTAGGTAGATGGGAATGATAGGGCAGCTCAAGTCTTGTTCTCCAAGGAGAAAGCAGCACAATAAGTATTTTGAGAGACTCCTAATATTAAGGCACTGTCACTAACTGTGACTAAATAAGATTTGTACATATTCTGGACTGGTGCCATGGGGGAAAAAAAAAGGCAATCATGGACAAAGCAAAATGATAATGTGTTATTGGTCAGAAAGATTCATGTGGCGAAAAGTAATATTAGTGAGTGGTTTGCAGCTATACCCCATCCATCTTGACTGTTGCAGAGAGAATACACTCCATGGGTATGTGCAGCATGATGTCTGACATTCAGGTCACAAGATGTAATTTAAATTTCTCCAAGTTCATCTACTTTGTTTAATGTCCTATCAGTTTGGAAGCTGTTCAAGGAAAATTCCTGCTATTTCTCCTTCCAGCTGCTTTAAACAACTCTCTAGCTTCTGTAATTAGTAGCCTAATCAGTTAAAGCATTGAACATACAGAGCCCTCCACTATGCTGGTCTGATGAGACACACTGGGTCCACAGCCTCAGTGGTGACTGCAAGAGCGAATCTGCTATGGATTGAAGGGCATTGATGTTCAAAATTAGTTTCTAGATAACTTTTGAAAACAACAGGCTTTTTAGGAATGTTTTCATTAAATTATGGACCCTTTTGAAAAACCCTTGCGCACTATGAGAGCATCTTCATGTGCTGACATAAAAGGTAAAGCCAGCATGTGAACAGCCCTGATTTCTGGACATGGGGAGAAGAAAAGAATTGGATATATACATACACTTCAAAAAAAGTGTGATTTATAAAGTAAAATATTGCTTTGCCTTTTCCCTCTTCGGCAGTGGTGTCTAACAGGGAATTGCTCACCATGGCCAGCCTGGGAGTGGGCTTTTGGTCTTTCAAGGTCAGTTGTAGGGCACCTCCTCTGGCATGAAAGTGTGTGAGCTGGGGTAGGTGTGCAGCTGCTGTTCAGAAGTATAATTCTACTACTCATATGCACATACCACCCTACGTAGTTCCCCACAGACTCTGGGGCATCTAGACCAGTAAGCACTCCAGTGTGTGTGAAGGTCCCCAGATCTGTCCTGACGGGAGAAGACTGAGGGCACAGGCACACTGAGATCCCGGGGGCACAGGGAGCATCTCCCTTCCCCACACATGCATGCACAAGTCCTGCCTCCCTCGCAGTGAGCATGCATCTGCCCAACATCCCTGTACACAAGGAGGGAGCAGGGAGGGAGCAGTGTCCTGTCCAGGGAGCTGCTCTCCAGGTTGAAGACCAGTGTTCAGAGCACGAGATCCCCACTCAGGCTGAGCAGATCCCAGTCTCAAGATCAGTGATGCTACTGAATGTGAGGAAAGAATACCACTGTCCATCCCCGGTAACACCTGGAGGTGTCATCTGTTCAGTCTGACACTGTCAAAAACATGCTCATTTTTGATGGCGAATGAATGCAGCAGAGTGATGCCATCATTACGTCAATAGCTACACTTCACCAAAGAACCGCCTGGGTACGGGTGGTGGCATGGCCTCGCCAGTCTGGGTCTGTACATAAACCCCTTCCACCAGGAGGGTTAAATGCTGTCATTCATTTACTTATTCAGCAAATGCATCACACTCTAATCTACTTCCAGTCTTTTAAAAATATACTCATTTTTATATAAAACTGTAACAAGTTTGTAAGATGACTTGCCTATCTCACCAGCAGCCTGCCCAAACCTGACTACATACATATTCTACCACTGCTCAGCGCAATGTTCAGTGAAAAAAGCACACGAAATTAACGTTCCCTGTGCTGCTGCACTGATTAAAGATTCAGCTCAGATGAGAGAGGAAGCACAGGGTCCAGCGCAGCTTCCTGTGCGCCTATAAATAGCTGTTTGATATGGTTTAGGCAGAGGTCAGTACCAGGCAGCTGCACAAGCTCCGGCCTCCATTTGCCTCGTGCTGGCGGGAATGGGACTGATGGCAAAATGTGTCCCACTTACAGCAAGAGCTTTTGAAACACATATAGTGTACTCCTGCTAAATTGACGGAAGCTAACGAGAATTTGCTGTTGGGGGGAAGGGCCCCTGGAACCTGCCAGGGGAGGGGTCCCATCAGGGTCACCCCCGCAGGCTGGCAGCAGGTGAACCTCTTTATTTGCCTGCTGGTCTCTCTGACTTTGCTGAATGACATATGAAATCCAAGAATGTTTCCAAAACACTCTAAAAGGAAAGAACAGACATAAAGATGCTATTTATTTGCTTCAGTGCAACAGAGGAGCTGTAAGGAACAGCTTCACCCCCACTCTGGGTGGGTTGGGTGGGGGTCCCCAGCGCCAGTGGCACTCCTGGTCCCCCGCTGCAAACTCAAGCACGCTGTGACATCTAGTGGCAAGTTACCCGGAGAGCCCAGAGAAAGCTGTGTTTGACAGGTCTTTCCACAGTCCCTGGACAGGCAGCCACAGACATGTCTGCTTTATTACACACTCTTCAGATGCATCTTTATGCATAATCATATATTTATGTGTAACAGCAAGCATGACAGCTATTTCTGCTTAGGCCAAGATGTGCTGGTGAAAGCGACAGTATATCCACCTCAGCAGACAGCTCTCATCTTCCTGCACTAGGTGGGAAAGGTCTGATCCTTCTCCCATCCCAGGCAGCCATCAAGTGAACTGCCCTGCCAGCATCACCTCCAGAGCCACAGCTGCAGCTGCACAGTGGCACAGGAGCTAGATGGGGTTGGATACAAGCTTGGCCACTCGTTATTTGACATGGCATCCAACCCATGTCCCCCAGCAGCAACCCATGCTGGTGTTTGACCAGAAGTCAAAGGCACTAACAGCCTGCGTGGAGCTGGAGAGGCAGCAGCCATGGCACCATGTAACCTTACTGCACATTCACCTCTACCTCCTTCCCATCTTTTGGCAAGGTTTATATAATACTTCATCCTTTTTTTCAGACTCTATTTGATTTCATGCACCATCATCAGTGACATATTCCATATTAGCTTAAATAATGATACAGAAATTAAATCAATAGGATTTGCCTAACAAATGGAAAGGCCCCATCATGCAAGGCTGGGTAGCATGAGTCAAGGACATCACCTGATTAACGTGCTACTTTGTGAAAGAAGGGAGGAAGAATTACCAAATACGAGGAGTAAAACTGAGAAAAAAGGTCAAATTTCAAAAGGATCCTCATTCTTGTGTGAGACTTCAGAGCTGGGAAGGAAAGCAGGAAGCTGTTGTGCAGCACACGAGCGCTGGCCTATTCACATAACCACCCTCTGTGCACTCACCACAAACCTCTATCCCCCACACACGCCCTGCTCCTGCCCCGTTTCTGGAAGACAATGGAAACAGCAGCAAGGTCTGCAGTACCACAGCCCCGGAAGGCTGAAACCAGGGTGGCCAGCACCAATCCTACTGCAGATGCTTAAGGTCACTGAACCAAGCTGAGACCCACAAGTGGTCCCCAGGCTCCAGCAGCCTGAAGATGTCAGGCACTACAGTAAAAAACCCACCGAGCTCTCAGCAGGGCCTATCCTTTGTCTTTTGCCTTTCATAAAGCCTTGTTTTAACGCATAAAACAGCTACTTACTGGATATTATTTACTCAGCAGAGAAGCCAAGTTCCCTTCTCACTTAAGCATGCCTTCCAACAACTCCAGGTCCTGCCTTTTCCAGGAGCATCACGGGAAATGGGAAGAGTCAGAGGAGGGATGGGTACATCGAGCAGCGTGTACGCTCAGCGCCTGTTGCACAGGTCTTGCCAGACCACAAGGGGCAAGTTTTTGGCAGGTCTCAGCTAATGCTACCCCTGGAAGTGTTGCTAAATGGTGGGCTTCAGAAGCTGGAATGGCAAATATATACAAAAAAGAACTGAAATCCACATGAAAACACTCCCGCAACCACCTGCCTGACTCTTAACAGCTCTCCCATGACAGGACAAGTGCTGGGACAGGGGGGTACCCCCGCTCATGGCCGTAGCTGTGATTGCTTGGTGGGCCTTTGCAGCATCCCGCAAGGTTTCCCCACTGCCTCACAGCCCGTACGGGTACTGCCAGGACCTGGGCCGCCCTGCTGCCCACCTCAGGCTTGTGCTTCATGCCGGGCACTTCTACTGTCTTTACAAGCAGCTTTCACCAGTGAATGCAACACAGAGGAGAGCAGATGCTGGCTTCTCCCTGCCCAGTGCCCCCCCATAGTGCAGCAGCCGTGGGGCAAGGTGGGTCCTTCCCTGTCGCTGGGCATGGCATGGCCAGCGGTTCGGCCCCTCCTGCCAGCATCCCTCTGGGTCGCTTCCCACAACGTTCGTCGTATCAGCACTCAAAAGCGTAATGTTCTTATGGTGAGTATCTGACAACATAACCCATTCTCCTCTTACGACTTTTAGCTTATGTCAACAATTTATTCATTTCCAAAAGACAAGTAATTTTCTAACTTAAAAAATATACCTTTGTCACTGCCTTCAAGACCTGCGTGTACCAATGGATGGATGCTCAGCCCTGGCCTCAAATACAGCAAACTAATTGTGTTTCTTCTCAGCTCTTGTGCTTGGCACATTGCCAGGGTGACGCAAAGCAATGAGAAATAAATTGACTCAAAACTTAGCTGGAGAGCATCAGCAAACAGAGGGTTGAAAACTCAGCTTGATTTATTGTATAGAGAGCCAAAGGACAAGAAATGCAGTGTTATTCCCAACTGTGGTCCTGGCAAACAGTCCTCAAAGCCCATGCGAGAGCAGAGCTGCCGGCGAGGCTGGGCAGCCATGGCCCCAGTGGCCGACTGTCAGGGGAGCGTTGCTGGGAAAGGACGACATGACACTAATTCATTTTCTGAAAACATTCACTGTAACACTTCCACCTCCTGCCCAGAGAATACAGAATGTTTTACACAGAGTGATAAAATAAAAGCCACCATTTGACATGTAGACACTTAATATCCTCCTACAGATCTGTCAATTACTGTAGGATTTTTCCAGCATTACAAAGCAAGCCTTTGGCAAAGGCGGGAGCTGAAGTTGGCCCAGTTGACTGCCGGAGGAATGCCAGGATTGCCCCAGTACAGGGGCACCAGCTCCCAGAGGCTGGGGATGCTGCTGAGAGGTGTCAGCCCTGCCAAGGGTACCCGGGCACAGCAAGAGTGAGGCGGGAGAGCAACCAAGGGGTCAAGCCAGCTGAGGCAGCAAACACATGCTTGACCTGTACCCAAACACCTCCTCCCACTCTGGGGAGGACCTGGGAGGGCAGCTGAGCACCAGAGCCCAGCGTGGCCCCTGCTGCCCCTCTCCAGCCCCTGCTCATGCCGGGTGCCAGGACAGCCACCCTGCTGCTGCAGGCTTAGGGACCCCAGAGGTGCTCTTCTTGGCTTCTTTCCTCCTGGTGAACAGATCACTTTTGCCATTACTTTTCAGGAAGAGGCATTGGTGTTCAGGGCGTCTTCTCCTCTGATGCTGGCATTTTCCCAAGGGCCAAAATTCATCTCCCCACCACAACGTGCTGCTGCTGCTGCTTTCCTGTCCCCCGTGCTGCCCACCACCCTGCAGGAAAGCCTCCCCCTGCCCTGCCTGTACATGCAGGAGCAGGGACGAGCCTTTGGTGGCAAGTGCTAAGGGTCCTGGGGGTCCCTGTGAGGAGCCTCCAGTGCCCTCCTCTGCTGCCCTGTCTGCCCAGGCTGACACGCAGAATTTTTTATCTAACAAACAAAAACCTCCATTTCTTGGCCAGCACGTAGAATTTCATGACTAATCACCGGTGAGAGGTATAGCAAAATAAACCACACCCATGTGCCTACATTCATGCACACTCCCCCAAAAGGGGTCTCTAGTCCTCCTAGGGGCTCTCAGTCGCTGCAGGGCATGGGGAGCCGTGGCCATGGCCATGGCCGTGGCCGTGTCGGGGCAGCCGCTGCCCCCCGTTTGCCGCGGTGCAGGTAGCTGCTACCCTCTAGAGGAGAAACCTCTGCCGAGCGCAAAACCCACCCGCGTCCCCTCCGAGACCAGGCTTCGCATTATGTGCCCTCTGTGTGACTCACGGGCGCTGAGGCATTAGATTGCTAAATTTCTAGTAACTACAGGGTTTTTTCTAAACCCCAAACAACATCTATCCCAGATAGAAGCAGCACATCCCAGGAGGAAACAGTCAGACACACACACCGAAACAGCCCACACCCCATTTTTCTGGCAATAAATAACAAGAAATAGAATAATCAAGGAAAGAAAATAAACCTGCTCCTACCTTCCATGGGGAGAGTGAACTGCAACGTATCACTGTCCTGTGCAGAAGTTATTCCTGTGTCCCTGCAAGTGAGCAAGTCCTGCCCAGGGCAACTGAACTCCAACCCCGTCTGCTCGGCTTTAAGCAGGACCGCCAAGATCCCACCCAGGACGGGGTGGAGAATCCTCCCTGGGAAAGAGCAGCTCGGTCACAGCTCCCTCCAGCCGCTCTTCACAGCCCGGCGGGGCTCTGACATGCCGTTTCCTTTCTCTTTCCCTCGGTACCAGCAGCAGCCCCTTCGGCTGCCGGCTCACATCGGCATCTACAGCCCAGTTTGCAACGGGGATTGAGTTTGACAGTGCCAAAGGTGGGTGGCACGGGCCCCAGCAAGAAATACTGTCAGGACATAAATGCAGGATACATACAGTTTAAATCAGCTGCAGGACAGAGACGAATGAAACACGCAGAGGTACTCGAAGCGCTAGAGTTACGACAGTGAGAAATCCTCGATAAACTGGAGCGTGGCCCAGCCGAATGAACTCAGGGCGAAGCACACTGCCGAGTGCTATAATGCGGACACCACCCCTGACACTCTGCTCTAGTTTTGCCAGAGGCAATGGGAAAAGCATGCTAAATCTAGTGCTTTTACACTGAAACTCTTTTACACAGCAAAGATTATTTTCTTTAAAACAATCTCTCTGTTGAATTTATTCTGGCTGGAGACGAGGCAGCTGATCACGGTTTGAATTTATGTCACGCTGACCAGGGCAGCAGGCTCACAGCGAGATGGGCTGCACGAAGGCAAATGCAAGCAGGTGGGAGGGAGGGCAGCACCCACCTTCATGCCACCCCACCTGAGCACTGGGAGGTTTGGGGCCCCTTGGGTTTTCAGGTGGGTAGACACTAGAGGATGCTAGTAGCGTATTTGGGTTTTAATGTGTTTATCGCCTACCATGTGCATTTATTTAGTTTTGGACCTATTCCCTCTTCGTTTGAGACTGCAGCACCATGCAGTGCCCACAGAGAGAGAGCAGCCGATCCCTAGCTCCCACCACCACAGCTCACGTACGGGAAATTTAAATTTACAAGTACAGTGGAGAGATGGAGAAACTGGGTAGTGTACAACAGCAGAGATCACTGCCGTTATTGCTAGGAGACCAGAGCTGATCCCTGGTCTCCACTTTCAGCTGCTCACAGCACACAACAGACGCCTGACGGGGCACCAGTGCTCATTACTGATTAACTCTGTGCCACACAGTCTCACACCAGGTAACAAGGTTAAACACTAATGAAGGAAAATCCAAAAATGTTCCAGGTCCTTGTGGCTGCCAGACACATATAGGAAACTGAAATAACTCTTGATGAGATTTCTAGTTGGAACACGCTTCTGCATCATTTATAGAGGGAGACATCCAGACTCAGGTCCTGGTTACTCTGACTGGGATGTGGTTAGGATAGCCACATACTTTAACGAGGTACACTGGTGTGATGAGAACAGAAATTAGCTTTTAATTACTTCTGAAATAGGATGTCTGAAGGAATAGTCTTTTCTGACTCCAGAAATCAGAGGAAATGGAGACACAAGTCTCACACAGGGCACCCTTCAGGAAAGGAGCCAGTGTTACCCGTGGTTGATTGGGGGTGGCACTGCCTGGAGAAGGCAACGTTCTGCAGGACACTGGTACCTGCACCACTGAACCCAGCACAGGCAGGGGTACAGAGAAGAGAATAATTACACTTCAGAAGAGGAGCAGAACCAAAGCCAAGCTTTCTCCCACCATCCCAGGCTGCTCCCCACCGCCACACTGGGCTTCTCCCACAGCTCTGGGGCTTTCCAAGTCGCATCTCCTGTATTCTCGCACAATTAGCACTAAGCCAAGGAGACCTGGCACCGCTGACTCTCCAGGACTGGGGCGGCAGAACACCAGCGCTGTGTCTGACGCATTGGGTCTCTTCTAGCCAGTCCCGATTTCTGCTGAGCCGGAGGGGACTGTCCCGTGGCTCCGCGCCTACGTGTGACGCCTGCGCCTGCTCCCCGGAGGCGGCCTGACCCCGGCTTCCTTCCCAGCCTCTCTGAACTCCCGGGCCCTCGGAGGAACAGCACCACGATATTTTTAGCCTGTTTACAAAGACAGAGCAGTACATTTCTGTGCGGCTTGCAGTGAACGAACATGAGTTGTGTAGTCAGTGGATCCATTTTGCCCTTCCTTTAATAAACTTTTCTTCTTCTGAGGCTCCTCTAAGTGCAAATGTTTCAGCTTCCCCCCCACCAGTGACCCAGGTCTGCAGGAGCAGCAGTGCAGGAGCACCACCAGCTCCTGCTGCTCCCCCCTGCTGCTGCTGAGACTGCAAGGCCAGAATGAACTCAGGGATCCAGTAGCTGGATCTCCTACGTGATCTCCAGTGAGAGCATTATCCACCTTACTGATTTATTTCTTGAAATGAGATGCTTGGGCTAAGCAATGGCAACAGTTGTCAGAAAAGTAACCAACCTTCTTCATCTCCTCCTTGAAGTCACCTGGAGTTTGTGCACACAAGTCATGTTAGTGTTTTGACCATCCTGTCATATGCAGAGCAGGTATCATCTTCCTTTTTTTTTTTGCACACCTTTTCAGGGTCACTGATGTCCATATCCTTACATCTTAAATACTTTTTAATTGGAGCAGTATTGTTGTATGTGTTGTTTGCATACAGGTGTGCTTCTGTAGGCTTGGAGTCCCCGCACCTCTGCCTCTGGCCAGTGGGTAGAGGACACCAGGTAGGTGCCTCCTGGTCTGGTTGAGTGCACTAAAGCTCACTCACACCAATGAATGCTATTTGCTCTTCTCCCAACACTTAAAAGTGGTAAGTTTTTGTTCCTGTTAGCAGGTTTTGGTGTTGACAGCATTATAGTTCCTTCATCAAATGCCACTTCAGCCCCGTGTAACATCTGCCCGTGTTTGCAAGGGACTGGGATTGTGCATGGCAGAGCTCTGGCTGAGGTTCATCACACTTCCCTACTGCCTCTGGCCTGAGACCCTATGAACCTCTCCTCAAAGGTAATGACGTGTGTCTCCAGGCTTCCAGCCAGGCACACACCAGACCAGCTCCGCTCTGCAGCTGGGAGACTCAGCCCCAGTTAGACATCGCTCACAGAAGAAGGTGGTCAAGCAGAGAAGCAGTTCATACTGGAGCTCTTGCATCTGCTTCAGGGTAGTAAATACTACCCACAGCTCTGTCCCTTATATTTAGGCAAAACATGTCCATGCTGCTTTCTCACAGCCCAGCAAAACTCACATGCAACTGTCTGTTCTGGAAGGTTGCCTGGGTCAAAATGAGTCAACACAAGATGTTTCATCTCAAAGTAGGGCTGGTCAGAGCTGTGTGCTCAGACACAAGCCCAGCAGAGGCCGGGCTATGGGCAGCCAATACATACAGGAGGGGAAAGGATGTCTCGGAAGAAGGCTTGAGCCAACACAAGTCTCTGGCAGTGACTGCAAACGTAGAAAGGGGAGAAATCTCAACCCATATAGAGCCAAATCACCCTAGATTCCCTAAAAAATATGTTCAGATGGCCTGGCCCTAATGCTCTTGCGGGGAGAGCTGGGCAGGTCAGAAGTGCTTGGTGCTGTGCTGAGATGAGCAGGAACAACATGGGCTCAGCCTGGGGGGAGCATCTCTCCCCACTTGCTCAGCTGCCCACAGCAAAGCTCTGCACTGCTCAGTGAGAGCCCCAGCAGCAGCTTCTGGGAGAGGAGGCAGTGACCTGGCTGAGCGGAGGGACAGCCTTGTCCCGTTCCCAGGTATGGCTGGCTGCCTCCTGCAGCACCCTGAGCATCTCCAGCCCAGACCAGGTCTCACCTCCCTGCCACTCCCACCAGCCACGTTCAGGGCTCCACATTAGGGCTCTGCAGCATGCCCTGCTGTCTGCAGAGCTGCTGGCTCAGCAAAACCCGGTGTTCCTGCCCCCTCTGTTTTGTACAGACAAGGCAAGAGAAGAAAGTACCAGGTCACAACGTAAATATAAAGCCTGTGGTGACTTCCCTTGAAGACAAAGCAACCCCTGGCGATGCACAGAGTCTGTCACACCCCAGGCGAGGATGTTGTGCATTCAGCACTGCAGGTGCTCTGCGCAGAGGCAGTGCAGGCAGGGGGATAAGTGTCTCTGCCTGGCCCGGCTGGCTGCGTCAGCCCAGGGATGGGGATGGGCCTGGTGCCGCTGGAGGAAAGGGAGGCAGCCCCCCACAACTGGAGGGAGCCCTCCCCTCCAGCCAGCGCTGCCTCCCCGCCACCAACCAGCATCCCAGTGGAGGGCAGGGATGTAGCACAGGCTACGGCATGCTTCATTTTTTTAGGATTACATATGACTTTGCTGGTCTTTGAGCAGAAGGGAAAGGACCGCTGTCTCCCTGGGTGCTTCTGACAACACTGCAAAATAATTGCTGAGGCAACTGGCATTGTGGAAAAAGCCGGCAACAGACCAGGGGAGGAGAGACACAGGGTGCACTGTCACAGAGGCTCTCAAATAAACAACCAGCCACCAAAAATTAAAAATTTGTTATTAACTAGCTCTCTGTAAATTACAGGTTCAAATGCCTGTGAGAGGAGAACAGAACAACTTCCTAGGGTTCAACAGCAACCCAAAACGCACAACAAAGAACTCTATAGGGCTTAACTGCAACCCAAAAGGCGTAACAAAGAACTCTATAGGGCTTAATGGCAACCCAAAAGGCATAACAAAGAACTCTATAGGGCTTAAGGGCAACCCAAAAGGCATAACAAAGCACAACTGCTCAGGGCAGCTTCCCGACCTGAGGCCCTCGAGGAGTTTCCTTGGGCAGCGACCTGACCCCAGGGGAGAGTCCTCCACCGCAGCTGCTGCTCTAGAGAACAAACTCAAAATGGCTCCCCAGGGGACTCCATTTATACCCAGGCTGAGTCTGACCTGTGCTCAATAGCGGCTCCCACTGGCCAAAGGCCCCAACTACCGCCAGGCCCTGAGAACAAAGGCAGCCAGGAGCTGCCACACCTCAGCAGCCAAGAAGCTGCTGTCATGGGGCGGGTGCACCTGCCCCAACGTGGCTTTCCAGTGTGGTGGGCGGGTGTCTCAGTCCCTCTGCTCAGGGGGAAATGCCTGGGAGACCCCTGGCACAAAGCACAGAAGGGGAGGAAAGGAGAGAAGACAGGGAAACCATCCAGAGAAGACAGCCCCAAACAGGCTGCTAAATCTTTACTTCCCAGCCCTTCACACTATGCAGTGGTTGGACTGGCACAAAGTGATTTGTCTCAAAAGGCTCTGGCTTGTTTCCCCCTCAAAAGCTCTCAGTGTGCTTTAAATTATGTCCCGAAATAGAAACAAATGGTTGAAAGCGTGGCTCACTGCAGGAGTTTCTTCCCTTCCAAGTGCAGCCCAGACCTCAAGGTGCAACAGAGAGATGCCAGGACCAGACACGGCTCTGAAGGAGGCATCACGCAGTGCACAGAGCTGCATTCAGTGCAGCGCTCGGCATCCTGCTGGGCTCTCACCTGGGCTGAAGGATCCCCATGGCCACTCTAACACCCTGCACCCGCCAAGCCCGCAGGTGCTGGGGATGCAGATGCTGGGAAGGGCTTGCACAGCTCCCCATCCAGGGAGCCAGCTAAGACCTGGTCTGATACCCTTCTTGGGGCTTTATTTTCTTCTCTGCGTTGACTCAGAAATACAAGAGCACTGAAGAGTTCCCTAATTTCTTCTTTGGAAAACCTTATCACAACATTGTTTTTAGAAGAGAACAGATGCAATAATACTAGGCAGAAGAAAATGTATCTTTCGCTCTACTGATTATAGTTGCTTTCTTGGTGTTAGCTTTGCTTTTAACACCATTAAGTAGAAAAACTAATAATATCTCGGGCATGATTGAACTCAGTCACAATAACTTATAATGACTTTGTTATTGTACAGAAAACAATACAATTAGACTTTGAAGAATTACTTTGACAATGCAAGGAGTTTGTCATGCCTAATTTTCCCACATCTTTCTGTAATGCAAGTCTATCAAACACGCTACATTAATTTTTCTCCTCTGACAAATAACAGATCATATTTAATATCTACAAAAACCTCAGCTCTAACTCATATCACCAACAATGGCACATGTACCAACGCAGACTTTGGGACAAAAGCCCATGCTTTTGGGGCACATGAAATGGCAGGAGGGAATAGCTTCGGCCAAAGAAAGTGCCCAAACTGCTGTTGTAAAAGGCTCAATAGAATTAAAATACCTTAAAGAGCAGAGGTCCAGATTGCCAAAAGCCCATTAGTTTGCATTTGGAATAAGAGATGATCTCTATGGGTTTTTAAGATATCTATAGCTTGGGATTTGAAGTACCACCTAAATTGTGTCATCCTGGGAAGGAACAGGCTGAGTTCAATCAGAAGTAAGCATTTTTTCATAGGAAACTATTGAAAGTTGCTATTTGTTGAAGTGTTATTTTCTAAAGTAAAAAATATTTTTATATGCCATTTCTCTCAGTCTGTGCATGCATATGCATATATATTTTCCAATTAATATCAGGACTACTGGATTGATATTAATTGGACCTACAACTTTTTTTCTGAGAAACGCAGAATTGCAATAAACTGTGGTCCTGAAGTCTGATCTTTGAGATATGCTCCTGCACCAGAAGTGGGAGTTTGTGCCCTTCCAGCACCCGAGGACAGAGGGATAACACAAGCCTTCCTGAGACACAGCAAATGCCTGAACAATGAGCTCCTCAAAAGGCTTTCCTGATCATGATGAGCCTTATTCATACCACCTGGAAGGGTTGCAATTTAAGTCCTGGCTATGGTTTTACAGAAGAAAGAGACCATCCACCTGACACAATTTCTGCTCCTCAGTAACATTCATACTCGATGCTCCTACCGACCAACACATCTTGTATGTACATGTGATAAAACCCTCACTGCTTCCAGTGGACTGTAATGCTAATCTGGTGTGATGAGCTCCACAACCGCAAGCAGTCACTGCGGTCCGGTGCTACCGTTCAGTCCAGCTCAAACACGTTGGTGCTCCAATGCCAGAGTCACGACCAGCCCACAGAAATTAAAGCTAGGATTTTCAAGGCAGTTTGAGGGCCTTGGAGACCCCCAAATCATAGATCATATGCAAAAATACAATTCCCAATGTCCTATTCCTCCACTGAAAGTCCCCGATTAATCTGACAGCCTCTTTGCTCCATCCTAGGGGAGGAGCGTATCATGCCTCACTTGCAGCATCAATAAACTTCCAAACCAAAAACGTAACCTCAGCCCAAAGAATAACTTGCTGCTTCTTTTGAAAGAGGAATGGGGATGTTTGCAACAACAGTCAAGCGCCCCGGCACCTCTGAAAGGTCTTCTTATAAAAAGTGAAGTGCCTCTAGGCTCAGGGGAAAAAAGGAATATCTCTGTTTGGTGGTTGCAGCTTCAACTTACTTCGAACACTGTCTCGGGGCCGGAGAGAGGGACCTCCCGCTCGCAAGAGACCGGCAGGTTGCTGAGTGGAAATACTGCTACAAAATCTCCTGTCTCTGCAACATGGCTCTGCAAGCCACTGGTGAAAAGAGCTACACGCAGCCCACTGAACTTAAAAAAAATATCTAGAAAGCTGTGAAGAATATGGTGGTGATTCGTGTTGTAAAATATAGTGACTTTAATGTGAAGAGCAGGTATGCTGCAGGTACTTTGCAATGTATATAAGTTAAAGGGGATTTACTGTGGTTTTGTTGTTAAAATGGTTCGGAGTTCTTTTTCTGTAAACACTGACTCCTATGGACTGCTACTGCGCAAGTGGAAAAGTACCGGAGGGACCCCTGTCAGAAGCCCCCGGCAACACCAGAGAGACCCGGGAAAGTTCGAGAGGCTCTGCTGCGCATGTGCGGACTGGGGAAGGTTCGAGAAACTCTATTGCGCTTGTGCAGCCAGGAGGTGGAAACTTTTTGGGGAGAATTACACCGGTTTTGTGAATATGCATGAGGGCAGACTATAAGCGGGGTGGCACAGCTCCACCTGGTGTCCGTCGGTGCGGAGCAGAAACCCCCCCTGCTCCCTGGCGTACCAAGCCCTTTTGTTTTACTTGTTCTTATTGCAATAAATTTATAAAAGTTATTTTCTGGCTCTGCCTCTGCATTTATAACAAAGCCATTTTCAGTAACTAGAACATTTATTACTCTTGCCCTGTCTGGGATGCTGCCAGCTCCCCGCTGGGGACAGGGACCACGTGACAGAGCAGAGGAACAACACAGACCCTTTGCTTGGCAAGCCCAGCGCTTGCTCGTCTCTGTGCTATGCAGTGCAGGGTCCTCGCACAGCCCAGACCCCACCACCCTCGGGGCTGTCATCTATAGACAAACCAGCAGTTCAAAAAACCCACTTGGTAAAAGCAGCACAGGTGAAGGCAAGTACTCTGGTGTGATACACCAGCACAACACACAGCGCAACAGCATTAAAATGAGCACACTTGCCAAAAAAGTCGAGGTCTTTTCATTCCTTGATCAAGGCTGTGGCCCTGATTCTCAATTCAGACCAGCCTGGGATCAAACATGCCTTTGGACTGACCTGTGAGGCGTTTTTCCCTTGCGCTCTTCCAGAAGCCATCCCATGCCTTGCTGGTGGAGCGCCTGGGCTGGTCGCTGAGGCATCGCCTCAGGCGGGGCTTCCCGGGCGCCTCCATCCTCACCCGTACAGATCCAGTGTCTTGAAGAGAAATTGCAGCACATTAGGACCACAGCAAACCCATTCTCCCAGCTTTTGCCTCTTAAGCTGGACTGGAAAGGTTTCTGCACAGAAGTCGTCTGCTGGTAGTTCATGAACATCCCTCTGGCAAGTGGGGGGAGCAGAGGCAGGGCAGCAGCCCCCGACGGGGTCCCCACCACAGAGCTCGGCCCAGCTCTGAGGCTCGGCTCCCGCCTCGTATAAACACAGCCATTCCCTACCGCCCAGGGTAATAAATAAAGAGCGAGGCTACGCGCGTCTCTGTACCTTTGCATTTCCAACTGCGCCGCATTAACCGTCTGTGTAACGGCTTCCTCCTCCTCTCTGAGCTTGCTGATTTACAGTGGCTGTCTGTGTGGTAGGTCGCATGCCTGTCTTCTCCTTTACTAGTATGTAGTTCTTTGGTTTTTGTTGGATTTGTTTGGGTTTGGTTTTTTTTTAATCTTTATTTTGAACAGAGCAGCCTGGTCTAGAAAGCAAAATGGGATGTTTCTCCTGTGTTACGAGATTAACCTTAGTGAAGGTTTTCTGCAGAGACCATTCCAACAGGTGTCCAGGACTCAGATTAATCAGTTGCCTGAGGAACATCCTCAGAGAAACTCTCTTTCAAAGGCATGTCTCTCCTGTGATATCCACTCTCTAAGCAGTGATGGGGTCATGCGAAAATCCTCTGCCACACACCCATTCAGTTACAGGCCTGGAAATAGCATCCACATAAATATGTTCTTATAAGAGCATGTTGGAAGAAATAGAGGCACATGCAATCATTAAATTTAGGTTTCCTCACCACCTGGAACATGAGAATGAAATAGTTTTACTATGGAAGCCACTGTGTACATACAAAAAGCAAATACCTGACACGTAGCTCAGCACTGATAAAGCTCCTTGACCAAATCAGTCCTGGAAAAGAAAAGCGATTAATGGGGAGATTACTTGAATGGAAGGCGACTGAGTGACTGCTGGACAGGCTTCACTCATCCACCATTTCTATTTCCAGCAGCAGGTTTGGGTCTTGATATCTCAGAGGAACGAGTTTCAATGGTATTTGTTGAAGTGAGTTCAGTGCACAGCAACACTTACCACACTGCTCCAGCACACACATCACCAGCACACACGCTCACCTATAGCTCAGCTGACAAATCACCAGACCCCCACAGATGGATGCTCCTCACCGAGCACACAACTGCATCCAGGGGAGGTCTGAGAGCACCATGGGAGTCTTTAAAGCTGAGTTCTTATGTTGTGGACTGATGCTGCAAACCTGCATCCTGATAAGACAACTTAATTAATGTCCCTCAGTGGAAAGAAATCCAAGGACTGGAGGCACAGCTGATGACAGGCACAATGACTGCTCTGAGGCTGTGAACTGCAGCATGAAGCATCCCCTCCTCAGAGCAGCTGTATGATTCGACCTGCAGAGCAGACCGGGTAGTTCTCAGCCATGTGTAGTGCATTTGATATGACAAACTCATAGGCATAGCTGATTTTTTGACCTGTATTGCTCATACACTTGAAGTTAGTATCATGATGAAAAGAAAGCACTAAGTATATGCTTCCGTTTCAAAAAGTTTTTTGGTTTTGGACAAATGCAATCCCCAGATATAATTGCCGGTGTATCCAGGCCATGCAAGCAGCTGTTCCCCTTTCCCCCACTCCTCCCTGCCAGGGAAATGCTGGGAGTAGTGAGCTCATCCTGTGCGGGACAGCTTGCGGACACCTCCCTGGCCACATTCAGGATGTGTTACAGGGAATTACTCTTCCACGAAGATGAGACTTAATGTGATGAAAGCTTTTAGATTTAAAGCTGATATAAGCAGCTACCTGAAGAGTGATGGCAGACACATATTGAAACTTGTGCAAGAGGCTAGTTTCTGTTCCGGTGCCTGGTGAGCTGCGTGGGGGGACACAGAGATACCCCAAGTCGCCTGAGGGCAAAGTGGAGCTCCTTGCCACCGGGCCCACAGCAGCTGGGAGCATCACACAGCCTTTAGACACGGCTGCTGCTCAAAGGAAAAATCATCATGGGCAGCTGGGATAGAGACAGCAAAGTAACAAAATCATGTTCATTTTTGTTCTCTTGATACATTTAATGTCACCTCTCACTGCAGTTATGCTGGTAATGCTTCTAACCAAACCTAGAGCTTTTTAATATTAAAAAGCTGTTAAATGTATTTTGTGCCACCTGCAGAGCTCTGCTTTGAGCCTGATCCCAGGGAAGTGTAGTTTTCCTTCTGCTGATGGGAAAAGGTCGTGAGAGTTTTAAAAGGGCAGAAACAAGCCAGCGGAGGAATACTGGTCTTTGCTGCTGTGCCTCCTCCCCATGGCAGCTTTTCTCCCAGACCCATCACATGCCATGAACCGCTGGCGGCAGCTCTGTGCAGCCCCTCTGCTGCGGGCTGTGCCACGGGCAGCACTGGCCATGGCTGCTGCCTGCACCGAGGGCTGCATGCTGCTCAGATGTCTCCCATGGAGAGCTGACATCTCCCCGTGTGGGGACAGCACGTGGTCCTCCCCAGAGTGCAGAATGACCTTCGGGTTTGGCATCTCTAGCAGTCGCAGCCATAGCAGCGCTGGCATGCTCCTGGCATCCTGCACAGACTTGTTTTGCTTCATTTCATTTTTAACTTGATGCCTAACAAGTCTGTAGCAGTCACCTACAATTTCATGGAAATATCGCAGCTGTAAGGAAGAGAATCTGTTTCATAAAGCCAAAAAAAAAAAAAAAAAAGAACAAACAGTCAGACTGTTCACATAAAGGAACTAAAGTACCTCCCTTTGTTTCCCAGACATGACCCTTAAACATGAGACATGCTAAAAATAAAGCTGTGGCTAGGAAAAAGCAGCAAAGTCTCTCCACATTCCTAGAAGATTCTCACATTCACATCTCTGCCGTGGGACTCCTGCAAGGGCGCAAACATTTCCTGAAACATCAGGCCATTTTGAGATGAAGCAAACATCCTCACTCAGCAGATGCGTTTAAGTAACATTGGCATTTTTAAATTATCCAGAACAGTAAAGCAACATATTTGAACAAAAAAAAGCCAACAACTAGTCATTAGAGTCGCTGCAAAAATAATCTGAACCTGTCCATAGTATCAAAGGCCAAGATACAGCTGCTTTTATGTACCATTTAGCATCTTCCTTGTGGAGAAGTTGAACATTTGTGCATCTGGATTTCATCCGCACCCAAATGAGACCGTGGGTGTGATGTTTTAGCTTGAGCTGGCTGCAGCTGGTAACCATGTGTTTGGATACTGCCACTCTTTCTCAGAAATATTTAAAAGGGTGTGTGAGCATATGCATACTGTTAAAAAGATAATTAATGACTTTAACAGCTAAGGTTAAACCTGAGTCATTCTTTTGCCCAGACAGCTTTATTAGCCAGCACAGAGGAGTATTTATTCCCTGTCAAATAAAAGATATACAGTTTGAAGATAAGTGGCTTATCATTTAGCCAAAGGCCTCTCACAGCACTCAAGGCATGCTGTCAGAGCGAGCCAAGAAATATCCTGTCTCTGGAGTGGCACTGAGTGGCAGGGCTAGGCATCAGCATCAAAACATGCTGATAGTCTTGAGTAAGTGGGATGTCTGATTTTTCTGTACACACAAAATTTGGCCATCTCAACTGCTGGACACCAACGTAAGAGATTCCCTTCCCATCTCTAGTCTAACAACTATAGCTGTCATTCCCCAAAACAGACCATGCCAAGGCAGAGGGTTCACTAGCAGAGGGAGGTTATAACGAGATCAGATATCCCTAGTTAACGTTCACAGAGCAAAGAGCTAACCGGCTATCTGTTGTCCATAACATTATTTATAATACCATGGTGGTAAAAGCAGCCTATCTCTCTCTTAGTCCCAGTCATATTCCTCCATTACAAATCGCAACATGGAGGTCGCTTCTTTCCTCCTCAAGAGGAGTGTTCAACTCCTCTTAATTAGTAGGATTAATTACGTAAGGCAGAAACAAACAGCACTGTGTTACAGAACAGAGGCAGATACATTGGTAGTTGCGTTTTCTTGAGCAAGTCAGCTGTCGCTTCTGAGAACTGCCTTTACAGAGAAATTAAAGTAGCAATTACATTTAATTAAACCATTCTGAAACATCCATAGGAAGACTTTAGTCAGCTATTGTAAGCTTATAACACTGAAACGAATAGATGTTCTCCAGCGCTGCGGGTGTGACCCCGACCCCCAGCCGCCGGCTGTCCTACAGCCGCTGGTACTTACCGCCCTCCGGACAGACCCTCTTCATGGTGGGAGGGGGCTGGGGTGCTGCACCCATCTGACTGCTCAAATCGGTGTCTCCTATTTTGGATTTGTTGCTTCCAAAAAACCACAAGCCGGTACATGCTGTCACCTGTATGCCAAACCAGGGGGGACAGCAGGCATCAGCAAAGAGCCTGTGGAGATCTGTAGGACCTAACGTCAGTGTCACAGAGAGGGCAGAAACAGGGAAATGGTCACACACAGGCTAACATTCCCATTTCTTCCCAAGCAAACACATGCTTCCCTGTTGGCAAAGGCAAGCGACCTTCAGGGAGAAATGAATGAGAACCAAGCTACTGACTGCAGCAGTCACAACCCTCCCAGTTCTGGTACCTCTGCAGGGACGAGATGTTTCACGGCAGGGAAAGGGCAGACCTGCATCAGCTTTACTCTAGGGACCACGTAGCCTGGAGCATCGACAGCTGGAAAAACGGAGTCCTGAAAAGGCCCTGGGCCAGAGCAGCTAAAATGAGGAGCCAGCTCAGCCCATCCATGTGAAAGACCTGTCAACATGATGAACTTGCAAAGGTTTGTCTCCCTGCGCTGGGACAAGCTGTTGCTCCTGCAGCTGAGCTGCTGTCAGGAGCTCCCTGCTTCCCATAACCCTTCTCCCCGCTTCCGTCCTCCTTCACTCAGAAAACTTTATGTTATATATTACATTCCCAACATACAGAACCTGGAAATAGCATAGTTATTTGTAGTTTATATGAACAAAGTTTCATTTAATACTTTTGTGAAAAATTGTGGAAATCAGTGGAGCACCTATAATGGAGCCCACTGAAGCCAGGGTACTCACGTGATGGACAGCTGGTTGCTCATCAATTCTTATTTTTCAATCAACTTGTTATTCAGACACCCTTAAGTTATGGATTTCCTTTTAAATTATAACTGTCATATAGGTTTGGCTATTTAAAATTTTGCTTTACCATAATTGTTCTGTGGAACATATGAAACTTCTACACCAGGAGAACAGCAGACAGCCTTCCAATAAGGCTGGGAGTCTGTGCCAGCACAGGGATTTTCACGCTATTTTAAGCATTTACAAGTTGTCTCAAGCCTTAAACGATAAAAACATCAAGTAGTGAGAGTGCACTGAACTCAATATTTTGCTATTCAGCTAGCCTAGTGGGAACATGCTAGTGCAAACATTTAAATGTAAGCACCAGCTGGAGGCATTTCCTTCAGCTGCCGCCACGAGGCATTAACCGGGTGTTAACCAGAACCGCTGGATGCGTGCGAAGGCGAGACCCAGGAGCTGCTGCCCTAGAAGGAAAGGTATTAGCTACAGCCAGGGTGCCACTACGGTGAAGGAACACAGATCTGCTTTAATAATAGCACCAGGGCTGAAGGTGACAACAGATGACTTAAAAGGACCAATGGCAGGTTTTGCAAAAAAAAATTTAGAGGCTTAAGGAAGATTTTATTAAGCCTAAATCATTAAGGAAAACTTTTTTGAGCAGTTTCACTTCATCACCCTGCCAAGGACAGGGTTTGTGGGGAGGAGAGGTACGTACTGGCCAGGGTTACAGAGAGCTCATCACACATCTACGACACATCCCTCTGCTCTTTCAGCCTATTTGCACGCAACACGTCAGGCTCGCAAGTGCTTTTCCTGGCACCGCTGGACAAATAATCCATTTATATGTGATAGAAACACAGCCATACCAAGCACATGGGGCATCAAAGGGCATTTAGTCCTGGCTGGACCAGCTCGCCCACCTACAAACCAGGCTCATGCCATCCCAGCCCACCCCCAGGCTCGGCTGCAGCCCGGCTCTGCAGGCACTGCTGCAGATGCTGTGAGAAGCGCTAAGCTCCAGCTGGGCCAGATCTGAATTCAGTGAAACACTTACAGGCCTGATGAGCACCGGATTGTGTGTGCTGCTGGGGCCAAGCTGAAAAACACAGCACTGCAGGTGCCCAGCCTCTGCAGGCTTTCAGGAGCATCTACAGGTAGAGATCAGAAGCTGGAACAGATGTCGTGCTCACCAGACCCACACCAGCAATTCTGCGTGCTGAGAAATTACTAGTGACGTGTTGGGAGAGGCTGTGCCTTGCAGAGCTGCTCCGCAGGGGTGCAAGGGAGTCATTAAAAAAAATGAACACCTTTTTTAAAAAATAGGGATTGGACAATAATGTTTAAAAAATGAAAGCATATTTTCCAGCAATTTACCCAAAGATTATCCATAGCCAAGTAGCAGGAAAAGCAGAGTCCAGAGCTGATTTCTTTAATTAATTTTAAAAATAAGATGCTCTCAGTTTCCCAGAAAATTCTCTAAAAGGACAATACTGTGCCAAAAAACCACAGCTTTAGTTTTCATAGTCTCAGAATGGTGTATTTATAAGCCTATACCAGGATAAAAATTGACAGCTCAAGAGGATCACATCCCTGAAGACAGGGAATGAAGAGCTGAGAAGCAGGTTATTAGAATGCGTAGAAATAGGACAGGGTAGGACAGCAGCCTTGTATTTCTTCAGAGAACACAGGCATTTCAATGAAATCATGAATGATACTATAAACTAGACTCATATTTCAAATAAACATGTAAGTGACAAGTGTTATTTCAACATGTCTAGTTTCATATCTGTTGAAAGAGCTGTTAAGAAGTCTCTCTAAAAGCACTGGAATTTTTGTGCTCCAGCAACACTTCCCGTCAGCATGAGCTGCAATGACTGGGCAGGAGGCTTTTAAGTGTGACATTTCTTTTAGTATTTTGTTGACAACCTCTTAATTTGGAAAAATCTGTTTTAAACCCTACAATTCAGTAACAAAAGTAACTAGAGACCAGCCCTGTGTTAATCAAATATTGCCAGGAGTGACCAAAAGCCTTATTGTGCCATCAAATCGCATTGTAACATGTTTTTTCATGTTAAACCGCATGTCCTAAACATGAGAACGCACAAAGTGTGAAACCCCTTTACCTTCAACATTGCGTCTGCTCATGAAAGACAATCTCTATGCCAGTGTTTCACCTTTCAAGAAGCAAAGGCTTAACCTTTCCTCCGGACCCACCCCATCAGTTTATCCTCCTGTCACACAGAACTTGCTGACAGCAGGAACATGAACAGCCACCACACACCACAGTCACACATCCAGCAGCAGCTGCATGAGCGTCCTCTGAAGAGAAATGAAACACATTTCTTGAAGTCACTTCAGGTTTCAGAGCATCTGCTCACGAGTAGGATCATTCATGAGCGTGTGCTGCTGTCGACTGTCGCTGCGCTCCCTGTGACGGTGGCAGAAGTTGCCCAGGGGCAGCTCAGGGGTGCTGCACCCCCGTGCCCTGCGGTGGGCTGCGGGCTGGGGGCACACCCCAGGGATGCCCAAACCCCAGTGTCCATGGAAACGCTCCCAGATCAGGCAGGTGTCCCAGAGTACTGCCAAGCTTGGATAAAACAGTTTAACAAAACTTAGAAAATATATTTGGAAGAAACCTTGGAACTAAGTTGAGATAGGTTCACTAATTTAGTGGTTTCAGCCTTCCAGTGAAGCCCGCCTGGAACAAACCAGCACTTCTACGAGACGGGATTGCAGAACCCGGCACAAACTAACAGATGATCACTAACATGGTGATTGAAGCAGGTTTGGATTTCCTTGCTCCAGCAGAGCTAGATCAACCTCTGCAAGCACAGACGAAGGACATGGAAGTTTTCAGGGACAAGCTCTACAACTGGGGTTATAGCTGCGACTCCTATTGCAAACACATTGCTTGGAGTAAAACAATCAATCAAATGAACCCTTGTTCATCAAGAAACTTAGCTGTAAGTATTCTTTCTGTACAAGATGTTTAACAATTCTCCCTGAAAGTTACCGAAGACATTTGCCAAGAAGCCTGTGATGAAAGGGTGTGTGCTGCAGGACCCCTGCACTAGTGGGACCTGCAGCTGGCCCAGCTTGGATTCCCAGTTTCAGTTCCAGAATAACATTTTCAGTCCCACGCACCAGTATTAGTCACCACTTGCAAAGGTGATGAAAACTCTAGAAGAAAAAGCAAGAAGACTCTAAAAGAGACGGTGGGATTAGCTCAGGCACGTGGATGCTGGCAGCCACCAAACACACAGGCCGGCACTGCCGTCGCCCTGGGGCACCCGCAGGGCCTGGCACCAGGACATCCGAGGTCCGTGCCACGCTCCCTCCGACTGGCCCCGGCGGTTTTGCGTCCAGCACTGTCCGGGCTGCACAGCGGAGGCCCTCGCTCTTTCACTGAGTTGATATTTTTTGGATCTAGCTCGGAACAGAAGTCAGCGCTGGGCCTGCAGTAAGAGCCGCTGCAGCTGCCAGACGGCAGCGTGCCTCGAGCGGGGCGGGCTGGGTGAAAACCCCACAGCAGTCATGTGAAAGTTGGCTTTCAAAAATGTGTTTTGGTCAAAATTTAAATGCTGTTTAAATGCAAAGTTTAAACGGCTGGCACATAAATTTAATAATGGAGATGATGAGGAGGAGATGCAGACTTGAAGTAAGGCACCAAATTGTAACAATAAGGGCAGCTTAGGTCTCACACAAATTATCGCGGGTTGTAACAGACCACGGGGTATTTTTAAAAATGAAGGTTGGGGCTCTCCTAGAGCAGGCGCCACAGGCAGGGCAGCAGCTCGCTTGGGGGGACGCTGCGGCCCCGGCTCGGTGGAGCCGCTGCCCCGCACCCCGGGGCGCTCCCGCCGCTGCCGCCCCGCCGGAGCCCTCCTCGCCCCGCACGGCCGGGCCCGCGCCCCCTTCCCGGGGCACCGCCCGCCGCCGCTCGCTGCCCCCGTCGGGGGGCACCGCAACCCATGGGGGACGGACAGACGGACAAACAAAAACAGACCGCGGAGCGGTAGGGCCGCAGCCTGGGAAAATGCAGTAGCCTCTCCCCGTCGGGGAATCGAACCCCGGTCTCCCGCGTGACAGGCGGGGATACTCACCACTATACTAACGAGGAGCGGGAGGCGTTCCCCCGGCTCGTCCTTTGAGCGTCCTCCGGGATCTCTTCCCCCCCCCCCACCCCCCCCCCCTCCCGGTTATAGCGTGGCCTTGCCCGGCTGCCCGCTGCCCGCCTCGCCCTTGTCCCTGTCCCTGCCCCCGCCCCTGCCCCTGCCCCTGCCCCTGCCCCTGCCCCTGTCCCTGTCCCTGTCCCTGTCCCTGCCCCTGCCCCCGCCCCGCCCCTGTCCCTGTCCCTGCCCCTGCCCCGCCCCTGCCCCGCCCCTGTCCCTGTCCCTGCCCCTGCCCCTGCCCCTGCCCTTGTCCCTGCCCCGCCCCTGTCCCTGCCCCCGCCCCGCCCCTGCCCTGCCCCTGTCCCTGTCCCTGTCCCTGCCCCTGCCCCCGCCCCGCCCCTGTCCCTGCCCCTGCCCCTGCCCCTGCCCCTGCCCCTGTCCCTGCCCCTGCCCCCGCCCCGCCCCTGTCCCTGTCCCTGTCCCTGCCCCTGCCCCGCCCCTGCCCCGCCCCTGTCCCTGTCCCTGTCCCTGCCCCTGCCCCTGCCCTTGTCCCTGCCCCGCCCCTGTCCCTGCCCCCGCCCCGCCCCTGCCCTGCCCCGCCCCTGCCCCGCCCCTGCCCCTGCCCCCGCCCCACCCCTGCCCCTGTCCCTGCCCCGCCCCTGCCCCTGCCCCTGCCCCGCCCCTGCCCCGCCCCACCCCTGCCCCTGCCCCTGTCCCTGCCCCGCCCCTGCCCCTGCCCCGCCCCTGCCCCGCCCCTGCCCCTGCCCCGCCCCACCCCTGCCCCTGCCCCTGCCCTGCCCCGCCCCGCCCCGCCCCGCCCCTGCCCCAGGTCACCGCGGTGGCTCCGGCCGCACACGGAGGCTGCTCCCACTGGCGGGGCAGCGGCTGTTCCCCGGGCCCGGCCCCTCTCGCGGGGCGGGTCCTGCTCCGAGCAGCGCGGCCGGGAGCTGGGACCGTCCGTGCTGTTTGAAGCGAAAGAGCGCGCCCACAACGCTGCCCCCAACGCCAGGCTGGGGCTGCGGCGGTTCCTTCGCTAACAGACACACACACCTGCACAGTACCTCTGCAGGATCACACCCCGAAGAGCACGGGAAGAGCTCAGCCCCAGCACTGCCTGCAGAGTCCAGCACACCGCTCTGTTGGTATCGGAGCCAGTCAGGGGACTGCATCTAGGTGTGGAAGAACATGATGCTGCATTGCATCCACTCCCGTGGAAGCAGCATTTCAGAGTTTAAGATTCATCTCTAACACCGAAAAGTTAGAAAAAAAAAATTTTTTTGGTGAAGATTCAGAAACTTTTCTCTCCCCACCAAAACTGCGGCCAACTCTGGAAAACTAGAAAATATACACTGAGAATACAGGGAAAACTCAACAAAACAAACTTTACTTCCAGATTTCACAAGAGTTGACGAAGTTAATGGAAAACATAGAATCACAGAACCATTTAGGTTGGAAAAGATCTTTAAGATCATCAAGTCCAACCATAAACCTAACACTGCCAAGTCCACCACTAAACCACGGCCCTAAGCACCACTCCTACATCATACAAAACCACATGGGGTGAGCATCTAGTGTCACTGTCATGGGCTACAGGCAAGAGGGGACTCCCACCCACCCATCCAGTCAGTTGTATCCAGCTGTAGGTAGAGGAAATCACCACATTGAGGCAGTGCCTGCAGAGCCATGGGTGGGAAATGAGCTGTTATTTTTGTGTCAGGATTAATTTTGGGTTTGTTAGTTGATACAGAGGAAATGGACACAGAGCTGAAGAACAACCACAGCTAGTGAACTGTCACCAAACAGCTTAAAATTAATGCTACATTAATTTCCCAGGCTGGAACATGCTGTGGAGTGTTTTGTAACTGTACATGTGTGCTAAGAGAGCCTCCCGCATACTGCAATGTTTGCCTAAAGCGTCTCGCTTGGTCTGGCAGTGGAGATGTTTGCATTGGCAACTCTGCCCCCTTCCCTGTGCCAGGTCCCAGTTCAAGGGAGAAGAGAAGTTGAAAATGGAGAACTTGAAATCACACACCCTTTATGAGATCCCCAGAGGTCCTGTTCTCACCCCATCAGAGCAAAGAGCAGCAGTCTTTAGTGTGAAAGATGCTTATAACATCTACAAAACATTCCTGGTGGAAGCTGGAACTGATTTTTTAAAAACTGTCCCATAGCAGAACTTAATATTTGTCTGAAGGGTTTTTTACTCCATACTTCGCCATGTCACCATTTTTCCTGTGGTAGCAGAATCAAACCCTAATCCTTAAAGGACATGAGAACTGCAGGACTAAAGTGTTTTTCTGTCTCATGTAGGTCTCAGTTTGAGCTGACAAACACCCATAAAATGCCAGAGACAGCTGGGGTGTTAACTCACAGGTAGGAACAGATTAATTGAGAAAAGCAGCTATGGCCTCCAACTGTCAGCTCTACACCTCATGCAAACGATAGCTAAAGAGGCTGGAAAGCTCCTGAACTGATCCCATTTATAAGTTTATAAGCAAAAGGTCTCACGCTGTTGACATTCGTCACCTTTCACGGTAGATCAGAAACTGGTGTCAAGCCTCAGGCTAGTGCAGGACCTCTGGCCAGAAGGCCTTGCCTGCGGGTCACCCACACTAACACCTGCGAGAGAATGGACTTGGGAAGGGCAGGTGGGTAATGTAAGGCAGACTGGTTTCCAGAGGATGGTGAATGCTGGCTCTTTTAAAAACTGGCTGGCATTAAATACCCCAAACTGAAAGATGAATCAATTGCAATTTTAAAATAAATAAATTTGATGGCAGAAAAGAGATCAGGTTATTAGATGTTGAACACTTGCAATTCCCCTAGTACCAACTTACAAAGTATGGAGTCTTACTGACCATGGGTTGTTTTTGTTTGGGTTGTGGCTTTTTCCTGCCTTATCCTTTCCAGTAAGAACAGGCGTGCTCTACTCTTGGGGTATTTGTGCCCACCATTAGCTCACAATGTGCCTTTCATGAAAAGTAAATAATTTACTAAAGTCTCTGCTTAACCAGGGGACAAATGAGTAACAGCAGCATACTCGGTGGAAAGAAGGAAGAGGGGCATCCATGAGCAGGTTTGCGTTGTCCAGCCCCAGCCATGTCAGAAGCCCTAGAGCTGGCTTCAAAAGGGCAGTTCAGCATTCCCCACGCCCTGCGTGCAGCTCTCCAACGGTGACCTGAAAAGCCTTTCTTAAGGCTTCTACCTACTTGTACTTCCTACATGTTCCCTGGGAAATTGTATTGTCTGCTATCGTCAGTGACTCTCCAGACAGCAAACCAGGCCAAAGCCTGTGATATAAAAAGTACATGAAGAGATTACTTCAGAGACAACTTGATAATTTGCATATCTGGACACATCTGGGTTAGGAAAGACTCACAACCTTTTGTACATTTAATACAACCCCTTCAAAAAAGTGAGAACACTATAGTACTTACAGACTGGAGGCTGATCTCCAAGCTAATAAGCAGCCATAAACCTGTAGATCTTGGTTAAGATTTTAAACCAGATTCATCTGGTGCAGAGTGCTCCTTAAGTGAAATTTAACTCCATGGAAATTAAATGCAGAACTGAGCAAAGCTACTCAACTTCCCCCAGAAGAGGTTACACTTCTCCACTATATCCACCAGCCTGAGATGCTGAAACAAAACATCCTTTCTAGTAAGAAAAGGTACAGACAGGTAGGTGATAGGACTGCTAGGGATTGTCCTGGAGAGAGGTGTATCTACCCAAAATGAGAAAATGCAGAATACTCTGGTTCCTGTTGTCCTGAGCTGACTGTTAGGGACACATGGCCTCTGGCAGGGCCTTGACAGGGAATTCAAGTGAAGGGATAAGCTATAATAAATTGATCACAACAGAAAAGTGATAAGGGGCTATAAATTCAAAACAAAGTCAAATACTGCAGATGACATCAGTTCTGGAGTTAACAGCTAGCACTGCTTCCAGGTCAATGACACTGACTTAGAGTACTTTTTAAAAGCAGCAAACTTCATTGCTGCAGCCAGTTCCTCCAGTGACACCTCTGCTACATCTCTAATGCCACCAGTTGGGTATTAGCTCTTCGCATTTACTGTGCAAAGCACCTCTCCTTGCAGTCCCTTGTGAGCAACACCTGCTCCCTTGCTGCTTCCAGGCTTGCACTCCTCTGCTGCCACCAGACTCTCATAACCAGCCTCTGGCCGAAACTCAGGGCCATTCACCTCGACACCACTCACCCTGATATACCGGTTTCCTACAACAGAACCACCCCGTTCTGTTTGTGAAGCCCTGTGATCCCTGCTAACAAAAGGCACAGAAAAGACTACAGTTGTTGGTACCTTCTTTGCCTCAGGTTCTCACTTCTAAGGTTTGCACTCAAGAGCAGAAGCGGTGGGAGCGAGGCACTCCCCACTGGAGATGAATACAGTTAAGGAGCCCTGGAGCTGGCTGGGCAACGTGATGCTGTGGGACAAGACGGGCTCTGTCTAAGGGCAAGGATGGAGCTGACCACTGGCAGGTCATGGCCACCAAGGAAGGTTCCTGATGACGGAAGAAAGGCAAATATCACCCCCATCCTCAGGAAGGTGTATGTGGGGTACTACAGGCTGCTCAGCCTCACCCCAGTGCCCAGGGAGGCTTTGCAGCAAGTCGTACTGGGAGACACCTCCAGGCACACAAAGCGCAAACAGTGATTAGGAACAGCACAGCTTCACCAAGGGCAAGTTGTGCCTGACCGACCTGATTGCTTGCTGCGACGCCTGGTTCTGTAGCTAACAGAGGAGCATCCGATGTTGTTTATTCCAGCTTTAACAGGGCCTTTGACATCATCTCTCATAGCTAACTTGGAGCCAAATTGATGAAATACAGAGTGAATAGGCAGACAGCAGAGTAGAAGGAAAATTGGCTGAATAACCAGACTCAAAGGGCAATGAAAAGCAGTACAGAAACCACTCAATTTGCAAGTAATTTCTTAGGTGCTTACTCTGCCTTAAAATCACACAGGCTGCAGGCCCTTTACCTTTCAGGACTTGCAGAGTCTGGAGTTTAGCTATGAATCTTTACTCTGTATTTCTTCCCCCTCAGTTGATAAAATGTATTTTATTATCTGCTTGAAACACACTATCATTTTGGATCCCTCTTCCCTTTGGGTTTCATCATGCAAAAATCTGCTAGAACACTTCCTCTAGTCATTGCTCAGTGCATAAGCTGGTTTAGGGCAAAGAAACGATATGTAAATCTCCTTCACAATTACATGAAGAAAACCAATGCAGAATGCTGCAATAAAACATGGCCAAAAGCTTCCCAGTCAACACTCCTCAGTCAGAATCTAAAGGGTTGAGATGGTGCTTGTACACCACGGAGTTCTCATCAACTCAAACATGTTTCTGAGACCTTAAGCACTCTCAGTGCACACATCTCCTTTCTGCATGGCATAGCTTTATGCCCTTCCCAAGAAAAGCACCTTTAGGAACTGAAGAGCTTTGTTCTGTCCTCGGAAGAGAAATTTTTACCTACAGAAAGTTGATATTGCTTTTTCCGTAACTGCTTATGGCCCTGCCGTAACAGAGCTACTCTCATCATCGTCCCTCCTGTACCCAGCTGCCAGGGCCCATGTGTGGGAAACAGGACATCGTGGTCAGCCACGCCGGTACCTCCCACATGCTGTGCACAAGGTGACTGCTACCACTTTTTTGTGCTGTAGCCTGAAATGGCAGATATTGAATATACTTATTGAACACTCGTTGATGGACAGAAATGCCTTTAGAGCAGGGGAGGTTCACTCTGGGACAAAAGGAAAACTTGTTTTTAACCTATAGTTCTAAAAAGAGGGAAGTTACAAGGATTATTAAACTAGAGGTTTGTATTTCTGGGTCCAATAAAAATTCAAATACAGCTGGCTGAAAAGTCTTACAGTAAGAGGAAGTCACTTGTTTCATACAAACTTTTTTTTTTTAATCAGATCCACAGATAAGATAGAACTACATGAAGCTCACAGCTTACCCCATCCCCTGAGCTTGCACACAAGCTGCACCAGGAAGCAGTTAAGGACCCCAGCTAAAATGAAAACCAGCTCCCACAAAAGGCTATTAAGAAAGAATATTTCTGCATTTAAAAAATGGCAAACCAAACAAATGAACACCCCATAAACTTGTAAAGAAACTTGTATGTCTTACAAGCTCATCTCCCCTAGGCAAAACACATCACTGTGGTGCAGAGCTCCTCTTTGCCAGACGCAATGGAGGTACAACACAGAATGGAATTTTCAGGGTTTCACTTTTGGCAGTTTAAGGCAAATATTTGTCGTTAGGATGGCTAAAACATTTGTACAGTGAACCCTGAAGAAGAGTCTTCAACACAGCAAGCTTGTCACAAGATACATCACCAGCATGCTGTTGTGGTGCAGACTTCATTCCTGACAACTTCTTGTCTGTTGGGCATCCTGTCAGAACAACTTCCAAAACATAAGCAAAGAATAATTCCAACAGAGGAGTAATTGTGGTTTGTATATAATGTGCAGTTTATACATCAAGTATTTTATTCAACAATAAAGTATCAAGAATCAGCATGTGCTCTCAAGCTAATCTGGATGGCGAAAGCTCATGGTAGCTTCACGGCATGTTTTCTGCTTCAAGACTCCAAACCTGACATCCTTTAGGACATCAGATGTTTTTAAAAACAGGACCTGAATCTAAGAACTGTGCACTATAGGCTTTTATTAAAGGAGAGGAAGAAAACAGCATGAAAACCATACCAGTCATGTCTCCTTAGTATGAAATGTTACACAACAACCAGTATCAAGTAGCACGGCAATTTATGATGCTAAAAGAAAAAACCACACCCAACCTTCCCCCAAACCCACAAACGTAGGCAAACAATGAACAATCTCAAATTATTTATTAGGAAAAGACAAAGTACTGTTTCAACATTCATACAGAACAAATGGTAATAAAACCAGGAAAATAAACTGTAAAAAGTAGGCCCATCACAGAGGAGTTGGGTTATGACAAAGTAAATGAAATCCAAACTTCCTTCATGCAAACAAGCAGTAAAGAGTTATTTACAGTTTTGATGGGATGAATTACAGCATTGGCCATATTTGCGCCCCAATCAAATTACTCAGTGACATATTAAAGGGATCTAATCTGTACATTCAATAATGAGAATCTATAAAAAGAAAAATAATTTAAACAATTTACAAGAGCTGTATTACAGATGGCGTAAAGGTATCATTTACAAGAGCTGTATTAACAGGTGACACAAAGGTATTAATCAGTAATTTAGGAATAAAAATTTGTAGCACATATTTTTACATCACATCTTCAGTGCCTGAACAGTAAACAAGAAAGTGGAGACATGAGTGCAATGTAATAGAATAAGGCAACTTAACCAAATGGCTCTTCAGAGAACTTCCATCCTACAAGGGTTTACAGTTTATAAATTTGCCTGTCCGTTTTGCTAACTAAAACAAACATTTGAAGACATCAACTGGTGATCAGAAGGCCTGCATATGATGAGACAGTAGATGGAAAATTAAATACTCATTTGTTAAAATACCAAAACTCAGGAATGTAAAAAAGTGCTGATTATCAAAAGTCCTCTATATCCTATCTCTATAACATCAACACACTAATTTTCATGTTCTAGATGTTGTAATTTAAAATGTCTCAAAATACTAATTCACTAGTCTTTAAATTATTTTGTAATGCATGATCTGAAACTAATACACCTCCTTCCAAAGCTTGTATTTACAATGTTCTTAAATTGATGCTAGAAGAATTGTGAAATGCTAGCAATTTATAGCAAATATTAGCAACTGACACACCATATTCCAGTTATAGGCAAGACTAATTAACACATTTAGCTTTTACAATTATTTTAAATGGGTGTTTTTTGCATTTTCAGCAACTTCCCCAAATGCTTACAGTAACGGCTGATTTTCTTGAAGTTTTAGCAGAGAACAAAAGCCAATCGTGTTCTACTTGATACTATTTGTTTAAACAACTACAATGACAAGATGAAGGGTAACACTGAAATCCAGCAATGAAAAGTCATCTGTATCATAATGCACAACGGGAATGTTATGGGCCTTACGGAAAGCAGCACAGGAAGCCAAACCTGCAATGACTTGCCACATTAACAAACACGGTCCACATACTCTAAAACAAAAAAAAAAAAAAAAAAGAAAAAAGGGAAACTTGAAATAAGGCCAAAAAATATTTGCAAATGATACAATTTAAGTCTGTCAAAAGGACCAGGCCATAAATATTTTATTTACAATTTCTATTTAGAATCTTTATTTTCAACAAGTGATTTAGCACCAGCAGGAATATGCAAAGTAGCATTACTGTGTTCCCCAGGCAGAAGACCTTGAGGCCAGATCTTGCTCATTAGTTTAAAACAGTCCCCATTTAAGAGAATCATCTACTTGAGTAACTAAAGCAAGCAGGATTCAGCACTCAGTTACGCAAACCTAGACTGCTCAAACATATTCCATTAGCAATTAATAATTACAAATATATTACAGCATCTTTTGAGATGTTTTCAGAAAGTGTATTTTTAAGAATACTTAATATGCTTTACATGTGTGAAGTAAACAAAACTAACAAAACAGGCTTCTTTGCAGACTTTTTTTAAACTTAGAATTAGCAATTTTATCACAGATGACAGAATACTGGTGATGTACTTTGAAATATATCAGTAAAACTTGAAAGAATGTAAGCAGGGAATTATCCCTCTATACTGTGATGAAGCATTTTTTATCTCCCATGGCCATGTCTGAGGACTTAATTCACCCATCTTATCCATGACTGTTAAGGCTGCCCCCTCTCACTGTGTGTTAATGGGAAATGGAAGAATTAATACAACCCAAATAGTAACTGTATGTGTCAAGTGTGTTCCAAGCTCTGCACTGTGACCTACAGGTCTTCTAATCTGACCCACAGATTTTTGTTCACTTTTTAACCTAAGCAACAGTCTATTACATATTACATGGTTTTTAAGCCTACATTATAGGAAAAAAAAAAAAAAGGATGTAGAAAGCCCTGTTGCTAGGAAAGCACTGACAAGGGAAAGAACTAGTCTCATTATGTGTGCAAACGGACTCAGGATAAAAAGCTGACCACAGCTAACTCAACAGAATCCCAGTGACCTTCGTCTCTGTTCTGAACTCAGCTAAACTGTTTCCTCAGGATTATAGCCATCTAGCATCCAGAACGTGAATAGTGAAAGTCATATTTAAAAATAGGTTGAATGCACATTTAGGCATTAATGTAAGTTAATGAATGAATGCATAAGACACCATCTAGTCTTTAAGAAGCACAGATTTGCTCTAGATAAAAGACACTTCAGTTAGTTCCAAATGTTAAAATCCCACTGTTACTCTGAAACATTTAGAAACAAAGAGTTATTACAGCTTCTCTGGAAGTAGATATTTCCTGAAGACCTATACTGGATAGAGACAAAGAGTTAGTATTACAGCCCTTAAAGGCAATATAATCGCCTTGCATGTATACTACCAACAACTCAAATGCAAGTAGGAATCTCACAGTACTACTGAAGGAATATTTAATCCATTATAAGAAGCCAGAATGGAACTTCTGTTCTTAATATACAGGCTGAGAGTAAGTGGGACAGCATGGTCTCATATTCTTTCCACGCCGTAACTCTCAAATTATGAATGGAGGTGTTGGTAGAATCACACAGGTGCTTGCCTGCAGAACCCTACAAGATCTTCAAAAGGCAGGTCAGACATCTGAACACCCTCTGAAAATCTCAACCAAACTATAAGACAAGGAAAGTATATCAGTGCTGCTTCTCTCTGAACTGTTAAATTTATTGAGGCTTTACTAAAAAAGAATGAAAAGGTGTTTATACATTAACCTCTGCTAGCTTCAGTAAAGAACACCGAGGATGTGTTCACTCCAGCTTGCTAAATATTCAAAATGTATTGTAGAAGAAGTACCCTTCTTATTCAAATTGCAGTTGCCCTAAAAATAGAACTAGAAAGGTGAAAGTGGTTAAGTTTAATAGCCATACCATCTTGGAATAGCTTCATCTAAAGATTAACTTCTTTGCCCAGAAATAATCTGTACTTATCTGACTAAAAACCTGCATGATTTTTAGAGAGATACTGATACAATAAAACTGTGCGTAATTCTTAAAAAGACCAAGCTGGAGGAATGGAGACCAAGAAACACAAAAGCATTACCCCAAGATAAATAAGGGCTACAGGGATAGGAAGCCAGATACCTGATGATGTTTTCCTGGCATCTCTAGCTACACTGGATTGAAGGGATCATCTCCATGGCCAATAAAATTATCTGCCATTTCTCTGGTAAGCAACACTGGTTAGGAAACCTCATGGATACAGGCCCAGTACCAGCAAAATTGGCATTATATGAAAAAATTAAAAGGCACTCACATGGCCAATTGAGCTGAAAACAATTACACATTCAAAACGAGCTCTACACTTTACTTTAGAAGAAAAAATATCACACAACTTTCTTCTAGAGAAGTGGTTCCACTTGAGAAGACAACAGTAGCCCTGAGAAAACACCAAATTTTCTCTACTGTAGTACAACACATTGAATCAATTCACTCTAAAGCTGCTTCAGCTAGTCAGCTTTGAGAAAAACAAATGGCAAGGGTGAAAGTAAAAACAGAGGATCACAAAAAAGCAAGTTACTTCAGTGATTTGCATAAAAGAAACAAGCCTTTTCAACCCATTTAGAAGAGAATTTAGATGAAAAGACTTTTAAGGCTTATCTTGCAACTATTTGTGATGTCTAGCATTTCTACTGGTGGTAGAGTCAGTCTTTGGAGACTCTAGTAACAAGTTCTAAGTTGAGAGAAAATGAGATGAAACCCAAGATGTGGCTTAAATACAGAACCCCTGGGCTTTACAGCACAGCTTGAAAACTTCTCTGGTTGCTCTGGTAATGAAGTAACAACTGTGCTGATCAAACTAGCAAAAGGAAGCCAATATTTTTAGAAGCTCAAGGGAAGTAAAAGAGAGGTAGGGCATACTTTTTGATTCTCACAGTAGTTTCTATACAGTACAGCTATTCAAGAATTACTCCATTAATTTACTCTGTAACTCTGTACAATTTACTTTAAAAATGTATCTTAGGTCCTCTCAACTTCAAATGGTTTAAATTAACCATGGTCATTAGGTAATCATCTCCTGCGTGTGCTTCTGGTTAAATACACAACTTTTAACTACTGCTTCAAGAGCACCTCTCTCTCAGTATCACAAAATGAGAAGCGAAGTAGCAATAAATATGGTCTAAAGGAATTGTTTCTAACCAAGCTGTAGTAGTATGTGTCTTAAAGTACTTAGTTTGCAAGAAAAATACGCGGCTGGTTTGCAAAATTTTCAGGAGGCTGTCAAAACACTCAGAAAATTAAGTTTTTAGAAAGTTTTATAACCAAATAAAGGTTACTTTCTATAGTCAATTGTAACTTAAAAGGAACAGTATACAGCATTTATAAAGACATTCTATAAAAATCATATTCACTTATTTTCTGAAGTGCTCTGATTTAGCATTAGATCAGTTGAACTGTGAGTGTAATTTTTGTTTGTTTTTTTATTTCTAAAATTAAATATCAAAGCAAGCACAATGGAAACGTAGTATGAGTACCAGGAAAAGCAACAATAAATGGAACTGCATTTGCGATTGGCATTGGGCTTAATGAATTGGCTACTTACTCTAAGTTACTGTATGCTTAAAGTACCACAGAAAGTTTTTTTAAAAAACATATGATGTTAGTATGGGGCTTTGAATTTTAAGAAAAGAGAAGACTGAAAATAGCACATAGGGGTTTCTAACACACTAGGTGGATGTGTCAGTGAATACAACACAGCCATGCTGTGGAATACTCGAGCAATCAGCTTTAAAAATACCTTAAAACCCAAGATATGAATGTGTTCTAATCTAGTTGCTCCTCATGCACTTATAGGAAATAGTTAACATTAAAATGGTATCATAAAATTGGGTAGCTCTTTAGTCTGCAAAGAGTCATATAGCTGTATAATACTCTTACAAGTTTAAGATCTCGTGCCCTGGCTTCAGGACTAAACTTATTACAGTAATCACAACTGTAAATTTTAAAAGTATACAGAAAAACCCAAAGATCGGTTCCAGAGTATGGATTTTATCCCAAGGCCACAATTTGATAAATGTTTCCATATTGCAAGTGCACGAAATATTGGTCCGTTTGGTGCTGCAATACAAACTCTGAGGCTATCCTCAACTTTCAAAAACAAACTTCCAAATCCAAAAGCAAGCTAACAACTTTTCATTTTCAACACCTAATTAGATTCTGATCAAGTCTTATAAAATTAAGGAGAAATCACATTTTCAGATTAGTAGGATGGAGCAGAAGTTTTCCAAACTTCCACAGAAATGAGCCAAAGCATCAGAATTATGATATTTATGATATCCCACATTTAGCCTATTTTATAAGGATTTTGTCAATTCTCTCAAGCTTTGTGGTACCTTTACAAATAATGATGTATGACATCAGAATTTATAAGACACACCAAAAAAACCCAGAAGGCATTTTGGAAGTCACGTCCTCAAAAAAACCAAACCAACCCCAACCCCCAAAACATGCCTTCATTTTCCAAATCCAACCAAGGACAGAGGGGATCTTCCCAAAATACCAGCTGCATCTTCAAATAAATAAAAGAGGGCAAGCGAATATCTTCACAAAACCTTCAAAGCATCAACTGCTCAATCTGCTGCTTTGGCTGATTTTTTGTGTTTCTATTCTTCCCACTGAAAATTAAAGCATTAATATTCTTTCTATTACATATGAAAATAAAACAATTACTATCCTTACTGTGGGACGCAGTTGTCTACAGTTTCCTCACCTTGTAGATAGTACCTTACTGTTTTTCAAGTTGTTTTCTGTAAGTACACATAGGAAACTGTGCTCACAATACAGTATAATTAATTAAAATAATTCTTCATTGATCAATTGTACACAAAACTGATGGGCCTAAAGCCTCAGGAGTAAACTTGCAATATTTTCACGCTGAGCACTCAAAGGTTTGGCATTCCTTCTTTTGGAAGTTTGTTTTCAGAGGGTGTATTGCATATTAGAAGTTCCAGACTGGATACATGTACCAAAGAACATAAACAATATCCCCTAACAGTTTAGTTTTCAATGCCCAACAGAGTGAAAACCCCTTCTTTATAATGGCAATATTCAGTAGCTAATCACTTCTTAAAAACAGTTACAGAAAATCTGCTATTTTCTTCTCCCCTCCCCAGATTTAGTTCCCATTGCCATAAACAAGTGTCATTCAGGTGGAAAGTAGTTCAGTGTAGTGACATCTGGTATCTCAACTGAAATTTGGCAGCCCAAGAAGAGCACCAACAGCTCCAAAGTATCCCTGTTCAAAACAAACAAAAAATATTTCAGGTTCAAGTAGGGTATCGAATTCTGCACTGATCACATTTCAAAGACAACAAAGCATCTGGTGGACCAATGCTACAGAGAGAACACCGTACACTTTTAATACATAATCTTTCATAATAATTTTTTAAAGCTTTGTGAAACAAACATTTTATCCTTCTTATCTAGCTTAACTTTAAGAAATTTCACCCCAAGCCTCCCCATACACTGCAGGACTTCTAAGACATGTATCCGTGACTCCTAAAGCACAGAAATCAGGTTTGCTTTGTTTTTCCTAGAGGAGCTGCATATTTTGGTTGCCAAAGGATCTTCAACATCCATAGCAACACTGTTCCTAAGGAACAAGTCAAAAATCCTTTAACTGCACCTCACATTTTAAAAAAAAAAGTACGTCCAAGCCTCAACACCATTTTTTGGACTGTATACTTACCTGCATACAAAGAACCACCTTCTTCTGTTGGATTACTTTTCCCCTCTGGGGAAGCGAGATGTTCCCCCTCCCTATAACTATGAAATATGGAAGTGTTTGGAACCTACACTTGATAAATGCAAGAATTTAAAATTTATCCAAGAAAAATGTGAAGGGGGTAGAACTAACAAGGAACCATTCTGCTATTACTGCAGACACTAGCACCGAGACAGACTACTGTCAGTCTCTGGATAAGCAACAAAGGGAATAAGTTATGAGAATCAATTGAAGGAGAACAGAGTAATGCTGTAATATTTGCAGACCAACAAACTGAGGACAAAGATTGCCAGCCCACTGCCAAGAAGCTGCAAGTCTCCCTGCTGTTGCACCTGTAATTAATACTGGTTGCCTATATTTTAACCAAAACGGGTCAACTCTCAGCATTACATACTGATCTAAATTGGACAAGCAGGTTAGTCTCAGAGCATAAAATCACTACAACAACTTTAAGGTGTCTCTGTGGTGGTGTGAAAGCAATGCTTAAAAGCAGTCTCGATTTTGAGGATGTTGCTCAAGCTCAGTTGAGAACAATGTAAGTATTTCAAAGGCCCATGCTTTAGATCTCTCTGGAATCTTTTGAAATACAATACTTACTGTTGTTTCCACCCAAAACCAAGGAAAGACTGTTGAACCTTAGTGCAGAGCTTAACATTTTCTTGTCCTCTCCAAAGATCTATAGTGTGATCTGAGATACCCCAAAGTGACAAGTACTTCCCTGGCAGAGTGAGCTGCCCCCAGAGAACCAATACAGTATGACCAACCTCTTTTTATTTTCAATGTTTACTGAGTACTTGGCATCTCAGGATATCACACATATGAGAGCTACTCAATACACGTGTTTCTGATTTATGGTAAAACAGTACATACAGATAAATGAACCACAGCATACCTCATGTTCTAGGAACAAGGCCTTCAGCTGGCCTTTTGACCAGTAATCCAGTGCATATGCCAGAAGCTTCATTGACAAAGTATTCACACGTAAAAAATTGCCAACAAACACAACTCTGTTTATTTTCTAAAAAGAGAAAACAGCAAAGGATTAAGTCTTTTCATTGTTTAACACAGTTTTGAAAAATGAAGCTATGAAAGGACAGACTGTCTCGAGCAAGAAAAAAAAACCCAAAACCCAAAAATGAACAACCTACAATTATAACATGGTTCTAAAATTTAAAACACAGCATATTTGGGGGAAAGGAAAAACTGTGCAACCCTCAAGAATTAAAGGACTTAATTTACAGAGAAATAGCATTTGTGTTTCAAATTAAGTAACCATTTTCAGTAATTAGGCTGAAGAAACAGCCCGGCTAAAAGTAAGACAAAAATGAAAAATAGTTGTACTTGGTAGAGAAGACTCAATGCCTTCATAGCCCTGTACAATGCTGCTTGATCCATATGCAACAAGGCAGCACTGTAAAGAAGCCGAAGACAGTAAGACATAACAGATGTTCCCTTCATCTTCAGGCTTCAATATACCTCAGCATAACATTAAACTAAGACTTAAATACTGGAAGTGAGTTGTGAATTTTGATCAAGTCAAATGTAAAAAAGTGAAAATCATTTAATCTTCCCCACTCACTGAAATAAATCCAACATTACATGGAAGCAACATTGAACACAGGCTTAATGATATAAGAGTAAGAACGAAAGAAAATTTAGTTGTGTTAGTGCTTAAAAAAGCGCTTAATTATGTTAGATGAATACTTGTATCCAAGTTGTTACAAAAACTAGTATAACAATTCAACCTGTAGTCAAATGACTAACATGTAACTGTTTTTCACCATCTTGATTAGTTCACAGTGAAGACACTGTTAAGGCATCCAAACATAATTCTCTCTAGCAGGAAGCTGAAATAATTAAATTCATTTTATCTTTATACATCAGTTCAAGACATTAGTTCATGTATTCCTATTAACTATTTCTTATGATTTGGAGTTCTGTGACATAGTTGGAATTAGACCAAACCAACTTTGAATAAAGCTAATCTGTGCAGTTTACAAGTTCTGATTTGTACTCATTTACGCCACTCTTAAATATCAATTGCATACATTTGCCTCAGATTCAGACTATTAGTACGTACTTTCAACTTCACCCTCACTATAACTCTTTTGTTATCAAGCTCTCCCATAAAGCAAAAAAGCCAAAATTAACTTAATACCCACAAAATTAACTTTCTTCTCCAAGACAGACATGAGAGAAAGAGAGAAGGAAATTGAGGGAGAGCTTGCAGTATTAAAAAAAACAAAAAAAAATACTAGTTTGGCTCCTAAGAAAAAGGAGGGTTACTGCAGCTAACAAGGTTGATATTTCTGAGACTATCACATCCATAGATTTTAACCAGAGCTCTAAATATAACTATATATAACTATATAGAGCTCTAAATATAACCCTTAGTCTTCCCTAAGAAGCCTCACTTTATCCAAAGTTTGTTAATAATGAATGAGGAAAACCCTGGTGCTCTGACACCCGTATCTGCTAGGCCTAAATTCAGTATCGTTCCACAGGTTCTTGACTGTCCACGCTAATCATATTGAAACTGAACACGTACTGGTTCTGTGTAGGAGAGCTCTGAGAAATAGAAGATGGCAGGAAACTGTCTCTGTATCAACAAGTAAGACGACAGGTGTCAAAACAATTTGAAGTCTCAAGAGTTGGTAAAAATTAAAAATGTTTAACTAGAAGCAAGGCTTTCTATGAGCTTTAATCAGAGAATAATTTCAGCTTGAAGAAACTGCTGGAGGCCATAAGGTCCTATGCACAGCTCAAAGCAGGTCTTTCAGCAACTTAAATGCTGAAGTTGCTCAAGTCACATGTTTTGAAACTCTCTAAGGACACAGAGTCCACAGTCCCTCTCTGAGTCCGTATTTCAGGGCTTAACCACTCTCATTGTATGTTTTCACCCTTAATACCAATCAGAATTCCCTTTGCTAGAAGTTGCATCCATTGCTTCCCATCCTTCTGCTCTGCACAGCTGTACTGGGCAGTGTCTTCCCTGTCACCCTCCCTAGACAGTGACAGCCATTCCACGCTTCAGCTTCCTCTTCAGGTTTAACCCGGATCCCTCCATGTCTGCTCCTACGTTAGGTGCTCCAGGGCAGGGCCCTGTCTGGGTAACCTGTCTGTTACACCCCTTCTAGTTTGTCGGTGCTTCTCTCTGGGTGATGGTGGTGGTTGGGGAGACGGGGAAAGAGGTGACACCCAGAGTATCACCTTCTCTGACCTGCTGGCTATGTCCTTGCTAATGCATCTCAGTACAAAGTCTGCCTTCCCCACTGCACATGTACCCTGCTGATTTGTGTTCAGCTCAACTTGTCTGCCTGCACCTTCCTCTCTTCTGCAATGCTACTCCCTAGCTAGTCTGTATCCCACCTTTTGCTTTTGCTGTGAGGATGCTATCCGGGAAGATCAAGGAGCTATTCTGGACTTCTTATGACATTGGGACAACCTCCCACAAGATCTTGCTTCCTAAATACCCCCCAAAACCAGAATCCTGTTCTAGTCAAGTCCATTGAGAGTCTCCATTCTGCTACCTGCCTTCTTCACTTTCCTCAGGATCTACTATTTCAAGGCTGTCGCTAAAATCCCTGACGAGTTCTTCACTCATGAACAGCAGGTCCAGCACAATGCTTGCCTAGTCAGCCTGCCTAGCACTTGTGTCAGAAAATTGTCCCCAGCACACTGAGAAGTATGGATTCCTTGTGATCTGCCATGCTATCCTTTCAGTAGAGGTCAGGATAGTCTCCCATGAGAACCAGGACTTACAGGTCCTCTTGTATCCCATGCCACATGTGCTTGTGTACAAAGACTTAAATTGGGCCCACAGTCATCCTGTTTTCGCAATGGGACTTCAGGTCCTTTTGTCACAACATCCTGTGCTCCCCTGCTCCCTCGTTTATCTGCAGGCTTTGGGCTCCATTCCCTAAAAAAGCTAGTTTGAAGCCCTCCTCATCAGGTTACCCTCCCCATTGTCAAAGATATCCTTGTCCCACCTGTCCAAAGACAGTCAAAATATTCTGAACCAATTCCTAGTTCTTTAATACTACATGAATTTCTTTGTTTCATTTGAGAATGTACTAAAAGGTTTAAAAATGATACATCACTTTAGCAGTCATTTAATCTGAAGCCAAGTAACGGACCTAGAGACAGATCATTTCCTTGTCAGAAGTTTTTACCTCATTTACTGCACACATCCGGGCAATAGACCCAATGTTATTGGTGATGGTGACCAATATGGCTCTTGCAAGATCTTCTTTACTAACAGACTCTCTCTTCTCTTTGTAGATCATATTCCCAAAACTAGAACAGGAAAAATTTCCATTAAGTACAAAGTGATTCATTTGAAGTAATTTCAGAATGCAATTTTTATGCTATAACAGAACTTAAATCTCATGTTTGTTCTTAAGGAGCTCCCTTTTTAAGTCTGTATTAAATACAGCAATTTGACAACTGACACTACAATGTGTATATTTATTCCTTCACACAAAATAGTCAATCTTGTTACAATAATGACCTCCAATAAAATATTTTTATTTAGATTGTTGACTTCCATGAAGAAGCATCTACAGCAAAAAGCAGTCTTAGGCAAGACTACTCTGCAAATCTAGTCACTGTAAATTAAGTCAATGCCTGAGTTTGACTGGTGAGTCTTCCAACTCCTCACGCTTGCTTCCTCACTGATGATCCTATTCTCAAAGTAGAAATAAACCAGAGATGAGTCAAATAGTTTCATGATGAAACACAATCCTCTGAAACAGAAAATAAACAGCTGACAGACTGCAATTTAGGTTGTATAAATTAGGAGTTCTAGATTAGAAAGGTATTTCCATTACTACACACAGTAATTTTTTATGAACTATAAAAAAGAAAAAATAAGACAAGAATCCATAGCTCTGCATGATATTTTACCACTAAGGACTCTGTGCCATATCTAAGTCAGTTTGGAGAGCCAGAATCCTGATTATTCTAAAACTCAAACAGTCATTAAATATCCTAAGGGTCTTAAAAAGTAAACGAGAACAAAAAGTACCTATATAGAGAGCAAGTTAAGATGTATTGACTAAAAGTGCACATATTAAAACCTCTCAGGGTATGCTCTCTCAAGAGGCTTGGGCTCAGCTGGCTGGAGAGCAAGAAGAATTAAGTTACCATGAATTAAGACCTCTTACTACTGAATAAGAGCAAAGATTTGAAGAACTCTTATGTACATATTAGTTTCACTCCCAAAGTTTATTCTTCTTACATTTCTTAAGGGTAGAAAAGCTGTAACATCGCCAATAATCTTCCCCCATGAAAATGGAACTTGCAGCTATGACTGTCATTGGCAGTAAAATACATTCATTCTCATGGTGCAAACTGTTTATGTTCAACAGCCTTCGTAAGCAAGAAAAGTAGTAAAAACATTATGCCAGGTGCCTGTACTGACAACCATGTATCAAAAAATGCACTTTCCAAAAAAATTAAGAGATACTAGTATAAGAGCAACAAGAATGCTGTCTTCCACTCACCTTCCCTCTGGACAACTGCCCTACTAAAACATTCTAGGAAGTCAGAAAGTAATTGGCTTTGTTTTTCCTCTGCACTTTGCTCTTGCCACTCCTGTGACCACCTCACATTCTCTCTGACTCACATAAAGCTGTATATGACATACCACGAGGTTTCTTCAATACCTAGCTAGCAGGTACCTGCAGTTGCATGTGGCTTTAAATCTTCAGGAAAACTGAGTATAGGCACTTTTAAGATAAAAATGTAACTTGACTACAACAAAAGTTTGCAAAAAGCAGTTTTCTCTGTATTAATAGCTTAAGTCTTGTTTTTGAAGCCCCCCCCCAACCAGCAAAAGAACCAACAAAAAGATCTCTTGCTTACCTGGATGCTACAGCCCATCCTGGCAAGCCAAATCTTTCATAGTCTCCTCCATAAATATCTCTAACCAGCTTGTCAGCGTGTGTGCTGTCTCCTTTGGATGCCATTTCCAGAGCTTCTTCAAAACTTTCACAGCCCGTCAACAAACTGCATAAACCAAGAAAGGTCCCTCCACCTAGACTAAGAAGAAAGAAAACTAATTGCTTTTAAACAGTAATTCCTCACATCAAAGATTCTTATTTCTGACTAAGAAAATAAACAAATAAACCCCTCCAACTTAGATATCAAGCTGTTTGCTTTCTTGCTCAAGGTTCACTACACAAGTAGTCAATCAATTCAACATTTGTGTAAGTCCCTTACAAGAAGCTAACCATACAGTAAGAGCTAAGAAACAGTTATAAGCTCTCAAAAGGTAAGCTGGAAGACTTAAATCAGAGACAAACTCCCTAAATACCCACATCAAGCCACTGACTCTGACCCTTGATCATTTACTGTAAAACATGAGTGGACTTATTTATTCTTATGAAGCAAGAGAAACACAGGTTGACTGGACACATTATCAAAACTTAAGATAAAACCTGTAAAACTCTCACTATGGAGCACTTGTAGCACTCATTGACTGATAGATAAGATACTAGCTAAACCCCCTCAATAACAGAACTATGGAATGGGCTTCAATAAATGCAACTGTATATTAAAGATAAAATCCTTTTCCATATTACAGAGTGACAGCAGGGATAGGTGGGGGGAGTCATGGGGAGAAACCGCTTCGAAAACAGAAGGCTCACTGTTCCATACAGTAGCAATGCTAACTTAGGCTTTTAAGTTACCTCGTTCCAGTTACTCTTTTATAGTTGTCTTTGGAATGGACTGATAAAATACTGACTCCTGAACCAATGTTAACAACCAGCAATGGGTATGGATCATCCAGGTTAAAAGGCATCTTTTGGCATCTCTCAGGATCTGAGGCATTTTCAAAATAATAGCACTCTGCCTGGCCATTGAAGCTGACAGAGTCTATATACAATAAGCCTTTAACAAGGCAGTCAAGCTCATCCAGTTTGTGCAGCTGGAGGTTTCCAATCTGTGTTAAAAAAGAAAGAAGATGGTGTCAGCACGTTCTAACATTGCTCAAACTTGCTACAAATTTACAAGTATATTTGTACTGCCTAACTTTAAGAAGCTATCTCAGGCGACTAGGAACTTCAATCCCACTATAAACCCAACAAATCATTCAGAAGTACATTCTGAATACATCAATTAGCAAATTACTCTGACTACAAATCTAGATCTCAGACTTAAATCAAGAACAGACAAGCAGTATAAATATCTGCTTTGGTAAGCCCAAAGATAACTTTTGAGATACTCAGACATTAATCCATTGAAAAATTAGCAACATTTTTCATTAATCTAAATGAAAATAGTTCACCAAATACCCTAGAGGCCCCAGTGAGTGTCATCCTGGTGAAACTCACACATCTGCACATCTTTTCAAGGTTTGTGGGTTTCCTCCCTCATCTTAGAAGTCAGTCATTTACAAGATGTCAGCAGATAAAAACCTAAGATAAAAACCTCAATGGCATCGTACTAACTATCCTTGCAACTTTACTGAAACTCCAAGCATAAGAAAACCACAGGTTAGAAATTCTGTGGGACTTCAGGCTTGTTAGAGTTCTTCCTCAGTTTTGGATATGACATTTAAACAGCTGTTCTCTCATAAAGCAGAAAGACAAATCTCACAGGTGCTGTGGATTCCAGGAGGGCTGCAATATCACACCATACTTAATCTAATTTAACTCTAGGCTTTCACAGGGAGAGTGATCATGCTGCCTCCCTTACCGTAGCAGGGAGTTCCAATGGTTAGAAAGCTAATCCAAGAAAAAAAACCCCATAAAGTCTATCTCTGGATCAGGTGAGTTCACACTTAGAAAGCAGCCTGGAGTTAGATTATGAAGTTGCACAATCTGACTGGATTGCACACTGATGACTGACATCAGTACCAGATCACAGCACTGCCACAGTCCCCCTCTTCCTGCCCCAGGCCCTTCAGCTTTTCTTGCCATGGCACAACTGTGAAGCTTCACTGATGAGCAGGTCAGGGAACTGTTCCAACATAAAATATTTCTGTGTGGTTTTAGATAACAAATTAGTTCTGCTGTACGATTGTGACCCTACCCCACGAACAGTCATACCAGCTCAACGCAGGACTGGCACAGGAATGGAAATACAAGCAGGTTTGTGAAACCTAACATTTTGTGCTACTGAAAGTCTTGTCTCTAGGAGTACAAGAGGTCTGCAGCCACTTTAAAACTAGGACATTTACACACAGGGTACTGCGACAAGGTTCTCAGTAACATCTTTGGATAGAAACTGCATCTAAACCAAATGATCAATTTTGATCGTCAAGGGAACAGTCCTCAGGAAACACCTCAGGTAAATTCCAAACCACTCTGAAGTTGAAAAAAGAGTGTCTTTGAGATACATGTTTTGTCACAGGTCTCTAAACAATGCACTGGACTAAATTAATGAGGATAATCCCACCCACAAACATTGAAAACCTATCATCAAAGACTGCTTAGGAAAGAAAATCCAAAGTGACTCAAGCACCTCAGCAGTTTAAGCACATTTCCCATCAGAGAAAACACAGATTACAAAATGGTTAACTTCCACAAAGGTGTCCTGCACTTCACCGTATTAATGGAAGTTTCTACTTAGCTGTCAGCATTAGATCTTCATGTTTATGATGGCAATGTCAGAAAGCATATTTCTAGATTATCAAATATAAGACTGAAAAACAAATGAATAAAAACTTTGAGCATTCCACAGTTTTTCAAAATACTGCTTATTTTAACCCATCATCAGCAATGCTTTTAGCATCAGCTTCAGTCTGAAGAAAGATAGGCTACCTACTGTGCGAAAGTCTTCTTCAAACTTGTAAGCGCCACCGCCGGTGGCACAGAGCACCGTATGTAGTGTTGAAAAGTTTTTATTTCTTCCCATTTGGATAAAAGTAGGCAAATCATGAGTTGGGAATCGAATAAAGTGCAAGTTTCCTCTTCGAGCAAAAATCGTTAAGTCTTTCAGCTCAAGGTGGACATCTCGAATGCCAGTGGATCCATAGGCTACATTGGAAGTCAGATATTTGCGGATGCTCTTCAAGCTTTCAACTTCCTCCTGCTCCTCCTCTGCAGTGATATCAATAGGTTCAAAATATGCAAGTTTCACCAGAGTTCCCCCAATGTCCATGCCAAACCACGGAAAAGCTGTGAAGATACAAGAATTGATCAATTAGCTTTGTTAAAGAGCAAACGCAATACATGTAACTTCAGACTAACCTAACACTATACTTTTCAACAAGAGAGACGTGACCAAAAATCCTCACAGGGACAAAGAGCTAGTACTCATTTCCATTACATAATTTTAAATACCCCTCTGGCCACAGCTAAAATGGAAAAATGAACAACTCTATTTACACATTTCAGTGCCGTCATGTGTGCTCAGAAAGCCCAACTAAAAACTCCCCAAACCATACCATATCTATCATACCAACTCATAAACAAAATTCAACCACTTTTTTTTTTTTTTTTTAAGAACAGAGGATTAAAATAACCTCCACTCCTAAAACAATAGTTTTGGCATAGTTTAGCAGAAAGACTGAACGCACACTCGTGAGAAAGCAGGTTACACATTACAGCTGGCAACCACGGCAGGACAGATATTCCTCCTCTAACAGTTACCTTTTGCTCACATGTTTGATTTTGAGAGGGAAGTATTAATTTATTTGCATGTATTTTAGAAATTGACACAGTTAAGAAGTCCAATTTATACAGCTTAAGAGAGCTGTTCATGTATCCCTTGAAGTTACAAAGGGCTAATAAAAAATACAATTAAGAAGTACATGCAAGATAGAAAATTAATATTACTGATATATTAGGAAATGTTACTGATAAATTAATCCAAGCTGGGGAATGAGTGGATTGGGAACAGCCCTACAGAGGAAGGCTTGGGGGTAATAGCAGATGGAAAACTGACTATGAGCCAGCAACGTGTGCTCGCAGCCCAGAAAGCCAACTGTGGCTGCATCAAGGTTGCATGCAAGGCTGCATCAAGAGTGGCCAGCAGGGCGAGGGAGGGGATTCTCCCGCTCTGCTCCGCTCTTGTGAGACTCCCCCTGCAGTGCTGTGTCCAGCTCTGGGGGCACCAACAGCAAAGGACACGGACCTGCTGAGCAGTGCCAGAGGAGGCCATGAAGATGGCTCAGGGGGCTGGAGCACCTCCCCTGTGAGGACAGGCTGAGAGAGTTGGGGGTGTTCAGCCTGGAGAAGAGAAGGCTCCAGGGAGACCTTAGAGCGGCCTCCCAGGGCTTAAGGGGGGGCTACAGGAAAGGGGGGAGGGACTCTTGATCAGGGAGTGTGGGGAACAGGATGAGGGGTAACAGTTTTAAACTGAAAGAGGGTAGATTTAGATTAGATAGAAGGAAGAAATTCTCTCCTGTGAGGGTGGCAAGACACTGAAACAGGTTGCCCAGAGAAGCTGTGGCTGCCCCCTCCCTGGAAGTGTTCAAGGCCGGGTTGGAACTAGATGATCTTTAAGGTCCCTTCCAACCCAAACCATCCTAGGTTTTTATGATCATGAGTAAGATGTAGTTATGTTGGACTTACATTATCAATGGGATCTATCCTTGAAAAGAGTGACCTACCAAAATATTTTAATGTATTTAGTCAAGGCTGGCTGTGTGCCAGTTCATTTATAACATGAGTGCAAAAGTTAAAAAGAAAAGAAACTCAAAAGTTGCCTCAACTTTCAAGAATGGATGTCCATAGAATGTTGTCAGATATTAACAAAAAAGATTGAGTCAGTAACCTTACTTATCTTGAAAAACAAAATTTAAATACAAGGATAAATTCTGTGAGTAAAATCTACCTCCAAGTGGGAATAAAGAAGTTCTATAAATCTGAGATCTAAGTATAAGATTAAGCATAAAGTCACATATGAATTGACTTTACAACTGCATACCTGACTTCTTTGCACTGTGACTCTGGACATAAGAAAATTTGTCATCTTAGTGTCTTGACCACAGTTAACTGATGATTTATTAAGTGATCTCACTAAGTTTCAGCTTCTTGTTGTAAACAATGTCACGAGACCAAACCCAAAGAAGGGAAGTTGATTCACCCAGCAGACCAGAAAGTGTCTGTAGGAATCAATCCAACTCATTCAGAATTTAACTAGGACACAGCAAGCCAAGTACTACCTAAAATACTTGGGATTCTTCCTGCTCAGTGGGCCTACTGAATAACTAGGATCTAGTCTTCCACAAAAAGAAAGAGGGGTAAACAGCTGAAAGTTCAAGTGATGAGCTTAAAAAAGATTTGGTGCAAGTCATGCCTGTTTGTCAGAAGATCCACCGCATCCCATGCTAAATAATCCAATAGACTTTTGCAAATATAGCATTAGTCACACCTCTAAAAATCTTAAGGTTTATGAATCCTGTATACCTAGTAAAAAACAAGAACAGTTGAACTGTAAGGAAGTTTATTCTGTAATTCAAATGAGAACATATTTTAAGTTGACAAATAGGATCATGCTGTACAGTATCAGTTTTCTGGGTTAACCAAGTGATCTTAACAGCAATTTAAGAATTTTTGAGACTGAAGAAATAGGTTGGCTTTCGCCTCTGACAAACTCCAAGAAGTTTCACATTTTTCTATTGAAAATTTGTCAACATTTGGCTGGTAAGTACATTGCTCGAGTTTCACTTGCAAGGTGGAGGAGTTCTGAAAAGAACTGGGCCCACGTACTGTTAACTTACTCCTTATACCAGCAACCCAGAAGAAGATATTACACGAGGATTCTTGTGTATGTAAGCCAGTTAATTGATTTATATAGAGGTCTAGCCAGGAAAATTAAAGCCATTTTATTTTCCAAACACAGGAGAGGATACACATACATATATATATGGCAAGCACACAATCAGTTGAACTGTAGCTGCAATTTTGGGACTGCCAGGATACAAGATTTATCCATGCTTGAGCTACCTTTAAGTATTAGAAATACACTGATTCTACAGAGTTAGAATGTAATTGTACATGGACACAACATGGAAACCTTGTGAACTCTCCTATTGCTGCAGCCTTCAAATTAGTTTGCTTTGGGTGGATCTCGGCTCAGGATTGTGGAAGCAGGAGGAATGGAGAAAAGAGGAACCCGTGTGAAAACACCAGTTCCTCTTCCAATTACCAAAAAAGTAATTTCATTTGCAGGATTAAAATAAGGCCACAGAGAGATTCAGGATGAAGGACTACTCAGAAAATATATTATGGAGAGCATGCTTGAGTTTCCTACAAGACTTGCCCTCCAGAGGGCAGCCAGGCTAATCGTGGCAATGGCTGAAGATGACACCTCTACTTTATCATGCTGTACATACAAGGGACCTGTGCATTACTTTACACCACACACGTAAGCACTCTCCTTAAGGTGATGTTGCTACTCTTTGAGGCATGTTTGAAGCACAAGAGTTTTCACTCTACATACGGTATCTGCAGCATACATACCAGCATCTGTAGCTGGTATAGACTCTCAAATCCAGGAAAAATTTAATTCTGAGGCAGTGTTGTATTTGAAAGCTGTCTTGGAACAAGACAAAAATAGCATGGCACATACGCTGGGCTGAGAATATATAAATGATTCTATAAAAAGTATTTTTATTTTCTTATCTGTGGGTCATGCTTGAGTGAGAGATTTAGGAGCAGAATGACAGCAGTGCAATCTTTTGAAAAAAAATATCCCCAGACATCAGCTTGATCCTTATGGCAGTCATAGTTAAAGAAACATGTCTGGATGAGACCAATACCAATTGCACAACCTCCAATCCAAGCTTATAGCTCTGCAGATACCAGGTTTGGGGACTTGCACAACTGTAACCATCATTCCACAGCTTCAATTCATAAGGAGAGTCAATGGACCTGCATTAAAACTGGGCTTTTTCTGCAGCTCTATGGGGATTTGTTCATTAAAAGATTTCTCTCTGCTCTGCCACTTCATAACTGTTCTTATTCCTAGGAAGACTCTACAAAAAGTGATGCACAGCTCAGAATTAGTCCTTGGTGAGAATTTAACTGCCATTCACAGAACAAATCCAGTGCCCTGTCTTTTCAAAGTTCCGCTCCTCTCTGCAGAGGTCAGCTGCAGTTTGAAAAAAGAAAAGCAGGAACCAAGCCTTTTACTCAGCAAGCCCGATTGCCTTGGATAGACTACATAAAACTGCTTCAGAAACATGCATTCTGCTTTTAGGAAGTCAACCCAGGCTCTGCTTAAGAATACATAAAATATGTATTTTTACTATCTGAGAAGAGACACATATGCAAAGTAGAACACAAACTGGGAAGTCAAACCCCATATGGTTTAATGTGATACTTCACACCAAATTGAACTGTCTCAAACAGGACAGCAAGAGTATCAGAATATCCAACCTCCTTAACTCCAAATGCGGATTTTCTTTCACTCCCCAGCTCTGCCAGGAGCCACTACGATCCCTACGTAGACACAGCAACCAGGAACCTTTGCTATAAAGCAACAGATTGTTCCATATATGTTGTGAAGATAGCTTTGAGAGACAACCTGCTCAGAGTGAAAAAAAAAAAAACCCCAACGTTTAAGAGGATTCCCTAGAACTGCTTCCTGCAATGTACAAAAGCACTTCCCACATGGGAAGAGTGCTATCACAAGGTGCTATGGTCAAGTAACAATGCAGCAGTTCTGACTAGTAAGAAAACCCATGCTGATGGCTGTTGGTTGTCTTTTAATTATTCGTTAGAGCTACACAGGGAGGTCTCATTCGCTTGTGTTTGCACTTCTCTAGTTCTTGGCATACATAGTTTCTGGCAGCAATCTTAAGGTTACTTATATCTTATCATGTAAGGTCTTTATATGCTAAAAGGAAATAATTACAGTAAAAAGTCTTTCTCATGCCAATACAAAGGTTGGAGTGTCTTCTTCTTCTATGGGTTCTGCTTCAGCAGAGCAAAGGACCTTTGCAGTTCTTCACCCAGACCACATACTAGTATTTTGACTTTGTACACCCATTTTGGATCCAAAGCTGCAGGAGGAACACACTCAAAGACTTAACTACTTCACCCTTTTTCAGTCAAGCATAAGATTCTTCAGTTTAAAAGCTAAATACAAATAGAGTGTTAAAGACTGAGAAACAGATTACTGGTAAACTCTTTTCTATAAATGTAATGACACATTTGAAACACAAACACCTTTAAAATACTTCCTTCTCACTGTAAGATAAAATAACAGTCTGGGTCAACTGCATTAAGTTAACAAGAACTAACCTTTGAAGAAGAGTAGCTATCTCCTAATTCAAGCAGGGAGCTTTGCACCATAAAAACCAAATAAATCCACAGCTGTCAGTGACAGAACAAGCTATCAGATAGTCTTCGTAAGAAAGCTTACGTATTATTAAGACATAAGACTGTTGCACTTCTAGAAGTACAAATGTGGCTTGGGGAACAAATGCCAAAGCGTGCTGCAGTTCATGATTCTATACTGGCTTAAAATGCAAGAAAGGAAAATGATCATGAAATCACACGAAACTTAAGTTTACTTCTGTCAGCACTGCAGCAGTTCGTTATGAAAGTATGAACAAGTCTGATGCACAAAATTTATCTTCTAATTCAGCTCAGTACACAGCCTTTGATAACAAAACTAACCTTGATCTCATTCTTATCTGATTACTGACATGACAAACAAGTTAACTATATAAAAGTTATACTGAACTGTTACAGTTAGTATTTATAAACACAGAAGCAGAACGTATCTTGCAGTTTCTCCAAATGCCTTTTCCTCTATGTACATGCATACATTCTTACAATGCTTCCACTATTTCCCTAAAAGATCTGCAAACAGCAGAGTAAAAATTGATGGTAAACTCCAGCACCTAAATCAGGTAGCAGTCTAAGGTAGCCAACATCCAAAGGGAAAAGTTAAGAGCAAACACATCAAAGGTTGTTGAACTGCTAAATCAAGCAGAATTAACCTGATGGCTAAGCAGCAAAGCGCCTTTGCTGTACCTGGTTACACAGATGTGTGCCTACGAGCCTCTACAGAGCAAAACTGCACATCGAGTGTCCTTAGCCCTTGAGACACTGCAGAGTTTCTCTGCTTAACTAGTTTAGCACCAGGTTTTTGGTTCAAGTATCCCAAATCCAGCTCAAAATAGATTTGGGGTGGACAGAATTAACACCCAAATTAAATGGATCTGACATACACTGTCACATCCTCCCATTTCCCTCATGGGAAAACTTCTCCATCAAGCTCTGTAAGCCCACCACACTTTCCCACTCAGCCACCTCTACTCACGCTACAGAAAGGCCACGTTTACCAGTGGGAGGACAGGTGGTAATCGGCAGTTACTGCAACGCTCTTCATTAGGTTTATCACATCTACAAGTGGATACCATGTAAAGCTAATACAAGACAAAATATCACTGCTTTCATCTTCTCCCTCCTTGCCCATTCTGTTAATTTTGTTGACATTTCAGCAGCAATCCCTTTGGGGATAGGTGTTTTTATTATAGTGAGATACAGAATGCAGAGGCATAATCTAACACTTACAGATGCAAACACAGTATAAACTGTGCCTGGCAGTATTAATCCATTCTTAGAAATACATTTTTCAATCGCAGTGAAATGATGGCCTGTAACATCTGCTATGGGCTAATCATCAGCTTCCAAGGACTAAGAAGAAAATGCCAGGATACCACAAGACTAAGCAGCAAGTACTATGAACAGAAAAATCAATTTAAAAGAGATTCTCCAGCAACCTGAATGGATTTTTCATTGATTTCACTACAGAAATCCTGCATGGGATCACCATGTCCACAATGACTTACATGGGCCCATAGAACCACATCAGAGAAAATAAACTTAAGATTTTCATCTTTTCTTTATATTGATATAGCATTTTGCAAATCTCTACTATGTACTTGCATACATTAACATGTCTCAAATCGCCTCAAGGGAAATGCAGGCATTTGTTCTCAAACTGTTTTTAATAAACAATTAAAAGAAACAAACTGTAAGAAGTAACATACACTGCATACTAAATACTAGAAGTCTCTGCCTTTCCTTCAGCAGTCCACTACACTCCAGAGCCAAGATGAAGGACTCCACCCCCCCTGAAAAGCACAGCATGCTGGCACCTTCCTCCTCCCGGGTGTCTCGCCTTCCCCCGCCAATGTGAAGAGCTCTCTCTGGATGAGTGGCTCCTCTTTTCCCTTTAGACAGATCTCACACAGCCGTGATTCTGCAAGACTCTTTGCCCTCACATTTATCATCTTCACCCCCAAATAACCTTTGGAAGTTTCTCTTATAATTGCCAGCCACTCTTCCCCATACGCATTTCCTCAGAAGAGCTATCACGCAACTGGTGGTTGGCAGGGTCCTCTGGAGGTCAGCTAGCCCAACCTCTCAGTCACATTAGCTGGAAAACTGCCAACACTAGATGAGGTCAACTACGGCTTTGTCCAGCCAAGGCTTGAAGACCTCTGAAGTTTTTCAAGAATCCTCCAAGGATGGAAACTCCACAACCCTCTCCAGCTTCCACTGCTACACTAACTACTTAGCACAAGGTTTTCCTAATTTGAATCTGCTATCCTCCTTTAAAATGCCTATCACCTCCCATCACCTGCAGAAGAAATTTAAATGGTCCTTTACTAGCCTCTTTCCAGACAGCCAATCTCAGAAGCCATGTTCCATAAATTCAGCGCATTTCTTACTGTTTTTACAACAACAAAGTAGCAACACCACTAGCCAGGTGAAGATCTGAGAGGGATGACTGCACAAGCATGTCTAAGCAGTGTATCCACATCAGAAATTCTGAACATGCTAAGCGTCCCCATTTCACCCTCACCTCTCTCAGGGCAGACATGGCACTTTGTACAACCATGCTTCCTCTCATGATGCTAAACATCACAGAGAAAAGCACAGGTAGGCTAAAGCAATCTTCTCAATTCCACTTTGCAGGCTCTTAAAACAGACTAATGCCCTCTTGTAAAATAATGATTAACCATTTTTCCCCTGCATCAAATTTGGCTCCAGCATAGATGATTAAATACTCACTTCACCTAAGAAATGTATAGCTGTTCAGCAACTGTACTGAAGTGTCTACAACAGTCTTAGCCAAATAATTTGAAACTAGACAGTCTAAAAGCGGTATTGTGAGCCCAACTCAGCTTTCAGATGAATTTGACCATATGAGCCAAACTGACAGCAGTATTTGGGCACCAAAGCCCCTAAACATCAATGGACTTTTCCATCTTCAGTGCTTTTGCAGATCCGCTCCTCTTCAAACATCCAGCTGCTCTCAGCACGCTTCAGTCAGTGTGACTAACCAGGAGCAGAGATCTGCAGAATGAGTCTAAAGTTCATCACCTATGAAACTAAGTGCTATTATCTTTAAAAAAAGCCAATAGCTTCAAACTATGTTAAAGAGTCAAGATGAAATAAACAATGTAGTTACAAGTAGTTTGACACTATATTCTTCCCCTCCACTGATTATGGTTTCTGATTCCCATCATAAAACCGACATCAAAGTTCAGGTTCAAGAACTGGAAAAATGCAAATTTAGCACATGTAAGCATTTAAAACTTGTTGATAACGTTTGGCATTGTTATCTAAACATGACTTTTAAATCCACCACTACAGAATATAAGTCTCTGAGGCCCAGCATAGACACTCCTGAAATTAGCGGTTTCTGCAGTAGAAGCAGCCATACTCTCACCATTCTAAATCACCAAATCACTGTAACACCTTACAGCCAATTACTGCTTCAGAGTCTTGATACCCTTCCTTAGATATTATACCTGGGGAAAAAAATGCTGTCTGAACTGTACTCTTCATAAACGTGATTACAGTCAATTCAGCAATTTCCACACACTGGCACTAATAAGAGGTGATAGCTAACTGGGTGCTACAAGATACACATCATTTAGGGTTTCCTTAACACACCACAAGAAACAATGTATTTTCACAGCCAAACTCAACTTTTCCCTACAGTCTCTCACCCTGAAAACAGGTCTTTATGATTACAAATTAAAAACAGCCTCACTCAGTGGAGTAATACCTGCATCCCCTTCAGCTAAGGTACCCCTGTGTCAGTTTGACAGTTGTGTTGACTCGCACAGCTGTGTATCTATTACACCGGGAAAACACCGCTTGTATGTGGACTAACTTTACCCAATCCAATTCTCTCTTCCACAAAAAAAGGGCCCGTAGTCTTAGACATTTTGTTTGCATTCACCTGAGTCTGAACCATGTTTGTGCCCTCCAAAACAAATATGGTACTCGAAAACAATAAATATTAAGAAATATTATTACAGCTAGGCTTATTAAAGGGGAGCATTCAGCGCATTTTAATGAAAGACTTGTACCCAAATACTAACAAATAGTCTGAAAAAAAAATATCGAAAGCCGCTTAGCCGTTAAAACCCGGTTAAAAATAGCACCCATGCACCAAAACCTGATTCTATTACTCTGAGTAGAAAGAGAAGCTCTTCCACCGCAAGCCCCGGTCTGTAAGACCGCCTGAACCGACAAGAGTCTCGGGGGCCCCTTCCAGCGCCGCGGGTCAGAGCCCCCCGCCGGACCGGCCCCCACGGCCCGCGCCCCCCACCACGGCGGTCACGACCGCGGCTCCCCCGGCCCGCGCGGCGGCAGGCGTCGCGACCCCACAGCCTTACACGGCTTCTTGGCGTCCTTGATCTTCATGGTGCGGCGGCGGCGGCCCGGTTCGCCTGCCGGCCGGGGCGGGCGGGGCGCGGCGCCGCGCTCGGGGTGGGTCTCCTGCCCCTCGCCTGATGGGGCGGGAAGCGGCGGCGGCGGCTCCTCGGGGCCGGCCCTCGGTCTCCTGATCCGCGGCCGGTGGGCGGCGGGCGCCCGCCTCCTCGGGAGCGGCGCTGGCAGCGCCCACCGCTACGCCCGCGGCCCGGGCAGGAGCTCGTCGAGCGGCGGCGGCATCGGCTTTCGGGCTGGGGCGGGGAGACGGGGCGGGAGACGGCGCGGAGCGGCCCTCACGCCCGGCCCGGCGCGGCGGCTGCGTCCCGCTGCGAGGGGCCGACCATCGGCCCCGGGGCCACCGCGTCGCGCCGCGGAAGGCAAAACCCTTCCCGCCGCCTTAGTGGGGCACGGCAGCGGCCGGCGGCAGAGCGGCCCGGGGCGGCCCCTGGGGGCGGAGGCGCGGGAGAGGCGCCCCCCCGCCCCCGCTCGGGCGCGGCCGGCGCCGCAGGGGCTGCCCGCCGCCGCCGCGGCCCGCTCTGGGCAGGAGGGCGGCCCCGGCCCCCTGCGGAGGCCCCGGCCGAGACGGTACGCGGCGGCGCCCGGCGCGGAGCCCCTCCGGCACAAGATGGCGGCCGGCACCGGGGAGCCGCGGCCGCGCCGCACAATGGGGCCGAGGCAGCGCAGCGGCTCTTGCGCGCCCGCTCCGCCGCTGCCGCAGCGCTGCCCCCCGCCCCGTCACGGGGCGGCGCGAGGCGCGCCGGGAGCCGCAGTCCGGCCCTGCCCGCGCCGCCGCGCTCTGCCTACAGCTCCCGGCGCGCCGCCGCCCGTCACCCCACGGCTCCGCCGCCAATCGGGAGGCGCCACCGCCGGGCGGGGCCGCGGGGGGCGGGACCCGGGCGGGCCGCGCGGGCTGAGGGGCGCTGAGGGGAGCAGGGCCGGGCAGAGGGGAGCAGAGCCGGGTTGAGGGGCGCTGGGCCGGGCTGAGGGGAGCAGGGCCGGGCCAGCAGTTCCAGTCAGCTTCGGCACTTGGGGCCTCTCGCTGACGTGGCCCTTCTGCTGTCGCTGCATTCCCTGGGCCACGTCGGTGGGCATGGGACGCTCAAGAGGGGCCCTCCAAAAAGGGCACAGGGCCCAGCCGCCACCGTGGAACCGGGATGTCAGACTGAGCTAGTGCTGCCCCGGAGTTCGCCCTCTGCGTGGCTCCTGAGGCTCCTACCACATGAACGCTCTTTGGCAGTAAATAAAGAAGGAAGCTGAGGTTTGTTTTTCACTTCCCCTGACTGTGACTGGACGTGCTCACACAATTACACACCAGAAGCAGTTTAGGAAATTGCTTCTTTTATTTGCTGGTGCCTGGACTCCAATAACTACATGACTAGCTTCAGTCCTCAGGAAGTTCTTCCAGTAAAAGGGTATGCTGACATTTAACGTCCTGTTAGCAAGGTTGTGGAGAGTCTCTCCTTACCAAGGGCAGCTGGAGGAAAGCTCCCTGACAGTGGCAGGACATGACGAGGTCTCTGACCTACTGCTCACAACTCTCATAATGGGGCAGCCAACCATTTTTTCCCCCCTCCTTTGTGATAAAGTGCCATGTAATTCTAGATTAATTACTGTGATCTAGGACGCATCTAAAAGCTATGGTCCGGAAGGAGGATTTGAGCATCAGCTCTGTCTTGGAAGCTGAAGTTTCCTGATGTGTCTGGAGTTTTGCTTCGGCAAAAGTCTCTGTTGAAGCCACCCTTCACAAACCGAGGGAAGACTAAATCCTCCACGTCTCGGGCAAGTGGTTTACTCATGAACCTATGGTGCAGAAATGGGAACCACCGTCTTCCTCCATTCCACTGCTGCCCCTAAACACGTACTAAAAAACCGTTTACCCCAAACCGAGTGACTTTTGTTTAGTCCTTTGTTTAGTCACTAATTTCCTTCAGGAAAGGATTTTGGATGTTGGATCCCAGAAGAGGACAGTGTTGTCTTACAGCCCTACTACTAGGAAAGATTTCAGATGTAGACCTGTCCTCAGTTCCAGCTCAGCAGGTCCAGCAGAGTTTTGCTCCCCACGCTGGCCACCTCTGTGCACGGTGAGAGAGCCCAGATGCCTCATTTTGTGGTTCTGTGTCTGCTTTGAGCATTGGTATTTTGTTGGGTCACATTCTAAAACCCGTCATAAAAGGATTTCTTCTTCATTTTCATCCAGACTCTTACATTTAAAAAAGCTGAAAGTCCCATGTGGATGACATCTCCCATTTATCATGTTTCCTTTCTGAAATGTCTGTAACTGGAAAACTTACTCTGAAGTCTTCTTAATGTTTACTTCTTGTCCAGTTAAAGAGTGTATTAACAAGGCTGCAGAACTTCTCTCTTCCTGTAAGCTGCATGTAATTGTGGAAATTCCCATGTGTTATTCTTAAAGAGGGGAAATTTTGGTGTGGCTTTGTGGTTTTTTTCACTGCAATGCAGTTTATTACTGAAACTTTAAACACAAGCATTTACATACATATTAGGGAATACAAGAATTTAGCTGCTACCTGGAAGTTAACTTGTGCCCTTTCATAAATATACACTGTGATCATAAGATCACAGAATCCTAGAGTGGTTTGGGTTGGAAGGGACCTTGAAGATCATCTAGTTCCAACCCCCTGCCATGGGCAGGGACACCTTCCACTAGCCCAGGTTGCTCACAGCCCCGTCCAACCTGGCCTTGAACCCTTCCAGGGAGGGGGCAGCCACAGCTTCTCTGGGCAACCTGTGCCAGGGACTCACCACCCTCACAGGGAAGAATTCCTTATATCTAATCTAAATCTGCCCTCTTTCAGTTTAAAACTGTTACCTCTCATCCTGTCCCCACACCCCCTGATAACGAGTCCCTCCCCACCTTTCCTGTACCCCCTTTAAGTACTGGGAGGCTGTTGTAAAGTGTCCCTGGCGCCTTCTCTTCTCCAGGCTGAACACCCCCAACTCTCTCAGCCTGTCCTCATAGGAGAGTGACTTTAATTTCCTACCCATCACCAGACTATGTAGTGTGGAATGTTTTGTGTAAAATGAGCTGTCCAGTGTCACGTGGGCATCTCTGGTGGGGTTGGGGAAAACAGATCTAAAGTGAGATTTTTTTTTAGCATCTTAGTCCTGAGGCATTTTTTCCAATGCCTGCACTCTGACTATGTTTTTCTACACTTCTAACTCTAGAGGAAATGAAATAACATCTCTGGGAAAAGCCAGTAATAAACACATACATGCAACCCAGAAAAATAAGAAAAACCTAGCGTACAGCCTGACAGCTGTCCAACTGCTGCTCTCTTTAAACACACAGAAAATTTCCTGACCCAGCCTTTCACTGAGGAAATTATAATTCTTCCTTTCCAGCAATGCAGATTTGGTGATTGCTTTCCTAGCCTCTGACTTTGGTCAGGGACAAAAATAGGTATTTTGTGCATGGATTTCTTACGAGCAAGTTCTGAATTTGAATACACTGAATGCCTACTTTAATCTATTTCATCTAGCAAATCCTCTTAATTCATCTCCCTTTGTAAAAAATGGGAATAAATAAAGGGCTGTGTGATAATTAATGAACTGAGGGCTGTTCAATTAAAAACAGGATCAGCAAATCTGAAAGTTCAGTTTAAGTGCTGCTTTACAAGAAAGTGAAGTACTTTAGCTGAACCTCATCAGCTAAAATGGAATATATGAAAAAACAGGCCAAGCTCAACTCCTAGCTATCTTTAGTCCGCCTCAGAGTAGAAGTTTAGCTCAAAGTAGACGTTTAACACAGGCCTGTGAGAGGCTCAGAACATTCTTTAATGTGCAGATCAAGTTGATTTATAGGTTACGAGCACTTTTAGATTGGAGTTAGTTGTACGTCAGCCAGCACGCTGCTTTGAATATCCCATAAGTAAGACTAAATAAATCTGAAGGTGAATATATGATTGGCTATACAAATATAAATGTGTGTATATATAAATATATACTTATATAACCGATTCCAAGCAATAGATGTTAACGACTATCCTAAAGTGCTATACAGTGTCTGTGTGGGATGAAACCATGTGAGAGGATTCTATATGAACGATATACCTGAAGGCAAGAACTTTTTTTTAAAACAGTATTTCTTACAAAGATGCTTTGGGGAGAGATGAAAATTGTTTTATTTCTATATTAGAATCTCATTTATTTATTGGTATGACCAACTTGATCTATCTGGATCTTAGTGCCTTAAACCATACTTTAGTATTTACCTCAACATAGTAAAAAAAGAAAAAAAAAAATCTAAAAAAAACCCCCATCACCCCAACAATTTGTTGAGTGCTTTATCCAGGAGAAACTAGGGCAGTTTAAATGATGCAAAATATGCTGTTGTGTAATTAAGGAATTTTAGGCTCCTCTACAGTAACTGCCTGTTGTGCATGTTCTTATCACATACTAGGTGAAAGCATGATAGTATCTCATGTGCCGCAAAGTCCCAACGTAAATTACCTTGTGGTATTTGGTTCCTGTAAACTTGCTCTGCATGCAAAGTGTCTAAGGCAGGGCTGAGTCATTTGCCTGTCACCAACAACCCTTCTCAGTGGAGGACGGTGGCTTCAGTTCCTTGTCACTTCACAGAAATACAATACCCTTAAGTGAAAATTTCACGTTTACTGCCTGCCTTGTGCCGTATTTTTAAGTTTCTGATGAAACAGTTTCCAAGGATGAGGCTAGGGAATAGCTGGACCAAAGCCTCTTGCCGTTTTGCCAGGGTGGTGAAATCTGTACCTAATTTCTAGCTTTTTCTGTCTTTGCAGAAGTTCATCCCCCGCGCTAGTGCAGGATGTGGGTCTCAGCACTGGAGACGGGGAGGTGGGGCAGGATAAAGATGCCGGTGCAGGAGCATGGGATAGCACAGGGCCGGCAGCTGACGTGGCGCAGGTCGGGGTTCACCTGTCCTCTGCAGAGGAGCTGCCTCGGTAAATGCTGCCGGCTGAAGATTAGCTGGAAGACTGGACCACTGAAAATGTAATGGATGGCTTCCCCGTGAGTTTTGAGCTATCCCCTGAGCACAAAGGCTGTTGATCCTGTGGGACTCACTTAACCCTCTTGCCTCTCTTTCACACATCTCAGAGGTAGGATGTGTACTCTTCCTCCACAGGTAAGACACAGCAGTTGTAAAAGATTATTTTTATGGCAAAGGAGTGATCCTTGTGCCATGGGAACAAGAGTCATAGACAGTAGGAGAAGGCAGTGTCATCCCCACACTGCCTTGAGCATCACTTTACTTTGAAAGCACAGAGGCCCCGGGAAAGGAGAAGGTCAAGAGATCATGTATGAACAAGATGCAAAGCTATGCAAGTCTCGCAGCAACTTCTGTTCCTCCTGCTTGTGAGACTATGGGATGCCTCTGTGCGTCATGGCGGAAGTCTAAGCTTCCTCATACTAGTAAGTAGCGCTTGTACTGCATGTGTGCTCTGCTACATGCCTGAGGAGGTTCTTGCTGCCTGCAGGGCTGTCTGAGGGCTGGAGGTGTCGGAGGAATAGCTGTGCTTTCTTGCACAGGCAAGTGGTACCACGGGCTATGGGGGTGTGCACCTACCCACTCAGAGGAGAGCCCCCGCTGGGTAATAAACTCTGCAGGCATGCAGTTCTTCTGCCTCAGTGTGTGTGAGCAAACAGCGGCAGAATTAGGGTAGAAACAGCTAAATCAGGTGTTATTCCATAAGGTGCTAGCACCAAAGTAACGGCGGCAGCATCAGCAGCAGCCTCGTAATGCTGTCGTGGGGCCGCCGCAGCACATGGGCACCAGCTGCCTGCATACCAGCGCACGGAGCCATCGTCCTGCTGCGGGCGGGTGGTGCCGAAGGAGTGTCGGACACCTTCAGGTCTCTCACGCGCCCTCCCGGGGCTCAGCAGAGTCATCCTCCCGCTGCCGGTTCCTGCAGATTACTGGGGAAAACTGCGGGCTCCTGACCGCAGCGAGCCTATTCCAAGTTGCAGCTCATGGGGACAGCAGGGGCTCCTTTCCTCGCAGGACCAACGCGGACAGTACTAGGGAGCTGGTGGCACAGGATCAATGAAACCTGAGAAATTATTTAAAACTCTCCAGAAAAGCCATGTGTCACATATACATACACTCCTCTGAGGAGCAGCTGAGGACTTTGGGCTTGTCTAGTTTGGAGAGAAGGAGGCTGAGGGGCCACTGCGGGGCTCTCTGCAGCTTCCTGGGGAGGGGACGTGGAGAGGGAGGTGCTGAGCCCTTCTCCCTGGCATCCAGGGACAGGACGCCTGGGAATGGTTCAAAGCTGCGCCAGGGCAGCGTGTTCAGACCGGACACGAGGAAGCGTTTCTGTACCGAGAGGGTGGTCAGACACTGGGACAGGCTTCCTGGAGAGGGGCTGGTGCCCCCAGCTCGCCAGTGCTTCAGAGGCACTTGGACAACGCCCTTAGCAACAGGCTTTGACTTGGCCGGCCCTGAACTGGGCTCGATGGTAGTTGTGGGTCCCTTCCAGCTGAAATAGCCCAGTCCCGCCCCCCCGACACCCGCCCCGCGGCGCGGGACGGGCCGCGCCCTGCGGCGCCACCTGCTGGCGGAGGCGGCGCAGCGCCGCGAGCCGGAGCGGGGCCGGGGGGGCCGGGGTCGCCCCCGCCGCGGCGTTTCCCCGCGCTCTCTGTATCTGGAGCAGCCGTAGGCCCGGCAGCGCGGGGGACACCGCGCCCTCCGCCCGGCGGTGCCTTTGCCTGGGGACCCCCACACGCGCGGCGGCGGCCGCCCCCCAGGGCCCGCGGCAGGAGCGGGGGCGGGTCCCGGCAGGCAGAGCTGGAGCCCGCGGGTGAGCGGCGCCGAGCGCGGAGGCTGCCACCGGCCAGGCCGGCAGTGCCGCCCCGGGGCTCCCGGCCTGCCTCGGGCGGGTGGGGGGGGGTGGGTTGCAGGGCCGGCCTGGGGCACCTCATTTGACGTTCACCCTCGAAAGCCGCAGGGCACGTTGTGGACAGCGTTGTGGCTCAGCTCACCCAGGAGCAGCACCGGCCCGCCCCCGCTGATCCCGCCCGGCCTCGAGCCGCAGGGACTTCTCAGGAGCCCTCGGGCTTGGCAAAGCTACGCCAAGGCTGCCGGCCCAGCCCGCTGAGGCGCGAGGCTGTCCTGTGTCAGCTGAACGGGGAGCTGGGAGGTGACTTGTAAAAGGTGCCAGAGGCCAGAAGTGAGAGGACCCCCAGGGAACAATGCAAAACCCACCCTGCAAGCAGCAACACCATCTAACTATTCCCTGCCGACTAGAAGGTACAAAGATAAAGGAGCGCAGCTTCTTGGCATTATTTGCCTCAGACCACTGGCTAAAAAGCAATCCCTAGAGCAACAAGCAGAAGCACGAACAGGAGCGCTTTACCCTTGGGTTGCGGTTGGCTGAGTGCTCACTGAGGAACCCGGGTGCTGCACAGCCACGAGCAATACTAAATAACTGTTGTGCAAACCAGTTACTTCAGCCTGTACCCAGAAATTTTTGAACAGTTCCTGCTAGATTTTTAGTGGACTCAGCTGGGTTTGCTTTAGGTGAAAATGCTACCATCTGCTACAATTATATAATTAACCTTCATAGTTCAGGCTTAATGATGCTCATTAAGGTTGAGTGTTTTTATTGGCTGAGTGCTGTCACCAGTTCTGCATGGAATGGCAAAGGCAACTCTAAGGGCTGTAGTTTGAAGCATAATTAGCAATATGTGAGCGTTAGATGGGGCCATGGGTGAGGGAAGGCTGAGGACTAGGTGGGAGCTTCATTTTATTCTATGCTAAGGCTGGAATGGAATGAACAGAAGAGGTCAGTTACATCTGGGTCACTAATAATAATCAGCTGCAGAGGGGTAGCAGCGAATTTGGAATACACATGTGTCAGGACATCATGAGAGGGATCATCCACTGCAGGCTGTGCGACTTCCATTTCCTCAGTCAGACCTCCTCTGACCCCAATTCCCAATATTCCTTCATTTATTCTATCATTAGTTAATGAGTGTATTTTTGCTGCAGGCCTTTCTCAAACAGTTAAAAAAAAAGCAGCAAATAAAGTATTTCATTGTTGAAATACTCAGGCTCAAAAGCTATGTGGCTTAATCTGTGTGTGTAAGTCTCTGAAAAGGTTAGGTTCTGATGCCATAAAAACATGCAACCACTGTTCACACTATGTTTAAGTACAGATGTTCTCTGACTAGATTTGTCCAAGAGGAATGTGTGTTTCCCCATCATTTTCCGTGAGCTACCTCTCCTGCTCTAAAAGGTCAGACTCAACACCTCAAATACACGTAGAAATAATCTGCATCACAAGGTATGTTACAATCGTCCATAACCCAACAATTTATTTAAACTTACATCACAATGAGAATCTATTAATAAAATACATCAGTTCACACCAGTCTGCATTGCCATTTTTTAAGGGTAAGCATCTTTCTTCACTTTATATTAAAACTTTATAGAGGTAAAACTACAGTATTGTACCCGCAGTTCTTTAAATCTATTGTAACATTAGGCAGATTACAGAGGAACTTTCAGAGCTAATTACACTTCAGTTAACCTCACTTTTTTGGCACATCTGAATGCTTTTTATTTCTTCTTAACATAAAATAATTCTATAGCAAGTCAGAGAATCATTGACATAAAGCATCACTATCCAATGGCAAGTGCTGCTTAAAAGCATACAAAAATTGCATCATTTGGTTACAAAATAGATATTCTTAGTTCTTTATCCCAACGCTTAACATTGAAGTGCCATGACAGAAAAGGGCCAGGAACAGGGCCAGCCTTGCTGAGTTGTTGCTGGTCACTTTGCTGCAAGGCTTTGCTTAAATAAATCCCAGAGTGATGTGCTAAAAAGATGTTGATGGCTTTTGCCTTGCCAGTCAAGGTCATTCCTTTTAAAGTGCCCTCCAGCAGGTGCAAGGCCACGAGTAAATGTCACCTTCTTACACGTGTTGCTGCTCAAGGGACAAAGTGAACAGTTTTGGGTGGCGTTCAAGAGGGGCCGTGTTTCTGCAGGCCTTGGCAGTTCAGTGGCCACAAATCGTGCACTAGAGCACACAAAGGGTTTGTAAGCCACTGCTCGGCCTGGATTTCTTCTGCCTGGCACCATAGCAGCTGCTTCTTTAGAAAATAAAGTGTTTTAAGCAGGAATGAAACATTAATGGTAGTGGTATGCCAGGCACGTATTTGCACAGGGGTATGCAGTTACTTGCACAAATTTTTAAAACCTGTAGGTTATGTGGTGTAGGTTGTACACCACAAACTCCAGCTGCTATGAGCTTCTGACTTTATATTCAAAATAAAAGCAGCCCATAGTACTTGCAACCAGGGTTAGTTTTCCCCTGGCTCCTGAGCTGTACTGTTTCAACCAGAGTTTGGCACATGAACTAGTGACTGGTTCATGTTTCACTGATTGCAGGCTCCACATACTGATACTTATTTTGTGAGACGGTTATTGTGTTGGTTATGTCCCTTCTGCTCAAGGTGCTCTGGTAGTAACAAAGAAGTATGAATGAACTGCTGCAGTTAAGGAGAGATGGATGTGGCAGAAGAATGCTAAGTGTGTTAGAGCCTTCTGGCTGCATGATAGCTAGATGGTCACTTTTCTTTAATGGGAAATAAACATTCATGGCAGGGTTGCATTCTGTGCGCCTTTCCAAAGCCCCAGTCAGGCAAAAGCCCTGTTGACTTAGAATCACAGAATGGTTTGGGTTGGAAGGGTCCTTAAAGATCACCTAGTTCCAACCCCCTGCCATGAGCAAGGACACCTTCCACTAGACCAAGTTGCTCACAGCCCCGTCCAACCTGGCTTTGATTCAGCTTTCCTACTCACCCTTTGCTGAAGCCCCTGATCTGAAATCATTTTGGTGAGACCAGTGAGCGCTCCCAAAAGGAGCTTATGGCTGCTAGGAATCATCTCTGACTTTACCTCTCTTAGAGAAAGAAAAATTGAAGAAAGGATCATAATACTTTCTATATTATGGAAAGAAAGAAATTACACTGATAATGGAACAGTTGTTGATGGGGAAGTTTGAAACTTCAAGGTATCGATGGTACTCTTTGCACATACTTACTGACCCTGAAAGGTAGCCCTGCCCAAAAACCCTCCAAAAATCCAGCTCACTCCCAGAGTCAATTTTTGCCTCACATTCACAGTGAGAATTTATCCCTGCATTGATTTCCATTTCCTATTCAGCCTTCACTCTGAACACAGCTAAAGTTAATGGGGGTCCTTTGGGAGACACCAGTGTGGGATATGAAGCAGTGCAGATGGAAAAGCTTTGGCTGAATTGGTCAATCTGCACCACATGCGAGAACAGGATGGGATGGAGCTGTGACGTCTCTCCTTGTGCAGAGAAGAGAGTGCCACTAAGGTGGACAAATGTCAGCTGAATACCTTCACACGGATATAGTGCAACTTCTGCTCAGTTAAAAAGCTGTGGAAAAGTAGCCCGCTGCTCAGTCCCGCACTCAGGAGTGTGGGTGAACAGGCAGCTACAGCCCAGCTCACACCCATGGCTCGTGTGACAGTGGCAGTACAAGCCATTGCGTTGCAGGTACGTCCTGGCACCTGCAGTATTTTCATGCTCTTTACAACCTTTGCAAGTTAAAGTGTCAAGGCGTGACGAACTATGTAGCAGTGCATTCCTTACATTTCATATACAAAAAAGGGCTCAAGGCTGGGAGCAAGAAGGCACAAACTTGGGAAATAACATAGCTGAGGAGTTTACACAAAAGTACTTTGTCATTTATTAGGCATTACTTAGCACTTATTTCACATTTTGCCCCCAAATTTCCCAAAGCAACATATATTTCCCCACTTCCTTTCCCTTCGTCCCCTTCTTTTGGATAAAGCTGCCTGTGCTCTATAGATACAGTTGCTGAAGAATATAATGTGAACACAGATAAATACAACATACACAGCAAAAAATGTATTATAGTATTACAATAGTCAAATAATGTAGTTAGCCTCAAGCTACGGCAGTGCCTACGTGCTATAGGGAACCAGTTCAAGAATAGCAAGCGGAGCCACTGTACAGGAACAAACCAGCGTCGGCAGTGTTAGGCAGAGCAAGGGACCGAGGGGGAGGCTTTCTCAGGGTGCCTGAGCAGGCGAGATGGCTGTCAGTCATGGGGATCCGCTCTCCTAGGAGACCCACCCAGAGCCTCGGAGACTTCTTCAGCCCGTATCAGTTCTGTGGCAGGTCCTCGGAACACCTTTACATTTGTTCATTGTGCATACATATAAAGTCACCCCCACATTTCTCCTGTTAGGCTATGTTTTCTTTATATATTTTTTTTTAAACTTTTAACTTTTGAATTTTTTTTTCTTACAACTGTTAAAAAAGTTTCATGGTAAAAATAACTCACTATATGATACATATACCCAAAGTGGTGCGATACTTTATATAATAAAAGATGAAAATAGTCACTTTCCATAATAAAAATAAGTTCTATTTTTAGTTTATTTTACAATATACTTAATAATTCTTTTCTTCTTCTTCACTCTGAAAGTAAATAGGTCCCGTTTTGATCGCGCTTCTGAGTCGATTAAAGTGGCAAGAGACTGGAGAATGGCCTATAAGCATTTTGAGCAGCCGCATTCCACGTGTCTCTCCAGTTCTTCCGTGAAGGTGGAGCCATCCACGCACTGGAAGAAGTATTTCCGCCTTTTGCTCCGGAGAGGAACGCAGCACTGCCCGCTGCCGCAGCCGCCGCGGCATTCCAGGCGGGGTACTTTGGAGGCAGTGGCACACGACGTGTAGCCCTGCTGCTTACGGACCACTTCTCGAATGATCTCTCCTTGGCAAAGATTCTCTGGTAAGGGAACAGAGATGTAAAGGAAAAAAAAAAAAAAAGTGGTAACTATTTGGCCAGATATTCCCCAAACATCAGCAAACAGCCCTGCACTTGTAATGATATTCAAGGCAAACAGATGGCATAAGAAAGACCTTAATCTTTTACTGCTTTGTACCTGCCATCAAAACAGAGCTCGTGTTACACAAATGTGTAATATCCGGCACAAGGCAGAGGCCAAGCAGGCCTGCTGGCTTTGATCAGCAGTTCTGGAAGTGCTTTAATGAATGCTGAGTGTTGAATCCTGCAACACTCCTGCAAAATATGAATTAGTTTTACTACGTCTGCTTCTCAGGATCAAAGGTCAGCCTGCTCTGCCTGACATTAGCAATCTGGGGTACCTGAAAATGTCTGTGCTGTTCTGCAGTCACTTTGCAGCAGCCAGATACATTTTGGTGAGGCTGTATATGTGTATAATTTGGAAAGTCTGTGGTTCATTCACAGGAAAGGCACAGCCTAAATAAAAATAATACAAGCCAGCTCCTTTCTGTACAGGAACCAAAAAAGGCAGAAGGGATGAAGTTAGAACCCGCTGTTTCCAGCGAGTCTTCTGGTCAGGGCAGAAGAGTTGGGCCCCTGGCCTAGTAGCAAAGTCCGGCATGATCTGTGGGATCCCCAGGAAACCCGCCCGCTGCATCAGAGGGAGCAAGCTGAGAACCTTCAGAGGAGCAGTACCTCCTGCCCTCCAGCGCCTGCGCAGGGCATCTACAAAAGCCCTCGGCATGCGCGGCAAGACCTCCCTTCCCAGCACTGCAGTTAACTGATCACTGCTTGCCGAGGGCAAACCTCATAACAACCTCTAATTTAAACATCCCACCAGAATCCTGGGAGCAGCAAACCTTGAGGATTCAGGAGACAGAGAATCAAACCCTTCGCTACAGATGTCCCCCTTTCCATATGTTTGCAGTGTGGTTCTTTTCTCCTCCCTGACTTAGCTTTATCTTCTATTATTTGCCATTTACCCCCAAATACGAGTCACATGGAAGAGAGGTAAAAACAAAGGTGTAAACCAGAAAAGCAGTGTCCTGGGCCCTGCGGCCAAGCGTACCTCTGTCACAATGTTCTCCACTATAGTTGGGATCACACTCGCAGTAGGGTTCGCCATGCTCGGAAATTTTACACTGCCCGTGGTTGCATTTCAAAACCCGGCAGGGATTTGAGGAATTGTTCTTCTTGTCACAGTACATGCCTGTGTAGCCCTCCATGCACTTACAGGTGTAAGCAACATTGGCCACCATGCACTTACCATGCAGACACCTGGAGAAAGAGAAGCATTTAGAGCTGGCCTGTGTTAGACGTGACAGTTCCTTTTCCCAGGGATATTTGGTTTTGGCATTTCTGCTCATTTTATTCCAGGATACTAATCCAAAAACAGCAGTTCAGTGTCAAACACTCTGAAGAAACTGTGAGTTTTCAGTGAATACTGGATAACATTCAGAGAATACATTTAGAATTTGTGCTCCTAAGTGATCTCTTTGAAAAACATGCTCCTCGTGAGCATGGACCAACGCTTGGCATCCACACAAGACAGCTCACATTTACAGCATCAGCACGTGGAACTAAGTGCCAACAATCAAGCTGCATGCCCAGGCTTCCTCAGCAGAATTACTCTACAAATAATATCAGGTGATGAAAAAAAGTGTGATAAATGACGGTGCTTGTGGAAAAGCTATGCACAGACTTATCGACGGGCAGTTGTAGTTGAAGGGTTCCCTGGCTCATGTGGTTTGCAGCGAGCTTTGGTATTTCTGAGGAATACCACAGGGAGGGGTGTTGATCCTTAGCAGGTTCTCTGACACCATCCCTACTTCTGGGACAGGAACAGGCTTGAAACGGACTGAGGACAGGGAAGAAAGCAACACTGTCCAGCCAAAGAAAAGCTGCTCAGGGCTTATAACCTTTGCTACATCAGGTCCTACTTGACATAAACCCATGTGTTTCTCTTATTCTTATTTATTTTCTTTCCGGTACTTTAAAATTGTTCCCTGCTTCTGTTGAATCCTTGTACATTTAATTTTTAAGCTTTGAACTAAAAAGCACAAATAATAAAAGCAGTTTCAGTCAGGACAAGACATGCAAAACACTGTTAATAAAGGGAGTCACGGTCTATATAAAGCAATGTTTTCTGTCCCACTAACCAAAGGTGTGCTTGGATAGTAATTCTCGCTATCATCAACTACCTGTTCTTTACAGTTGCATTTCCTCACTGAGATTAATCTGTGAGTGTTGGAGCAGACTCCTGCCAGCAGGACACGGTTCTGCCCTGGACACAGAGGGCTTGGCTTTAAGGAGACAACTCCAACAGGCTGAAGTGATTTAGTGAAAGGTGAGACAGTATGCGAGCTTTAAAAATACGCACAGCTACTTCCCTTAGCAAGGGGGCTACGTTCATGATTGCATCACCCTCCTTGGATGATGAGAGAAACAATCTCCCATCACACAAACATCTGGAACTCCCTTATTTTTCTCTGTCCAACCACAACAGCTCCATGTTGATGTTGGAAATTCAAGGAAATGTTTGGGCCTCTGAGTGTTTCTTCACTTGGGTCTTCATACTGTTGGTCTGTAAACTGTCAGGTGCTTCTCAACACCTTCCAGGGATCAGCACTTTGCAGAATTAGACCCAGAAGCAAGTTTAAAGCGGTACCTCTGCCAAGTGAAATTTCTGCTCTTAAGAGAGTGGTTATTCACTGTGTCAATTTACCAGTCAAACGTACGTGCTTGTGAAAAGCCCCTTCCACAGACAGCACGACCAAAGTAGCTTCTAGAACAAAAGTACTTCCATCTGCTTAGGAAACAGCTCTGAGCTATGCGGACCGCTGGTCTGCGCCGGACCGCTTCCTTGTGTACTTGTCATAACTAAGCTATTCATCCAGCATTTCTGATGAGATGTGGTTATTGAGCCTTTGAACTGCGAGAGCTTTACACTCATGCTCCCTTCGCATGCAACTCCATGCTGTCCTCTGAACTTGCAGTTTAAAGGGGTGTTCCAGAGTGTAATATTTAAGTCAGCTATTTGGGAAATTTAAAACTGTTCACACTGGTGTGCATAATGGTCTTCAGGGAGTTTGAATACTGGGCCCAATGGTGCTGTGAGCATATCCCTAAAGTGTGCACCTCCCACTCACGGGTAGCTCTGCTCCGGGTAGGTGTAGGCACTCACCACCTCAGAGGTAAGCCATACCCATTAACAGGAGTTTTCGTCTTTTAATGTGTCAAATCACAGCTGAACATATGACCTGCAGTATTAACACCTTGGCTCCTCCAGGACAAAGAGCTCATTTGGAGAGTGAGCAACATCAGAGCAAGGAGTGGAAATTGAGAGTTGCCATGGATGCTGACTCACAACTGTCAATAATTTCATGTGGGAACCCAGCACCTCCAAAAATAGTCAGATGTGGTTTTACAAGATGAAATGTGAAATATGCATTAGCTGTAAAGCTTCCGCCCTCCCATCAGCATTTGTTTGAGCTTACTTGTGGTTAAGACATGGGTCTCCAATTTCCTGGTCACACAGGGGGCCCGTCCAGCCCGGGTGACATTCACAAATCACACTTGTTTTCTCCAGGGACCGGCAAATACCGTGCTTGCAGATGTTACAGGATTTGCAGCCAGGAAGGACTCCTAGCGACTGCTGTGGTAAATCCTTGAAATCCTGCAGCTCATTATTGATGCGGACATCATGAATACATCCATGAAAACCATTTGGTGTCTTATCTGCACCCTGGCGCAGCGAAGATAATCCAGTAGAGGTCGGGATCCCTGTGGATAAAAACAAGAAGGGAAGGTTTACTCACAGTTACCATGAGGGTACATAAACTGTAATTGCTAACGTTTCTTTTGTCACAGTCCCTTATAATCTTTACAGAATTAATTTGCATAGGACCTTTGTAAGGTAGCACAGTCTCATTGTCCTCATTCTGGAAATGGAAAGAAACAAGAATAGAATCACTTGCCCAAGCTTACACAAGAAGTATGTGACAAAAAAAAAAGCAGCTCAGTTTTTTTTGGCTGATGGCCATGTGTTCTTGTCCTTAGATGATGCTCCTTCTGCCTATACTTTAATAGCAATTATCCTTCTGCAAGATTTAAGAATGTCTTTACTTGCCAGCAGGTAGCTACCACCTCTGGATACAGCAAGATAGGCAGGAGTGGTGAGAGTGCACCTCATCGAAACTACTGCAGGAGAACTCTAGAGACAGGGAACAGCACTTGGGAGGCCAGGCCAAGTCTTTGTGGTGAGTACCTGCCATCTTGTTCCAGCGCCTGGAAGAGTTCACGCGCTCAGATGGCCAGCAGATTCTTTTGGATGTTGTGTTATGCCCTCCTCACTGACATCCGCTTGGGCTGTGTAGCTGCATTAGCATAGGCAAGTGCTTCCATTTTCAACCACGTAAGGCCTCTGAATTTGCTATCCAGAACTAACTCCACTTTAAAGACGGTCTTAAAACAAACCTGGCATCTTTGTTTAACTGTGTGTTACGAGGAAAGTTGCTAGACCAGATTATGTAGTTGGGAGAGATGGACAAAATTGTGGACACATGAAGGCTTAGGTCTGTCTTAAAGCTTAGTGTAGGTTAGGAACAATTGCTCTGGGGTAACTGAATCAATTTCTTTAACTAAACAGTCTGCAGTGGCACTCATGGGAATGCTACACGCAGAGAGGCAGCACATGCAGAACAGTGAGGGTTTGGAAAGAAGCAAGAAGAATTTTAACGGGCAATAAAAGAAGGCTCCACTGAGCCCATAGCTTCTGGTATCCACTAGTCCTTCATGTCAGGTCTCAGGTTTGTCCTGTGAATGCATTTTTGTAGGTACCTTTTGAGAATTAGTATTGATCTACAATGCTCATCCATTAACAAAGCTTTTCCATGTGGTTACTTCCCAAGTTCCCTGTGTATAAATTGCTGTAGGGTTGGTATCTTTTATGCTGTGCTAGAAGGAGAAATTGTGATGGCCTCACCAGCAGATTATCTTTGATGCATAATGCTCTTTAATAGCCTGTGACATTCTTAATAGGAGCCAATTACAAAAGTTCAGCTCTGTACAAAGCGAGAGTAGCCAGTTTTCTAATTTACAAGGGCAATATTCAGGGTTCTTTTAGAAAAGTGTTATTAAAGGGAATTATTTACAAAAGGCTTGACCAGCAGCAAGTGAAGTTGTTAAGTTTCTACTATTGGCTTCAATGATCTTGTTAGAAAAAGCCCAAATACCTTCTGAGTCTGTTATTGTTCTGTTGACTTTAGAATAGACTGACTAAAATTCAAGAACTCTGTGTCACTGAAAGGGAGAGATTTCAACATTCAGTCCAGCATAGAGCTGGGGGGAAGTTCTGGGAAAAACAAATCGACTGGGATACTCATTATTCTGGGCATCTGTTCGCCACCCCACTTGGCCCCTCTGTCCCCCAAAACTCAGTACTGAATGTGAAAAATCTTCTTAACTGAAGTTTGGGCAATGAGAAAACTATTAGCCAAGAAGTTCTTAGTCAGCTTGTGTGTTAATAAGGTTTGGAGGTTTTAATCTTTTTTTTCCCCAAAAAATTTTTAGACCTCTATAAATTTTCCAGCAGAAATAGCACCATTTATGGTATATTTAAACCCACTATTAATTTGCTTTTTAGCTGTGACTGTTCGTGATACTTCCATTCTATTCTTCAACCACAACATCTTGGTGCCAGCCAGTTCTGAAATGTTAGAAATGACAAACTGTTCTTGCCATGGCTGTGTAACGTAGGAACTGCCCTGTGCTGTGCTGAGGTTAACTGCCCCGGGCTGGCCTGCGAGCTCCTGTGGCCGTGTGCTGGGGTGCTAGTGGACTATGGAAGCAGGACAGCAGAGCTGTGGTTTCCAGGCTCTGTTCAGGGAAGCACTCTCTGGCAGAGGGGAAAGGCAAACTGCTAGTTCCACCCCCCTCTCCCCCCTGGAGTGTCCCCTCCATATGATGGAAGGTGATTTCCTTCTGAGAAGACTTGTTAAAATCTCAAAGTCCAGAGCAACTCACTATACCTCCAATGTAGAGGGGTGTGTTGAGGCTGACAGAAGACTGTTTCTGGAGTTTTCCTAGACTCTTGGGAGTCCCCTTGTCCACTACCAGGTTCAGAGTTTGATTCAGCATCATGAGCTCCACACTATGAAACTGCCCATCATTTACTGTTTCCACACTAAAAATAAAAGAAAAAGACAGAATTAGATGACATTAACAACAAACAGCCTCTGCTTCTATGACATCCTACGTCCCAGTAACACACCTTGCGAGGCACAGCTCCCTTTACATGCTCCTTTACAGTCACCATGTTCTCAACATTTCCTTGAGCATGAGCCTCCCAGGTACAAATTTAAACATTGCTGGTGCCTGTGCAGGCAGTACCCACGCACACATAACACTTGAGAAGACAGCTGATCAGGGTAGTAGCTGCTGTAGTTGTGTTTCCCAAGGCAGAAACACAAGGGTTTAGCTACATGATATATTGGCTTTGGTGACAAATTACTTAAAAGCCCTTGTTCTGTGCTCTCAGCCACAGGCTGCTGCCCCTCTGTCTTGCCCATGCTGCAAGCTGGATCACTGAAACAATTTCTTCAAGTATGGTTAGTTTAAACTCAAATTATTTCACAGGGGCAGGGAGGGGCTGCAGTTTGGGGCAAGAGACAGCAGGGGCCTCTGAAATAAGCATTTCCTCACAGCAGCAGTATTTTGCGACTCCACGCTGAGGCATAAGGACAGGCTGAGTTCCCTAAAGCCAGAGAAGGAATTCAGGAGGTTTTGGTTTGTAGGTGGCTGGGGTGCTCTGTTCAATATGATACAGTCCTACCTGAACGCAAGGGCAACTGACAAATTGCTACTCCTCTTTGAGAAACATTTAGATGTAGATTGAGGCTTGAGAATAAGACAGCAGGAATTCTGGGGGGGACAGGGAGCAGGTAGCCATCTGGGCAGACAAGATATTAAAGGCACTGTGCATTTATTGCTCAGGTGTTTTTAAACACTGATTTTTCAAATGCATGAAGCCTGCAGTGAGTCAGATAACAGCTCTTTGCTAGTCTGCACCACATACGATCTTCACCTTCATCTTCAGTTCAGTCTCACAGAAATTAAAAGGTGCACTGATACAATTCAATTTGCATCACACTACCATATTTTACTGTCAGGGCAGCTTCAGCCCTCAAGCCTTTATGCTGCATGTTGAAATTCCCTGAAACAACCCGATGGCTTCACGCACTCCTAAGAGCAGGGAGGGGCAAGGGTGGGATTACCTGCTCTTGCGTAAGGAGGGTTTCAAATTAGGCTGGTAGTTATAGATGTGCTGGGACTTTTCCACTGCTGTAGATGTAATTAAATGGTACAGCCTCTGTTCCATATGCGTGCAAACACCACTGCATAATGAGAATCCAATAGCAGCAGCGGTTACAGACGAAATTAGACTGTGGGCTATGTAAACTGCCCACATGCACAGTGTTGCCAACGCATTTAAGCTTGGCCTGCAAGCACCCTTTTCCATATTCCTTCCAGCAGGCTCATTAGCTGGGTGGTGGTTCTGTTACATGCGGACAGAGACAGAAAACACCGACTGTGGTATTTAGGCATCCTGAGATACTGCTCAGCCAGCAACCTGGATTTGGGATTACCCAGATTTTCTTTACTATCAGTGGAGAGGAAAAGGCACACTTAAGGAGTGACTCATCTCTAAGGAAGAATCACCTTTTAGATGTGTCCACCTCTCAACCTAGATGACATGCTGCCCATCTTTAGCACCCAGTCCTGCATAACTGATGTGTAAGCCCGTTCTGGCATGGAGATAGGACCTCAACTTCAGAAACACATTGCATGACTTGGAAATTACCAGAATTCAGCAGTTCCTGGAAGAAGTTTCGTTTTCATAGTGTTTTACAGTAGACCTGACATAACCAACTATACATGAGCAATGTCAGGCAAGAAGTCAGCACTGCAGGTGTTTCTGAGGACGTGCTGGTTTAAGAGCGCACTGCTGTTTCAGAGCTGAGCTAATGTGCCTCTACAGTGCTGCTGTCCCCACAGGTTTTTGGGATGAATCACAAAGACATATGCCTTTAAAAGTTTACGTAAGACTACGCAGGTTATAAGATGACAGCAGTATATGAGCACCTTTACTGTGTGGCTTTACATAAACGTGATGTAAGTTAGTTCTGCCATAGAAGAGCTCCTGGGAAAGCTCTGCTGGCTGAACCGCTCGTTCTTGACCTGCAGCTGGGCTGCGGTTGCTGCCCATCCTCAGGCTAGCGAGAGCGCTGCGGGGAGCCAGGTCTCAAGAACGTGGAGCTGATGGTACCATTTAAAATGTTTTTAAGAAAAAAAAAATGAAAGCTTGACATCGTACAAAAGTCCAGACCCAGCTGATCCAGCAGACAGTCTGGCTCAAAATACAGCTGTATCAGGGCCACTGCAAGGGCACTGAGTTGCGTGGGCCGGGATAAGAGGCTGAGGACTTGTGCTAGGCTCACTGCCCCTGGTGATGTAGTGTGTGCACCTCAGAAAAGCAAGCCTGTCACCACTGTACCCGAGTCTGCTGTATTGGGGCCCACACCTCTAGCAGACTACTTTATGGATTGACAACTCAAGTAAGTTTGAAAACAGCTGGTCCAAACTTTCTGTTTAGATATTCTTGAATTCTGCTAAGTATCTGCCACAGAACAAGAAACAGCTGTGTTACAGCAACGCGCCGGCTGGGTGATCTCTGTGTACTCCCTGCATATCTAACTGTTGTGTTGCAATGCTTAATTCGTATGGGTAAAGTACTTAGACTTCCAGCTGAAAGGTGCGAGATAAATGGAAATGCGTATTTGTAATTGTTAGTCGATGCAGAAGTGCCAGTGAAAGGAAGAAGTATAGCCAAAACCCATCAGCTTGAGAGCTGAGCACTGAGGAGGTGGGATGGATGGCTGTACGACAGGGAACCCTTCCCTGGTGGGATCAGTATCTGAAGCTAACGCACAAAACTACATTGTTATCTGAAGAAGGCCAAGCTATGACCATTTGTCAGAGGACAACACTATCATGTCTGGCAAGGCTGGCCCTTCCCTGGGCCAGGATTTCACAGGCATTAATCATCTACTCCTCTGCAGCGAGTGCTTTTTCCAGATTAAGCCTTGACTAACAGGCAAACAAAAGTCTGTGTGTCCTGGCAGTGGAAGCAGCCACCCCATGTGGTGCTCACGCCTTTGAGCATACCCAGGGCTGGCATTTTTGCTGGAAAGGGAGTGAGAGGTCCCTGTCTGCAGGTACATGTGGATGAGTATTACTCAGTCCCGACTCTTTCACTTTTTAACTCTGAATGAAAGTAATCTGTGCCTGGACTTTGAGAAACAAAGTAACTTACAGCTGTCACCCAAAACACTGCAGTTTGGTAAAGCAGGTAAGGTCAAAACAAAGCACTCATTTGCTTTTTGAGACGATGCAAACATATGATAGAAAAGCTGAACGTGGACAGGCAGGATGGCAGAGAATCCCCAGCCAGCAGATACTTGTGTTAAAGCACTTACTGCTGTTGCTGACAGAAAGATGCCTTTGGATTTTGAGAGATGGAGACAACACTGGGGGAGAAACCAGTGGTGAGAGAAATGCTACATGAACTCAGAGGCTCTTATGTAGCTGGGCCTTTAGGAGACTCAGCAATCGTCTGAGACAGCTGGAGACAGTGGCTTGGCGGGAGATGAAGGGAGCAAAGCCACAGACGCTGAACAGCGCATCTCGGCGCAGCTCGCAGCACAAACTTGCTGCGCTCGGCTTTTCTTCAAGGGGCCTCTTCCTGACCCAGCTCTCTGCAAGGGCTTTATTAAAACCTTAATTGAATTCTTACTGGGGATCAGGTGGTCTTACAGAGCTCTTCCTTCTGAGAGCGCCCGCGGCATGGGAATACCTGCCCCGGAGGCGGGGACCGCCGTGTTTCACCGACAGCCCCGCGCCGTGCCGGCGGGCCCGGGGCTGCGCGCCCGAAACCGGCCGGGCCGGCAGCGGCCTGGCGAGCTCGGCCCGCCGCGTGAAGCCCGGGCCGCCGAGCCCCGACCGACCGTCCCGGCCCCGCCGAGCCCCGACCGACCGTCCGGGCCCCGCGGAGCGGCCTGACGGCCAGCGCTGGCGGCGGGCACCAGGGGGCGCTGTAGCACCACCGACGGGCCCGCGGCGCCCGGCCCGGCCCAGCACGGCGGGACCGGCCTCCCCTCGGGCCGGGCCCGGCCTCCCCCGCCGGCGGGCCCGGGCCGGGAGGGCTCCCCCGCTCCGGTCAGAGCCCCGCGCTGCGCCCCTTATACCCGTCGGGGCCGCGAGTGAGAGCCGAGAGCGCGGGTTTGTTCTGGCTCGCTGCTCGGAACCCTGAGCACCGCTCCCGGCGGGTCCCACACCTGACAGCTGACCTGGCATCACCCAACTCCTGCCCTTTTGCAAAGGGCTTCGTGCTTTATGGTAAATAAAATAGTATGTCCGAGCAAAGCAAGGGACAGGGAAAAGGAACTGAAGGAAGAAGCCAACGGGCCACTAGATCTGAGCCAGCTGCTCTTCTCGGGGCACTACCAAACCAAGGCCTGGCTTTGGAGGCTTTTCCAAGCTATTAAACACGACAGTCATGAACTTTTAGCCAACTCCCAACTGCAGTGTTTAGGGCCACCACCACTGGATATTATATAGTTCATAATCTTCTTGAAAAATGGGAGGAATTATGTTTGAAGTGTAAACATTTGAAGTGTAAGCAAGGATTTTCAGGAACTTAATAACTAAACTTGCTAAAAAGCAGTAAAAGGAATCAAAAGACCAGCTTTATATAACACAGAAAGATTCTTCAGGATGCAGGAATTGCTTCTCGTACTGCCCTAAGCAGTCTGGTGAGGGCCTGCCCCGTCAGACATCCATGGACTGTATTCACAGTCTCCTCAGGACCTTCGCTTGAGTCTTGTAACAAACCTGATCTGAGAAACCGTTTCAGTTCCCTTCCAAGCGTAATCACCTCTGGTCCCTTAAAGCGTGTGCCTTGAGGGGAAGGAAGCAAGGCGCAGGCTCAGGCTGAGGCTTGGCAGGGGCACTTCTCTAGGTGCAGTGCAGTGACAGATCCCGGCCTGAGCTGGGTGCCCCGGAGCCCCCCGGGTGCAGAGGAGAGTAGTGCCGTCCCGTAGTGCCCTGCCTCCCCAGCCAAGGGGACACGCTGCTCCCCAACCAGCAGCACCCCTCGCCCTTCTCATCTCCATTACACATGTCTTTTCATAGCCCAGGTTACATGTCTTGCACAATCCATTACATTGCTTTCATCGAGGTTACCCTCACTGAGAGGTGGCCACGGCATCTGATCAGATTTGACCAAAAAAAGGAAAATACTCGGCATGTGCAGAGACCCCAGCTTGCAAAGCTCATGAGAAGGCCCTGGGCCCTGCACCTTCTGTTCCCTCTGTGCACAGGCGGGAAGCTTGGAGCTGCCCTCACAGGGAAGGGAGGTCACTAGAGAGGGCTCTATGAAAGGGTCATTAAAATTTCATATTGCAGGGAGCTGGCCTCAAATGTCAGAGCAATTTCAGCAAGATGAGCCAACAGACCCACTGCACAGGGCACACTGTACACAGGCCATGGACATGGCCTCTGCTGGGGGCTTAGACTCCAGAACACAAAGAAATGAAGGGAAAGGGATGTGTATTAAACATAACCCCCCAGGGAATATATGAAAGAACTGATTTCCACTCTCATTTTTGATCTATTTCTCTTCTTCTCTATTTTCTTTCCCCTCTACTCCAGCCCCAAGCACACACAGATGTTATAAACACTGACTCCCCTTGCTCTAATACCCATGAGAGATTTAGAGCTGAGATACTATAAATATGCCAGTGAACAGAAATGCATTAAAGGATTAAAGCGTTCAATTTGAACTTGTAAAATTTGGGCTTTGGGGTTAGTTTTTTTCACTGACATGTAATATATATACCTTTAGTGAAGACAGCAGAGAACAGCAGGGCAGAGAAGTCAAAAACAAAAATAGCTTTAAGTATCACAGCAAACCATGTCACTGAGGAAACGTATAACCATCAATTATGCAAATGAGGACATCAATTAATTAGCTACAGTCTCCTGCTTTTCCTGACCTCTGTCTTAATGGGGACATGCCTCATTTGAAGCACAGAACAAAGCAAACACAAGGTTGGTAAGTGACTGGGGAGTGAAGGCCATGGGGAATACTGAACTTATATAATCTTTGAAAACATTCGAAGTAGAAGGGAATAAGCAGAAATACATGTCCAAAAGGGCTTAAGGAGCTCACAGCACATGGGAAGAGCAGGCACCAGACAAGAGGTACCAAAATCAAGAAACACAAGGTGAGAGCTGCAGGAAACTGCATCGAGGTGTTAGCAATTTGGGAGCTGTGAAACCCATACTGTGCCAGGCTGACTTCAGGAATCAGTGGTGGTAAGTTTTTCACCTTTCCAAGCTATAGTTACCTCCTGCCCTTAGTTCCAGTTATAATCAGTCCTTGGCCTAAAATAGATTTAAACTTCTCCATGGCAACAAAGGCAAAATCATAACTGGAGTAGTGTTTGTGCTACCTCTACAATAACACATCACTTCAAGCACTAACATCTTCAGATATCAAATAAAAACCACATGTTGAGAAAAAAGTATGCAAAATGCTAATGAAACACAAGACTAGGGACATAAGAGGTGAAAGAGATATATTAAAGCACTCAAGTTCACTTTCAGCTTAAAATATACTGTCTTTTGTTATGTTCAATCCTGTTTTACATGACTCAAGCGTTAGGTCTCCTAGGCTGAGAGCACTCGATATTAAGATTTTTTTCCTTGATCCCTCCATTTTCATTTGCTTGGTTTTATGCCTCTTCTACTTACAACTCTGTAGACCACCCAGATAAACCATCTCTCTCTTCTTGGTGTTTACAGCCCTTAAACACTGGCAGCTGATTACCTTATCTCCCTTAATGATCGTTTGGCCAGGCTATGCATATCTAATTTCCAGTCATAATTCAATTCCTGCAGCACCCCTGCCAACAGTGAAAGTTATTGTATTACAGACTTTCTAAGGGAAAAGCAAGGACCTTTTTTATACCCCTGCACCATGCAGTTAACACAATCCTGACCCCTTTTCCTAGATTATTCATAAAAGGGTCAGATTCATGGCCAGGGTAAACACTCCTCATTTGCAGTGAATTCTCACAGTGTCCCTGACACGGGCGAGGGGTCTGACACCTCCCTCCAGCCCCGCTGCTGGGAAGCCGGAGCTGTGCTGGTCTCCTGCAGTATCACCTTGTCTCTGCAGAGCTCGGTACTTCATTCTGCTAACTAGGAATTTGTTGAACGCAAACATCATGGCAGTAAAAGCAGCTTGAATGAACTCTTCAAGTCCAAGGCCTCTCCTGAATGACAGATCACGGTGTTTCTGCCCTCCCTTCTTACTCCACCAGCACGAGTTTGCACATCACGGCACACAGCGTATTGCAGTGCAACGAGCTATCGCATCTCAGTGTCTTTACTGTAACATGCATCATATAAAATAACAAACCCAGTAAATACGGGGTGTAAAAACAATCACATATAGATTCTGCAATGCTATTGGGACTCATTAAATCAGTTATTCTTAAAAAAAAATGACACTGCCAACAGCACAGAGGAAGGCGGGTGCTGGCGCAGCTGCAGGGCCGGTGACAGCACCAGTGCCACGTCCTCCAGCGAGGAGTCAGGGCCGTACGTGCCCAGCGGTGTGGCACACGCTGCGTGACTCAGAGCAGGACAGGGTGCTCGGGTTTACTTTATAGCACCAGCATCCAACAGGATTGAAAACACCTCTGCTGTGCAGCTGGATATCAAATCTCAGGTTCTGATGAGGATATACATCAAGTGTCTTCACAGAGTCATTTCATTTGGGGGAAGACTTTAAACCATCTATCCCCTTTTCAGCTCTGGAAAATATGAAGGTATCTGCCATTTAGCAGCAGGGACCAGGGCCACTACAGAATACAATTAAAGGAGCTTCCAATTAGAATGACAGAGAATGATGGGTTTTATCTGAAATTGGAGGCTAAGCCCCAAGAAAAAAAAAGGTGTGTCTATTTAGAAACCTGATACATGGTCAGGAAATTAAATTGTTTCCACCTCATCTGTGGCAACATATCTACAGTAGTGCTGCTCCTTCCACAAAAATAAACAAGATCTATTGCTATTTGACAACATATTGGGGCATGCTGGCAAATGCAGAGCTGTGGGTCACATTTTTACACTAGGAAGAAGCACTGAAATGACTGTTGTCAGAACCATGCCGCACCTCCGTGATCACCCTCAGTGCCAGTTCTGTGTGCACTTCTAACAGAGACCGTATCTATTGAATCCAGAGCCTGGCACTTGGTATAGATGGGATATTAATCTGTCACACATGGTACACATCTGAACTTTGTGTTAGTCATCATGTTTACAAGAAAACTGCAGGCAGAAAAAAATAAACATGTTACCTTAGCTTGCTACATGTTGTAAGGCAAAAACCTCACAGTTCAAGACATGAGTCAGTCATTAGTGCATAGAAGTTTATAAAGTCATTTTGACTATGATTAGGTTTATTCCATCACTGTCTATTATGAGAATACTTCAATCTTCCTCTGATGTAATCAGCATTAACCAACTTTGGCAATATACTACTGGACTAATGAAGCAAGAAAATACCTTTTAAAATACATTTGCACACCTTTCTCCTAGTTACTCACTGGAAACAGAGTTCAGCACAAGAGCATGTTTCCAACATGCAGAAACCAAGTTGATGGCTCAGAAGGTGGACTAACATCAGCTCTAATTTACGGGGGCTCAGGAGCTGCCAGGACCACTCTCATGGTTTCACTGATGCTTTCACTAGAAGAGACAGTGAGGCCATGTTATGGACAGACTAATGACTAAATCAAGTTATCTGCTGGGGTGGAAGAAATAGTTCTTAGTTCACAATTACTTTTGGTTTGGCTGGGCAGTTTTAAGGCTTGAACTGAACTGGCTAAAACTCAACCCAGCTGCTAACTTTAACAAACAGGGGAAAACTTTCATTTATAATGGGATTTTCTGCATTTTCAGAAGCAATTTTCTTTTGATGATAGAGATATATTATTTTAGTCATAGTCAAATCACTGTAGAGAACAACTTTTGGCTTCACCATTCATTTTTACACAAACCCAAGACTACTTTGAACATGAAAACCAGCAAGTACCTGCAAGGCACTGAGCTACTTCTAGAGTTCAGTAGACCTTCAAGAGCAAACATCTTCCTTCTTGATGCTCTTGAGAATATATAAGGGTATTAAATGAATGGTTAACACTCTCCACTGTAAAGTAAAATGTTGTAATTTTGAAGGATTTGCTTTCCATCTTTAGGCATAATCCCCTGAAGTGTCCAATACAGTCAGGAGAGAGAAGAGCTGCATAGGGCCGGTATGCTGTGAGGTTAGACTCTAACTAGAGGCTGAACTCAGACTATTTTAACACAGTGATTCATTTTGGGTGTTGTCCCCTCCCTGCTTTTGTTTAGTTATGAACTATCCCTATCTCATCACCTCTCATTTCTTCTTGGGATTAATATCGGATCTTGTTTGCTTCATTACATTTTTATTATTATTCTGTGCTGAAAGAAACTGGCATTATAATGTTATTGTAGTAAAGGTATGTGTACATGTGTGTACTGCACTCCTCTGTTTTGCATAACTCTTCAGTGGGGATGGACACAGTGTATCTGTTCCAGCTTCCGTTCCATCCCCTTCAGCTGGGAGAGCGCTGTGGGAGATAGAGGTGGAGCAGGGCAGAGGACAGGTACGCAGTGACTAAAGTAACTGGGTACAGACCAGCTTGTGGGTGTCTGTTTTAGAAAACATCAAATCAACTAACTAAATACACAGACTACTGACAATTTGCTTGTATGTTGTCTGTGCATTAAAGCCAGCACAGTCTGCGTAAAAAGTGATTTGGGGGGAGGAGGACTGTCTTCTGCCACCTGCTTGAAGTTGATTTGGGTCTGCAGCAGTATTATATTTTTTTTTAAAAACAATGATAAAGGTGACAGTGATGGAGTAGATGGCCACATTCCTAATCAAAAGGATACAAATAATATCTCTGCTTTGACTTCAAGTGGTCATAATACAAGTTAATTCAAAAAATGAGCTAAAATGGCATGAAACCCTTTGTGGCAGAGGAGCTGCTACTGAGTTTATGGCTTTCACAGACTGTGGCATAAGTCCTCCAAAATTCAATGGTGAGTGCTGAGGGGAAGACAAAGCCAAGCCTGTGCCTGCCTCAGTCACGGGTCTTCGGGCAAGTCAGCAGCCCGTGCCCACTGGCAGCACCCGTGTGTGCTGGTGCAGCCCAACCTCTGTTGACCGGGGACATCTGAGCGCAACTTCGACCGACAGCTCCAGATTTTGGGCCCTGAAGAAGGTGACCTGGGACTCAGAGAATGTAACTGCTATTTCTGTCACTACCACAGGGCAAGTGGCTTCAGATGACCTGTTCCTAACTTCCCACACCTGGTACACAGACACGCCAACACCGACTTGCTTTATGAAGGTGAAACACCCCACACATATGTGTAAGGTTAGAAATAAAGCTGTGGGTCTGCAGCACAGTGTTTCTGGGTACTCAGATATTACACTGAAGAGAATGAGCTGGGCAGAGGCAAGGAGAGAGAGGAGAGGTGAGAAACTATCATTCTTGCAAGAGATACTGAAGAGATTTACAAAGAAAAAAATTAATTCAGCTTAACGAGATTTTGCCTGCTAAGTCCTCAGGCAGCCTGAAGGACAAAACTTTACCCTTCTTAAGCTTCATCTTAGCAGAAGAAAGTTTCTGAATTTCATGAAAGCAAATATTTGGTTCTGAACCTAATGATAAAAGTTAGATCATATTTTAAGGTCTTGGCCTTACATTTTCACTGTACTACTACAGAAAAATCCAAGAAAAACTAGGGAAATGCAGTGTTTGTAGTGTGACAAGAACTCACACACTTGTCTTTTTTTTGTCCCATTTAAATACACCAGAGCCCTTTATAAAGCCAAAAAATAATTCATCTGTCCTTTGCCTTGGCTCATGCAAGATGTATAAGCACATTCAAATTTTACAACTTTTACTGTGCAGGTCAGAGATTAATACTGGTTTCTTTCATTATATTTGATGCAAAATCCCTAAGGAGTACCTGAAAAATAAGAGTGTGTCATATAGAGAATAAAATGAATTGCAAATATGCAGAATTGTTAAGAGCTCAGTGATGGCTCATAGAAATTCCTGAAAAACAGTCTATTTAGGGACCATCCAGAAGTATCAAACAGGAATCCCACCAGGGACAGCACAGCACTGCTGCAGACCATGAAGGTATTAGGAAGAAAAGGACCAGTCATGCAGTGAGCTCTGCCAAGAGACTTTTGGTGAAAACCGGGTTTGACAAGCTCTAATAATGATCCTAAGAATAATTAATGCTTTCACTCCTCCAGCACATTCCTCCCTAGAAGGCAGTGAATTAATAGTGAAGCCTCCCAGGCTTTTTTGCAGATAAGCAATTGCAGCTAAAGGGAGGTGATTACGCAAAAATCCCATCTCCTATAACTTTGAAGATGTGGAAGTTCTTCCATCACCAAAGCAACTGTTCAACCTCAGCACCACAAGAGCGGAGGAGAAGTCTATGAAATCTGAGTAGAGGCCCAAAGTTCAGGAGTGGCGTGGCCAGGGACCTGCTGGTGGACATTGAGTGCTGGTGGCCACGCGGGCGGCTCCCTGGGCTCCAGCCGCCGAGGGCAGAGGCCGAGTGATGTGGCTTGCAGATGCTGTCAGGGCAAAGAACCTTGTGCTGCTCCACAGCCTGGAGGGAGAAGGAAACTCACCCTCCAGAGACCTGCAGGACATTTCTGAAATGCTGCTTCTATTTTGTGTGCATTTCTGTACTTTTTGTGCACAGAGGACCAGATTTAATTTATCATCCTACAGTCATCACTTATGAGGCAGATACAGCAAGAATTTAGGCTCCCTTATTTCAGGCCTTTAGCTTTAGCCACAAGAACATCCATCTATGCTATGTAAGAATTAGCCAGACCACGAGAACTGCATGATACAATCTGTAAGAAATATTTTTAATGATAGAGCATTTTTGAAAACAGATTATGCAAGGATACTTTTTAAAGGATTTATAATGTAATTTGGGTGTAGGCTCTGCAGAAAGACAAATACAATGAATTCTTATGTTTTCCTAACTGCCTCCTTTTTCAATGCTGTCAGGAACCCTGCATGAAAACATATGATTTTACACCAATGATATCTGCATCTTGCTCTTTACCAGATATGACAGTCTGTATGCAACATGGCAATCTGGGAACTCTGGAGGGAATTACATCAGTAGTTTGTGTCAAATTTCTATTTTTCATTTCTATTAGGAAGGATTAATTTAGCATCCAAATCAATATGACTGTGTAATAACATAAAACCTATCAGAAAAAAAAATTACGAGTAAGGTCTTATCTCTGGTTCAAGAAACAGATGTAGGAAAAAAGACTGAAAATAGGAAGCTCTCCCTATGGAATACAGTTAAACAGATATCAGTATCAATGGCTGCTTGCTGAAACTACAGAATTACATGCTCTTTGTTAATTCAAACTTTTAACAATTGGAGCATGGTGGTAAATAAAAGCAACACATTCTTCATCAGTTGGTATCTTTAAATTAAGGTAGGGTATCTGTGTAAGAGATTTACTTTATCTCAAGAACTCACTGTTGTCTCAGTACTAAGTACTGTCATGGCATGGAAGAATAACTCTCACCAGTGCAGAAACCAGGAGGTCAATAAAGCACTCAGAAACAGATTTCTGTTCTTATTTGTGCATCTATAGAATATTTAAATAGAGTAAAAGAAACAACAAATAGGAATCCCACTTCAAAAATGGATCTTCTGTAAGATGTTTACTATGATGTCCATGAAACCGTTATTGTGCAGCTTACAGCGAGGAGTTCCAGTAACAGACAATCAGCTTTTCTTTTAAAAGGAGAGTACAATCATTGCATATTCATGCATTAACTTGTATTTCTTTCTAACTTGATGATAAATGACAATGTATTTTAGGTAGTCTTCCACTGGACATTTGCTGACCTTTATCTGACTGGAATGAAGGAAAAGTCCAATGTCAACTTTAACCTTTCTATCCAAACATACCATAGGAATGAATACATGTAAAGCAAATCTGAATGTACAGCGAGTTAATCTTGGGCTTTTCTAGACTAGCTTTGTACTGCAGTTCTACTTAAATCTGCTCAAAGGAGCGATTAACATACAGGAACATGTCCACTCCAATAGCCAGAGGCAACCTGCCTTCACAGAGCAGATAAAATGAACTGCTCTTTCCCGTCATGCCTGCAAGCCGCCACTCTGCCACATCCCTGCCCACAGTCTCCTACTATAGTTTTGCAAAGCGAGGCCACCCGCAGATACACTGCTCAGTAAGTTCAGAGCACACACACCACGTGTCTGGTACAAACCTTCACCCTGGCTGTATACTAAGGGGCTGGGGGAGAGTTTTGCAATGTTACGCACTGCATACTTCATCCTTCCAGCACCCTTCTGCTGAATACTACTGAAAACTACCACCAAGTATGCCTTACTCCCTGCTGGCTTCCCAACCTGTCTGACAACAGTTTTAGTCTTATCCCTACAGGATGTTACCTGTATTAACCAAGCCCTTTGCTAATTCTACTGTTTTTAAGTACTATTAATAAATCTTATCATGAAGACTGATGAAGAATTACATAGTGTGGCTTGCCAATGACTTCCCACACCCCATCACGGGAGTACCTGAAATAGCCAGCAAAACATCTCAGTTAGTACACAGGACCAGGTCAGTTCTAGATTTCCTGCAGCTGTAGCTGGCACAGTTCCCACCAGGCAGTATTTTAAGGCCTCCTCCTCTTTTGGCAGACACTTCTGACAAGAAACAAGAGCCCAAGCACTGCTCATTTCCTCTGAGAAGTGGACCCCTTTGGAGGATAGCAGAGCCTGATATCGCCCATGAAAACTAATCTAATAGTCTTTCAACAGAGCTTCTCAAAGGCAAACAGTCCACATTTGCTGAGATTGAGATTTAAATGAGGCATCTAAACAAGACAGCAAGAAGTAGGCAACAGAGAAGGCAAACTGTTTTACCAATGGTGAGGCCAAGATCTGAATGTTACAGGTTCTCCTAGTAACCTTATTTTTAATGAAAAATGAAAAATTGTAGAAGTTGCAGAAAAAAGTTCCCCAAATTCTTAAGGTTTAGGCAAGATATATCACACTGAATCAGCCAATAATTTCATCAAAATGCAAGTTAGGAGACAATGCAATTAAAAGTACAGATAGACTCATGAGAGCCAGTACCAAGTATAAAAGGACTTTAATTTCCACAGAGAAAGCCTCTAAAACATCCAGAAGGCATTTGTGACACAACTTAGAAATTATGGCCAGTGCCTGAGTAATGGAAATGACTGACCATTGTCCAAGCTACTAAAGGAAATGGGGGATTTTCCATTATTGGGTGTTTTCCTGTCAAAACTCAGTACCAAGCTGGAAGTCACATCTTAGCCAAACAGAGCTTACGCTTTAGCTAAAAGTCAAACAGGATATACAGGGAGGTCAAACCAGATCCACTCACGCCTTCTAGCCTTAAATCCTATGATTGTAAGGAGAGGAGCAGGTTTCCTCCCCCTTTCTCAGCCCTTAAGGAAAACAAGTCTTTTAATCTATTTAGAGGCCTTTTTGACATTCTTTAGCTGCAGTTTTTCTCAATCAACCTAATCTTTTCCCATCAAGCTCCATGCTAATCCCATTTTGCTCCACTCCTTAAACTAATAAAAGATTAGAGTGACATTTCAGAAAGGGCATCGTATTAAGCAGCTTCTTTCCCATCTCGACAGATCACACAGTACAAAATATAGTGAGCAGGCCATTAATCTTATGGTAATGAGGTGTCAGTCTGAATGGAGACCTCCTCCTTGATCAATATGAAAGGTGCAGGAATAATGAGGACACTGCTGCTTTCCATCTCTGGCAACTCTGCCAGAAGGCAGCAGATCCATAAAGTGTTGTTGTGATGGTGGCAACAGCTCATGTCACCACACTGCTCTGCCCTTGACAACGCAGAGCAAGCATCCACGCCGATCTGTCACCCCCTGTGCTGCCCACACATAATGAGCTTTCCCTGTGTTCTAATTAGTGGCATAAAACTGTTTAACAACTTCAGCTTTGGTCTAACATGAAATCAATTAGGATTAGCAGCCACACACAGAGACATTTTTCACACCTATCCAGCTGGTGAAAATCACTAACAAACTACTTTCTTCATTCCTACAGTGGACAAGCCATTGCTCTTCCTGGTGACATGCCTGCATTGGTATTATCCATTTTGCTTTTATACAGAAAGAATTTTTTCATTTTCTTAAACAAGTCACCATTCCCCATATAGGAAACTCCCTGGAAGACAAGTTTTACCAAGTGCTGAGAAAATTTTCCAGAAAAAGTACAAGGCCTGTTCTGACTAGTGATACTTGGTGGCATCCTTTCACTTGCTCTTATATGATGCTCTTCTTTAAAGAGCGAGGTGGGCTGGGAAAGCCAGCTCTTCTGCACACACAGAGCCATGAAACTGCACTGAACCTGAAAGGGCTCCATGTGGTCACAACTGCATGTTTACACTGAATATGCTGGTGCAACAGGGCTTAAAAATAATCAGAAGGAAGAGGGCTGCTACAGGAGCAGCGGAAGACATGAGTAGCACATCTCTTTCCTACGGAAACGCGTCTGTGCATGGGTTTCACTTTTACATTTTCTTTTCTTTCTTGTGACTGATCAGTAAGAACTGTGGGTTTGGTATCCCTGAAAGTCAAATATCTTAAGGTCAAATTTCCCTATAATTACCTTTGTAATTTGTGCTTTTTCATGGTTTGTGTAGTTACTACTGGTATAGGTAAGACTTCTTCCAAAAATATTCACCCTGTAGACGAATTTAGCCATTCTCCTCCAATTTGACACAGTCTAATCCTGCAGTTGCACAGTAACTGTTCTGTCTTGGTCCAGTAAATTAATGCTAAATATCAACATCAAAGAAACTGATTATTTGGAACTATTTAAATGACAACATTCACCAGAAACGAAACCTTTACAGTAGATGAGAAAACACATTTTTCTGCAATCACAGTAGGACACAGTATCACTGGTATTGCCAATAAACGCCGATTTTTAACTATGCAGCCTCTAGCTAAGTCTTTATTCTGATTTTTTTACTGAATTACATACATAAAAGAGATACCTTGAAGTAAAACAAACAGTTCTTCTTCCATGCGCATTTCTTAGAAAAATCCTACCTCTCCATCCTTTTGGAAAGCAACTGTCGTGGTAAAGCTTAGCTATTTACCTGTATACTGTGGTAGGTGGAGAATTCAGCGTGTCGTAGATGAGCCTAACATGTCCTTGGTACAACTCCAGAGCCAAAGGATCATTGTCTCCTTTGTATAATAAGATGCCATTGTCCTTGTCCGTTGCTACCTGTGAAACATTAATAACCAGGTAAGGTTGCTTGAGAATCATTAAAAAAGAAATAAACCTATATTAAAATCAAACCAAAATCATCTATGCAATTAAAATATGATTTAATAAATCATACACATGAGCAACAATGAGAGCGAGAGCCACGAGACACAAAAAGGTCTTGGTGACATTGAGCGAGCTCATATACAAACAGGTCGGCCTCCCACTAAGGGATGGTTCCCTTGTTTCAGATGAGAACTAGTTTTCAGGAGGTGAAAGCTACAATTTATTTGATCCCTGCCAATAGAATGCTGCTGTATTTTTGGTGACATGTGAATTTATTACTCAGCTACTACTCCAGGTTGAAGTGGAGGTTTAGAAAATCAACTCTGGCAGCAGGTGGAGTGTGTCACAATTACAAGCAAACAGATTTCAGCAGGCACTGATCTGTTCACAGACTTTCTGTGAACACAAAGAAGGAAAGAAGGACCTGTCCCCACATCTAGCATAACCACGAGTTATTCACTCAATCCGAGTATTAGCAAGTCATGTTGGTTTCAAATGGGACATTTAGAGTGAGGAAGGACAAAGAGGCCCTCATCCCTCTAGCTTTGACGTACATCAAGGAAAAAAAAAGTCTTGAACACTGAATCAAAAAATAAGGACTCCACTTTCCCAGTCTCCCGCTCACAAATATCCCTATAGTACAAATGAAAACAAAAAGATACAAAATGTGATTTTTTGGATACAACCTGCCTGTTATTTTCACAGTACATATTTCTTAAGATTTCTTGCTTATTTTTTTGTAATGGCTGTTAAATGCCAAAACTAAACAGTAAGTTTAAAAATTTGTTTGCATTTATATATATATTTAAATACTATCCTTTTGCCCTCAAAAGATTTTTTTTTCCTTGAGCACTTTTTAATAAGATTTGCTCTATCTGTTCTTAATAATCAATGTTGTATTCTAATTTTAATTCACTAGTGATTAATTACTGGATGCAAGAATAATACGCAGCCTGGGAAACAAGAAGTGAGAACATCAACTGCATGTGTTTTCTGTAATAATCAGTTTTATTCCTCAAGCTATGCCTGATGTAACGTGTTTTGTAGACTTAAGAAGACAATGTCCACATTTTCAGCTTTAAAGTTGACCTATGGTATTTGGAGACTCTGGGGAGCTGTATTTTAGAGTGCCTACGTTTTAGAATCTTTTTTGTAATATTAAATAAAAGGGGATTTTGAAGAAAAAACGGAGTTTCAAATATACATGAATCAGCTTAATTTTCATATGAACTGTACACTCAAGGTATTAAAGATAAATACTAATTACAGAATTTTTTCATTAGAATAAACTTTGCAGGAACCACTCATAAAAATCTATTCCTGATGAGGAAATTCAGTCCTCTTTTCCATGTCTTGACATTGGTATTTTAATTACAACCAAACTCCATCAAGTAAGTCTAGAATATGATTTCCAACTGTGGAATAAAATCTTTTCAAACTGAGAAAATAAATGCAATAAAATAAACATACAGGAATTATTTTTCTTCTTGCATCTTTTGAAATTCTATGCTTCATTTGCAGGGTGAATCTAGCATAGAAATAGTCCAGATTAACAATCAGTGGACTAAGAAAGAGATGTATCATGTCATAGATGTGCTCCACACATCTCTTTATTAGAAAACATATAAAGCTAGAAATTATTCCCTCATTTACTTTGGGATATTAGGGGGAAAAAAAAAGTTTAGTACTTACTAGGTTGTGAATGCAAGTAACTTCCAAATCACTTAAATATCATATTGGACTAAGTATCCAAAATACCTTTGATCCACAACCACAAAGATGATAGTAGTGGCATGGCACCTTTGCTATCTATTTTCCATTGCCTTCTGAACCTTAGACCTCAAACCAAATTTAGGTGTAACTACAGGACTGTAACAAAATCCCAGGCCTTTTATCTACTGAATGTGCATGGTGAAAGAGTAAGCAAAATATTGTCTGGAAAGGCCCTTTAGAGCAGCCTCTTTTATTTTTTAGTCCTAATATTAAGCACTATTTTCTACAGGGTGAAACTTAATGCTGTAAATCAGTCGGAAGATGGGGAGGTTTCCTGAAGCATCTCTAGTTATGTGGTCAGCCTGGGAATAAGAGAGCGGTGAGATTCTGGAGGCAGGATATGTGCCCACAAAGGCACAGTGGTGCCTTAATTGCTCCTTAACGTTTCAATAATTTTAGAGCAGACAACTGGCTCACAAGTTGAGTCTAACTTCGTCAGCATCTTGGCCAGTGAACTCTGTTCCTTCAGAATGAAAAGATATATGATAATACACATATATATGTATTATTGCTTAGAAGTGCACTAGGCTGGCAGCTGATGTTCTGGGTGACGTACCTGGAGGGAGATGTTTGCCTGAGGGCGAATTTTGGCTGATGGCAGCTCCACATAGGAATCCTTCCCCACAAAGTTGACTGTGATGAGCTTCTCGCACTTCTGCCCAGCAAAGCCAGCGAGGCAGCGGCAGACGGGCTCATGGTGAGCGACGATGCACTGGGCTCCGTTCTGGCACTCGTAGTTATCACATGGGCTCGTCTGGAGAAGAACCATCGGTGGAGGAGTTTCACAGAAAAGTCCACTGTAGAAGGTAAAGAAAAGAAAAAGTGGCCTCAATTATCACCATTTTTTAAGGAAGAAAACATTTTTCAGATGCTGACGTTGTACTACTACTGTGGTATAGCAACTCTGAGATTCAGCTACCATGTGCCTGCTTTACTGTGTGAAAGCTATACAGCATCATGCTGTACAGAAATCCCCATGCTGGGTCTGAATGAGCCAGTTCAAATACCAAAAGCAATTTGTACTGCACATTGCACTGGTTATTTAGCTCTGCAAGGTACAGCAGTCGGTCTGAAATAGCTTCCATCCCACACTGTGCCGTGCAGAGGTTCCCAGCAAAAACTGGGAGCTATATAAACCCAAACCTGAGATTTTCCCATTGTAGACTTTGTGACTTGAGTCTATTGCTGCTGTTGTAAGGCATGTAAGGGGAAAATCCTCTATTTTTAGTGCTTTTTACAGCCTCCTCACTTCGTTTACTGTATATGAGAGAGTGTATCATCAACAGATGGGCAACTGCTAAAAAGTCTCAGAAGCAATGCACTGATACCATACTATTTTCTGGGAAGCTTCCCTGAATTGGTTGCTTCTAACAGCATCAGGATCATTAACTTTATTTTAGCTGGGTTTGTGGTTGGCAGTGTCCTGGATCAGAAAAAGGCAAAGGAAAGGAAGCTTGCCCAGAATCAGAGGTAGCTGAAATCCAAATGCCAAATCTGAGTACTTGTGAAGTCAGATCATATTCAGATCCGGAGGAAAGTGCTGTGGTTCTGTCTTAACTACATGAGAGGCTGAGCGAAACCCACATGTAGGAATCTCTGACCTCCGAGGCTTGGGCCACGTTGCCCAGGAGCAGTGATGGCTCAGGCCCCAGGCCGCCTTCCTGGATTCAGCGTGGCTGCCCGCTTCCCAGGTTATTGGCTGGAATGACTCAGCTACACTGAAATATTGACACCAGCATAGAAGAGCAGGGAAAACGGAGAAAGTGCAGAAAGCTGCAGTCATCTTTCAGTGATGTCATGTGTCAGACTAAACTGCAAAGTTAAATGAAAAATCTCTGCCCAGTACATCCCCTGGGCCCGTGCAATCAATGGGTACTGAAAAGGGACCAGGCCAAGCTCTCTGCCTGGCTGCACATGGCATGCCCCCGAACTTATGCCCCAAATTTCTCATTACAGCCACTGCCCAAACCCAACAAACCCTTTTTGTACTGATGAGAGAACATAAACTCTTTACATCGAGTTCCATGACTGCTTGAAAATGTGTAGACAGTAAAATGATGAAAAATTGGTAGCTGGTGAGAAGGGAACGTGTGTCAAGCTGTGCTGCGGGGAACGCCGCGGGGATAGCTGCGGCAAGGGCTTGTGGGCTCAGGCTCCTGCACCATCTCTCTGTGTTAGAGAGAATTTGCCAGGGCGGGGGCAGAAGGCTTGCCAGGAGAGGATTGGGGCAGACCCATTCATGCAGAGAATCCCATCAGCCCAGTCCTGGAACAGTGAAATCCCACTTGTCCCACTAGGAATTTCCTGCCATTCAGGGAGCACTTTGTGGAATAATAGCACTCTTATAAAAACAAAGAAAAAAAATGCCAAAAAACTCACTCCTTGACAGTAAAGCAGGGGAGGCTTGGAAGCTCAGTGAATTTCTAGGCAACCTTCCTAGATACAATTAGAATAGAAACCCAAGCCATTACCCTACAGTAAATAGTACCCATACAGAACGTGCAAGAACAGCAGACAAAACAGCCGCAACATACTCAAGACCAATCTTGCTCAGCCACAGAGACCAGAACCTGCTGCCTCTGTAACAGAAGGAAATGGAGATGACTGCTTTCCATTTTACATTTTCTCGTGTGAAATTTTGCACAGAGTACCACAGCTCTATCTTTAGCGCTGTGTGGAATGAGAGCCCAAACCTCTCCCTGTCCCTGTTCTCCCAACACACGCCACTCTCTGGTCTGCCTCTGGGAAACACGAAAGAGAGAGAAATACACAAAATAAATACACATGGATGGGCTAAATCCTGACCTGCATCAAAAGCAATGGAGTTGCTCTGCTTTTCTATCATGTCTGAGAGAAGAGACACAGGGTTTTACGTTACTACTTTTACGAAAGGCAAACTTGAAGAAAGATGCAAACATTTGGGATTTGCACCTGGGAGAAGGCCAGAAAAGCTCTCCTTTCCGCACAGCCACTATACAGCGTGGAATACCCTAACCAGCTTCCTAACTTTGCCCAAATCTGTATGTTGGCCTTGTACATGGTGATGTGGGTATGGCAAACAAAAATTGGTTCCACAGGAATAAGCATGAGGAGGGTGAAGAACACTGCTGGGGATTTCCAAGGCGTGAAGCACAGAGCTGTGCTGGTCTCTCCCTGTGAGCACACACTGCAGGGACCATCCCGCTCCAGTCCTGGTGTCTCTTGGGGTTGGAAGTGCTCATGCACACAATCACACAGATGTTTCCTTCTCAGCCGGAACCACCTCTTGGTACTTTTCAGGATAAACTGCATTTCAAGACTTTTCTCATTGCATTGCTCTAAGCTTCCTTTATTCACCACAAGAATGGAGTGATGTTTCACAGCCAGGCTCCGCACGCCCACCCCATCACTACCTTGCTGCTCTAAGGGCAGGGAGCTGTGGTTGACAGGGACCCCTTATCTTCCCCCGATGCCTGGCTGACACAGTGCTGTAAGTGGGCATGGTCAGGCTGCTAATACTATCAGCAAAGGGTCAGGGGGAGGGAGCAAACCACTCCCTGACAGCCAAGTGGTAAATACCCTCTACCAGAAAAGTGCAATCTTCCATAGGGACAAGCCATTCTATTCATTTAGACAAATGTATCTCAAAAGTGTAATCTGGCAGGCAATACTGCTGGAAATAAATAAACCCCATTTACTTTGCTCCAAGGAGTACTTGGAGGAGACGTACAGGGTCACTACAGTGGGCAGCAGTGGAAACAGGAGCACAGCAGGCAGCATAGTGTAGGGGAGTAACTGCATATGGGTGTACTGGGTTTGTGTGGCCAGGTTTTGGTAGCTGGGGGGCTACAGGGGTGACTTCTGTGAGAAGCTGCTAGAAGGTTCCCCTAATATCCAGTAGAGCCAATGCCAGCTGGCTCCAAGATGGACCCACCACTGGCCAAGGCTGAGCCCATCAGTGGCAGTGGTAGCACCTCTGGGATAACATATTTAAGAAGGGAAAAAACAAAAACTAAGGGGAGCAATTACAGCCTGAGAAAGGAGTGAGAATATGTAAGAAACAACTCTGCAGACCCCAAGGTCAGTGACGGAGAAGGGGGAGGAGGTGCTCCAGGCTGCAGAGCAGAGATTCCCCTGCAGCCCGTGGGGAGAGGGCAGGGCTGTGCCCTGCACCCAGGGAGGTCACCAGTGGAGCAGATGCCACCTGCAGTCTGGGGAGGAGCCCACTCTGGAGCAGGGGGATGCCCGAAGGAGGCTGTGACCCTGGGAGAAGCCCATGCTGGAGCAGGCTCCTGGCAGGGCCTGTGGCCCCGTGGAGAGAGGAGCCCACGCTGGAGCAGGTTTGTGCCTGAGGGACTGCACCCTGTGGAAGGGACCCATGCTGGAGAAGTCTGTGGAGAACTGTCTCCTGTGGGAAGGACCCCATGCTGGAGCAGGGCAAGAGTGTGAGGAGTCCTTCCTGAGGAGGAAGGAGCGGCAGGAACAACAGATGATGGACTGAACACAACCCCCATCCCCTGCCCCGCTGTGCCGCTGAGGGGATAGAGAAAATCAGGAGTGAAGTTCAGCCCAGGAAAAAGGGAGGGATGGGGAGAAGGTGTTTTAAGATTTAGTTTTTATTTCTCATTATCCTACTTTGATTTGGTTGGCAATAAATTAATTTCCCCAAGTCAAGTCTGTTTTGACCGTGATGGTAATTGGTGAGTGATCTCTTCCTGTCCTTATCTCGACCCACAAGCCTTTCACTATATTTTCTCTCCCCTGTCCAGCTGAGGAGGGGAGTGATAGAGCAGCTTTGGCGGGTACCTGGCATCCAGTCAGGGTCAACCCACCACAGTGTGAAATGGTTGTCTTTGCTCAGTCTGATATGTTTCTCAAAGTAAATTTGTCCTTGGGAACATTTCTTTGTGAACACACCTGAACTATGAATTAGTTATAGACTATGAGACTTTCCCTTCCTGAACAAGACCCTTGGCAAATCCCCACAGGCCACCCTGCTCCTGGAGGGTGAGCACAGCAGCTCAGGGGCATGGCACCACTCAGCAAGAGATAGTTTGGATTCCCCTTTCCAAGAGAAAAAGGGCATATTAAAAAAATAGCAACAACCTCTTGGGAAGATAGATATACAGAAAGCAATTCTTGCCAATTTAAGGTAGTTACTGTAGTAGCTGCCTATCAGCACAGCAGTCAGACCCAGCCAGAGTTGATGAGCTGAGGACACATCAGCACCACGTTCCCATTGCTAGCCAGGCACTGAAGTGGACTGTCCGATTGCAGCACTCTCCTGTTCAAAGCCTGGCTTCATTAAGTGTGTGATCTCCCTCTCCAGTGCAGGGCTTTGAAGCTGGCTGGTAAACACATCAGGAGAGCCAGCAGTGGGATCAAACTAGGGTCGACTCCACAGATGGCTGTCCCCCGCTGGCCTGATGTCAGGTGTGATTGTTTTCCCGAGGTGACTAGCGGAAAGGAGCACTGCTAACTCGGCCCATTAGCTGTGTTCTCCCTAATGCCAATCATTTTGTTTGGTCTGTGAGCAACAAGTAGAAAGCAGAAGGAAAGTCAGTGTATGTAATTCTAATTTAATGGAAGTTAAAAATAATAATAATAAAAAATCCATGCAACCCACAACAGCCTCCACTAACAGAAAGCAAATGTTGCAAGAAGCCAGTGTGTCTGTGCGTGGTGCTGCTCTGAAAGATTCCCTGAGCTCCCAGTATGGCTCCTGCACAACCCCTCCTTGCTGTGAAAGCCCTTCAGTGGGTGGCTTTACAAGTGCAGCTATCCTGCTACTGGCATCTAGAAGTTACATTAACTACAACGTCTGTCAAGGCCTTTTTTATTTTAAAATATTTTTAAAAATATATTTTTAGAAATAATTAATACTATTTATTTCCCTGGCAGTGGAATGTGGAGCACAGCCTGACTTGCATAGCTTGGCCAAGTCTGTTCTGCCTGGTACAATCTCATTTATTTAAATAATCACTGCTGACTTTCTTGCAGCAAAGTATCCCAGTGGGGAGCTCTGAAGCATCTACACAATGGAGGAATGGTGCTTTCTATCAAGCTCAGCAGCCTTAATGTGTGCATCCCCACTAGAGCAACATTTATCAGGACAGCACTACTGCGAGGCTGATTGCTAGAGGGAAGGTTTGGGAAGTTAAGTTTTATCCAATGGGGTTCACAAATTCTCAAAAATGTTTTCAGCTGCAGGGGGTAAACGAATGTTATTTTGGGAAGAAAACACTGAAAACTTTTCAGGAAGAAAGCATATTATGTAATTGCAAAAGGTTGCTGAATGATAAGGAAAGGTGCTGCCTAGAGCACAACTACAGGTGAACAAAGAATAGGAAATCCGAAGATGGAAAAACAGGTGTGTGCACGTTGGTACTAATGCTTTTTTGGGCTGCCATCAGAGGTGCATCACTGTGCATATGAGGCCCTACATTGTTAAGAATTACCAGACTGCCATTTGTTCAACTGTGCGAGGATGTAAGTTTTAACATCCTTATTAACGTGTGACTCCAAGTGGCTTTGATGCACAGCATAGTGACAACCACTAAATTGTTATAGGTCTATGTATTTATTACAACAGCAGAAGCTCCACATAACTGGGAGGTCACTCTGCAAACTCACTGCTGGAAAATGATTCCTGATACTTAGCCAAAAAACTTTATTAACCATCATCTCATGTCTCCTAGTTACCTTTGTCAGACCACCCCTTGTGTTCTCTCCTTTTCATCAACACCTGAAGTCTGTTATCCTTGCAAAGTTATCTCTGTGCCACACAGCCCAGCACCTGAGGCATGATTTGGGAACAGTTGAGTCTATGACCCTGAACATCAGAAGGCTGAACTCTGTCAATCACCGTCTTTGCTATTGCAATTTTAAGAGGGGAAAAAAAAAATATCAGAACCCCCTTCTGAGCAGCAGGCCTTTAAACTACAAAAGGCTGGAGTCATGGAAAGAATAATGAGCAGATCATATTTTGTTAGCAGAATTTTAATCCCAAAATCAAACAAGATCTGGGACTATTCTGCATGGAGAACACAAGGGGCTTCAGCTTGCTCTCCACCTTGGCAGAGGGAGCCTGTTAGTGCCCACTGTGATGTTTTTCTCCTATAAGACCCTTGCTCCCTTGCATCTTCCACAGGAAATTTAGGGAGGTGGCATGGACTAGCGCAAAAAAAAGAAAGCAAACAGGAGACCTCAAGTTAATCCTGGCTCTGCTGTTGACAGGCAGCAGAATTACTTTGCTTGCCCAAGTCTACCTTGGGCTATGAAGTGCTGCCTAAGCTAGTAGTTGAGTTTTGGAACTTTGTGTAGAAAGATTTTTTTCTCCTTAGAGGACTTTCAGGGGAACGAAGCCCCCTCATTTGAGCAAGTGAGCAGGCTGGGCTGTTCCAGGTTCTGCTCTTGGGGTCCCTGGTGTGAGATCAGCCAACCCAGGGCACTGCCTGAATTGCCAATAGAGCTGCTTGGTACACAGGAAGATACCCAGACCAGTCTCCCACCTACCTCTGCTGCTCTGCTCAACTGTGTCACAACTCAAAACACCTCTGCCAACCACTGTGACCCTACCTTCCTGGAAAAAAACCCTCACATTCATCACTGCCTAGTACTGACATGCCTTAAAAATCAGGGGACTTGCAGCAGAAGTCTCCCGGTCACTACCATCTGATGACAGGCTCAAGTTACCCTTGACTCCAGATACGGTTTTGCAATCCCATTTCTCAACTCTAACAATTAGATAACATTGAGCATTTACAATTCCACTGTGGGACAGCCACCTGTTATCCTTACCAGTCACCAATTTGCAAGATCCCTAAGGCCATCAAAGGGATTGAAGCGGAGAAAGTAACAGGGAGAAAAGGGTATGAATTTGAAATTCAGAGGATATCTGATATCCTGTAAATAACAAGACTGGTTCTGTGAAACCACAGGCTGACATCATGTTATATATCAATGCCTATTCAGGGAAGGCTGTCTGCTTTGCAATAAAAATGTGTGTTGAGAGGCAAAAAACCCCCCAAACCAGCAAGGATGAAAGCAAGAAGGATGAAAACAGTTGTAGATACAAAGCAGAGAAAATGATTCATAAGTGTTCATGCAATTTCTGCTTTGTCAAGACTGATCTTTTCAGGTACTCCTTCTTTGTCTCATGTGTGTATTTCAAACACAGAAAAGGTTTAGCTGGAAGGAAGCCAGTATCCAGCCTCAGGCAATGATTAGTGAATCCATTTGGAGCAGCACACTTATCTTTGACAGACAGAGAGATTTCCAGGAGTCAGATATATTGGCAGCTGTCAGAATCAGAGACTGTAAATTTACAGCCCAAATGGTACTGAGCCCATCCACCAACAGGCACAGAGATACTGGTACAGAATCTTCAGACTCGTGTTTTCTTGCAGCCAGGTCTGAGGGTTCATATATGTAATTTTATCATCTTTTGCTCACTCTCGCACATGCAGAGTTGATCTCCATATAATTTATGTGAGTGTATTACCTAGTGTTTTGCCAGGAAAGGCTGGGGCAGGCAGGCAGGCAAACGAACACAGCACTGCCCAAAAGGCAAATTGCTGTTTTCAAAGCAAGAATCGTCAGCCCCCTGTATTCAGTTAGCTCGTTAAGACCTACTTCAGCTACAAGATTTGAAGCACTGAGCCATCCGCTCACCTAGGAATGACAGATCGATACCGTATCTAGAGGCTGATTAGCTCTGAGGATGAAAGCAATTAAAGAAAGTGCCCCAACAGTATGTACAGAAGACAGTCTGAGGGAGGAGCTGACTCTCACGTACCTGAAACCCTGAGGACAGACGCAGGTGTAGCCATTGACTGCATCTACGCAGACAGCTCCATGGCGACACTTATGGCCCACACAGTCATCATCATCTATTTCACAGTGTTTTCCACTGTAACCCGGCAAGCACTCGCATCTGAAATACAAGATGATCGCTGTTAATAGCTTGTTTCAACATTCACAACAATAGCGCACACAGGCAGCCTAGCACCAATCTGATTTGAGATGGAAAGGTGTTAGCAATTATTCCTGGAAACATTAAGCACAATTCATGCCATCAGACGTGTTCAAGTCCCTCCTGTCTGCAGAGGTTCTGCAATCTGCTTAAGTTCAAGCTGAGCAAAGCAATACCATGCTACTGCTTTTCCTCAGCCAAGTCTGTGGAGAAGGGTGATCATACAGAGGTCTCCCAATTATGCTAAAGATGACATCTTCCCTAACCTTACAGACTCAAAGGGCAATATTCTGCAAGCGCAGTTGGTCTGATGTCTCAGACGACGATTTTGCCAATGTCTGCACACTGCTGAGTGTCTGAGGTTGGTCCTGTGCAGCTACACAGAGCACAGTAAGGTTCCACCTTCCAAATGGAAGCAATCTGCAAGCAAGCCATAAAACTCAGCAAATTTAAAGAAAAAGACCGTCAGTTTTGAGAGCACCACCTGCTTGACATTCATTTGCAAGGCATAGCAAATGTTGCTGCAACTACGAAAAGTTGTCTTTGAGGCCTGTCCTTTCCCGTGGTGACACTCAGGCAAAGTGTGTACCTGCTGCTATGGGGTAACACCATTCATAGGAGCAACACCATGGGATGCACCCAAACCTGCAGACATTGGCTTTTTAATTTTATTTTATACAGTTCTCAAGTTTGTTGCACGAAGGCTGCATCAGCATTTCTATTATAAGCCTTGCAGAAGTTTATAACCTGACAATAGAAAATACATCCCAAAGTCTCTGACTTGGAACAGATCTTTTGGGATTGCTGAACAGCCTCTTTTTGAATCTGTAGTGTAGACAATGTTTAGTCATGAACACGCTTTAGTACATAAAACACGTTTTACTCCTCCCAGCTGGATGTTACTGCACATCTGGAAAACAAAAGGCGTATCACTTCAACCAAAACAAGGGAAGAGCTACAGTTAACTTCAGCAATAAAAAAGAGGTCTGTGCTCTTGCTAGAGCCCCTTGTTTGGACACAGTGTGCTTGTCACTGAGAGCTGGAAGAGGAGAGACATTATAAAGTTGAGGGAGGTGGCATCAGGAGAGAAACTACTGCTCCACCAACCTATTCTGCTGGCTTCCTCCTCCTCCCCCCTGCCAGCAGCCAGGTGGGGTCAGTGCAGGAGGAGGCTCCTTGTGGAAAACCTCTTCAGAGGAACTGGATGCATGGGAGCTGATGAGGAAAGATATTTCCACTTTCCAGGCAGCAGTCATTGTGCTGAATTTGGTTCCGAGTGACAGTGTGTTTTGGCTCCTGGCTGTTCCCCAGCTTGTCTGGACAAGGCAGCAAGTTGTGTGAAACTTCCCAGAGGGCAACAGCAGGTCCTGTGTGTGTGCTAATGACCAGTGAAGGGCTGCCCCAGCATCAGGGCTTCAGCAACCACCTGGCTCAAGCCTGGAGAATGGGACCTTCAGTCTCCATTTCAAAACATGGCTTGTGACCAGCTAAAAAAGGAGCCGCAGGCTGTAGGATGGATAACGTTATGTAGATGCATATACTTTCTTTCTCCATCCTCCCTCCATGAGAGGCCCCCATCATGACCCTCTGCAGCCACAGGATGGTTGATGTTCCAGCTCTGCACGCCTGAATTGCTTTTCTACACCTTGGTGGCTCAGGGAATACTGTGATTAACATAACAGAGATGACAAAACAGAGCAAAAAGCAAAAAGTGTTCCTTCCGCAAACTATGAGAAGCGGGCAACATTTTTTGGCAGCATTTTAGTCACACCTGCAAGCAAATAATGTCAATCAAATGACTTTGTGGGGGGAATTGGCAGCATTTAATCCTGTTGCTTTTTATTGATCCCTGCAGTCCTAATATAAAGTGATGTAATAATGAACGATGTGCAGTTCCTTATTCAGGGCTGCCATGCATCAATTTTATGATGTGTATTGGCTATCTCAGTAATGACAGAACCACCACTTTTCTCTGCAGGGCTGCATTAAATCAGCATTTTAAGCTGTCAGGTAATAATTCCAAGCTTTAGAATAATAAAGTATATTTATACCATGCTCCAACATCAATACAGTGAATGGAAAAACATGCTCCTTTCTTGAAGTTATTTTTTTAGAAGTAATTTCATTGTGTTAAATGGTATTTTTTGTTGATTTTTGTTTTGTTTTGTTTTCTGGCATACAGAAAGCTACTCTTCTATAGTAACAGCACAATAAAGATGTGGAGGCTGGAAGTGAGGAAAACCACCTGCAATTTTAGCTTAGAAAGCAAAGAGCTCTGTGCAGCCAAACACACACTGAAATAGTCCAATTTGTTTCTAAGCTTGGCTTTCCCTTTAGAAACATGGAATTCTTTTTGGGTCAGTCATCTCTGAGCTCTTAGTGTGTCACATCTAGGCTGAAGCTACCAAAAAATGCATGCCTAGAGTACAGTGGCTGAGAAACTCAGCCACATGAGTACCTGACCCAGCCTCCTAGAAACCCAAGGTCTCCCCTATCTGGGAATAATGGCATGTTAGCTCCATCCCTATCCCACACAGTGCCAGCAAGTGGCTATCGGCAAAAGTACGATGCAGTAAAGAAGGTGGCAAAGAATCTTTCATATTCAAATCCTGGTAAGAGAGTAATTTACACGATTAGGTAAGTTATCTCATTTCCCAGTGACCATCTGACACCAGTACAGTTGAAATCTTGTTTTCTGCTACAGCCTTGTAGTGATGGCAACATTCCCAGTATCAGAGAGAGCCTAACAACATGTCTAGTGGTATTTAAAATGTTGGCCTATCCGAGGGGATTTGCATCTGTATGCACTCAATGTCTATTGTATTAAAGCCGTGAATCATGGCTTCTATTGCAGGGCCAGAATGGAATTTCCCTCCCCATATCAATAAATAACTTGGCTTCCCATTTTTTTTTCCTGTTTTTGTCATCTTTTCTTCCCTCTGCAGAGCTGCAGACCACCTAGAGCTGAAGGCAGGACAGACAGACTGACTGGTGTCCTTGCTGCCTTGATATTCTTCACTTGCGTGTCCTATTCACATGCCCAGGGCACAAACCTGACCAGCGGATGGTCAGCCCAGCAACAAGCCTGACTCCTACCATTAATATTCCCCACCTCCGTAAGCAGAGCAGAGGATGGTGCAAGAGCCTGACTCACTCTGCATGTGGCATTATACTGCACCATTACGTGCTACATGTATGGTACTTCACAGGTCAGGAGACCAGACTGCTCAAGGGATCAGCAAGAGCACACGACCAGAGGCTGTCGTTTTTAGTGAGACCCAGCAGCAACTACACATCACTGCAAAAGCTGCCAAGGGCTCTCAGCCTGTTTCTCAATGGTTTGGTGCAACTAAAGTATGAAAGAAAAAGCAATACTTGGACAAATTCTATGTTCAAGCTTGGGCAGGCTCCTTCACCTCTCAAATCTGGCCTGCTAGAAAGCAAAATGGGACAGAAGAAGTAAAGAAATTATGGGGTGTAGCATTCTATGAATAGTGGGAAGAATAACTCAACAAACAGTAGTAGGAAATACTTACAAGTAATTATTTAGGCTCCCCTCAAGGGTTAATGGCCCCACCATGAAGCAAGCAAGCAAGCAAAAGTGTCTTATTTACGCAAATTATTTGGGTGGCAGGTAAGAAAATGCTTCCAGCAAGGGTAAAACCATTCAGGGCCACAGCTGTCTCCATCCCTTCATACATCTAGCAATGTAAGGTAATTTGAGTTACAAGCCTTTGCCTTGTAACATGATGTAGCTACTGGATTAGCCGAATGATGGATTAACTAGGAATGAAAGCTGGAAAGAACATCAGGGACTATTTATGTACCAGTAGACACCTCTTAATGCAGCCCCTGTGCATCATTTCAGGAACTGTCCTAATCATTTAATAGTTTCATCTTCCTCAACTGTTGGAAACATTTCTGTCTGGAGGTTTTTCACCCAAAAGAAAGGCTTGAGTTGTACAGACTGACTGTCTAGCACAGATTCAGCTGCCCTCGAGATAGCCAGCATCTCTAAAATTTTGGTTCACTTCCTTTTAACTATCCTGAAATGTTCTGTGTATTAAGTTTACACTATTCTGACATGCCAGTTGCTTCACAGGATACAATCTGATCCCGACTGCAAGTTATCAGGAAGACCAAAGAGTGCTACCGTCTCTCCCCTGTGACACGCTGGGTCTGCTCGGTGAGGGCATCCCTCACCGAAACCCCAGCCCTCCCTCCCAGGAGGGAATTGGTGAGCACCCAGGATTGCATTGTGGCTGTGAAAGCCTTAGGGGAAGGTGCAGAATGCAGCTTGTCTGCGCTGAACTCTCTTGAATTTGCCTTCCTTTCTTACTTTGATTCAAAGATCTTTTCTTGACAAGCTTTCCATAGAGCTTGACTTTTCAATTGACTGTCTCTATTTGCTAAATTGCTCTGAAATTCCCTCTTCAGACAAGTGATGAGCACTGCTACTACGCACCTCTCAAAACACCCCAACCCCCAAATCTCCAGCTGTTTTACTGTCATTTAAAACACGAGGCTTTATTTCACCCCTGTGAAACAGTCAGTGTCACTCCCAATACGCAAATGCAAACACAGACTTCACAAATTCTAACAAGAGCTGAGCGAGGCTCGCCTCTGTAGCCAACGAAAGGTGGTGGCTCCCGAGTGAGAGCCATCCAGTTCAGCTGTTTCTGCTGCTGCCCAAGGTGAGGAAGTGTGGGGAGAGAAGCCCCACTGCAGTCAAGGCCAGTCTTTGCCAGTGCACCCCAAGAGTGCCAGCCATCCTGGAGGAGAACAGCTAAAGTGGGAATACAACAGAAAACTCCTGACCTGCAGCTTTATGCTCTGGCCACAAGTTTATCTTTCCCTTCTCAGTAGTCAGAATGGGGACTGGATTTTAAACAGAGCCAGCATGGGCTGAGGAGAGCTGAGTTACATCTGTTAAGGCTCCTGTTATGCTGCTTGGATTGATGGATGCCCTAAGGAACACATAAGGAAACTGTCCTTAGTTTCTGATGAGGGATAAAATACTTTGCAGTAACTGTTCCAGAAGTACTCCTTTTGCCATGCTCTATTCCAGAATTATTTCTCTGCTCTGGGGGTACGTCCATTATTTTCAAGGAAACCACAGAAAGCAAGAAAAGTATGTATGCTTGTATTAAAATTAAAATGTGACATGGTCTGAAGTATATATAGTCTCATGCTATTTGCATTAATTTTGATGGTTTTTACCCCAAACTCACTGCTAGTTCAACCCTAGTCAATCCAATGGATTTATCTGCCCAGTGTGTGGAGACCAGCACACACACACACATGCTTACCTGGTTCCTTTGTCAAGGGGAAGACATTTGGACTCATGTTGGCATGGATTTAGATCAGGAACACAATGGTTAATCACCTCATCACACAGTTCACCTGAGGCAAAAGAAAAGCAATAAAGCTATAACACAACTTGGACAATCCTGAAGCAGCTCCATGTTCAGGGATGGCAAATCTCTCTAAATGGAGACAGCTCAGTAGTTCAGCAGGAAGTGACAATATTGCTTATGAGGGCACGTGAGACTTCATTAAATTGGGCTCCTTTGACCTATAGTGACTGTACTGTTTCTATCACATGAATTTGAAAGGCTGGTATAAAAAGTACTGACATATAAACTCCCCTTGGAGACAGACTAAGGATCAAATGGGCAGTTCCTGACCCAGAACCTCTTATATCAAAGCAAGAAAGTGACACAAAAGTGAAGTTGCTTATTAGACTAACATTTTCACACTGAAACGTATTTTAGCCATAGTTAATACTCTGCCAAAGAAGCTGATTGGACATAATTCTGGAAAAGAACAACAACCCACAACTCCCCCCCCCCCCCCAAAATCTCTGCGACTCTCAATAATAGGAACCAGCTTTAGGACTGCATGCAATTATAAACCAGTCACTATTTATAAGAAAAGTACTAGCTCTATTGTGCTCACAGGAGATGATGTCTTTTCAGAAAAAAATCCATCATATGTAAGCTCAGCTCAGCTGTTTTTAGGTATGGTGTGTTACATGCCATGCACCTCTCTGGATTTGTATAAATTTTAATAATTAATAGTTCTAGAATGTTCAAACCCAGATAGTTTATTTAAATACCACCCTTCTCTGAGTCCTAAATTATTAGGTCACACTTCAGTACCCCAGGTTTTGAGATCCAGCCAAAGACCACAGAAATCTTTGCTTTCCCAAGAAACCAACAGAAACCTACCCCACACCTCCCAAAGCCTTGCAGGAAAAGCAAAGGTCAGTTACTCTCAACACAGAAACCCCCAAAAGCTACAGTCCCAAAGTCCCCTATGCAGCTATATCAGAAGACCACATCTGCAGGGTTTCAAAGTTATGCATATTTTGTGTGCCTATACATGATACATACCATCACATGAGCAGCAAGCCATGTGGATATTGTGGGAAAAAGGATAACGTGGGAGGCACTGGTGGGCTGGCAGTGTTTCTTTGCTGCAGTATTTTCATGAAGCTGCAGCTCCACCTGTCTTGGGAAAAACTCCATTTTCAAAAATACGTACATTGCTAACTCTAGTGGTTACGGAGAAACACTTGAAAACACCAGCCAAGCAAACCACAAAGACCAAAATTCAGATGGAAAATGCAAATCAGAACAGTCCGTCTTTTATCAGTCTTGTGATCAGGCAGGGATGACTGAGAGCACAATTTTGAGGATGACTCTAGTGGTGACAGGTACAGTTTGTTAACACTCCCCGCTCACTCCTTCAGGTTACTTCTCCCACATCTCCAGCCTCCCTACAGTAGAAGCTACTTAGCTCTTTATTTGACTCTTCATATTTCAAACATGGAACATCTTATATATATCTGCTTTTTAGAGTTGTCAAGCATAAGTGAGCAAGTGGAGGAAAAATACAGCCCTGGAGGCATGAGAGAGGGCACTACCAGCATAAACCCTGTACTCAGGTGCCACAGATAGCCTCATGACTTTTAGTGGGCTGGGTTTGGCAATACCAGAGAAGTCTGGCAGGCAATCTGCAGTGGACAGTTTATTGTTCATAGTATCAGTTATAAGACAACCAATTCCATCTGGAGCCAAGGAATCCCAGGAAGCCACCGCTATTAAATACTACCAAGTCTTTTTACCACCCTGGACGAATCTTGGGCAAATGTAATGACTGTATCCAGCTCAGGAAGGGTGACATGCCAATGAAACTGAACGCTGCAAATCCATGGGAGCCAGGGAAACAGATCATTCACTGGACTTGAGGTTTGCTGTTGTACTCCTCAAAGCAACTAGAGACTTTCAAGTCTTACAAGTACGAACACAGCTGTCATTGGGGACAGCTATTAACACATTTTTGAGGTGGCAGAGCTGGAGATAGGTCTGCTTATTAAGCAATCCCCAAATCCACAGTCCATCCACCCTCCCAAATACTAACAAGCAAAGCAACTCCCTCAGCCTTTGGGCAGACATAAAGATGAGCAGGTCAGAACTTGCTACAATGCCTGGATAACTAACTGCCAGCTCATCGTCTTGGTATTCCTCACGTCCCTTGTGTGCTACAAATCTTATATGGAAATATGAAAAAAAAGTAACTAGTGACATTAAAAGAACTCAATGATCTAAAGCTGGAAATATTTTTGGAAGACCATTTAATAACTGAACAGTGTGGATAGATGCCTTCAGCTATCCTTTCACTAAAAATGGTCAATACATACTTTTGAAGTTTCTATTTCTTTTTTTTTTTTTGGTTTTGTTTTGGAGAAAAGGAAATGGGCTTCAAAAAAATAAGAACAGTTTCATAAACTCTCAAAGGAAATCATAAGTCTTCTTAAAGTATTCTTCTCAACAGTCTTGACAAGTGCTTAGAGATCCAGTAAAAATCTCCCCAAATGTCAAATATTATGACTCACTGTGTCATTCTGAAGGCACCACTATCAAAATGTAAGAGAATTCTAGGCTAGGTACCAAACATAGCATCCAAAAAAATTTATCATTTTTCATGCAAAACTTGGAACATTTAAGGATCCTTCCTGTTATTTTCCCCATCTATCACTCATTAGGAAGCTCACTTGGGAATGCCTTGCAACTAGAGCAGCCTCATCTCAGGAAGAAAATTCTTCTTGATACATTATTTCAGGCTCCACCAATGTTCACTAGATGTTGCAGAAAGCATGCCAGGGAAATAAAACACGTTCTGACAAGCAAAACCCAAGGCACCAGCTACACAAAGACTTTCTCATATTTTATTCACTCGGAAAATATCTGGGCCAAAATATCTGCCCTCAGACCTGAGAGTGCAATACTCATTGACCACTTTAATGTCAGTATCAGAGGAAAAATCTGATCCTCTTTTTCTGGAGTGACACAGGGCTGCTTCTCTGTGCAGCAATTAAACGTCTAGTCCAAATTTCTCATTGGATAGCTATGTGAACCTATAACCAAACTGGACATTAATCTTAGGCCAACTTCTTCTAGCAGCACTGATTCTCTTTGTGGAACATATTTGATCATGCTAAAACAACAGAAAACTTCAGTGCAATGCTTTTCCAAACATAGAAAAGAATCCAACCTCCCCATTTTCCTCTCTCCTATATATTCTCAAATCAGAGCTCCAATTTGGGTACACAGGGTTTCTAAAACACAGGAAAAGAACAATTATATTTCTTTTCTGATCAGTTAAGTATTTTTTTATCCCAAATAATGTTTTTTGTTTCATCAAGTCACACTTACTCTCTTTTATCAAAGCCAAAGAGAATAGACCAACATGCAATGCACCCCAATGAAGAACAGGTTAAGACTATGTCAGATTTACAGAGGAAAACCACTTATGCCAATCAGATTTTACTTTTCACAGTAGCTGGAGGTATTAGGTCAATAATGTTCTGTGGTCTGCAGAACTGAGGTATGATATAAAGGGGGCACCTTTATAAAGACAGGCACATGCTCAGCTGTGTGGGCACTGCATTTCAAACTTCTTAAGGCCAGTGGTAATGCGCTGGTAATTAGTGCTTGTTTAGGAGAAGGAAGCATTAGACAGATGAAGGAAGCAGTCTGATCTGCCACAAAAAATGCAACTTTCAGATTAGAACCAAGTTGTACTGACAGGTGGATCTTTCATTGCTTCTGTCTCATGCATTTAAAAAAAAAAAAGAAGAAAAAAAAAATCCTCAAACAACAGAAAATGTATTCTGGCCCTTTGAAACTTTGTAGCCCTTCACCAACATTTCTTGTTGTTTTAAAAAAAACCCACAGCAAAACATTTTTTTTGTTTCATGCAACATTTTGCTGGTCTTATTTTTTTAGCAAAATCCTTAATTTCATGGGGCTTTCCACATTCACTGTTCACAGGGCTCACTGCTTATGAAGAGCTGCCAAGAAACATGCTTAGGCTTTTCTGTAGCCTTCCACACGTCTCAGAATGAAGCCAAAACAACAATAGAGTAATAAAGATGACTTTTACACACAGTTTAATAATCATCTTTCTTTTTTCCGTTCTGTGCTGTCATGAGAGCTATTTATTTCATGCCACATTAGACTTTTAAAACCAGGATCCAAGTTACACTATTTCTCCTTAATCGGTAAAAGGGAGATTGGATGCACGGTATTTTACGTATTTATCTGTAAGTGAAATGCAGTTCTGAAAAGACAATCTAGACGGCCAATTTGCAACCAATGTGTTTGATGATTTTGCTTTTGTTTCATAGGTCAGTTGGGTGATACTTTGTTCTCTCATTCAGAATATTCATGAAATAATTGATAAAGCAACATAGAAAATATTCTCGTCCTATATGTGAGAGAAGCTTTTGTAGGGCCTGGAAGACTAAAAGCAAAAATGCTGTCAAGAATGTCACAGTATTACTTGAGAGAAGGAAAGTGCTTACAGTGAAGAACAGATGAAGAAAGCCTGGCCTTCATCCCCAGAGAAAACTTTTACAGGCTACACAGGGAGAAGGTATGTATTTGAGTGGTTAAATTGTATGTTGCAATTCTCTGAACTTTGGCAGGTAAGTCAGAATGGGAACTCTTGTCTTTACTGCTAATAAAAAATAGTATACTGTTTTTCTCATAAGAGATTACTCATTTTATATCTAATAACTTGTATCAGAAGAAATGTTTTTTGTATTTTGTTTTCCCCTTCTTTCTTTTCAGTTATTAAAAAGAAGTCAGTGCCAATTGGAAATTTCAAGAGAACAGAGAACCTAAAATTGGTTGGGTAGAACAGACATACGATGTTCCTCCAAGAAAATAATTTAGTTAGGAATGTTGTTGATGTTTGATGAAAAAGATTGAGGCTCATCTTAGAAAATGCATTTTTTACTTCCAAACTGCTTCAACTTGTGGTGAAGAGGAACTCTGTGAAAATCCTTCAGTAGCAAATGCACTTGGCTGCCATGTTAGATACCAAGACATAAGTTATCTGAAAGGCATTGTAGCAGAATTCTCTTTCTGCATTATTAATGAAGTTTGCTCTTGCTTGATGAACACTGCCCACAATACTTAGTAGGCAAAGAACTAAAAGTTATTTTATGAATTTTATTCTGTGTTAATGCTTTAAAAACTTATAGCTGAGTTTTCACATATTAGGTTTTGGCCTATTAAGTGGGAACCTGAAGTTAGACTCCACATTGAGATTCCCGGAGTGGCTTGTTTTTCAGAATTAAGGAGCAATTATCTCTATAATCTTGAGGTTAAACAAAGGAATAACTGATTAAACAACAAGATCCGGGTAGAGAAATGAGGATCATTTCACTGTTTCTGAATCTTGAAGAAGGAATGTGTTCCAGTTCTATGCACTACCAAAGTACAAAAAATCATATTCAACATCACAAATGCCACAACAACACAGTATATGAAAAATTAACTAAACCAGACAACGTGCAGTGCTCTTACAAGGTGGTAACCTGCATATAGCATTATCCCTCAGAACCACTGTGTCTGGAATAGATCCTGATTTTGCTGGACCCCCTATGTTTCTGAGCTGTATTACTTCATATGGATGTTTTCCAGTTATGTGGTTTGTCTGGAATCTATTAGTGATCAGTTCAGTTATTCACACAATCCAGTGCACCCAGTCACATCTGAGACGCCATACATTTTCTGACATGTCCTTTCAGGGCTGGCAGATGGGACATGGACACACTGTAGACTCATGCCAGTCTGAATGGGGGGAAGGGGAATGGGGGGTTGCAGTCTGTTCATAATGCTTCGTCTCTGCTCCTCCTTCCTCCTCATGCTGTTCCCTGCTCCATCATGGGCTCCTTCCCATGGGATACAATCCTTCATGAACTTCTCCAACATTGGTCCTTCCCATGGGCTGCAGTTCTTCAAAAACTACTCCAGCACACATCCTTTCCATGGGATACAGCTCTTCAGGAACAGACTGAAGGGACACAGCTCCTGCCAGAAAACCTGCTCCTACATGGGCTCTTCTCCATGGGCTGCAGCTCCTGCCAGGGGCCTGATCCTTGCATGGGCTCTCCATAGGCTGCAGCTTCTTGCAGGGCATATCCACCTGCTCCAGCATGTGGTCCTCCACAGGCTGCAGCGTGGATATCTGCTCTGACATGGCCCTTCAGGGGCTGCAGGGGGACAGCCTACTTCACTGTGGTCTTCTCCATGCGCTGCAGGGGAATTTCTGCTCCAGCACCTGGAGTACCTCTTCCCTTTTCTTCTTCACTTCACTTGGCATTTGCATACTTGCTTCTCTCACATTTTTTCATCAGCATTGCTGGTGGGCTCAGCTTTGGGCAGTGGCAGGTCTGACAAGGGAGCAGCTCCTGATCTCTTTGCACAGAAGCCACTCCGACAGCCCCCCTCCTCCCCTGCTACCCAAACCTTGCCATGTAAACCAATACAGTCTTTGAACCAATAGAGGTCTTTGAAGAATACTTGATATAGAGAAAGATTTACTTATTTCCTACTGGCAGCTCTAACATGGCCATAGCTGTGGTGTCAGAGTGCTGAATACACTGAGTGTCCATAGGTGGACTCTGCTCCTCCCAGCTTTATTAACTGCAGTATGCACCACTGGCCTGTCAGCAGGTAAGTAATGGGCTTGTGGTTAACTACTAATCCTTTGATGTGTTTCTTCACAGATTAGATTTAATGAATCATGAATCCCCTCTGTGGATGATATTCACTCCACCCATCCTTTAAGACAGTAGTAGCTGAGATTACATTCTCTTAGAGATATACTGTTGTGGTCCTGATGAACAAAGAGAAATTCTCCAGTATATCTGGTTCCCCAAACATGACATTATGTTTTACAAATGGGAATCTGACCAGAAGAAATCCTGGAGCTGAGAGCTGCAACATGACAGGACACTCATTCTGAGAGTAAAGACAGGCTGCAGCACTGCCAGTTCCTGTGCCATTTCCTTCTTCAGTCCCAGTACAATGAGATAAGAGTCTAACCTGATAGCGATGACATGTGGTTCTCTCAATAAAACAGGGCTGGTGGGCTTAGGCTTTTGAACAAAGCTAAAAACTTCCAATTCTTCCAGCACTTCTCATTCATAGTTGTACAAGTGGGAAACATGGGTGCCTTTTATTTTTTGCACCGAAAGCAAACACACTTCACATTTGCGAGGTAACTACAACTGAGAAACTTTCATGTAAGGCAGAACTCCTTCAAATAAAAGAAAGAAACTACACCAAACTTTGTCCACAATTTACTCTGTTTGTCTCAAGGAAATTACAGCTAAAGTTCCAAAGTTTTAAAAGAGGCTTGTTTAAGTAGTTGTTTAAGCCTTCGGTGTTTATTAGACAGTCCAGATCCTCATGGAACCACAAGGCTGAATCACGCTACCTTAAAACTTCCTGTTCCTATATCAAACACGTAGTTAAAAACTTGCAAGGGGGAAAAAACAACCTATAGTACAATGATCCACTTCAGCTTCATTCAGCTGTCACTAGTGCCCATCTTAGGGATTGTTGCAAATCTGCCTCACAATGGTTAGCGATGGGAAATGGGCTGGAGAGCTTCAGCAAGAAGTGTCAGCCACAAGCCACCACACAACTTCTTTCTTCCAGAGTTGTTTGGCTTGACTAAGTGCTTGGCTTCAGCCATGAGACATTACCACAATCAGATATGCCAGAAAAAGGGACCATAATCACTAACAGTGAACAGTGTTCCATCTAAAAGTAGCATAACTGCAAAAATCTCAGATACCATCTACCGCAGGACACCACAAGGTCCCCTAAGGTAAAATAGATCTTAGCTTTCTCTTCCAAACACATAAAACCAGAAATAGTTTCTAGCTTTTTTTTTGAGAGATAGTTTTTTTCTTTGATACAAACTGCTTGCAGCTTTTTCCCAGGGAAACAAACTATTTTAAAACACTTGCTCCCCCCTCTCCCCACCATGGGATGCCATGTATTTTAGCAAAGACCTATTTTCAGTAGCAGAAGCCACTATTTTTTTTTTTTTTTAGGTTTCAGAACAAAGTGGTGTGGCTATTTGTTGAGGTTTTTTAGGATCCTTAGCAAAAACTGAAACGTTTCCTGATTTTTTTTGTGTGTAAGCACTACATATTTCTGCTTCTGGCTAAAATCAAACAGATAGGAGGAAGAAAAAGTCACGGCAAACAAAGAAACAAAAATAAAATAGCAAGTAAAGAATAAAACCATTCAAAGTACACAGTACATGTTTGGTACAGCCCATTTGGTCCTTTACATAGTTTGGACACCTCTTCAAGTGAAAGCACAGAGGATAGTGAGACTGAGGAGAGGATCTCTTTTTGAAGGTATAACATTTTATATCTGAATCTAGAACTATAAGCAAAACAGGGATGGCTCTCAAGAGGGTCTATCACAGTAGGGAACAGAAAAAAGGAATGGAAGGGAAAAATTGTATGAATTTTGTCCTACATTTCTAAACCATAAAGCTAGGGAAACAGCAGAATGTTTATATCGATAGCTGATAATAAGTCATGTTAAAGCCAAAAAGACAAAAATTAGAGAAACACAAAAAGGAAAAGAATTGCGGTAACTGATCTAATTCATAGCTTCCCTCTTCAATGTTCCTATATATGTTTCTTTCTGAAGAGGAGGAAAACCTACAAAACTGTAAGGAGGAGGTGTAATCCATCAAGGGGTTCGACCAGGTTGTAAACCAGCCCACAAACTGCTCAGGCTTTAGAGCTGGATGGACTTTGGGTACACGATTATCCTGGAGGAAATACATGGTTATAATGTAGCTTCAGGATTAAACTAACCAGTTGTGGAGAGGAAAAAAATGACATCCACTGACAGTAAAAGCCATCAGGACTCTGCTATGCAGCGTATTGGTTTGGTTATGTAAATACAGGCACAAACACTGAAAACATTGACTTCAAGAATGGTGAGGAAACCTGGTGGTGCAGGTAAGAGCTTGAATCTTTTTTATGGCAATCAGCTATCTGGCTACCCTCCCTCAGAGTTTTGTCTTCTTTAACTTATGTTTACCTGTTTCATTGAATCCATTTGTATTTGCACATTGCTTTAAAGTTATTAGATGGAAAGAAACTAGGAAGGAGGTTATTGTGTGAGTGTGGGTTGTTTTATAGTGTGGGTCTTTTTTTTTTTTTAAATGAAAGTGAAATGGGGCTGGAGTGTGGGAAATTCCTTCCCTCAGCACTCACTTAACAAATTGGCCATTTTTCATCTACTTTGAGTGGGGGAAAAGACTGTCAAAGAATTTGAAAGGAAAACACTGCAAAAAGTTATTAATTGAAGGAAGATATTTGGCCTTCATTATTCCAACCAATGAAAGCAAAATTTATGCACTGTTATTTGGGATATTGTTTCCTAAAAAGGTTATAACAATTACAACTAGACAGACAGAAGATAAAGCAGGAAAATACTAAGGTATGGAAAACACCAAACCCGGGATACTGCAACTCTGTCAATAGTCAACATTTCCAACACATACATTTTTAATTTGCATTTCATTTAGGAACATAAGATTTACTATCATGATTTAACCATTAGTCAATTAAACCAAGGGGGATCCTAAATATTTCTTACAGCACAACACACATACACGCTCTTGGATCTTCTTCCTCCCTGTATTCAGACTATTCTTTGTATTACGACATCCATTTATTTCATGCATGCAGTGTTTACTGCAATATCATTGCAGTCTCACCAGTATTATGGCATCCAAGACCACAAGAGTGATGAGGGATTCAGTCTACCTACTTCACAGTGCTACCAGAGCCTGTCTGCCTCTACAGTCGAGAAAAGAAGGAATCTACAATAGCTGAGCTGGGCATCTATAACCAACGGCCTGAATATTACTCAAAACATCACAGATGATCAGTACAGAAACATCTAGTCTGACCTCCAGTGTAACATAGGCCACTCTTGAATTAATTTGTTTTAACTACAGGATCTGCTGAGAAATCCAGCTCATATCTAGAACCAACAACTCTTGTATAATTACATTGACAAAAATGTATAGTCTGGATTTGTTCAGCCACAAAGGCCAGCTGATGAAACTTTTAAAGAAATTTTTATTCTTCATACAAGTGTTTGTGTGAAAAAAAAAGAAAAAAAAAAAGAAGCAGCTTGCTCTGTCTGCCTACTCTGTTAAGCCAAATAGGATTTTTCTTGAGATCTTCAAGACCTATTCTCAATCCCCCAATGTTTTTTTATGTTTCACCTCTAATCCTCTTTCTCATCTCTCAACTTGCTCGCTCCTTGAATTCTGATCAACAGAAGTAAGTATAATATTTGGGCACAACACAAAGACATTATTACCTACATTTTCTGTCCTACTTGATACACCCTGCCTATGGGTATCACTGCCCTTTTAGGCAAAGTACTACACTGAGAGCAACTTGTCCCCCAGACTACTTCACAGAAAAACTGCTTCCTTGGAAAGTACCCTTTGTCATCTTTGTTCATATAAATATAGATGAAACCCATACACGTGGCAACTCTGAAGCACACAGTTTGCTAAGACAATGTTTAGCACAGTCAGCACCTGAGAGGAAGGCAGGTACATCAATGCACAATTCTGAGCACAGGAATAAGTATTCCTGACTCCTCCAGTGACCCGCTTTCCCTCTGAAATGTTAGCATTCACTATTCTTAGCATCTTCAACATAATATTAAAGTCATCTGCACCTTCTTTTTTTTTCTTTTTTTTTTTCTAATAGATACTGCCATAGTAGCTTCAGCTATTACTTCAGTTTAAAAAGGTTTATTTAAAGAGAACATACACTGGATGTCACAGGAGACTTTAGTCAAACTCTTTGGTCAATAGATCCCTCTCTTTTCAGGTCAGGCACACAAACCCTTTTGAAGTGCTTCTCCATGACTTGCCTATGTGCTTCCATGGCATTTCCTTAGCTGCTGTTCATTCAATCAAGCAACTTCAGATGATGTCCAGTTTCTTGTGTCTGGATTCAACTCTTAGAGAACCCTCAAAACCATGCCTCAGATTTGCTTGGCTTGTATGTAACCTCTGTTTGGCTGATGGCTTCAACTCTTCCAGCCATTTTATGCTGTTCCCTGCTTTTCTGCTCTGAGGGATATTTCTGCCCAGCCAGTGCACTGCAGTGAGTCCTTCCAGGTGACTGGTCAGGTTTGATGAAATATCCTCCTCCAAAACAGAGGCAAAGCAGGTTAAGGCAATTCTTTTATCGCAGTGCACTAAAATCTTCCTATTTTTAAGCAACATGAACTATTATAACCCTTCAGATTTCTCATTTAAGCAACACCCCTATTTTCGCAACCTTTTTCACTTATGATTCATATTATATTTTCCAGAAATATTTCCTGCTCTTCTTCAAAAATTCAGTTTATTTCAACTGTAGTCAAAGCTATTGCCTGCATTATGACAGCAAATGTTTATTGTGTGTTTCCCACATTGCAAGACTGGGGTCTAGTATTTGACAAACTCCTGCTAATAAGTATAAGCACAGCACAAGCAATATTCAGGTTTAAAAAAAAATAAAAAAAGCTGGAAGTTGATTAAAAATATTTCAAAACTGATTCTGAAGTATCATACGAGCTCTCTGGCCCCTATCATTTGAGAAGAAATCCCAATCTAGTTTTTCCTACCTTTTTTGTCTGAAAAAAAAAAAAATCTGCAACATGCCCATGAAAAGGAAAGTGCATTTGCATATATACTGGACTCAGTTCCTTACTAGATATGTCTTTTCTTGGTTGGGCAAATATATTTCCTCTTGTAAATGTAAAGACTCTGCCTCCTTGTATAGAGTTTTGTTTGAAACCACCCAAGAATAGCTCACATAAATAGTGCACAAGTAAGCACAAAGGGCTCAACATCCTATAAGCAAAACTCTTTGCTGAAGTGAAGTTTTTCAGTTTTTGGCAGAAAGATCATTTTAGAACTCCAATAAATGTACATTCAAGTCATAACGCTTTTCTTAGCTAAAGATTTACATGGGCCTCCTTTGTATCAGCCACAAAAGTATTTTAAGAGTTTGGAAATTCTAGAAGCTTTCCTCCTGCCTTACTCAGCCACTCAAGCTTGATCCTCATTAAATCCCCTGACATGTAATATATTCCAGTGTACAAGAAGCCCTTCATTACTTCTCCATGCTTAGAAGGTAATAAACCCATTTCAAAGGATGGAAGTAGGAACTATTGCAGGTGTTTCCTTACCACTCCATGCTGAGCCAGGAAGGCCACGCTAACACAGTTTGAATGAGTCAACGGTATGCTCCAGTAATGACTTGAGAAAAAGCATTTTTAGATCCCAGTTAGGAGGGTTTCTGCTCTTGCATAAGGTTGAGGAAGGAATTTATCTGAAATGCAGGATGGGTGCTGGAGATACTAATTCCATTTCTAACTCAGACCAACTTCTGTCACCATGGACTTAGCAGGTGACTGCACATCTGCTGAGCTGGGCTAACTGCCACGGCTGCACACTGAAGACTACAACTAAGCCTACAGTTTCTTACAGAGCCTTTGCTTCTCCACTTGTGAAATGGAGATAATGAATTTAAACAGCACATTGTAAGGCTCATTTTATCTAATAAATGCAGACCTCTGAGATCTCCGGTGAAAGCCATGCCCCAAAAGCTATTTTCCTACCATCATTTAAACAGGAACTATTTTTATTTTCCAAGATTCAGAACAGATGTATATCAGACCCAGCTCAGTACTGGGAATATTTCTGAAATACATTTAGAGAATGTGCGTGCAGAAGTACAGATTTCTCTGACACCTTAAACTTCACTATTTTTAAATGCATTTTACAATGAGGCATCAGCATTTTGACTCATAAAAGTGGCCATGTTTGTGAGCACATGTACTGCAATATTGGTAGAACTAAACATCTTTCCAGTAAGACATCCAGGTTGCTTTAAAATGGGACTAGATTCTTGGTTAATTATACACTCATGGACAAAGTAAACGTGTGTTTGGACCCTTCCCTTGGACCCTTCCCTTCAGGCACTGAAGGGACTCCTCATGGATTCCTGTTCTTTAGTTGTGGCCCTTTCTTACCTGTGTAATTAGGAGGGCAGAGACAGACATAGTTGTTGATCCCATCCACACATGTAGAGTTATTCTCACAGTCATTATCTTCGCAGTCATCTGGGTTTATTTCACACCTCTCCCCCTCATACCCAAGGAGACAAGAACAGCTTGGGAGAAAGAAAAAAAATTAATAAAAGTTAGCATGGATCTGAAGGGGCAGGAGGTTTGATCTATAAAACTGAAATTAAAACATATAAAAGTGAGTTGCTGGAGCCAAATTCACTGCTGCTGTGAAGGACAGAGCACTTTAACCCTATGTGTTTGGTGAAGGATGCAGTCTGATGGTTCATGGGGTCATGTAATTATTTACATGAGACATAAAAGCATCAGCAGGAGACAGCCTCTGTCGTGGTTCCCTTTGCTTTCTTTGTTGATAAACCTAGCCCTGAATTGAAGTAAGCAACTCCAGGGCAGGAGAGTAAGCACTCATCACAATATTTGAATCCTTGGCTTCTCTGTTAATGATTTTGTGAGTATGTAGATACTTGCCTACTGAGTACTGCACAATCATAGGGCAACTTGGCAACTTTTAGATAGCCCACTCTCTTTAAAGAACAATGGCTTGAATTGAGTTTACAGACATGAACATTTTCTTCTCATTACCACTTTGTCACTTGTCCAAACAAGAAATGTTTGGGAATGATTGCTTTTACAAGTGCAGTAAGGTTTCAGTACTTCCGCAGCTTGTCCAACATCTATTTGTAGAAGAACTGATGATGTCTAGATAATTCAACAAAAACACAAACAATGGCAGAGATAGTAATGGTTCTGTGAGGATGTGGACACTACTGAAGAATAATTGCACTAAATATTTTATCTCACAAGATATATGGTCTCTAGAGGGAGTGTAAGTGGTTGAAGAACGACTTTAACTTTTTTTCAATCTCTGTCTTCTCTCTAGATCTAGAAGTTATGGTTGCTAAGAGAACCTTTATATTTTAAACTAGCTATAAGTGATGAAGAGGTGGAGGCCACAGCTTCCTAAAAGAGAGTCTAAAAACATGTGTTAAGTGCTCCACTCATGTCAGCGGCTTCTAAGAAGCCAGCAATGATATTTGAAGTGTCAGTGTTGCTGTTCACTAGTCACAGAAAGTGTGTGTGGAAGGGAAGGCTTGTTTCGAGTCCCAGTCCAAACTGCACATTCACTTAGCTGTTCATGTCCTTTCCCATGCAAGTTCTGGTTGCAGAAAAGGAACTGAACAAATGTAAAGCACTACTGACTGATGAGGATGAAAACCAGAAACCACCAGAGCAGTCACACTAATTGCCATCCACTGCTTTCTGAAACCAGGAAAATTTCCAATGCAGAGATCATTGCAGAGTACTTTTTCCAGCTCAGTTGGACAAAGTGGACACGGGGTGGTTATCCTGCTTCATGTAGGTATTGTGGGGTTGAGCTGGGGTATGCCCTGGAGAAATAGGAGATCTTCAGAATCTGTGAAGAAAACTGCAGTGCTTTTGGGCTGGTTGCTCTCAGCATGACATTTGCTTCTCTTTCTCCTGTGTGCCACAGACGGAGCAGAGCTCAGGGACTCCCAAGGGAGGGATGGCACAGAGCTCTGCATCCACCTTAAGTAGGTCCTGGGTTGGAGCCTGAGGATAAGGTTAGATTCTTCATGACGTGTGCAAGCTCAGAAACTAAGGGATTAACAAAGAGGAAGAAAAAATGAAAGGGAACGTGTCTTGAGGCACTACAGCAGTAAGATCTTCTAGATGGGTACAGAACAGGCATATAGGTCACATGCTAACAGTCATCTTCATTCAGTTCTGCAGGGACCATTCACAGTTCATGGGAGTGAGAAAACCTTCACCATGAATAACCAAAACCAAACTGCTCAAATAAATCCAATTTAGCACACAATAAATCAATAAGAAATATTTTCTTTTCCTGTTTCAAGCTCATTATTGCTAATAAAATATGTCCTCTTGCTGACCCTGCAATGATCCAGAGGATCACAGGAGGCAGATAAGAAAGAAGAGCTGGCACACCATCCTTTGTGGCAATGCAAGTGTCGGGGAGGGGGTTAAAGACATCTAATTAAATACAGTGGCACATTCATCATGTCTCCCTTTGCGATTACAAACCCCCATTTTCAGGCGTTTATAACTCAGCCATAAAAATATGCTCCAGGCTGCAACTTGGCATCCAAGGTCTCAGTTTGGGAGCACAAATTTTTCTCTCCATTTAAAGAAAAGCAACAAGAGTGGCTTTGTGCTGTTATTTTTATGTGAATATAACACCATTTTCCTTCCACAAAAGGACTGGGACAGCTTGGATGCATGCAATTAAAAATGACATTATTAAATACTATCACAGTAATGGTTCAACTCAGTAGAGTTACCATTAGTAACAATACATATGGGATTGTTAATATACAATTGCTCAGTATTAGGACACATTCCATACTGAAGGAAATGTCAGCATAATTAATGACATTTGGCTACTGGTCCCTATGTATTATAGGGAGTCTTTATATTATTGCTTACGTATGATTCTTTATTTTGATTTGCTTTCAAATGTGCCAGATATGAGGACTGAAATTAAAAGATAAAACATACAATTTGGGACCTGGATTGAACCATATGTTGAAAGAGTTGCAGTTTGGGACTGTTTGTATGTATTTTCCCAGAAAAAGCTTAGAAGAAAAATGAAGTTTGCAGAGTGACTGGAAGGTCATCAAACTTGGTTCCAGCTGACCGAGAGAGAAAATTAATTCCAGAGACAACGATGAAAACTTTGTACTGACTAAACAGTGAAGCAGTGTGAGACAGCATTTCATTTGGACCTCAGAATGGAGCCATGCAGGAAAAAACTATTTTCTAAGACACTGTGATTGCATGAAGGTCCAAATTCCCTATTCCTCCAGTTTAGGGATTTTCTGTTAGTGTTGTGTTTTCCTAAAAATAAAGAACTAAATAAAACCCCATTATCCTCACGAAGACACAGAGGAACAGAGAACTTAATGACAACATCTTGGGGGTAAACATTTGGAGCTGAAGTATACTGGCAATTTTGTAAATTTACTCCATTCGAAATTTTTTTTCCATAAACTCTAATGAAACAGTTTAGCATCTGTTTATTAAAATAGGCATACATACGGTGTATCACATTTCAAAAAATCAACTTTTAAATAGAGATAGTAAATTCTTTCAGGAATATTACAGTTTCTTAGTAAAGGAGCTTTTTACATCTATATCCCAAAGGAGTAGCCTGTAAGTGCAATGTTTTTCCTTGAACTAGGCAGAATTAACACTAGGGACTTAATCAGTTCCAGGATTTTACATTTATGAGGGAACTTAAAGTTTGTGGAAAATGCTAAAGAAAACGATCTGGAAAATGGAGGAGATTTTATATGGAGAAAAGGTAAAATAATCCAGAGACTTTGTTTCCCAACACTGTTGGTTATCAAAGATCAGATGGTTGCCTGTGGCTAACTGAAGCAGAGCTGACAGCTCTGCCTCCTTTGTCAAAGTCTCACTTAGAGGCATGCTAAATGACCAGGACATGTCTGACTGATCATCTTTTTTTGTTGGTTTCAATAAGCAGCTTTTTTGGCCAGCTTTTGTCACAGAAGACATAGATTAGATTAGATTAGATTAGATTAGATTAGATTAGATTAGATTGAGCAATTCAAAGGGAGGAAGAACTTTGTGTTTCTAATCCTCTGAGCCACAGGTGTCACAACTATTCTCTAATACAGAAGTCGTCCCTACCTGAAAAAAGAGAATGTGAAAATTACTCAGAATTGAAATAGTGCAAGAATAAAAGATGCCAAGAAGGACTGAAGAACTCCAGCTGAACCTTTGCCCTTTGGCTGCCCCACCAGGACCTGCTATTACAACAAATCTGAGCATCTCAGTCCCCTGCTGCTGCGAACCCTTGTGGGTACCAGGCACAGCGGGCAAGTCAGGCTGGAGTCTCAGTCATAACTATGAATTTCCTGTCTTTGCCTGGGGAACATCACCACCTTAGCATTATTTAAAAGGTAATTTTCTTGTCTAAGGCTACAGAAACTTGAGAGTTAAACTGCTTGGCATTTCTTAGGGAGAGAGCTTTGGCTTAAGTTTCCTTTTTACAAGAGTAAAGATTTGACAAGTTTGGCAGCAGAGCTTGTGTATGAATATATTTCCCTAGGGAAGAGAATATACAGAAGATATAATTTCTTTTACAGGCCACACAACACAAAAATCCAAGGAGGCCTCTCATGAAAATGTTTTTGACATCCACTTCCTCACAGCATATAATCTAAGGCAACATTTTCCCATCTTGATGAACACAACTTATATGCACGTAACTCTGACTGCTGCCATCCACTGGAGAGGAGATTTCCCACCAAAAAACCCCCAAACAATCAACCAACCAAATTCAATCTCAAAATGTTTCTTTATCTTCCCTGTCACTGACTGTTCCATCCCCACACCACATTTCTCTCTGACACGCTAAAGCTGATGCTCCTCTTCTCCAGAACAGCTGGGGCTCTGGACTGACTGAATTAAAAACATGGAGAGAAAATAGGCAATGCATAAACTGAACATTCTATTTTATGAAGCAAGATTTTGAAAAGATATGGGTTTATGTCTCTTTTATTAGACCAATTGAAACTATATAAATAACTATAAAAGCAGAAACCTTCCCTAAAAACCCTCAAATGTTGTTAAGCATCAAAACCACCCCTGCAGTTTTATAAAGGATCTCAAAAATGATGTTCATTTGGAACTGAGGCAAAGCCTCTGAAATTGTAAAATTCTTCACGGGAAAAATTCAGAAGTAGCTTTCATTTCAGGTCATTCAAAACTTGTTACTTTCTACCACAGAACAAACCAAAACTGCTAAAGAAAAACCCGGTCCAAAATATAAGCTGAAGCCTTTCATTCTAGTATTATGGATACTATAAAATGTTTTACTAGCCCATTTTTAGTATCAGCTAGATTTTTGAAAAATGAGTACTGAGTGACAGAAAACAGATATTCCAATATGGTACAATTTTGCTTTGGCACAAGTTGGAAAAAGCTATCTAAACTGTATTACACAAGGGTGACCAGAGGGAACCTGAACCGAAGGCCACCAGACCTTTGTTACTTTCAAGCAGAAACTGAACTTGAACTGTTACTCCAAAAATTGCTAGGCCTGCTAAAATCTGAATCAAGAAGATGTGTTTCAGGTCAAAGGAGTGGTTTCACCAAAATCTAAGGGGTCTGTTAAAGCAGCATGACCATCTGCACGTGCTATCTTCATCCTTTCCCACCAGCGTACAACCCTAGAGACGCATCTCTACTCAGGAGATGTGCTTTTCTGCTCTGCTAAGGGCCTTGCCATAGTTGCTCAAGCTGAGCTTTAACTGCCCCTCATGGAGATGTGGCTGTGTGTTTTACTCCTGTTCTCCCATGTTGGAAAGCCTCAGGCTGCTATTTTGTAACAGAGCCTGACAGTGTCCCTTCATCCCCATCAACCTGCACTTTTCCACTGCAATATCATCAGTGTCCTTCTGTGTCCACCATGTGCTCGATCTGTTTCTGTAAGGGGGGATTCTTGAGGGTGGGCAGGCACAGAGACAGAGAGAAGCTTTGGGGCATTTCTTCTGTTTTGTGCTTCCCCATTCATCCCAGCCACAGGGCAAAATGGAAGCTCTTCTGTGACTCATTCCCACATGAGGGACTTGGAGAGTCAAAAAGAAGCCACAATGCTTTTCTGGAAATATAAAAGGCATCCTACCATTGGTAGGGGAACAGGAGGCGAGGTGCTAACTCCCCAGTTCACCTAAAGTCCTGTCAGTCACCCAAACTTTCACCTGGCCCCTTCTATTTCAAAAAAATCCTATTTTCTGACATAAGATGATATGGGTTTGCTGACTTGGTTAACAAACAGTTAACCTCACTTGGAACAGTCTTAATCACAGCTGAAGCCAAACTGGAATCACACTGAAAAAATGTACTGGTTTGACTCCCTGCTTACACCATTTATAAACCTTGCAATTCTGTCTCCCTCCAGCTGTTGTTGATAGGAAGCTATATATATAGAAGACAAAGCAGCAGCCTCAGTAATGTATAAAAGCATTTAGAAGCGAGGCTTTCATATATGCAACTGGAACAACAGTATGGTGTACTTTTGTACATATTTTGTGCAAGAAATAACATAAATACTGAGGATAAAATTTATGAAAATTTCAGCAACTCTTTCCTAAAAAAAAAAAATTCTATCAACTTTAATTACAACTAGTGGCCAAAGCCTCAAACTTGTATTTTCTTAGCTGTAAAGTAGTGCCTGTAGCAGCACAAATCTCCCGGTTACCTCATGAAAATTTCTGGACTTCTCTTGGGAGTATATCCACCTATGCTACACCTTTCTTATATGACAAAACTGAAATCCGCAATGTCCAGCTGCAAAGGTTATTCTCTTGCAGACACAATGCTCAAGATGTGGCAATCTCTCCATGTTTTTTGATTGTTTCTTTAAAGCCTGTTTGTCTACAAGTTTCTTCAGTATGAAAACATTTTGCATCTGGTTGTCAAACAACAGATGCTTACTTTACAAATACAAAAAAGGGTATAGTGAGTTTGAAATGCCCCAAGGAATATTAGTATACAGATAACACAATGCAGATCAGGGAGACTGCTCAAAACAGCTCTTAAGAGTATATTCCATTACAAAAAAATAAGAAGGCCTGCTTCAGAGGAAACAATATGTCACACCAATGAAACCAGATTAATTATTTTGTATGGCAAATAGAAGTGTCACATGCAGCAGCTTTTATAAAGTAGCCATTATAGTTCATTAATGCAAAGTAGAAACACATTTAATTTTATCATCTCATTTTAAATGAACTTTATGTTACTACCTGAATCCATCTTTATTTGTCTCGGTGAGGTGGCAGGTCCCTCCGTTCTGACATGGATTTTGAATGCAAGAATTAATGGGCACACTGCAGTCTCGACCCTATTTGGGAAAATTCAAAAGAAACAAGGTTAGTACGACTCATGTCATCTGAATCAATGACTCTTGCTCCCTCACCCTATGCGTGGCATCATTTACAGGAGGTCTGCAGTCTTCAGTCCCTTCACATCACCTAATGTTCTTTACTGATGGTCAGATATATTCATCAGTTAGGTGAGAATTTGGGCAGGGCAACTGTTCTGACCAATGGGACTGGTGGGTATCTTGGTATCATTTCATTTTCAAGATTTTAGTTAACTCTTTCATTTGACTGTTTTAAGGAAACAGCTGGTTTCATCATTACTCTAACACACTTTAATCTCATATGTTGGTTACAATGAAAAGAATCAATTATGACCAAAGGTAAGCAGAAGGCCACACACAGTCAGCACAAGACCACATAGAGTCAGCACTCATTCATCCGCATTTACCAAGTGCTCCGTTAAACGCTGCAACAGTACACCATACTCATTACTACGCACTGTCAAAACCTAAAGGGGAAAATCAATTTTTATGATGGGATCTGAGTTTGAATTTCTGTACAGAACACACTGAATCCTGTTTGAGATATTGTTGAATCAGTTCCCTTCTTAAAGATTGCCCTAAAATAATTATCAGTTCCAACTGAACTTCACTAGCTTGAACAACCTCCACTGTTAACAACTGACTTCTATTGGCTCTTCAAGGCATAGACATATTTCTCTGATCGTTATATTCTGCTGCTTAGAACAAGCTATTTGTAAAATTGGCAAATACACCAAAGAGTTTGGTCTTGCTTTTCAGTTACTCACACAGTGGGGTGGAATAAAGACACCTGAAAGCCTCAATACTCAAGGGATCTGTGCAATCACAAGAAGTTCAAGAGATCGCTCTACTCTTCCTACTGAAGATCCTGTTAGCAGTGGCCCTCTGCCAGCTCATCTACTGGAAAGCTGATACATGACTGCAATCAAGATGAGAAAAATATCTCAGGAGATACATTAATTCAGTCAAGGTTGCTGGGTTTTTTTTTGCCTTGGTTTAAAACCCATTATTTACATTGCACTTCAGAGGAATAACAATGGTATATCTATGTGTAAGTTTCTAAACAAAGAGGGCAGATGCCAGCCCGTGACATTGGTTCGTAACAGCTGTAACTTCTGTGTATTAGTACTGAACACTGCCAACTTTCCTTGCTGACAACACTCATCAGAAGTCATTCCTTTCTCGGTGGAATTTGCAACAGCTTCCAACCCGTTTCAGACTTTACATACCTGGTGTGATGTACCGGAGCAGGGGACACTCCGATAGTTTCTATAGTCTCATTTTTTTATGATGGCCGTGTTGTGAAAATGAAGCATCTTGATGCTTCAGCCATATATTACACACGAGAGCATCAACTGTTAGTTGTTTGTCCACCTAGCTTTAAGACTTTGTTGTTCTCACTTAAGATATACTATGACATTAGAATTAAGAATGGACTTTGAAAAGCCTAACACTGTAATTGGCAGATACCTGACAATGATTTGCTTGCCTCAGGACAGATACAGTGGGGTTAAAAAAGACATAGAAAAGGATGAGCAAAATGTTCAAGGAGATGGAACAACTACTTTAGAAGAAGATACTATAAAGACTAGGACTCTTTAGTCTGGAGAAAATAAAATTGATGGGGGTTATATGATTGAGGTTTACAAAATCATGGAGGTGGTGAGTGCAGAATTTGCCACACACTAAGTCCCTCAGCAGTAGAGGGACCCTTACTGATGTTAAAAGATGAGCTTAATACAGATAAAAGAAAATAACTTCTAAACTATGAGCTTCTGGGATGTTTTTGCCACAGGAGGTTGTGAAGTCAGATAGTATAAAAGCCATTAGACAAATTCACGTACAATAGATGCAAATGAGATATGAAGGGCAATAGGCAGACATCAACATCCCTAGTTGGATGGTGGTGGGCGCGGGGAGAACTGGAGAGGAGCGGTGGCCAGGCTTGCATCCTCTCCTCAAACAGTAAAGATTTGCTGCTGCGGTAAATGCACTACAGACCCATTATGGCATTTTTCGTGTTCCTATGTCAAAGTTGTTTGAAAGGCTTATCTGGCTCTCAACAAGGAAAATGTCCCCTACCTTTTTTTCAAAAGAACCTAGGCTGCTCCCTGAACCAAGACTAGATGGTTTTGTGCATTATAATGGAACAGATCTCTCAGGTAAACCACACCAGGATGGTGTGTTTGGGAAATCTTACTCTTGAGCAAAGAACAAATAGGCAGGTCACATCTTTCTAAGCCTTGTTCATCATTGCCCACCTCTCTCTTACATCCTACATTGATGAGAAGTTCATGCTGAGCTCCTGACTGGTGTACCTATTTCCAGCAATGTGCCCAGCCTGGAGGTGACTGGAGCAGGACAAGGACTGCACTAGTTCTGTGACAGCTCAAGCTCCATTCATGCTTTAAGCACTGTATAAATAATAGTAGCAATCTTAATTTGTCTCTGGAGCACTTATCTTGAAATTGGTGCGGCTTCAATTAAGCCTAATCAAGGCATTAAAAAACCCAAATGAGCTTGTAAGTGTTAATTTTTCTACAGAGTTCATCTGATGTGGTCCCTGATGGAGCTAGGCTCTCCCATTCACATGTCATACAGTCCAGTCCTCCAAATACTAGTGAAATCTTCCGTATTTTGTCAGGTAGGACGTACTGCCATTGTACTGTGAGAAGAACTGAGACACACAGTAATTATACTTTTGCCAACACCACAGAGGAGCTTTGTTACAGAAATGGGAGACAAAGCTGTATTTCTTGAGGCTCTGTCACCAGCATTCCCCAGCAAGAGGAGAAGCAGCTTTGCGTTTTAAAATTTGTGCAAATACAAGGAAACAAGGACATCCTTTCCCTTGGTTGAATCAGAAAACGTTTCCAAAGAACAACAGAAAGACCTGGCCAACCCCCTGCCTCACTGTGAGTTCATTCCCTCAACACAGCAGTGTAGGCAGCATGCGAAGACCTCACCCAAGACCTGGCAGAGAGAGTTTCTGCTTCATCCATGCTGCATTTGCCAAACAGCCTGTCCTCCATTTGAAATCCTGAGCCCCCAAATGTCTCAGAGAAGAATTGGGAAAGCGCCGAGGGAAGCTCATGCAGGTTTTATTTTGGCACCATGTGGTCCACAGCACTTCACGGATGCGAGCCATGCAGCATTAACACTAATCCGCTGCCACCCTTCTGCAACATTGCCTGTGTTTTGTCCATCTGTGTTGTGAATCCTGCATGTTTACCATGATATCCTACTAAAGCTGGAAGATGCCATTTTTTATATTTTTAAGATGACAAATACTTTTCCTGTGTCCCTGAAGAATTGACTATTTTATAGATACTTCACTAACATCAATTACTTCTGTTTCACTTGAACTCTTCATCCCTGTATCTCCAAAATATTAAACCCTTTGCAGCTAACCCCAGCAAGAAGCAAAACAGAAACTACAGCACCTGTTTTTCTGAAGGTTTTTGTCACAGTTGAACACTGTGTAAAACAGTCCCATTGCTTCTACAGGAATTACTCAGATTCTTTTGAATGTTCTTGTAAAAAATTAATAAAGATAAGTGTTAAAATGAGAGCAAGGCATTTTCAGTCTCTCTCAATGGCACATGATATTTCTCACGACTTAGACTCAGCTCTCATTTCTGTACTGAACATGGCTGAATTATTGGCTTCTTGGGCCTCAGGCACCATGGAAACCGATTAGTATGTGCTGCTGAATCAGACTTAATTACAACACGAAGTTGCTATGTGGCTTTAGGAAAATTAAGAGTCTCTCCGACTCAGTTTACTCATTGTAATAAATGGGAAAACAGCACTTAATACTTCTTTGAGGATTATCTTCTCTGAGTTGACTTTATCAATAGCACATTGAGAAGCCACAAAACAAGGACAGTTTCTCTAACACAGAAGACTATGAAAAACAAAGAATTCTGAAAGGAGAGAACCTGCAGAAAATATTAGTACTAATACATCTACAGCAAAGCAAGGACACTTTATTTCTGTGTAAGACTGTCACTACCCAGAAGAGCCTAAAGATATTCTAGAAACATCCTTCAAATGAATAATGCAATTCTCTAGTCTCAATTTACAGTAAGACTGTTCTTACTGGAAAAATGCAATTGCTGTCAAGCATCACTAAAATTAATTTATCTGCGGGTTGGGAAAAACTCTTTGAATTACATTCCCTGGAAATAACTATTGTTACAGAGGAGAATACTGTATGTTTGTTTCAAGACTAAAGAGCCTTTTAATGAAGTTTGAATCAGAAAAAGAGGTGCAGACTTTGTTTCAAGGACAGGCAAGAAGATATGACTGTCGCAGCAATTCACAGAAAGAGGATGAAGGTCCCTCTGTGTGCAATATGTTATTTCTAGAGCTTTCTTAAGCTGAAATAAATTTTTGTCTAGCCTGATGGGAAAGCATCAGATCCAAAACACTTTTATATAATTTCTCTCATCTTCTGTAGGAGAGGAAAGGATTAGGTGTTGAAACATAAAATTTCTGCAACTAATCAGAAGACATATATGTTCAGAGTCCAGCTGCCTTTTTAAATCTGAAGTATCTCAGCTGGTCCAGATTTTATCTGGGCTGCTCCAGCTCCATATTTCAGTGAATGAGAACAGAAACAACCCACCGTACTTAGAAAGTGTCAGTTCTCCATTTCATACTCAACAGTAATTAACTGTACTGGGCATTAGTGTATATACAAGCTGTTCCTCAGTACTGCTGTGCCAAATTCTAGCTGTTACAAGTATCTAATACTGGAAAACATTACATCATGATTAGTAAAACACCCAAGAACAAGTAGCAAAAACTAATAAAGACCTCAGCAGGAAGAACAAAGGATAATATGATAAAATCCCACTCATTCGCTTTGACACTGTTTCAACCACTGCAATGATTTTTTTTTTTTTTTAAATGAATTTTCACAAATTAGTGTTGTCTATGGAGACTGAAAGCTTCATTCAGATCGCATGGCAGAGATTTTACGTCTCTTCATTCTAATGTGATCCTTCACCCATCTCTAACAGCAGCGGGCACAGATAAGAGGCGTCAGCATGGAGCTTGCCACAGGCACAACGTAGAAACCTCCTGGTGTATAAATCTATTGCTGAGGACTGCAGCAGAAACATGATCCAGCCAGTGATGAAGACACCTGCAGACAGGCAGAAGTCTATCCAACTTCAATGGTTTGTGAACAGCGAGACCTCTTTCCAGCTAATTACAGCCTTATTCAATGACTACAATGTTTTAAAGCACGCTGGAAAATGAGCTATACAAAAGAAATACCTAAGTTTATTTGAGTTCTTAACAATATACAATGTGTTCATAATAAATTTTATTTAGATGGTATATGTACAGAACAGATGGTAGGGTTCATGTGTTTAGTAAAAATACTAGACGAAGACAAATATAGTTGATAGAGACTTTAAATTAAGAACTAGGAAATTTTCATAAACAACTTAATTATCAAGCTCTAAATACACTTAAAGCTTTTAGGGCAATCAGACGAAACTACCAGCTACAAAGATATTGTATTGCAAACCTAGTCCTTTACATTCCTAATAGTGGAAGTAACGCATCCACATCCAACTCTCAGTCTCACAAATGTTAATACCCTTTTCTTATAGGAGTCCTGGTCAGAAGTTAATAAGCAATCAGCGTTAAAACTACATCTGCATGTGGCAGTGGACTCTTTCATATATTCAGACCTGCAAAGGTCTAATAGCAGAGCAAGGGCTAAATGTGGTATGTAAACAAGTTGTGATTCCCGATGCTTCATATAAAAGAATGAAATGAGATGGGATGAGAGGACAGGGGGAAAAACTGTTCAGAAATATAGATGACACAGACACTCAGCACAGAAAGAGAATTCAGTTTGAACTCCTGAATGGATTTTTTACTTGTGTTTTGCTTCTTTCATGCTTAGTAAAGTGAGAACTATGATCAAAGGTTTTCCTGAAGTTATGGCATACAGCTATCCAATAAGGTATAAACTGAAGATACAGTCTTTTACCTAGTGACATCTTTACCAGTGTCATCTTTCACCATTTGAAACCTTTATCCCTCTGTCATAAATAGTCGAAATTGGAGGGTACGCTGAAATATTCCCAGGGCAGGAAGGGAAAGAGATGTCTCACAAAGAAAGTTTTATCCCATAAACCTCAATTCCACTAGCAAATTATGCTAGGAAATAAGAATGAGGTATTGAGCAGTTTCCCTGTAAGAAATACATTTAGCAGCCATAAATACAAAGGAGAAACAAGAAGAATTTTGCATAATTGACCAAGGAAACATGATGCCATGAATTCAGGTACACAGCCAATACAGCCAGCCAGTTATAAGTTTGGTAGAAAAAATTCTCTCAAGTTCTGTTCATGCTTGTGTATTTCAGAATCTTTCATTGCAAGGAAACCCAGTATTTGCTATAATGAGACTGTGAAAAGGAAAATTTTCACCTGTTCTGCAAATTTTAAAGCAAGTTATGAAAGTTAGCATGCCATCTTATGCTAACTGCAGCATGAAGGACTTGATGGACACCTCAGTGATCACTGCAAACACACCTACTCAACCTTAGTTTTCAAATAATTAGAGATGTTGCAAACTGAGTGAAGAATGAAACTAACTTTCAAATATAAAACTAATCTAAATTCTTTTGTAGCAAGGGCTAAAAAATACAACACTGGGAATTACCTCACTGTTTTCTTGCCAATGGAACCATCTGAAACTGATTTCCTAATTGATTGCACTGATATTAAGATATATGTAGACATCTTACACACAGATATCTATATACAGTAGTCTGAAGCTCTTCAGTAGATCCAGGTGATACTGTTTCCTTATTTATGCTCTTTCTGGCCATGGACATCATGGCTAAGCCTCAATCTGGAAAAGATGTAGATGACGCTCACTGGCAAGGTCAGATATCTACAAGAGCTGGCAGGGTGTATGTTAGATCCATCTGCTTAGGCATATATACAAATTATTTGGCAAGGCATGGATAATATCACAGTAATTTTGGATCAGATTACTTTTAGATTGCCAGGTGGAAGTTGAAAGATTTTGATCATCTGTTGTTCACAAAAATGCTGTGACTCCTCCTTCTGAATGCAGACCTTGCTACAGACATCCATGCCTTGGATGCCTGTAGGTTAGGGTACTCACAGTGGGGATGAATTAACTATTTCTCTTAGTCATCTGTCCCAATGGGGTAATAAAAATGTACCTTCCAAGAATTGCTGTTTACAAGGCAATTAATTTAGCATGAAAAAGTAATTCATTTCATCCATTTCTAGTTTTGAAAAAAGTTTTAAAGTAGATTTGAATTTACCTAGACAATTCTGATTTCTTTTTTTAGTTCAGTATCGTTTATACAGCTGGACTTACATTGACAGAACAATGCAACAAAAAAGGTTGCCCACTGCTCGCAAGCATCATGAGAAATACTATTTGCTAAATGGCACAGAAGCTAGATTATGAAAAGAAGATACATTGATATTGGTTTTGTTGCTGCTTCCCCTGCCACTTGGCTGACAACTCCCTCTGAAAACTTACACAGTGTTAGTGTCTGAAGTACAAATACAGGTAACAGTTATTTATACCCCACTATCTTCAGCACAGTATAGCTATCTCCTATGCCAGTCTAGCTTCATCTGGCACCTGATTAGACAATAATTGGGCATGGCACCTGCACTTCTTAGTGACTTCCTTGTCCTTGTTAATAAATCACAATTGTCAATTTATAGCAAATTAGGCGAACTCTGCTCTCTTAAGCCTCATTTTATTTAAATCAGAAAGATTTATGATCCTCCAGGGTATAATACACCTTCCATTACCTCTGTAGCTAGTAATCAAGAATATGCCTGTCAAAGTCAAAGTGCAAGGATTCATCATATTATTTTTTAAAAACTCTGGTTCTTCTCCTATGAGTATGAAATTTAATTCTCAGTGGACATCTGAGGTTTATTTTGCAATTATATTCATTACCACGTAAATCCTGATTGTCCTTCTAAACCTCTCCTTACATAAGCACTTTGGGTTTCAATTGTCTTTTGAGCTTTTAATCAATGACAGAAGATACGTCATTAATCTATCATGAAGTCAATTCACATAGCACATATTTGAACCGAGTCCAGAGGTGCCAAAGTGGATGGGGCAGGCACTCTAGAGCTTCCAAGGTTACTCGATCAACTGGCTGATGCAGATCACTGTGTGAATGTTTTGGGGAATGTTCAAGAAAATCAGGAACACTGAGAATAGTCGATTTTGCTCAGGCTTGCCCCTGTACATAAAATCCAGCTCAAAATATTTGATGTAAAAAGAGCATTGAATATTTTATATGTAGTCTCTAATTCAACCAATATTCATGAATGAGAACCATGTTTTCAGTACCTTCAGCACACTTAAGGGCCTATTTCTTTTAAAATACATGTTGCAATGACAACAAAACTTTCCCTCTCAGGCTATCAAAAGTCAGTGTCTCTTTTCTAACGTGAACACTGTACAGAAAGTTATAAAGATTGGACATTTGTACAGAAAACATGATTTCTATTAATAAGAAATAAGAAATAAAAGAAAATATAATTGTTGTATTACAAACTTATTGCTTAAGGCAATTAACCTATGCCTAACACTTAAGTTATTGAACACAGCCTGCATGAGAGAGGATGGACATATTACATGCAGGAACCCAATGAAACCTAACACGAGGCATGGCTTATGAGATAAAAAATTTCTCTTAAGAACTCACTAGATTTCTGAAATAAATAAAGATGCTGGAAAAATCACAGTCCATTTGAAGAAACTTTTGCTGGTGTATCCCTGTCTGTTAAGGATGCAGGCTTCTGGTCTGGAAGAGTTCTGTACTGGTAAAAGGTCTCACACTGACATGCATCTTATATCAGCAAAAATGCCAGTCTGTTTTGCTTGTGGAAGCTCCGTAAAGCTTCCCCTATAAGGCTTGATGGTTCAGAGATACCTGCAATCCTTTCTGGCATAAACTAAGACTGTAATTTGATAATGGGTTGAATTGTGACAGGTCACCTAGGCAGGCAGCAATGTTTTCAGAATCAAACGCGCAAATTTTTCAGACTACTAAAGAAATCAAACATGCTCACTGTGACAATGAGCAAGAGCACATTTATTTCAGAGGCGCTCAGAAGTACGAGGAGGGGACCCCCAGGGGGCCGTGGCAGCAGGCGCCTCCCTGCACCAGCTCAGCGTTGGAGCCTGACTGCCAGCAATGGAGCACAGAGAGCTTTGGCACAACTTTACCTGCAGTGTACGTGCACTTACACCTGCACAGTAATCTACTGATTCTCAAGCTAGTCTGGCATTATATCATTTCTGCTAACAGAAGAGTTTACTCTCACATGATAAAGAAAGTTTTCTTTTCAGCTTAGCCTGCTTACAGCAACTTCACCGATTCCATCATCCCCAAAGGAAAAGGGAAAAGAAGCAATTAACCTCATAGGACAATCTCTGTTCATGTTCTTGGACAGCAAAAGAAACCCAAAAGCCGTATCGTCAAGTACAGTCAATGCCAAGAAAGCCTCAAAGATAATAGATGACAGACAATCACAAGAAAATCTAACAATAAGGATTTTCAGCTGTGACCAACTACTTCAACTGATTCAATTATGCGGAAATGGTGGGATGCAGAAAATTAAGAGCTGGTTAAACAGAACTTGATTAAGCAGAGTTATAGCAACCAGCAATCACCTGAAAGACAGACAAACCACAGAGGAAGAAAAACTATTATTTAGTGTAATAGGACCAGACAAACACAAGAACAAGAGCCTGAAACTCAGACTAAACGCCAGCAAAAGCTTCTCCTATACCCTGGGAAAAGAAAAATTGTAAGTCTGGTCTCTCAAGGCATTTAGAACTAGACCAGAAAAACAGTAGTAAAAACAAAGCAAGGGGCAATAATCCACATTGACAAAAGAATGAATATGATGGGTGCCCACCTGTGGGTATGGCTTACTATTCACCTTAACTGCTCAGCCACTTCTGATGCAGCACTGAACAAACACAGCAAATGCCTGAAGCTGCTCAACATCTGCTTTCTTGTTGGCCTAACAAAAATGGAAATACTTCTTCAGAGCTGGCTTTATTGTTAAGAGCCCTCATTAGGGCATGCCACAATACATTACTATGTTTTTTACAGGGCTTGTGGTGGGTGTATGCATGCCTCACCACCTTCAGCCAGCAACTGTGGTGGTAATCCCTCCTTACATCTTTCATTTTTATGCTCTTCTAGATGTAAATCTTCCTCTTCTTTAGACCTGCTATAACAGAAAGGGCAAAAAGAAAGAAATACAAATCTGACTGATGCATAGTAAGTTTTATGGAATAAGCACACACAGGAAAACATTGTGATTTCTGCAGGTTTTTTCTGCCCTAGGAGCATTATATGAAATAACCACTGACTGCTGACACTGGTGTTTGCCCTGAAAAATCCATACATAAATATAGGTCTACTCATTTTACGTGGCCACCCATTACCTCTCATCCCTAAAGGCTTTCTACTTTATTTTACTAAGAGTGGAAAATGTTTCTTCAACATTAATTAATAAGTATTTTCAGTATGGGTAAAACAAACAAACAAAAAATAAAACACCCCAGATCACATAAACACACGCTCCGGGAGAATTTATTAGAATGAAAGTTCAAGGCAGAATCACCTCACACAAACAGTATTTTGCTGCACTGACTTCTTCATATGAAAACCTGGCATTGAGCTTACATTCCACTGCCTGTCCCCCCGACCCTGACACTGGGAGAGGAAAGAGGCCAAGACAGCGTAACACGTGACAGCAGAGACGTTTGCTCTCCCGTCTCACGTGGATGCGGGCAGGCTGGTTTAAGCGTTCCTTCCAATTTCTCCTTTTGCAATTCCAACTTGGGGATTTATTTGTGCACTGAATGATGTATATGGGGACTTATATGCATATGTTAATAGATCCAAAGAAACAAAAGCACAGAGTTACATTTCCAAACAGTATTAGCCTAACAAACTAGGCATGGACTCACACAGCTGGCATGCATCAGCAGCCAAACTCTACACTCCATTACATTCATATAACCCCACCCAAATCAGCATAACTGAGAAACTGGCCCAATGGAAGAAACTTGCACTGTCTCGGCCTTGAGCTGTACAAGCTGGCCAGAATATCTGTACATGAGCAAACACTATCATATCTATGTCTTAATATCAGTTCTGTGTTGAATACTCCTCCAACATGCATTATTCTAGGACTCTTAACAGATTATTCACGTAACACTACAGAAGTACACCTACACGGCAAAATGCAAATAGAGCAAACTTCATTTGCCTGTGCTCCAAGCAAATGCAAGGCCATGTGCACCCTCATGAGCGACCAATGCAGTTAGTGCAGCACTGAGTCCATGCTAATGGTATGGGGTCTGTACTGATAGAACCTGCTTATCAGCCCTGCGCTAGCAGCCACAGCTTCTGCTCAGCCCCATCTATCTGTTCGAGTGCTGGCACATGAGTTGTATCTGCGTACAACGTGATAGACACGAATCCCGCATATCCCAGAGACACTCTGCTCTGAGATTCTTCATTTCTAACCCTGTTTCCAGGGACGAAAACCTGGCGCAGGGGGTGGGGAGGAGGAAGAGCCAAATTCCTAGCAGAACTTTGGAGCCAGCTTCCTCACTAAATATCATTCTGGCTTCAGTATAATGCCTCCCACCACAAGAGTCTGGCTGCAAAGAACACTGTCTCTCCAAAGCCCAAGAGCTTTACCCAGGATTTTTCCAATTGTATCTGTCATTCTGGATGACTGGTGAAATTGCTTGAACCCTCAAGATACTGCAGAGCTGCTAGAAAAGTCAGGACACTGGCTGAACTCAACAGGGAGGTGAATAGAGTTGGATAAAATTTACAGAGCAACTCTAGCACAGTCACGCATCAGCATCTGTTGCCTGAAGTGTGGGATATGTGCTATACTAATTTTACCTATCTTCACTTTCCATTTCAGACAGCTTTTGGTAAGAGCAGAGCCCGGAGTTGACAAATACCCTGCATCCCAACAGCTCAGGCTCCCATTTATCTGAGCAATCCAAGAGGCTGTGGCAATGCCTAGGCAGGTACTGCATTTCATATTGCAGGCTGGCAATGTTCTTTCATTTCAGGTAAAGCGCAGGTGTAGTTTAAACTCTCCTTCCACAGTTCTACAAATAACTCTATTCCGAAGAAAGAAAATTATTCTCCTTCATTTGTTGTTACCTTAGTTTTAAGGAAAAAAAAAAAAGTATGAAAGACACAAAAATCGGCCAAAAAATCCAAAAGGGCATTTTCAGAATACAGCGATGGCAAAATACACTGAGCGTTGGTTTCACTCACCTTAGTTTTTACTAGAGCTATTCAAGTAAATCCTTTCTCAATGGCTTATTGATTGCAAGCTTGATTATTCTCTTGAATTCTAACACCCATAGACTTGACTTCACAGTATCAATGGGAATACATAAAAGCCACACATTCTGCAGGATAAATGAATTAGTATGGTACCATTATCTATTTACCAGCCACCAGCTGCACTCACACACACTTGCATCGCAGGTGGCCAGAAGCATTTAAAGCAGAAGAAAGCTTCATTTCTCTACTTCTAATCATACTTCACAATCTAAACCACACATATTATTTAAATAATCTTTCAAAGAATGCTATGGAGAACAGAAAAAACCCCACTGGATAATTACACCTATGTCTGTGTTTAATATAAAAACACAAGTTTCATAACATTAAGAGACATTTCCTGCCAGCATCGGTGGCACCCTGGAGCTCAAGCTTGTGCAGCCTGCCAGTCACCATAGGTGGCACTCTCACACCATCTCCCACTGTCTTTGGGGCTTTGTCCCCAAAGAACAACCACAAAAGCACTGTTTCAACCATGGCTTATCTATAGCAAACACATTCATCACCCATTTTAAGGAAAGAGCAGCAGCAAAGCCTTCCCCGCTCCTAAGTGAGCAATCTGTATTTCTGTCCTCATCAAACACAACTGCTCAGCCCGCTGGCCTCTCAGCTCAGGTGGTCCATGAGTGATCTCACTTTTAAGTTTACTCAAACCCATCATGGGCAGCATTATACATTGCTAAAAGCCCCACAAGGTATACATTCGATAGCAAAACCACTTTTGTGATCATGAAAAAGAAGAGATTGAGTCATCAGCAATGTGGTAGCAAAAAACAAGACTATAGGCTTTTGTGACTACAGTTAACTGCTAGAAGTTCCTGATTCTATCAGGCACCAGTCTGGCAGCTGGTAACTTAGGTGGCTTTCTGCTAGCTGGACTACTGTTTTTTTTTTTCCTGAAGGCTAGCATGAGCCCAGGAACCCTAGCAAGTAGTCTGTAACTGTCTGTCCCTTTCCAGGGAACATTATAAAGCCGTCAGCTCATTTGAATGAGCTTACATTTGAAAAAGGGTGGGTTTTCACTTTATTGATGCACTCCTCCACACAGGATTTTTTCAAAATCTACATCAAACAAGGAAAAACAAATGCTGAGAGGGCAGATTTAGGGCAATTTATCAAGGTCTGGGAAATAGCTTCCAGATGGATAGAGCTGTTTGGTGCTGGCTGGTGAGAAGGAAGCAAGGTATTGTTATTGAATTAGCATGAATCTCTGGTGGAGAACTGCGTGGTAGATAGAGTGCTCCTTTCATATGGTTTGCATTTGGACCTGTCATATTTCATTTTTATTCAAAAACCTGTGGTAAAGACACACAGTTCTTTTTTGCTTATTAAATTTCCACCAATTCTCCCTGTACTGTTATCCAGTCAGTTTTTTTAAACTCTGTTCTAAGTGCCATGCCTGGGTCTGTTTGCTCTTTGCCACGCTTGGATGACAGTTTGGTGCTTACAAGCTCACAAGTGGTTTTAGGTTTTGCATTCACACACTGAATGTTACCTGAGAAAGTGTGTGAGACGAGAAAAGCCGGATGCTCTATGAGATGTTTAAACTGAGTCACTTCAAGAGTTTATCAAAACCTAAGTAAAACGATGCATACTTAGGTCTAATGCACACCAGAAAGTGATTCCTAATACAACTAGAGGATTATTCTTAATTATTCTTGTTAATAAAGCCTCCCTTTGTAAACATGTCTCCTAGTAGTATAAATGCATCTATCTATATCATTTGCTAATACAGAAATATTGCAAACCCCCCCAACCCTAATTGCACAGAAAAGATATGCTCATAACCAACAAATTTCTACTTTGAATAACCCGTTCCATGATACGTGCCTTATAGAGTAAGACATACACAAAGATTTATGTATTTTTCCTGCTAGTTCTGAAAGTGCTTACTTTTCAAGTTACCCTGTCACCTAGTCCCATCAGAAGAATTCAACCTAGCTTATGTTAAACATCAAATTAAAATCACCGTTCTATTAACCTGAGGAGATAAACAGCCATATTTTCCCCTCATTGCAAAGATGTATTAATTGTTACTAAGTAGTTAATTTCAGTTAAATGAATTTTTGACAATAAGGTCTTTTAAGGTCCTGAAAAGTTGCTGGTTGATATGCCAATGGCTAGAAAGGTTTTTAATAAGAGGAAATTTGCAATGGCTTTGTCAATTATTTAGGAGAATTGTTATTATTCTTGAGTACTAGGCATGGGGGCACTGGGGTGAAATAGAAGAAATAAGCTTTACATCTCTTTTTCAACGTTTCAGGGATCTACCACAATTACTCTTGTTACCATCGGGGATGTATTCTAGGCAAACAGAGAAAGGAAATGGTGATATCATCAGAACCAACTAATTCCTAACTCCTACCTGAAATGTAAGACATGGATACTTGTGTTTACTTCCCACATGTATGTCTGGTTTTGCCCTTCTTTTTTTTTCCCTTTAGTTCTTATTACTGTGTGTTTTATGAGCATCTGCTTCAGCTGACCAAGACTCTGCAAGAAATATCCAGTGAGGCAAATAAAATAAGTCTACAAGATGAAACCTACTTCTTTGGCCATCACATCTGATCCCCCCCAAGTTGTTAAACAGATCTTATGCCTCATTTATTACTTACACTTAATCCTTCAGCTACTGACTACTGAGCTAGGTTTCCAGTTATACCAACTCTGAAACAAAGTCTTGGTAGCCTTGAGCTCTCATGGTGCAGTGTTAACGACAGGAGTTATACATCACTATCGAAGAAACTGCATTACTCAATGACGCTATTTTCTGATTTTCAGATGTTATCAAGAAACTGACACTGCATGCTCACGATGCTTGGCGTCTACAAGATTTCGCAACTGCAGATCACTCTATGGACATTAGTGCTCAGAAGTCAGAGACAGCTGAGCTAGTGGTTGTGTCTGATCAGTTATCGCCTTTCTGCTAATCAGTCTGTGTAAGATGGATGTAAACTAGCAGGTATCAATGTTCTGTCACTGTAGACTAAACTAGCCCTTAATTCTCATCTGAACTGCCTCCTCTTTGGCCTGGCAGCCTATGAAATTATTATCTTGTTGCTGGTAAAAGAAGAGAAATTAAAAGGAAGATAAAATCAACTTGCCATTTCATATGGCTGTCTACTTCACAGAATGAGAAAATGCCCAAGGTTGGAAGCAACCTCTGGAGATCATCTAGTCCAGCCACCCTGCTCAGAGCAGGGTCAGCCAGAGCAAGTTGGTCAGGATGACCTGTATAGTCTCAGCATAGAGAGAAAGAAATGACTTTTTGATCGCACAGGATAAAATTTGTAGCTGGGCGCAGTTGAAAGGTCACACACAATCTATCTGAGTAAGGGATCTTTTGAGCTCAGTTGCCTGTAAAATTGACTTCTCATGGTACAACAATTAAGAAAACAGAAGGAATGGGGAACACTTTATTGCTTTTCATGTAGTTCATTTGTAGCCATACCTTGAAGCCAAAAGGGCAAGTGCATTGATAAAACTCCACTGGATCATTGTTGCATGTCCCATTGTTCTTACATGGATTGGAGAGGCAGGGGTTACACTTGGACACAACACTGATATCTACTGGCTCTGGAAAGGCAAAACACAGTGTATTAATAGAGAAGAGTATTACAAAATTAATACTTCCCATACTCACACATACATTTTTTCCTAATGCAGTATTCACCCTGCGTTGGCACAAATACATATGCTGCCGGTGCAACTTTACACAACAGCATGGGGCTCCCAGGGATCAGAGAGGTTTTAAGTATTTAAATCAAGCACTAGGCAAGTCTCAGTGATGCTTATATTCTCCTGGACATGCAAACATCAGCTCTGAAAAAACAAGTTGAGAATCTCCAGAGAGTGGGCTTTTATATATATGGCTTTCAGCAATCTTTCCTTCTCTCAGTGCTGGAAATTCTGCAATACCAATCCCTAGGGAACCGTAACATGACATTTCTATGGCTGGTAACAAGAATGAAAGTGCAGATGCAACAGCAGAAATAAAAAACATGCATAAGAAAGATTTAGTTAGAGGCTTATGGGAATATTTAGGTGCCAAGTGTTCTACCATCCTTAATTTTAACAGAGTTCAAAACTTTCTCTCTTCCTGTTCTGCCCAGAAGAATGATTATCAACATTCAGCTATCTCAGCAAAATGCAACAAAGACAAATGTGCAAAGATGTAAACGTATGCAGGTAAATACACACGGCCATATTTAAATCATTTAATAAAGCACATTTTTAACAGAACTCTTCCAAAGCAGTAGTGATGTTTGTGGGTGAGCAGGAAAATGAACCCGGATTAAAACAATACCAGGTACATCTGGGGTACCAAGTCAATCAATATTTTATTGTTGAGATTGCACAGAAAGCTAATTTAGGCAGTTATATTTACAGTTAAAGAAATGGTGATTTTGAAATGGCTACATTTTGAATATTAATGAGGGCTTTTCCATGTAAAAAAAAAAAACCTAACACTTTTAAAGGGCTTAAATTATATCAGGCAGTAAAGACCCTAAAATAATTTCATTTAATTTTTAAGGAAATACATTTAAAAATAACTTAAAATTGGTCCTGTGCTAATCAGAAGCGAGCACAGAGCTTCTGTTATTGCATGAAAAATGATAAGGAGGATTAAATTGTGAAACATCCTGGAAGTGAAGAAAAGAAGCTTATACTTGATGTCAGAGAGAAGGTGGAGTTCTAGAAGGTTACCAAAACTAGGGATGAGAAAATCCCTTCCAGTCAAGGATTTGCTTTGGACCATCCTGTGTAAGATATAAACCCTCATTAACTTTGAATACTTGCACAGCACCAACAGGGGAGAAGAACATGACAGAAATGGGTACCAAGGAGTCTCAACTGAAAAGCACCTGCAACATCAAGGCTGTATCCCAATCCTGTACTGATGGTGGTGTTATCAGGGCCACTGATTGCAGAGTGCAACAATGCGATAATGAGGAAAAAATACACAAGAAGTAGCAAATCCAAAAAATGAAATAAAAGACTGTTGTCCTCTTCTATCTTTGTGTTTATGTCTACTTAAATGCCATACATGTTTTAATGCAGAGTTAGGACAGCAAGAGGAAATAACATTTGAATTTCTGGCACTGAAATTCCACACTGGTGGAATGTGACATATCTGAGCTACTTTTGTCTTGAATGTAGAATATACAAAGGATATAGGAAGGCAGCTCCACAGAGAGCTCATAAGACAGGCAGCAGTGCTGCTCTTCTAGATTTAGAGGTCACTAAGCCAGATTTTGTTCTATTATTTATTTATTTCATAATACACACACGTTCATTTTCCATTTATTCCTATGGCATAGATCAAAGTTAATCAATGTAGAAGCTAATAAGAACAGTGTTAGTTCCTAGCAGTTGAGTAGTTCATTAGTTTGCCCTTGTGGATTTGATCTATAAATCCATATAGCAAAATGCCCTCAGCCCAGCACATTCCTTTCCTCTACTGCAAAGCTAGGAGGGCAATTTAATAAAAAGCAGAGCTGAGTTTGCATGACTTCCACATTACACACTTTTATTTTTTCGGCTCTGCTGAGACATAACCTTCTGCTCAGTCACAGGCTAAAAACATAATTTTAACAAGAATAAGTGAAACGCTACTTTTTTAAAATGTAAAAGTTACTGGAGGTCACAGAGGACATCTATGCACTACCTCCTCAAGGTACCAAGCTCAGCATTCTGCAGCAATCACTCAGGCGTTTTGGGAGCTGGGGGGTTCAGCCCCCCCTGAGCTCCATGCTAGCAGTACTTGAGCTAGGACTGTATCTACACAGGTGGAAGTAGAGACATCTCCTGTGGTACCCCACCAACAGTCTCACTGTGCTGCTGCTGGAGGCACATCACAGCTACAGCTCAGTGATGAACGAGAGGGCGATGCAGCTGCAGGACAAACCGAGGCCACACCACACCCTGTCACAGGCCACGCACGTGGCTCCAGCCCGAGGGTAAACCTGCACTTGACACTGTAATAGATCCTGTTGCTTTACCATAAAAGAGCATCACTGATGTCCAGACAGAAGAGCATTGGATCTTAAACATGCCCATGGGAAATCGGTTCAGTTAGACTACCAAATCATGCGTTGTTTTTCAAAATATAGGTATTGTGATGAGAAAAGGTGAATTTTACTAGGGCCTGGCATATACTCTCACTCCTCCAGAGTTTCCAACAGTTTCTACTTGTCCAAAGACTACCTCCAAATCAACACTTTTTTCTCCTTTTCTATTCAGATAAAGCGAGCCATGGAGACAGCTGGTGTAGTAGAAAGCCCATCAGCTTTCTAACGGTCCAAACTAATATTTACATTAAAAACATACAGCTGTTTTTAATAGTCTGAATCACAGGTTTACTTATCTCTTGCCTAAGAGTTGATTGCTTAGTTTTGAGAGAAAGAGCATAACTACTGATATATCAGTTTCAGGATGAAGAAGTCATCTAGCTTCTCTTTCTGGATTAATTTTCAGGCCCTGTTTTTTAATATGTAAATACAATCATTTTCTTTGTTTCACTTTGTGTGAATGAGTACATTATATGGTATTTTTAGTGTTTAGGGTATATTTGTACTTCACATTTGAGAGACTATTATAAAACCTGTAGTTCTGATAATTATTGTCAGAGTTCTGATAGTTTTGAGACTGACATTTCAAAGTAATTAAATTATAAGGTTACAGTTATTAAAAATATATCCGAAAGGGCATAAAAGCTGAGTCTTGGGAACCCATGTTCTAAAACCACCTCGACACCACCATTTGTTTGTTCAGCAGTTTAATCCCAGCCTCTATAAAATCATGCTGCCAAGCAGTACTGTAAATGTGCATGGCACTCCGAGAGACATAAAAACAGTCTTTATGCCCTCATTTCCATTTCCAAGAGAGGATACTGGCCCATCTTTTCCACTACAAATATAGCTCCATCTTCATCTACTGGCTGGTAACCTAAGCAAACCTCCAAAACTTTTTTTACAATAAGAACATGCAGGTATATCTTAATCTACATTCAGTAATAAGCTACTTACTTTATCCACAAAAAGGTGTGCTCTTTATCATTTTTCTAACTGCTCTCTAATGCAGCATACTCCTATCATTGAGTACCCCTAATTGTTAATAGCTGCATCTCAACCCTCTCCTGAATGAATGTACACTGTATTCAGACATGGAACATTTTCCGTAATCTACAGTTTCCAACAGAAAGCTGATGCAGACAGTTTGCAGATCTTCAAATGAAAATGTACTCTTGGTAAATATTTGCTTTCCAGAAGAATTCTCAGTTTCTCAGTTTTCAAGTAAATGTATATCATAACTAGAGTGCTCTGTATTTTTAAAATAACTCTTATTTTACCAAAGTTTTCTGGAGTAGGTAAAAGACCAAAACCAATTTATTTGCTCAAATAAGCTCTAACAACATCCTATAGGCCAACTTGCCATTATATAACCTGGTGCGAGCAACGGGAACGCTAACTCTTCTGAGGTTTACTGGTTTTCCTTCCAGTGCTGCAGTTAACGGTGCTCTGTGGAAGAACACTGGAAAATGCAACTTGAACGTAATGTGATGGTTCAGAAAATGAAAGCCAAAGCCAGCTGCCCCCCAAATTCACTTTAAAATCAAACAGCTTCCAAGAGTATAAACATAAAGCATTGTCTATGAGGAAAAGCAATGGGATGGAACAGAGAGCCTCCCTGTTTGCTCCTACCTTTGCACTGGAAGTGGTGAGTTGGAGTTGTGAGCAGCAGCCTGTCCACCATGGCGTCAGGCCCGCTGCAGCGGGCTATCCCTGGCTCTTTGTACCCCGCCTTCACCCACTCAGAAAGCCAGCGGAGGTTGCAATCACAGTGCAAAGGGTTGGTACCTAGAGCCCTAGTGGAGTAAAACAATTCACAGCAGTTATTTTGGCTTGCAAGCAAAGATAACATCCCTGATCTCATTGAGGTACATTTTAGTCTACACTTTTACAGGAATGCTTTCCTTCAAAATGTGAGAAACATCTTCTGAGTATTCATGAAGTCTTTCAGATTTATCTCCTCCAGTATTCCCACTCTTCCTTTCTTCCCATCATTAGTTAGGGAGGTTGTATAAATACCTAACAACAAATCACTTCTTCAAACTATAAATTACTTTTTCAAACAATTGTGCTTGAGCAATGTCTTCAGACATATAGCTTTCATCAGATTTATCACATTGGTTTCTTTTATTTAAGTCTTTGGCCTTCCTGAACATACTCTAACAGTGAATTGTGTAATTTAGTTTGGATGTGATGACTCACATTCATGTCTCCTCACTAGATGAAACAGAAACACAGAGGATACCCCTGTTTGCAAAACTGCAACCTGGTGTCTGCTAAGTTTGTTTATGGCTTTGAAAATGCATTTGCTGGTTAACCCGTAACTTGAGTTAGGTCATATGGTTGAAGTAGATGCATTCACATAGTGTAATTATAATTCACAGAACTTTTTCATTATTCATTAAGACTATCCAAAAGAAACCAAACATTTTTACCTCAAATTTAGGTGCTGCCTTGACTCATTTACACTATTTTTTCTCTTAAAGAAAGTGCCTTTTCAGGCAATCAGTCAATTACAGACAGAGCGCAGACTTCAGAAAAGTCAGTTTAAAAACAATTAATTTTTGAAAGTGTGAAGAAATGCATATTGGAAGTCTGAAATTATTTTGCTGATAGTAAATGTAAGGCTTTAGCTGTAAAAGATCTGAATTGCCATGGGAAGAAAATTAACTAAATAAAGATTAGCACAGGGAAAAGATACTAAAGAAAACAATAATTCAAACTGGATTTTAGACTTTGCTATTTCTGCATATGTTATAAAGTATTTTTAAGATGGTATTTTAAACTCAAGCTTCTTTCAAATAAAAACATATCAGACAGGATATTAAGATAGAAACCTCAGTAAATTTGTTGATACATTTCTACTGGAGTGACTAATGAACCCACTGTGCCCTAGACAGTTTCATAATGAGAGTTCATAGGTTCAAACCCTGTCTAGGACTCATTCATCAAAATTAAATGTGTACTGCAGCACAGTATTAAAAATATCCATCCATTCCTTCTGTAAATCCATTGCTTACAATGGAAAAAAACTACCAGGTTGTCTTTTTGACCCTGTAACTGTGATCAACTGGCTCACTTGTCCAAGGTCAAACAAAATGCAGCAATGAAAGAGGGACTGAGAAATTAACTTTAGCATTGAGAAACTGCCATATATAAAATGGGAGTGGGAGGACAATGGAAAGCTAGTTACCATGTTAATTAATCTTTATAAACTACATTAGAAATGAAGCTGCTCTATAGACACTAGAAATGATTACCAATAACCCTGTGGTACAACTGCAGAAATCATCACCCGTATCTTTCCGTTCTTTTGTTTGTGGTTTTCCTGGATTTTTTTTCTTAATTTCTAGGAACTATAGTGAATTCTTGTATTTTCATTCATGAGTTCTAACATACTCTCTCTATTTCTTTGCCCATTATAGCAAAATATTTCCAGAAGGTAAAAATATCTTGTGCTGTAACGAAATACCACCACCAGCACTTTCAAAATGTTGTGCAGATATTTCTGTTCAGATGCTTTTTTTTTTTTTTAGGCAACTTAGAGTAACGTCAATTAATAATAACTCTAGCCATGATAATATGGAGAAACAGAGGAGGGGACAGCTTATTTTTATAGGTAACTAACATAAATTTGAGTAAAGATGAGATGATTCAACAGGATTAGGAATCTGAGCTGTTTATCGAAAATATGTCTGACAAATATCTGCTGTACACAGCACCCATTACCAAGGGTTTCTTGGTGGAGTCCCTGGAGCGCCAAGGGGTCAGTTGATGTGTGGGCAGCCTTTGGGAAACTGAATCAATTACAGAGTTTTGTGTGTCAGTGAATGGTGAGGACAGCAAGTGCAGGAACTGACCTAACTGAGAAGGCCTCAGTTCTACCCCAATGGACTTTGGGTTCTTTTTAATTACGAATATATGTGATCCTTCAGTAGTGCTGTAACATTTTTATCACTGCCCTGGACTAAACAAGTTAGTAGAGTCATGGCTTAAATAGACAATTATATGATTCAAGTAAATAAAGTAATAAATAGTAAACAAAACTAGTGTGTGTATACCCTATACAAACCTTCCTCTGTAGTGAGGTATATCAGCTACATAGTTTGTTATGATAGTTACACTACAACAGTATGATGTTTACAATGAAAAGGAAATTTGGTGAACATTTTCTTGCAGGCTTTAAACAGCCATGGAAAAAGTGATTGAAGTATCTAGATCTCAGTTTTGTTCTTCCAATTACAGACCCATTTAAAGCTATTAAAAAAGACTGACTGAAATCAATAGTTTTCTCTATGCTAGACAAATATTTCTTTGCAATTCTTTGCATATTCTTTGCAAAGGTAAATTTGATACACTGTCTCTTCCCTGTACCCGCTGCCCCAAACTGTATGGATGCAGGCTGATGATCCTGCTCAACCCCTTGGTAGTCAGCTTTCTCCAGCCATAATAACTATCCTATTCTTAGCCACACAGCTTGCAAATTTAACATAATTTTTTTCCCCCATGCATTATGAGTGTGATGAGCAGTTACCTCTTGTATCATTTTCAAAATTATTCCAAGTGCATGCTTTCTCCTTGAAGATCAATATATCAGGAAGAGCTCAAAATGAATTTATTTTCAATTATGTATGACTTCATTTGACTAAGCACAGCTCTTTTTGGCATGTGAAGAGCAAAATCATTGTGGTTGCTAAAAGTTTCAGAATCCTCTTTAAGAAACTGGAGAGCAGAATTGCACTGTAAAATTCAATTGTTCAACTGTGCAAATTACACCCCAGACAGGTCTTATTTATTTTATGGAATCTATTTATTACTGTTCATTTGAGCTTTGTGTATTTTACATTTCTGGCAGGACATATATCTAAACAGATAGACTGCAGTGATTGTATTGGGCCGAAGGGGTTTTTATCACTCCCTAAGGTGAATGGTTTACCCAGGAAAATTGCATCTGCACTTCATTTAAAGTAAACCCTGAGGAAGATCCAAACAAATGGGGCATGATATGTTTATCTCTTGAGTTCTAAAAATACCCTCATAAGCCAGATTCCCAGTATGGAAGGTGTCACTGTGCTTCTAAAAGGAGGTACAGGCCTTCAGCTCAGTCAGACTTTCATTCCAAAACAACATACACAATGACTTGACTATACTGGGAACATGAAGAAGAAACATTTTGTGCAAAATGAGTATTTTCTCTGACTTAGATACCAAGGTGTAAGTTTGAAACAGGGAAGGTTATTTCTCAGCTGAAGTTGAAATTGCCAAAGTTGCTCATGTATGATTTCTGTCCCTACCAATCTGAGATATCTTTATTTTTTATTGTCCAGAGAGAAACTGAGACAGAAAGCTGTTACAGAGAAACAGTCAGTCTGAGGACATATTTGCTCTCCAGAAAATATGGAAATATGAACCGAATCTTGTGTTCAGGTAAGTGTTCTTGCAAAGAGAGAAACAGAGATATAAAACATGTGTTAAATGCACACATATCTGTTTGTATGTCTCAACGTGCATATGCATCAACTTATGTGCACGAGGGCAGCATCAGAGGAGAAAATTTCTGTATCAACTTGTGAAACTAGTCACTTCACAAAATGACCAAGTCATACCCAACCCCCTGATTACTTGAGGACAGTAATCAAGAAACATGCTACACAAAGTTACTTTTCCTTTCCATCTATTGTCTAATAATGTGAAGTATCACACATATCTCCGTGAAAAAACATTTTCTGTTCACTCTTTTGGCATCAAATGTTACACTTCAAGTTTATTTTGTAACGACTGTAGCTATTTGTCTTTACAGTTCTTTCATCAACTGAACTGCATTTAAAAATATCCTGGACCTCCACCAATACAATAGTAATTTCCTGAAATATCTGAAACGTCTAATAATTTTTGCAAATTATGGAATGAAGTATTAATGCTGTGAAATGACCAATTTCCATATGATTAAATATATGTCTGAAGTAGTGATTCATCAACAAGTTCATATACTGACATTTCAGTACGCAAAACATATGACACTTATTAAACAAAGAATTCACATTTGCTTAATATTTGCTCTTTGTGGGAGGTTTCCTGTCTCACTCTCAGACCATAACACACTCTGCATTTCACAAAGACAATGCTGAAAGAAAGTCTTAAACACAAAGTCCACAGAAGAGGAAACTGTCACATTTGCTCATTTGGTTTTCCTTAAGAAAATATTTTGGTAACTAATAACAACAGGTTCTAGTATTTTTTTATATCCTTTGAACAGATGCACTGTGAATATCCAGAGCAGAACATGGAAAGTGAGTAGGAAAAACAGAAAAGCTATACCATCTTAACTGGTAAGAATATGTACTGGTTTATAAATCTTGAACGGTCAGTCAATCAGATGAACCCAGACAGAATTACTTACAGATGGGACAGGGACACCAGGTCATTGAAAGAACCTTCGGGAACACTGGAAATGTCGTTTCCATGGAGCGTCCTAGAAGAGGGGAGAAGCAGGAAGGTATCAAACCACAGTATTTTATCTGCTCCCCACAAGTGAAGGAGTTGGCACTTAAGAAGGATATTTAATTTTGTTTCTTTGAGAGTTTCTATGAACTTCATAACTCATGACCTTCCATGCTTTATTACTTCTGCATCTAGACGTTGGCATTTAAAATAATGATACAATTGGAATTGTTGGTGACTAATGTTTTAAATTAAAAAGGTGACATACTATTTATGCTATTAAAAGTGTATTGATGACAAGCAGACCCTCACATACAGACTTGTATTTTTTTATAGAATCCCATTAGCTGGAAACACAGAAAAAATAGAGCGGGGAAAATAGGAACTGTGGAAGTTAAATTTAATGCTGACTTCAGAGAGATCTTAGGAGAGAACAAGGGTTCATGAGAGCAAATATAGCTGCACTTTCACATTCTAGTTTCCTGTTTTTACAGTAGGAAATACCTCTTTGTGCAGTATTTTTAAAATCCATTTGACAAATACATTTATGCTACCAGAGAAAATACTTGAAATTACTTGGTTTAGGGCATTATTCACCCTGCACAAAGAAACTAACATTTTTCTAGTGGGGTTTTCAGGATCCTTGCAAAAGGGTTCTCCACTGTTTTCAGGACAATTTAAGCAGACACTATCTCTTTTCTAAGAAATATATTTATGTGTGTGTTACCCAGGCAAGTGTAAATGGAACGATTTTTCTTGCAGCTTGTAGAGCACAATACTTGTATTCAAAGTGGCAGACACAAGAGTAAAAATCATTATTTGTGATTACTTGTGGTTTGCACTGCAACTGCAACTGAAGGCCCTGCCACAAAGCAGGGCACCACCACTAGAGGTTGTGACAGACAAACAGAGAGGAAGAGCACTTCTTGCAGCACCAAGGCTACGAGTAGACAGGGAAACATGCAGCAACAAATGAGTGTGCAGCAGGGCTCAGGATGCTGGGGGTGACAACTGCATAAAAACTATCTAGAAAATGCACCAGAGAAGATACACAATAATGTAAGATTTTATTTTGTAAATAAACAAAATCAGCTATTTAGCTGCTGCATCCTCTGCCTCATTAAATAATTATCTGGCAAAAAATAGCATAAAGAAAATTACTCATAGTTTATTCTAACTTTTCTAGTTTGCATGTCACTGGATACCAGTTTACTACTTCACATAGTAACAAACAGTAAGAACTTGTAAGGAGCCAACAGGAGTTGATTCTGCTGGATCTCACTAGCCATTTCTTAAACAGAAGTTGGTAGAAAACTTGCAATGGAAAAGGACATCAATATTTTAAAATTATATTTTCTTTTGCACTTCTCCCCTGAGCTGGTTCAGTTACAGCAAAGTGCTGTATTCTTTATGTCCTCTTTCCCAGGTCCAGGAATTACCGTCAGTGCTCCAGACGTGGCAGAGGAGGGTAGAAACCAGAAACCTGCTGTGTGTCAGTTTTGTAGCAGCTCCTTCCCTCAAGTCATTTATTTTCCAATTTACCTGGTGATTTGTGGAACATAGCAATCACATCTTATTTTTTATTTCTGTGACCGTACAGATTCTTGAAACAGTGCACGCTCAGTTTATTTAAAACAAACTACGAATCTGGGCTCATGGAAATACACAACAGCCCCAGATGAAAATAAAAGAACCTCTTTTTGCATCCTTTCCTCCCCAACACCACTATAAGCCTCACCAGGATCTACATGATGCCTTACAACTCTTCTGAATTCTCCCTTTACACGCTGCCTTACACCCACATACACACAGCAAGGAAAGCCAAACTTGCCAGGGGAAGATACACCTTGTCCTGTCTCCATGAGGCTGGGCACTACTGTGGGGCTGTGCACAAGTAAAGTTACCACGATCATGTTTCACAGTTGCTCATTGCAGCTACAGTTTCTATCTTACTGTACCGCAAAGTTTTTCTATAGAGCGTGAAACCACAAAAACTACAGCAGAGTTATCCTGCTGGCACCTCTCTCCAGTTCTTGATACCATTATATCAAAAACTTCCCCTTCCAACATCCTCATTCTCAAATTTTCTTTTAAGCATACCTAGGCTTTGGCTATTAATAATACTACGTGGCATATAAAAGGATGGATGTCCAAGCAATTAATCCAAACAGGAACAGGAAGGATATGAGCTCCCACTCAGGAACTCCAGATAAAGCACACTCACTAACTCTATACAGAATGACCAACTAACTGAGACATACTCCACAGCTATTAAATAAGGAGTATTTTTACTGGTATGAGGATGCAAGATCAGGCCCAGTCAACAGCTTGTTGTCAAAATGTTCCCTTCTTCAATGAAATGAGCATATTTAAATAAGCAGCCACTCATAAAGAGCTTATATTCTGATCTTTTAAACTACTAAAAGATGTGCAAGATGATTCTCTCTGAAGAGAAGGCAGAACTTGTATTCATCTATATATCAGTTGTGTTTATTCTGTGAAGGGGTGCATTTTCTTTCCTAGATGTCTTGGAAACTTCTTCCAAGAGAAGCTGAAGAATGACAAAGCTATTTATCTGTAAGAAGGTAAAACCATCAAAAATACAAAACCCTTTGGAATGAATGGCTTGACTACATATCTCAAACACGGAAGTATGTTTCATGGCTGCAAATACCTGCATTTTAATAAAAAAATCATGTCAGCAACATCATCACCCATGCAGCTAAAAAGAAATGATAAATGCCAAGAAACTTAAAACCCACGATAATAAATAGTGGCAAGAGAATTCAACACTGCAATAAAGTATTTTTCCTCTTGGATCAACAACAGGAACACATTTTTATACCAAAAATCTGTATAAGTAAATGATCAAATAAAATCTTAAAACATTTGGACAGTTAAAGCACACACATTGATATGTGTGTTCTCCCTCAGAAGCACAACTTCTAGCTACCCTCTTGTCTAAACATTGGTAAACAGTAGGGGTATGAATTTAAGGTGATGTGGATCTCCTCCCAGAGCACAGAGTAATAAAACACTTGAATTCTTTAAATAAAATCTTTCTTCTACATGTAATCTCACTATCATCACTTTGCCTTCAGGTAAGGAAATGAACTAAACATACCCTTTTGGGTTGGGGATTTTTGGTTGTTTTTTCTTTTACTAACTGTTCCCAAGTCCTGTCTCCTAGCCCACTGTCTCATAACATTAGGTTACTATAAACACAAAGGGGATGCTTTTCAGTAAACAATGATTTACCCTGTAAAGACAGAAATGTGGCTAAAAGCTTGGCTGAGCTTACAGAGCCACATCCCACCAAGGGCAAACACCTACAATGAACCCCGAAGGATGCCAAACCCTGCAGGAATCAACACAACTCAGATGTCAGAGGAAGTGGGAAGCCACAGTGCCACTGCTCAATGCTCATAACAACAGTGCCTTTTACAGATTTACTGGAGAAGTACGAGTAGTCATTCTGCGATGAAAAAAAAAGAAACAAAGCCAAATAATATTTCTTTAGGTGAAATCACTGCAGCATCCAACAAAGAAAGTATATTGCAAAAGATGGTTCTGAGGTTGCGCCTGAAGAATATTAGTGGTACCTTTATCATCACACATACTGCTATGCTGATGTGAGCTTTGAGCTGCACTAAATACCCATCAGTTTTCAGTAAAACTAGAATATCTCATGTCAGTAGAATATTCTGTAGCCCATTTTATCATTTTTTTTCATAAATATAACATGGAAAATTGTTTAGTGATCTGAGAAAGTATTTTTATTTCTGGACTTTGCCTCTTAAATAAATCAGGACAAAATATCAGAAGTTACGACATTGTCACACAGTAAAAATAATCTTTAAAATGATCAGGTCAGGTCCACCAGAGAGTTCTAATGTTTATAATTACTTTGTCTCAATATCAGTTTTTTTAGTGTGTTTACATTTAGCTTCTAAAAAGGCTAGCTTTTGACAAAAAAAACCCAAAACCAAACCCATTATTTTTCACTGCAATAGTTTTGGTGCAAAAACCTACTGATATCAACTTTTGCTTATTAAAAAAATTCTTAAGACTCTATGTTGAAATTGCTCCCCAGCACACTTCAGCTGCCATTATGGATAAGCCATGGGAAGACTGAAGATTAAAGGCCTGGTTGTGTAAACACCGATATATATTCAGGCTTAAACATAAACATGACGACTCTGCAGTTTTCTCAGTTGGGCTTGTGCTGAAAAGTGTAAGAGAGGACAGAACCAGATCAAAGATCAACTTCATCATACATCTATGATTATTCTGATTTTCAAATACATATTTACTGTATTTACTATAGAGAGGCAAAAAGTAAAGAAAACATAAGGAATTTGGAAGACACAGAAGCCTGTATGAGAACGGCCTGCTACCTTCAAAGGCATGCACATCACAATAATGAGATCTCTATATTCTTTTTATTTAAAAAAAAAAAAAAAAAGTGGAAATGGTTTTGCTGATGTTTTCTCTTTTAAATTCCCCTGAGAATATGGATAATAAATAACTGACAATAACAGATTGCACACTGTCATTCGGAAGCCATTTATTCTCTGGAGAATTGATTTTTAATAACAACATAGATGACATGTGGCAAAAGTTGTAGCTGATACCAGAGTTTTGTGGGCCATAATAAATCAAATCAATCTGGAGGCTTCCAAATGCATGGAGCAGAGGCAGAGATTCCCACTTAGGCTTCATTTCACTCGTGCTGCTCTGTGCAAGGCAGGGAGGGCTTCTTCCTTGAAGGAGGAAGATATTTTTTCAATTTGATTAGCAGATCATTTAAAAAAGCCAAAAGATAATGGTTGTTATTAAAACATTGCTCTTTGTTTCTGTCCATACATGGCTTGCAAGAAGAAGAGTGAAAAGACAAATTGTAGCTATTGGAAAGAGTGAGGCATGGTATATCTACACTGTAATTCAGGGTAGAGAGTCCCAAACTAGCTTTAATCAAACTAGCTTGCATATCAGAAGCAGGCCAGAAGACGGCTCCATATGGAATAATTTCTTTGGCCATGAAACAGAATATATTCATTTGTGGCTGAATTTCAGGACTCATGTAACAGCTCAAATGTGACCATCTTAGTGCATTAGAAATCAGAATCCCAAGCCAAACTTAAAACAACAAATCCAAATCACGTATCTTTCTTGTTTTTACTAATGAAAACTGGGAATCTAAAGCTGTCTTCTAAGTTAGGAGGCTGAAACCTACATATCTATTTTACCACTCAAATCCCAGTGAGAGAGCTTGGCCAAACAGCATTGCCCTATTGCTGCCAGAGTTGCAGTACTGCTCATGTTGACACCTCAATTCCACACTTACAGAGTCAGTGCACAGCAACCATTGTTCTTTAAACTCACAGAAACTTCTGCATGTGAATGACATCTAGATTTTTAAAATATAGAAAATAGTAACGTGAAGTTTTAAAGTGCTCAGGACATATTCTTCAGCTCCTCTGTTCTGACCTTTTAGTGTTCAAAGCTCTTTTCCTTCAGTACACTGAATAATCTCATCACAGATAAGCTATTTAATTTCTTTGCTCTTGGTTTACTGGGCAAGTAATGATGACCCACTTGTGTTGCTGGGCTGCAGGGAGGAAGGTGGCTTCTCCATCTTGTCCTGACAGCTGCACATGGGATCATGTGTCCACACAAACAACGGAGCAAACCCAACTCAGGGTTTGTTTCTAATAGGGCAGTTGGGAAGCAAGAGACAATAAATATGAGACTGAAGCAGCAGTCGGTCTAGCAGATGCCTAAGGAAAGCTGCAGGGGTCTACTTGCTGCAAGGAGCAGGCCCACAGCCCACGCTCCGAGATGATATAAAGATTTTCGGAAGAGATTGTAAGCAAATTGTTCAATCCAGAAAGCTGCTGAAAGCAGCTACACTGGAAAGAAAGAGAGCAGAAAAGGATCTCCAAAAGAAAGAAACCACACATGGACATCTCTGAGTGTGTCACCAGCCCACATGAGGTGAAATTTCATTTGCAACTTAAAGACATTTGAGACAAGCATCTCAGCATTACTGGCACCCAGTCACTGGCTTGACTTACTCATTGTTTTAGTATGGGCACTTCTAACTTCCCTTCAGATTGCATTCTTTTATGTAAAAACCTGCCTGCAGAAATGTAAATTAATAGCAAATATTATAAATGCACAAGTTTTCAGTAAAAACACTTTTGCTGAAGCATCCAATGGAAACTTACACTCTAAAATATGATCAAGTTTTTACAGACAAAGAGAAAAGTCCTCTCCTGTGGGGCACCCAAACATTGTCCAAGTAGAAGAGACAGACTCTATGCAGTCTCTTGGAGGCCTGTTTTCATGATAGTTCTTGTCCCTGAACTATCAGGGAAGAGTCATTCATCCTGCAAATATGTAATTGCTTCTTTTCCAAGTTTAGCATTCACCTGCTCTAGTCATTACCGGACATATTGCACCCAAGTACAAGTACATTGAAGCTAATTGTGTGAAAATATTTATGACTACTGGATCAAGTGAAAGCCATCTGCTCATTAAAAATTTCCATGTCATCAACAGCATTCTAATAAGCTGCAACTCAGCCGCATCGAAGAAGCAGTACTTACAACACTCGAAGAGACCTGAGCCCATTGAACGCGTGGACTGGAATGCACCGAAGTCTATTGTAACTCAAGATGCTGGGAGAATGAGAGAACAGAGTTACAACATTGTATTTTCTTTTGATTATTTCACTACTCATTCAACCACAAAGCAGCATGGAAAGCCACATGCTTAAGTAACAAGATATATACTAATTGTTCAACACCTAAGATGGTGTCTGAAAAGCAATTAAAACTGTTACCAAAACTTTGGACTACTTACAGTGTTGATAACTGAGTCATGTTGCTGAAGGTGTAATTGGCCAATACGCTTATGCTGTTGTTGCTCAAATCACTGAAGAAACACACAGAGAAAATATCATGTATATGTATGAATTGAGAAGTAAGTCTTTTTTTAAGATTACATATCTGCACAGCAAAATGTTTGAAGCAATCGAAAAGTCACATAGTATCAATTGATATATTTTCTAACCAACTTTGAATAAGCTCTAAAACCAAAGCACATCAGACTCCTCTAAAAAGCCTCAGACTCAGAAATATTAAGGCATATTTCCAGCATACAGCATTAAAAAAAATATCAGTGAATACAAGCAAAATTTTTGAAGAAGGATAAATTAATAAATAATACAAGCATGGGTGAATATTCACTGTACCAACTTGCTTTGCAATGTATTACAGGCATACCATTTCCACATGCTCTTCACATTGACAGCTACTAGAACAACATTTCATATTTCATTAAAAAAAAGTCTTTTAGGCTCAAACAGAACATTTTGTTTTGTTGCTGCTCTCCCTTGAAAAACAAAATTAGAGATGTTTCCAAACAAAACTCTTTTAAAACAGAGGACTCCAGTTTTCCCTCCATGTTGTTTTTGTCTGAGGTTGTTCTGAGTACCTACACAGCTGATTCAAACAGCATTTGAAAATTTCTGATAAATAGCTCAGTCAAGAAATTTCGCTCCTGTATATTTCAGGGAGAAATTTACTGAACAAAGTCTAGTTGTGTCTCTCTCTATTCATAGCAGAAACAGCCATGCAAATTTTCATTGCCTTAGCATTATAAATACTGCCTCACCTAGAACAAATTAATGCTGTCTCCTCTGTTAATGACCTTTACAGCTTTGCACAGATAACTCTGCCAAGTGAAACTGTAGCAGCCTGTGTGAGAGTCTAGTCCTTTTGAAGAGGCTGGAAGCTCCTGCAGAGGAAGGGTCTCTGGTGCTCTCAGTCACCTCACTCTTTCTCCACTCTTTATGAACACTTATTGGCAGCAGTGGCCACTGTGAAATTCTTTCCAAATCCAAATTACAGAAGGTTTTCGGGTTTTGTGGGTTTTTTCCCTCAAATACTAATTATTTATGTTCTACCTACAACACAGTGCAGAAAGAGTCATGTAATTTTCTTGACATTGAAAACACATGTTTCTTACATCAGTGTCAGGTGTCTGAAGGTGGAGAGCCCCTTCGGCACAGCAGTCAGATGGTTTCCTTCCAGGTATCTGAAAAAAGTCAGATTTGCCAATTACACAAACATGTTAACAAGAACTCCTGTCACTCAATCTGCACCATGAATGAGGAAAATATAGTCAGTCACTAAGGAAATTATCTTCGATTCATTGCTTTGAAACTATAACACTTTCTCCTTTATAAGTGAATTATCCCACATGCAAAGCATGACAGTAGAGCTTATTGATATTTTTTTTAATTTTTTTTTTTTAAAGACTTGGAAGTGAATAAAGGATCTCTGGCCTACAGCAAACAGAAGTGACCATTTGGTTCTTCTATGACAGCAACTGAAGAAGGGGAGAAAAATTATATGGCTTGTGCCCTGATCTTAAAGTTACCTTTAACAAGTTTCTGTAAGAACGCTGAGTGCTGACTGACCCTGTTAGGAAAGTTTTTGTCTTGTGTAAGTTCCTTGTACAGCCAGAACTTTCCTTGTACAGCTGCACTGCCAGGTTGCAAAAAGACTCACTTATTCCATTGTCAACACAAACATCCATGAGTTTGATGACACATCCACTACAGCAATTCCTACTATGGCATATACACCCTCCTTATCTTTCCTTTTCAATGTACCCTGGTTCAGGAGGAAAACTCGGTACAAACTGAAGACCAAAGACCAAGTTCTCTTTGAATGCAGGCTCCTCCTACAAGCACTAAGTCCATTAATAAAATAGCTTGTTTCCAGGGTGGAAGTTGTTTGAGACACCACTGAACGCGTCTCTGTTCAGACACATGCACAATAGGACTAAAGCCTTTTAGGATAATCCTGTGTCGTCATACAGGCATACAGTGCCTGTATTTTGCAGTTTTTCTTGAAGAAACATGAACATTCAGTAACCAAGAGAAAAAGGCTGTACAAACATAATACTTTCCAAAAGTTTGCCCAGAAGAGAGCATGGGTACTCAAGGCTCCACAGCTGATCTGTGGTAGCAATGGGATGTGGGGCTTTTCCTGTTTATTACAAAATAATAATACAACAGAGCTGGAGTTCTTTTCCTTAACCTTGGCTTTTGGGTGAAACTGCATCCCTGGAAGATACCAAAGTACTAAGGCTCCAATGGCAACTGACCACTGTGGTGCCATGACACTGTCAAGGTGACTCTCCAGGCATCTGCCAGAAGCCCTATCTACCTAGGAAAGAAATCCAACCTTCTCAGAAAATACTGTGTAGGAGGGAAGGCATTTCTCCCTCCACAGGTGAGGATAAAAGATGAAACGATATTTCCCTTCCTTACAAGATACTTTGGGGGATTTTTCCTAAGGTAGACATGGGGCAATGCAATTGATGTGGTATGTTTTGAAAGATAATCAAGTGTAGCCAGGAAATGCAGCCCAGACACCAGAACACTTAATGTGCTGCCTCTACTGCTGAAAATATAATCCGATAATTATGTTAAGAATTTTTATCCCACACATACAATTTCCTTTTCTTTGGCAACAGACCTCCTTATTCTGCATTTACTATAGCAAACAACAATAATAACAGATTATTATTCTGCTATATGTTCCCTCTCTACAGTAACTGTAACAACATGGAGGTATTTGTGTAAACTAAATCCAAGAAAATTTTCCCACAAACTTTATTTTTACATCATTTAAAAATAAAATCTATAAACACTAACAGAATTTCTTACATAATATATTTTATAACTGTCACATTCCGCCCCTGCCTTCTATTTCAGCATAATGCCCTCTCACCATTTTCTGCTGCTTCAGCTCTTTTCAACTAAACTACTCCAACTGAACTACTCCAGCCTCATGGTTATCCATTCTGCCTGTGCACAGGCTCCCATCAAGGCAGACTCACCTTAGAGCACACTGTGGAGCTGACCTAGCTCTTGCCAGGATTAGGCTGGACAAGTGGCACTACAGGCTTTTGAATTTATAACCCAAAGCAAAAGCCTTCCTTAATGAAAAAAAAACTATTGAACAAATTAATCTCTCCATTCACAAAGATCACAAGCATTGAGTGACAGTGTTGCACAGTAAACAGCTAGCCCTTGCAGAGTAGTGACAGCTGCTCTCCGATGCAGATCATCACAAACCAGAGTATGGGTTAGTTATGTCACGTTTACACCTCCCATGGATATTCATATTCAGCAAGCGTAAAGTCACTTTCTTCATTTTGACTAAATTGGTTATAAATTATTTTGAAAATGGAGCTCCTTGGTGAATTCACACCATAAATTGTGACATAGAAGATCCTCAGAATTCAACCATGTATGTTACTCTTTAAACAGGGCAAATCATGTCTCATTTCCCCAGTCATGGTCTGCTATGGATGCAGCAAGCCGCTGGACGTCTGCACTTTCTCCTTCATCCCAGAAAGCTGCAAATCTTAAACCCATGCATGAGGATAGGTTAAGGTCCCAGTCTTTATTCCAAATGTAAAGTCCAAAGGATTTCCAAAGGAAATCAAAAGCAGGTCATGTATTATGTATTTGGAAGCTATATATGGTTTTCCTTTAGGAAAGGAGACTCAACTCTTGCAATGTGTTGAAATCTTCAGAAACGTATTTTCAGGATATTCTCTTGTTGATCCCAATATGAAGCAGCCTGCAATTTGAACAACCTGATGATAGCTAGCCAAGGCTTTTCCCCCCTGATTTGCTTTCTGGTGCAATCAAAAGTTGAGGGTGCACATTTTAATCCAGTGCTTCATTATTCAGACTAACCTAGACATGCAGACCCCTGGAGTTAAACTCCTACAGAAGATCTGCTTTGAATAGCTTTGGATTTGTACTGCAAACAATTTGATTGTTATATAAATGTGCTAGCAGAAAGCTGCAATACTTATATCAGTGGTGTAACTTCTGAACAAACACAATTTTACACTGAAAAATTACTGATAATATACTTTTCATGCATGCATAAGAACAATTCACCACTGTTAAACCTTTCAGCACATTATACAAAGAGTGGCGGTGTTTTCTAAGCAAAAGGCATTCAGTTTGAAAGCACATTTAAATGCAATGAAATCGAAATCACCAGAGCTTTTAGGGCATAAGAGCATGCCAAGAGTCAGGAGGATCTGAGATGCAACATTTGAAGAAACCAACTGCTGCAGGCGAGCTGTTGCCCACTGCAGGCCAGGCCTCCGTCACAGCAGGGAGGGGATGTGGGGGCAACAGCTCCACACCTTGCTGGGCTGAAGATGACGTATAGGGACTGCAAGAGGGCTGGAAGCTGGACATAGTGAATAATAGAATTATTCCTGAGGGTGAAGGGGCAGAGCCTAGTTGCAAAACTCTGCGTATTTATGTATATATATAAATCAAAACACATGGATGAAGCAACAGACCCCCTGCCCAAACATAACAAAACAAGCCATAACAGAATGATGTGGAAGGAAGATTGTATTTTTCATTCTCTTCAATCCTTAGCCAAAGGAAGATGATGTATATGGCATCTGGTATGAAAGGAAATTCTGGCATGAATGAAAAAATGTATGTCTAATTTTAATGCTCAGAATCAAGTTATTAATATACAGAGTCAAGAGTGGGTGTCAGCTGCCTTAATACAGACACACTGACTAGTATCCAAAACAACCTCATTTGCTTCCTAAAGACTCTACTCTGCAGTTTAAATAGCAGATTGGAAATTGTGTTTTACTCCATGAATGCTGCTGGGAATCCTGAAGTCTCAATAATGACTTGTAACCAACAAGCAATTACCAGAGTCAAAATTGAACACAAAACCAAAAACATGTTCACATTCTCATAAAATGCCACCAACTACCTACTAGGAAAGGCTTCTTCTAAAACATGATTGGGTGCTGGAGACATGTAACTGTTTGGCCAGGACAGCTGGCACAGCGGGCACGGCCATGCCTTGCTCCACGCCTGCCCCAACCGTGCTGGCTCCCGGCTCCCAGTGCCTGCAGCAGCCCCAGGGCTCATCCAGCACCTTCCACACACACTACCATCACACATAAAAAATTTAAAACTATGCATAAAAGATGACAGCTGTTCTTTTTCCAACTTGTCTATTTTTATACTGAAACCACTTGGATTGGAGGTGATATAACCAGCACAAGGTGCCAAAGCATCATGTAACGATTTGAATCACTTGGAACCTTTTTTGTACTGAAATGTCTATTCAGCCATAAAGTCAAGCTCACAGCGGCAATCTGTGCTAAGAGAAGAAAATGGAGAGACAAATCAGTTCTCAGGCAGTAATTGAAAAAACACAAAGCCTTTCCTTTAATTTCTTTAAATATTTCATATAGAATGTTACATTACAAAAAAAATGATACTTGACAATTTTATGCAGCTCTAACATTAAGCTCTAAAATTAAGTTATAGCCTAAACTTTTAAATGCAGATACCCAATATCCTAAAATTTTGAGGTAAGTTTCATTTCCTAAAAAGAGTGGTCTAAAACTGAATTGGACTGTGAAAGATGAAACACCCTCAAAGCACGAATTTTAAGAGTTTCAGTTACAGTTTCTTGAGAAGAAAAAAAATTCAAGTATGGATCTAGGTACAAATCTGGATATTGAACTTTCTTAAGTCTTTGGCAAATTTGGACTCTGGATTTTGCTGTATTAGTATGTCAGACCACAACTTATAGGTTTGACACACAGAAACATGGCCATGTTCAAGAGTAAAGTGAAGGCCCTAAAGTTAAACTTGACTTTAGTATCTATTAGTGCTAAAGTCACCTTTCTGATATGTACTCAAACTTCTTCAGTCATTGAACACATTATTTGATAGCATTGATACTATTTAGTTTTTCTAAACTATCAGATTTGAAGTGCAGATTTAAGTAACTAAATGAAATGCAGCTGTAACTAAAATATCCTTCTACGGAACTATCCATTCTCTCAATGGGAGAATTTTCCTCCACAGTGAATTAAGCAGGCTGTAAAACCTTTTATGACACAGGACCATGTAAGCCTAAGCTTTGATCTGAACTGTTTCTCTCCTTTATTATCAAAGGAAAATTCACTGAAGTCTGTGTTAAGGGTCAGTGTATAAAATAGTGCAGATTGCCAGACAAGCAAAAGCATGTGCATTCTCAAGCAGATGATTTTCATCAGCTATCTCACTTCAGAGTTATCCTTTTGATGAACAGCAATATAGGCATACTGAAAAATGGCACTACAATATTCTACATGTATGGTAACTAACTGCTTACAGCATATTTATTGCAAAAATTTGCATGGCCCAGGTATGAGCCGCTATTTTTAGTCACAAGTCAAGAGAAATCACAAGTGCCTTGGAAGATGCAAAGAAGGGTTGAGTAGATGCGGCAGCAAGTGTATGGAAAGCAACTGTCAAAAGCATCTTGGCAACTGGAGATTCAGCTGTATCATGCTAAGGCCAAGGCAGCAAACAGGCAGCAAACTCGAGGTGGAGAATAACAAGCGAAAAGACAGTTCAATGGGATCCCTCTCCCTCTGCTAGTAAGCTGGCTGAAAACTGTTGTGCCAAGTACTGAATGAGTTTGCAGGCTAAATGAACCTAACAGGCAGAACACGAAACACAAACGGGAGGGAGGTTTGTGAGGAGAGAAAGAGAAATGGCAAAAGTAATGCAAATATTAATACGTATTAATATAAATGGAAAGAAAAATAATCACTAATGATGTATGGATGCAGGTTTTCCTAACAATCCCATCAGTGCTATTGTATAGCTCAGTGTCATGACAACATTTGGAGACTAGAGATGACATGATTAGTACATATTTATGCTAAAATACACCATGCTCATTATGTTACAGCTTATGCACACACCGTCCACATAATTGCCTCCAATGTTTTTCCCCAGTGCAAAATATTATTTGCTGTAGGTCCATAAAAGCAGCTGGATGCTGTCAGATAAGACTTTATTAGAAATAGACTATACTTTTGTGATAAAAAGAAAAAACTAGTGTTCACACACTGAGGTAATATGTAAAAGGAAAAAGACCATGGGAAACTTAGTTCAAGCAGATTTGAGGGAAAAAAAAAAAAAAAAAAAGAAGAAAAGGAAAGCCTAAAATACTAAGCAGCAGCAAGGCTAAGTTCCAAGCTAGCTCACTGCATTAACATTTTACTTCTGAACATCTGGACTAGAAAACTGAGCATGTTCAAAAAAACCAAGGCTTCTCTTCAGAGCAAGCAAACAGTGGGAAAAAATGCAGGCAGTACGTAAATATAGAGCAAAGGAATTCGCAAGAAACAACATATTTCCCTATTCCCAAGAAGCTGAAAGAAGTCTTGCCCATGATGATGGGGTTTTGTGAAGGAATAGCTGGGACATAGAAATTTCTTGCATCATCATCCGTCTAAAAAGCCAGGAGACTGAGTGATCTTTTCAGCTGTATTCTAGATGGAAGCCTTCCCTGCCAAGGTAATCCCTCCTCCCAAGGGTGGTACAAACCAAACACAGGGATGTCTCCTGTCATTCCAAGCTCTAAATATAAAGGAGATAATGGTTTTCACATGTTTTGCCTATATACACATCCAAAACAGAAACTCAGGAAGAAAGCTGGAATGAGCGAGCCTATGTCTCCAGTCCACCATATAATAAAACATTGTTGGTGATCTTTTTGCTGAGTTTAGGTACAGTGAAATTTCTCCCAGCGAAGGGTAACATTTTCCCTATGTGCCTGTACAAGAGGTATGCTAATTTTTGCACATTGCTATTCAATACCTGTTACAATGGAAGAATTCCTGGTTTAAGACTATATTTAAGACTATTTAAAGAAACTTCTGAGAAGGCTATATTCAGCCATAACAGACTAGTTTATCTAGATACATGGCAGTTCTTTTTCTTAAACCATGTTGTATAAAAACACACTGCAGTTTAATAAAAAGGACCACAGCTAACGTGCCTTGTAAATGAATACATCAATAATGGAAGTTTATAAATGTCAGACTGGTGCATTCATAAAAATTCCACTAAAATGCTCCCCTGCATCATGTCCCCACCCAGGCCTCTGGCAGGGAGAAGCTGTGAGCTACCAGGACAAGAGGCTCTTTACACCCTTGCCTTCTCCTTGGGATGACCTCAGTTCTTAGTGCCTGGTGGGAGCACTGAGACCCCAGCACACTGCCCAGAGGTCTCTGACAGGAGAGTGTGGAAGGGGAGAAAGGCAGCGTGGATTGCAGTAACATGGGGAAGGGTTCTTAATCTATCTGAGCACCTGTGACCACTGCACCAGCGGGAAAGGTGAAGGCATCCCTGCCCTGGAGACTGCTGTGGCGCTCTCTAGCCACACAAATGCTGCGATATCTTCTGCAGCAGGAAACTTATGTGCTTTCTGGTTTCACGTGCTAAACAGATATCCACTGCTACCACAGAAACAAAACAGCTTTTAGAAGATATTCCAGCCTTAGGACACAGTTCAAGGGATCTAGGACTCCCCTAGGGAAACGGGGGTATTTTGATGTGAGGAGTGTAAATAGTTTGAACCCTGTGCCCAGAAAACTATTGCGTTCTCTCTGTCAAGTCTCAGCTGTCCTCAAAATGAGGCCAGAGCTGGGGTTCCACAGGAGAAGCTGTTTACCACAGCAGCAATGACAGTTCTCAAACACAGAACAATAAAAATACTGAAGTTCACACTATCAACTTGCGACCTAGATGATATAGTCCCCTCTAGATTAGGGGCAACACCTTTATCTCGATCTGGAAGCAGAGGGAAGGCAAGTAAGATTTTTTTTTTTTTAAATTCATTTCATTCTTGTCACAGTTTCCACAAACACATGAAATTTTTAGCTTCAGTACCTGCAGCTCATCTTTTGGTATACATACAAATAAGGAGCTCAGTTTATGTTGGTTGAGAGGAGAGTGAGATCAGGATTGAATTTTGAGACAGCTGGGACAGATTCAAGGTTATATTTGCAGAATATGAAATATTCAGAGCCAGCCGGTCCATGGCTGACTGTGTTCTGCTGACACATTTCTGGATTGAAAGCAGAAAGCCAAACTAGAGGCTTGCACAGCCAAGAGGCTCCTACTGAAGAAGACAGTCATGTAAACTCCTATGAACTCAAACTGCTCAGTTCCAGGCTATTGCCTCATTTGCCAAGAAATAGCTTAAGAAATATAGCAGTTTTCAAGAATGTGAGATTAATTTCACTCTTTTTGTGAAAGTTATGTCGTCAGGGTATCAGATAGTATCAGTAAAACTCAAAATGCAAAATTTAAACATAAAAATTCCCTCAGTGTGGCAGTGGAAATCAAAGTAACATCTGTGATATCTTATTGTTGGCAAGTCATATTTGAATGCAATGAAACCTGAACAAAAACAGACCAGAAACCACCTTGAAGACTTTTTATCACTGATGGAAATATATAAAGGAATACAGGCCAGGACTCGACTTTTAATTCAAACTACTATTAACCATGCCCTGGTTAACAGTGTTCCAAGGATGTATTCATTAACGCAAAATTGCCGTGTTAATTTGAGCCACCGCACATACTTTCAGTACACTCCTCATTCAGCATCAAAGTCTTGTATTTGACTACAACACATAAAAACAGTGCAAACCCCCTTCTCTCACTGTGAAGGGAGTAAAAAGATGTGTGTATCATTCATCAGCTGCCTTGTTACTAAATATTAAAATAATACTAGATACTAAAAAATAGCAGAATCAGATTTTAATTCATTACAAAATTCACTGAACATACCAACTAACTCAACCAATTACTTTCATATAGAAATGCTGATGAGACTGTAACAAGTTTCAGTAACGACTCACCTGGGATAGATTTGAATAAGGACCTAAAAGGGAAAAGCTCAGTACTTCTACTGCCAACTGTTTAAGCCAAGTCTATTTTCTTTCCATGGAAAGAATCAAAATCCAGTATAAAGTCATAGCAAGGGGTAGATGAAAAGACAACTAGAAAGATGGTTCTCAACTAGGATGAATTTACTTTACAATTTAATCTAATTATCTGTTATTTTAGCCATTTCATGAGGTTTGGAGAAAAGAATTCATTGTTTGTTTCCACCGCTGGCTTTCTTTTTCTTTTTTTAATCTCCTCAGAGGATAATTAGCTCACAGCTGCGTAAGTCAGGAACATATTTTCATCATCCTTTCAAACTGCCTGTTCTGAGCTTAGGCTTCTCAGAAGCACTACAGGATTATTTGATACTAATATATGCATTTGTTCCCTACACACAGAGTGAATGGGTACAAGGATAGATAAACTCTGTTCCCATTACAGAGCAGTGTATTCAGTCAAGGGACAAGTAAGTTTAAAAATAACAGTCAAAACATATGGAAAGCACCAAAGCACAAAACACCAGTCACTAAAGTCAAAGGCAGAACCCCCAAGGACCTACAAAGCCTCACTATGAAGTAATTTCATGAACTTCTCATGAAAGGAGCTATGTAAAAGGTAACTTACAGCTCAGTCACGTCTTTGGGAATTCCTTTGGGCAACATTCGCAGCCCTTTGTTGCTGCAACGTACCACCGAGTCCACACAGGTACACTGGGAAGGACAAGGAGGTGAAAGCAAGCAGCTGCTTTCATCATTACCTGCAGAGGGAGAGAAACGGAGTATTAGGAAGTCAGCTTTACAGCCCAAAGTCATGTACTTTGAAGATAACTGCTTACAGCGACCAAGCAGGGACATCCCTGAATCCATGGTAACCATCACAATATTTTAAAGTAGATCCCACGCTTTGGATCAACCTGCCTTCATACAGGTTCTTTAGGCAACATGAACAACAGCTCAAAAACTGAATAGCAATGTTTTTAATTTTTTTTTTTCTCTGAGGAGTGCCTACTTCTCTGTAATTTTGCTAATTACAGTAAAATCAGTTATGTGAATACCAAACCCTCCCCCCACACCCAATATACTAGCTGAAATGGAGAACTTGACCAGAACATTGCCCTTAAATTCATCCTGACAGATGATATTCACTATCTACTCCACTTTAGGAAGATTTCCTTTAAATTCAGCTTTTAGATGTTAATTTTTTATTTTTTAAAGTCAGCCTGGCACTTCATTTATCATCTGAATTGTAAAACCTCATTGTTTTTGACAAGGATAACCAGGCAAACAACAAACTGAGCAGCATACTTCCAAATGCTGATGATCCATCTGTGCACACATAAAAATATCTACTTTCTCCAGAAATGGTTTCAAAGGTCCATAAACAGCAGATTACATCTTGTAATTGAAGAACAATAGGGTTTCTGCAGAAGAAACCAACTCTTTGAAGTTAAGAACATTAAAGCATGGATTTTCCCCAAAAGCAACAGGCTTTGCAAAACACAAGGCAAATGCACGCTACAGTATCACGACATATATGAAAGGAAACACTTAGTGGCACATTGTCTAGATGACAGTGAGAGGAACCACACAACTGTTTGTGAGTACAGGCAGCCTGAGCTGACCAGCACAGAGACACAGTGCTGCAATCCAAGAGCACACAGCCAGCTGTCATTACGTGCTGCCTTTTTTTTAAAAAACAACTGATGCAAGGGCTAATTGAGACAGATCTGTTTCTTTCTTCTTTCTGCTGGATGTACCCATGAGCATTGAGATTAACGAATAAGACTGGAAGTCCTGATACAAGATAACACAATTACCCATAAATGCATGGTAGGGAATAATTTGTATTCAGAGGGATGGAGAAGCACGACCAGCCTAAGAAGAACAGGGAAGATTTTTTTTCTTCTTCTCCCCTGCTGAGCTTAATGAGCTTAACGACTGAAAACAAAATTCAAAGTCTTTCATAAACCTGCAGAAAGAGCCTGTTTCTTCAGCACATTCAGTTTCCCCCTATGTTCTGTGTTTTACACCCTGCCATCTACCTTCCATTCACCATGGCTGTCTGACTGACTGATAGAGAAAGCTCCCAAGCATGGAATGTCATTTTGTGGACCCGAATTTTTTTTTTCTTCCAAACTAAAAGTGAATTATTCTTTAATGACTAAACTTGGGTCCCTTGAGCTCTAAGCCCAAGCACCTGGGCCTGTTGCCAGATTGCTCAACTAAGACAGGAATTAATTTCTACTCTAAGTAGGAAACTTCTATCACTCATGGTCTCTTTAGAGGTATGACTAACTGCAGCTCCAGCGTATCTGGTCTTAACAGGCAATCACAGCCTACAAGTCAAGTTAGCAGTGCATTCATCAGTCAGTTTTTATCCTTACTATTTTCTCTAAAATCTGCTTCATCAGAAGACAAAGAACTACCTGGAGAACAAATGAAATGTCAGGATTTTTTTTTTTTAAACCTATGTGGACCCAGCAAAGCATTAAGAATCACTGAGTCATTTCAAATAATATCTAAGTTTTTTTATTTCCCTGTATTCATACCTGTTGTTGGTGAAACTGAACAGTATCCAAAACAAAAAGACTTTCCAAGCAAGAACTGTTCCCACTGGCTTCAGACTGTTAACTAAGTGTATGAATAAGGAAGTGGGAGGAAGGGCCAGGATTATACAAAGCAGAGTATTTGTCTATAACAAATTCATTCTTATTTTTAGGTGTAGATAGTAGAAATTCCGAAACTGGAAAGCAAGAATAAAAATAAATTGCTGATAGGGAACAGTGATCTTCAGCTCTAGACAGCTGTCTTCCTTATCACTAAACTAAAATGTTTACCATGCAGTATTGCTTGATAGGAAGGGAGGTTCTCACAGAGGTGCCAACATTATCATAAATGCCAAACTGAATTGGATTTTCTTACCATCGCAGGTGAAGTCCTGGACATCTACATCTTGGATTGGAATATCCTTTAAGAAAAAGGGTTTCAAGCAGCGTGGATTTCCACTGACAATTCTCTTCTTCCTCAACCATTTTCCCAGCCAGGCCAAATGGCAGTTACAATTAAAGGAGTTAGCCAACAAATTACTGAAACGGAACAAGACGTAATTGCATCAAACATGAACATACAGAAATACTGAAATAACTACAGAAAGATGATGGGTTCCAAGTCCAAGCTCTTCCCTGCCATCTGTTTCTGTGAGCTCCTCCTCCGTTCTACAGATCAGGGAAGTTCTATACAGGTTTTATACTAGGACTAGGATTGCAATTAAAATATATATATATGCATACATATCTCTCTCTATCTGTTTATAAATGAAAGTACTTACTGCTACAACTATTATTTAAAATGCTTAAATCACTACCAGGGCTGTATTTATAGTGGACTTCAACCCAAGCTACAGCTTACACCCAAGTCTAAACTCACCTCACACACTGCACCCACATATGCATTATCTTCAATGTCATTACTTCGGGTAAGGCCATGGAAAAGTTTAGCACCGCTAGCCCTTAGCACAGACCTCCATGTACCACTCCCTGTGTGTACAGTCACGCTGGCTTAGCGTGCTGTTCCTTGCCCCAGTATGCTCAGGCTTCCCACTTGTCTGTGTTACAGCTCCTACAAACCAGTGCCAGGTGGGAGCCACTGGCAACCTGAACTTGGGTTTCCTACTGAAATAGTAAGGATAGCACTCTGTATGTACATATACACATATATAAAGCAGCACTGTCAGCTTGAGCCACTTCTTATGAAGCTTTCTAAGGGCAGCATATCTGTAGTGAAAAGCATCTGCTCTACTGCCTCGTGAACTTTGTGAGGTCTGCATCAGATCTTGCTACAGCTCCCAAAATATCTTTCAAATACGGTTGCAATCTAACTGCAGTACTGTGGTGCACAGTACCCAAAGCATCCACTTGACAGCCTCTCTGAGAGGGATGGAATCTTAACGTAGCTCGGGTTAGCAGTGTTTAAGAAAGGAAAGCCCTATCCATCCCGTTGTCAAGCCATGAAAACATAGATGTATAGAAATTTCTCAGTGGAACACCTGTAACATAGATAGTCAGTATAGAAAACTAATTTCTATTTCTTAATAGGTTGTGATCCTTTGAGTGAAAGGAATGTAAGGTGACAGTTATTTTAAAGCAATCATCTTTCTAAGAGAACTAGAATTAGTGCTGAGAATCTTGGAAAAAAATTTTCTCTGGAGTCTTGTACTGAAACACCTATCGTAATTTGTGTGTAGGCTTTTTTATGATTAAACTTCAGATGAAGGAAAGAGGCTAATATCCCTGCTAAGAAAAGAAGGCTGAGTATCTTATGTACAGAGACAGGGAGAATCGATAGCCTCAGTCTGAGGTTGCCTCATCAAAATAAAATGAGCTGTCAGAGCCCCATGTATGGAAAATGAAGTTTTTAAACTAACACATCATATGTGAATATATCCGAGAGTTATTATTTTGGTAGTACAGAAAAAAAGATGATAATGAAATTTCTCTAAAGCATAGCATATCTTAAAACCAAAAAATTTTAAGGCCTTAAAGAAACAGCCACTTCAAATACAGGTGTAGTAGCTTGAAGACCTTGTGAGTCTTCACTTGCAACCTACTTTTAAAACCTAAACATGTAGCCAAAATCACACTAGGTTTTCAGCCAAGCAATTCCTTCAGAAAACAATAGTGCTGAAGACAAAAACATATGGCACAGTTGAGGTGTGGCAGCAAGAAAACAAACCCAAACCAGTTCCTAAATTATATAGGTTCTAGGCCAACATCACATACCCACAATATGATTTACAGCTGCTCTTTGCTTTGTAAAAAAGCATACTTCAATCACTGCGCTAGCCTGGAGCTCTGGGCGTGTAATTACACGGGGATCTAGCACAGACTATTGTACATTGTGTAGAGGGAGAACTGGGGGTGGAGAAAACTCAGCATAATGTTCAATAATGAAAATACTCAGCCTACTTCATGCTGACTAGGATTCAAAGGCAAGGCTAACTTGCTGTATAATATGAGAAAACAAACAGGTTACATAGGAGCTTTCAGACAGAACGTGAAGAAAAGCACTGAAAGCATTACTCTAATTCTAGTTACTTTCCTTCTGAATTGTTTTCCATTTTCTTTAATCCATAATGGGACCACATGCAGGATGCCTTGTATATTTTCCATACTGACATTCTTTGGCATGAACAGAGTGTTCAAAGCTCCAATGCTAAGTGAACCAATGCTTCAAAGGCCATTTGTTCCACTGATGGAAAAGGGTGAGATCATATTCACAGAACAACTTCCATGAAACAAATCCTTAGAATGAAATAACCCACAATTGGAAACAAACAGCAGGTGTATATAACCAGGTTTCTAGAAAACCAGCAGCTCTGAATGTAAAGAAAATTTTGCACACCTAGAGAGCATCCTACCAGAACATATCAAAAACTTTCAGAAACATTCAAATGTTCGATCTACAAAATGGTCCCATCAAAATAGTAATTATCCCTTTCTACAGAGAGAAGGTTGCTTTGACTTAATGCATTACTGCTCACTAGCTGAGCAGCAGTAACTATCCACAAATCCTCATTTTCTTCTTGACCTAAAATTCATTAAATCCTTGAATTAGAATTTGTATTATGTTTTTCATAGGAACTAAGAAACAAGTAAGGTGATACATATAAAATTAATAAATAAACAAATTACTGCTTCAAAATTCATATAACTCTGGGTAAAAAAGGACAAATTTATCTTGTCATGCATTACACACATTCTCCTGCCACTTTAGCAACATCTAAATTTTGCCCTTTGTCCAACTGTGGAGCAGTGATTTTTTGCTTTAATGTGGTATGAAGTTCATAGACGTCCCTACATACATGCTCTTTCCATTGCAAAACTGTGATGCAACTTTTGGGAAAAAAGTAAGATCGAGGCTCTCTATAAAGTATCACGTGGGACAAGAGATTCCCTAATTCACTTGAAAAGCAATTGAAAGCCTGGAAAGGCCAATTATTTGCAAAAGCTTTATTTTGAAATCTGTCTATTCAAGTGGATCTCTCAAATCACAAACAGTAATGTTGGGCAGACAAATTGTTATAAAAATTCATAATTACTAATCAGAGTTCCTACACATAAGATAGTGATTTAACCACTCAAACAGAAATGAAGCAATCAAGGTTTTAGCAAAGATATCACACTAACATTAAATTCAGAAGTGTTTACTCAAGGACCTTGACATATTTTTAAAATCAAGGGGGAACAGAAGTCTTGAGGAATAAAATATGCATATCCTACTACAAGTGTCTCTTAAAAATTGCAAAGAAGCCATAGAATATTAACTATTTAAATGGATTCTAGTGACCTGTTAGAAAAACATGTTGAAACGCATCTGGATGTTGTTGAAATTAGGTTAAAAATACATCCCGGAATTCAGGTTAAGTTTATACTAGAGTAGTTGCATGTTATTCTGATGAACCAGTTATCATTCTGGCATTAGCTCCATGCAGCTATTATAATAATAATTCATGGAAAACCAGTTCTGCTTGCAAATATGCCCACTTGAAACACATGACTGAATTCTCTGTATGCAGAACTGCAAGCACACTTCAAATTAGGATGCTACAGTACCTAGTTTGACTAGCAACAAATAAAAAACTACTATTATTTTACCAATAACTTACAAAATAGATGTTGTTCTATTGAAAACCATTAGTCAGGACATTATCTTCAGATCCGTCCATGTTTTGAAAATATCAGTGAGGCTGACTCACAAAGAGTAATAACAAAAGGAGCAATAATTTTTTAGTGCTGTAAATACGCCAAGATAAAAATGGAAACGTTAAACTTTGTATGAATTTGCGTCTCACATTAATAGATGCAAAAATAAGTCATTACAATACCCGATTAACTCACAAAGTGTGGGCTGAACAGGAAAAGCAGTCATACTATCTATCTTCTGTAGTGTTGTCATCTAATATATCCACCTACAAGTGAGCACGGTTAGGAAATGAACAAATCTGAATTTTGCATTTATATGTGAAATATCACTATGGCCTTAAACCGATGTCTAAAGAAGTCAAAAGCACATCTTCTCCTGTCTGTAGATCAAGCACAGAGTGAAAAGGTGTCAAAGAACAAACTTTTTCATCAAGACACAGCTTGAAACCTGCCATGCCCAACATGATCATAAGTCAGTGCCAAAGCAATGCATTGTAATTAGCAGCAGCTTTAATTGTTGTTGCTAGAAATTGTCATAATCTTTATCCACAGATGAAAAAAGAAGAAAATGGGCTATCTTTTAACAAAACATGACAAAGATGCTTCTATGCAAACAAGGTAGGGACTTTATAGACTGATTCAGAGAGTCACAGCTATTATGGGATGCGCAGAAGGAAGCGCAGAGACAGCTGGGTGAGGAGCGGGCAGGCACTCTGCTTGCAGCACAGTGAGAATGAGCCTTCAGCAGGTACCACTCGCTTTGACCAGCGACTCGAAAACAGTCAATAAAAATAATCTGGTTCTGTTTCTCTCTTTGTCCATCAATTTCAAGAAGGCTTTTTGGACTACAGAAAGTAAATGGAAGAAAAGTCTGGGTTCTTTATGATGCATGGAACTAATGCCAAAATGATAACTGATTTGCTGGTGAAAAGTCAGAACAACAAAATGGAAGAATAAAACAGCTGAGATGCAACACTTCTTTCTTCCCCCAAACATGATGGAGAATGCATTCAAAACCTGAAATGCAATAGCACCAATAGTTTATTTTGACTGGACAGTTAGGTTGTATTTTCAGGGCAGTGTGAAGGGAAATAAGCAGACAACTCCCATTAACAGCAACATCAGGGTCCCCATTCACAGCTGGAAACAAAGAACAGACTTTCTTTCTACATTTATCAGTCTGTACTTTATTAAAATGGACCCACTACAAAAAGCATGTAAACATATTTAAGAAGCAAGGGAAATACTTCAAAGAAGGATTAAAAATGTAAGAGAATTACCAGAAAACCTTAGGTTGCGATTTTCAAATTCACATTCAGTATTTTGCCCTCTTACACTCTTCTGAAAATCTAAGCATTAGCTAGTAGATTTTTTCTGATATTAAACTAATTTAACTGGAATCCAAGAAAGCTGTTCTTACAAAACTAGACTCTACTGAAAGTAAAGCAGCTTCAGGGAGCTGAAGTGTATGATAAGCTTTGTACTTCTGAAGCTGCAGAGACTGTTTTACACGAACTTGTACTGTGCACTGCACTAGGCTATGACACAGCAAAACAGTCATCCTGCCTGAGGCTGGCAACCTCAAAGTTTTTTCAGCCACTCCAGCTGAAGCAATTCAAATGTTTTTCTAAATCCTCCAAACCTGAGATTTCAGTAGGATGGGGTTTTCTTTCCCTAAATGAGGTTTTCCATATGTAAACAATAATTAGTTTGATTTTAAAACTCAAATGTTGTCTTAAAAGGAAAGCACAGAGTAACAGCATTGTGACACGTTTGTACCATAAAAAGATAACTTACATTGTAGACAAAGAGACTAATGTGCTGAAGGCTCCAGGGGTGATAGTGCTGATGTGATTGTCATACAGAGAAAGAAGCCTCACTGAACTCAGTCCAGCAAAGGTGTCATTGTTTATACAGCTGATAGAATTGCTCCTCAGCATCCTGCAAGGATTAAAACAGGGAATTAGGAACTACTGGGATGGGGTATAATTTCAGGATAGGAGGTCCTTTATCTAGAGCATCAACAAATGCTTTGGCAACCACTGTACTCTATTTTTATTGATTGCTGAAGTACAACACAGCTATGTGTAAACATCCGACTTTAAACCACATTTCTTCCACACAACATTAGAAGCTGATGGGAGCTCCACATTTGAAAATAGTATGCAATCAAAATTATGACTAGTGGCAAACTTGAAATGAAAACTAAAGTCTTAATTTAGTAAATGTCTGAGAGTAAGTGAAGATGTATTTCAGAGATCACTTGAGAAAGACTGCCAGAAATGTGTGACAATAGCAATACTAACTGCATTACTTCTACTCCTATCATGGATGTTTTTTGTAATTCACACTGCAAAAGTATGGAAGGAAACAGCATCCTCAGCAGAAATCAAGGAATAGCTTAGATTTCCAGACCTAACACAAGCTCTGAAACGTCATTATAATCATTAATTGACAAGACAGAAAGCAGTAACCATTCAATAAAATGGTCTTTGCTCAGTGCTTGTACTGGATGAATCAGTGCTGCGTTTTGGAAAATACATCTCTCGGAGTTGTTATGGTAACAATGAACTCGATGATAAAGCCCAATTAATCTGAAAGACTGTAGTATCTTGTTTCACTCCATAGCAAAAAAGGCTCATGTGTATTTGTAACACTGCATGCCCATCAACATCTGGGTCTGTAAACATCACTACACAGTTGTGATATTCCTACTTAGGTGAAAAATTATTTAGTAATTAAAGCATACTAGCAAAAATACACAAAATATATGCAGCTCATGCTGCTGTTCCAGTGAACTGATCCTCCAAATTGAGGAGGGTTAATTCCTTGGTATCACATTCAAGCAGTGAACAATGAAAATTCATACTCTCTTAGAATTCTGGATTTAAATCTCAGGTTGGTATCCACCAGTTGGGTGTTTAGATGCTACATCAATAGATACTTGAAAAACACCGACGAGAAATTAGATATGGCTGGGAAGAAATCCACAGTGTCATTTCAAACACTCAGTGTTTAAGACCTGAACATTACACTGGTTTTGCATTACTATTCTCTACGTACAGTTACCATCACAGGCACTATGGTCTCAAGTTTTGACATTGCAACTGGGGTGAAACTGTGCCAGAAAAGAGTCACAAGGCACAGAGACACACACCTTACACGTGGATTACTAAACTGCCTGAAAAGTCAGGTCAAGACCACAAGCTCTAGAACGAATAGGGTAGTAAATAAGAGAAATAAGGCCCTTAGCGGCCTAGTAGCAGTAGGAAACATTTTCTCAATTCTGTATGCAAAGTATCAGGCAGTAGTACTGCAAGATGGGATCACTGAATTTGGATGCCAATATATCTTGCACAGCGATTTATTACACTTCAGACTACATACAGTCTTCTAAAAACTGGACCATGACCCTGTCCAATGTGGCCTCTCTGTAAAAGACAATGATTTTAATGCTCAAAGAAAGTCAATTAAAGGATAGAAATATATGTCCCTCAAGCCAAAACTTTTGGGTTTGTATTATGGTTCACCATGTACTGTGTGCCCTCCTTCCTGAAGGAAAACGTATATTTACAGATCCTCATATCATGCTGTGTATATTTAGACTGCTTTATCAGCTAGGGGGAAATATAGGTCAGGTCAGCAGGATAGCTTGAATGTTAAGCATCTTTTTATTAAAAAATGCTGAATTTTGTTTAGGAGCACTGCCACAGGCTGCTTTACAGTATAAAAATTAATTTAGTATCTATGGACAGTATTTTCAAATCCCTTAGTAAAGTGCATACATTAAATTAAAGAACAGATGGCTGTAACCACAAAAAAAAAATGTTAAAGGAACAGCAAAAGATAAGTTCCCTATTCATTATTACAGGTCATAATTCTTGAAGTGAAACCTGGATTTCTTTTTACACTTGAGGAAGGATTGAAGTAATTGTACCGTGATACTTTGCACCGTAAGAAGTATTTGCTGCTAATGAATAAATTGCAGATTTTAAATTGAACTTTAATTCATAGTTTATTTACTGACAGCATCCACCTAGTCAAGTGCTTTCTTTCTACAGCAGGGAAGACTATGCAAGAGAGGTATTTTTCATGTACAGTTCATACATATCATCTAGCATGAATCTTTGCTGTCACCAGAAGCCTAGTCCCTTACTGCTTCTCAGGATGGTGAACGGGGTGGACTAGACACCATCTGAAATCATCTGTGATCCTTCTTCCAATATAACTTTTAACATGAAAATAAATTAGTGTTAGGTACTATGAGTTTATGTATAAGTGTTAGTTCTCAGAAATAAATTACAAAGGTTGTTTAAGCACAAAAGTAATACCAAACTGATTTCTTATGCGTTTGTGTTCTACTTCTCCTTCACACTCTCACCAACCACAACCACATTAATAGTATACCCACACATACTTTGTATGGTACTTGGTGTGGGCAAGAGAGCATGCTGTGGCTAGTTCAAAGCCATGCCTGTGCTCGTGGGCTACTACATGTGCAGAGCGAGTGGCCAGCTACCTTCTGTCAGCAGGACCTGTAACAGTTTGGCTTCTGTTTTTTCACAGAAATAGCAGATAAATCTCAAACCTACCCAGGACTGGAAATATACTGAAGACTTCATGACAGGGATGGAAGACCCTGTAACAGGTTTTTTAGCAGGCATTGCTGAACTTAAGCACTCCCACTCAACTTACAGAGGAACAGAGAAACACAGGTCTTTGCACTTACAATGTCTTTAGCCCCGTAAGGCCTCTAAACATTCGTCCATGAACTGATTCCAGTTGATTCTCTGTCAGAATCAGCTCCTGCACTCCTGAAGCTCCGTCAAATGTGCCTTCTCGGATCTCCTTGATCTTATTGTTGCTTAGATTTCTGGAAGGACACAACCAGTCACAAAACCAAAATTATTAGTGTTTTATTCCAAACATACGTCATCACACTGGAAGGAAGAAGATCAGAAGAATATGTGTCTTTTAGTGGTTATCTAGAGAGACATTCAGCAAGGAGAGCATACAGAAGTTCAAAAGTATACCTACTGTACTTACAAATAGTTCCCCTTCACTCATCAAAACCACAACTATACCAGATGTATTAAGAGTATTTAAATTAACAGAATCACCAGCTCTTACACCTCATGTTCTTCTTGCTTGTAAGGGTTTCAGGGGTACAATAAGTGGGGTTTTCTAACATCTGATTTATGTCCATGAAGTTATGGACCATGCTTGGGACTGGGTGCTCACCTGGCAAGAATCAGTTAATGCTACTACGATTGAAATAGGTACCACACATTGAAATATGGACCACTTTCATTTAGTGTACCAGGACCTTTATTCTTTTTAAACTCAACACTGGACTAACATACAGAACTGTGTGACTGCATATCTGATACAAATTTTAATATGTGTACTCATGAACTCCCAGGCACATAAATTTAACACCACCACTCGAAATGAGTATCACTTAATTCTCATTTCACAGCTACTGCAATATACAGCATTATTTTCTAAATATTTACTCTGCCTATACAGTCTCTAGATGTTTGCTTATAGATCAACATTGGAAAACTTCAATCTACAAAGTCAAATGAAGTTCTGATGAAATGCAAAATTAATCTTTTGAATATTTCATATTTGTAAAAAAACAGTGAATAGAAAACTTCTGAATGATAAAATGCCATTAGAGATGCATAAAAATAAATGGCATTTAATTATTTAAAACATTTCTATAAAAGGCCTTAAGCACATTAAAACATTGGGCCTCAGTCCTTCAGTCATGTCCTGTACAGATTTTGGTGAATAAACCTATTTGTCTAGGTTTAACACAGGAAACACTAGTCTTTGTTTTACTGTCTCCAAGAAAAAAGAGAAAGTAAAAGATATGCTCTTACTCCCAAGAAGATGCCAAATTCTAACACTATTACTCATACTGAATAGCACATTATTCCAGAAATGATCCCAGTACACACGCAGCATGAGTAATAGTTTCAAAATCCAATTCCAGGTGATATAAAACAAATGACAAGGTATCAGATTAACACCTGGGCTACTCTGCTCAGAAGAACAGGCAATCTTGTTGGGATAAAAGTTGACAGAAGACATGGCAACAGGACAGCTTGGCCTCAGATAGAAATAATGTGGGTCTTGCTCTTTGCAGAAGTCATCACTTAATAAAAAAAAAAAAAAAAAGTTGAGTCTTGGAGATACGTTTCATGTGGGAAACTTGAGTATGCTGGTTTATGTCTGCTGAACAACTGTCAGATAGTGGACCCTACAGCATGTGGCCCATCACCTCTTGTACATTCTGTGATGAGAAAGAATAGGAGTATGCCAGCAATCAGCCAAAAATAACACAAAAACATACAGAAATACTTACATGCAGATTTTGCTTTCCAGAAATTTAGTGCTTTGTGCTAACTAACACTCACATGAGGAGTTTATGTTCAGTGTCAAAGCAAGTCAAGGAAGGATATTCTGACATATGCATTTAATTTTGGGGCTCAGCTATTTCTCTAGTGGAAATGTTTATAGCTCAGCATCTCTTTTGAATGCTGGCATAAATAAATGCTCCCAGTGATCCCTCTCCTGGTAAAGACCATGCCACGATGCATATTTGCACAAAAATAAATGAATAAATAAGTAAATATTTGTGGTGGGAAGGGAGCGTGAGTTACTATAATGCACAAAAACTTTGACTTTCAATTCACAGATTGCAAACTGACCTACACTTGTAGTTAAAAAGTTTTGTTAGTTTTTACCACCTAAAAGATAGTCACATATATGAAAACATGGGTGCAATTTTAACAGATGATTAGATACTCAAGGCGAAAAAGAGCACATACTGGAGAAAAAGGCTGGACATACTTTGCAAAGGAATTGGCACCTTTATACAATCCAAATCATCTGAATTTTAATTGCTGCCAAAGAACTTCTGTAGATAACTTCTTCACTCATTTGAGTTAATAATGTCTAATGATTTCAACAACACAAAGTTATCCAAAAATATGCTAGCAGTTTCAGAAGAAGCCAATTATATATACCTTTCCCACAAAAAAGATCTAAAAATCCAAGATTAAATGCTATGGTGAAATCAAAGTTACAAGGCAGAGAAAAGACAAGCTTTACAATAATAAATAGGTAAAGACGACACTGCCCTGCAATTCTGCTTAGAGTACTGTCAAAGCAGATGTTGTGCTAACCTGGATTTCTTTATTTGTCTTCCTGAACTAAAGCGTCCCGTATAAGAATGCAACAAAAAAAATGTAGATGACAGCACTCATTCACTAAAAAAAATAAATAAATGTATCCTCCTTAAAGTCTGGCCTACTAGAATAATAAACATGAGAAATTACATACTTTTCAGTCTACCAGCAAAAATAATCAGTGGATACAAACCCTGAAAAATGAAAGCAGTGAAGCTTTTGTCTGCTCTGCAACTCGGGAGAGCTCCACTCCACCCTTCCCAGCACTATAAGAATCTTTCATATATGATCATAGAACTTAACAAGGAATATTTTTTTAATCAGAATAAAACTTCTGACAGACTTTACAGCAAACTCTCATTACAAACAAGCCCCATTCTCTTGCGACACTAAGCTTCTATAAGGAATTCTTCTTGAAATACTGGAAGACAGTGGAAAAGAAAATGAGTCTTAGGTATTTTAGGTATATTTCCCAAGATACCTATGCCCTCTGGGAACCTATAGTCAACCTGGTCACTCAAGAAAGGTTACTGTTTCCATAAGGACTCCCTGATTAACGCTGGTGATAACATTTAATCCTATTTCCAGAGTTTTATTTTGGGCAAGAGGTCAAAAGAAATTTTCGGAAAGCCTGGGTTTACTTTATGTGGGGCTGTAAATAGGAAATTAACAGATCTAAGAAGCTATCAAGGTGACATTGTTCACACAGCTCACTTTTCAGTCAGATTTTATTTACTTTATGGCTACAGTTTATAGTATTATTATTTCTGTTGATCTTATAACTTCAACACAGAACAAGCTGGATTCTATTCAGACTTAGCAGAACCATTCCTCCTGCTGTACCTGCTGGGCCAGTTTTACCATTCCAGCACGCTATCCATCGCTGTCTTACCGACGCTCCTTCCCACAAGAACCACCACCAGAGCGCAGTCCAAATGCAAAAGCTCTGCTTGGTCTCACTTGAACCCTGTAGCTTTATCATACAAACAGCCTGTTCTGTGTGGGGGTTTCCCTAGAATATTTCTGTCGATGATGTGTTTGGAATTTTTAAGTATATGTTAGGAGGAAAATCCCAATGCCGTTGCATTCTTCTGGAGGATGCTGAGAAGGTTTTACAGCTTCTGGCTAGCTTTTAAGTGAGTTGTTCTCAGAAGCAGGATGGCATTTAAAGTCTTAAACACTACGAACAGTGAAGTACACCCAGTGACATTCCTACATTCATTCAGCAGAGCAGACTGATGGCCTCACTGGAAAAAAAGACAGGCACATTATGAGCCCAAATGCTATGTACCACAACACTCTCTACAATATAATTTCCAGAAAACAAAGTCTGCTTCTGTATAACAAGTGACAGATGACTGCAACCTCAATTGCCATGGCAAAATTTAAGCTTAGGGGAAAGAACAGCAGGTAACAGCTGTTTCCAAGGACACAAACTACTTTTACCTCCCCAAGAAACTTGAGATTCTGTTTTTGAAACTGACTTATAGTCTGCCAGCTTTATCATGATTCAATTTTATTTTGCATGTAAAATGTGTTAAATCCTGGGCTGACACTCCATACAAGTTAATGTTGGAGAAATATTTACAGACAAATTAAACCTCCAAAGGCAATTATATACTAGAGATGGGGTTGGCAGTACCAGCTATTGCCAAGACACCCTGACACTTCCTATTATAAAACCATATTTTATGTTCACTTTGTAACTTTGGCAAGATTTAACAGAATGAACTTTTAGATATCCCTTTCAGGTTTTGAGGTAAATATTTTTTATTGTTCTTGTTCTCCGAGAAAAAAGGTCAGTCCCCTTTCTCCTCAGTAGTATATGGCAGTTCACCTTTTTATTTTTAATGTGAGCTCATTGACAATTTTTTCTCTGCAGAAACAGCTGCTGGGATCTCAGTGGGAATGGCCAGTCCCACTGATTTCTCACAGGTACCAGGGAGTGGGCAGGCTCTGGAGCTGACATCTGGGAGCTGCAGCCTCTCCCTACAGGTCAGCATCCCATTTCAGCATGCAAGTGGATCTCCATGTTTCCATTGAGTTAGGTACCAAGGGGGTTTTGGAGCTTGAACCTGTCAGAAGACCCCTCCAGGCTCCCACTGCCATGGGAGTCCCCAAGCACTGGAGGGTTTTTTCACTGATTAATAACTTGAGACAGTCTCAGGGAGTCATATGGGGTCCCCAGTGCTTGCTTCATGCTGAATTTGGTAGCTACTGCGAGCAAAGAACTGCTCCTTTCCACAAAAGTCATAACCTTACCTCTGCGAATGGTAGTGTTGCCTCTCACCCCCGCCTGATGCAAGATCTTGCTGTGCTGAGTGAGAAGGTCTCCCACTGGCAACACACTCCTCTGTGAAAGACAGAAGCTTCCAGCTCCCAGGGCTGGAGGGCAGCAGGTCCTGGAGCCTTTCTTTCTCACAGGGATAGGATACCCCCAAAAACCCAAGTCATGGAGCTGCTCCCACTCTCACGGAGCTCAGAAATGCACCCTTGTATTTCTCCTGCACTTCAAGCAGATTCACATTGCTCTTTTCTAAGCACCCTGAAAAATACTAGCAACACAGTTCTTGGAGCCCGAAGTCACTGTAATGTGACTTTGACTTTCAGAGACAGGTCATCCCTTTACACTGGCAAGATCAGGTGAGGTAATATGGTAAGAATGCAATGAAAGCAACACAGAGTTCAGGGCATTTTGCAAAACCCACTGGAGAACCCAGTAAATTACTTCTGGACCAGGTTAGATCTGTCTACAGGAATCTACATCAATGCTTTTATTCTACTGTAAAAAGCATTAAACATAAAGATGGATTAAAATTTAGGTTATGGAAATAGCATTATGTATAGGGGATTTTGCAGCTAATTATTGAAGTTGATGTTTTTTTTTAAAAAAGGGCATATGCAGACATGTTAACCTTTTAAAAACCAGTAGGGTAATCTTAATTTAATTCCTAAATAAAATGAGGCATAACTTTGCGTTATGGATCTGTGACCTTTAAATTTCTATATCAAGAATTCAATTTTGGTTTGCATTAAAATGTATTAAATCCTGAGCTGACCCATCATACAATAAGATTCATCTTAGGAGGACTATTTACAGACAAATTACAGCCCAAAAGCTAATTATATACTAGAGGTGGAGTTGGCAGTACCACCTATTGCATAGGACACTTTCCTTTTTTTTTTTTTTTTATATTCACTTCATAACATTGGCAAGATTTAAAAGAATGTATGGTCAGATGTCCTTTTCATGTTTAGAAGTAGATACTTTTTAGTTTTATTTTTCTTTTTTTTTTCAAACAGAAGGAAGGTCACCTATTCCAGGAAATAAAGCTAACCAAAACACCATTTTTCTCATACCTCAAAACTCTGATAATCTTTTTGTTACAAGCTCAAAGTACTCAAATAAATTCTGATTTCAAATTTGTTAATTGGTAACTACCATGTAGGTGTTTTATTCAAAGGATACATCTTCCCCATGAAAAGCTGTTAGGATTTGGCTGAATTCTTAGACTTTAACAAAGAGACTTAAGATTCCTGCCACAATCCAAGGAGACTGCAAGACATATTTTTTGGAAAATCTGAATTTTAGGAGCTAATTTTCCAGAGATTTTTTTCACTTCAGATTCTTCATCTTCCAATGTCTCTCAAGATGGTGAAGGACACTGAGCTACAGGCTGTGTGAAGTTTGGGACTGGGCACATGTCTCTATCCAAGTATCTATTGTACCAATCCCAAGCAGTATTAAGAAGTAACGTCCTTAGCTTGAGAGGGGGCCCCAGTGAGATCTGTGAAGGCTATAAAACCAGCTCAAGGCAATGAAGTGGAGTAACTGTGTGTGAGGGCTAGGAAGGGAGCCTCAGTGAGAAGAATAAGAGTTTTGTCAGTGGCTAGAGGGAGGTAGAGAGAAAAAGGACAGGACACTGGCCTTATGCTGAGGCAAAAGATGGTGAGAATAGAAATTACACTGAATCAGGAGATGAGGAACCTAGCAAGGGATTGGGACAAGAGTCCAACTAAAAATTGTTATGTGAATATATAATTAAAGACTATTTTCACATATACACACTAGAGCAACCCTAATATGTCAGTGCCAAATCTATGACTATTTCCCTTTGGAATCTTATTAGAAAACCCAAGAGACTGTGATACGCCACAACACACACAGAGACATGGACGACTGACAGAGCTTGAGTGACAAAAGAACAAATGTGAGTGTACGCCTAGAATGCAAGTAAAATCTGAGTCCTCTTTAAGGTCCAATTTACAGACCACCTCACAGCATTCATGTGATAAAACCAAAGCTACCCTTAAGCATAATGTAAGATGAGAAGGCACCAAGATGAAGCACTCGTGAAGAGGAAGGAAGAGCTAATCCTTCTATCTCTGGAATTATGCTGGAGCTTTACTATCCACAGTGGAACCATGATACTCTTAAAGTAGTTCATTTGCAAATTCCCTTGACACGGATCTGTCATTAGTCTTAAATTGAATGAAGGACAATCAGAGGGCAATCATTCAAATGATTCAGATATCCAGATTCCAGATATTCAGATTCATTTCAGAAGAAAGAGAGTTATAGTGATTAAATAAAGACAAAAAAGAAAATAAAAAGGTGGTTTAGGCTAATGGTCTGCCACTGCAAACCTCTGAACTGTTTTCTTAAGCCTAGGAAGCAATCCAATTTCCAGATTCCTCCACCTGCTGTTTTCCTTTAATACTTGAACAGACAAGGAATATGATGAGACAGAGTCAGTATTGCCAATCAAGTAACAGTAAAATTTCTTGTCCCTTATACACACTGATAAATGGGGGTTTGATCAATATTCTTCTTCCTTAACTTAATAGCAGCAGTAAGACTTAATGAAGAGCACACGCATCACATTCCTGCCACCCCTACGGAGCTGCTGCATTAGGACCAGCAGCAGCGGCAATCCCATCCACTGTTACTTCCCTACATTCCCCTTCTTGCATGAGGGAGATAGGCCTATTATTAGCAGAAAGACACTTAGTAAAGGCCAAATAATAACATAGAAAGAAAGCGGTGTTTTGTTTGCTTGTTTGTTTTTTCCTGGTAACCTCTTCCCTTCACAAAAATGGAACTAGGAGAATTAGAAAAAAGAAGTCTAATCTGGCTTTTTAAGGATCAAGCTACTGAGTAAGGTTATGGTTGAAATGTTGCTCCACTTATACTAAAAAACACCCATGTCAGAAAATCCCTTTATTCAAATTGAGATACTTCTTTACAACATCAGGTAGGAAAAAATAAATTAACTTAACTACAAAGATTACCTAAAGAGCAGTTTACTCCTTGGAGACTGCCACTAAAAATCCATATGAGAGACTCTTTTTATGAGGTGTAGGGCACAACTTCTTTTTTCCACCCATTTGAACTGCACCTGTACACCTCAGTTCTCATCACCTACCAAGAACAGAGCAGAAAGATTTTTTGCTTCACAGGAAACAAACTCTTAAAAAAACCCTATCATAACTGTTTTATGTCACATTTATGCATAACAATACAGCCCTGTCAAGGCACCCCTCCCACCTGAGTGATTGATGGGAACAGGAAGGACAGCATCATAACTTGCCTATGGTAAGTTTTAAATAAAATGAAAGAAATCATTCCAGCTATATCACCTCTCCATTTTTCAAATCCTAAATCCTGAAGGTTTGATGAGGACAGATGCTTTCCAATCTGTGTGTACTTTTATACACCATTTTTCATTCCCATTTACTATCTACTTACATAGACAACAGAGCACTTCAACAATGTCAACAACTTTTTCTAAATGCACCATACCTACAACTTACGGATCATTCATAAAATACAAGGCTAATGTATATTATTAATTCCCCAAGTCTGGTGGTCTGTACTTGCACAAATACAACGCCCACTCCCAAACCTACAGTGCTGCATCTGAAACTCTTGCAGAAATAAAACTGACGTAAGAATCTCACTACAGTTGTCTCCAAACAACCTGAGATCTTACATGGATTCAAAAGACTAGGAAGCTCCAGGCAGCAGAAACCACATGAAATGAATGCAGAACTAAAAGCCTGGTTGGTTGGTTTCCCTAAATTACCTTAACTCTAGCAATAAAATCTTACTAAAAGTAAACAGGTAGATGAGACATTAGCAATGGGGACATAGTGTTAAAACTTTAAATAACTTCAGAAAGATCCATTTAGAAGACTATCAGGAGGTATCTAACATATTATCCTCTTCCCAAAACACAGCTCTTATTAAATATATACATTGTACAGTGCCAGGACTCAGGTTGTTAACAGAATTATACAGATATATTTGAATGACTGATCTCTAAATTAGTTAACTGATTCTTCTCTCTAAAACAATAATGATCAGAAGAAGCTGCCATCATCTATATCTTGTAATATTATTTTCCTTTGACTAATTGAAACAATCACACTAATTGGAGTCGCACAATACACTCAAAAGACAACACCAAAATGCTAATAAACATTGTAGCCATCTCTAACAATAAGCATACTTCTGAATAAATTCTGGGATAGAATTCCTTTCAGTCACCATGAGTTGAAGACTTTCAGAAATATAGCCTAAAGAATAATGAACTGTCAGCCTAGGGATCTTCATCTGTCACTGTGGTTTAACTGGGCATTTCCATCTAACAGGCAACTCATTCAGTTTCCTTAAATTCACATTAAAAAAGTGATTTCTGACATGGCAGTACTAAACCATAAAAAAATCATACCCTCCTCCTTCCTATAATCCAAGGCAGCATGTATTCTAACAAGCAAGTGACTGAAACTTACATTTTTCTGAGGTTGGGCAATTTCTTGAAGAGTCCGATAGCTTCCAAAACAGAAATATCATTGTCATTCAAACGCCTGATAGGAACAAACAAAGAGACATTTAATACTTCACAGATGTCTATAGACATATCTCTGTGACATACAGGGCTGCCACACAGAGAACTATGACCTTTGTTAAGCAAGACACTATCTGCCATCTCTCCCAGAATCCTAGAGTAAAAAGAGTTTAGCTTTGAAGGGAAGGGAATATAGTAAAAGCTTAGGATGCCTTTAAGAGTGTAATGCCAAATGACAGTGTCAGAATGCCTTCTTCCAATGCACAGGGTAAGGGATTATTAACTTTAACCATTACACAGCCTTGTTTGCATGACTAAACCTCCCTCACGCATTCTGCTACAGAAGACATGCAACTGGAGCTGTGGTCCATGTAAACGGGAGGGATGTGATTTCAGGTCCTTTCCCATCAAATTCTACTGGTCTTCAAAATTAATGCAACGGCCATTGTCTTGGCAGGCTTGGGATCCAAAATTCTTTCTCTGATAACATGCTCCATCTTATTATGTAGAGCCTTTGATGTGTTTCTGGATGTCTCTCATATTTTTCTGTCTTGACTTCAGATCAACAACTTTTTATGGGAGTTTAAATAGAATACCTTAAGTACAATAAATAGAATACCAACACAAAAATAGAATTGTGTTTGAAGGGGCTACTAATATAACAAAAGAACCAGCTTCTTCAGTTACTAAGTCATAAACATGTTTTCTCATACTCTTTAGAAGTATATTATGTTTATAATTCTGAATAATCTCTAAAAGCAAATAAATTCCATAAAATCACTTATGGTTTAACAATGCATTAGTTTTAGTGACAGCCATTTGACCCAAGTAGCAGCCACTGCTGAGATGGAATGAGTTCCTGATCACATATTTAACTCAAAAGGGTTAATCAATTTCTTAAATAAAAATGACCAGCTGCAAAGACAAAGGACTCATAGGTAGAATGGAAAGGAACCATACAGCTTGGGCCCCATAACAGGTCAACACTTCAAGAAGACACACACACAGGCAGCACAGGGCCATGTGCGTGTGTCTTTCTCATTTCTCATCCCCACAGCTGGCATGAATGCTAAGGAAATAAGAGAGTTGTGGTGCTCCTTTGAAATACAATTAACTTCCCCTTTTTCACACAGGGATTAAAGTAGAAGGTGCCTTGAACTGGTCTGCATCCCTTTTACAGCCTTTAAAAATGAGGAAAACCAGCACGCCCTGCTGAGCACATCCTGGAGAGCCAGCACTTACAGATCAGTAGTATATTCAGGAAGGTGACTGGGTAATCGGGTGAGTTTTTGGTTAGAGCAGTCTACAATTGTTCCCTCGCAGCGACACTTCTCAGGACAGACAAGGTCCATGAAACACTTCCCGGTGAATTTACTTCTGTAATCCTCTGACCCTGCAATAAAAGGAAAATATATTCCAGTAAACAGTTCCTGATAACCGCAGCAATCAGAGATTTTATGGAATCTATTCTCAACACCACCTCCTGTCAGCTCCCAGCTCCTGCACACAATTGTAATACTTGGCAAAGATTTTTGTTCCGCAGTTTTTAAATTACTCCCAAGACTAGTCTCTGTTCTTTCACTCTTCCCTTGATAGATTAATTCCTTGTCTAACAAGCCTACCTGTTAAGGTATTTTTTGAAGCACATCTAATTAGCTGTTGGAGCCTGCTTCAAATGAGCTCCAGCTAAGTCGCTTTTCCCCATTTGGAACTTAGTCCAGCAACAAGGAAAAGGGATCTCATGAAAGCAGGAGCTATGTTGGTGCTATGTCAAATGACAAAGGATTTTTAAAGATGTCATAAAAAGCCCCAAATTTTCAGACCTCAGTTATTAAGGTTATTTTCGAGAGCAATCTTTTAAGAGAGAACCTTGTCAATTTTCCAACAATTAGATACCTTTATTAACTATGTTAAACAAACAGCAAAGTAATAGCAGTTTAAATCATTTTCATTTTAATTAAGGAACGGGTAGACCATACTTAGCGAGAAGCACTCCCTAATGCACCATTATACCATGATTGCCAGACCTCTTTGACTAGGTTTTTGACCCGTTCTAATGAAATGCTTTTCCAATTAGGCTCAGTGAACTAATCTGTCCTTTTCAGGTTTGGTTTTTCTCTTTTAATAACAGCAGGTTGGAAACTTGATCTCTGTGCTTCAAGGAACCAGGAGTATTAATAAATGTGGATGTAAGCAAAGTGTTGCCAAGATCCCGCCAGGCAATACCTGTGCACTCACTTCACATTTCATAACAGAAGCGCCAGAATTGTCTCAGGAACCTTGTGTAATGCCCAGTGATCAATAACCACCAAGAAGTATTTAAACTTCTCCAGAGTTTTAAAAGTCAATTGCAAGGCTTTCTCAGGAATGATCTGGGCAAGTTCAGTTTTTTAAGAACCTGAATAAAATAAAAACTTAAACCTAAGCTGAAATTTGTTTTTAGAGACTTGATGACATTCATCACCTGCTTCCCCTTTCCAGACTGATAAATACACTACTGCTCATTTTATGACTGCATACTATTTTCTGGAAGAAAAAAGAAGTCACCTAAACCCACTATTATTTTAATTTATGTTACACATTACCTCCACAGGGTGATGCAGTGAAAGCGAGCAATTCTACAGGCAATCTAACATTTTAATTCCAGACTTCGGTTAGTTTTGTAATTCCAAACTAGATTATGAGAAAAATCACATACAGCTTTGTACATTACCACTTCTGTGGTGCTAAATACTTTGCAGGTTATCATGCTTATTGTAAATTGTACAACTAAAGTGAGACTTTGCTACTGTTTTTTAGCTTGACAGCACAGCACTTAAAATATTAGTACCACCAGGCATTTTAAAGTATTAGAAAAATACAGCCTAAGCCTTTCCCCACACCACTATCATTTAAACCCTTATCCTTTCAAAAAACCACATCTGATTTCCAGTGCTAAAAATTCCAGGCTTGGTAGTCAGGCTAAAATGTCACGCAATGAGCATATTATGGTTTGATTACAAGAACATACAGCTATTCTTTCTTAGGTCTATGAAACAATACATTTGGTTGTTTGATTCCTTGGAAATAATGCCAAAGATGAACAGTTACCAGGACCAGAGTTTATTAAAACTGCTACAATTACAGTACACTTTGAAAAACCCATCAAAATTTTTCAGTGATCAGAAAGTGTCTTGGAAATCCCCAAATTAACTCTTGAAGGAGCATTTCTAATTTTCATTGTAAAAGCTTTCTTTGAAAGAATCATCACAAACATCATGAAGTTACACAGAGTAAAAATTTATTAAGTATAATTATTTTAGTCTACTGATGGATACAATATTCATTTTCCTGTAGGAAAAAAGAAGGATGGGAAAGTAAGTGGAATGCTTTATGAAGGAGACAAAGGGGTATATAACATTAGAGGGTGAATATCAGTTTTTGGTTTTCTCTCAAGCTTTCTGGCAAAGTAAATAAATATTTACAACATTTTGACTTGGCAGTCTCAGTCTCTTGATGACATACAACTTTCCACATTGCATCAGCTCTAAGAAGTTGATCTTGTCTGGGCATCAGTCCACTGCCTCCATGCTTGCAACAGGGGAAAGCCCTCTCAGCTCAGCAGGAGAGGAAGGGAGCAAACATCACCTTCATACTTTTCTTTCCTTCTCTCTTTTTTCCCCTTTTCCCTTTTTTCTTCTAAATGAGTTTAAATAAGAGTTACCCAGGTAAGCAGTAAGTCAAAAGTAATCAATAGCATGTATATGCTCAGGAAGCACTCAGTCATCCGTTAGACTGTGAGACAGCAGGAATCACCTGCCAAAGACTAGATAAAATTTACTATTTGACCTGAGCCTTGAGATCACTTGGACAGGTGGCTGCTCTATTAAGATATTCCCATCTGGGATACTAATGCAAAACTCAGCCATCTGCTTGCAGAACTATTTAAGTGTGTACATCCATTTCTGCACGCAGGGCTTTATCAGTGTACTACTGCGGGGCTCTGAGTACACATGACAGGATTCAGAAAGTACAATTAACTATAACAGGCACGTAGTACTTCTTACACGCTGTAAAATAACCTGTGGAAAGCCATGGAAAAGAGATGCAGGACAGGCACAGAAGAAACCCTTGGCTTCATTTCACTATTCCAGACCAGCCAGTTGGTCATTTCATTACACCTGAAAGCACGTGTGCACTGTAGCTGAGAACTCTGTGAAGCTTGGCTGAATGTAAAACGTGACCTGGGAATTTCTGGTAATCTCCAAAATTAAAAATAATTAAGTTTGCTGTAAAATGAGTAGCCAAGGCAACAGCAAGGCCTGTGTTTAACTGAGGGCAACTGTGTTTATCTGAATTGCTAGTTTGTCTGATAACATTTTCATTTCACAACCTATGTGACACCACTATCTTGTAGCAGGGTATTGCAATTCCTCAGTATCATAAAACAAATACACATGTCATTCTACAAAACATCAGGACTGAGATACAGAAGCACCACATTTCCAAGGGCTCAAAAATTTTAGATGCCTTTTTAATACCCATATAGAGAACTTAACAGAGACAAATACCTTTTTGTCCTATTCTTCTTTTTAAGCATTGCTTAGCAAACCTGATTTCAGTTTTTAAAACTCAGCTTTGCCCAAAGGACTTAAAAGGAGTGCTGGATGATCTGTTCTGGAAAAAATCAAGCTCTCTCAACTGGGGCTTGAATACTGATCTATTAATTTTAGAAAAGATGGATCCAGCTGCCTCAAATTTGGCACCAAAAATATGATCACAGAGATCACTTGGTCTAAAACTTGGGACAGAAAACCAGGAATCCTGACACTCACTTCTTCATGTAACCACTAGATCACAATTCCCATAGGTTTTCAGGAAAAAAAATGAGGCACATTGTTTGTCATAATTTCACATCACTAGTATTAATTCTTATCAGTAATTACAGATAAAATCTAAGCATCTCAGATGTCCTTCTTCTGATGGCTTTACAACAGATATGTAACAAATTTGCAAGATGAGACAGTATTTCCATATAAAAGAACTTCTGAATGAGGCTCTCAAAGTCCTTTATGAATAGGTGTAATTATATCTACTTTACATAGGAGGGAAGTTAGGCCAAAGTATGTTAAAGATTTTATCTAAGCTGTCAAAGCTAAAATGGCCCATTTGGGTACGCTGACTCAGCTTTGTGCTATGTAACTATTGGATAATAGTCTTTTCATACAGGCCATGTTACCCACGTCATTTCAAGAGATAAAAGATAATGGTCTGCAGACTTTTCTGAAGTTCTTTTGCAGTATACTTCTTCATCATGAAATGCCAGCATGTTAAGATTGCTCAGATCAGGCCCAAAGTTACATTAAGTAGCAGGCATCTTGTTACAGAAACGGCATCCAAAGTGTACCTCGGTTGGAAGGACTTGCTGGATGGCTCAAATAGAGAGATGTAGTTTATGTTATTTGTAAGGTAAGAAGACAAAAATTATTTTTCATCTTTGTAGGTATGGCTAGAATGACCCTTGAACCATATTAATCAACAGGATGCCTAACTTCTTCATTCTAAGAGCAATTAAACAGATTAATTACTTAGAAATGGTTATTCTGCATGCAAGCCCTCTGGAAAGTCTGTCGCAAACATCGCTAGGGCTCTCCCCGGCAGTGCCCGGGAGTCTGGTTAATCAACACGTTACCTTTTTCATTTTTCCTGTGAGAAAAGGGGAATCTCTCACCTTTTGATGCTTCTGAAAACAGCAGAAGTATCCCAGCATGCCATGCGGCAGGGAGTATGCAGCCTTCCATGGTGCTTGACAGAACCATGTTCAATTTGTATTGTTCTACCACATGGTTAGATCAAGCACAAAGGAAAACCCCATGAACAGCCAGAGTCAGAGTTAGGCAGCGCCAAAGAGAGAAGAGCGTTGAGAGGAAGCAGCATGGAGAAGCACAAGCTGAAGGTTCACGGAGAGCTGCTCTCCACTCCACCCATGCAAAAAGGTGCTGGATACAAGAGGTCATCCTTTACGCTACAACTGCAGGAACACCCTGGAGCACAATTGGGGTTAGTGGACAAGAACAGAGCCCAGGCGAATTCAGAGACAGAACTAATATGATAGAAAATACTACCAAAGGACTGCAAACAGCTCCTTCCAGGAAGGATGTGCAATTTCCACCACATATTCAATGCCCCGTCTACACTGCTCTTTATTAGCTACTTACTATCTCCTGGTGCTTCCTTTCAGTATAAATGCCATTTTGGTTTGCTCCATTTATTTAAATGCAATCTTAGAAATACCACAGCTCATATTAATAATAGTAGATTCTGAGGTGATGGCCAAGCTCTGGCATTAAATACTCCCCAAGCTCCCGCTTTGAGCCTGATTTCAGCTCCCAGTGGCCTTTCATGCTGCTGGCAATTATATTGACAATCTGTAATTACCACTGCTTCACTTTTTCTTTTTTTTTTTTTTAATTTCGACTGCACTTTACAGCAAGGTAGCACACACGTGATACTGCAGACATATTAAGGCAAACAGGAGTATTTTGTAACTCTGTTTCTGGCATAATATTTGTTGGGTGGAAGCATTTGCTGATGGAAGCATTCTCTCTTTCCGAAATCCTGTTTTATTTCAAAAACTTTACTTCTCATAACTTATTTCTGCAACTTTGACATATAAAGTAGGGCATTCAGTTTTGGCTTGACTGCTCCCACTGAAATAAAACTCCCATTGACTTTAATGTCTGCAGAGCTATGCCAGTGAAGAGTGTTTTTGAAATTCACATCTCAAATGTTCTTGCAGGCTTCATGAATGAGAGAGGAAGAGGCTGTCCTCTGCAACTGCTCAGAACATTTTGCTGGACTTCAGTGAAGGTCAGTGCTTGTGCTTTTAAAAAAAATATCACTTTTCTTAGTAAGGGGTTTGCATTGCCCAAAGAACAAAGTCAGCATCAAGCAGATTATTCATTGCCTACATGGAGAACAATGCAAGTACTTGAGCAGAGATGACAGATAATACAGCAAGGGGCTCTGCTTCACTATTTTGCTATGACCCAGCATTACTATGCAGAAAGCCAACACAAAATTACTTTGGAACTCCAGAAAATAAGTACAGTGTTAACTCAGTCACGTCATACTGTGGGTTTGCATACAGCAATGAAAGTAAGACAATTTGATTTACTGTCTATCATTACAAAGAAAGAAACTGAAGCAGCTTTTTAGGGGAACCTAACACAATAAACCTTCAATCCCCACAAGCTGCCATATTAGCCAGAGTCCTAACTGATACAAAAATTAGATTATTAATTTTCTTTTGTGACTCATGCAACACGGCACAAAGAGGCATTAATTTTCTTCCATGATTCATTCAAAGTATGCATAACTCTAGAATCCATACCTCATTTATTTAGAAATTATACCTATAACTAACATTCCTACCAATAATTTTGTATGGTTCTAGTGAGGAAGGATGCAGAGTTCCATATCCTTATTCCTACACTGGTTTAATAATGCAGCAATTCTGTCATGGGCTCTTTAAATAAATTCATCCACAGTACTCTGTTAAGCAATGAGAAATAATAGTTTGTATCTTCCAAAGACTTTTATATTATATACTGATTTCCAGTATTAAGTGCAGTATCTGTAATAAATCAGTAATTTCAGTGTCAATGAACTCTTTCAGTCCTACTGGAAACAAATGCAGTCAGAGCCCTGCAAACGTCTTCCTGAGAAACCCCTAGAGAATATTTTGAACAAGTCTCTATTCCTCTGCTGCACTAATTAAACACTGCTTACAATAACTGCCTAAGCTAATCATCAACTACAATGAACAAGAGGTACCAGCACACAAAGAAAAGTCTGCCAAAACCCTAATTTACGTCCCCAGAATACATGAGAGGCAAAATACTCCACAGGCACGTTCTGGCCTTTCTGCTTGTTGCAGACGATTGAAAAAATGTGCAGGAACATAGCCTCCTCCTCTCCACACCCACCACCCCCCCCCACCCCCCCCCCCCGACAAATAGAATAGAAAGAAACAGGAAAGCACAGTATTTTGTAAATTACATTTAAAAAAAAAAAATCCAAAAGCCTCTGGATATACATAAGATCATTCTGCATAAATGTTTGAAAAAAAAAGTTGAAAAAGGAGTTATCATATCTCCAGATATTTGCAAGTTTTCATTAAAAATGCTACCCTTTGGATATGCTCTACATCCAAGCAGCACTGTATGTCTTGTTCTTAGTGTTGATTCACCTCTGGTAATCCAAGATCTGTTTGTTTATCAGTCACTGAATCCACAAGTTTGCTAAGAATTTGTATATGGGACCCTATTTTTAACTGTCCCATCAAGCTGTAACACCTCAGGAGACTGCCGCAGTCTCAGAATAGTCAGATGAAAATTTATTGTCCAACTGCAGGCTCAAACATTCTTGCACTGGTTTTAGCTGACTAGCTCTCTTCATGCCAATGCCTCTTCAATTATCTTCTTTATCCTATTCAAGTGACCACTATACACACAAAAAAGTGCTAACTTTGCATCTCTGGAAGGTGCTGCTCAGCTTAATCTCAACACATGCAATGGCAATGTGAGAGAAGAGAACAAACTTTGTCCTGCCTTAGTTTTAGAGGTATCTGAGTTACAAGAGTAACCACTCAGCTTTCTGTCATAGCTAATGAAGACACCTACAAAGGACAACTCAGATCTCCAGTGAGGAATCTATATAGCTCTGTACTCTGCCTCCATGGGGAATCTAGGACAACTATGTTAATTGGATGCCTAAGTGATATGGATGCACCTGTGACTCACCATTCATTCTCCCTCTTTTCATTGCCTCTTTACTACAATTGCAAATAAGAATGTTGGCTGGTAACAAAGCAGTTCAGATGGGGGTTTTTTTGAAGACTAATTCAACTTAAAAATAAAATGAGGTACAGCCTTAGAACAAGCTTTTTGACTGGGACACATCAGTTGACTCTCTGTCAACCAGACCCACCTGCTCTATGTTAAACTTACGCTTCCTTGAGTAAAATGGTTTCCATTCTGCCTACTCTTCCCCTACTGCAGTGCAGGAAACCTTTGCCATAGTGTCCATCATGAGTTAGTGAAGGGTTAGAGTAACTGACACAAATATCAACATAAAGATCTGAATTGCTATCAAAGATTTACAGAAAAAGGGAGAGATATAATCAATATACAGTACAATCAAATTAGTTTTTCAGCAGGAACATTCCCACAGTACAAGGGAATTTAGCTCCATTACTATTAGTCATAGCAGTTGTGTTGCGTTCTCTAATGACTTCAACTTCAGAAAAATGTCATGCAAACCAAAGCTCAGATATACTCAGTTATGGTGTACGGTGAAGACTTCAGGTTCATAATTATGAATTCAGTCGAGGATTTAATCTGCAGGTGATTTGTTGCTGTTAAACAAACTTCCATTCAGACAGAATTATTCTTACACACAGCAAATGCATATCCTCGGTTTTGCTATATTCAGAGAGTTTCTGAAGGTACTTTTGCTGAGTCTTTCTGTCTTTCAGGGGGAAAAAAAAAGTAGAATACACAGCATTTAACTGAATAAAACCAAAACACAACACACAAAAAACCCCCACAGAAAGAAATCTGAATGCAGTTAATTTTCCAGTTGTCCAGATGATAGACAATCACTCCACTCAAACAAAAGCCCTGGTGAACAGAAGTGCTGGAACCTGGCCCCAGACAAGATTTTCCGCAAACGTGACCAGGCCTCGAGTGCAGGCAGTTGTCAGTTGTGTGCAGGACTGCCAATCCCCACCACTGCCACCTCCAGCAGGGACAAACCTACAAGCTGTCAGGGCTTGGTGCCTGCTCAGGCAGGAGCTGCTGGAGACCAGCATGCTAAGGGCAGGCATAATCGTGAATCCCCAAGCACGTGTGACTGCAGCACTGTAACAAGGCAGACAAGATATCAGTGCTTTTCATCAAACAGAAAATGCTAAGGGCAGGAATACGAATGCATAGTCTGTAAATGACTATTTACTTACTAAAATGGAAGGAATTTGCAAAGTTGTCATCAGAGTGATCAGCAAATTACAGGAACAACTGGAGAGTGTTTCAATCAGATAAATTATGTAAGCTCTGGATTAAATTCACTTGCCTTTCATGACTTTCAAACACTGGTTGAGGAGTAACAATACATTGTACCTTTCATTTTGAGAGATCAAAGAGCTTAAATAGTGTTTACATGTCACTAAGAGCAGAGAAGGGGATAAACTAGGGAGAGCAAGAGACAGGAAATGTGTGCACTGCTGTAAGGACCGGACCAAAAGCCCCGATGTGCAGTCTGTGTTCTGAGTGGCAACATTCCATCCATTGCAGTTCTATGCTTCTAAGGCTAAAACAACACAGAGAAGAGAGCAGGAAATTTCAGGTGATCACAAGTAGTAGGAACTCTGTTCCAAAGTAGACAGGTAACCAAAGACAGGTGAATATGGATGAAGACAGAGACCGGAAAAGACACATAACGAATTAGAAGGAAAAATGCAGTTACTAAGAAGAGGTTTTATCAAATGCCTTCAAAAATTATGAGTGAAAAAACAGCAACTACATTACTATCTGGTAACAGGGGATAACACAAGAGATAAGACACGAACCCTAAATATGTAAGCTCTGGATCCATATGTACCAGAGAGTCTGACTTTGATTTGGGCTGGGTTAACAAGAAGCAGTGTCCAAAAAGGAGAGAATTGTGCTGGCAGATGGTTCATTGTCCTCCTCCCATTATTTCCTGTGCTTTTGATTTTTACAGCACAATCTGGAACTGAAGTAACTAAAGTCAGTTAGATACAATATATGCCCCAATGCAAGAAGAAGCAGGAAGACAGGTTTACTTCATAGTATTTCAAATAGTAATCTTATTTCTAAGATTGTTACTTCTAAGAATTAGAAGATAAAAAAAGCTTTCATGATGTGATGCTCGTAGATATGCATACGCTTTGATCATTATCAGAAATGGTTTGCATCGGTATGGCAGGTGGAACTTTCATTGCTTTTGAAATACACAATATACTGACAAATGCAAACATATCACAGGGAAAAAAAAAGCTATATAACTGAATACAAGGGCAGCGCTCTGCAAAAGCTATTTCATACAGTGTCACACAGCAATCAAGGATCCTGCCAACTCTTGAAGTGACAATAAGCTACCACAGAGACAACACAATCTGCTCATAGATTCATTTCCCTTTCTCCTAAAGCCTAGTGCAGCTTTAGAAAACAAAACTGCTGTGTAGTGAACTTAATCAAATGCTACTGTGCAGAAGATTTTTGCTGTTTTTTCCCCCTATTCCTACTAAGAATGGGAGCCTCCAGTGACCTAAGGCTGGCAAGTACCATTGGATCCTTAGGTGGTTATAGTGGGCAGACGCAGCCAAAAAAGAAAATGATCATCAGAATTTTACTGTTGCCACTGAAAATGACAGTATTTTCTAAACAGAAGAGGGAGAGAATTAGTCATAGCCTGTTCCTTCAATTTCTCTTTCAAGAAAACCCTTTTTTAGTCTCAGATTCCATAGCTGTGGGTAGAGAGTTGAGAAAGGGGGGAGTTTATTATTATTTTGGTGCATTGCATAAAATGGAAGGCAGAAAGACACGGGAAATAGTATCTATGGCAATCTGATGCTTAAACATATTTGATAGTATATTCAACAGCTTTGCTGTCTCAGAGCCCTGGGCAAAAACATGCCCCTTTCCCTGCTGTTCCTTTATTTCATGCTATAATGCTTCCAATTCTCCTTTTAAAAAGAATTATGTCCATTACCTACCTGTTGTACAGAATCTCCTTCCTATGGCCACTCATAACCTTTGCAGATGTTGCTCCATTCTTATCAGTAAAAGTTGAGTCATTTGGTTCAGGGAGGAAACAGCATCTGGGAAAAGTGCCTTGATGATGAATTAAAAGAAGGCGGCAAGTTCCTCTTGCTAAATACTATCTAAAAGGATGGTGGGGAGGTGGAATAAAAACTGGAGGAAACAATATGCAGAACGAAGTTTTCTAGATTTGGTTGGGGTTTTTTTAAATTGTGCTGCATAGTTTTGTCTTCATGGTTTCATTTAATTAACCATATACAGTTCTATCTGGCTCATCTGCATCTCTGAATGTGTCCTCTCGACATTACCTTCTTGATGTTCCTCCACCATTTCAGACTGATGAAACTTCAAACATCTCAGCTTTTCTTCTGCATTCCTGCTAACTACTCCTCTCTCTCCTATCCTCATACGAAAAGTACTTCCCTTTCTTCTCTTAATCTACTGAACAATCACATTTTTTCCTCTTGCCAGGTCCTTCCTGACAGTCCCCTTTATTATAGTTTGGAGAATCCAAATGAATGTGGAAAACACACAGATTTCTTCAGGCCAACCTCAGAATTTTATGACTTCAGAACTGGTCCTTTCCCTGATGTCAAAGTATTAAGCTCACCTAAACTTAACTACTCACTGGTGTGATCCTGACACTGGCTGAGTACCTCTACTCCCACAGAGCTCACACTTTCTGTGCACCCTCATCACTTCTCAAAGGTCAAAGACCAGGTCAGGATAAAATCCCTCACATTGCTTCCTTAACCAACCACTATTGACATGTACCATATGTATTAAACAAACTACATGAAAATATCAGGATCCTGAAAGAAGAACCCTCTGAGAAAAGAGATGCACATTTACAGAAGGATTTAAAATAAAAATTCTCTTCTCATACACTGAGCAAATGATGTAAAAACTAGACAGGGAGGATCCCAGAGCCAGCAAGGACACTGACAAGTTACTAAGCATTTAAATCCCAGTGGGATTGTGCAGGCTTATCCCTGGATAACATAAAGCACTGCTCAACAGTCTGACTTTGAATGATGAAGATTCATACCTCATGGACTTTTCTGCACAGAGACGTGCTGTGTTAAATCCTGGGATGAAACACATTCCTCAAAATGAAAACATGGAAAATTCCCACTAAATGCCAAGTCTGAAGCAGCCATGATTCAAAGGGACAACTCGAGCAGAACAGGTGCCAGAGATGTCTGTTCTCTGGATTGATTTACAAACCAAGATTCTTCTAAACTATTAGACATTCCCCCTGCCTCATGTGAGCAGACAGTGAGTTGAGTTCAATGTATCTCATCGCCATCTGGAAACTCTACAAGCAAGGATATCTTCTCTATTGAGCTTTTGAATAGCATTAGTCTTCATCCAGCTGAAATCTTTGTTCTGAAGCTGTACAATCCCTGCTCTCCTCCTTCATAAGTCAGGTTTATGCCTTTTCCATGTGGTTTTGATATACTTGTAGAACTGGAGACCAAGGGAAAAACAGCCTAATGCCTCAAGGAAAGGACCCCCAAGATAAGAACTCACACAAAATATTATTCTCAGCATCACCAGGTACTGTGTTCTGCATTGTTGCTCTTCTTAGCTATGACCTTTCATAAATGATATCAGATGGTGTTTGCCTTATCCAATAGCCTGTACCATTGTTCAAGGCATGCATGCACATACATAACATTAATTTCTCTAGCCTATTAATAAAAGCAGAGGAAAATAACAATGGTAAATTGGGTACAGATTTATACTGATCTGTTTGTGCAGTCTACTTTCTAAATTATATTTATGCATTTTCATTTCCAGTTTCTTTAAATATGATTATTACTGACTAATTATCTTGTTACTATGATGGACACAATCCAAAAACCTAGATAAAACTATGTCATAATTTCAGTTCTTGTTATAAATTTTGTGGCTTGAGTCACAAGTGATTGAAGACTTTAACAAGCTTGCTGAAGAAAACCTGACTGCAAATGAAGTTATCTTTATTTTATTTTCCCCATAAAGAGAAGGTTTAGCACAGCATATTGCTCAGATATACACAAAGCACAACGGCTTGTTTTGGGCTGCTGCCATTCAGTTTCATGCTGCATCCCCATCTAGTGTCATTAATCTTTTACCACCAGGAACACAATTAATCATGGGTTTTGGTACCTTTTTTTTTCAGAAGAAAAAGACAAAAATCATAATATTTTTATAGAAAACACTGCAAGGTACTCCATCAATAACAGTCATTTTTTTTTCTCAGTACACACTAATAGATTTTCTTACTGAAACCTGCTTGTCTTTACAGTATACAAAAATGCAGTAATCCAAGATACATATGAGCAACAGAAAAAACACATGAAGAAGCAGTCTGCTTAGTTGTGCTGTGAAAGGCAATAAATGTCTTTTTACTGATAGCTGGACCATAAATAAAGAATGGATAGGGTTGAGAAAAAGGTGTTTATGGTACTTCGAAGGTTATTTTCAGATGGAAACATTTTTCCATCTAGCTCACAACACAAAATCTTTGCCTAAACTATGATGCAAGTTTTGATTCAAAACTTATAAAACCAAAAATCTTACCAACTTTGATGGCAGTTTTACTTGAATTAGTGCATGTTACTTGTGGATATAAAACCCCCCCCCCAAACTATGAAAGTATGTGAATTGATGCCATCCCCTCACCCCCAGCTTCACTCACATCCTAGGTCAGAAATGCCCATTGCCAGCTGTATAAAAATCTCACTCATACTGTTCTCAGCCTTTTAGGTCTGAGAACTTACTTGAGCTCAGCTCTCACTGAGGTCAATAAGAGTTGTGCCTGAATACAAACAATGATTCATCCACCTTCCACCCCTTCAAAAACATGACATTTGCCACATGGATTCATATACATCTTCATTGTTTTCCTTAAACACTTTATAACCTAGCAATTCTTTAAAATTAAATGTCACAAGCTTTTCTCTATTTTCTTTGTTTTTAGGAGACATACAGAAGACAGCTATAGACTGCCTCATTTTTTTTTTTTTTTTTTTTTTAATCCGTAAGGTAATTGGCTTTCTGGAGAACTAACTGAATTTTCCAAATTTAATTTTAAAAGATGCTCCATAATATCCATTACAGCAAACACTGTCCTGCAGATTTGATTAGTAGGCTCTCTGGACCTGCTTATTTCTGAATTGAAAGTGCAGTACAGCCTGGATAAATGAATTACCTGAGCAGCGGAACTTCTTGCTCTTGATCTGGCTGATTCGTTTGTTGGCAAGGCGACGCGGATTGCTGCATCGAGCGCCGCTGGTTTCTATCGGATTATCCTGCAGGTAATCAGCCAGCCACTTCAAATGGCAGTCGCACACAAATGGATTCTGAGCTAAATGTCTGCGAGAAGGATGGGATGTTTAATCAGAAGTGACCTGTGACACTGTACTCCATCACTGTTTTTCACAAACGCAAACCTGAAGAGTAGAGTAATTGAATAAGCTTCCAAAAACCCAGGCCTGGCGGAAACCACACAGAGCTGAACATGAATGGGAGAATTCTGTGAGCTATCACATTTCGTAGCTCATTAAGCCTGCTGCAAGTCCTTTCACAGAGGAAACAAAAATTAAGATAGCAAAGCCTGCTTTAAAGGACACAGACCTCCTGTCTACAAAGTCCAATGTTTTCTCCTGAGAGCTTGATATGCTGCCTTTTGAGAGAAATGCACCTTGTTAGATGTATCTGACCCAAACAGCATTTTGTATCCTGGTTTAAAAGAAATTTCATTGGCAAGCTCAGTTTCCTAGGGATCAAAGTGTGAATTAGCAAAGTGCCGTGGATCTGTGGGGAAAGCCAGAAGCGATCCAGAGGTCTCTACTCAAGAGTGAAATTGATATTTGCATATATTCATCAGGCATAATAGTATTCCCCTTATATGTATTTTTTCCTGAAGCAAAAATTTTTACTTTTGAGACTGAACTGTTTATCCAAGGTAGAACTCGACTCTATCCTTCACCAAAATTTGCACAACATATTTCCCACGCGATTGGAAATAGGTATTATAGCATTGATTTTAACTGGATATTTGGACTTTGTTAATAGAAATTTGCTGGAATATCTTAGAGAGAAACAGCATTTCTCTTCTGCTGTTATGATTCATTCTGCTTGACAAGGTTGAGCACTGTACCAGGAGAGTTTGTCAGGTCTTTCTCAGGGCCTGATTCTGATCTCAGTTAAGCTAACCTGCACCAGTCCCTCTAGCTTCCAAGGGAGCAGGACATGGCTTTCCAATAACTGCAAAGAGAGTTTTAAAAAAGACAGATGTTTAAATAAACTTCTTTTCTGTTTGCAGTTATATTTATGAACTGTCACTTAACAGAATAAGTATAAAATACAGCAGGGCAAGGGCATTCAAGGAGTGGGAAGTGAAAGAATACAGAGCAGAAAGTGCCTGAAGAAAGCTGGAGATTAGTGTTGTAGTAGAGCCATTCCTGGTGTGAAAGGTCCAGAGAACAAACAAGCATATAGAGACAGGATATGGGACTGGTTTTGTAGCTCTAGAAAAAAGGCAGAAGGCAGTCATGTGGAGTACTAAAAATGGAGAATGAATCAAAACATTTTATGAAAAAGTGTCTCGGTGTGAAGCAACATGTTCATTCTAAGTAACGGCCACCAGGAGTGCCAGTAAAACCCCATGGAAACCAAGAAGAATTTTTTATACCTTAAGGGTGTTGTTGCCTGTTGTTTAACTTGACAAATCTTACATACCTCTGTAAATGAACCTTCTCTGTCGCCCTTGTTTGCACTACATATCTATGTACATAGCATGCTGCAGCAGAAGAAAGCACGGTAAAGGTGGGGGGCAGGACTGGAGGGGGTTGTACATGATCATTTTAATGCCTTAATAATTTGCAGCAATACATACTGGACAGGTATCTGTTGGAAATTATAGTATGCTTGTAGCAGGTACCATGCTGCTAGAAACAGTCCTTATTAGTCGATTTTTTTATGAAATAAAACACTTCTAAAACTAATTTAGCCAAAGCATTTCTAGTACTGTAATATATATGTGCATGTGTATATATATATTTCCAGTACTAGAGTATTTGTGTATATATATGTAATGGGCATATATATTCCAGTATGTGTATATTTACATATATTTTAATATGGGAAATGTATATACTTACATACTACATAAATACACAGAGCTTTATATCTATATATGCATACACAAATATATATAGACACACGTATTCAATAATGGGTGAGGGGATTCTTTCTTGTTTTTCGTTTATATCAGGCTGCCAACTCCAATTCTGAAGGAGTACTATTTACTCCTCACAGCTTTAGGACAAAACCTTCTGTAAAATATTGAGTCAGTTCTATACTTTTGCTTCCACTTTTGCTTCTGATCCCTCTTCTCCTAATGCCTTCAATTCCAAGTCTCAGAAAATGCTTAGTGGGTTTTCTTAATGGGTCAATTAATACAATGTATCATTTCCCTTAGGTGGAATGTCAGCTGAAATAGGGTTTCAGAAGTCATGAACTGTACAGCAGCACTCTGACCCAGTTAGGAGAGATGACAACTCACCAGCTCATTAAAAACTGTTAGGCAATGGTTTTAATAGAAACTGCTGCTCATATATTGTACAAAGTCAAATTTATGTATTATCTTCCCAACAAACAGTACAAATTAATTACTCTGGGAGCTTAATACACTTACAACACCTATGTCACTGTGGGCAGGCTGTATCAATAGTTGGCTGTGCTGAATTTATGCAATACTTCTTTTTCTTGCTCCTTTTATTTCTGCCAAAAAAGGAGGGGCTACTACCTTGGGGTCTCTTCCAAATTGTCTTAATGTCAGCTGCAAAGCCTTTGCAAAGACAGGCAACATCTTTGGGGGAAAAAGAGAGAGCTGTCATTTATGATACGGCTGCATACTCACAGAGTCTGGATCGATCGGAGAGGTGCAAAGAGCCCCTTGTTGATGGTCTGCAGTTTGTTGTCATAAAGAGATAGCAGTTTGAGATTATGCAGACCTTGGAACGTGTTTACCCTAAGGCAGTTGATCTTATTGGCATTGAGAAGCCTGAAAACAGAGGAAAGGTTTATAATTCATTAATCTTGTAATAATCAGATAAAGATAGACTGAACTTTGGGGTTAAATCTAAAAAATATTAACCCGGTCACCAGAGCCAACCCACATTTAAAGATCTTCATTTGCTTGTTATATTAAAAAGGTGAAAACCGTTAATACTTTCATTGCTGGGGAACATACAGACATATAGCAGTGCTAGTTATCTTAAAATACTTAAAGACTTTTCTGGGTATGCCCAGCCCCCCTCCCATTTGGTCAAAATTCTACACAAATGTTTAAAGAAGTCTTCAGCTTAATATACATAGATATGGCAAATACTCCCCACCTTGCTACTCTATGCACACACTCATACACAAAGTCCACAGTGAGAAGAACCCTTTTTTCCCATTTTCTCTACCAGCAGCTGTCTTAAGTCTAACTGAAATTCTGGAAGTTTGACATCTTTGGATAAACACTGCAGGGTTAATTTGATCATGGAAGGAAAGAAAACACGATTCTCCTCAGAGACAAGAAGAGAGAAGTGTAGAGTCTGGACTAAAAATTACTGAAATACAAGTTCACTTTATACCTAAGGATAGTCAGGCAGTGGACCAGGTTGCTCAGAGGAGTTGTGCAGTCTCTATTTTTGGTGGTTTTCAAGATGATACCAAATAAAGCCATGAGCAACATGCTCTGACCTAACACTTGCTTTGAGCAAGGGTTCTCCAGTCTCATTGGCTAGTAGTCACCTGAGGTCTCTTCCAACCTCCATTGTCCTACAATTCTATGAACCTACTCCATTCCAGTTACACCAGATTTCAGTTGTGGAAAAGCAGCACAAAGACAAGTTACATCCTTTTTTTATATATATATGTATATATGCATACATATTTTGCACATCTACACAGCAGCCAGTTGGCAGAACTAATCAGTTCTGCCTGAAAATCTTGGACAGTACTTGTGCAAGTTTTCTTAGATTATGGAGCCAGAGTTCTGTCACGTATAACAAGTATATACAGTCCCAACAACAAGCTGGATTTCCCTCTGAGACAATCAAACATGAGAACACTTAAATTGTCATTGTCATCTGCATATGTGGTATTTTACACTTGGAAAATAGCCTGAGAAAAATGGTACACTGCAAACAATACATGCTGTTAACTCAGTTCTTGTGGTCACAAAATTCGCTACTTTGTCAATGAGTTTGAAGGGCTTAATATTGCAACATTGTGCCTCTCTATGAAGCTCCACACTAATACTAAAATGCATGCTTGTTAGCTGCACATGATGCTTTTCTTTTGCTCTAAAAAACAACTTCAGAAGGTGCTTTCTCTGCATAGCAGCCTGCCTTTGCATTGCTGAAACCTTTGGAACACTCATTACAGCTCTCTGCTCCTACTGTCATTTTGGCAGAGCCTCATTACTGCAGTAAATGACTACAGTAATTGTGATACATAAAAGATGGACACATACTTGAGTAGAGCCCTTTTTGCAAGGAGAACAGGAATGCAGTGCTCTGGAGTGAGAGGGTGTCAGAGTAAAACTCACCTTTCTAGCCAACAGAAAAGTCAATATCAATTTACCTGAATTTTCTTCTTTATATGTTGTGGAAAATGAAGTTTGACACTAGATAAGAGAAAGTCCCATAGAAGGCTACGATGGATAAATGAGGTTACATTTTTCCATGAACGAATAGCTAAAATAATTTTATGAAATCATAAGCAGCATCAGTATGACCCCTCTGGTATCTGTATTTCTGTGACTGATAATTACATGACACCTAATCCACACCACCAGAAGTAACAGGGTAATTTTCATATTAGGCTACAGGAACATTCTGTTGTTGGGCGTTGGAATGGGCTGCCCGGGAAGGTGGTGGAGTCCCCATTCCTGGAGGTGTTCAAGAGTAGGGTCGACATAGAGCTGAGGGATCTGGTGTAGTTGGGAACTGTCAATGTTAGGTTAATGGTTGGACTAAATGATCTTCAAGGTCTTTTCCAACCTAGACAATTCTGTGATTCTGTGACTTCTGAGATTTTGCCCCAGCAGCAAACATCAATGTCATCTCTTACTACTTGCTTCTTATAACCATTTGTATGTCCAAGCCAAAACAATCTTCATTTTCTTGGTTCTTGTGCATTATGCATTTCTCTTTCAAGATTGTACATTCTCTTTTCCATAAAGAACAGGTTAACAAGTTATTAGAAGGCAGAATCAGCTATTGAGTGTTGAACAATATCCCCAGACATGCACTTAGGCATTATAAATCCTTTGGTTTCTACCCCCTGTCCTTGTACACTGGTCCCACATTGTTTTTATGTAATGCACATCAGCTTAGATTGGTTGTTCCATGACAGAGGCTTGGTACCTAAGTTATACAGGAAGAAAACTGAAAGCAAGTATGTGCTTCGATTTATTTTTTTCTAATATTATAGTAATATTTTATGTTGCAAGCAGTACTTGTAACAAAGTATAATGCAAAAATGAAAGTAATCCCAGTAATAAGAGAATTTACAACTGAAGTACAGTTGTATTTGTATATGTGGACAACCAGCGTGTCTTTTTGTGATGCTTAAGAAGTGCACACACAGCAGAGCTGCATTGTGCAGATGCTATTCACTCCTGTGTGAAGAGTGGGCTTGAAGTCTAACCATCATTGATCCCACTTAATAAACTCTCCGAGCAAAGCTGACCTAGAACTGCAGTGAACACACGGGATTCAAATTCATTCTCTGGTTAGTTTCAACAAAACACGAATAAAGCCCATGCTGGAAGTAAGAATTTACAATGTGACAAGTTTTCCTGGCATGAATTTTCAATGACTAGATTCATGGTGATATAATCTGTGACATTTCTGTAAGAGCCAAATACCAAAATGAGAGAAAATGATCCTATATATAGTCACAAACACAGAAGCACACTCTCTCCCTTAAGCATCAGAGAAAGTAAATTGGAACAGGAAAGTGCTTGTGCAGACTGTTTAGAAGTGGGAATTCAGGTACTACACAGCTTTTCGGAGGTGACACTACCCATTCTGCATATCGCCTGTGCAATATATGTGCAGTACCTAAATCTAAAGAGGACAGATAGTGTGCTCAACAGTAACACAGGTGTGGCCATGTTCAGTGAATACATACATTAATATCCTATTTCTGATCAGAATCAGTGTGTGTGTGTGTGTGTGGGGGGGGGGGGGAGTGAAAAACTGTGAGAAAGCAGAATAAATCATCCCTAAAAATTTTTTCCTCCTACTTACTGTGAGTTAGAGGATGACTTTTGGCCAGAAGCATTAAGGGTTATAATCCTTTCAAAACTCTCAGTTATTTTAAAATATCCCCTCTACGGATATTCCACTATATAAATTCCAATTCTTTGCTTAATCTTTCTTCACTATCACAGCCCCCTGATGGCATCTAATTATTAATTAGGGATACGAGGCTGGCCTCACATGGAGTTAAAAGTGGTTATAAGAACTTTTTCTTTAACTAACACAAAGGCAGATGAGAAAAACATATTCTAGGAAGCAGAAACACTGATCTTCCTTAAACACTGAACCATACCGTAAAACATACTAAGGATTCCTTTTATGGGAATCACACCAAAAGAAGGGTCAATATTAAGAGTCGAGTCTTATTCTAACAAGAATTACATGGTATTTATTTTGCACCAATTTATGGTGAAAGTAAATTCCACTAATTTTCCCATTTTGTTATCAGCTTGATTGGATGAGATTTACACACGGCCTCCAGATGTGGTGCAGCATTCAAAAGGAGGTTAAAAATTCAAGTGGAAATAAAACCGCCTGCTACCCAGAGGGATGATGGATTATTAACTCAAATCTCCATTTTCATCCCCCTGGATATGTTAAAAACATGAAGAAATCTCTTGCAAGCCTAGGACCACCACAGAATACAGGAGAATGGTTAAAGACCTTGTGGTTTACACGCCATTGACAGCAATGAGCAAAGCAGAGCAGTATTACGATTCCATGAACCCATTTCCTGAAAAAGTGAATTTGTCCACGCACATTGAAATAATAATGTGTCTCAGCTAAGCCCTTTGAACGACTGTGTACTGAATTGGCACTGTAATTGTATCAGATGCTCATAAGCACCATCTGCATAATTAAGACAGTCCCATAATTGAATTATATGCCCAAGCACAGTTTCAAGTGATTAACATTTAAATAACATTTTGAACTCCAAACCCCAAATTATTGAAAAATGTGCTTTTTAAGAGCAAATGGGGATGTTTATATGGCTTTTACTCTTAGCAATGTTTGTATTTTCAGCTCAGTGAAGTCAAGTAATCAAACTATCAGCAAATAACTACATAACTCAGAGAATGAAACAGCAGCCTAGCAACCTTAACACATGCTGGAGACTGCAGGTTGGTTTCTGTTGCTACAGGAGGACCAGAAATCATCCTAGGTACATTAATGAGCCAAAAGGAAAGCATCAGGGAGAAAAGCTGCACAGAGCCACTGGAAAACTTCTCTTTCACTAGCTTTGTGTTTTGACAGCAATGACAACACGATGAGAATGAAAATGTTCGGTATCCCATGAACTGGCTGGCACATCCCACATGCCAGACTCCACTGGGGTAAATGAGAACTCACCAGAAAAAGGCAGATGTAAGATGCATAGGAGACTTGTATGGAAGAGGAGAATGGGGTAACAGTTTTGCATGGGTAACAGCAGATTACAAATTGAATATACAGGACTTTTATAGAATATCACTAGTCAAAGGCTTCACCTACATTCAAAGCACTATAGGGCAGTAAAGAAAGGACTCTTGACGGAAAGCATTCCTTAGGATATACAATACCTGTTACAAAAAGTAAAAAAAAAAAAAAAAATTGCCTTTTTTTCAGCATTTTCTCTTGAAATTTATAGGGAAACAAGTGTCATCTTTGATTTAACACAACTTATCACAGGAGAACAGCTGAAGTGCCAATATGGATGTCAAGTATTCTGTCATCCCAGCAGTCAATGACAAGCATCGCCTAACAACAGAATTGTGTGTGCCTCTGCTTGTTTATTGGCAAAATAATTATATTAGGTTCCAGGAACATTTTAAAATGGCCTGGAGTAGAGGGGAGCAATCCGATTGCCTCTCACTGAGTCAAGATATTTAGACATCTACTAAAATCCGCATTTTCTAATGTGATGACTGACCACTGAACGGTCCTGTCAGTGCTTCAATTGATAATGACCAGTATGAAATCATCACCATGCTTGCTTGAACCAGCTTCAAGTGTTTCTCCATGTTCAGGAAACTGGATGATGGTGATGACAAATTTATTCAAAGTAAATTAAAATGGAAGAGTCACAGCTGATGATGAGTCAAGAAGGAAGCACAGAGCACAGTCAAACAGGCCTGTTTTGGAGAGATTTTAAAGGCCTCCTTTCATTTCAGATCCACAAGACGCCAACCCCAGTTGAACACCATTCATAAAACAATCCTGTGGTACTTGTGTTACTACCTGGAGAATTATAAGCACGTGTTGTGGTAGCATCTGGGCTTCTGTTACTCAAAATTCAATATTGTCTAACTTATGGCTGCAGATAAGGTCACAGCTGATTTTAGATAACCACTTAATAATTGAGATGTACAACAGAATAAACGCATCTTCTCAACTTCCTGCACTATCAGGAAGTTAAATTTCTTGTGTAATAATAACTAGGAGAGTTTCTGTCAGGTGAGTCCAGCCTGAAGCACTGGCGTCAGACGAGCTAATGAATTACACACTGACGTACAAACTAGCAGTTGTTTGGGGAAGCTGCATGCAGACAGGCTACAGAAGTGACACAGAAAAGGCAGATGCTGTTGCAGTCTTTCATTAGTGCTTGACTATAATTGTATTTCTGTGTCTGGCAGATGCTGCACCCTCACTTTAACAGCAGTTATTTAGTTTAGCAATATTATCACAATAGCAGCCTAAATGCAGAAATCTGAGGGAAAAAAGCTTGAGGCAAACAGCTTGAAAACAATTCTAAAGCTATTAAACAGGTCTGTGCACAGAGTATTCTGTCCTGGACTGGAAGGATGAGGGTTGCATAGTATCTCTGCTGTAGTTTGCTAAAAATTCAGAATCACAGAACCCAGAAATTACATAGGTTGCAAAGGACCTTCAGAGGTCATCTGGTCTGAACCCCACTCAAAAGCATAATGCAGATATTTGCTTTATCTGAGAAATAATTATTTCATCAGATCACAGGATAATTTAGAATGGCAGGAAGCTCGAGAGGCTTCTTGTCCTCTTATAGATCAGACCAGGTTGCTTAAGAGTTTTATTCAGTCTAGCCTTTAAAATCTTCAAGGACAGCAAATGCACAGCCTTCTGGGAAGCCTGCTCCACTGCTTGACTTGTCATTGTGAAAATGCTTCTCCTTACATCTAGTCAGAAGGTCTCTTTTGTTAATGTCTGTTGTTTCCTCTCCATGAGAAAAATTAAGAACTCCATGGAACAAGAAGATTTTATACATCACTTAAAGCTCAGAAGATTGCTATGGGGATGAGGAGAGACTACTGTGCTATAAGGGACTTGGAAATGAAAAACTGTAATTTCTTTATTCTGTCATTTATATACTGTTTGCATCACTGTTTAACAATGCTTATGTATATAGCAATTTAATGTATACAATACAAAATATTGGGATTGATGTACACTCTTTAGAGTAGTTTTGTATTTTTTTTTTTTAAATATTTTGTATGGGTTAGTGCTTCACTGGATTTTCTTTGAGCTTCCAGCAAGCCCCAAAAGTATACAATAAATAATTGGTAGATCCTATTTTAAGCCCTTAAGTACTGGGATTCAATTTACAATTACAAATCAACACAAGCACTTCAAACTTGGCAAATCTGCCATGGAGATATTTTCCAAGCAACCTCACCAGAAGAGCTATGGGAGTACCAAGTATTTCACTATTCATCCAAAGAGAAACAGCATAAAAATCAGGTTAAAAAGTAGAATCACTCAAAGCAAAATCTGACTGGTTGAATTTTGGGAAGACTGATAATAGCAGTTTCTGAAAGTACACACATGACTTGTCACTTCATACAAGTCTATTTTAAATAAAGGTCAGCTGAAGTTGTAAATACTAGATCTAGTTCCAATTTTAACCCAGGTTAGATGACTGGATCTGGAAGTCTTATTTTTCACCACTTTTGAAGTTACTGTATCTGTCAATATGCCAAACTTCAGGCACCGGTATGATTATTGGTCTTTTCCAACTACAATGTTGAGTTCTCCCTAATGATCAGACATTAGGCAAAGGAGGAGAAGGCTGTAAGCTTTTAGCTTTGTTTTATGAGAAGGAATACAACAAACTTCTGATTTCAATATATATGTACCCCAGGAGTATATCTACTTCTAGCAACATCAAAACAGAGTCCACTATAGGGATTCTTTCTTGCCCAGCAAGCCATGGGGATCTCAACCATAGGATTTATGATCAACATGCCTGAGCACTTGTATGATTAGTAACTATGCAAAGTAAATTTCCTCAAGGAAAAGGATTTATTGAAAACTGATACTTGCCAGACATTTTAAAAACGAGATTTTATCCCCCTATATTATTTTGCTATACAGTCTCTTTAAACAGTAGAGTTTTTATGATACTTTCTTGTTCCAGGAAATAGAGCACTGTGAAGCACGCAGTGTACAACTGTAATAAAAAGGCTCCCAGAATGTTTAATATGGTTGCAGAGAGGAAAGTGTATTACATAGATGTGAAAAATACTGGTTAACAAACTTGGTGCCCATTATCCACAGCTCACTGTCTTCAGCCACTTGACCCACTGTTTCACTGCAGACTGGCTCTGCACATTTGCTCATTTGTGAGGAAGCAGAGCAACAGTCAGGTGTACGTGTCACAGAGCTGCTGAAAAAGAAAGAGCTGCACAGGGTGATGTTGTGCCCCCTGTGCAGTGACTGGCAGACAGTTTGGCAAACTCAAGGGCTCCTGAAAGAACTTGTCCACATTCCAGGAAAACTGAAAGACAGGTGAGAAGGACATTTAAATATATTCCAGTTTCTAGAAAGACCAAGGTTAGTCTAAGGCCTCCTGGAAAGGAGTTCAAACTGGCCACAGCTAATGGACACTTGAAAACTTCCACCTTAAACTGAAACCTTTTCCATTCATTTGATATTCAAATGCAAGTTACACAAACAACAGTAATTAATCAAACATTACCTCACAGCTTGGACAGATTGCTGCCCAAGTGAAATAAAAGTTTCAATTTGCTGTAAAAAAAAAAAAAAATTAAAAAATCAGACTCCAGCTATCCCTTTCTGGAAAACAGTATAGCGCTCTCAAATCCAAATTGACCTCACATTCTCAGAGGACACTTGATCCAGCCTGCTGAAAAGAAGACTGCATGAGGATAGGGTACAGTAGCTACAGTAGCTTTCTAGCATCCTCACTCTTGGCAACTTTAAACAGGATAAGGAAAATGACTTGTTCCAAGAAAAGCTTCTGTTCCACAGAACAAATGTGTTGTTGGACTTCTGTAATAATGTCTGCTGTTGTGTTGGTTACAATTGCGTATTTAGGAAGATGTAAGATTTATGAAATCAGCAATTTAACGTAAATCTAATTGTGATTATTTATGTAGGGAATGCTAACTACTTAAGGTAGCTGATTATAATGAAGACTTCAGAAGCAACATTGTAAATTAAACCAATAGGGTTTAAAAAAACCCAACAAAATCAACACACAGACACCCCCACTCCACCCCCACCCCCCACCAAAAAACCCCTTATTATCCTACTATGCTTGGTTATTTTCTTGCCAAAGAGAATATAATATTGGCTTATCTACCTCTGTCTTATATGACAGAAATACAGAATTCTAATGCTAGACAGGTGGTCTAAAATTTCTTCTGAATTCTTCGTTTCCCATACACCAAAGTCAGATGGGTCAGTTTAAGATGCTGTCATAACTGAGCTGAGCATTACTTTACCCAGCTACAGTGTTTCTGACATCAGTGGTACTGTTTGCAGATGTAAGGCACTTACACAAAACAATTCTGCCAAAATAAAAGTGGAATAATCTTGACCTATATTGTGACAGTATATTTAAAGAGAAGGCTAATGAAATTTCTGAGAAACTCTGATGACTCTTATCTAAAACAGTAAATAACAGTATTAGCTGCTCTGCAATTTCACAGTAATTATTTTTTCCTTCTAAGTACAATTACATGACTTTATACAGGACTCGCAACCACTCCTTTTTTCTGACTGTGTCCTGCCTTACCATAATGCCACTATATTTTCAAAAATGCTCCAGCTCAAGCTTAGGAAATTATACCGGCTACCAGGATACCTTAATCAGAGTGTTCTTATCAGTGTGTCTCCAGACTAATAAGAAGAAATCCAATCTAGAGCCCACTGAACACTAAATTAGATCTAATCATAAGGCACTCTTCCAACTGTTCAACAGCAGGTCTAAAACCAACGAATGCCATTTATTTTTTTGGTATCCATTAAAATTCAACAAGCAATCCCATAATAGCTGCTTCAAAGCCACGATCAAAAAAGTGTGCAGGCATTTGTTTGCATTTAAAGCATGACCATTCAATGCTCTCCTTGCCAAAAGCTACTTTACATTCAAACTCTTTCAAGATCCTGCAAGGCTCCAGAGCCACAATGCTCTGGGAATCCCATAACAGGGCAACCTACATACATCTTCTCAGCCTGAGAATGTTGAAATGGTTGAAGCACAACATCTTTTAATGGTTCTCTGGCATATAGATTTTGCCCCCTTAACAAAAAGACATCACTTGAGCTAATTCAGACTAGAAAATTACTGCATCTGGGTTTAAACATGTAATTCATTGAAAGCCTGCACTACATGCACACAGGGACTATATTATAAAGGCACTGAAATCTGCTTAATGCTTTATGCAGAAGTTCTAGACCCACATTTTTAAAGGACACTGTGAGCCATGTGTTGAGTAATTTAAAAAATTTTTTTTCTACTGGGAAAGATCCTACCTGTAAAGTGTCCTGGGTTAGACAGAGCAACTCTGTATTACTTCGAACTTCTAACCATAAGATATTTGGGGGGAACGACACTGTGATAAAGCTCAGACTTTTAAAATATAGTTTCTTTCTCAGAGGTCAAAGTGATAAGTTAAGTTTTAGCTTTCTTTTTGCTTGCAGTGTCTTCATTGTACCGAACACAACCCGAGTCCGACAATGACCAACATGCCAGTTATATCAACACGCACTGAGTCCCACCTTCTAAGCACTTTCATGCTTGTTGTTCTCACAACTGGCAAACTACCTCCCCCGTAAATACAGAGTCTTCTCTTACTGCACAGGCTGGCCACAAAGGCACTGAAGTGCTAACAAACTTGTGAGGTACGGGACAGGAAAGAGGAAAGGAGCTGCCAGAGAAAGTATGTGCAAAAGGTGAAGACAAAATAATTGTCTGTGTGCAGGAGGAGATGAGCAGCTTCCCACTGCTGCAGCTCAAGGATTGTCATAACCAAACCATATGTGCTCTTGCTTGTCTTTCTCTAGAATAGGGTCATTCATGTTTGCAATTAAGATCTTACAGATAAGTTACACATCTGAGTAGTCCTTCACTTAACATATAGAGCAATTCCAACTATTTTATATTTCAGTTCTTTGGGTTTATAATCTAGATCTATGCTTATTTTTATATAGAATGTAAGTGCAGCAAAGACTGCAATCATAGAATGACCCATTCAGCGGTAATCATGAACTTTTGGATATTCATTTCCAGTTATGTCAAGACAATCAGAAAGGCTTAAAATAACGTGTCTAAAAACTACTTTTTATTTTATATTTTATATAATTTATCATTTGGGTGTGGAAGGTTGTGTGTGATATAAACCAGAATTGATTAAGTTATCATATATCACCTTTACTTTCTGAGTGCATCATCCACGATGGTAATATGAACATTAGGAATACATTTCAAACTCACTTCACTTCTGCTCCCTCTACTGACTGGCTGAAATAGTAGTTGATTTTCTTCTCTTTGAAGGAGTTACTGGTTCCCAACATGCTTATGGAGACAAGAGTGAGTGAAATTTGCAATTTCACATTTGGCTTAGGAAATTGTTTATGCTACATTAACAAATACTGAAGAGTGTATGATATATATCTTACCCCTGATCATGACTGTGTGTTAAATCCCACATGGCATAGAATACTCAAATACACAGTATATTCTGAAATTATTTATTCTGCAACCAAGCCACATTTGGCATAAGAAGAATATGGAACTGAGCATGGCTCACAACAATAAGATCTTTCATACTGCCATTTTGCTTGCATCTGCAGGTACTTGCAACGCAGATCCTCAAGGATCTAGATATTCAACCACAAATGCTAAATGTATAAAAACCATCAGATGGTATCCCCACCCTCACATCAGCTGGTGACCAAATTTCCTTTCTTGGGCTTCACTGGGTCTCTCATTTCCTCCCCACACTTAAATCCTCTGTGTCTATTATCCATTATACACACTGTGCAATAAAACTCTTGGCACCTTCCTTTTTTTTTTTTCCAGCCCTTGCCTCTCTCTTGCCTGACACAGAAACAACAGACTAGCACGTCCCAGTGAGTTTTCTGTGGAAAAGGTGACTATATTAATGTCAGAAGCTGAAAAAACAGTAAATCTAGCTAGTCTGTAAAATAAAGAAGAGGAAAGGATCATACTCACAGCAGCTGCAGAGACACAAGATCATCAAAAAGGCCTTGGGGAATCTCTGTGATCTTGTTTCCATAGAGCACTCTGAAAGATTCAGGAAGACAAAATAAATCTTAAGTAACAGACCAGTTTAGTGTCCTCCCACATCTCTACATTATCATCTTTATTGATCTTGTGCACCATGCCCAGGATCTGTGGGCATTTCATTTAACTACTGATCTCATTTTCTTTTCAGAGAGCACATGGTATTAAATGAGTCTTTATGATTCAGGCTTCGTCTGGTGTTGGAAAGCATTTTTAATGTAGAAACTGGACATCATCCAAAAACCGTATCTGAAATATTTTTCATTCTGTTGAGGGATTTTTTTGCACCCTTTTTAGAAATATTTTAACCACTGAAAGGCACATTGTCTGATGCAAGCCCCTAGAATTCTTCTCAGTGATAGTGATATTAAAAGCCAGGGAGCATAAGCTGGTTGTAGATAAAATTTCATATAACTGAATCTCTTAAGACATAATAATTGGCATGAAATGTGACACAGGCATCATTGAATAAAATATTATGGCTTCATCAGCTGCTGTTACCATTTCAACTAGTTAATATAACAAAATTCAGCCTGAAATGGAAATAAAGACCTATATTTCAGAAACTCAAAAATAATTTAGGTATAGTTTAGTTATAAAAATCAGTAAAGATTTAATAACACAAATGAGAGTCACAACCATAAATATATATGACCTGATATCCATGATTCAGTTTTAGTATCAAAAACGTGTCCTTTTTTAATGGAAAAAAAATGCACATGTAGTATTCTCAGAAATTGAACTACAGGGAAAACCAGACAAAACCACCATTATGCTAAGATGTGTTACCTAGGGATCAGAGCAGAGTCATATATGACAGGAACACCTGAATTTCAATTATAGCTAAAGTATTTACTCATGTCATTTCTGCAAGCTGATAAAAATTGTCAAAACCAGAAAGTGAGTTGGGAGCTTACATGGATTCTGGTAAAAGTGAAGAAGATTAGGCTCCCTCTGAAAATGTTATGCCTTACGTTAACATTTTAATAGACTTCAAATTGGGAAAAAAAGTATTTATGTAATTTCTATGCTCTACAGAGGAAATGGTAAATGGTTATAAACCAGCTCATGCCAAAACTTTGTTGCTTATGTGTCACTAAACTGGCTAATTCCCTAACTTTTTAACGTGGAATAACATGTTAGCAATGAATCAACTATCCATGTGATGCTTGGACGCTGGCCGAAATTCTGGCTCACCCTGTCTTTCAACATTTAAAATATGATGGTGAATTGAACATACTGAAAAACAAACACTTAGCATGACGGACCATTTACAATACCCTCTGGCCTTCCCAGAGTATTGCCACTTCAGTTTACTCTTCATCAGTCATTGAAAGTATATCACCTCTGTGGGAGAGTTCCCAGATCAGCTTATTTCTGAGCCTGAATAAAATGAATCTAAATAACACCACTTAGATATAAAAATCTAAATGTGAAACTTCATTATTTATTATTTTTGTAGTTCATCAGGAACTGAACTGCCACCCAAGAAACTAATGATCATCTAGCATTTTATTTTCTGTAAACAAATGTAACATAATTTCTCTTTATCTACTGCAGAGTCAGGAGGTTGGTTTTTAATGTGCTGTTACCGTTAGTGCTTTTTGTGAGTAATGAATGTTAGTACCACTAAATTTTTCTAATTGTTTCCCAATTTCAGCTTCAGAAGGCACACACAATTTCCTACTTCAAAAAAATTTCATGCAATGTACATAGATTTTTATACCCTACCCAAAACCAGACAGAAATGATGGCTGAACTTTGAAAGTTGTAGCAGGTCCATTTAGATAACAGTTTCAAAATACGACATAATATTCAAGTCACTGAATTTCACTGGGCTCTAAAACAACATTCAAACGGCTGACTCAGACTTTATTCTGAATAAAGTAAGCGATGTAAGCACCTGTATCAGGAAGCAAAAGGAAAACCTCTGCAAATAAAATAGTTACTAAAGGCAAAATATTAAGTTAATGTCCACAGAATCCAGTATATTCCATCTCAGTTTTCACTCTTTCTGAACAACATTTCTTTAGCAAGTGCATCATCTGTATACAAAGTTTAGATTATAAACTCTGTGATGTTAGAACAACATCTTCCTTAGTTTTCTGAAGTAGCAGGATCATCAGTGCTGATCAATGCATAAAACTATAGCATATAAGAAATTGTTCAGAAGCTAAGCTTTACAAAACGCCCATGGAAAGAAGTAAACAAATCCCCACTCCAGACTAAGGGTTATTCTGGCTGTAGAGGTAAAAACACTTATGTAAAGCAAAACCTTAAAGAAATCTCAACACTCACACCCAGTGCAGTTGTTAGCTATGGTACTACTAAATGCAAATATCAAAATAAGACTCTTATTAGAGTAATTTTTCATTTACTTGTAATTTAAGAGTCAGAAGATCATAGTGCAGTGTTCGACTGAAGTTTAAATCTTGGCTGTGTTTATACATCCTCTTTATTATTTTGAGCAAAATAAAACAGATTAAAATAGCTTATAAAATAAAACAAAGCTTCAATTTTTAGAAGCCATGAGAAGAAAATAACCATTTTCAAACCTAATTGGGCTTATGTGCATGTGGTGCATTAACATTCGAACAAATTAACAGCTAAACAAAAGTCAGTATGAGAGCTCAGGCACTTGTCTCTAATTCATATTCATGTTCAGCGCTACACAGAGCCAAATTAGCTAATGCCATTGTCTGCCTGCCATGCCAGAGCTGAAGTCAAACAGTTCTATAGAAAGGAGCAAAGAGGTAGGGAGGGGAGATACATAATGCATTGCATCTCATTTCTTGAGTTCCTTATTTCCATTTACTCTAACAAAAAGCACAGAAACTTATGCTTTCCTCAGAGTTCTCATTTTTTATGTTTAAGACAGGAAAACATATCAACAAATATGAATGTTTGTCAGGTTCTTGATCCAAGATGCTTTCGTTCTGAATGTACCAACTGCTGCACTCCAAATAGTACTATGAATGAGTTAGCCTGCAGAAAAGATTGGCCAGGTTAGGTACACTCCAATACTGCAGCCGCTTTCCTCTACGTCCTGTTATCCTGCCCATCTCGGCAGCATGCGCTGCAATGTTTCCAGAATAGCAGCTCTGGGGAAAAAAAGAAACCAAACAAAAACCCCAAACAAAAAAATAACTTCAAAAGGCCATATAACAGGAAACACAGTGGAGTCAATTCAAGAACTTCATTTAAATCTCTAATTTTTTTACCAACAGAGATAAATTTTAGGAGATTTGCCTATGGCATTACAAGTTCTAAAAATGTTCACTTGAATTCCTCACATATGCTGCAGGACATACAGGTGTTCTGGCTACTGTGCAAGCTTGGCACAGGAATACAACCCTCCTTCTATCCCCTAGCACCTGAAATTTTAGACCCCGAATACTTGTTATTAAAAACACACTAACAGAGTTAATATGCAATAAAAATCAAATCAGCTTGGTAATCGCTGCCAATAGACAGTGAATCAGTACGACATTTATTAGAATACAAAAAAAATTAGTAAAATTTTTTTTATGTCCTCCTGATTTTTCATTTGCTTCTCAACTTTGCTGGGAGAGCAAGTTAGCCACAGGTCTGCAAACAGCATGTACTGTCAGGTGGAGAAGATATTACCCTAAACATGATGTACATTTTGGGAGAAAAAGAAAAGCGAGCTGTAGCTTAAAAGTAGCAACTAGAGACTAAGCCAAAACTGACTGAGAGACCAATAGGTATCCTTTTCCTTACTGTTCCTTTCTTTCTCTTCTCACCACCCACGGGAGTCTCTTTTACAAAGATGGAAACCAGCCTGAATGGAGAAAAAAGTCATAAAGACGTGCAAACACATCAGATTGGACAGTGCATTAATTTTATTCTTGTCTTTTCCATAGGGCAGGTATATCTAATACCAGAATGACCAGTGTGAAGAATCATTCACTGCATTTTTAACTCAAGAAAACTTTTGCCAAATTTTTTGCAGGTGGCTTTCTAACATCAGCAAGTTGCTGTTACAGTGCAGGTGCAGCTGAGCCATCCGAGGGCTATAGTCATAGCAGCACGTAGAGCCATCAGCTTGCCAGTTCACAGCTAAATGCTTTCAGCATGGCCACAAACCACAAACTGCAGTTCTTCAAAAGTACCTGGCAGATTGGCTCACAACATGCAGCAGTTTTCAGGCTGCCATCAACCTTCCAAACAATGGGAAGGACAACACGCATAAAGCACAGACCCCTGGCTGCACTGCAAGCGTTGGAGGAGATCCCTGGAGGAAGCACCCTATTCAGCTAAAGAGTTATTATGGATCTGCAATAAGAAATTATACAAATATATAAAAGTCATAATGAGGCGTTATGTTTCTTCAGCCTGATTCTGGGATCATATTTTAATATTCCCCCGAAAATGTATCTACTCCAAGACACAATTAAATGTTAATTTCCAATTAAACAATTGTTACTACTAAAACTTCAAGTTTTGCAGATTAGTCCACCTGATGTTCTAAGTAGCTAAAAATAAAGATTAAACAGTGAAAACAGTCACTGCATAGATTCATTTAAAAGCTTCGGACATACCAGGCAAAGAAAACATTGGAAGAACACATAGCAACAAGTATGTTATCTTGGGTGAGAATGCAACAAACCTTCATCGGCAGGTCTTGAAACATAAATGTCTCACTGATTCTTCACAGTCTGTAGACATTCTGACCTCTTGAACAATTTTAAAATTAAAGAATTTGTAAAGAATTTACCAGAACATGGCCTTTCATACGCACTGAAGTTTAGCATACCACCTTCTAAGGGTGTGAAAAAATAATTGCTGTGTTGTCTTTATTTTACAGTTCATTGGTCTACCTTACTTGCAAATGCAGTTGCAATTTAGCTGCTTCATTAAGTCAGATCCCAGAATACAGAGATTTTTCCCTGGAAGGTGACACAGAACTTTCTGAAAGCCTAGCACAGAATCCTTTACTCTAGACCATATGGTTTCCAGCTAAGTGTTCCTTTATTTTGGCTTGGCTGAAACATTCTTACTGAAGTGTCAAATTTTGACTTCATGCAATGTCTTTTTCAGTCCTCAGAATGCTTTTAACTTTCTTTCAGAGTGTGAAAACAATTCTTGCTAGGAAGAATTATATTTCCCAAGCTACACACAATGGCACAGGCTCAATAAGAATTCAACTTTTCAAAAGAGGAGGAATTGATAGGGGTAAAAACAGCAATAAATTTCTAATATCTGAAAGAAACTTAGACATATAATTTTTTTTTCCCTGCACTATTTCATATTTCTTCAGAACAAGTTAGGCTAAATAAATCACAGTAAAACTATCCAAAGCAATTTGTTACCTTAAAATAAGTTTGGCAGTTATTGCAATAGACAGTGTTTTATTGCAGATTTCAAATCACCATGAATGACACCACATACATCATCACTCAGGAGATGATGGTCTAAATGGGACTGCTATGTCAAAATCTAAGCTGTCTCTTGTCTTTGCGCCCAGGCTGATCTAAGCTTTTAAACTGTTCACTAGCTTAATTCAGTATATGAACAAAAGCAAAGGAATGCTCCCTCTGCAGTGGTCTAAAATTTATTCATTCAGTTTAACACACTGAAGGCTTAGACCATTTTGTCATATCTCATAAAATGTCCCCAGACAGTCTGGATATGGCCTTCCAAACCTACATTTGTGGGAAGTTTACTGACCCCAAGAATAACATTTATCTTTGATACTATTAACAATAACCAAATGCTTATACAAGCCTCTCACTGATATTCGATAGATTTTGAGTTGATTAAATGAAAAATTCATTTACTTCAGAAAGTGCATGCAGCAATCTTGAAACATGAAACTATTCATAACTTAGCCCCCATGTTCTGTGCTGAGTTATTAACCACTCCAACTCCAGCAAAGTGCAATTCTAACTATGTAATGTAAACACCATGTACTACAAATAGAGCATTTCTCAAACTTTTGCTTAAAATCAAGATAACACTTTCTTCTGCAATCAACCAATTTTGACACACTTCTCAATGCAAGGGTATTATTTGCTCTCATGTTTATATGGAAAGGTGTACTGAATGGCAAGACTAATTCCTCCAACATTACCATGGCTTACTTACATTTGTGCTGCTTACTGGTTTTTTAGATTCAAATAATTCTTTTTTCATCTTGGATATTTCATATCATCCCAAGTACTGCAGTATCACTACATTTCACAGCCTTTAATGTATACACCATTGTATCACACTGAGACAGAGAAATACTTCCACTTTTTCAAGAGGGAGACTTTGGTATAGACAAGTAGTTTATTTGTCCAGCAGCTGGCACTGAAATTATGCAACATAACTTCTTCCTCCCAAATCCCACAGTAGCATCTTTAAGACTAAAGACTCTTTTTCTCAGGCCTTGATCCACAGCACCCTCCATTCACCACAGTGGCTTTATAATAAGCTCTCCACAACTCTGTTCTCTCAAAACCAGAGGCTGGATCTTACTGTATCTTCAGTTTTGTCCATAAACAGGTTTGAAGTTTTGTTCAGACCAGAAATATGCTAAGGATCTAAGCCCTAGTGCCTAAATACTGAAAGGGAACTTCAGACACTGTAGCAGAATTAAATCCACAGATCACAGACCCAGAGCTGACCAGTGACTCACAGTGCCAACTGCACGGGACACAAGGGGAAAAGGAAAACTCAGAAAACTCTGGGGGGAAAAAAAACCCACATTCTTAAAGAAGAATGATTCCTTAATTGTTGTCACAAGCAGGAAGAAAAGAAGTTATGTACATGCCCAAATATTTCTAACAAAAAAGGAGGAGAAATTCCTTGTTCCACACAGTCATTATACAGGGAACCAAGTCCCACTGCAAAACAGGCATGGAGAAAACAATTTTTTTTTCCTCTGTGTGGGGAATGGAGAAGTCTTGAGTCCTTACAAGAACAAGATTGCCTTTCATTTGCTAAATGCAGAAAAAAACCCAAGGTAGAAATGGCTTATTTAAAGTGTTAAGATTTTGTGACCTGTTTGACTCCCATAGGTGGATTCCTTGTTAGAGAAAATATATAGATTTAAAATAAATACTTATGACCTGCTAGCACATGGATTATTTTGCACTTTTAGAAGATCTAAGTTCTATACATTTTAGGGAAAACTGCTTCTGTAATAACATTCCTGTATTTTGAAAACTATAATACACCATTTTTCCTTCCATCTCTACATAGGTACAATAGGCAGAGCACTCCAAAAAACAGTTCTGCCTGGAAACACTAATCTAAGTTAACTTCAGAGGACAGTAGAGTAGTAACCCACTATATATAGGCCTCCATTAGCCAGCTAGACTAACAATGTTGGCCGTCTTCCAGATAAGCACTTTCACTCTCTTAGACCCATAGGGAGCACTGCAATTGCATGCAAGCAGGGAGTAAAGGGAGGAACAGAAAATGGGAATAATGCAGGGGGAAAAAAAAGAAAACAAGGACTTTAGGCATTACAGCACTACTTCATTTTTAATGGAAACAAAGTTGCTTACCTTCATTTGAGAATTAATATTTTCCTCTCTTTTATTCTTGTTTTAACTCAGCTAGCTGAAAAGTCCAGCTGCTGTGTGCACAGATTAAACCTCAATGGTGTCTCATTAAAATGTATGCCACCTATCACGTTTGACTTACATATATGAAAAATAAAATTTACCCTCAGCTGAGCTGAAGCATTGTATGCAGAGCAGTGTTCCTTCAGGGCATGCAGCTGACTAAAGTTATTGGGGCCTCAGGCACCATAAAGACTAAGCTGCTTAAAGGAGAAAACACCAGTAAGCAAACTGTGTTACTTCGTTTCTACCTCCTTGTTCCTTCCCCTTTGGTAGTTTCATTGGGAGGGCTGGCACTTCAAAGGAGTCATCTTCTCTTGCACTTACTTGTCTTTCTGTGGTTGACAGAACTGGACTGGAGGCTATAGCAGAGATCAGACAAAAGAGATCCTCTGCTTCTCAGAAGTAGAAACCTGGGGGAGGTTTCTTCAGAGAAACCCAGATTCTGCAGAACAGCAAATAATCTTGTTCCATAAAGGTATCTAGGGCTCAGAAACTGAAACAACTACAGAAGTGACCAGAAGGAAGAACCTGCTAGAGGTCTGGGTGACAGGTCATGAAAGATCAGGGAACTAACTCTTGCCTATCAACCATAGGGAAAACATTTCTAAGATCTACCTGCAATGAACAGCAAGAGTAAAACTTTTCAAAAGAAAGTAAAAGCCTATGGCAAGTGCAATGGACAACTGAACCTAAAGGAGGAGACTGACAATTTCAAGTCTGGAGTCAATACTGTCCTAGAAACCAGTCTGCCAAAGAGAGGAGAAACAGACTGTGTGTTACAACAGCTTTGTGTGTCCACGGTAGAAGGAAACTGAGGCAGAGACAAGCACTGAACAAAGAAAGCACTGCTCAGAGGCAGTGTCCTTACTGTAGCCCTTTCAGTGCTGCATCTCAACGCTCTGCCCTCTCTCTTCCCCTTTGTAACCTCCTAGCACTAACTTAAGCACTATTTTACCCACTTGGATACAAATATATTCAAACCTCATTGCTTCTCTGTGCAAGTCAAAACACTACACGTTCCCGCCCAGTTTATATTCTCATTTCCTCTCTGTCCACTCTGATGTGTTCTGTCCCACTCCTGAGGCCTTTTGGGGGTATCTGAATTAGCTACAGCTAAAGCTGAATAACTTCTGACTTGGGAAGTCAACCCAGTGGAAATGTCTTGCCTGTCCAGCTTGCTCCTAGCCAGGAAGTTTGCCAAGACCAGAAAGCTGTAGCACTGCAGCATCAGCAGTAGTTTCATACTGAGCCAAAACTGTAGTGTTCAGTAAATGTCATTCTCTTACTGAATCGTTTCCAGACAGCATTGAGGGATTTGACCATTTCCACAGCATGTTGAATAACACCACCTTAACTATTCAACAAAGGATAGCAACACTTAATATATATTTCTGGCATTTTCCCAGCTGGATTCAGGGCGCAAAAAAAGGCCCATCCTTCTGCATTCTAGCTCATTTACTGCAACCTATAAGTCCAGTACTGAATAACCTTCTAATAACAGCACTCGTCAACAAGTTATATAGGTTGTTAGAATTACCCAGTATTCAGAGAATAAAATTATGGCAGCTTTTAGAAATAAACTACACTCTTAAAAATAAAAATTTGTTATATGAATAATAATGAGCTAAAGTTTTTAAAACTAACCCAAGTAAATATCATTCCAGTTGAGCTTACCCTTTTCTCCCAACCTGGGGCTCTTTCTAACACTCTATTCCAGTTCATTCTCCATATGCAGCTTCTGACCTTGTATTGCTCCTTTTACCTATTGAAAGCTCCACTGTTTTAATAGTGCTCTGGATAGCTAAACTGAAATATAGCTGCATTTAAATTCAACTTGGTGCTAAAACAGTTTCTGTGTTCTATAAAGAGAAATGAATGGTTGTCAAGAGATCCTACCTTCCTTTTATCTTCTCTATGAAGTCATATTTTCATTCCCTTTCAGCTTAATAAAGTACTAATTACAGCTAAGAAATATAAACATTTTCTTAAGAGCTTAGGTTCTTTCCTAAGTAGTTTGAAAAAAACCCCAAAACTAATTAAACCAAAAAACTCACAAGAGAGTGCAATCTCAGTTCTTTAATACAGAAGACAAATTCAGTATGGAAGTATTTCCCCTAACTCCTCACTGATTAACACCATCAAGCAGTGGCTGAGCTATGATGAGGGTTTTGCGTGCCATGATGAGTTGGGGGGCATGGATTAGTCTGCAGATGCACATGCACAATAGATCAACTACTGCACTGATTTGAAGAAGTGAACAAGTCAGTAACTTTGGGACTGTTCATCTATAAAAGAACTTACTAGAGATGTGTGAACAGCTCCTCCTCCTAAACTTCATGACCAATTTTTCATTTACAAAAGATCAGTTGCTTCATGCAAGCTGGCATTAGCACACAGAAACTAAGTTCTCCCAGACAGCACATTATCATTTTTATTTCTCTTACACACAAGCTCTCCCCAAATGCACATTCAGTTCTATTTTCTACTTACAATGATATGAGAGATTTCAAGCCTTTGAACGCATCAGACGCAATGTCAGTTATTTGATTCTTGCTGATGTCTCTGCAAAGAGAAGGGAGGATTAAAAAAATATTTGTAAACAGGAATTTGATGAAAATATTTTAGCTGTAGTTTATTGGAAGAACACACTTGATAAAAAAACAGAACTAAAAGATCATATTACCTCAGAGAAATTATGAACTATGTAAGGACACAGATAGGCAAATTCCAGGAATGATCAGAAAAATGTCAGTCAGTACGACAAACCATAGCCTCAATAAATCACCAGCCCCCTTGTTAACAAGGTCTTTAATTTTATGGACATTGAAACAAAGAGTTTTATGAAGAGCCTTCCAGAACAACTGTGAGGTAGCCCGTTGAATAAAAACAGTTATAAAACCATCTTAAGAACTATTAACAATGGAGATTGCATTGTGACTCTGTGGGGTGGCCCTCAAGCACAAGGAGCAGCCTGCGACAAAGCATAAAGGTTGTCTGAATGTTTAAATGCAGGCATGGAAGGCTAACTTTGTAACAGTCCAGAAGGTCATATTTTGATTATAAGTAAAATGATATAGAAGGTGAAGGGAGGTTCTAAGGGAGCCGGAAAGTGCTGGCAGGACACGCATTAAGGAAGACTGTGGGATTAATGCTATCAGCATGGTGTAGACACCAGGGGAATGGCTTCTGAGGCAGCAAGACTGTGTTTGCCTAAGACAATAAACCTTGTCGTAAATGAGATGTAAAGAAGAACATATTCATAAATAACAGAAACATGTAGTATAGTCAAACAAAATTCCCATCAAAACGCTAGGAAATTCCACTAAGGATTAGTCGCAATTTATATGAAACAATGTCAGTAATTCTTAGGATGATAAAATTCTTTGGAGGTAAGACTCTTCCCACACCATCTCTGTTTAACACCAATGGGAAAGGAGATGGGAAACAGACTACCCAGCCATCGATGCCAAAGCAGGCCCCAGCGTCACTGAGGAGTTTGGCACTGTACCAGTGACGCTTGGTTTATAATGGCCTGGAGAAAACAAGCAACGCAAAATTCTGCCATGACCTTGATCTGGTGAGGCAGGCGAGGAGAGGGTCGACACAGCACTGGAAGGTCTGCCTAGTTTTCAGACACTAGGGAAAGCCTTTGAGCATCTGAATGGAAATCATGGACCTCTGAAGCCAGCAGCACTGTGGGGAACACCCAGCGTGTTACAGACCCTGTCAGGGAGCCCCAGCAAGATTCCACCCTTCCAGCTGTGATGTGAGTGGAATTCAGTTATAGCCTGCTGACATTTTCAAGGGAAAGTGTGTTCCTGGTTTGGAAAATACTCTTCAATTTCAATCATAACCAACCAAGTACACAAAGATAAATACAGACTATGCCGCTATTCCTTTATACAGGGAGCCAAATTTCCTACCTGTAGGACGCAGATGCTCAGAACTGGGTGCCTTATCATGACTGTCACTGCAATCCAATCTTTTGTCAATCAGTTCAACCAGGTGCTTAGCTACAGGCATAACTTTCAGCCACCTTGTTGCATTCACTGACAGTTGGTATCAGCTTGTACCAGTAGTATCAAATCTTTTCACTGATAGCTGAAGCAATACAGTATTGCATGTAGATCTTCACTGTTATTTCCACTGGGGCACATGCTAAGGATCCCAGTCAGACTCTAAATAAGCACCACTTGAACAAGAACTTAGGAATCAGAAAGTAAAAAGGCTTTCTATTCTTTATATGTTTCAAGCTACAAATTGTTGATTAAAATTTTAGTGAAGTCCTCTAACTGTTTTCAAATCTAGCCACATAAAGTGGGATTTTCTTTGGTTCTTTTATAAGGTTTGGTTCTTTTATAAGGTTTGGTTCTTTTATAAGGCTCATGAAACAACTGCTCTGCGATCTACGGGTGTTTTCTATTATGACATCCTGCCTACAAGGACAGCATTCAGTGAAGGTTTCAGTTCTTCAGCTCAACTCAGAGCAGCAAAATTTGTGACAGTGAAAGTAGGAAAATTTATTTTTATACAGGTTTTTGTGAAACTTGTTTAGACTGCCTGGTAGCATTTGCTGCTATTTATCTAATAATTCTTATGTAAGCAGAAGTCTGACGTGAATCTGTGCTATCTATTTATTGAGGAACACATTAAAACCTATTACAATTACATGAAATCAGTAGTTTGCTGAACAATGACAAGCATCTGAAAAGGGACATCTAGTTTTTGAAACATTTCAGCACTATTTTATTGATTTGCTACATTTCAACATTTCCATCCTTTCTCTCTCCCCATGTCCGGATGCTAATGAGTGTATAACTAATGGTGCCTGAACGTGCATAAATGCCATGCTGGGTGATAACACTCACTCACTTCATGCAGATGCACTACAATCAGCATTAGAAGATAATTAGACACATTATTTCCTTTCCATTAGAGCCCAAGCTCCACTGCTGTTGGATAAGGAGGTTCCATCTCCTTCTGACTTGACTGAGGCAAACGGATCCGATTATGTCCTTGTACTTTTGTTCCCTTCCTTTGGTCTGCTTTGGTAAGATCATCCTATTCCGTGCTTCTGTTTTTCTAACCTGCAAAACTAAGTCAATTTAGATCACAGAAGGCTCATTTTCACAGTTTAGGGCATCTCTGAATCACTCAGTGGAAATGTGGCTCTTTAGTTGGAAATGTAATAAACTTATCAGGATTCCACCCAGGCAGGGAATACATTAGTCACCTCAGACTAGTCTCCCTGCACCTCTGACAGCACAGTAGAGCTCTTCTTTCAAAAGGTTGCTGAACACACCTTGGAGGGTGGCTGTGCTCCATTACCAGTTAGGGACATAAAATGTTTTTGACTTTGCACCAGGGAAGCAAGGATACCCTGTGAATCACTGTGTAAATGTACGGCTTAAATGTCTTTACTGTAAAAGGTTTTGAAACAAAACAGATTTATTTTTAGATGCAGCCAAATGTTATTAATAGTGTTGGATGAATATTCTCTTTGTCAACTAACATTATTAGAAACAGATTACTTGATTATCTGTAACATGTAAAATGGACTGTTCTCATCTGACAAGAGTACTCAGCAAAAATCCATGACATATATGGTTTAGTTTTTAGAAGCTGCTCAACAAAAGTAGCAATGCCACAGAGCTACTGGGAAGACTGTGAAATCTCAGTGTGTTTTCTGCTAATATATGATAACATTAATTTGACAACATGAAATGCCACTACAAGCATCAGAGCAGAGAGGTACAACCACATCTTTCAAAGCAGCTCTGTGTGCTCGGCTCTTAGTCTTGTGCTACAAATTTGTTAGTTAAAAGCCTCAGAAAAGCAAAGACAAAATGGGAAGTAATGCCATAAACTTTATAACTCATAGGCTATTAGTTAAAGAACTGTGGTACAAGCCCAACTGCTACGTAAATTAATTCAAAATGGCATGTCTGGGCTTGGATACTTCATGCAATAATGCCAACTTCTACCTCTGGAGATGGGATGTACCTCCTTCGAGCTCCTCAAACCTCTTCTGAAGCCCTTGAATAATTGAGCACAGAGCTAGGACCTGTTATATTCACCCTAAAATCAGGGTAACCATCAACCCAGATTATATGATTCAACTGCATATTTGAATCCTACAGGTGCCAAATCTTCCTTCTGAGACAGATACATTTAGCTTCATGTAATTAATTGTGTGAGAAGATGCAGGCAATTATGATGAAGTCCAAGACACAAAATATTTCAGCTGCATTCTAAAACCCAATCACCAAAATAACTCTCCCATCCTGGAAGCTATTGAAGGGACATTCTAAACAACAAACTTCAGCTAGATGCAAACACTTGAATTAATATACATACATCTTCTGCTATCATCTTGGCCTACTAATATCAAGTCATATAAAGACTATCTTGGACAACTGGCTCTTACATAAAAATTAATCTCAGTTATCCAATTATTTAAGAAAAAGGAACTGCATAATCTTGCAGGAAATACTCAATAAACAATCAAAATACTGGGAGTGCTGCAAGTGAGCAGTCTATTATCTGTAACATTCTCACATATTTATTCAACAAAAGGAGAAAAACACAACGCCATTCCCAATGTTATGCTAATACTATCCTCTGAATTATATAAAAATTTTAACAACAACAATAATCATAATAATAATCATCTTTATTTGTACCCTGGGTAGGGCATCAACTAATTAAATCAATAATCTTCATGCATTGCACTGCTCACTGAAATCTAAGTGACAGGAATTAAGAAAGGCTCACGACTTCAGTGATATCGAACATGTTCTTCCTCTATAAGGGAAGGGATGAATAGTTCTTTTGTTTTAAGAGTTAAAATTTTTTGACCAAAGTATATTTTTGTGTTAATACTGGGAATCTTGCACGCTGAAAAGATGATGTCAATAATCTCTTCAAATGGTGGAATAAGTATTCTCAATTAAACTTTACATAACAACAGTGATGCCCAATTCCACTGTCCAGCAGGAATAAAACTGTAACAAGGAGGCAGGTCAATAACCAAATGGCAAAGCATCATGTTAGTTATGGGACACTCTGCAGCCTAACTATCTATACCAAGTTTTTCCACAAAATGCTGTCACGATAATTAAGCTTTGATACAGATCATCTGCTACAATAATTTACTATTTAACTATGTTCGGATCTCAATGAGTATGCCAATTATACTCTAGAAAGCTGTTAACACAACTTGTTAATGGAATTCTGCTGTGAAATTCTAACATTAATCATTTCACATAATAAGTGCCACATTGGGTTGAGCAGCTAGTCAAGTTAAAGAATGTTTTTTTGGTCAACTCCCATAAAACCAGAGTTCACCAATCATGAAAAATGAAAGGACAGTAAAACATTGCCAAAATCTAAAATTAGTCATACCTCAGAAAGAATTAAGTAGTGACTTTAATAATGAAAAAGTTACAAGTTAGGTCACTGAAAAGGAATCCATCATTTTTCACTGAAATTACCGTCTTGCTATCTAATACAGTACTTCTTTAAAAATACATACAGCTATATTGAAAGTGAGACAGAAGAATAGAGACTCTGTAAGATTGATGATTTGACCTGCTAAATATTAAGATCCATATTTACAGCTCTTCAGCTTTAGGAACTTGATAAGTTTGGACTGGCAAACACAGTAATTTTACCCTTAAATCCAAAGGTACTGTGCAAGCTCATTTCAGTTTCCAAAAGCATTAGCTATCTGATAATCCAGTGTCTTCTGTGAAATGAGCTGACAGTTTCTTAATTCCAATAAGTATTGTTCACATCAGAAAACAAGAACTGTAAAGGCACCTTTTCAGCAGTTTTAGCATTGAGCTACAAAGCCTGAATGAATTCTGCAAGTTACTGGTCCAGTGGTACCCATCAACACCTTGATACTATGGCGAAGCAGGAGTAACTTGTTTTACGACTGTACCATTGTACTACTGTCACCACATCTCTCATATATCACTTAAAAATGAAAAGACAGACAGATCGGGGGAATGCCCAGGTTATCTGCATGAGAGCGCTGCTACAAATCAGGATTATTTTTTTTAAATCCAAAGAGAAAACACAAGAGCTAATAAAGAAAAGAATTGTCTGGGTGTCCACTGGTGATTAAGGAACAGAGAAAACAAGCTCCAGCAGGTTTCTGTTTTCTTGTCAACAGTCAAACCATTTCAACATCAGGACACTGAATGAACTACAAAAAAAAAAAAATCCTAACTACTCTGCAAGAACATGCACTCATGCTATAACTGGGGTCAACTAACTGAAGTGGTGCAAACAGATATCAGAATGAATGAGAAAAAAAATAGAAAAAAAATCTTTTCTGAGGAAGCAGATTTGAAGTTTGAACAGACTAACAACTAATTAGCTCACATCGTTTATAATAGGAAGTGAAATTAAGCATTATTAAGGATTTCATGCACTGTTAGGCATCCTGAACCAAATTCCATTGTTGCTTACACTTTGAAGAGGTTATTTGTGCAGTCCCCAGTGATTTCAACATAGAAATTGCCAATATGTTTCTAAAATAAAGATGCTGAACTTGAAGCTAGAAGATTCATGATTGCTCTTGCATGTTGGTCTTATTAAAACTTACATTCTCTTAAGCTTCTTGTACTGGGTAAAAGCTCCAGGGGGAATGATTTTGATGAGGTTTTGTTCCAAACGTCTGAAAACCAACAAAGTAATATACATGTTAACTACACAGTTATAGGACAGGAATAACATTAAACATGATAGCAAATTTTTATATAAATATAAAACAATTTTATAGAGTTTTTATGTGAAACAGATTTTTCTTTTGAAAGCCACTAAATGGAGAAAATACTGAGAAAATAACTCAGAAAATAAAAGAATCTCATTGATTACACTGAATCTGTATAGAAAAAAGTCACATGCTATAAAATTGCACCTTTAAAGCTCATAGAATTAATAAAAAATAGTTGGTATATTTTATTACTACTTAATCAAAGTTAAGGAAATACAGATGCTTTCCTTGACTACCTGTTGTAAATAGAACACAGCTATCCAAACTAGAAGCCATGCTGCGTTTTGACAGCTTAATAAGCAGATTAATAATACTATCAGAGCAACTCAGGAGCAACAATCTGTGGGAAAATGCTGAAAAACAAAGTGGAACTCGCTGCTATATGAATCCAGATTTTTAAGCGAGGGTGGGGGGTGAGGAGTCTATGTTAAAGCACAGCAAAAGACTGTATCTTCCTATTTTAACTACCAAATACTGAAGGTGTTCAAAAATATGGTCCAGACTACATGAAAATGCTGCTGTTTTCATTTCTGAGACTTGGTTTGAAAGAAGTATTTTTTATGACGTATCATAAACACATGTATCACTAACATAAAATGTAAGCAGCTTTAAGATACCACATACAGTAACCACTAAGATTATTTTTTGTTACTTCCCAGAAGTATTTTCAAGTCTTTGTCAGCAAGTTCTCCAAATTCCTGCTAAAAGGTCTCTCTTCCCCTCAGATGAACTCTAAATATTCATCTCAATTAGAAATGTAAAAGGGGATCCCCATACAACAAATTCAAATGACCATGGCAGCTAAAATTCTACAGAGTTGGAACTGAAAGCAAAATTTGATTTTACCTAGCTCTTACTTATTATTTAAACATTGTGTATTTTTTTTCCAAAACATCATAAAAAGAAACAGTTTCAATACCAAAAATCTGTGGCTGGAAATGGTTTAGAATTGAAATACAAAACCATGCTGGAATGATGGAATGAATCACTAGTCATTTAGAGCTGCTGCAGCAATGCAGAGTGGAGAAAAAATTTTAAAACCAGGAATGGATATAAAATGAGATGCAGGAAGGAGTAAATCACATTTTTTTAAAGGACTTGGGAATAACATAGAGAAAATGCGTAAGGCTCATCAGCCCAGCATACCCTTCTGTCGATGTGTGCTTTCAATAGACAAAAGAGAAACCCCCTTGAAAAGAAGGTATTTTGCCAGCTCGGTTATATTCTAAAAAGCTATTTAAGTCATGAACACTGTGATACTTGCACAGTCAACTTGTACAGTCAATGTGCATGCCCTCTTTTATTTCTGTAGCAGTCTATTTTAAAGGTTGTGATCAGAGTTAATTCTATTCCTTGTTTTGTGATTTGAATTAGTGTCTGAGATTTCCCTCCCAGTTAGTCTAAATATAACCTGCTTCATTTCTGGCAAGTCCACACTGAAATGCAAATCGTTGTAAGCTTCAGCATGCTACTATTGTTGGGTGTTTGTCACCAGAATTAGCAGTACACATACTCTTTCCATAAAGGCTTTTTGTCAGCTAGCCTGTTTGGTGTTTAACTCCTCCCAAGTATTTCTATGCAGACACTTCTAGGAACAAAAGAGGGCCATGCCTGTCCAATTCCCTCGCCTTGTGGATGGAAATCGGGGGTTCACACATGCTGCACATAGGTGCACCATAGCAGTCCTTACAGGGAAAATCAAATACAGCGATGGGGGGAAACATGGCTGGCCCCTTATCATAATCACTGAAAATCCCAAGGAAATTTTATTGACTTAAGGGTGGAAATATACACAGAAATTTTGCCCCCAAAGGGAAAAAAAAAGCCAAAATTGGAATAGCCACAGATCCCAAATATTAAGAAAAAATGAGATTTCCAGAAAAGGTGGAGAGGAATACAGAAAAAGAGCTGTTTCAGAGAGCTACCTTCTGAAGCAATACTGAATTCTTCACCCTTTCCTACAAAATTTGCAGCAGATGGTCTGTACAGAAATAGATGGACAAGGTTGTTGTCATCTGCTGCTATATTTTCACCTTAGCACCTTACATTTTTTTTATTGTACCAAGCTCTTTGTAAATGAATGACTAAAGACTACATATAACACATGCTTAGCGCACTACGTTTTGCAGATGCTACCAGAGAAGCAACAAGCAGTGCCGTGTGCTCTCATCAGGGTGTGTTTGCAGGTGGATTCCAACTTGGGCACAAAATAGAGCTGATCTTGGAGCATTAAAGTGCAGCATTAAATAAGCATGTATTTTAAAACTATGAAGTACTAATCTGACTTCCATTTATTTTTTCATAAATTCATGTCATAGATTGGCAGGCATAGACTGAAAAACACAATGCATTCACACAGCTAAGATAGTAAAAAACATATTATTTGTGTTAATACTTTATGCTTTCACCTCATCTGAGGTCATAAATGACATGTAAAGGACAGTACAGGATTAAAAATCTCTAGAAAACACTAGGTTTTGCCAGAAGGGGTATTTGCAATTTCAAGGTGATGAAGGCTTAATTATAAACCAGTGTTATTCGTGATATAATGGGAAACTGCTGCTAGAGGTGCCATCTTTCAGATAAAGTGAAAAACAGAGCTCTTACCTAGTATTGTCATTTTTGTCTCCAAAAAGTGAAAAGCTAATCTAAATTTTACAGCCACATTTTATTTCAGAGAAAATTACCTAGTTTACCTAGAACATGACCTCTGGAAAACTGGTCTATCCCTGCATACTATGAAGCGCTGTCATAGATTATAAAACCACCTGTGCTAGTGCAGCAACCTCAGTGAGTTAAATTTTTTTGTGTATCACCAGAATATACTATAAAATAATTTTACAGCACATTTGAGAACTCTGTACAAGAGACACAGTCCTAAAAGGCTAATTTTTGATAATTTGAACTACTAACCCCCATATTTAAGATTTCTTACAACTCAACAAAATTTTCCTTGATTTTCCTCTGGTATTTCATAATAAGATCTGTTTAAAAGACTCCATAAGTAGAATTCACAAAACTGATAAATTGGCCGTGTTCAAACCTCTCAGGGGCTTTTGTTCCTCCTTTCAGTTACCCATTTCACTGTGCCATGTCGCCTGCTGCCAGCTGTATCGTTTAGACGAACTGAAGCATATCTCCCCCCTTTTGACACACAGCAATGCTCTGTCTGCCTCTTGAAGCTTTATTTTAGAGTCTTTGACAACAACTTCAAAGGACAAGAACAATTTCCTTTCTCTTCCCTAATATATTATCAGAGATTGGAAAGTATGAGGGCCCAACGGATTCAGATGCATTTTTCTTGTAATAACATGATGTTAGACAGGATAAAGTCCTTCTTCCCACTCTCTTTAAATGGCTTTCCAGCGATGAGAGCAAAAAGTAAACACAGGAGGGAAAAAAATCAGGAGGAAACTATGCAGCAAAATATGAAAAACTATCCCTGAATAAAGAATAAGCACTGCAATTCCCATGCTAATCCATCTCAAAGTTCACTGAGGTGCAAATCTTTTCATCACCTCCTCATCTGGTGCCTGAACTGCTCACACCCAGGATGGCAAAACACAAAGGATGAAAAACTCTGCCTAATGCAGCCTTCCTCAAGCCAGCTCACACTCTCAGGAGTGACGAAGCCATTTGTCTTGAAGAGTGATTCCTCCTGCAGAGTGGGGGAGACAGATGTATTAATTTGGGCCTTAACTATCTCTCTTTCATTGAGAGAAAGAATGAATTTGTTATTTGGGTCTCTAATGGAGCAGTTTGCTAGCAATTTTCTCATTTCAAACACCGTCTCAGCTGCTAATGTGGAATGTTTTGTCAAGCTCACCTACCCATAACATAGACAAATCACTAGCTTGGAGAAAAAGAGAGAGGGAGTGAAGCATCAGTACTGATAATTCTTAGCTGTCAGATGAATAGAGCCTACAAATGAGACAGCCATGCTCTATTAAGAGTGCCACAGAGCTCTTGTCTGAGACATGTCAGAAACATCCCTCTGCACTGGGCAGTCATGAACTTCCCTGCTGAGAGTGAGTGAATAAGCCAGACTGCTCCCTGGATCGCATTGCTCTGCTCCCAGTGCCAGGGCTCTTTCGGGCCTGTATCACTCAAGCAGCCACTAACCAAAAGCAATCTCCAAGCGAGAGAAAGCCTAAATCAGATTAGTGTGCAGCAGTAACCTGTAGCACACTCACGCCTGGCAGGATACACACAACCTGAGTGAAGGTTGTTGGGAGGGGCAAATCCCTCGCTTTTCTCCTGCCCTACAAGCAGGAATTTGCAGGGAGCTGGGTAAGGACTGTTTGGGGGAAATAAGCAGCATACACATCCCCCCCAGTGACAAAGCCCAGGGCTGGGGAGAACTGCTTGTATTAGGAAGGAGGAAACTTCTAGAGCACATAACAGTCAAGAGAAAGACTGCTCCTTCTTGCCAAGGAGTGAGAACAACCAGATTAAAAAAGCTGCTTGGATCATTATCTTACATTTATCTCATATTTTGGACTTACGTATCTTATCATACATTTTGGACTCTAATGAAGAAAACTCCACAGATACATCTTCAGTATTTAAGAATTAAGTATTAAGTAAATCATACTTAAAATCTGGTTGTCTTACTAAAAAAATGGGTTAGATCCGATCCCTGCCCTGACCCCTCTTCCTGCCTCTTCATTTGAAATACGAGCTTTATTCCTACCATCCACAACAGGCTCGGGTGGCTGCACTGACATATTTGCCCAAAGCCTGCCCTGGATAGCAGGCACCCTTGTTGGGAAGGAAGGAGTCCTGCCCTGCAGTTATGCAGTCAGAACCTGTGGCTTATTCTGCAGTGAAAAACGCAGGAGCTGCAGTCATCGCCCTTTACACCACGGCACTGCAGCACTGCACAGGGCACTTCTCTGCAAAGTGCAAGGCAAAAAACCTGCAGTCCTGTTGGTTCAGAAAGTGTTTATGGATCTACGTTACCAAGGAACAGCCTTTTTGTGGCTCAGTCTCTCACGCCTCCGTTCTCTGACAGGTAGAAAACAAAGTGCTTTAGGATGGCAGGACATTCAGCATTTTAAATATCTGTGCTTACTGCTTGTTTTAACAGACAGTTAAAGCCTTCAATCTCTACCTCAGCCAAAAACTCTACCACCACTATAAAAACCCTAAACACATACAGTTCTCCAAGACTTTTATACTGCTGCCTTTCATCGCAGTAGCTGAATGACTTCCAAATAAAATTAATAATATGTATTATAAATCCCTCTCATTGAGTCTGCCTTAGGAACTGGAGAGCTGAGAGCCAGTAAACTGTCCGCCTATATTAATACAAGCTGACAACTAGAGTTTCCCTTCATATTCCAACGTTTGGTGGTTGATTTTCAGGGTCTAGCTGTTGAGCTCCTGCTATAGTTTCAAAAAGGACTGCCTCTTAACTATTCACCTAAGGGCAGATCTTCAGTAGACAAAATCCTATCAAGAATGAAGTGACTTTTCAACATAAGTCTACCTAGGAAGCTACATAGATAATTCTAATCACCAAAAGACATTTTTCAGAATGAAACCAGATGTTTTGATATGTCCCCTGATACCACGGTGTTCATCTAAAAGTAGTGCTAGTGACAATGGATCTTCTCATATACCACAGTGAATTTAGTTTAAGCTGACACAACTCTGTAGTTGAGTAGTTGGTCACGTATCTGCTGGCAAATGCTGAATTTGTAATGGCAGAGACATTACGAATCCGCCAGCTCTGTTGCAGTATGTTAATTTTGCATCAAATGAGGTACAGACAAACAGGAAGACCCCAGAGAAATCTGTAGACTGGTATTTTGCAAAACAGATTTTGACATAACACCAATGTCTCTGTCAACATAAACAGCCAGAATGCAGTAATATACTGCCAAACCTCAAGGTTTCTCCATCTACCACTCCACATTGCTGGGTGGAATTTTTGGCCCTTCTCAACTTTCACTGTTATTTCTCTTGCCAGTCTCCTTCACTTATTTTCATTGCGCCACCTTTGGAGTGAGGGTGCAGGCATCCAGCAAGCATGCTGTTGGAGCCTGAGCTCCCTCTCACTGCTGTGCCCCAATTGCATGGACTGTTTGTGGGCTGTGCCCAGACCTAAAAGTGGGGACTTCAGGTGAGCTCCCATGAGCCACCATCAGTGGTTACAATCAGTGGGGATGTTAAAGGTTAAGCAGAAGCTGTTTTGGGTTAGAACACAAAATAATGTCTCCCTGCTCTTACTGTCGACTAGACAGGGATCATTTCCCATCTCAGCAGACTTCATTGGGTCACACGGACTTGGGATTAGAGTCTGCAGGAAGAATTTTACCTGCATACAGGCATGTGGCTGTGAACCCAAATCCAGGAAAGAGAGAGCTGACCAAGCGCTTAGTGATATGGTGTAGTTGAGAACGGCCAGTGTTAGGTCAATGGTTGGACTAGATGATCTTCAAGGTCTTTTCCAACCTAGATGATTCTGTGATTCTGTGAGTCATTAGGTTGGAGAGACTGGGCAATTTCCAACTCCCTACTGCTGAAACACAGCCTAATTGCATAGTTCATTCAACCAGGATGCATGTGTTCATGCGTGTTCATGTTTCCGAGATGTTGTGGTGTAGCAAACACAGCAGAAACATGGAACCCACTCCTGGATTTTTGTGACACCCAGTGATTCCAGTTCATAAGGCTCCAAGGAGAGCAGCCTGCAGGGTGCTACACAGAGGATGAGGTTCTTGCATTCAACTCAAGAACACAGCATCTGCTCTGAGGCTGACTCAACCTTAGACCTCTGCTGAGCACTTCTGTTGTTATTTTTTGGATGGGGTTTTTTGGGAGTTGTTTCCTTTTTGGGTTGTTTTGTTTGTTTTTTTTTTTTTTTTATCTGAAGCTTGAAGTCAATATTTGGGAGACACACAGTTTCCCCAGTGCCTACTGGAAAGCAATAGTTGGCCTATGATTACATGTCATAAATGTAAACAGTTTTTAACAAACCAGACCTGGAATGTTCTCTTCTGACAGTAAGTTTTTGTTCCGTCAGGTCCCAAAAAGACTAACCCCTTAACAAATCACATTGCTATTTCATTATTACTTTAGTAGGTCAGTCCTGCCCAACATCTATTGACTTCCTATTACTTCAAGAAACTTCCAGCCCAGATCACTTTCCAGATTTTCTAACAATGCAGTAACTAGCTCAGAGATCTGAGGATTTCAAATTGGGTTGCCTTATATTTGTCAAGTTGTAACACAAAAATATATTTCTAGACTTAGTGGAAATGGAAGCAGTAAACTGAGAGAAAGGAAAAAAAGTGACTGTTTAATCTATAATCTAACATTGTGAAGAGCTCTGTACATTCTGTAACATCTATTTTTAGTACATATTTACAAATACTGAAAAGGAAAAGATAAAACACAAGAAGTAAGTAGGAAAATTAAATAGCTTTCTGGTAGTTGACGTTCTGACACCTGTAATATTTTGTCAACAGAACAGATTCTGTCATTTGAATATAAACATTCCTCATTTTCTTTGTTCTTTACCTTTTTTTTTTTTTTTTTCTCAATGTAAGCCAAAAGACTATTACGGTTTTATGCAGTAAAAAATCTGATTAGTGTATTTTATTTAAAAGCTATGATCTTATGCTCCCTATTTTATTTTCTGTGATACCTTCTACATTATCATAATCAGCTTTCAGGATGTATATACTCATCATACATTACAATCTCCTCATTCTGCTTGGCAAAACAGGAGCTCTTCAGTGACATTTGTATTAGATAAAACAGATATATGCCTTTTTCTCCATACCATTAATTTTTATTAATAAGGCTAAATTTATGGTCCTGCTGGACTGAAATGATGTCTCTGGAGAAAAAAGAACACACACAAAAAAAGCCCCAACCAAAAATTCAACAACCCCAAACCTACAAACCTTGTAAGGTTACTAACTCCTACACAGCTTGTCTAAGTAAAATTCACCTGTACACTTTTTCTTTAAAGAAATCTCACAATTATAGAGAGAAGGTAAAAAATGATACAGCCAAAATGAAAATTATCATGTGTATGAAATCTAGATTTATCAAAACAAAACCATCTTCTTATGCCTATAGATGACATTAGTTACACTTAATATTATAACTAAAAGTAAAGATGTAAGAAACAAATCCTGCCTTGATCTTACAGCAGAAACTCCGTGCCATTACTGCTTGTTTCCAAAATTGTGAAACAGCTTCCTGTTTTCCTTAATCTCTCAGCACAGAAAACACCTTTATTCTTAACATTTCCCATTTATTTATAGTTTCTCCACTGACTCTCAATCTAAAATATTTTATTATTTTTGTGTCTTGCCCTCCTAGAATAGAAGATTTTCTACATATTTTTGGCCTGACAATAGAAACCTCTTTTTTTATATTGAATGCATGGAGTGAATGACACAGTTTGCCTAGTGAGATCCAGAAAACAGTAGTCAAATTTGACATGTGAAGCTGTCCAGAGCCAATTTACAGCAGTGAATGAAAATCATATTATATGATTCAACTACAGGAGCCAACCTGATTCCCTAGCCAGAGAACTTGCCACCAGAGGCAATTATGGAACATTTATTACAGTGTTCAAAAATACTGTGCTGGCTTCAGCTACAGTATTTACTGGAAGCCTGGGAAAATTATTATAATTTTCTTTGAGGAGGAATAACAATGTTAAATGCAGAACTGTCATTCCTCTATCCCCAAGGTTTACAGTTTCTACACACTTATATTCTTGAGAAAAGAAAAAACTCTTGCCTTTAAGAAGCTGAGAACTTCAAAGCCAATTGTTAATATACATTAAATTGTTATGGTACAGTTAATTTATAATTTATATAGGAAAGAATTAATTTTTTTACATTAAATAGAGCTACCACTGCTCAATCTTTTTATAATATCTTTTCTGACTTTATTTTAGTTGGTGGATTTTGAATATACCAGTAATTTAAAGCCCAGAATTTGTTGCTCACCTTCCTCAAATCACAAAAGCTTCATAACTGAAGTCCCAGCTCTCCTATAATACACACTCCTACAGGTACTGAAGAACAGAGTAGGTAATTTCTTCCCCAAGAGAATAACTGAAGCAACAAAAGCAACAAACTTGTCTGTCTACAGGTCTGTCTGCAACACTGCCCAACACAGTGGTACCCTCAGACAGCAATACTTTAAATATTAGATTTGTTAGAAAAGCATTAATTAAAGGTGGAACAAGTAGAACATTACATTTCAAAGTGATTCTCTTGCAGAAAATTAGGTTCATTTTCATTTTGACAGAACCATGAGAAAACCAACAGTTAAGTGTATTAGATTTCCTCTTAGTGCTCAAACTCTAGCATTTTTCCTAAGAGTAGAAATTATGCACCAAAACCCAGCACTACTAATACCTACAAGATATCACTCACCAATTCTGCTACAAATAGTGAGAATGATAAACTAAGCCAACGTAGAACAAGTGACTCAAAACTGACCTTAAGCCAAACCTAGATGCTGGTGAAGGGCTGCCATCCTATTTTACTCTGCTCAGAAGCCAGACGGGAAGCTGTGGTTATTATCTCACCAGATACGGGTGCCTAAGCAGCACTCTTCCTTGAGGGGCTGTCAGCCTCTTTACTCTGTCTGGAGCAATTACATCAGCATTTAAACAAAAGGTCTTCCTTTCTGATTTAGATACATCCTATCCAGCACTACTCTTGGTTTATACAATTATATTTCTCTTAATCTCCCCAGACAAAGTATTGTAAAGGTTAAGTAACAGTGATAAAGCAAGCTTGATATGAAAAAGCACAGGTTTGAAATCTAAGACCAGTTTCAAGATCTAAGGATATACTTTAGATCTGGGAGTTTGATTTATAAGTCTGCAGATGATTGGGACTTGGCTTTTCAAAGTAATTAGCGTTGCACAGCACAACGTGTTCAAAGCACAGCTCCTATTGACTTTTGCTGCAGCTGTGAGTCCTCAGCACTTCTGAATATCTCAGCTGAGTCAGCCAGAAACCAAGGATTACATCACTAGTGACCACCCATGAAAAGTTTGTGCAAGTCACTTGCCCAGAATCAATTAATAAAACCACTGGCAAGAAGAGATACAACCCCATTCTCTGAAGAGCATTCATGAGATTATCTTCCCCACAGTCCCCGTTTCAGAATTTTCCTGTTTCTGCGACAAATAAACAGATCCTATATACACAGGCTCCCTCACTACACAACCGTGACACACCTCTAGATAAAAACTAATCCAGCCTTTTAACAGCAACATGACTATGCTGTAATTAAAGTGCAGACCACAACAAATATATACGAAAGCACTGAATGAAGACTGCAGCTACAAACATTAACTTTGGCATTTTCTGATTTTCTTTTACCTTTGTTTTAATAATATAATTGGATTCAAAAACAAAAGCTGAAATAACTAATTCCATCACAAGGAAACTCGTGTAACAAAAGTATGCGACCCAGACCTCTGCACTGGTGTCTAACTGGAATAGCAGCAGTTCAAACAGTTGGGTAGTCTAATAGTTTCTGCATAGATGGTCACTAATGCACAGGGACAAAGATAGGCAAATTGTTGTTGGGTTTCTCAAGTACACAGTGACAAGGCAGGGAAGGTCTGGAAGATACGTGTGTTTTCTGATGGGAAGAGATTACTTGTCTTCACCTTCACCTGCGCCACTCAGTGCTGTCCCCACAGCCTGCGCAGCCCCCATCCATGGCACCCCGTGTCCCAGCCCTCCTGCCACATCCCCAAAGCCCACCCTGCAGAGCTTGTGTCCCAGGCTTACCACCAGCAATCTCAGGCCTTATCACCAAGTGGTCATCACTTTCTCAGACTCACAGCACTTTTATCAAACTGTCTTGATTTCCTTTGTTCCCAGTTTTTCTCATCATATGTTTTGTTGTTTCCTCACTTCCTCATCCTTCTTTTCCCAACAGTTTCCGTACTGGGCTCAGCTAGTTTCTATTCACTCAAGTCTCTGTCCCAACCCACAATCCAGCCCTTAGCACTAGCAATTAATCAAATCCTCCTTTCACACAATCTGAAGATCCTTCAGAGAAGCAGCGCCCGGTGCCAGTGCTGGTGCCAGTGGCTGCTGCTCTGGCAGCCGTGGAGCCTGCCTGCCTCTGGGCACCACAGCGTGAGCACCCTCCACCACCTGCCTGCCTCTGGGCACCACAGCGTGAGCACCCTCCACCACCCGCCTGCCTCTGGGCACCACAGGGCGAGCACCCTCCACCACCCGCCTGCCTCTGGGCACCACAGCGTGAGCACCCTCCACCACCCGCCTGCCTCTGGGCACCACAGCGTGAGCACCCTCCACCACCCACCTGACCAGAGAGCAGCAGGAGGGCCAGCCTGTGGGGGGCTGTTCCCTGCTTTCACTCAGGAGGGTCTTACACAAACTTTTACAAAACACAAAGGCAGAAGTAGTAGTCCCTGCAGTACTGCTTTAAGGTGTACAAAATTACCAGACTAAAGCTGTCCAGAATTAATATCCTAAAATACAGCCTTGTTCACAGCAATAAATAAAAAAATGAAGTAGATCAGTCTGAGATAGACAAACAGGATGAAAACTTCATTCTAAATAAGGGACAGAAGTCAATGGTAGTGAGGCGGGGAAAAGATTAATAGGGAGTTACTGATCACTCTCCAGTACTGGGAGGCATCAAAAGAACCTGGCAGGCAGCATGTTGACACAAATACTGTCTGAAACACTACAGACAGGGCTAGCAATGCCATTACTCCCAGTGCCCCACATCTGCAAGTGCAGGAAAGCTGTCCTCTCCCTGGCATAAAACCAGCCAAACACTAATGAATGAGAACAGGCGAACAGCTCCAGAGCTCAGATCCATCCAGCCCAACGTCCCGAGCCAACAACAGCCCAAACCACATGCCGAGTGAAATCCGCTGCTGTGGCAAGCGTGTTTCTCACAGCACCCTTCCAAGCTCCCACAAGCTGCCGGGTAGTGACTCTCGCAGGCACAGCTGGTAGCTTTGGATTTAACAGGTCTCTACTATATCCTGGCTTTGCTCTCTTTACGGGCTGAGCTGTCATTCAGTCTGACAGGCACCAGTTGCAAAGTTGCCATCAAGTCTGATCAGAAAAACAGATTCTTTGGAGACTTTGTCTCCTACTAGTTTGTAGGTCATCCCTCCCTCCCTGTATCTCTCCAAGGCCAAGTCCATTTCTGCATTCACACCGTGTTCCCTAGTTATCTTGCATGCATTTTCTCGCACCCTTTCTAAATAAACGCAAACTTGTCTTTTTATTGTAGATGCTGTTCCAATGTAGTGAAACAGCTATATTGTACATTTACCAGCAAACCATCAAGCCATATTTGTTTCAGAATTTCTTTCTCAGTAAATGCCTCCAGGTGCTTAATGACTTTTGTTTTGATCCAAGTATTCATGCAAAACTTTTCTGTGCTTATTCTCATGTGTTTCTCTATAACATACACTGTTCATTTCTCCTCTGAAAAATGCAAGAGAACCACTTTGTAAGCAGAGAATCTTTTACAACATTCAACACACAGTCTGTATTCCTCAGCTTCAATTTCTTGTAACTCATTTTTCCTCAGTCAATTTGGCTGCTGCTGTCAGCTCCCCACTGAACAAGAAGCTTTATAAAAAAATGAATTGCATTTTGTACATTCCAGCTACCTATTTTATGAAATTATGAAAAAGCAAGGCTGGGATACAGATTTCTAGCTTTCCTAAATTCCTTTATTTAATAACAAACATTCTTGCAATGAGGGCCTTCAGGATAATGCACCTCAGGGAGAGGTGTAATAGAGCAACACAACAGACTTCTAAGTCACATGTGGCAGAGTTCAGCAGCAAGGGAAAATTAGTGTCATATGATGCTTGGTTTATGTTCTGTGACAAGCGAGTTGCCTGGTTTTATGATAGGTTTTTATCAACAAAAACAAATTTAGGACTTGTTGGCAGCTTTGTCAGAGAAGGTTCTGCCTACTCATGTTAATGAATAAAGGCAGGAAGGATGAGTAAAAGATCTTTAATTAATACAGAAACACAGAGTGAAATGTAGGTCACCTTTAATAACCATGTTAGTGTAACAGCTGTGTGTTTCATTTTTGTAGAATAGTTTGTCAGTCAAGGGTTCTTATCCGATGCAATTTGGCCTACAAAGAAATACTAAGTTAAGGGGAAATACAAGAACTAGAAAGCTGTAACTGAATGCAACTAATAACCAAGCAAAGGAACCTGGAAGTGCCCCAAGTGGAACTGAGGAAGGCACAGTGTTTTAATACTATCATATAAATATTATGAATGTACTACAGTCTATAGGGAAAAATGTATTTTAATGGAATGAGTATTTACAATGCCAGTTAGAAATGGCTGAGTGAAAAATACACCATCTCAAGTAAAATCCCTTAGGATTCTATGTAATAGAAACCCAGCCATGTAGTTTGTCAGTACCCCGTATTCCATAGGAGGAATCTCGTCTCTAGTAAGTAAACCATGATGAGGATCAGATCACAGGATTACAGAGTCCAGCAAGAACTGTTCAGGCAGCACCACTACATAGCCACCTTTTATACAAAGGGTCTGACTAAATGCCAACCATGGGGGATAAATCCCAAGGGAAAAAACCCAACAGTACTGCTGTGTGAGAGCAAGAGATGTGGTTGCAGCATGTAGAGAGAATTTACTTGCCTCATTGCTATAACATTACAGCTGAAGAGTATTATTCTGCTTATCATATTGAATCAAAAGACAGTCATTATTCCATGTGTAGCTGGAACCAGACCTCTGGATGGATTTTATATTGAATAAGCCCAGAGCAGCCTCAGACAAACTAAATTTCTGAGCAGTATGACAGACTTCTGCACAAACCAGAATGGCTATCTTGGTCAAAAGAATTCATGTCAGGATTTTTCTGGGAAAACACCGTGGCAGCTTCTTCCATCTATCCAGAAACATTTTTCTATGTGACTATATCCTTTACTCTGCATGAGAATATGTAACACTTTGCCCTTGGATATAAGGTTAATTCTCTTTTTTACTAGTACTTTTACAAAATGAAAACACCATTTTACCAGTAGGAAAAACCATATGTAAGTGATCTCACTCACCAAGACTTATTCTGAAAGTCATAGAATCATTGAATAGTTTGGGTTGGAAGGCATGATTAATGGTCATCTAGTCCAACCACCCTGCAAGCAGGAACATCTTCAGCTAGATCAGGTTGCTCAGTGCCCCATCTTGGAAGACCTTGAAGGTTTCCAGGGATGGGGCATCTACCACCTCTCTTGGCAACCTGTGCCAGGGTTTCACCACCCTCATTGTAAATAGAGCTACTTAAATTTCTTTACATATTCCATACAAATGAAATCTTCACAGGACTGATTCCCACAGAAAGTGAGCAATAAATGTTTTCATGAGGGTTACACTCTGAAGTTCTGCAGAACTACTCCCACCTGAAATGCCTGTGAATTGCAAAGGATTAGAGTGATATAAGAGGTTTATCTACAAAGACTCAAATAAGTACTGCCTAAAATGCAAGAAGTCTGACAGATTTAAATCATTAAATGGTGTGCCAAGAGCATTATGTGGTGTTCTATGGATCTAGAAGGTTTATAACCTCCAGGTTATGAAAGTTTCTTAAAATGTTATATGCATCTTGACTCACTACCTCATTATCTAACTTTAAGGCTCTCCAACTCCTCCTTCACTTTCTGCTCTCCTAAGGAAATCTTCGAAGTTGCTCTTACTACAAGTCACAGGGACTAGGTTTGTGGGCTTGAGCAACCAAGACGGAGACAGGACTTGGATACTCGATGCTATTATAACCACACTACAGGTGAACATTTTCACTTGCTTTCTCACACTGAGGCACACTGCTGTCAGGAGAGTGCTGGAGCACAACAATCTCACTCTTCCCGCAGATACTGCTCTCCATGTGACCCTGTCACGGAGCCACAAAGATCATCTGATTTCTGCTAGCATTTTCAACACTACAAAATAAAATTTTACAATTCTCCTAGCTCAGCCCTAATTTGTGAGCAAGTTGGAACAATTTCATCCTCTGTCTCTTATTACTGAAGCATTTCAGCCACTCCTGAAAATCTGTACTCCACCTGACATGATAGGAAAAACTACCAAACATTGAATATTCATAGTATGCCAAACACAATTTATATTTTCAGGATAATTTTAACTTCCATGCACAGAAAAACAAGTATTGCATGCATATTTTGTGTGCCACAATATACTGGAAATGAACACAATCAATACATTCTGAACTTTGTCAGGAGGCAAGCAAGCAGGTAAGGGGCATTCAGAACAGCTTGCATAAGAGTATATTTCCTGTAAACATTTTTACTTGTTCTAGATACATTCTCAATCATCTTAATTTTAAGATGTTGTTTATTCTTTGCATTTACTGAGCTATTTTTTTCATTTCTAATACATCTTTTCTGCGGAGATGCACAATTAAGCATAAGCTACCTCTAAACTGTTGTGCTGAGATAGCAATCCAAGCAAATCTGAAGTGAATCTTAAATAGTAAAACCAACTGAAAAAGTGACTGAGAGGAGTGGTGGTGTAGCGCAGATCACCAGCAAACAATATAGCACATCATCTTCATTGGTCATAACTGTCACATTTCTGGATATCACAGTGGGCCAGGCTACATACGAGCAATTCAACTTATTTTTTATCCTAGTGAATATTGCTACGTAGCAGTATTTCTACAGCAACGAGAAGCTAAGTCCAATAACTACACAAATACTTGAATGCATACTATGTAGATGGCAAAAGCTGGTTGGATGTCAGTAACCTCTGTACAACAAGCACTTAAATATGAAAAGAATGTATCAGCATTCCCTATGGACTAACCAAAAGCAGCTTGGTTTAATGTGACAGTATTGCAGGCCCTCAGTAGTATGAAGTCACAGACACTAAAATAGAAGATTACAATTTCTAAAGGTAGTGAAGACAAAAAAGTCTGTAAAACCAGCATCTGATTTCACAACATGAAAAAGTCACAAAAGCGTTAAAGAACTGGGAATAACAAAATGTGGGAGACAAGAAATAGAAGGTAAAATCAGCAGGGACAATGTGTTCTGATGTCATACTTCACTTCATTACAAATGTATCCTGCCAAGCTAACAAGAAATCTCTCCATCTCTTGGGGAATTCACCAACTAAAAGTAAAACAATTTAATTAAAAAAAAAAAAAAAAAGACTGTGTATTTTCTTTTGTTGACTACAGAACTGTAATCCCAGATTTGTGAGATGTAAACAGTCTGAACATAATATGCCAAGAACTTTGTCTTGCTTTGGGGCAGGGCATCTTCAAACAATATTTTAATTTACATTAAAGAATGGTTTGAGCCCTTAGATCAAAAGAACGAAAGCAAAGAGGACAACTACAATATACCTAATAACAGCTCAGAACAGTTTTCAAAACATATGCCTTTCTTCCACACAGGAGGCTATGACATGGACTAAAAATGGAGAGACATGGAAAAGAATAATGCATTACACTGGCACTTACATTTCCCAAATGTCCTCTGGTAGGTTAGCTGGAATTTCTGTTAAGCCCCTTCCTCGACAATCCACTACATTGTTGCTGCAGGTGCAGGCAGACGGGCAAGTGATGGAACTGGCACTGCACGATAGAGGTTCAGACTGGGAACCTGAGAAATAATGAAAACATTAAACGTTAGTTTTGAAAAATGATTGCCTGAGATTTTAACAACAAAATACATCAGCCTCTTGGTTTTCCAGATCCTTTTACTATATTAAGTAATAATTTATTTGGATTCAGTGAATATAATGTGCTACAAATCAACTGCAGAGAAAATGTGTAAAATATTACTGTGTTCTTCCTCAGTCTCCACTCTATCAATCTCTTTACCTCATGAACACTTCTTTGGTCCCCTCCATGATCAGCCATATCAATTTATTCAAAGATTTAAAAAATAAGCCTTAAGATAAAGTAGTATTTCCAAAAGTTATCTTTGCCTAGAAGTTTCCATTATACAAATACTCCTTGAGTATTTTTACATACTGAGGGAAGACTGTCATCAATCATGACTCATGTTTTTGAAATGAGGTAACCTGTTATGGCATAACAACTGGAAATGTAAAGCTAGGTTTTTCAAGATTAGACAATGCAGTTAATGGAAACACAAAAATAATTTAGAAAAATGTGAGTTCAAACCTTCAAATCCTTGCTTAATCTAGTAATTCCACTGAAAGACAAGAAGCTACTTACAGAGCAAATGTTTAGCACGAGGATGTTGCTCTATATACATTCTAGTCAATCAGTTAGATTCAGGTTTAATTAAGTTTTTTTGAAACTGTAGCAATTATGTCAATTTTACTCAAATGGTTATGATTCTTACATTTAAAATTTCGATATATACATACACTTAGACATAGATAAAGCAGTTTTGCTACACTAATTGATGTTATCAAGATGTAGCAGTTACTGACTTATTTATGGTGAGTCATGTTTCCAAAGCACATGTAACACAAGAAATGTCAAGTATCTTTTTGACCAGACACAGAAGGCTCAATGTGAAGGCTTTTGTTGGTAAGAAGTCACAAAATCATAATAGAAACAGGAAAAATGGGTATTCTTCTAGGTTGTAGTAGATTATAATCACAAAACATATTTGGTCTTCTGTTTGGAAAAATGCAAACATTGTTAATTGTCAAATCACGAACAGATGTGAAAACATGGAAAACTATACACAAAGCTGTACATTCTTGGGGTTTGTCTTGGAAAAGACCCATGACTGATACTTTCATAAATTGTAACTGCAGGTGAAAAAAGTCCAAAAATATTTGTTTGCATCAATTTGCAATCCAGTATCATTATGACAACTAAAATTTTATAATGCTGCAACATTCTTATAATTTTTTCTCTCTTGATTTATGCCCACACCCCCTCTGGTTTAGCCCTTAACTATGGACAACAACATTAACTTGTATAGCAAGCCTACATGTGTTCCTAGTTTCAAAGACTTGTAAACAGCAATGAAAAGTCAACATCAGAAAGACATCCAGTGGCACCTCTAAGTATCATTATTTTGAAAGGGAGATACAGTTTGAAAAGATGTCAGCTGAAAACTTCTACAGGCTGACTTTACACTTGCAGAGGGACCCTTCCTGGAAAGCAAAAGACAATTACTGCAAAATCATGCCTTACGATAAAAAGGTATTGAATTCTGGTGTGAATTTGTTTCTGTTTGTCTGAATTTCCCTCAGTTCAAGCAAGCGGTCATCCCCTTTAAATATTATTTTGTAGCCAGTGACGACAGAACTGCCTTATATTAAAGTATACTGTTGAGTTTCAGGATAAGATCACCATTTCAACTGTGTACAAAATGTTGCCAAATTAAAGTACAGGGTTTGAAATTTTTTTTTATTGGGTCATCACCTGACTGTCTGTCAGGACAGCAGGAGAAAAATGTATGTTTCATAGTAATGTATGTGTTTTAAATATAGCTTTCATTGATGCTAATCAGGGCTCTGAGTGACAGTATTTTGGCAGACCAGACCTCAGAACTTCAATTCAGGCATCCAGAAATTACATTTTCAGAGGTAGTGACCATCTTGAAAAAAATGGATCTCACAGGACATTTGTGACATGGGTAGGAGTCAAATTCATTCTTTATGAGAGAAGGCAGCTGCTTTCATCATGAGATGATCCTAATGATCCTTTCTCTTTGCTAAAATATCCTGTCTCATTTATAGTCCACTTTCAAACTTCCCTGACAGTTGCATATGAAGACTTTACAGCTTTTTATCTCAACGCAGAGCTGGTTTCAGTACTAAAGTAGCTTCACCCTACAGAATCAACTGGGCAAAAATCTACTGTAAAAGAATAGTTCAATAACGTAATTAAAATCTAAATCCTAACACATATGGCCCAAGGAATCCAATCCATATTTATCAGGCAACTTGAACTTTGACTTGTGCCAGTTTCAAAATCTTATCAGACACTCTCTTAACATAGTTTACATATGTGACCATGTGTGTAATACAGTATTTAAGTTATAGCTATTTGAACTAAACAAAACAAACCAAAATCTTCACTAGTTAAACATGTCCATGTATAACAGGGAGGAACAAGCAGGTCTCGGATCTGTGTTCTGGCTATAGAAATGATGGGCAGACATACCATCATTGTGATTTAATAGAATTCCTTCAAAATTAATAGATCTCTGCTGCCTATCACCAAGACTGCACTGCCAGCTCTGCCTTCCATGGATTCTAAAGTTTCTGTAAGATTTTAATTGTGACTGCTTCCAAACATAGCTTATATAGCCTCAGAATGCACGCAGGCCTCTGTTATGTTTGCATAAGAATGTTTGTTCTTACAACCTTATCACATACATTTTACATTTTCTCTTTGTCTGCCTACCTTGTGGTGCAATGCCCAAAAGAAAAAGAAGAATGAGGGAAGTGCCAACAAGCTATTGCAAGCTTCTAGGGATAGGGAGAAATTACCAAAATGGGAAGAAACATGTCAGAGTGATCCTTGCTCTCTGGGAGGCAAAAAGGAAGTTGGCAGCAAGGTCAAATATCCTCCACACACCCTTTATCATCACATATCTGATGTGCTTTCTGAAGAGGCTTTGTAGCAGGGGGAAAATGCATTTTGCACAGTTATAACACTACAAGATATCACTGTGGGTTAGAGAAGCAGTAATACACTCCCTTTTCATTAGGGCGCAACATCAAAAAACCTGACGTACTGCCAGTTGGAGTTTTAAGAGTCTGTTCCTGATGCTACTGTACCTAAATCAACAGTAGAAGATTCAGGGAAACTCAGCTCATCGCCTCCACATTTTGTGTGACACAGTATTGCAGAGTGCTCTACACTAAAGGAATGGGTTTAAAGCAGGTTATTATATAAAGCGCTCTGAAAAGAGAGGAAAAAGACAGAAACACCAGTCTTCCTTGCACAAAAAGCAGGTAGTAACAGTAACAAGGTGATAATTAATATCATACTACAGTTAAATATCATGGAACTTTCCAGCAACTTTTTGAATGGAAAGGCCAGAAGGTAAATCAGAACATTGTTTGTACTGCCCACTACACCTTTCGGATCTTCTCCAAACAAACGATATACAGTTCACCGAAACCAACAGGAGTCCTTTTATTTACTATGAATTTGGACCAACAACCAATTACCTGTGATTTTTCACTACGAAAGAGGAGCTTTTATGTGAACAGAGTTTTGATTTATGGCTACTGAGTAAAACAAATAACCAGTTAGCTAACCAGGGAGGTACATGATGTTAAAATAGAGAGAGAAAGCAATATAATGTCTTTATTCTTAGTGCAGATGCAACCGAAACGGGATGAAAAAATAGCAGCTTAAGCTGAAAGTAAGTAAAGTAAAAAGAAAGAGGCTGTCTTTGTGTGGACTCTATTTTCCACTTATAATGAGTGATCAGTTTTCTCATGTCACTTAAAACAGGATGGAAAAAGAGTATTTTTATAAACTTAATTTCTCATTATAATCTTGAATTCTCAGGTACTCCTGCCACTTCTGACTGACATTTTGTGCTTAGAGTAAAAATACTTTTGATTCCATGATGAATACAGTCCTTTAAATTTGGTGAATTTCTTTCTTCTTCATGAGTAAAAGTACATCTAGACTGTAGATTTCTGTAAACTTTAATGACATAAGAAGTCTTTGTGCATAAATTGCTATCATTATTAAATGCTTTTGTGCTTATGTTTTTCCTTTGCAAAGAACAAAATATTGTATTATATATGCATACTCAACAGGCATCCAGCACACCTTCCATCAGCTCTTACACAAGCAGTCATCTATTAAGGTAAAATTTTCTTGAATAATGCTATAAACAGAATTTCAAATCTGATTTGGATTTAACTGCTTCAATTAAACGAGGATCTATTGTTAGCTCCATAGCAGATCTACAGAATTAAAGCACAAAAAATACCAGAAAGTTCAATCAGTTTAATGTTTTATAGTCGTAGAGGAAGGATTGGTCAAGAAAACAAGTCTTAATAGGCTATGGAGTTTAAAGTTCTTAAAATAAAATCTGGGTATGATTTTCATAGGTATGCAGAGTATAAACATACAGATAGATTAAGGGCCCCAGGGCAATACAGCCTCTAAAAAAGGATATTTGAAATCTAAAAATGAATTTTCCTTTTGCTGCCAATAGTTCTTCAAAAGAAAAGACACAGGAAAAGCAAAAATACTTCAGGATTCCTCTTTGTGTCCTCACAAGTGCAGTAAACTCCTTACAGCGTGGATGCAACAAAAGGAAATGGCCATAGACAAGAAGCTGCATTTATCTTACTTCCCTTCTGAAGTTGTTCTTACCATCTGTCATCTTGTCATTTCATGCTTCTTCTGTTACACAGCAGCACTAGTTCACCATGTTAATTATATTTTTCTCTTAAGAGATAAAAATCATCAACTCTATTATATATTTTGCTGTTAAAAAAAAGAACACTAACAAAATGTGGAAGCTAGGATAGGAACATGATTAACAAAAATTACTATGCTTTTTGTGCTTGATGTAATGGAATGACAGCCTCAGTGGTTACGGTAGTTAATACCTGGCATGCCATTAGCCTGCATCACTTTATTTTACAGTCTCAGACTATGGGTTAGGGGGACAGAGGAGACAGGGGAGGGACTTAGGACCCAGCAGTTTACAGAGAATGAAGTGCTTTTTTCAAATAAGCATCTCATTGGCTTCTAGCCTTTCAAGAGCAGCAGATAGACTGATATTACAATTAGAACAGAATGGTTATGGTGTATAAATGAACAGTTTAAATGTCACAGGCATTTAAAATAAATTTTGCAATAACTAAATAAACTAAATAATCTCATTTGCACTGACACCCAATTACGGCACACTAAGTAGCGTGTTTTATTACCTCCTCACCTATCCAATTGTCTTTGCAACAGTTCTTTTCCAGCAGCAAATGTTAGTTATTTGTAAAAAATATTAATGGATTTTAAGATAAATCTGACAGGATTTACTGGTTAAAAATCTGTGGTGACTTTAAATCATTCTAAGTACAGCAGACATGAAATTATTGATCAATAAACAAAACACTACAAGTATTGCAAATCTGTGGATATATTATGACCTTTTGTGGTTTAATTAAATAACTCATTGGAACTTCTTACAATGCTGGGACATCTGAAATCAATTACTACTACATGAGCTATAGTCTTGACTAGACTCCCAGTAATAGAATCTCAAAAAGATACCTAAAGCAGATGTATTGCTCCTGTTTGGTGTTTGCGTCCCAGTACTAAAATACACGAGTGTGCATAGTCCTGCAGAGAGATATGGGCAAGTCAATCACAACTGACTACCTGCAAAGTTAACATTCCTTATTGATGGAAGATATTCCACTAATGGAGAAAAATTTGTACAAATGTGTTTATTCTACAGGAATGTACAGCAAATGGTTTATGCAAATATTTCCATCTATGGTTGTTCAACAGCTTTTTGCTGAGCACAGCATTAAGTATTTATGATTAGTGACTTCAGCCCCTAATTGACGATGCTAATACCATCAAGTTCATGGTATGCAAAAATTTGCTAGTCATGAATATTCATTATTTGATTCAAGTTCACTGTTTTGCTGAACATTCCCAAACAGTAAATTTATCTGTTAAAAATTCATGGCACATGAGCACAACTGTTCTGGAGGCGGAGTCAACACCTACTGGTTTACAAACAAATATTGAGGAGTAATAACAGAAATACCCAACTGCAGTGAAAGGAAGGTCTGGCGTAATGAACAAAGCCTACTTTATTCACAAAAACCTACTCTGCATGTTTCAAAATACATCAGTAAAGTAACACTTATGTAAATCAGACCTTACTTCACATTATCTTATCTTAAAAGCACTAATACTACAATTATTTAATTAACAATAATAGTGCCAAAATTTATGGAATACTTCTAAACAAAACGGAAGAAAGTAGAACAAAGAAGCAGGCTCACCTGTAACAACTGAGGTTTAATAGGTAGATTTCTTCTGAAGTATTAATAAAACAGAACTTTAGGCCTTTCAAAACTATGACAAAGCTGTTTTTCTCTCAGGGAAATTTATTCCATCAAAGTCTTCAACAGGATGGATTGAAAAGTTAAGAGTTGGAACATCTCCTATGCCCCATGTCCACTCTGAGCCTTTCTTTGAAGGTCTTTCTCCAGCCTTGTCAACACAGGCATTTTCTCCTAAAAGCAGCCAGAACTTAACTTTCTGACTGTTGCACCATAAGGAAAGGCTTTTAGCGTGTATTTGGTTCTCTGGTTTTATATAGTATTTGGTCTTTCTGAACAGGCTAAAGACTAAAAAACTAATGCTACTAGAAAGTCTTAAAAGATGAAGTGCTTTTGCAGTTCCAATGGCATCTATGCACAGTAAGTTCATTAATGCCAATATCCACAAGGTGCATATGAAGTGACATTTAAAAATAGGTCCAGAAATAATACAGTGAAGTTATAAATATATTCAAGCATAAAAATGAAGAGGAAGATAAATTATTTAACTGAAAGGATACCACCTGTACAAGGGTAAATGATAGATAATGGTCATGATCAACTGTAAGCCCATGAAGGGAATATAGTTCTGGAAGAGCCTTCTAAACAGGTTATCCATTAAAGAACCTGAACTGTTTCACAATTAAGTTTGATAAATTTATGGAAGGGATAGGAATAGTTTAAGACTATGCTTTGAGTCCCTGGGGTTTGATTTGCTGGTATCTGAAAAGAAGTTTTAAATACAACTTATTTTGATTGCACGTTTGTCTTTGCTTCTGCCCTTCCGCCCCACCGCATCCTGCCACAGCTAACATAGGACTTTCCCTGCCTCAGCACAAAAGCTGGTCTCCTCAGGAAGAGGAGGAAGATGGGATTCACCTCAATCAGAAGCACTGCAGATTGACACAGCTATTCAGAGGATGTTGGGCAGAATGCGACATTTCTCCATGTAATGACACCCGAGGGGTCCAGCCTCGTCACAAGCTCACCCAATGGCCAGATCTGCAGTGCAGTACCACTATTTTCCAGACGAGTGGGCAAGGACTGAAGAATCTCTTCCCAGAGCCACCTCGGAATTCCTTGGACCAAATTCTCTGGCATTTGGGACACGCTAAGGAACACAGGGCAATAGTGACCTTTCTTGCCTTCCTCCTGGGACAGGCTGAGGTTGCTGCCTTTGGTCTTTTGCAAGAGACCTCTGTTACATTCAAGCTCTTTATGGTATCTGGAACTTACAGAATAAATTTTTCATGGATCTTCTGACCTGAACACGTTTGCCTGCAATTACAAGGGATTAATTAAATGAGCCAGGAGATCCCTTGAGTTTTGGTATGGGGTGTCTGTGCCCAGGCAGTGGCAGGGGGGTGCAGGGGCCTCTGTGAGGAGAGGCCAGGGCTGCCCCGGGCTGGGCACAGCTGGTTCCATGGCAGCCCTGCTGCAGGACATAGCTGAGCCTGCCAGTGAGGTTGGCAGTGCCTCTGGGAGCGTGTATTCGAGAAAGGACAAAACGGTGCCAGGCAGTAAGGAGTGAGGAAAAAGGTGTGAGAAACAGCCCTGCGAACAGCAAAGTAGAGAATAAAGAGGGGGAGGATGTGCTGGAACAGATCTTGTCTTCTTCCCAGTCCTGTTGAGGAGGGGGAGTGAGAGCAGCTGGGTGAGTGTCTGGCAGCTGGCCATGGTCAACCAGCCACACTTTTAATGCAACTATATAACATCACTAAATTTCACTGTCAATAAAACAGAAATTCACATGAATTGGATATTGACTGTATGCAACTTTGTATTCGCCACCTATTCATTTATGGAATTCTGCAGTCATTTTATAAGTAGCTCTATGTTTTTTTTAATTACTCTTACTAATTAAATATTCATAAATGTGTTGCCAATCACATACATGTATTGAACAGAGAAAGTCTACTGATTTAATACAAAGACTTGGCCACATACTCAAAGTCAACCCTGCTCCTTCATATTTAACACCGCTGCTCTCTGAGAACTAGCTCAGAACAAGGCTGTGGTACTGATCCGCAGCAGGACAGACCACCATGATGCATTTCCGTGTACACCAAAGTACTACCAACATACTAGTAATAAAACAAGCCACTGGTTTTGGACATTAATGTAAAAACTAATCACATTATTCTTACAGCAACAGTTCAAAAGCTCAATGGCTCAATAATTATACCCCAACCTGCCATCATTAAATAAGCATTAAAGAGCTACACATACTGCTTTGGGGGAGAGGGAATTCCAGAAAAAATGTAATTATACTGAAAAGGTAAGGCATCATTTTCAGACAGTAAAACTAAATATACTGTAATTTAAAGCCAATTTTCAGCTTTGGTTTTCAAAAAAATATTAAGTGCCTTAATAAATACATATTTATCTCTCAGATTTGCAAGATGGTCCCCCAAATAAAAAACACCATATGTGGCATCTTGCATACGAAGCAATTCAAGAAGAAAATTCTTACAGTATGAAACAACATAACTGCTAGTGCTAGAGTAAATTTAAATTTGTAATAGGAAACTTAATGGAAACAGAAAACAAACAAACTCTGATAAATAACGATTAGTATCTCTCCAAACCACCTATGGGATTCCACTGGAGAAGCAACTAACAAATGCACAGTATTGAAATGTTTCTTTAGACTCAGTGTCAATGTTAGTTTGTGGTAGCAAATTATAACAGGATGTAAAAATTCTATCAGAGTTCCACAAAAATTTTCTAAGACAAAATTTAAAGCCTAGTTTTTACCAAAAGGCTTTAAAAGTCATGCAGCACTGAAAGTCCTGCATAGAGTCCATTGTAAGAGCACTTACTGGGTCTGTTGATGGTCACAAAGAGCACGAAATAACAGTGAGAAAAAATATGTTATTTATCTAATATGACTCACAGGTCACTAGGTCACTCTTTTGGAAAGAGGTCAAAGTTAGATGAAATGGTCAAGCTCACTTCTAAAAGCAATAAACCAGCTGTACAAGGAGGACATGCAGCACGGCAGAAAGTGACCATTCACACGCGGCACACAGAAAAAGGCCGCCTCCTCCCACTCTGTTTATCCAGTTTCCTGCGACCATTAAAACCGAGGGCCATTAACAGCCCTTCTCTGCATGAACTGGGATGGACTGCATGGAGAGAAACCATTCTGCTCCCTCAGGAGAAACTGCTGCTGCCCAGTACTAGCAAAACCTGCATCATTAGCAAATAGTCCTCCCCTCTCTTTAGCTTCCAGGGAGCACCAATCCTGCGTGCTGGCAGCACCTCCACTTCCCATGTTGAAAGCAGCAAACCTGCTGCTAGTTACACAGATATACTACTGCACAGTCTTTTAAATAGGAGCAGATGGGGGGGAGTTCCTCTCCCCACACACTTTTCCTTTGGCATCTTCTGAATGTTCTCATTAAGATACTAAGCTTGAGGAGTGCTATTTTATTAGTTACTCATTGTTGGTTGTCTCCTTAACAATATGCTATGAAGTTATTAGGAGAAAAATGGAGCAAGACAATCTACTGAGTTTTGTGGTCTGGGCCAGAGAGTAACAGCTATGTTTTAAGACCATTTGACCTCGCCTAAACAAATAAATCTGCTTCCTCATTAGGGCTTCCAGTCTGCATTAAGCAGCAGGAAGCTAACATATTTTCCTCTTTATTATGCCTCAGCTGCAGTCTCCCTGTGTGAATCAGAAACTCTAGATCTTAAACTGAGATTTGGATCAATCCACTATTTTCTTAAAATCAGTATCAGTTTATTTAGCTAGAAATCACTAGACGCTTGGCTCTGGCCATGAGTTCTCTCTCGCATCAATTTCAGACTGAATTTTAACTGATTTATTCCAAATTATGTAACTTGATTTTCTTTAGGTTCTTGTAGATCCTCCAAATGGGAACTAAGGATCAAGAATCAGAGAAAATGGTTTCTAATGGAAAAGAGAATGATGTATGGATCCAACTTCCTTCTCTACAATGTTTGTTTAATTATTAAAGAAAACTATCTTAGAAAAGTACTTAAAACTCACATATTTTACACTTAAAATTTGCTAAATTCCCTATTACAAGACATACAGGACAAATCAGCTCCAAATCATTGTCAAGATTTTAGACTTTGGTGCATCTTACATGAGAAAAGCACGAATTCATTAACTGTTAGAAATATCAATTTCTGGTCTATTCTAAGAAATCTCATCCAATCTTCATACTCCACTGTAAACGCTGTCCACTGTAAAATACCTCAAGCTACTGGCCAAAACTATAACAAATCTGTATCAACCTGCACCTTCAGAGTCAACACCAAGTGCTAACATACTGCCTCTGAATTGACAGCAACAGTACAAGAGAAAAATCAACTTCCTCCCACCACTCACTGAAATCAACCCACGGGTTCTGCCTGCTTATCTACCAGATAGTGTCCTCTGCAAGCAACCAGTAGAGAACTGTTCTGACAGCAGCTAGCTGAGGACAGCAGTGCTGAAGTACACTACACGTCCCAACTTCATGAACCCACTGCTTCAGTTTGCAAAGCTTTACAGCCACACTAACCCAGGTGAGGAAACACATTATGACTTGACGTAACTGATCAATATGTAGATTAATTTCCACTGCAATAAGTAAAGAGCAGGTAGAAGAAAAATCAAAGAGCCATAATAAAACTTATATGAGAGGAAAATGAAGTAAAATTACTACCCTAAGGAGGTCAGAGGAGGACAAGAGACAGACAAATAGGCAGAGAGTATGTGTGTTTGAGAAAGACAGACAGACAGAGTTAGAGAGACAGACTTAGAGAAGGAGAAGCCAGTTCAACAGTGAAACATCTGAACATGGGAAGGAAGCTGGATTTGATCCAAGCAAAGTCTGGAAGGCTCTAAGAGGTACTGAGCATAAGCCAGCACCCCCAGATGCTTCTCTGCTAGCTAAGGGAACATAGAAGTAAACATTTCCCAAGGATCAGAGCGCAGGTAGTATTTCAACTGACAATATGTCTTTGCTTAGCATACTGTTTTCTCTTGTCACGGCAATGTGGCAGTGAATTGCAAGGTTACAGTGGAGAGAGAGGACAAATACACCATGCTGTCTATGTGCAGCACATCAGCGGCACACTCATCCTCTGGTGCCACACAGTTTCCCCTTCTACAACATACTGTCTCACCAAACACATCCCGAGCTCAATAAGCAGCTGTGCAGGAAGAAGAGCCTGTTTGGAGACTTCTTTGGGAACAGATGGCTTTAAGGCAAAGGCCCAGGAAGGCTGCTCTGTCAGGGGTGGCTCTAGAGGAGGGGACAGCTTGCTGAAGAAGCCAGCCAGAACACTCTGGTGGGTGACAAGACTGCCAGCAGTACTCAGAGCTCTCCCCCGATGGTGAGGGGCCATCTAGTCCCAACCCTGCCCAGTTCTGTTGATGACCTTTCCCCTGCCTCCTCAGGAACACAAATCCAGTTAGACATATTTGCAAACCTATCTCCAGGCAACTGCCCACTATTTAATCCTACACATTTACCTACAGTTCTGAGCCAAATGCTCATGGGCATGAACATGTGAAACCTGGAATAGCTTTTCTGCTGCTCACAATTTGCCTACAAGTGCCATTTGAATTAGCATCTTTGTAATTTATGTGCACAAGCTGAACATTTTGGAAGACTGACTCTCAGTTTACAGGTATGATGCAGTTTACACAGATACATCTGCACATAACTGACTTCAGCAACATTATTTTGAGAGACTTTGCACCTAATGCTTATAAACATCACTGTACAGGACTAATAGTATTGTGTCCAGAAGGAATCAAGAAATTTGGGTTCCAGTTATAGCACTTCTCTATCAGTGTTTCACTTTTTCTTTTCCAAATTACACTATTTCTTGTTATGTAGCATTCAAAATTTGTTTCCAAAGGAACATTTGTCATAAAATTATTTTAGAAAACCTATTTTTGCATAGGGTTCAAAAAATAACCAGAAGTCAGTTTTTAGAAGGATGTTTTTCTTCTTTCCCCAAATTACCTGATTCTACTTTTTCTGCTTTGAAGTATGTAACAGCCCAAGTTTTGAACTGGAATGCTCTGATGAAGCCCATTTTACAATGAAGGAAAAGCTGAGTTTTCTTTTGCTGTGATGATATTCCCACTGCCATAAAAACACAAGTGCTTGAAATGCCGAACCTATACTTAAACAAAGTAGTTCACTAGATTGTATTTCAGTTCTTCATAACTGTGATGCAAAGGTGGCTTTCACTGCCAGCTTGAGGCTAGTTACTGTGATTCATATAAGCTTAAATTGTATAAGATTCCTCTGCAGAGGGACAAGTTCAGTTCACTATTCACCTCCTGTCCTAGTTTGACTTCATAGTCAAACATGAAAAAATTATGCTGTAAAATCAGGAATATGAACTGTAATAAGAAGCAGAGAAGATTTATATCCTCTTTAAACTAGCTGTCCATGTAGGCTTTTGTCGAACTAGCACGCACTATGCTGAGTTCTCTGCTAAATCCTCCACTAAAATGAGCTCTTCAAATGCATTTCTTTTTCAGTGTATTTCATTTCCCAAATGAGGGCTAGGGGATACAGCTGATGGACTGTCTCACTGGAAGCTTCTTTCCTTTAATTTCTGTTAATTTATGTTTTATAAAAAAGCAGGCCAATCTTGAGAGTTCTCTTATGTGTTCTTGGTCCAGCAGGCAACTGTTAAAAAGCTTTTCTTTTTTGGAGTCACTGTCTGCACAGAAAAGTCTGTTTAGATGAGTTCTGTCCATGTTACATTTCTCATTCAGCAATTATTATCTCTTTTCCTGATTTAAACAACCCTTTTTCCTTCACTTCACTATATCATAAATCCAAATAGCTGAGCTCATGCCCCATCTGAAACTTCATTTCATAGGAAAAAATGCTGTGGTTACCTCTTTGGTAAAATTAGATTCTGCTAATAACTGAATTCATTTATCCATTTCTTTTATCCTTCCTCTCCCAAGACTGGGACATTTTTAAACTCTTCTTTTAGTTAAAATTTTGATGGAATTTATCAGATATTCTGGGCATTATCAAATCTCCACAACTGCGTAGATGCTGCTCAGCACTCTTGAAAATCGTGACAGAAAAATTACTGGTGCACAACTTCATCTTCCATGCACCCAAAACACTTCCTGCACACCTCCAGGGCTGGGCATTCATTTACCATCCATGCTAGAGTTAAGGGGATCAAACCCTTCTTCTCAAAGTACAACCGTTTCTCTCTTTGTCACATATAAATGAAACCACAGAAAAAAGGCTACAAACCCTTCTAGCATGAGCACTTGTACCATATTTCCATCAGTCAACCCATGTACCAAGAGGATAAAGCTTTAGGGCTCACAGGCTGTGAGAGAAAGAACACAATACCACAAGACTCTCAGTCTATCAAGATTAGGACTCACACTGGCTTCATAACAAGCTCCCCGTGTTACTTACCATTTGGCCTGCAAAACTATCTCCCAACTTGTGTCTGCTATCTTCCTTTTTTTTTTTTTTTTTCACAGCATACACACTGCCATGCCTCTCTCCTCCCAGATCTCTTTCCTACAGCCAAATTCAGAGATTTCTTTTTCCAATTTTTCTATTTTTCTCTCTCTTCTTTTCGTTATTCCTTTTTCTTCTTAAGAAAATGCTTTTCTATCACAAAAGAGCCAAGTGCAGTTCCAGAGACTTGATGAACAGGCCCAACATATCGACACATGGTTTGTGAGTTGGCCATGTACCATCAGCCTCATTTACCAGTGTGAAAACTTGTAGAACAGCGAAGTGCATTGGCTCCCTAAGAACCCTGTTTCAGTCCCTGGGATAAAATCTGCTCCTCATGTTCTGTAGTCCAATCATTTATCAACAGACTCAGATTAGCATTTTCTATTTCCTTTCTTTCATATTCCAGTCAACTGTAGAGGTCCTCACTTGAGAAATACCAAATTATCCACACTTAATTGATTTCTTATGTTGATATCATTGGCAATGCTAAAGTAGAAAAAATAATTTGAGAACTGAAATGTTAACTGGAATCCAATAATTCTTATAAAGCTGAAAAAATTAGCAATTTGATCTACTCCTATACAGTTTAGCAATGACAAAACCAAACAGGACTGCTACAGAATGGCATTCAAACACAACACAGTAATTTTCCACTCTGTTTTTATGTGAATATCAATATAAAACCATCAGCTGATAGATAAATGAATAATTGGCATAATTACCAGAGCAGACAAAGTCCTTCTTCTGAACCTCCGCCACAAGAAAACCCCGTAGGTTTACAGGTGCCAAACAGAAGGTGAACTGCCCGATAGTGCGCCTCTGCCGCAGCCAGTCAGACAGCCAAGCCAGGTGGCAGTCGCAGTGCAGGAAGTTGGAGTGAAGCCGCCTACAAAAGACAGAACAACCCTAAAGTTATCAGTAGTTTTTTAAACAGAAGACACAAACCAGAGCAATCAAGTACAAGTCTGTCTGGCTCTTCACTACAGCGCAAGTCGGATCATCGATGGTTAGTGGTCACAGCCGAGTTGGGTCTTGACTGTCTACATTGCCATATAATATACAACTGTCCATATATAAATTACTGCTATTATTTATAATATCTTGGAAGAATGGAGTTCAATAATTACCCATCTACAGGTAATCATGAGCTGGCCATTCTAGAGAGAAGAACATGCAGAATTTAAGACTCCTCCAAGTAATCACTTTGTCTGTGATGTCATATCAGAAATATCTGCATGAATGTGGTATCTCTGAGTGAATTCAAAGGATGGCTTACATAAACACAAGGGCTGGGCTAAAAAACAGGATGATAGGTGATTCTTCCCTCTTCTCTCTCCTTTGGGAGAGAGAGAGGGAGAGCGGGGGACAGAGGGTGACTCCCCACAGCAGAGGCTATTGGTACCTTGTATATTCCTGTGTTGCCTGTACAAATTCATCAATGCTCTTTTTACTGTGGCAATTTAACGCAAGTATGCAGGTTCTAGACAGGAATTTTCAACTCATGACGAAGAAGGGGATCACGACAGGGTCGTGCCACACAGCAATGCTGTGGCCATTCTTTGCAATGGAAGATCTAGCCATACAGCTCCCTTCCCAGCCTGCTTCATGCCTGGCACTAGACTTGCAGAAGCATTATCGCATTGCAGGGGGAAGTCTGCAAAATGATGATGTGTTCGTGGAGCGGATCTAGTAATTTTAATAGCTACCAAACTTCAGGTCAAAACAAAAGCCTGGGACGTTAATTATTTTATTCCTTGTAATGAATCTTACATTTGCAGTGTTATACCAAAGCTGAAATGATAAAACAGATTGAAAATCCTGTCAGAAATGGTTAGACAAAGCATTATTCACTAATATTACAGGCATTACATTTAAAAAAACCCCACACAATTGGTGTGCACAGGATTTAGCCTTGTCCATCCACCAAAGAAATTAACTGTCTATCTGTGAGATCTTCATATTGCATAGCAGCAGTGCAGGTCAGCAGTGGCACTCTGGCTGACAGTCCCCAGATTTGTATGTCTGGGGTGGGCAATCACAGTAAAAGACTGTGAATCTGGAACTGAGAGTTTATCCTGTAGAGATGGAAGACACTAGTCTCCTGGGAGCACTGTAAAACAATTGTTTTAGTAGGATGGCTAGAAAACCTCGTGTTTAGGGATTATGAAGCTATTTAATTGAAGTAAGTTAGATTTCTAACAAAATGTTTTGTTATTATGAACCATTAACCTTCCTGGAACACTCACCGTTGACTGAAAGAACAAATACATACATTCACAAAGAAAAGAGAATAAATACCATTTATCCAGAAACCATCCTAAGTAAAACTTTGTTCTAACTTAGAGAGAAAGCATTTCATTGAAATCCTCAAAGTATTATCCCTTCCCACCACAGCAGTCAATAATGATACTCAGAATCATCTTTCTTCAGGAACTGAAACAGAGTTCATCCCATGCCATTCCCTGCATCCCCTGTATGGATGTAAACAGGCAAGAGTAATAAAACCACGATTTCACAAAAAGGGGCAGCTTTTCAGTTCTGGGAGTAGTTTTTTTTCCTCACTGAATTCGTATAGCTGGTTTTTGGGTTCTCCCATTTTAGTAGTGCAAACTGTCACCTCTTTGCCAGCTTGCCTGCCTCAGCACAGCCCTACCTTGTCATTTGCTCAAGTTTTTTGCGCAGATAATCTACAGTTTGCTTTTGAGAGGACACCATGTAGAGAGCCTATCGAGCTTAACAAAGCAGACTATTAGAATATATTTTTGATAATCACATTAATGAATACAGCCACAAAAAGACTTTTCACAGTACTTCAAAAGCATAATACACCAATTCCCTGTGAACATGAAAAGCACTGAAGTGCTTTGGCACATTTTCAGTTTACCCTTTAATAAAAAAAATGAAAAGAAATTATGCAATTCCATATCTCAGCAGCCACTCACACATGCCGAGACAACAGGACACTTACCATTAAGCAAATGGGTATGGTGGACATGCTTTAACATAAATAAAGCTGTCTCAAGCAATGGAAAGAGGATCAATAAAAACTCATTCCTGTCACTTCCAATCAAGGCTAAAGGATCCATGACACTTAGCAACAGAAAAGACAGTTAAATAAAAAAGTTTAGCACAGAAGATCTGATTTTTTTTAAAGAATTCTTCAAGTGCTTCAAATTTTACTAGCGCTTGTCTTCTTTTTCCCCCTGAGAGGTCATGTTCAAGTTGAATATGCTCTTTATTTTTCCTTCTCTGTTCTTCTTAAATGAACAGATTGTTTTGAGAGCCATGAAGAAAAAGCTATTTATCCACAGAACTATCACAGCAGACACAGCTGTGGCATAAGCAACCCCTAATGGATCTCACTAGTGTGTAAAAGAGACACATAGGGAAAACACTCTCCACACACTGGGCCTCAGCTGGGTGGGAAAAAGGGCTTGTCCCTGTTTAAATAACATTCAGACCAGGAATTCCCTACAAAAGCTTCTGAAAAAAAAAGCACATCTAAATGTGAAGCTATTTGAGAAGGTGTACAAACTGATGATAATGTTTTAAGAAAACAGGAGAGTCACCGAACTGCAATGAACGTCATTCATGATCCATTTGGACTGAATTTGCATCAACAAGCAAGAGATTAAATAGTAGATCTTATTCAGACATTATGCCTCTGACAGTTTTCTCCTTTTGTGCAAACTGTTCATTATATATTATATGTTATATATTAATGCAGGAGAAACAGGTTCTCAAGTGAAACTAGAGAGTTTCTAGTTTCTCAGGAAACTAGAGACAATATTAACATCTCCCCCCAAATAACATCTTTGTATAAATATTTTGCATAGGTGAACAAAAACTGATCGGTTTTAAATGTGCTCTGGTGTATGTTAGTTGTTAGGGTATTATATCCATTTACACAAAACTTGTTTATATCAAAACGGTATTAGCCTAAATTGTAAACAGAAGATATTCAGAAAATATTGAGTAACATGTAGATATGCAAACTTGCTTTATTAATAATTGTAATTAATGAAGTATAAATGGTGAAAAGTGGTAAAACGACTTGGGGATAGAGGAAGAATTTTTAATCTGAAGTATCAGCAGAAGAAATTATGAAATGCTATTTGATTCCTGTATTTATCTTATATTAATTGCTATTTTAATGACTTTTCTGCCTCTGTTGGAACAGATGGAAGGAAATAAAGAAAACTAAACCATTTTACTGTATTTCCACCTGTCTATGTAGGATTTTTTTTAATCCCTATATTGAACTGCTAAGAAGAGTACTGCATGTTATTTGGCAGTCTTTGAAGACTGAAACATGCCACTTGATATTGATGAAACTACCTTTACAGAACATGAGGTGAATGAATACGAATGCAAGTTTGCAAAGGTGCCCTTTTAGCCATAGACCCTAAATTAAATTTCCAGCAAATCCTTTTAGAGCGGGTCAGCATTCATGCTCTATAAAATGTGGCTCTCAGAATTCAATATAAAAGCTTCCCTTTATAAATCCTATTTATGACTTCCTTCCCTTTTTTTTTTTTCTTTTTATTTTTTCCCCCTTAATTACAGCAAAGGGGGATTAGTCAGTGTAAGTCTCCAGGGAGCTACATACAAAGCCATCTCCGAAATTAAACTAAAAGGAAAATGGCAGAAGGCACTGAGGTCTGGTAACAGACAAGACTGACTAATCTGAAGAAGCCAGGCCAAATTTCTGGACCACTGTGACTGAATGAGAAAAGGCAAAATTCCAGGAACCTCAACCTTCACCTTTATCTTCTTTATCCATTCTCTTCTAGAAGACAAACATCGAATTTCCATTTAATTACTTACATTAAGATCTATGAATGTCACCACGTAATGAAGAATGTAAATTTAAAGCAGAGGTTATCTTACATAGATAAGAGCCCTTTTTCATCAGTTCTGTTAACTTATTTAATATTATTTTACACAGGCATATGTAGCATCCTTGAAGAATTTTATTTTTTCAGTGTCACAGAAAATTTTCAGGCTAGCTATTTCCCTTTCTTTGCTTTTAGGAATAAATATATCTTGGTTGAGTTTGAGATTCTGGAGGGAAAAAACAGAGAGACTTCATTTAAACATGACTTTTCCCGAAGTTGTATATTCCGTAAAGGAATTTAAAGGAATAATTTATTTAAATAAAATGGTTTTGGTAGGCTATAGCTAAATTACACAAATGCACACAGCCTAATTTCACAGTCTTTGTATTTTGATCTACTAAAGCTGATCAGAGCTTTTCCAGTGGAATGGTGCCCAGCTACAGAAAAGTGGATTTGACGTAAGAGAAGCTTTTATAAAAAATATATCAGAATCAGTGACATTTTGTTTCACAAAGTATCTGGAAAAGAAGCTTGTTTCCAAGTTCTTTAAAATATTTCTTTCAGAAATTAGTATTCTGAATTTGAAAGGAAGAGATAGGATTTAAACACAGGATATTAACAAAATTAAAAAACTTCATCCATCTGAGCAGTTTTCACAATTTTGATGATGTTTCAGCTTGGAACACTTTCCACATTATGTAGGAAAAAAAAATGCCAGTTTCATTTCCGAGTAAATTCAACATCTTGATAAAATTAATCTTAACCCTGGGTAAATCCAGTGAACTCGCTGTCAGGGTCCTGAGGGCACCAGCCGCTTTTACAACCCTGCCCAGGCTCACCAGGGGCTCCCCGGGCTCTCCCAGCCCTGCCTGGCCCAGGACTCCCGCCCAGCCCCTGCCCCAGCGAGGCCGCAGCAGCGCGGGTCTCCAGCCCTGCCGCAGCCCACGCCTCCTGGCCACGGGCCCCGGCTGAGCTGGTCCCCACCCGTGGGCTGACGTCCGGGCCTGGCCTCAGCTGTCCCCAGCCCCACAGAGGTGCCCGAGGCTGCCCCTGCCGTGGGGGGTCCCTGTGGGCCAGGCCCCACTGCAAGGCCCAGCCCTGCCCGCCGCGGCCCTCACTGGGTCAGGATGTTCAGGACCGTCTTCCTCGAGAGCAGGGCAAATTGTTCACATCAGGAAGAGACTGAAACAAGATTATCACAAGACGACAGATATCCAAAGAGTTGGCTAACACCGTTATTATTATTATTACTGTATTCAAAAATATTACTCACAGAGTCCTGATCTTTGGCATGTGATTGAAACTGGTAACAGGAATGCGGGTGATGTTGTTATTGTTGAGAGTACTGTTAGGAGAGAAAAAAAAAAGAGAAAAGAGAATAATAGATTGATCAATTATTTACATTTCTTCACCAACACACTATTTACAGAAACAAGCTGCTAAAACTCTTGATAATAAATCTCCCAGGCTGCGAGCAGTTAAGACATACTGACCGATACCTCAGACAATTTGTAACGCATCATGAAAGATACTGTTAGGGCAAAGCAACCAATAGCTGCGTAAGAACGGATGGAGGTTATTATTCACCATGTCTGAGTACCAAGGAGTACAGGAGACGAGTTTTTATCAACTACTGGAACAGATCCAGATTTTTGGTTAGCTGACACTTCGCTTGAAAACCTGGTGCAACGTGAGTGGAGGAACATCAAACCCGCACGCCGCAATATGAAAGCTTTGCACTTAAAGCGCTCACTCTCACACAAAAAGAGAACTGTTGACTCTCACAGGCTTGTTAACACAGCCAGCTTATACGGACAGACAGCTCAAATTGCCCTTCTGAAAACACACAGACGGATGGGTACCCTTTCTATGGTTTCCTTTTGAAAAAATATATGGGTAGTGGAACAGACCGTAATAAAACATGTCATGACCCAGGCATGTAAGGATTTCTGCTGCTCTATCAAAGCAGAGCTTAAAGAGAAAATGATCTCAGCTGCTGGTAGAGACCCCCTTAGCGCTTCTTATGAAAAATGAACTGACTCGATTATCAACAGCTGAGTGTGCTGCTCCCATTTATGCAGCTCCTAATTATATCAATGACTCTCTAGCAAATTAGAAGCTATAAAGTTTATCAAGATGGCACAGGAAATGGAAAGCACTCCAACAGGGCATAATTGCCATGCTCCAAGTGCACCAAATCTGCAAACACAGTAGCCCAGCTTGTCATGAGAATTGATGGGGCCGGTGCTGACTCCGTGTCCGAGTGGCCGGTCCTGCTGCTGGCTGCAGCTGCCTATGTGGAACGTGTGGTGTCCACAGCACCACGGCACAGAGCGACCTCTGCTTTGTACATGGGGCACAGGACTCCACAGCATCACTTGGGTAGAAGACAGTGCTTTTGTGTGTTTGTGTAATGTGTTGAAGAAAATACCTGCTGAAGCAGCCTAAAGGCACAGTACCCTTCCCTGAACTATTTAGTTGTTCCAATGTTATGCATCTACATAAGACACTTAATCAAAGCTCTTGAAGTTTTAGAGAAGTTAACTAGTCCTCTCGGTCATCTGCCAATTTAAAAACATTTTTACAATTCTGCCTAGACATCCCTTGGCAAAATCATCTACAACATCAGCAGATTAAAGCTAAATTAGATTATACCCTATTAAGACTGTTTTTCTGATACACAGGAAGACACATACGCGTATGGGCAAAGCCAGGAAGTTGCAGGGTAACGCAGCTATGTGCAGGCACACTCAGAAGAGGTGTGTGAGCAGGCTGACGCCGGCAGCGGTGTGTTTGTGTTGCTGCTGCACTGCATCCCAGCAGGACAGAACATGATCACTTTGTTAGTAGTATTGTAGCTGGTATTTCTCCATAGTGCTGCACCAGATGGATGCACTATTGATCTGGAGCCAGCCTGGGGGCTGACGTACCCATGACAGCAAACTGCACCAACAGAGCAAAATCACCCTTCCTTTCCAAATCTGTGAGCAGAGTGAGTTATGTCAGTAAAAGCAAAGTTCTGGAAATCTGGAATCTGCATGTGAGATCTCTTGCCAGAGATCCGTGTCAGTCAAGTCACACACATTCGTTCACACACCCAGCTGATAAGAGCTGTAGACCTTGGTGCACCCTGGCTTATAGTATAATATATAGTATTCATTCCAGATCCTCTGGAAAACTTGATGCTGCCAAAAATTGGACAAGAAACACATAGCTAAGTATTGGGATCAATGGGTATACAAAATTACGAGTTTTTCAATTTATCAATATGCAAAGACTCAAATGTAGTCTATTATAAATTTACTGGATAAGATGAAGAGGGAATTACTGTCAACTTCAGAAGTAAACCTGAAAGTAAGCTCTTACAGCCATCAGCCATGTCATTTCGTCAGCTGTGCATCACAGTCTGCACATGCCACTGCCTTACTGTGGCTTCAGCGCTGGAAGTGAACACAGCGAGTATCAGCATACATCCGTAGGGCTGAAAAGCTCTACCTTTGAATTCCTGCTAATGTCATGATGACAACACAAATGTCCCACTGCAGCAGTTTGTATGGTGCAAAATGAACCTCTCTGTCATACAATTGCTACTGCTTGATTACCCTATTTAGCCAGTGATGCAAACCAAAGTCTTCTGTGGACAGTTAGTCAAAACAAGCATGTACAGAACCTCTTTTAAAGGTGCATACATATATACACCAACACACCCACCCCTCAATAGCTATATTTGTTTGCTATTTGCATTTGTACATGCATGTTGGAAAGTTCAAACAGGGATCACAAATGTAATTTCTAATTGCACCGTTATTTTTTTTCTGTAAACATAAAAAATAGAATTCACCCTCTGCCCCAGTTGCCTGTTACATAAAAATGAGCTGTGCACTTGATTGGAAGATTTTAGGTATACACTGATAAATAAAAGCCACATGGAAGGTCAGCTCACAAAAAGTAAATCACATACATAGCTGATGTCTGAATGTATCACACGTGGCACTATAGGAGTCAATGGAAGCCACAGGAATTCAAGGGAGACTTCCTATTGATTTCAAAAGGACACAGATTGGGTTCAGGCAGAGCAGAACGTGACAGCAAGCTTCCTTCTGCACGGAGGGTAGAGAACACATCCCTGTCTCCCAGGGCAATTCTTCATCTGGATGCGGAAAGGTCAGCCTCCACTGTCCGATTTGATGATTCAAAAATATTTTTAAGTTTCTTAAAATATTTCTGTTTAACAGACAAAGTATTATTCCAATCACACAGTATTTCTACTCACAAAATATCAGATGAGAGTGTCTCAGGTTTTGCCCCTAATAAGCAAAGGTTTCCCATAATTCATCAATAAATATATAACTCTCCTTCTAAGAATCCTAAATCAGTGCTGAATTAATGTACTCCTTAAACACAGATTTCCTGGATAACTCTAGCAGATAGCTATTGCACAGATGACTTACTAGCATACTATTTCATTGATATTTAAATGTTAACCATAATGAAGGAATAAAACATCTATGATAACAGCAATTATTTCAGAACAAAGAAGGCCAAACACTGCAAAGGGCACTAATTGACAGTGAACTGTCTGCATTACAGCCCGGTGGTAGCTGCAGGAATTTAACCCTGCTGCTCTGGCTGTGCAGAGCACGTGGCTCCCACACAGTAGGAACTCTCTGGCTTTTGAACAGGGACGTTTTCAGGTAGCGGCATGCTCTAGAGGCACTCTGCAGAGCTTTCTGTCATGCACATGAAGCCTTCCCAGCAATGATTTTTAGAAGTATGTGTCCTGACAGAGCTAAAAATGCCACTGTACTGTGTGCTTAACACGTGAAAGGAAAAAATAAATTCTGCTCCAGTCATCTGCTAGCTGCTCCAAGGCCTCATTTTGATCCAACTGAGATTCCAACCCATAGAAACAGATGCACAACCACCAGGAAGCTGTGAGAAACAGAAAACTTCCAGAATCTTCTGACTCCTCCAATATCATATGGGGAAACATGTATTCTGCTGGGATCTTATTTCTCCCAGCCTTATTTCTCCCACCCCTTCCAGAACCCAATATACCTTTGTCCCTTGAAAAAGCACTGTCCTCTCATTTAAGAAGTCCTCTCCCTGTAAACTATTCACATCCAAAACGCTGAATCAGGAAACTGAGGTTATAGACAATATTATTTATGCCAGCAAACTTCCCACCTTGGGCCGTGATCCTTGTCAGATCTTGCAAGCTAAGCAGAAGGGGACTGCAGCAGTCCTAAGGATCCTCCAAGGACTACTTGGAAGACGCATAACGTGGGATCAGCAATCTTTGAGGTGGTACATCCCCCACCGGTATGAACTGTCATAGTCTCATTGACTTCAATTTACAACCCCTGAGGAACTGCTCTACTAACTCACTCCTCTTGCCCGTTACCCAAACTGGTTAGAGGCACGCATGGAACTGCTTTCTTCCTTCTGAAGAATAAAGCTGATTTATAACCCCTACAAATCAGATTTTTTTAAATGCTCACTCTGCAACCCTGTCACGATTTGAAAACAATTATCTCCTTCCTCAAACTTTTTGTGCAAATTTAACTACATGCAGTTGCATTTCTGTTCTCTTCTGACTTCCTCCAAATTCATCTAGTTCCCCGACAGAGAGTTGTTAATTCCAGACTCAATGTAATTACATGAAAATCATTAACCTGTAGAATTGACTGTCATGTGTGTGGGTTTTAAAAATATTTATGCATTATTTTTCACTCCTTTCTTCACCCTCTTGAATAGGAATACCGGTGTTTAGGACTAGATGAGAGTCAGAAAAAAATTATACTCCCAATGCTAGAAGAAATCACACAATTTTTTGAAAGATACTTTGGGAAGAAAAGGAAAGGATTTAAATTTTGAATGCTACTAATAATACAAGTATTTTATTTTAAAACCTCAGGAACTCTAAGCATCCTTTCATGTTCCTTGGACTAATTCAGAGAGCAGAAATCCCAGGCCATTAGATCAATAGTCAAACACTCTCAATTCTATAAATTACAGAGTACACGGAGATTTTGTTTCTCTTACTTGAAGTTCAATTAATGATATAATTAAGAGCATATAATGAATACCAGAATGCCTGGTGACTTATTCAGCTGAAATAATAATACTTTCATTACAGTATATCTACCTGCTCTGTTCCAGTTAAATACTGGATAGGAACCAAAAGGATCTTCTGCCAATGGCATCAGAAAAAGTTATACAACATAACAAAATTATCTGAAATATTAACTGTTTAATTTCTTCAATTTGTACTTCAATAAGTACATTGTAAAATAGTAACTGTCTTAATATTTTCCAGTCACATTTCAAGCGGGAAAAGACGTAGGAGGGTTGGGTTTTTTGTTAAAGACATAACACTATTTGATGACAATACCACCTGCTATATTCCAGCTTAAAAAAAAAGCTATTTTATCATTGGCAAAAAGAAAAAACTACTATGAAAATGTCCATTTCTCTAAGTACAAGGCATTTTCATAATGTACATAGATTACTAGCTGTGCATCAGTATGATACCCACAGTGACGCTTCTTGTTTACAATCTGAATGGATTAAATGAAAGGGGAAGGGGAGAACATGTCATATGCTGAAGATGTCCTTTGTTTTTTTGACAGTAACAGAGGCTGATTTTCTTTCACATTCCATTTCTGCAGCTGATTAGCACAAACAGCTAATCAAATTGAGAAATTATATGGTAGATTAAATTTTTGATTAACACTTTTCCCCAAGCCTTAATAAGCATCTACCATAGTTACTAGAGGTCTGCTGCACTGGCCATTCAGGTTTTGATACACGCCAGGCTGCTTTTGTGTCACATTTGGCTGATCATGGGACTGCAGCATTTGCAAAATTTTCAGTCAGAAAGAAATATTCAGGCCCATTTACTGATAGGTAAATGGAGAAAGAGATCTGAAAAGGCACCAGCTCATTTATTATATTTCTGGTTTTGGATGCCTTTTATGTTTGGGGACTAGAGATTCTATACAGGCTTCTAACGTACACAATCGGTAGCAGAAATCCTGCAAATAACAGTCCTCATTTGGCAGCACATACTTCTGTGTGTCTATGCGCTTCACTCTAAGTCCAACAATGATGTTAATTTCCTTTTCCTGCTCAAAATTCTCTCAACACACTGTGGAAAGAACAAGGTGCTGAGTTACCCTACTCTGTTAAACCTGTATTTTGAAAGAGAGACTTTGAAACGGAGCAGCAAAGCGAATGGTAAAGCTGGTGGGGAACAGCCGTACCAGGCACTGCAGCACTGGTAGCACTAACAAGTCTAACATTTCCTTCTGTCTCCTTCAATTACACCACTGCTTTATCACAGTATGCTCGTTGGCCGTGTATGTAATCCGTGTGTTGTGTGTCCATAACACCATGTAATTGGGCCTAATGCAAGATTATTATCTATGTGCATGCAATGGATAGCTACAAATGGTGCATCTGCAGACTTGTGACGTTCCCAGGAGTGAATTACTGTCATACTCCCCGATTAGTGCTTCTCCCACAACTGCCAGGGCTTCCAGGCTTCCTATCCCCAGTGCAACTCTACATCCAGTAAATGAGACCAGAAAATTTATTAAGACTTAACCAAGGCATCTCCATAATTAAGCCTCTCATGTAAATAGTTTTCTTGATAATGTTATTTCTGTTCAGAAGTGGGGGAACTGATCCAAAAAAAAGACTGAGCACCTCACCCCAAGTTGCCAGTGGAGCTCAGAAGGGAACACAACAGTCCGGCGCTGGCACTGACAGAAAGGCAACTTCTCCAAGACCCCAGAGATTGTGGGAGGGAGTGGAGTGTTGTTAAATAAAAATATGTGAAAGAATCTTTTCAGTGTACGTGTAGACTGGAACTGCTGGATCCATGCAGGATTAGACATCTCCATCAGTATTTATGCACCAAGAAAAGAGAGGATCTTGGGGTCTGTCTGAAATACTAGAGGTGAAACACGAATTCATTAGCAGCAAAATTTAACACTAACAGTGACAGAACCTTAGACCCGTATGTTAGCAGCAGATTCCTATTACTCTTAAACCTCTCTCCAACTACATAAAAAGCCATTGCAAAGGGAAGATAAATTCTCTGTTCCCTGTATTCAACAAGGGTTAAGCAAAGTAGTAACAAGTTTAAATTCCAAAAAGGGGAATTTTGATTAGATATAGGGAAAATGTTTCTTACAATAAGAACAGGGAAAATACAGAAAACAGCCATTACAAGAGCCTGTAATAAAATACTAAACGAATCCCTGGCAGGAATGGCATGGGACTCGATGGTCCAGGTCTAGGGTGGGACAATAGATGACAGCTTCAGACCCCTTCCAGCCCTTATGTACTACCTAATGTAACTAACAGCAGGGGTAGGCATTTTACCAATTCCAAAAAGTGAATCTAAATCTATTTTTAGCAATAAAACCAAGACTTGAATTTTGTACACTGCCATAATTAATGTTTGTAATTAGCTTTGAGACTGTAGGGTAAAAGGAGCTATATTTTCAACAGCTGTAAAGAGCTATTTTTCACACAGGTCAGAAGGAATTTGCATTAAATTAAATATTTACTGCTTCTCATGGCCACTGATGAAAAAGCAAAATGGCTTTGGCACTCTATCCCTCAGCATTGAGCACAGTCCTCACCCTCGCCCTTCAAGACACCCAAGGTTCACTCGTTAAGCAAGGTCCAAAACTCAACTGGATCTCTTCAGAGTTTTGGTGAGTCCTGAGTGCCTCTTGTACTCAATCCTTTGATCTCCCCACAGACTGTTTAAGTTAAAGCCCACAACTACCATGTGGGCATATAATGAAAGCAACTGATGCTGCACTGATTAATCCATTACTCTCAACTGTTAGAAAACATAATGATCTCACAAGGGGCCTTATTCACTGACATACAGCAGTAGAGCTCTGATCTGACACCTCAAATTAGCAGCAAAAGCAATAACAGCTGGGGTTTTGTCTCAATATTTGTACCCAACTCTGAGTTGGCACTATACAAGCGCTATTTTTAAACACAATGTTAGCCCAGGCAAATAATCTAAATAGTCTCCAGGTGACATGTAAAATCCACTGAAATAAATAAAAATAACTAGTTGCCAATTTGTGGTTTCTGTTCTAGTATTAGTCTTTTGCCAATGTGTTCACAAATGTTCTCATTACAGCAACATGAGAGGCTCTAGCATTGTTAACTTGGGAAGTTGACTTCAGAAATATGACTAGTCTCAAGGATACAGAGGAAAGAAAATGTTCTTTTTAGAAATGTATTGAAAAATAAAATAAATAAGCTTAGCATGGAATTATGCACAAAACTGCCAGCAGTGTTTACTGCTACAATTGCCCGATTCTTCCCATTCTGTGGCTGATTTTAATTTGCATACAACTGCCAGATTTTAACTATTTAAGCTTATTATAAAGACCAGATGTCTATGGCAGATTTTTTTTTTCCCTTCAAGGAGTGAGATTACTTTCGAAAACATCAGGCTTTGGGGAAACTGGGTTATTGTAATAACAAATTCTTTTTTAAAAATGCCTGTTTTGTCACCCGGCAAGAACCAGGGTGATCACATTTGCCTATAGTGATAACTTCAGGGCATATTAACTTATGTCCTGTAGCTGCTGTATTAACTCTCCCTTGAGACTGGCTGTGCCTTGGCTGGAGTCTCTGGGACTAGTGAAGTCAGGAGCTGAAGTAAAGAGCAGAGAAGAGGGACAGACAGGACCCACAGCTAAGAAAATGGTTGGGCATACTATCTGGGTAAAGAGAGTGGGACTAGGAATCAGTGCAAACAGGTAAAAGAGGCCAGAAAAAAATTGTACAGGCCCGTACAATCAAAGATTGCATTGTCAGATGTATATAAGAGGGAGCAAAATTAAGGATTCTGGTGACTTATGTCTGGTAACTGATGCTGAAACCTTTCTAGTGTTATCTTTAGCCCTGCATTTATGTTGTATGTGCACATGCGCATCATTATGCCTGAATTATACCGACACATAAATAAATAAAATATGTTAAAACAAGATGAAGTAGAAAATAGAATAAAATAAAATAAAATAAAATAAAATAAAATAAAATAAAATAAAATAACTAAGACAAGAAAAGGTAAAATAAAATACAATAAAGGTTATAGAGAGCATGAGGGTACACAGTTCATTAGGTTGTGGACTTTGTTAGATGTTTAGTCAAGAATGTCATTCACATGGTCTTACGTGAAACATCTTACCACTTCCCCTTAAGGAAATCTCCTCCTTCTATATCCGGAAAGACATATCTATATTCCCACACAATCAAATCAGCTCTATTAGCTATACAAAATACAGGTACCAGTTGCATCCCCCAATCCTTTCTAATGCCTATGCCCAGTGAGACTTGAAAAAGCTTTTTAGAGAAATTTCAATCACCTTTTCAATATTTTACATGGCATTCTAATTTTAGTCAGAAAATACAAATTCAATCCAGTCTGAATGGAAATTTTAGTTATAAAAGCATTGGTGCAAAGACAAAAGAACACAGCCTGAAATTATTCTGCCACTGCTTTATTTTTAAGTATTCTCCAATGAGTTATTTTTCTAAACTCAAAAATGGTATAAGAAATACTGCCTTTACTTTTTTTTGAATCAAGAAATTTTCTCAAGTCTTCACCCAAAGGCTACACATTTTTCAGTACACTGTATTGGGAATGGCCGCTGTGGCCCTAACTCCCAATTACATCCATAATTTTCTGTAAGTATTTGGGCTGAGAGAAAGAAGGTATTTCTGCAAACACTGAATACATGTTTTACATCCTCAGGGTGGTTTTGATGTTTCTCTATGGTACTCAATTTCCAGGGCTGATATTATTGCCTAGAACCACTGGGAAGAAGTCCAATTATCATAATACCCAGACCAACGTCCACTGAAGTCAGTGCAAATCCTGTGGCTGATTTCAGCAGGGAGTGAATCTAGTCCTTACAATCTATTCCTTGAGGCACAGATTTTCACAGGAGCCACAGTGATGCAAAATATAATCATATTCAATTTCAACTCACCTAACTTGTTTTGTAGATTCATCTGAAAATCTTTTGTTCAATGAATTAATATAAATTAATAATAGAACTATACAACTTTAATATAAATCAGTTGTTAAATAGATACATTTTGGGGTTTTTTTGATATCTCTCTTACTAAATATGGCTCTTGGTGTTACCCAGCTGCATGCACGCCAGGTACTGTAGTTTATGGACTCTGTGCTACTCCTGTCAAAATCAATGGAAACTGGATGGGGTTCTCAATGCATACAGAGGTCTGAAAGCCTATCAGAGTGTATTTATGGAAAGGATGAAAAAGAATCAACACAACAGACTCAGATCACACAAACCTTAAGTTTGAGGCATCAGTACGTCAGCAAAATAAAAAGGTTTCTCAGGTTCCTGCCTGAACAGTTGTTTCTGTTTAGTCCTTTCTGAAGCTAAAGCAGTCTTATAAACATAAACCAATTCAGACTAACACAGTCCAACTCTATAATTTGAAAGGAGCAACAACTTTTGCCATTTGTTCAGGCTGAAGGCATTTATTTAATGATGGCGCTTTCATGGTAAAAGGTTTCAGCATTCAGTCAGCTGAGTGCTGCGGTTTTCTTACAGGACTCCACCAAAAGAAATTCTAAAGAAACTGATTAAATTTGGATCAGAGAGGAACAGTATCATTCTTTAAAACCATGTTTTAATTTGTCCCATCCTGAGTACACCGCAACCTTAATGCTATAACCTTGCAGTAAAAGCCTCTATTTTGATAGACTTCCCTACCATAATGAACATATCTTTTTCATACTTGTCGGTAACACACCCAGGAACAGAAAAGCCATTCCAAGTCACAGATAGAAATGAGTTGTCTGTTTTCAGAGCTAGAGAAAGCGACAAAAAATGGACTTCTGCATCCGCTGTAAGTGGCTACGTGACAATATTCCATCTCTTTGGGATGGTCGTTGTGCCAGCCTGTTGCCACTTCCTCAACTGCCGCAATGCGGCACTGCCTGCGGGACTGCGGACTCCTGCAAGTCCTATGCTGGCCACTAGACCACTGGAGGGACGAGCTGGCAGACCCTACGTACGCAGCAGGCAGCTCCTTGAGAAGTATAAATATAACAACAAACAGAAATGGCACTGGCAGCAGTTTAGCCTGAGTGGGTGTCAGTGCAAAGGGTTTTACAAAAGCCTTTTAGAAGGCAGGCAACAGGCATCCATGGAGTGTGGGCTGCCAGAACCCCTGGTTTCCACTTCCCTCCGACGGCAAACCTACCAGGTCCTGCAGGCAAAGTAATGCCCCTTATTCCTCTTGCCAGAACAGTCCCCCTGATTTCAGGAGCCCAGTGTTTCAGCTGCCCTTCGGCTCCCAAGGCCACTGGCACTCCCCCTGGGAGAGGGTAGCGGGAAGAGACCTTTCATAGCTCCAGCAACATGACAATGGGCATGGCGTGGCACGGAACCGCAAAGGAAGTTCTCAGCTTTTGATTGCACAGGAAGGAAAAGAAATCCTTTAAAGAGGGAACTTCACCTTTTCTGCCAAAAGCACCCCCCCCCCCAAAATGCAAGAGACGTAGACCGTATTTGTGGAACAATTTTATGTTCTAACAGTATGTGATGCCCCTACCTGCAATTCATACCTGCTGGAAATTAAGGCTAATATATAGGTTAATATAAATCCACATGAATGAAATAGGGAATGTGTGATATACACATTCGGTGAATTTAGACTTGCATGTATGAACAGTTGTTAAGGAAAAGTTACATTTATAGAGGAAACATGTTTCGAAAGAACGAGACAACGCATAGTTCCTAGACAAGGGCAATTACATGTTTCTTGGTGAAGCTGGAAAGGGATCTGCTTTCCATCAGGATTTTCTTTTAATAATACATTAGACAGCGCTTGTGTGCATCACACAAGAAAAAGGTCAATATGTTTAAAACCACCTATCTTTCCAATTTTTAAATTTCTCCCAAACACCACCTTCCCACGAGAAGCAGCAATACCTGCTTATATTCATGCATGCGTATGCAATACAGCTAAGAAACCATAACAATTTGAATAGCAAATACTCACAGTGTTTCATTTGCGTTCAATCCACAGAGTGAAAAAGTGCAAAATAAAATATACACATTAAAAAATTCGAAGCACTCATGATCTGTTCAGGAATATTCTACAAGCAGAAGAAGTAGCTAAATAAAAGGAGTCAATTGTTCTCCATACATGGCTGTTTCTCTGTAATATCTGCATATATACAAAATAAAATCTAACTGCCATTGTGGATGGTCTGTCCTAACTATTTCAGCCTAAGTATTAGCTGAAGTGCCTCACCTGATTTCTAACACCCTAACCGTGGACGGGAAGACGGGGTGTCTCACAGATAAAACGGACCCAACCCTTTTAAGACATCACTGGAATTGCCCAAGGAGCCAGTAAGAAGCTTGGGTGCTTGCGGAGTGGACTACCCCCCTCCTCAGAGCCCGCCCAGCCCGCAACCTCCTCTTGCACCAACGGGGTCTTCTCAGCGGCCTTCAAGCGTCGTCGCAGAGATGCTGCATTGCGGCAATTTATCGATCATAGTAGCCAAGTCCAAAGCTGAACGCCATGAACAAGATCTGCTTTCCCACCCTCCCTTCTCCCAACAAAGCACTTTTGGTGACAGACACAATCTAAGATTCTAATGGAAAAAGATGCAAAAGCAAATCTAAATTACCAATCCGGTAAACAAAGACCTTGTTCAGTATCCTATTCAGCTCCTACATCCTTTTATCACAGCCATCAACCTGTTTTCCACAATGTTCTCTTCTGTTTTACCCTCAAATAAATCCCAATCTCAGCCACAGTCTGCTACCTGCAAACCACAGATATCTCACACCACCTAGCACTGTGAAGACAAGAGGGATGTGTGCAATTTCTAAAAATTAATGGCACTACTGTTTGTTGTTTCCTTCAATGGCTTTATGTAGCCACCTCATTTGATGCTCTTTCAACTGACCAAGCTATTTTCTGAGGTATCTCTAAAATACTCAAGAGCAACATGGTATATCACAACAAAGGTTTCTGGATGACCTTACAGCATTTTAAAATTTGTTTCTAAGGATGTGCAGATGTCCTAAGCATGGCCATCCATCACTCGCACATACAAAACAATGCATTCAGATTATTCACCCCAGAGCAGAAATTCTGCTTCAAAAGTATTGAACCAGTTAACATGGAATTGGTTCATTTATGATAACTAAATTAACATAGAAACTGTCATTATTTGGCCTCAAATTACTTGAAAATTGTTTCATACTTCACCCTTAATGCAGCTCTTAAATTTTCTTTTTTCTTAAACACAGAACTGGATATGCTATGTAAAGATAGGCTAATTTTCACTAATGATATGCCTTTCTTTTTAAAGTTTTAAAAATTACTTTTCCTGATTTGACCATAACATACATGCTCTTTTTATCATATATACTAACACACATATGTACTTACATCATACGCATAACCTTGTGAACAGCAGGAAAAAAAGACACTGATTTTTAGATCAGAGGAAGCTTCTACCTATGCATTTTTTTCAGGTGCAGATGTAATTACCTACTTCACTTGCAAACTAACTATCTACATATTACTGTTTTGATTTCTAATTTACTATAGATACAATATTATTGTCCCAGATAAAAATATTAGATAATGCTAGTAAGTAATGCATAGAACCCTGATCCCAGCAGCTACAGTTTAAGGTTAAATTTCTGACACAATGCTTGAAGTGGTAGACCAATAATTCTGGTATGCAGAGCTCCCATCATGATTTTATCCTCTCTTTCGAGAGAAACAAGGCTTTTGAGTCCTCTCTTGTATAAAGATTGGCTACAGCGCAGAGCACTTGTCTGTGTTGTTCTACCAGCACAGCAAAGGGACAAAAGCAACCTCTGAAAAAGACAAACCATTTGCACCCCTAGAGGTCATAAACAATACCTTTACTTGCACACAGAAAAACAGAAGGTAACCGTTAGGTGTTTAGAAACATTTTTGTAAACTGTAAATTTTTTGCTATTGTGGTGACAGATCCCAGAGCAAGCAGGAGTTCCCGCATTCACCACCAGTTTTGGACCCCAAACAGTGTCACAGAAGGGCTGAGGACATGCTGGTATATTTGATTTCAATATCATGGAAGCCTGTGCCACACAGGCATGCAGCCTCCTGCCCCAGCCAGAGAGGATTCGTGCCGACAGGATTACATTCAGCTACCATAGTATCGTCATCCAGCTGCTTTGGGGAGTCATATAAACAATGAATTGCAAATTATGCCATAAAATGACTAATCATCTACCTTGAACTTGTTACTTTCTCTCAGAACTCTGTCATCACCTCAGCTTTATCTGCGAGAAGTTTTATTCCCATCACAGTCTTCAGCTCAGCTTTTGGTTAAGGTGTTGAGCCACACATCTGCATTAAATAGACAGTTGAGTGTCCTCTGGATTAAGTCGTTCACATTCATTTGACTTTCAACAGTCAAAATGCTTGTTCTACATCTTTTATATTACTGACGAAGAAACTATATTAGTCAAAGGGGAGGGAGGGCAAATCACAAGATGAGCAGAGCATGCAAATGAAACAATTAATATCATGGGAGAGAAGGTTTGCCAGAAATCTCTGTCTCCTGGAGTTTTGACTTTGGAGTCTCTCGGAGCAATGACTGCAGCACCAGTAAAGGGCTTCACTACACAAGCCATAAAACCGGGCTTCTTCAAAAAGCGTATTGGTCAGTGATTCATGAAACTAATAATTCTAACCTGGCACTGCTCTTATCTTGATAAGTTCTGCAGCCTGCACGGCTCCAGGCTATTCTTAAAGGGAAAAAAACCTCCAACCTAATGGGAGCAGGAAAGGAGAATGAGCACAGCATTCAACTACTACATATGCTCCAGGAGGGGAAAAATCCATCTTTTCTAAATATGTAATATAATTAGGCATCCGCACTGAGGATTGATAGAAATGTTCATCAATTTGCTGGGACATGCCTCGAATACTGCAGGATTAGCAAAAATCATTGATCAATGAATTTATGCAAATATATTCTCCCCATAAAGAGAGAGTTACATTACATCTGTAACAGGCATCAGTGATTTTCAGAGGCCCTCTCTTGCCCACTCTTATTTTATCTCAGCTGGTCTTTGATATAAAGCCTGTCACCACAGTGCCATCTGGATAGTGTTCCTTTCACTAAGCTGTACTTCCAACCTCAGATTTTGTAATATGTTATAGAACAGAGGTTATCTCAATTCCATTTCCATACCTTGAGCAATGACACCAGATCTCCCACTGACATACATCAGCAAATAAAACATTTCTTATCAAGCAACCATGTAAGCAACCCATCTTTCCTCAGTCAATTCTTTGTGCTAATTATGCATCTCTGTCACTAGGGTCCATTGGGGGTGCAGTACCTTTCTAAAAGTTCTCCAGAAAAAGGCATTTTTGTAGTTAATCTTATCTCCAACTGATTTATATAACAGAAGCCCTGTAATAACAGCAGCCAGGTTCTTCAGGAACATTTCTCCTTCCCTTAAAGACCTACAGCGATACAGGAGGCAGGGGGAATGGGAAGGGTATAAATTACAGCACAGTCTAGTAAGTAATGGAGTAAAGAAAAATGGAAATTATCATTTGTCCACTGATCCCTCTATACTCTGGGTGCACCATTTCTCAATTGCCAAACAGACTTTTGTTCTTCCCCTGGCATAACTTGATTGCCTGTGATACAAGTTCAATGTGGAAAACTCTTAGAAAAGCCACATTCCTCATTTTTCACCTAATTTCACCTAACTGGTAGATACTTCAATTACTCTCATACTGCCAATGGTTCCTCCCTTCAGTTTTATTTTTACGACACGCATTATGTACATGCTGACTGATGAAATAACTAAAGATTTGAAATTAATTTTATTAATTTGCATACATTTGAGCTGACATATACCCTGGGTTAAAAAAATAAAACACCACCAAAAATTCCAATCATTTTAATTTTACTATACTCAAGTATAACAGCTATGCACAACATTTTAAAAAGAAATCTCATTTTCATGATTGTATTTGGGTATTTTGGTATCAGTTATAGGAACACAATTTACAGAGTTCAAATTTGATCCTGATTGCCTCAACCGATCATAATTTCCAGCAAAATAGAGGAGGAAATCACATTTGTGTGGCATTTTCAGGCTTTCATTAAGCAGTGACATCTCATATATTTAGAATTATGTCATGACTTTCTCTCCCTGACTCTCCAGGTTGGGAAAGCAAATAAAAATCTTCTATCTAGTTAAGACATGCCCAGAATAGCATTTTGCAAATAAGTAAGACTGACTAGATAACTGAATGTTCAGCATACAATCCTAGAAACAATTAAATCCTGGCTGTAGCACAAAATAATGATTCATATTCAGAAAAGTTCTTAAAAGTTCGCTAGCACCAAAGGTAGTGCGTATTATAAGCACACTCATCCACAACATCTCTATCAGAAATTGCACAGACTACTACAATTTTTTATGAAACAGAATCCTTTATAACAGGAACGTATTGGGCTGAGAAAAGGAAAGCATGAATAACCCTTGTAAAATCCTTGCAATGACTGGATGTGTCGGACAACGTACAGAAGAACTGGGGGATGCAGACCGCAACTGGTCGGACAGATCGCGCCGTGTCCCGCTGAACACGACCCGGCGCCGAATCAGAGTTTGAAAGAAACCAGCGCGTGGCACTTGTAGCTGCGTGCTTTTCTGGGCGCTTGTCATGGAGCGGGAAGAAGAGTGAGGCACAAATATTTGGAGAGAAACAGTTATATATACAAACACTGATAGAACAATCTTAATTTCTAAGACTCCTATTATTTTAAGATTTCAGGGATGGAGAGGTGGTGCGTTTTCATTTACGTTTACATTTTACAATCTGAAAAAGTAACTTCTAAAATATCAAATTTTTAGGGCCCATTTAGAATTGAAGTTACAACTTAAAATTGCTGTGAATATTTGGTTGATTGTACTTGCACTTCTTCAGTATTACTTGTGAGTGAATTATCACAATTTTTCACACTAAAGCGCCCAGAGTTGAATGGCAGATTCCTGCATGTGTAGTTTGTTGCTACAGACTCAATGACAGAGTCAGTGCTCATTCATTTCAAAAAGCAGATGAAACTGAGGAAAGAGGATTTTCAGACTCAGAGATACTGTATGAAAGACCTACAACAATTAACATGACTAACAACAAACAAAACCCCAGATCATTCCACACTCCTCTGTACAGCAAGAACTCATCTGCCTTGTCTAATAGCTTACTATCCACAGACATCCTACGATTACCTCTTGGTATGATAAAATCTTCTAGGTCTGGGAATTTTTTTTTTACAGAAAATCTGCAATGAACAAAATGTGTTCAAGCTCCAATCCCTCTGGCTATCATTGTAAACTAGGAGAAAAAACAGCTTTTACAATATAAAACAAAGAAAACACTCCACCTAAATTGCCAACAGTGACTTGTAATTCATTCTGTCCTGCCCACATGGCACAACTGCCATGTCACCACACAGTTTTCAAGCTACCCCAGTGAGGCAAAACAATAATAAATAAATTAAAAGGGGTTTTCGCTAAATTGAGTTCTGTATCTTACTGAGAAATGGATCCTAAAACCACAAGTATTGTTCAGCACTTCCAGTCTAATGACAATAGCATATTCGTTCACTGAATAGTACTAGTTTATCCAGTTTGACTGAGCTTGTTGAACCACCTTGAAATTAATTCCTTTTACTTGTGTATCCTAAGAGGCTGAAGGTGAAATGCTGAGTTCTGAAAGAGTTTTATCTCCTATGCTTCATAATTTTGGACATTTGGAAATAAGGATATGGACTAATTTCTAATCTACAAAGGATATGAACATTGTAATGCCACACACCATAAGGAATACTGGACAATTATTTTGAAGAATTCTTTGGGGGGTTTTTTTGGTTTTCTTTTGTGAGGTTTTTTAATAATCTTTAAACATACTTTCAGCTACACTTATACATATTTCTCAATAATACTGTTATTGCCAGGTATTGCCACAGGGCATAACTAAAAATTAAGCAGAGCAGAAAACCTCCTCCTACTGAAAATGACACTTTAGTTAGTGAAAGTTTCACACCAATTTTCTCTGCATTTCTATTCCAACAGGTCATAAATTAGTTAATAAATTTTGCCACTCCTTTATAAATACATGCTCCCTTCACATTTTATTGCTGTTTCAGTTTCAGTGGTTGCACACACCTTACTGTGTCTTGGACTGCAAGAACAAACCCACTGAAATATGCTTTATTGTCTTACAAAAAGGGGGAAAGGAAGTATGTTAACAAGAAAAATCCCAACAGATTAAAAATAAAATCTTTATGGGAAGCCATACAGAAAATCTGACACAAAAAGGAACAAAACCAGCCCCAGTGCAAAACCACCAAGAAAGGATGTTTAAGTAAGCATGTCAGTTCTGCATGTAATTTCTCAGATGTTACTTTCACCTTGCTGCAGGGGGAAAGACAATCAACAGAAGGCACCACAGCACTTTATACTCAACATTTTTGCATCTTTTTAACCCAAAACTCCGCGTCACCAGTAGCACTTGGCACCTGCATTATGGTCTACACAGGTCAGGTCATAGGATCAGGGACACCCTTTAGGACATTTGAAACACAGAAGCTCATAAACAAAGAAGTGACCAAAAGACCATGCTTGTATCAGGAGCCGCGGTGAGTGCCTTGGTCTGATCCAAGCTCCAGGGGAAGATAGCAAGTCATTGCACCATGTCAAGTATGGAAACTAGTCACAAATTTCAGTCCTGTTTTCATCTCTGCCTCTGTGCTATTTGTTGGTACAAGAATGTATTCATAACACAGAAAAAGAAAATAAAAGTAGTAAATGAAAACAGCTTGTAGTGAGGCAGAAATAAGCAACATGGACCATGGAGTGCTCTTCATTCTGAAGGATAACTGCACAACTTCCTTCTCTTCCTACATCTACCAAATCATCAGGCTCCTTGCACTCATGTTTTTTGAGGAATTCAAGGTGAATGAGAAATCTACTTCTGCACTTCTAGATTTCAGTGATTGAAATCTAGAAACTAAAGTGCTTTTAAAGAAAGTGTTCCTATTTTTTTAGCAATGCTAAGCATTTTGTCTCTGCCCTGAGTTATCTACAGAATTTAGAATTTTGTAGACGTGCGGATGTGCAGAGAAAAGATGCAGAAATGTAAATGTTTGATATCAGAAAGGTCACAAGATTTCAGTAAGATGAAGAAGAAATACATTATCTAGTACCCTTGCAAACTCTTCAAACAGATAATTAGATAAATTTTTGCCAGAATCATTAAATACTTTCTACATATTGCATTACAGGTTAAAATATATCTCCATAAAATAAACAGTGAGTCTGAAAGGATGACATTTGATTTCACTTGTTAATATTCTCTGATCGTTCAAATCGCTTTAATTTTTTAACGTTTATGACTGTTTTACAACTGAAGATATGATGTTCTCTGGCGCATTAAGCAAATTTATTTTGATAGATTAAATGCTCAAACTTTCTTTGAAGAAAAACTTGAAAGAAAATTCAGACTAGGTTGGAAGTATAAAACGCACATTTTGTGACTGCAAGAAAAATACCTTTAGAAATAAATATGATCAATCTATTTTCTCATCTTTTAGAATTAAGATTGATTTTTCCTGTAGCAGTATGTCTGTACTGAAAATTAAAAATGCATTAAAGAACTGATTATGATGCATTTTATATATCCTCCTCTTCTCCCACCCACAAATAACTAGCATAGAACTAACCAATTAAAAGCAGAGAGGCAAATAAACTAATTCAACATTTACTACATCTTGGGGAGAAGGAATGCATTCCCAGCAACTTTTTCAGAGCCTGCAGAACTCAGTAATATCAGAAAAAAGGCTCCATTTATTGCCCAGGCTATTTTAGTGAAAGTTATAGCACAGTCTACTGTCAGTGAAGGACTGATTCACTCTCTGCGGATATGGAAGATCAGTCCATTAAAAAAAAAAAAAGAGTCAATTTTATAGGAGTTCATGATTTTTTCCTTTTCTTCCTTTCTTTCACCACACAGTAGACTTTTCAATCTGACAGACAAGTAGAACACGTTACTTTTCCTGAAAAGTGCTATTAATATAGAATTCAAACAATACTCTTGATAATGTAAGTTCCCAGATAAGAAACTCTGCAGATACCTGCTGTTAGCTCAACGTGAGCAATACACACTATCTGATCAGTATCAATATCCCAGCCCAGGAGAGCGAGGGCCCAAAGGTGTCTCAGCTGACCGTGGCAGACAAACACGCACTGCCACCACTCCAGGTCCCTAAGAAAGCTGAACTTGCTTCTGCTGAAACTGATGGCAAAACTCCTTTGAGCGTCAGTACAAGGTGGGTAGAGCCCTTGGGGAAGAACTCCCTGTATTATCACATGTGTATTCAAGACCACTGTCGTGCGTGGCACAGCGCTGTCTATAAAGCCAGTTGTTTTGCTTGTTCTCAGAAGCTAAAGGCCATGTCTTGAGTCTGCTGAACCTCCAGGTGCCAGGACTGTGTGAGGCAGGTGCTTATTTTAGCCATCTACCATTTGCTGTTTCATACTGTGTAATTTCAGGGCAAGCTTTTCAGCAGTCTGAGCAGGCCTTCCCTGCTGTATTTAAGCGTATACTGTTTCAGTGCTGGACCAGTATTAACTCCAGTTCAGATGCTGAGGGTTTGAATTTTGGAGGGGTCGTCCCCCTGCCACTCCCTCTCCATTTTGGCTTAGGACTGTGTGCTTTCACAAGTATTAACACTTTCAGCTTTTCAGTATTAACTTTCAGGTAACAGAGAAAGCTTTATATCAGTTCATATAGTCAAAACCTATTCCAGAAAAGGTCTCTAAGTGAACAAGAAGCTATTAGTAATAAGCAAATTACCTGCTCAGATACTGAGTTCTGGGTAATATTGGATTTTACATTACGATGACGGTGCTCTAAATCTAATGTGCATTTTCTCTGTTAGAGTCAGCTTTCACTGTCAAATCTTTTTTTTCTTTTTTTGGTCTGTGCTGCAGCTTTAACAGCCAATGTGTAAAGTTTGTGGTACATGAAGAGCACAACGTGGTGTTATTTCAGCCCTCAGAGAAGGATCCTCCCCAAAAGCCAATGACTGCACTGAACAAGCCTGCCAAACACCCGTCTCTCCTCCCTCTTACATAGCAAACACCTTTTAAACATCTTTTTGTCTAGGGCAATTGTCAGATATCTCATAATATTGTTCCCCACGAACCTGTTACCCATCCGCTACTCGACATTACGCAGACCTGGGCAGGTTTCTGGCTGCAGAGCATACATCGGACGCACTTTGAATACTGCTGAACCCCATCTGTTCCACGCAGCAGCAAGCACGGCAATATCCCTGCTCCTCAGGAGCGGCAGCAGAGAAGTCGTCTATTGTGGCTTAATTAGCAGTAACCCCAGCCTGGGGGAAGTGTGAGATTTCACTTTGCTACCTACACCACCGGTCTGAGGTGGGAAGGAAGGATATCAAGCCCCCCGATTTTCCCAGCACTGCAGCACGGGGAGAGCCACCCCCCCACCGCCCCAGCACAGCACCAAGTCAACTCACAGGATCTCCAGGTCGCGCAGGGCTCGGAAGGCTCCATCTTCGATGCAGCTGATCTGGTTGTTGTCCAGTTGCCTGCAGAAAGGAAGGGAGAGGATGAAGGCTGGCTGGTACGGGCAGAGCTGCCTCGGAGCGCCAGGTTGGGGGCTTCCCCGTCACCGAGGTGTCCCTCCACCCCCTCGCAGCGCCTGCTCGCCACCCGGCGCAGGGCTGCTCAGCTGCCACGCTGCTCTGGCTCTGCTCGCTGCTGTCTGACAGCGCTGCACGCTACCGCACACTGAAGCCTGTCAGGTCTCAGTAAATATTAATTGCGCCTTTTTTTTTTTTTTTTTTTTAAAGGCAGAAGGGAGTAATTTCATTACATTAGGGCATCCAATCCATTATGAGCTTTTACCGTCATGTCACTGAAACAATTTCATTAAGCTAAAGGCCTGTAAATCATTGGAGGTCACTATGCTGCCCTCCGTGACCTCCCAGAATGCCTTTTTTTCTTTTACTGGAAGTTGGAGTCCTCTGTCCTGACAGTACTAAATCTCCAGGCTTTATCTGCCCAAGAGCTGTGAGAGTGCATAGGGAATATACCAATTCCAAATTAGACTCAACTAATCTAATTTTATAGTCTTTTTATTATTCTAAGCACCAAATGTCTGTGGTGGTTCGATGCCTCTCTGCATTGTTACTGGTCCCATCTGGTAGCCCGTTCTATTGAAAGATTTCTGACTAAATACAGATTCTGTCTAACTGCATCAGGGAGAGCAATCCGGTGACAGAAAGCATTATACACACGTACACTTAAAACACTATTTTGCTTCAAAATGTGTAATTTAATATTTGAATGGTGGAGTTCTCTCATTTGTCTCCCTGCATACGCATGATTTAAACATATTTTACAATATATGTGGATACAGCAGTGCAGCTACATCTGTCTCTTCTGCTTAGAAAATTAAAGTTGTAAGTCGTAATTTAAAATTCAGTGATTACATTTTCTGACATCTGATCCCGTAAATTTTACACTTAGACAAATAAAATTATGTACCTACCCAAGTGTAAGTAAAATAGCTGCATTTCATAAAAAAAAACAGATGCAGGCTTGCGACTGTATTATATACTGTCCTTGGCACAGGATAAACTTTAGATTTGGTGAGGCAGGGACCATTTGTCCTGTGTGTGTAAAGTACCATGAACAAAGATATCAAGACTGCATCGCAGTTTCTGGTTGCTATTAAAAAATAATAAATATATATGCAGAGATAGCAAATATACACACCTGTGTATAATATATTTGTATAGTTTTACCAACTTCTTTCCAATTATTTGCTGTATCTAATTTTTGGTCTAAGTAAACATTTGTCACAACTTTGTTTTTATACAATAATAAAGAACAGAGAGAGCAAATATAATCTTTATGCACCTCTTTAAAGACTGAGTTTGACCTACTAACATTGAACACCTTGAATATGTACATGTTTGACAACTATGGGAAACTTATTTTTTGTAACGTAGTCTGATCTTGATGAACATCACATTTTTTATGATTTAAAGTGCATGAAACACATACACACTAAAAAGTCTATTTAAAAGCTTAGCAAGCATAAAGCCCAGCTAAGGTTTCTCATACCTCTCATAACTTTGGAGAACATGCTGAATTTGGCAAAACTTCAGTCATGTCTCCTCTACTGCCAGATACCAGGATGTACAATCATCCAAAATAGGTTCTTCTGTAGCATAACAGTTCATGCATAGTATATGTACATATGTATGTAAGTATATACATACATATTTATTTCTGTTCTCTTTGTTTCTCCCACCACCTAGAAAAGATGCTAAAAACTTATTTTTGACTACTGGGAGGACCAGTGGCTGCTGAGTGGCTTTTTCTGAGATCCCTGTTTAATTGTGTGGGTTGTTAAAAATTTGTTGCTCAAACAGAAAGGATCATGCATTTCAGGAAGAATAAACTTTAAATGAGTTAAATATAACACTGGTTGCATGACTAAGTACTTTACACTTCAGTTGGCTTTATTAAGCATAAAGTTGGCACATGCTAGCATGACGAAGAGAAAGCAGGCGCAACTTGAGAATCACCTCTCTCTTCTCCTACGGGAAGTACTATATATTGCCTATTTTGATTTGAATTATAGTTAAATATTGATTTCTCTGCCAAATACACTAAAATAAGCAAATAAACCCTGTGTGCTAGTCACAAAGCCTTCTGATTAAAGGGCTCCATATGTGGTGTATTGGGTTTTTTTTAAAAAACACTACTCTCATCCATTGATTTTTGTTGAATGACAATGTTAATCATATTTCTATAGGTCCAGTCATGCTACTGCTAACAACCAAGTTTAGTCCGTGTGATTAATCCACAGGACCACAGCAAGGGAAACCTTTAGATGCTCAGAAGACATGCACTTAGCAGGATAGTCAGTAAAATGGGAAAATATTCATTGGAGATACACCCTGATTCTGCGTGCCCCATAAACTATATCTGCACAGTCTCTGGGAGACATCCACACATTTAATGCTTCTTTGTAACAGAGCTCATGTCTCCTGATATCTATCATGCCAAAACATTCACATCTGTGTTTAAGCATGAGAATTTCTTCTCAAAAGGAACAGAACTATTACCTGTCTTAAAATTTGACATGACTGTTTTTAAGACCCTTCACCTCCCCATTTATTTTGCTATGTGTAAAGATAGAAATTCTATTTCTTTGCATCTGTACAGCACCTGGTGAGTGGTTAAGCAGAGACTAGAGATTTGAGAGTTTAAAGTCTAAACAACATCTTCCTTCCAAGACAATGTGTTAGTTTAAACTTTTGAGAAAACTTCAGGTAAAGCCTTACAGAATGGCAAAGACAGGTGTTCAACACATACTTTTATACCCGTGAAAACAAAATAAAAATCCTGTGATGTGGGCTAGCAGCCAGCTCACATACTAAAAGTGGGTAAGCTGTGCGTGCAGTTCTTCAATGTGCACAATAGACATGCCTAACATTTGTTGAGAAGAACATCTTACCTGAATAAAACTAATCATATGCAGAGAAAGCAAAAATTCTCGTTTAAAAACAAAGGAAAAAATCAGTATTTCAGAAGAGGTGGCACATACATTTCCTTGAGGAACATGCGACACTGCTCTCATTTCTTCATCGCTGCCTCGTGAACGGAGTAGTCACACGGAGCACTGCTGCCTGAGACACAGATCAGCTGCTCCAGGTTTACAGGTAAATTTAAAAAATGGTCTCAGCCAGCAGAAGCATTTATTCAGATTTAAATGCCATCTCTATTTGTCAGTGTTTATACCCTTTCTAGAAGATCTTTTTCTCCTCAATATTACAAAGAGGATGTTATGCATGCAATGGTGTAATATAATGGTGAAAAAAGGTAGGACAACACAAACTCAGATTAAAGATGCACTTTTAAAATGGACAAAGTCACTTTTTTAACCTCTCTTTACTCCTGCCTTTTGAAAGAATACAGCACTAAGCTCAGACTTCACCTAAAACTGCCAAGTGATTCAACTGCCTCCAAAGAAAATAAGGGTTCTCACGCAGAAAAAAGTAAGTCTCTGTATTTAAGAGAGGCTGAAGGATGAATGAAACCACAAAAACTGAGGTGTGTGAAACAGCCATACAATATGTATGGCATGTTATAAGAGCTATAAGCCACAGCATAAAGAAATAAACACCACCAAACTTTGAACTTCTAAGTTTTTGCTACGTCAGATAGGTATCTAACTTCTATTTGGGTGCAAGTGTTACGGTTAAATGCCGAATCTCTCATGCATTAGACACAAAGCACAGGGCTAGGGCTCGGTGACGTTGTCAGAAGGGTTCTTGCTCCGACGTCAGTGCGCTGAGATCCCAGCCTGGGAAAGCCAGCAGCTCGCGTGTGATTGAATTACCTACGCTGACCTCACCTAAGAGGCTCCAGGGATTTAAGATCGCCGTGACAGGCAATTAGCAACCAGACAATACTAACAGATAGAAAGAGCAATTCCAGAAGATCTCAGAGAACAGAGCAAAACACTCAAGCAAGGAAAATATTGAATGGGTATATGGGATTTAGGTGAAGTGTGACACAGACAAATGCTTATAAACAATGCAAGAATTTATAAAACTATTTGGAGAAAAAGGATCTTTCGTATGGTAGAGCTATAATACATAATGCCACATCTATTATTGCAATTTGACTCTACCATTACTCAATAACTAGTCTCAGTTTTTATTAAAAAGCAGGAAAATTATGTGACTAATTATATGCAACTGATTCATCATTGGCCATCTTTAAAATTGATGTTTTAAAGAAAAAAACTTTGACACAAATGACCTTTCTATGAAATGAGAAATAACGCTGTATCCCAATAGATTTATATCACTGGACAGTCTATGGTTTGGCCAAGACATTGCTTTAACTGTTTTAAACACCATTTCCCTAATAGAGGATAACTCCAGCTTATCCATTTAGATTTGTACATTATCTGTCATACATAAGAGTTAAATTTCAAATAACAATTGGAAAGAATAGTATTTTACAATGTTGATATTCTTTTGCGATTTGAAATAATCTTCTAAATACCGAGGTTTGGAGGTTTTGCTCACAACAATAAGGAATACTTAGTTTTCAAATGCATTTGAGAAATAAAAATCCCCAGCAATAAAGTTGATATAATTCTTATCATGCTACTAGATTTAAGAATTTAAAAAAACCCAAAACTGTTCTAAAACATAAAAGAATTGAATTCATACAGTGAAATTATACAAAACCAAACCAATATAATCTTTTACTAACATTAAAAGTTAATGTTTAAAACCCTCCATTTGTATTACTAGCAATGTTTATTCATAGTACAGCAACTAACCTGATGCCATATATAAAAGTTTTCAATATTTTTTCTGCAATTAGCCATACTCACATTCATGAAGAAGAGGTTCTTCAAGCATAAACATTTCACACTAATGAACTATATAATCAGTGTTTTGTACTTCATTTGTTTCAGTGAGACATTTTTTTCCCATTTACAAACAGTACCGAGGCCACTGCAGAGCTCAAGTTTTAATCTGGTTTGTAATTATACTGTGACAGTAGTTTAATTCCAACCTCTTTCGGTATTTTGTCCAGAATCTAGTTAAATATTTAAATAAATTAATTCATATTACTGTAATAAATACTTTTCAGATTTCTTTGTTTCTCATATTTTACATGTTTAGCATAAAAAGTGATAGAATAGTTGCATAATTAAGAAAGTTCTACTGTTACGGATATGAAATTACTACTGTTATAGATATCTACTGTTGTAGATCCAAGATTAAGCAAGAGTCATTTCCTTGTTAATCAAAGACTTACATATTTAACTAGAAGTATCCGTATTAAAGGTATCGTATTACTAAAGTATTTAAAGGAATTTTCAATACCCATTTCACAGGAAGGGAAATTTACTCTAACTTATTATAGAATTGTTGTTAGAAAAAAATGAATGTTGTTAATTACAACTCCAAAAGAACCTCAGTTTGGACAACATTTTTCCCAAGCCTTTTCCATTTTTTTCCTAATACAAACTGCTGGGTCTATGCCATCACCTTCCTGTAAAGTTTACAACCTAGTACTGAAGCTCTTCAAAAACCTGTAAGAATTAGAGACACTCTATAACATTTATTGTCCAGCCTCCAAACCAGTCCTTATATAACTTTGAGAACATTAACATTTCAAAGGAAAGTGACACCAATACATCTATGTAAAATTTCTCACATAGTAAACTGAAGTCCTTATCCTTAAATTGATAAGTAAGCACCATAAATGGTAATAGATGGTCCTCTGAAGTAACACTAAATTCAATTAAACTGAAATATAAAGTTTTTTCAAAGCAGCTTTTAATGCATTTTTCATGTTTAATTTCTACTCTTTATTGATGCTTTACTAAAATAATTCTATAAGAGCTTGCTTGTATTAGAAAATTTAAAGAATTTATAGATTAAATTCAACATTAAAATAATTCTCAAGTGGAGTAAATCAGTGGTGCAAAACACAAATGACAGAGCTGTTGTGATCAAGCTGCAATCTCCCTCTGGGATTTTTACAAGTGTTCCAAAATTCCTTTTTTTTTGTTTGTTTCCTAAAGATGTGGCTTTGCCAAAAGCTACGGTTGAAGCACTGTGCAGAAACGGCTCATCTGCATGAAATAATTAGGCAGACTCATATTCACTGTCTTCAGTTTTCATACCCGACCTATGTTGCCAGGTTGTTAAATAAGGAGGGAGGGATATCTGATTTGGAGGGGAAGAGTTGCTTATAAAGAATTACTTTGCAGGCTATTCAAAAGTATTAAGTATTTACTCTCAGGTTTTTTTATTACATTAACCCACAATTCAAAATGTTGCTGTCAAAAACCAGACATCATATTAGCTTAATGCAAAACCTAAGTGGCAAATGAACATGTAGACTACTCCTGCCTCTTCCCACAAGGATAAATACACACAAGCCCAAGATTTCCTTTCAACATCAGGGGGTTTAGAACAATTTTTTTTTTCTTTTTTTAACTCTCTCTGGTTGCTGATGTAACAAATAGTGCATACCAAGCACAGAAATGGCTGTCTCCATAGCAATTGGGGCAGGTTTTGCCGTTTCCCTAGTTACTCTTGACTGATAACCATCTGTTGTTCTCCTCTGCCATAGCCCCAGAGGGGAAAAGGGGAAGAAATGAGGAAGATAAAATGGGTGTTAGAGAATATAAAAGTTATTTACTATAGTGGTTTTTACATTTTCAGAAGGCTTGCGCTTACTTAAGTCTTTGTTTTATTTATTGTTATTTTCAGTTGACAAGTATCAAATATCCCATGTAAAGTCCTAATTCCAAAGTGTTACTAATCATTCACCTTATTAATAGGAAATCATACTAGGGAATCGCATTAGGAATATTAATAAGCAATCATATCATTAGGGATGTTACTATGAACCTGTGGAAAATCTGGAACTAAGGTGCTTACATAGAAAAAAATATGCAGATATTTAAATAATTAGGAGAAATTTGCAATATACAAAGAGTATGGGGTAGAGGAAGTGCAGAAGGTTAACACCCAGGTAGCTGCTGCAGGTGGAAAAGGATCACTAAGTAACTGCTACTTTCCACCCCTGACCTGCAATAATGGCTGGAAGTTACCTCTGTTTACACGTTTGTGACCATCATTTCCCTCAAACTGTGAGCGCCTTCCTCCCCTTCAGCGTGCCTGTGTAGTGCTCTAAGACGGGTACAGGAAGCGCAGGGACCAGGCTCCCTGTGTCCACAGCCTTCCTCGGGGACAGCAGTGCCGCTGAATGTGCACCACGGGCAGCCCCCGCTGGCCCTGCTGCCCGAGGCGTGCGTCAGGATGTGTGTGTACTGTGAGCAAGGTCAGTGCTTACACAGGCTCGTGTACCATCAGGGTATTACTTACATGGAACTAATAGCACATAAGTCATGCTCATTTTGAAGGAAAAACAAATAAGCCTCCACAGGCTAGCTGTTACAGCAGATCAATACAGCAATATGCAATTGGGATTGGGGTTTTTCGTTGGACATTATTCTGTATATTCTGTGTAGTAACAAATTCATTACAGGACCAAAAATTTAAAAAGACAGACACAGAATGCTTCATCCCTTAATATTAAAATTTGTATCAGCTGTCAGTTGTCAAAGAGAGATGAAATTTGTTTGGACCTACCAGTATTTCTAAAACGTGGCTAGGGGACTGCAAGAAACTCTCCAGAGCGACGCAACAAGGCAGGGTTGTTGCTCTGCTGGTTCTTAGTCACAGCGCTGGACAGGAGATGTTCTGGACACAGATGACAATAGTGCTGCCCCGAGGACACCTCTGAAGGGCTTCCCTGGGGCCACCCATCTGCCCAGCTCCTGCCAGTGGCAGCTCAGGAGCCAGGGCTGCCCAGAGCTGGTCGGGAGAAGGGGCTAGTGATGCCCACGTGTACTGCCAGGATAAAGGGCGGGATGTAGCAAAGCAAGGTGGTTATTTAACAGGGTTGCTTAGTGAAAATCACATTAATTCTGCTGTTTCATTGTTTACATATTTTTATTATTAATAGTTTACTAAATTCAGCTTTGAGAGGAAAACTAGGGCTCTCATGCCTTTAAGAGGCTTAGACTTTTTCAGCAAACATGAAAATTACATGAAGCGATAGAGGCTGTGGCAGAGAGCAAATGCAATAGACCTCGGCAATTAAGCGAAGGTAAACGCGCCCAAGGGCCAGACACCAGAAGCACCCCTTTTACGCTGTTAGGAAGATGACAGAGCAAAAAGGAATCTTGACATTCGATCTCCAGACATCTGACCCCTTTGAAATCACATATTACCTTAGATTAATTCTATTGCCCAGAGTCATACAATGACTTGAGATACGTTTTCCAGCTCTTAAGACAAAAATTAGGAGGAAATAATACCAGAGTAAGTGTAAGTGTTGTGAGTAAAGTCACAGCAAAGTGTCAACCTTGTTACATGGCTGGTAAATTTGGGAAACCAGTAAAGATTTTTGTGTTTTGGTGACTTTTTTTTTAAATTAGAAAAATTAGTATCTAGTGGATGAATACTCAACTGACATCTTGCAGTTACGAACTGTAGGATTGTAGTATAACACACCAAGAAATTTTTCAATCAGATCCTGGTTTATCACAGTTTTAAAAAAACCAAAAATGGCCTGTTAAAGCTGGAGAGGGAAGAACAGTTTTGAATATCTCAGTGCCCCATTTTGGTTTGGGGATTTATTTTTTTTTTTTAGCATGGTTGTATTCAGTTCCTCAACATCCAAGTAGTGCTAAAATAGTAACTAAACCCCACAGTCACTGGAGCATAGTTAGTGAATACCACGTATTTCAAGATGCTGCCTTAGTTTTAAATTACTCTGACATGGGTTTCCAGTACTGATCCTGCTTAGCACAGGCTCAGAAGCTTTTCCATGGGGCTCCAAATGCAGGTCATTCCATCTTTAGCACAGCTGTGGGCTCTGATTTTAGGTTGAGTAAGTGGCACTCTAGATGATGAAAGGGGGGGGGGGGGCGCAGTGTGTGTGTGTGTGTGCTGCTGCTTCCAGGTTTTTTTTCTTTGGTTTTACCCCTTGTCTCTTACACTGTTTGGGCAACAGCAACTAGCCTTTGAGACATGAAATTTAAACTATTCTAGTAATTTCTGCTGTAAAAATTGCCACTGAAAAATAACCAATGAAAAATAAATGTTTTCAATTACATTAAGACAAGGAGCCATTTGGCTTAGCTACAGCTTTGTCTTGTTCACTATCTACCTGTCTGGGCAATATCAAAGTCAGAGGTTTTGTTTTTAACACACAAATGCTCCTAAATGGTCAAGGTCCACATGCAGCTCCAAATTCTGATTCCTCACTTTGATTACATGTTTCTCTGCTTTCCAGGTATGTGACTTCACAGGCCTACTGAAGAAGAGCAGCAGATCCAAGTACATCCTGTAACTATGCTCCTAAGGCTGTTGTCCTCTTACTGATACAAAACGAGGCCAGCAATGGATACTATAAAAACATTTCAGATTTGTTTTCCAGTGGTTGCTTCAATGCACATGCAATGTACTGATCCTGTGTTTTTAGGAGTCTTTATATTTTCATTTCTTAGCACCACATCTCATTTTGTAAGTCAGACCTGTGGTTGACTTGTAATCAATACTAGATAAGCATACAGACAAGCTTAGATGACTTGGTGCTAAGGGTGGGAGAGACATTAGAATTCATCCTCAAGCTTTTGAGCTTTTAAGGCATTTACATCAAACTTCATCCTCACTACTCAAGGCAATGAATTCAAGTTCCACATCCAAATTTCCGCTGGAATTACTTCTTATGGTTACAGGTCTGCCTCTATACTTCATTGCCCCAAATTTGTTTGTTCTTCTATGTGATTTCAAACAAATAACATAATATGTGCTTCGGATTTCTGCATTACCCACTTATGCTAAAAAACTTTGATGAAAAGGTGGATTCTTGCAGTGCACTTTTATATATATATATTTATATTTGTATTATGTTCATAAAAATAGTACTCTGCACTTCTCTGGGCACTCTGTGTCCTTATACATGTAACTTATGTGGTTACATAAGTACATCTGCTTACTCATATAAATGCATACCTAAGTACTTATATATGAGTAAGCAAATAACACTCTTGTTACTCTGAGAAGACTGGTAAAGTGTTCAGATAAGCACTAAAAACTGCTATTTTGTTACTGTTACAAAGTGGGGTACCCTCAGGAAACACTCAAGAGTATAAAAAAGAAACCAGCACTTTTGAATCAGGGAAGATCCTTCAGTGAAAAAGCAGTGACTGTCTGAGAGCTGCTTCGGGACTGGGAGGGTGCTGGGTCTCTGCCTTACCTGGGAGCTAGGAGAGCAGTGATGTGAAAGCACCTTTGTCACAGAGACCCCAAAACATTAGGAGATCATTTCTGTAGGGAAGGGGGTGAGCTGTGGAAGACCTTCGACTGGAGGCTCCTCTGGGCCATACACTTGTACACACTTAGCTTTAACTGCTGAACTTTCACCAAACTGCCTTCTCCAAACTTGCAACCTTTTGTTTCACAGATGTGAGTGTTTTCTTGTCCTGTCTGCTCTATGATGAGGTTCATGGGGAAGGAAACCTCATTTCTGTGTGCATTCAGAGCCTCATGCCAGAGTCCTGAGCAGGCCAGCATTGCCGAAGTCCACTCACAGACATAAAAAGTTTGTTAGGCAGTTATACATGAATTTGAAGACTCATTCTTCTTCCTCCAGTAGTTGTCCATATTCAACTTAACCATCTCATGACATATTTCATAAGGAAGATGTCACACAAACTATGCCTCTGTGACTCGTGTCCTTCTCTGCCATCCACTCCTTTGCCCCAGTCTACACCAGGTCTGGAACACTTGCAAAATTCACCTATGCTGTCAGTGAAACACCTGCACATAACAAATGAAAGCCCCAAACACTTAACAGGACATCTACAGAACAAAAAGTGTTAGGAAAGAATAACTAGCTTCTAGACAGAAAAAAGACCTTTAAAGGAAAGGAAAGCAAATAAATGACCTGATACATTCAATGGGAACCAAAACTAATGTTGCTTTTATTTATCTGGGGACCTAGCAGCTACATCAGTTTTTAAATACTTTGAAAAGTGTTCTAGAAATACACAGCAAACTGGATCATAGTTGACAAAAACGCCATTTGTTTTATTGTTTTCAAGCCAGCCAAATTCATGTCATCTGTGAAATGTTTATCACCCTGGGTAAGGACAGCAATTCATCCTGCAGATTTATGTTTACAAGCATTTTGGAACAAATGTTCCTATGTGAACACCCATATGAACCATAAGCATCCAATATGTTTGGATCACTACATTCAGTTTTTGTTAGCAGATCTTTAAGTTTCTGAACAATGTTTTACCAAATCAATGTGGCACTACTATATATCCTGCAGGAGCAGGGCACAGAGCATATGTGACAACTCTTCCACATATTCACCAGGGAGTGTTTCTTTCCACCTACATGAAACCATAGGTGTACTTCTTTTAATTCATAAAAGCAAATAGCATCCATCTATTTTTGGCATTTATGTGATTGCTGTAGTATTTGAGACCCTCACCCTTTAATATATTTATTCATCCACCCTGTGGATGCACAGCTGTCAGCAGCATAATGAGGTTTTACAAAAATTTCAGGAACTGAACGCAACACTTCCACTAACCTACATCATTTCTAAATTAAAATATGCTTCCCCGGCCTCAGGACATGTAAAGGACCAAACTAAGACACAGAACAGGAAGAGTTTATATCAAAAGTTCTGAACACCACTCACTGCAATAGATAGTTATTGATAATGTTACTATTGTCACAAAGTACATTTATAAAGATATAGGTAAAACATGTACAACAGCACTAATGTTTTACTGAATTGCAGTACTTGAAAGTAAAAATACCATCAAAAACCCTATTGGTACCTGTTATCCTTACATAAGCTTAGTTCTTGGGTAGAATTTAAAAGCAACCTAACAGGTGCTGAAGTCTTTCCTTCAGCTTTTCTTCTGGATCACTATTTGCTTGGCAAGATTAACTGCTGGACAAGGAATAACTTGACCCTGGATCTGAAACTTCACAATTTAGAAATCCTAGTACCAAAGGACAACCATAATCTCCAAAACAACACGCATTTCAAAACCAGGATGATAGGTCACCTTCAAAGTGATTTATTCCATCTTGTGGGAGACTTGAGTAAGGTAACTTAAAAGTCTGTGTTTACCTTTAAATGCAGGACTTCTAAAGAACAGAAATGTGAAAGAATTATTCCATTTAAAACTGGTAATAACAGCATCATAAAATAACTACATTCCTAATTTAAAAAGGAAAAAAAAAAATATAGATAGAAGATGGCTTATTATGAGAAATATGGTTAGTATTGTTAACTAATTTTTACACCTTACATCTAACATCAACAGAAAATATTGTGGAGACAGGTTTATATGCAGAATTTTCTACAAGTTATAGACTTCAATATTTTACTCCACACATTGCTGTTTGGTTTGTTTTTTTTTTTTTTTAAGAAAAATATTTCATTGTGGAATTAATAACATCAACCTTCAGGTCATCTTAGACACTGTGATTTCTTAAATACAAATAGTTACATGTCTAAACTGGTCATTCATATTTCCTTACTAGCCAATGAATAATGATTCTACAAGCCTTACAAAACTGAAGCCCTAACAAAGAATCTCAGAAGTTAACTTAATCCATATGACTGAAATTTTCTTGCTAGGTGGTATTTTTTAATTAGTATTTTTTCCTAACATTAGTCCATAAATATATTCATAACAGAGCCAGCTGCTTCCTCTGCCAGGGTTGTCATAACAAAAAGGCAGTCATGTGCAAGAAAACTTTTACTCCCTAGTAGGACTAGGCAGCAAGTTTGGATCAAAAGAGCATACCAGTTACCTTACCTGACCCTTTAAACAAAATCTCAAACATCTTATTCGTACTGAAATGTGACAGCACTTAAACAAAATGGCCAGAGAAAAGCCCTGCCCCAAAGTTTTCTTTCTTGCAATCAAAGCAACAAATAACTTGTAAGTAGGTAAAGAGGATACCTGCACAACTGGCTTCACAGTACATTTCTCCCATCCTTCTCAGCCATTCTCCTGAGAGCCATGCTTGCCTAACTTACTGGCAAGAGCTTGCTGCTTATTCCCCCCGCCTGAACATTAACCCTTAATTATGCTGCTCCACAAGAAGTGAGAGCGCCACGTCTTTGGAAGCAATGAGAGCTCAACGCAGAGAGCTAAAACCCAAACAAACCCCACCACCCCCACCAAAACGGTTCAGATAACTGCAAGCCCCCTTATTCGGTGAATGATTCCAGGCAAACCACTTGACCTCCGTGCAGCAGTCATCCTCCTTGTAAGACTGGTTTTAAAAGCAGGACTTAATCCATAGCTGATGCTGCATATGACCTCAGCTTAAGCATATAAATTAAATACAAAATAAAGCAGGTTCAAGGGTGAAATTCATGTACAGGGCTACTGAGGGGTCACAAAAAAAGTAGAAGGAAGAAGAAAAAAATTTTTAAAAAAATCAGTCTCATTTGTAAAGCTAATTTTCATACCAGAAAGATCCATTTCCCACCACACATTAAGACAAGCAATTTTTAATGTATATGAAACAGAATAACGTTTTGCTGCACTGAGAAGGAGACTGGATGTGGTGACTTGTATGTTATACACCTGGAAATGCAGCAAGAACTGCTTATGGGGATCTTAATGTAAACCATTTGCCTTAAGAAATCTTGTGAGCCACATCACAGTATTATATAGCCCACTAGCTTATCTGTTTAAACGAGTTAAATTTGTGGTTGGTTTTTTTTTGAAAAGCATCATTCTATATTCCAGTATTAACATATCATGACTGCCTCATAAGCAACTTCAGATTTACAGGATATTGAGGCACATTTATATAGGAAAATAATCTTGATCATTTTTGAAAGTCTCATGTTTCTTCAGAAAAACAATTAAGAATTCCTCACTTTCCCTAGTAAAACAAGAGAAAGGAAGAAGATTTCTAAGTGTGAAAATAGCACCTTGGACAAGCTGTGAATGCATATTATCATAGCATTACTGTACTACTGTTCAATGATTTGGAAAAATAACTCCAAAAGGAGCTCTGAAAAAAACCACAAAAGACTGGAGCAGAGGGTACTTCCACATGAAGATAGAATTCTCTCATTTGTTTCTTTGACATTTATGGGACTACCAAAGTGTAAACAAAAGCAAAATTAGATCCCACAGGCTTTTGGTAGGAAAAAAAGTGGATGAAAATTATATTCAGTAGCAGAAATCAGTTGTACAAATGAGACCATCATCTAAAGGCCCTTTCCAATGCTGCTATCTCACACTCGCCCTATGTCATCTGGTCTTAAACAAAAGGGGTTTTATTCTTGCCTACCTCAAAGCTATTTTACTAAAGCCATTCTCAGGTTTGCACTTACATAATCCACTTTACACTATTTCTATTAATCCCATAACAGATATTTGAGTGCGTAAGGATTCCCTCTGTGCTTCACTTAAGAGTTAGATACTTATTTTACACTGGAAGAAAACATTGCAGATGGAAGCACAAACATGATTTTTTAAAATAAAATGAGGATCCTCCACAGGACATTCTTAATATCCATGTAGGATTTACATGATCTGAGCTTCTTTTGAGGAAATTTTCAAATGATGCAGCAATTTAGCCATTTAAAAGGACTGTATAACATCCCTTGCTGTATAAACACAGTGAACATACGTTCATATAAAACCAATTTATGATGAAAAGACTGTAAAATACAATTATACCATTACAGTTTAATTCTTTTTTCCTCCAAAAATGTTTTCCTTTCAAGGCATAACGATTTCAGATTGAACTGAATTGCAGGTGGCTTCGTTTTCCTATGGTCACTTTATCTCTAGTGGAGCCACTTTATCTCATGGAGCCACCCAACTGCAAGATAGCAAAGCCATATAACACACTGAATCACAGAATGAGAAACATAATCATTCCCTTCTGTGCTCTAAACGTGGCAAGAAACTATACAGGCTTTGTCATCGTCATCATTGGTTTAAATACCCGGTTCTGCTCTCGCACAGAAAGCTGCAGCTGAGTTGAGGACTCACAATAGCCAAGCAGCAGCCTTGCTGAGGTGGGGTCAAGAAGGGGGGTCATCCATCTTATTTTGTGGTCAAGGAAGAGCAGTGCAGGCAATCGAGTTCCCTGATCAATTACTGAAATTATTTTTTGAGCCTAAGTCACTGCCTTCTGGAGAAAACAAGAATCCATTTACTTACCCGTTTTGTACCAGTGTTTTCATCACTTTTTTTTAAATGAAGTTAGATTAAAAATAATAATTGTGTTATCCAGAAAAAGTGATGCAATATTAATTAAGAACTGAGGAAGTTTTATTCACCTTAAAAGGTACCACAAATCCAGGAACACTGTTGCCTATTTGAAAATGAAGTGTCAAAACTTAATCCCAGTGAAATGGTGAAACAACTGGAGACTCCAGAGACCCAGAGTATCTTTCTGCCTTGAAAGCCAAAAAGCACATTGACTCTTCAAAACTGATTCTGAGCAGCAGGTCAGCACTCCCTGCAGATCCCTTCGCTGTAGCCAAGATCTCCATTTTGCACAGAACTGGTCCTGCCAGACAGGTCCCGCAGCAAAGCGTGGCTTTGCCGTGGAACAAGCAGGCACTGCCCAACTGCTGGTCTCCTGCCAAAAGACCCTTTTTTCTCTAGCTAAAAGACATGTGCTGCACCAACTGAAGAGCTGAGCTGAAACACAGGGGAAGAGAAAAGAAAAAAAAAAAGATGACTCAAGCCATAGTTTTAACTTTGTCCAGCTGGAAAGGTCAAGATGACAAGACAAACTTTGTTCTGCTGGTGGACAGTATTTACAACTCCCCTTTATTCATGGAGTCTGCACTAAAATGATATTGCTATGCTGTTTTGGCTAGAGACTGCATACGCTGACCCCTCCGTGCCCAGCACAGCACCGGAATAATTCCATACAAAAGGTTTGCATTAAATGTAATGAAGCAAATGACAAAATCAATAAACCTGGAATGGTGTGGCTATCATAAAAATGATGTAAATTCAGAGTTCACAGTGGTTATGAAGCTATTTAGAATTATAATTAAAACCAGTACTATCTTTTTTTTCCAGAATAAAAGCTCTTTTTGACAATCATAGATGAATGGTACAGGAAATTTTCAACAAATGCATTCAAAATTAAGGTACAGCACAAAGACAACATAAATTATACAAATATAAACTGTAGGCATAGGTTAGCCTAAAAAAGTACAAAATAAAGAAAATTTGATTTTCATACTTTTTCAACTGATGTCACATCTGATTTTAATCAAATTTTATATCAAAAGGACAGTAAGAATACCACATAGCCTGTTTTTAAATCATGGTATTTTCTGGAGTTTGTTTCTGTCAAAGAGATTTTTGTAAGACTATTAAAACAGAAAAGGGCCAAATCTGCTATTCATTACACTCCATACAAAAGCAGTGCTGCAGCATGGGTGCTGTATCAAAATTTATCTATGCTTTATTAGGATAAAAGAATAATGAGCCCAGAAAGCACCAAGAAGAGCTCAGCAAAATAAGCAGGTAAGTAATCTCTGGAAATACCAATAGTCACCCTGACTTTCTGTAGCAATTTCAAACCCCAGAAAACAGATCCCATTTAAACCTAGGGGCGAGGTTTTCTTTTGTCAAGGCCTGAACATGGAACTTGTGGCCTCATTTAAAAATTGACACCAATGTCACATGTAGGCAAGGAAATTACATACAACTTGAATCTCTGGATTCCCAAAACTACTTGTTAACTATTTTTTCAACTAATCAAACAGAAAACTACTACAAATATTAAAAGTGACCATCAAGCCTGGGGTTTTCACACCCAAATACCGAACTTTTGCAGTCTCTTGCGTAAACGGTTCACATCACTGTCACATGTGCTGTTTTCCTGACAGGACACAGCACATCCATGTCACTCTTCAAAACCCCCACTGATGACCAACTTACAGAGCTGCTGGTAGAAGATGCACTCATAGGCAGGAGAGGGCAATAAATTATGCAAAATATAAAGCATTGGGAAGATCAGAACTGAATTTGAAATAGATGGAAAGGATGACTTAGGCCTATGCGTTACATTTAATCTTTCTTGTTATCATCATTAAGATTTTACCATATGAACAAAGGAAGTGCAGCCTTTAAATCATGCTTGAAATACATTTCCACAAAAGGAAAAAACAATTGGTAATTATGTTTGTCTTACACCTACAATAAATGTTTAACAATCTACGGTTTGCCCCAAAAATGACATTGAAAACAATATATATTGCATGGATATACTGAATACAGAAATTGGGTAAATCAGAATTATGTATAACCTTATTATGGAGGTAGTCAGCTCTGATTCGCATCAGAAAAATGAAAATTTTAAGAATATTAAATGCCACCAAACATACATCCTCCACTACTAAATACTGCTGGCTTATATACTTCTATTTTATAGGTAGAGCATACTTAAAGAGATATTTCAGCTTTTATTTACCTGACATTTTACTCAGGGGAAAGCAACCTTTACAGTGAGGAAATCTGTTTCTCAGGAGTGATGGTTCAGCTTTTAATGAGTTGTCGGTGACAGATCCCTTGTGGCTAGTCGAACCCACAACTACAGGCATCCATGAAACAAATACTTCCTGAAATGCAACTGGACAGGAGCACACATCCACTCTGCTTAATGCAGATGTTTTCATTTAAAATAAAAAAAAAAAATCACCAGTGCTTTTTCAATCTGTGAAATCAATCTCAAGTAAAGTAGAAGTGGTAGTTTAGCACATTCAACAGATTTAAGATCATTCTGTGCTGGTTAGTCCAGCTGCTGTTTTATTTATTAGCAAGGGACATGGGAAAGGAGATTACATAAACCAAAATGTGTTTTAAAAATGCAAGTATAGTCTAACCACACTACCAAATATGACATACGTTTAAATACTTCATAAAATGGTTCTGGAGTTTTCCAGTATTTATCACGTGTGTTGCAGAATTTGGAGGTTATTAGCCTGTGCATGTTTCTGCCATTGCTCCCTGATGCATTTGGGACCATCCCAGGTTGTTCAGGAATAAAGCAAAGAAGCATCATTCCCTTTACCAGCTCTTCTCATAAACCACAGGGATATCCTGCAGGTTGGGACCAAACCTTGTAGTTCACTATGTGAAGAGCTGACATAACACTACTGCTGAGCATTTGCAAAAATGTGCTATCAAGACTGAAATTAGCTCACTAGCTAGCAAGATTACTGCTGAACCGGCATCTTTTAGCATCAGTGGACAAGGCAAAAATCCCACAAAACTTTCTTCCCAAGAGGGTAGTTTTGAATAATGACTACTCCTTACGATGTTAAAAGAGATATATGCAAAAGTTTCAGGATTGTAATGACACTTGAAATACACGGTATTTCTTGACAATCACGATAAACTGGTAAAGAGCAGAGCTATTCAGAAGGCACTGTCTATGTACCATATTCTAGAAAAATGCAGAATTAACTCCTTATTCAAGGCGCTTTGCTCACCTGCAGCCATCCTGCACTAGGCTCTTCTCTGAGGGAACGGATACAAGGGCAGCCTTCCCTACAGACAGGGCACGCACCCTTGTGCCCAAGATGCTGTACTTCTACGGGCTGTCAGGAAGTACAGATGGTGCGTACGTGTTGCCTACCCTTCCCACTGCAGCACAAATAAAAAGAAGAAAGGCCATACCTATTCACTGTAGGCAGAGAAGAAACTGTGATTGAAAGGATGCGGTTTCTGAATTAAATTTGAAGTTTTAATCTCTACATTCCTAACAGGTTTACTTGTGGCTGTGGCTGCAGCAGCTACGATGTTCCTGATGGAAAAAGACGGTGAGCAGTAAGGAGGCACCTTCAGGTGGGGGCTAACAAAAATGCAATTCCTCCCCACATGTGCCTGCCAGAAGTCAGGCTGCATAGCATGTAGGTTTTGTTGCTTTTTTCTCTGATTTTTACTATGAGATAGACAAAAGAAGTTACTTAGAAAGATCAGGGCAGGTAGATTTTAAAGGTTAGTGATTCAGAACTGAATAAACTAGAAGACAGAAAAGCAAAGGGATAATACATGCCAAACTGTCCTCAGGCAGTATAGCCAGCAGCAGTTCCCCGAGCAAAACTGCAATACAGAGCCAGCCAGGCCCTGCAGAGGCACGACTCTCAAGAAGCAAACGAAGCAACCACCTTCCGTGTCACTTGGCGTGCTGGCCCTCTGCATGAGGCCAGCTGAAGATGTGAAGAAATAAATATTACGGTATCACAAAATGTCCACTGCTAAGACTCAGACTCTCTGCTTGGTTGGTTTTGCATATCTCACCTTAAACGCATTCTGCATTGTGTTGGGAACATGCATGTGCATTTCAATCAATCATATCTTTTTAATGAGTTAATATGCTTTCTGCATTTATTATAACGGGTAGAACAGATGGCAAAAGCTCAAACTAATATATTCATAAAATTAACTTACACTGCAGGTGATGCTTCTCCATAGAAGGTAGCAAGTTGGTAACATGTTATTTTAATGTTATAATAATGCTGCATTACAACGGAATTTCTAGGAAAGCAAATGTGATGGTGACAGAGATCTCTGTTGAATTCATTATGGTCACTATCACAGTGAATACCAATTACAGGAGACAGAAAGGAATACACTGTTGGAATACATTGAGTGCAGTGTGAATTTATGGATAAGAAGGAGGAAAATTGTTTACAGATTTTTAAGGTTGAAGTAATAGGATCTTTTCACCCCCTAAAGAGTGCAAAAGGCTTATCTCTAATGAGTATTTTCAAATAGCTGACTGTTTCAATACCTCTGACCTGTTTTGCCAGCTCTGAAAACACTCAAAAATACCAGCTGAGATCAAAGCAACCTGGAATCTGTTCCGTAATAGAAATTTATCCTTTCTTTAAATTTTCATGTATTCATATTTAAAATATACTGTGCCTTTCATGCACATCATCAAATACAGACACATATTATTCAGTCTATTGAAAGACACATAAGCAAATACACAAGCCAACATGTGATAATCAATTCTCCTCTAGCCATTTCATTGCTTTTATTTGAGGCCAACCACTGACTTCAGGAGACTTATTCCAGATTTTACACCAAAGAGTGGAAAATCTGGCCGACTGTTTATCTTCCTCCTTTTGTTTTATTTCACTGCAAATTGCAATAGTAACAGTGAATACTGTACACAAATGTCAAGAAACTAAGGCCTGGAATTTCAGAGGGCTCTGGATAATAGCTTCCCTTGAGAACCCAGACTAAAGGAGTTAAGTCTTCTACTGGAACATTTCATTAAGATATACTGCATATTTATGTACGGCAAATAATTCACAATCACTTGCTTGCTTTCTGCTAGTGAAATGGCTACACACAAATCAATCACTATTTCTTTGGGTTTATTCATTATTTTAACTTGACAGGTATGTTTAATTATTTCTATTCTATGGTTGAATGCTAAAAATTACAAATATGCTCTGCAGTGCTGGTTCTGATGGATAAAAAACCAACATAGGAACATTTTTATATTTTGTGTAGGTGAATGCAAAATACCTCTCAATGTAAAGAGCAAGTTCAGCTTCTTCCAAAACCTGACTGTGCAATTTAGATGTTTAATTTTTGTAAAAGTCACATAGATCGATGCTAATAGTAGATGCATGCAGAAAAAGTCAGAGTATCTTCCAGGAAAAGCCATCTAACAAATAAGAAACTGAAACTAATAGTCACAAAAATATTTTACAGTACTCACACAGCTCTGATTTTTTACATTGCACAGGTAATGTAACCACTAGGAAAATAAATATGTACTAACTTACAGAAGTGCTAAATGTTATATACGTGCTAATGTATTTCTGCATTTTTAAAAAAAAAATCTAAATGCTTAATTCCTTCTCCAAAGGAACCTTTAGGGCTATAAAGAAGTATATTACCCACGATTTCCTAAGTGGCCCCAGGACGCAAGGAAAGCAGCTTGCAGGTCTAGTAATATGAGCTATTACCTTATGTGCGGCTGAGAAATATTTAGACAGAAATGCAATAAGCCTGTATTATCATGACAGATGAACCTGTTAGCTTGTGTTTTTCTGAATCCCAATGCTACAGAATTCCACCTTATAGTCAAAGCCTACAAAAGGAAAAAGACAGAAGCTGAATACGCACAGGACTGAGCTCCAGTGAATCAAGAACAAGAAATGGCAGGCAACTCCTCACAGAAAAAGCAGTAACTGTGCAATTTCACATGGCTTTAGCTCTGTGTGGTGTTCAAACGGGGTGTCTACACTATCAGGTTGGCTCTCCCTCTGCTCTGCTGCTCTGTCATTCTCCCCATGCATCTACACTATTTTCCTTTCGGTGAATCATTTAATCATAGAATACCGTGTTAGAAGGGACCTCAAAGATCATCTGGTCCAACCTTTCTTGTAAAAAGCACAGCCTAGACAAGATGGCTGGGAGGTATTGATGTGAAAGAGAGGACCATGCAAAGCAAAGCTTGAACCCTATAGATAGTATGGGCACATGCCAGTTCCTACCACCCAGCTCTGCCACCAGCACTTGCTCCCTGATGTGGGTCATGGAGGCTGCACTGACACCAAGTCTCTGCACTCTGCATATACATGAGATGTACGTTTGCACTCTCACTGCTTTCAGAATTAGCTTTTCCTTCAGTCTGAAAGGTGCAAGATAGGAATGGGTGACAAAGGAGCAAAGGCTTAGGTAAACACACAACCAGAGTCTTGTCATTTTAGTCTCAGACAGATCTCTGCTTGCTGGCAGGTCTTGGGCTATTGAATTTCCTTACTGCAGTGCTGCAAAACAAAGGAATAAACTTCTGTCAAGAGATGGCAAAAGGACACAGGGCAGAAACCTGCCAGTAAGAGTAATTCTTTGAAATCTGTCCTGTGCGTTCTTATGGGGAAACAATTGCCACAACACAAGTCCCGCTATCATCGTGCCTCCAAGAATCACATTCCTACAATGCTTTGCAATACATGCACAGCTCAGTTGATTAGGTTCAGCTTCACGGTCCTGAAAAGAGCATGGCAGGAGAAAGAGCTGGGAGCGTACTGCCAATAACCACAAGCAATGCCTTAAAAGAACGGTTGCTGCTGTTGCAGGATCTTTATTTGAGTCAACCTCCACATATTCCTATTCTGGGAATCTGGCTGTCCTCAATAAGGTGGGCTGGGTAAGCTAATTCAACAGAAACTGCAGGAATGCCTCACCCGAGAAAAACTCATCTGAATGCCAAGATGTGATACAAAGTAAATGTGAAGAAATCCAAGAAGCAGCTCTATATATTTTTATGATGGAAGGCCACGGCTGACAGTGCTGGGTTAGCCCAAAGCTCAACAAGACCCAAATCCATATACTTTAATTCTTGAAATAAACGTGCTTACTTGGGGCTAGATTCCTGCAAGAAACATTTCCTGTTCTCTAAGTAATAAGTAACAGAAATTAAATACAGGTGCACACTGCAAGCTGGCCCTCTCTTGCCCTTTCTTGTTCAACTCTTTTAGGACCACTGAGTAGCATTTATGCATCTATTCAACAATATGTTCAAAGTGCCAGTTTACGCCAAATTCCCATATAAGTTCACTATTGGTAATGGGCATTATGTGTTCATGAAACTTTCTAAAACTGCATAATTATTTCTATATTTTAATTAGAAATAGAGTTACTAATTTATTGTGTGCAGATTCTTCCTTTGATTTTATATTCAAACAGCAAAAAACTTTTCTTATGAAAATAATTCACACAACAAAATTTGCCTGACTTGGGAGTTTTAAAACCTCATCTTGCCAGCCTCTGCTTTGCTTTGTCTCATGCAAAAACACTGTCCTCCCTGACATTTCAAAGCTCTTCTTTAGCACAGCCCTTATGAGAGCCCATTTTCTTGGACTCACTTCTCCGCTAAGAGATTGACAAAAGATAGAAAGCTTTTACCATTTAAAAAGAAAGACATGGTGAAATATATCCTGAAACACTGCTTTCTATAACACTTTTTTTTTTCTTTCCTATCATCTTAACATTTATTTTTTAAATTACCAAAATTGTATCGGTACCAAGCCAGTGCTGCAGTCCTGGTGCTTGAGGGACATCACCAAAGACTCTCATCATTTAGCACATGCAGCAGCACCTCTACCCTTAAATTCAGGATTTTTTTTTGTTTTACACCAGTATGCTCCAACAGGACACAGCCTGCCATTTTGTGTCGCTTACTGCTATGGCCATGCTGAGACAGGGTAGCTCTCATCGGGTTTCCAAATGGCCCCCACTGTAATTTATATTAAGCCCTTAGGCTGCATATTTCAGAGCATGTATCCAAAAGGAATTCATGCCCTGGCTTAGTCTATTGCATCATCTTCTCTGCATTTTTTCCTGAGGGAAGCTTTCCAAGCTGCTGTTAAAGACAGCATTAATCTGGAGGCTTTCACATGGTCTAGCGCTTGCTGTGTCCTTATTATAATACCTATAGAGTTATTATTTTTGCCGTGATATTTGGACACTTTATGTACAAACTTGAAGAATTTGAGGCCATATTAAATGTCAAGCCATGAAAACAGAGACAACTCCATGCCAGCTTTTCCCTATATGAATTTTAAAGATAAATTGGACAGGGTCGGAAAGCGTGGGAGAATATGTAACTTTATTTCTTATGTCTAAAAATCTCCAAGATCCCTCTAAAACATGCTTTATAAGGTGGAAGAACTCTGAGATAGTACAATAAATCTGCAAAGTGATAACCATAGAAACGGCCAACCCTGCTGCTATCACGTTAGCGCGTATGTGTCAAGAGAGTCACCAAGCGATTAGCAGTGCAGGTGTCTGAACAGCTGAACGGCACTGAAAGGCGAAGATTCATTCTCCTCCTCTAGGTGCTTGAACACTCATGCTCATTGGCATGGTCATTTCTGTGACTCAGGAGGGAGCGATTTGGCTGCCAAATCTAGACTGAGAATGGGAATTGGCATGTTTAAGCTTACTGCTTAAAGCTTTAAGAGCTTTAAATATTAACTTGGTTCAACTTGCATCACACCCTTATAGTTATTGCTGCAGAAATTTTAATGCTTTTTCAGCAGCAAGTTGGCTCAAGATTTTGTCACATTTTTCTCAGCAACTCACAGGCCACTAAAGTCTATGTCTGGAAGCAACAGTCATCTGACCACACTGGGTACAACAATTCATCCATTCCTTACCAAGAAAAAATTACTATAGATCTGAGTGAAAAGTCTGCTTCTCCTTCAATTTATCTAAACAATCAGTACTTGTGGGTCACATCAGCAAATCTATTAATTAGACTACTAATCTTTGTGCTCCTGCTGAGCCAGAGGTTAGACTAGATGACCTCCAGAGGTCACTTCCAACCAGAATTATTTTATGATTCTGTGATAAGTTCAGTATTCCTGAGACAGAAACAGGGGCCACAGGAAAGCACTTCTGATACTGTGTCTTTTACAGCAAAATAAATAGATACTGCCTAACTTGACAGTCACAATTTTTCCTTAAAGCTTTAGATCCCAACATTTATAGAGTTCCTGTAAAAACTCCAGTCAGCCATCCCTTGATACTGGCTCATGTAAAGGCGAGACCCTGGTTCCTCTGCACTGAGACTGGGTGCATAAATCAGAGAACACCTGTGATTTTTCTGACAGCTTGCCAGAGGTGAAATCAACTCTGTAAACTTTGCTATTTTAAATGAAGTTAGACAGCTAACTGAATTATAGCTGGGAAAGTTACCATCTATTGTTCCTCTAGATTACACAATGTAAGTAAAGTTCATGCTAACGTGATAAAAAAGCCATGCTTCTGTCACAAATCCACAAACTTCTTTCCACTATAAATTATATCCTCTAGTATTTTCTCATGTCTTAAAAACTAGACCTGCTCACAAAGGTCCTCTGATGCTCATCCACTGAAGAGGAACATTAAAATACAGGCTGGATGAGTTTAACTGACTCCTCAAGATGTGTTTTCTCAGGCTGACATTTGGGTAAAAAAGCTGAAAAGCTAAAGTCACTGTTGAATAAGTGAAGTAAGTAACAAACCATTGAAGAAATGCAAGCTTAGTATGCTGAACGCCTGCAGAAACAGCTGTAAACGTTATATGACATGTAAAAGCCTTCACATCCTGACTATCCCGAAGTCTCCAAAGGAACCTTGCACAGTGCTCAGAGAGAGCAGGGGGCATCTCACAGCATTGCTGCTCCTGTGCCTACGCTTTCCAGTTTTGGGAGAAGTCCTGCTTTGGTCTTTGCAGTACTGTCTCCCTTGCACAAACCCCAGTGATGTGATATTCCCTGCAACACAGCATCACCAGAGAAAGTACAAGAATTGTGCTTTGCCCTTGGATGCAGGTGTGGTCATGCTCTGACTCATGCTGACTGTTCTTAACAGTTTCGATGCTACCTATAGAAAAATATCTAGTCGGGATACTAAAGAGGTTGTTGAAATTAAAACAGAGCACAGGTACGTTGCAAGACTGTTTGTAGACAAGTGCTTCTTTTTAGATCTCCTTTAGCTGAATCTTCCACTAAGTAAATCCCAAAAAATCCACACTATTTATGCTTACAATATTTAACGCTCTGAGGTATCAGATTTCAGCTACTGATGTGGTAACACTGTGCTAATACTAATGGCCCTGAAATGGTTCTGAGAGTGACTGCAAGTTTTCTCAGGAAATCCTGACTGCCAACTTGGTGGCTGTTATTTCCTTTTTCAATTCACCTTGTGTTGACTCTAATGATGCCAATAGCGTGTTAGTGTGTGGGTGCACACAAAAATGCATTTCTGGTACATAACGTTTAAGAGCCCCTAGCAGCTCTGGAAATACAGAGCTCAAAGTCCTTATTTACACATATTTCAGACTGTATGTTATAGAAAATGGATAGGACAAGCTAGCTTCATTAGCACAAACTGCAAAACCCCCTTTTCTCTCTTTAATGGCTTTAAAAAAATATTTTTGTTTTCAATACAAACTTTCAAAGCATGCACCGTTAATTTCCCACTTTATTTTTAATTTTCCAATATCTGTGCTCAACTATTGTGCCTGTGTGCCACATTTTGCCATGTTTACTTCCCACCCACGTGGTGGGACAGAAAATTTAATCTAAGTGAAATATTTTGATTTCACCCCCAAACTACCAGTTCTTTTCCTATGCATATCTTGCTTCAAGGCTTGGACTATGATTTCACTGGATTTTGCAGGACAATACTGCAGGGAGGGGTAAAGCCTTTAAGTATACTTTTGTTCTGTGCTGAAAACTTCCCCAGGCGTGTTGCACAGCATACATGCGGACCAAAGTAGCACGTCAGGCCCTTGACAATAACCTGCTGCACGCAGCAGGGTCCACAGCTCCCTTTTGTGTTGCACAGAACTAACCACTCGGTGCTCAAACAAATAGTAACAGCCAAATGTAACCCAGGGAGAATGTTTTTCACAACAAATATTAATGAAGTTGTCACTTACAAGTTCTTCACATCAATGATTCCTCGAAAGGCCTTTCTAGGGATTCCTTTTATCTGGTTTTCACTCAGGTCTCTGAATAAGGGAAGAAAAAAAACCCACATTGTATTAACAAAGAGAAGACATTTCTCAAATCTACATGAGACAATTGGAACATACACATGCTTGGAAAAGTAGATGTTTCTGGATTTGCTACACCACACAATGTTTTCAATTTTCTCTATCTCCTCTAGAGGTCTGTGGCATGAGCTGAAATGACTCTCCAACAAAAAACACCAGAACTCATGATGCAAATGACAGAACTTCCAGAAAACATCACTCAAATGTATCACGACACTGGCACAATACCATGATTTGCTGTCAAAACACCTGCAGTGAAATCTTATGCTTTGAAATTGCAACTCTGTAGCGTAAGTGTAATTTTCTCACCATGCTCCTGTTTGTTTACTGACTGCAAAAATACTTGGCTACCCCTGCTCAGATTACAGCCCCTTATTTGAAATTAATATTCAGGATAAACATGACAACCATTTCCTTGTGAGTTTTGTAAATTTTCAGTGAAAAGATCTTGATCCACTGCGTTAAGAAAACCCCACTGCATTATGTATTAATGGGAACGACAGAACTTTTAACCTTGTTTATAAAAAAACCCCACAACAGCAATTCAAAATTTCTTTCTAGTACTTAAAACATTACAAAATGTTTCAATTTAAATCATTACATCTGCACTGTGAGTGCAGGTAGAACAATGAGCACCTCAGGTTACAGTTTTCCATTACACCACCTGCATTCGGTTGCTTTTTCCTTTGATGCACTATAAATATTTCCACTGGAATTTTCCAAGTTTGCAACCTTCTACCAGTGCCAATGGAGGGAGGATGGAGGGCATCAGGAATTGGAGGGAAATGGACACAAAATCATAAAGTTGGGATATTTTCAGCCTCAGGGAAAACAGCACTCACAATGATTTCTTTGCTGGTGCCCTGTCAGCATGGAAAAGAGGAAGGAATTTCACTCCAGTTTAGGGTAAAAAGTGGAGGGAACAGAGAAATGTAAGAAGATGAAAGGAAGGCAGAAAAATGGGAAAGGAAAATTTAAGAAATAAGCAAATGGAGGAAATGAAAGGCACAGGGATGGCTGGACAAAAGGACAAAAAAAAAGTGATACCACAGCACAGGATATCACACAGTGCATCATTTGGTGTGACTGTGTCCCTGTGTTATACAAGTCCAAGGCTTTGCCCCATTTTCAGAAAGAAACTCTGGCTTTCTAATGACTATTAAGATGGAATGGCAGTCATCTGCACTCACCACCCGATACTCTTTTCTGTAAGTACATTTTGTGTTGCAGCAAACCTCCTTTCTAGTCTCCACCAAATTGGCTTTATCAAATGAGAGGCCAGAAATCAGAGCCTGTCACAAAAGCCCACATTGACATTGCAGGTCAAGGCATGTCACGCAGGGCTTTCTTCTGCTTTCCATCAGGCAGATAGAAAAAAAAGGGAACTATGTCCTTGTCATGAGACTAATTCAATTTATACCAGTCAAGCAGTCTACACCAAATTCTCAGAGTAGCCACAATTGTCCATTCAGACCATCACAAACAAAAATGTGCTGTTGGCTACAAGTCTCTTTTTCAAGCCAGATTAAAATTCTTTGTGACCTTCACAATTTGTTTAACACTGATCCACACCCTGACCCTTCCTTCACCTCCCCTTTCTTTTACCAGCAACAAAATATTAGTTCTTTAAGGACAGACCTTCAACCCTGACAAATGATGAGGCAACCCGGACAGAGAAGAGTCGAAAGTAAAGTGTATTTCTGACCGATAAGAAGGAAGTCTTATGCTAAAGATCAATTTCATGACCGGGAGTCACTGGTGTGACAGTGAGGCGCAGTGCAGCTACAGGCCAATTGTAAAAGCATGACAAAATGGCTTAGGAAGGCAAAAATTAGTAATATCTGAAAGCAAGAGACACGCAATGCAGAACAAAAAGGGCCTGAAAAAGTAGAATTGTGTGATCAAATAAAATCACACTAAACCCACCAACACCTCAAGCTGCGTTTCTCTGGTATTTTATTGTGCGTTATTTCAAATCAGGTTTAAAAACAAATTAGGTTTTCAAGTGTTATTTTCTAATATTATTGCGGTCTAAAAGGGCTAATTTATGGGTTTGCTTTCTGCTTTGTCTTTATGCTCAGCTCTCACTTGCAGTCAGGCAAATACAGGAGACTGTAGGAAATTCATCCTTTTTCTCTGACAATCTTCTTGTAAATTGTATTAATTTTATTTTCCATTTAGGCACTCTCCTCTAGCTAATGATACTGCCTCTCTAAATCTCCAGGATTGTGGACTGATTTCATAAATATCTCTAGTGGTCTGACGAGCCTGCATGGCATTAGTGATGCAGCATGGAAGAAAATTCACAAATGCATGTTTCATTTTCCATAACTGTCTTCTCACAATTATAATCTTCCCTTTTTGAGGTGCTTAGGAATAGTGTTCATCTCTGCTGCCTAACAATGTGACAAACTTCTGTTAAGCATCTTTCATAAGCGAGCAACCACCACCCAGGCTTCAGTCCGTGCACTTCACAAAACTTGCTCTGAGGGAGCAGAAGGCTGTAACAAGCAACTTGTCTACATAGTTTAGCTTAAAGTTTCAGCTTTTCATTCCCTACTTCTCATAACAGACAAAATGGGAAGCTCTCACTGACAGTATGTAAAATAAATATTAGTTATTAATAGTAACTGCAGAAAACCAAATAAACTAATGTGAGGCCAAAACAAAACAAACACCTAAAGAACAACAGACAGAAAAAATTTGTGATTTTCAAGAAAAATAAATGACAACTGAAGAAAAATAAAATATGATTATTAATACATTTTCTATTTCTTAGACAGAGGTTTCAAGCCACCTGTAATGGAAGACAAGTCCAATGCCTGCGTGCAGGAAATCAGAAAAATTCCAGCTTTAGAGAAACATAGACTTCCAAAAATCCTCACCCTAATAGACAATGTTAGAGAGCTGACCAAAACCACCTGACCTAAGGACAAACTAAAAAGTGCTAGTACATCTGGAGCACCCTCCTTCACAAAGGTTCCTCCGTACAGAAAGCAGCAAGCTCAACAACAATGGAAACACGTTCATTTGCATCCCGATAAAATAGACATGTTGAGCTAAACAAAGGGTTTTAGATTAAATTATTCTTCCTCTTATTTTGATAAATACTGGCAAGTTTCATCCACTTCAATCAGCCACACAGCTTTCAAGCAGTGCAAATGGCCCAGAGATCCTGCAACCAGCCACAGCCTCACTAAAGTGCAGTCTTTTTTTTGGAGGTGTCCCATCTCTTATACAGGGGTCCTGTCTGATGGAAACACACATGAAAAGGCCTCAGCAACAGCTCACAGAGGAACCAGATGGGTGAAGAGGACAGCAGGTGATGATACTGGATACGTTTGACCAACAGCTTCCACAGCCAGCAGCGTGCGGTGAACACCCCTAAGGAACCAGCTCTCTCGGTTCAGAAATGGGGAAACGGAGCCACAGAAATAGTAGAGAACATTGACTTCAAGTTTGCACAGATCAGAGATGCAGGAGCTAACAAAATCCAGCAGCTGTGGCTTACATGGCCTCACAGCACAGCAGACCACACGTTAGTCTAACCCAGACTCAAACAAGAGTTGGCACAAGTCAATAAATTTTTTTTTAGTTTTTATTTTAATTTAACTAAAATGTTTGGGACACAGATTAACTCCCTCTGCAAGTCTAATATTGTTTTCCTGATCTTCAAATGTGAATTGCAAGAGCCTTACTGATAAAAGGATTGGAAAGGAAAAAAACCCATCCAAAACTGCTGACATTTTCTAAGTGCCTCTGCAGTCTTCGTTATAATGCTGGTTTTAGCTTCCTGCTTTAACACTGGTTATTGCATCCTAAGTGAAATTTCAACTATCTAACATAGCAATAAAATACATTAAGACTCTTTTTTTTATTTTGCCAGTGACAGGACATAAATCAGTTAATTGGAGCACAGATCCTATGAACATTCATAAAATAAGAGTCTTCCTTTTAACTACAGATCTAAAACATTAAAACAGCTACTTAAATACAATTTGCAAAGCTACAGTGGTACTGAAAATAAGATGTATTCTATGAAAAATAAAAAATCAACACTGATAGCATTATGCTTAGGTTGTCTCCCTTTTCAAAAACAACAAAAAACCCTTTGAGCATTTATTAGTTATTTTCCAGATCTTTTTTGGTATGCAGAATCTGAAATTTAAAAATATTATTTTTAAACAAAGAACTGCCTGAAAAGCAGTGTGATTAAAAAGTATTTATTGTGGTTGAACACAACTCTTATTTCTCCTGCTCAAATGGGCTAGAAAAGAGACCACCGTTAAGTGTTATCCAATAAAGAACTAGACTTGCCTTTAATGTCTAAGAAGTTTAATGCAAAGACTTAAAGAACTAGTCATCAAGAGCAAATGCTTCACAGCCAAGCGTGCATCTTTCCCAGTATGTTATTGTATGTTGATCCCATAATAAAATCGTAAACTCATAGAGTTAACCATTAACACATGGAACCAATTTTCAGCTAAAATGAAGGAAAAATCCAGAAGAACTAACCTGATTCCTTCAAGTACTTTCTAGTTTATCCACAGTTCAATTGCTTCTTGGAACAAGAAAGGAGAGCTCAACACACAACTCTCTCTGTAGCAGCTGATACAAAACTGTAAGACAAACTCTGGTTGATTCAACTGCATATGGGGCTTGAGTGCAAAATAACCAATTGTTTCCCAGCATCTCTTCCTGAGACAGTAATACTGGAAAGTTTTTGTTGCTTGCTTGCTTCGCAAAATAAAACTAATGGAAAGGTATGGATGCTGATTTTAAGAAAGTGTCAACTGCCACCAATGCTAAGAAATAAGTACTTTGCCCACTAGATTCACTCCAGCTACAGAACGTACAGCTGAGAAAAATGAGAATTAGTTAATGCCTGTTGGTAGCTTGTTTACATTCTTTTACCAAATAGGATTTCTGGGTTAATAACATTTCAGTTTTATGCATTTACCAAAATAAAATCAAATAAAAAGTTCTTCAGGTTATGTGCACTATTAAAGTTCAGTGACTATTCTTCAACCCAGCATTTCTTTACACATGGACTAAAACCAAACTGAACTACTCTGCAAAAGGTCACATAGTTAACACATCCTGGTCACTGCAGTTTGTCTCATTAGAATTAGTTTTAATTTGTACAGCATGTTACACATAAATTCTATCCTACAATGTTTTACTGAATTAAATAACACAATTAAGGAGATGAAGAGTAACAGATGGGGGAAAATTAGAGAGTATAATCCAAAGAGAATATGTATCTCTAAGTAACACATAATAAAAGATAAGGAAGTCTATCAAGTGCAGAATGATACAAGTCAGCTTTTTCATAGAGCAAGAACTGGAGGGAAGAGGACTTCTACAGCCACTGAAGTGAGAGAGCAAAGTGACCAATGCTTACTAAAGGGAGACAAAACAGGGTGACATGCAAAGAGGTAGAAAGACCAAGGAAATCGAGAGAAAAGAAAGAAGTTTACTCAATTATATCTGTAACAATTCCAGCACAGAATATTAACCTTCACAGTGCCTTTTTCTTTTAACTAAAGGCTTGACATTCCCAAGGAAGCTTTGCTGTCTCCCAGAGCTTCTATTACAATCCACAACAACTTGCAATGCCTCAAACACTGCTTAACCTCAAGCATGGCATAACTGGGATCATAAAACCAGCAGCAGAAGGGCTGCAGCACAGATTCTCTTCCAATTGCTACAATTTATTCTTGCCCATCAATACAATGTCCCTTCAAAGAAGCAGGTGACATTACAGTTAATCTGGTCACATTTTCCTTTGCAGCTCCAGTCGCTTATTCTCAGGAAGCAGAGTAGAAGGATGCAGATCTGTCTCCTTTGCAATAACCGTGCACTTGCAAAGGCTGCTGTGCCTCAGAAGTGGGTTAGGAAGACTGGGCCAAGAGAGTAATCACCATGCTTGAGGTATGCAAGAAATGGATCCAAATTACTTGCATGGTAAACGTATCTGGAGGTGTAAGTGCCAGTACACACAAGCTCAAGGATGCAGACGTTGAAATCAGATCAAAACAGACTCTGTAAATATATTCAACCATATTTTTAAAATGTCTTTGTATCACATTAAGCTAGGATTTCATTTACAGCAAAAAACAGAAGACAAATTTTTCCTGCTCTGCCAAAATCACGTGGCAGTTTTTTAATTGTTAAAATTAATATTTAACACTTTCAACAGCTAAATACTATTCTTACTTAGGAGCTATTGTCCTAGTATTCCTAAAACTGTTCAACATTGGAGTTTTTCCTGTTCTATAGAGGGATTGACAAATAACCAAGCAAGCTGTTGAGGACAATTTGTTACCTCTGAGCCTTGTAAACATACCAAGATAAATTCAAGATATTTATCATCTTTCAGGTGGGAAAAGCATAGACCAAATCAGCTCACTACGACAGTAATAAGCACAAGCTGTGGCAGGTCTGACACTCACATCAGCACCTCTATACTCAGGAGGGGCCTTAGCACTCAGTGAAGCAATGGCTTCTCCCTTTCTGTCTGTTCAGTGTAAAACATGGTATTTACCATAAAGTAGCAGTTACAGCTCTCTGTCTAAGAGGAAAAAGTGGCTAAAACTTGTTGCCAGTGAGCTACAACAAGGGAAGAGCTTAAGAGCAATAGTATTGTATAGCATTATTCTGTGGAAACTCGGCGTCACTGCTGATTTTTCAAAAGGAAAAAAATTTCTTCCTACTACTTACTACTACAATAAAAGTATAGATGTTGACAGCATACAAGTTCCAAAACAAGAGCAGGTCCTACAGATCTTTTGTACCCTGAACAATGCAAGGTGATTGTGGTTTTGCTAAATATCATACAGCTGGCTATCAGTTCATGCTCTGGGAAGCTGTTGAGAAACTCTAGTTTTGTTTTGTTTCTTTTAAGGGAGGGAATTCAGCTCAAAAATTCCAATTAAACCAGTCCTCACTGCTTTCACACAGTCACGCACTACTGCACAAGTACTGCTGCTAAGTTTCCAGAAGATAAACACCACAATTTCTTTGTTGATCTGGTTTTACTGCGAGGTGATAGATGCTAACTCTACACTTCAGCATTCATTCAAAGCTTCACGTAGTCTAATTAACCCAAGACACATCCACATGCCTTCATTCTGAAGAACAGGACACTAAACAGAGGCTGAGCTTAAAGATTGAGGATGGGTGTTCACTAAGGAATCAAGGAGGAAAAAGATGTCAGCAATAGATAATTATTTTAGCATCATCTTCCACCTTCTCCAAGGCCAAATTAAAAACCATTTGTTAATAAACACCCTTCAAGGGATCCAACCTGCATGGACTTTTACACTCATGACTTCTGTCCTGACACAACTACAGGGACAGGGATCACTCAGTGGTACATGGTGAAGGCTTTCTAAATGTTTAAATGTTTAAAAGAACAGAGGATACACATTTGTGCACACTTCATAAGAGATTTTTTAAAATTTCTTAGTCACTTCAAAAAAAACAAATCCCACTTTCTTTCACTAAATTAGACAAGTGCTACAACATTTGGCTGTCTGCACTCAACACAAAACCAGAAAAAAATTAAATCTACCAGAATATCTCTTACAAGATTAGTAAATATTTTTATACTATTTTAAATGAACTGTAAAAATAATCTGTGTGTCAATGCCCAATTAAAGGCAACATTTGTCTTTATGACTTTTACAATTCTTCCTCCCTCCTCCTGCCATTTCCAAAATGCCGAGCAAATAGTGAACAGAAAGCACTTAGGAGACTCTTATTTTAAAAGCACCCATCTTGAGACAGATCAGTTTTCATTTTAGAAAGCAGCATCTGTTTTGTCTTTTGGAACATACGCACAAAAATTAAATTTTACCTCAATGTCTTTATACTCAACTTTGGATATATCCAGGAGCAGGAATTGGAAAGTAACTGACAGTAGACTGAGAGGAAACACTTGAAGAGAAGCAGCCCTCTAGAAACAAGATAAAGCTTCTGACTAATAAATGATAATAAGGCTTCTTTATTAGTAGTGTTTAATGTAGGGTTTTAGTGCTTTACAAAATGGTATCAATATAATTAATCCTTCCTTTTTATTGAGGGGACAATAAGACACAGTAAGAGGCAATATGTGACTAGAGCAAGGTACTCTAGCAGGGTGTGGGAAGAGACAAAAAAACCCCCTTGAAAGTCATATACATTAGGTATTCCACTTTATGCAATTTATACACCAAGTCTTACCGCATGTGGTGAGACTGGCCTGCCAGCAGAGAAACAGCATGCACAATTCTGACAATGTATTTAAGAGAGATTCATTTTGATAGAAAAATATCTTACTGTGGAATTATCCAGTACTACTACACATTTGCAACTGGATCACTGACAAAACAAAGTGATCCCAATGTGATGTTGTTCCTACGCAATACCAAATTCTACCAATGCATTTCTATTACACTCTTCTCCAACCAAGTGAGATTATCACAGAGGCACTAAAATGATTTAGTAGGAACACACACCTCAAAGAGGTAGGAGTGAAGCACTGATATCAGCAGAAGGAAATTATTCTCCCCATGACTTTCTGTTTTTGTAAATATTTGCTTGCTGCCAAAACAATGTGAATTCAGAAAGGTCTCTCACTGCTTATTAATGTTAATACTTTCTAAAGAGAAAATTCAGCTATACGTAGGCTCCTTTATTTTAAGCTTATTTTTAAAAAATCCAAGTTTTATACTGTTGGCATGTCTTCTGTTTCATACTTTGGTCTGAGCTGTATTGGAAAGAAACCCTATGTATTTGCAAATTCTACAAATCAGTAGGCAATATTACCCTCCTCTGATCTCCATGGACGAAAAATGTGCCTGTTTTAAGCCCAGCCTGATCACTAAGCAAAAAGATATTTGCAGTTTATTGGTTATATCTTTTTTAAAATATGGTGAGTTTTTATTTTAAGAGATAGACATGTGAAATGATGAAGTATGAAACGAGCTAATAATCTGCACCATCACTGGATAACTGATCAGCATCTGGAGGAATACTTGCTCTTTAAAGATCTTTCTTGACCTAATTCTGCCTTTGTTAATGATGAGTATTTTTATAGTAAATAATTTTTTGCACTTTACTGATATATTCAGAAAAGTACCTCCCTGACCAGTTATATTCTTGTGCACCTAACCATCACATAGTAGAATGAAAACTATGATCATAATAGTATTTATTTGATTCAGGCTGTGATCCTGTACTTTAGCTATGAAAATAGACCATTGTCATAAGTGTAAGTAGCAATTGCATATGTAAAGATCCAGGCTTTATTTTTTATGAAGTTCTCCTGAAACAGGCCAATTAATTTGTTTGCATCATCACCATAGGCATTTCTGTGCCTACATAAAAGTAATAAAAATTATACAGAATCCATGGATAGTAAAAACAACTACAGTGACATTCCATTTATTCTAGTGAGGTAGAAATGAATTGCAAATTATTTGAATGCACTGCAGTGAGAAAAACAACATTCTGTTTATAGCTAAGGCCTGGTTATCAAGAGGCTATTATGCTGTGGTAAAAAGTGTACCAGTGTAAGAGGGGCACACTATTGTGTTAGCTGTAATAGAAGTTTTAAAAATAAATTATAATATTAGACCAGTAATATCTATTGCAGTGATATTCAGCAGTCTGTACTCCATTAACAGGTACTGAAGCCTTAGACAAAGGACAAAAGAGTTTTATGCATCTTGTCCCTTCTTTCTTTCATATTTTAGCTTCTATTTTTCTTCCACAACTTCACCTTTATATATCTTTACTGCTATGAATCGTTTAGTCCCTGAAAGCCCCTGTGAAACACTGCAGATGTAAGAAGATACACTTCAGACTGGTTTGTAGCTTTAATTCATTTTTCTATGTGGATATGACATCTAGATTTATTAGACCAAGATGTAATACCACAAAGTGGTTAACTCTATTGGGGATATTAGTGCAAGATGCAACTGTTTAAGTAATACTAGCTGCTTCTTTTTATGGTAGGCTCCACAAACCCACAAGCTATTCCATTATTTCAGAGCAGGTCCACCCCAATCATTACAGCTGAATGATACCGCCAAACCTCATTCTGCTACCTTATTCAAACATACAAGAACAAATTCACTGAAGCACCGTTTCTTTTTTTTCAACAACTATCCAGGTAGGCAAAGTACCTTCAAGCATTCCACTCTATGCACAGAAAGTTTATCATTCAATAGTGCTACGCTTTAGAAAAAGGCATCCAAATAGAAGATGGGTTTTAAATACATAAAAATTGAGTGTATTAGTAGAACAAATCCACTAACTAACATAACAGAGATCTAAACCTAAATTACCTTTCAGGTAACGTGCACACAAAATAATAAATTCCTCCCAAAAAGAAGTTAAACTTGTAATCATGTCATACAGCCTATTGAGTGTTTTGTTATTTTAACGCTTTGGTAGATCACCTACCAAGAAGCTAAAACTTTACTGAAGACTAAGCTAAAATCAAGACAATTTACAAGAATTAACACTCTCCCTAGGACTTCATTGCCACTTACAAACAAGCCTGGCCTGAATAAGCTACAAGTCAAGTTAAATTCCCTGAAGCCAAGCAAACATTGTATTATGAAAACCTCTAGATTCTACTTTGAATACAAACTCATTTTTTATCCCTAAACACCCAAAATACTCACAGGGAGATGTGGGCATGTGTAAACTGTTTACAGTAACTCTCAAAGATTCTTGTGGCACATTTTGAGCTTTATTCCTGAAGACGACAAGGAAACAAGGGCACTACTCTGATTCATCAGCAAATGCCTTGCTTCAGCGATCTGCACAAGGATTTATTTGCATAAAGCCACTTCCAAAAATGAACTCTGCTTTCTTCTGACTCACTGTCAGGCATGTTGCTGAACTTCAGATTGACAATGTCAGCTCAGAAAATTAAATTAAATGTAAAAAAGCTGACTGGGGAGAGGGAGGAAGGCCTCCTGCACAACAGACTCCAAAGGGAAGCCATGAGAAGTCTACACATTGCTGTTTCATTGTTGAAGCACTCTCAAATCAAAGAATATCAAATTCCAGAGTGATTTGATTTCATCACTGCCGGGAATGATGATGACTTTCTCTAAAGTCCACTACAGCTATGTGAGTCTCCAGGAGAATCTATGCCTGACAATAACACTTGACTTTCAGTTATCCCAAAAGTTTCTTCAATTTGTGACACCTCTGTTCAACTACTTTAGCAAGCTTTTGAAAAAACAATTAGCTAAGGGGGTGTCATATGTCATATTTCTGTCTTATCAAGAAATCAAATTTAACTTCATTAGAAAACTTGGAAAGTTTACATTCTGATATTATTTATTCATATCATTACTTCCAGATGTACATACAGAAAACCAACAATCAAGAGGCAGAAACTAAAAGTCAGTCAAAAAAACATACAACAATTTCAGCTTTACAGTTCCATACACAAAGGTTTTTGTTTGGTTCCAGAAAGTAATTCACGGTGGAATCTGTTTTTATCCCAGCTCAGATGCAATCACTCTCCCTTTCTTTGAACAGTTAATTTCTGGAAAGACAACTCTAAATACGGGGGAACTATGTCTGACCCAGAAAGTGGTTTCCTAACTAAACCTATCCCACCCTGTTAAATTTATATGATTATGATACAGATTATATACAACTATAACACATATGGTTCCAATGTCGTTTCTAGCTTGCACTCTTTGTTCAGTCTTTCTAAATCACAGAGCATAAGAATAATATAAAAGAAGAAAGGCAAAACAAATACTAAATGGTAGGGTTGGGATGCATTACCAACACTTTACTAAACACAATAATACAGCAGAAGTATAGTTTTACATCCATTAAATATTTTGAATTTTCACATGTAACATACATGCTTTGATTTTTAATATTACCCAAGAGCTAAAGTATATTTCTCCATATATGAAACATATTTTTAAGTATTAATCACACCAAACATATATATGTATTCTTCAGAAGTTTCTAGATTATACAAAAATAGAAACAAAACCAAGTATTTTCAGTAAATGATGAAATGTTGATATTAGCTACTGGAAGACAAAATTCACTATAAGACAGAGGAGACTATTCCTTCATGTTCTCCACTGTGCCTGGTAATTAGAAATATTTTAACCAGGTCAGAATTATACATCACAGGAAAATATTAGTGCCATTTTCCTGCAATAGCCCAGAAATACTAGTACTGATTATTTTAATAAATTCTATACATTAACCCATATGCTACCTCCCTGCGGGTTTACATGATAATTTGGTTCACTTTGTATGGTAGACAGCATCTCTCACAGAGAAGTCAACAAAGAACAGCCTCATTGAAACCTTCCATTCAGATATGGACCCCAGGTTATGGTCACGAGACACTCAATAAACACTCCATGCATCAGCAATGACTGCTGTTCAGTGCAGCACATCTGAATTTTTAAAGATGAGAAGGCCCAAATGAACATGCTCTAATGCTCACAGTTTTAACTCATTGCCTTTAAACCAACCCCAAGAAGTGTGAGAGGGGAGCAGGAAGGAGCCCAGGGCTGGCCAGCGAAGCCTGCAAGCAGGAATGCTTTGCTCTCCACCTTCAGCGAGGGCTTCGGTACCCAGTCGCTCACCTCTGGACCAGAGGTGTCGGCGTTTTTAGTAATGCCATGGTGCCCCTGGCTAAATAGATGGTAGCATATTTACACAGAACAAGTTCTAAGCTGACTGAATAACCTATTAATATTGAATTAAGATTTTCTTTACCTTGCACATATCTCCTATGGTTATCAAAGTCAGGCATTCTTTTGAAGCTGGAGTATTATTTACATAAACATTTTTCACTTTATCGTACTGAAGCCTTAAAGTGTAGATAAAAGGTAGGATGAAGTGGTATCGGTGCACTGCAACAGTACCTGAGGGAACTTGCTTCCTTCGAAGGCCATCTGCACGTTATAGAAATAGCATCAATGCCACAAGGACAGCAGAGTTTGCTTATCAGAGCAAAATACTGATGCGAATCTGTGACTGAGACTTAGGATTACATCGCTAACAGGGGTAGGTTTCCATAGTGGTCAAAAGTAACCCACTCATGTAGGAACCTCTCTCCCAGCTCCGTCTGAGAGGGTTTCAGCAGAGGCATGGCAGCACAGCCCCTGCATGCTCCACCGCTTGCCCCTGCGCCCATGGGAGCAGCTGCAGGCCATGCTGCTGGAAAAGGCTGAAGAACAGTTGTCCTTTTGGCTGAAACACGCAATGCACTACATCTTTAGGGTATTTTCTTCAAAAACAAAATAGGTGACCTATGACCCCTTCACTATCACTGATAAACCCTTACTTGGCAAGTTTCTCACCACGCTGCTTCTCTGGCAAGGCTGGAATAGTCCAGGCAACTGGGAAAGTACCTACCTGACTGTGTCCAGCCCCAATCCAAAAGAAATTATTTCCAATGTGTTTGTAGGAATGGAGTTATGGAAGCCAAACAGATCCAAGTTTGTTTTTCTCTAACTCGATAAGCAAATCCTGCACAGGATGCCCAGGAGTTTTCTGCACTGGGAGTTTTTGTGCATCCAAGACTTCCACAGTGCAAGCATCTTTGCTAAGATAACATAAAATTTCAGAGCACATAGTTAATGTTCAAATGGCAGAATATATTGATTCTCTGCCCATCCCCTAGTATCTTAAGTTTACCCAGAAGACTATTTTATTTAATTAACTTGGTGCTTTATTAATATAAATATTCCACTATTGATCATAAGAGAAGCTGACGCATGTTTGAGTCAGGCATACATCAGATCCATTTAATGGAGCTCCACTTAGAAGAGTAGTTGGCTCTAAATCAAGGTAAATGGTAGCAAGTGCTCCTTTGGGATGACAGGGCTTAGCTGAATCTATAACATTTTTACGGAGCTAGTTTTTTTAACAGCAGAAAGCGTATGGAAATTAGATATGAAAATGGTCTCTCCTTGCACGTATCAATTAAGCATGTCAATACCTTAATTAAATTGCTCAACTTAATGAGATTTATACCAATGAATATGTTTTATAGTTATAATAGCTTTTTTGGCTACTGTTCAAGATGTCAAATAAATTGTGAAAAGAGGATTAAAAAAAGTAGTAATTGACATTCTGAACTGAAGCCAGTATTTTTTTCTCTCATTTTTTTCCTTCATTCATGTGATTTTGGAGAACATATAAATAAAGTAATGAACCCTGTAATAGCTTTGCTTTTAAAAATGTCTTTCTTTTCCAGTTGTAATTCTTCTTATCAAATTCTCTAAGTAGCACACCATTTGAATTAAGAAGCACTTCAACATAAATGATTATAGGCCTTTTTCCCCTTTGAGGCTCACTATTATACCTTTCCTTCAAGTAAAAAGGAAGCAAAACTTTTCTATCCAGACATGCAGTTACTATAAAGACTTCTGTATCAGAAGACTATGGTAGCATAATGCCTCAAAGCAATGAGGCATTGCTTTTTACCCCACCAGCAATGGGGATTTCAACTCCCATCCTGGACTTGCTTCAATTTTGTATCCACCATCTCTGGCCAAACATAACTTTCCAAAATTTAGACCACACCTGAAGAAGTTGTGCAGAACTCTCAGAAAATATATTTTTGAGAAGCTCTTCCAGTCCTTTGATGCTACACAGTGCACAGTGACAATACTGCAGGCATCAATAAAACAAATCTAAAAGAAAAAACAAACCTAAGCCACTACTACTAAAACATATCTCCAAAAAGAAAATGCTATTTCATTTACAAGCTACCACCCCAGGTCTCACTGGCCTTACTGGCTTCCCAGTGAAAAGCAAATCGAATTAACGTTGATCGGAACACTTGCTGTATTGGTAACTCTAGAACAATGAATCCCAATTTTGCATGTTGCCAGCTCAGAAGTACAAAAATATACAACACAGCCTTTGAAAAAGAAACAAAACAAGTGTCTCTTGCAGTCAGAAGGATGGACAATTCTCATCTAAGGGTTCAAGAAAAGTACTAGATGCTGCATTTCCTGGCATAATTCCTGGCTCCAACCTAAATGTACTTTTGCAACCTTGACAAAGTAATTGTCTATCTCAGTGACTCCGTCCTCCAGTATAAAACAAGGAACACGTGCCTTTATAGGTGAGAAATACCTGATGCACATGTAAAAACACATATGCATTCTCAAGTGAGAAGTGTTACAAAAGTGTCTTCCCTGTAATTGCTAGCAGAAGCCCCCCAGCAGACTGCAAGTGACCAGACGACACAAAGTGCCTTTTCCTGTGCCAAAAACAGACTTAGGAAAAAGTTCAGTTTACATGTGATTCTATCATTGCCTAGTAACAAATACAGGAAAAACTGAAGATAGAAAAATCGTCCCAGGGGAGCTTCATGTACAAAAACCCTAAGTACAATAAGACCATTTAGTATTTTTTCATCTTCCCTTTCAGCTGAACGATTTACTGGATTTTATTAGAAAAATAATGTCCAGCTCAAGCCTTTGCATAATGTACTTTCCAGATTTCTTTATTTTACACTCAAGCTGGGAGATTTTGCCTGCAAATTCTTCAAGGAAGTATTTATTTTACAGTCCTTCTATGATCCGTACTGGGTTTTGCAAAAACCCTTACTAAACTGTAATTAAAAGCCAAGTATGACTTGATGATGGTCATTCAGAACTAAGAAACGTAGCAGCTATATGCTTTTTCATGTCAACCAATACCTGACTTCTGGTTGGATTCCCCAGTCCAAAGTTACCAATAGTATTTTAAATGATACACTTGAACAACAGTAAGAGACATGCATTGTGCTTTCACTTTATTTCTTATCCTTATTAAATGTTTCTCTGTAATGCCAATCTAATTTTTCTCCTTTGTCAAAACATTAAATCGATTTCTTTAGCTGAATTCCATGGTGGCATCTTCTGTGACAGTGAAGGATAAACTCCTTGATATAAATCAGTTTGTTAGGTTAAAAAAAATCTTAAGAATGATGGCTAAAATGTCAGGAAAGAAGAGAAGAAAGAATTTGTTTAAGCCTTACCCTACCTCTCTCCACTATTCTTGCAAATATTTAAGATCTGAACTAATTTTCAGTTGGTTAACACAAGCAGAATTTGCTGTCTTTATAGCAATGTTTCTCATATACTGAAGTATAGTAGAGTAAATAAGTAAAATAGAAAATAATTTCTTATTTGATTAGGGTACCGACTGTTTTCTTCATATAGTTGAACTACAACCTATTGTTTTCTGTTGAAATGGCATTATTCCACTTAGAGCATTCAGTGACATTTGAATAACACAGCTAATCATTTCAGTGTAGCTTTTTATCCCTTTACTGCAGTAGTCCACAGGTAAAGCTAAAGAAATTCCAAATGCTAACTGACCGTACATTCCTAATTTTACATCTAACAAACTACATTTCAGGAAAAAATAACCCATTCCAGCCAGCTGATAGCCTAAATAAGATGTTATAACAGAAAAAAGTCAAAGCTTTTCCACTTGATTTATATGCTGCGACCTCTCCATAATGGGTCTCTTCATTACAACTGGTGTGTGAATGTGTCTATAGCTGCAACTGTTTTACACCTAACCAGAAATCAGAGACTGGTGTGTTAGAACTGGTGTCTTACACTGTTGCTTACTTTCAAGGTGAGTCTGCTTTCTCTGCAAATGAAGAGCAGCTTTGTGATATTCTACTTGCCTAGTTAAATGCAAAATTGACAGAAGAGCAAAGCGTCATTAGATTTGTCAACAGCAGCAACAGTTTATGTGCTATGCTGTTGCTGGAGGCTTTCAGCTAGGGAATGAAAAAAATGATAGCACTCTCACGTACTATTTGTATATAATGCAATTCACGCTTTATAAAGGAAAAAAGTTCATTCTTTTCGTTAATGGTTGACTTCAAGCCCTAATATACTATATTAAGTACTGCTTCCAACACTCAGACCGTGATGAATGTGTTCTTTTCTCAATATTCAGAATTGCATTTTTTTTCTTTGTCTGCACTGATGACATTAAATTGGTTTGTTATCTCATGGTACAGTCCTGAAATATCTCCCCTCTTTCATTTATGCCTAAATTTCAATTCTCATGGTCATTCGTGAAACTGCAGAAACAAGGGTAATATTTTTAACTTAAATAAAAACTATTAGAGTTTTACTTTTGACTTCATTTAAGACTAAACTTCATTTCATGTAAAAATGGCCAACAGATATGACATTTCAATATATTGCTATTAGGAGACAACAGCATCTACATGATTATCAGAATGTACTTTAATTTTTATCTTGCCTAGGGACTGTCGGAACCCAAGAAACAAAGAAACTGAATATAACAAATTGGCAGGTTATATGTAACTTTTAAGTAGGCGTCTATTTCCCAAGTTTTTCATCCACTAAAAAGTGGCACTACTTTCAGCTTAAGCAATACTATAAAGTGAAGCTGAAACCCCTGATAATTACTGAAGTGTTCCACATTTATGAATAATGGGGGAGATTTGCTTGGTTATGAGAGAGTAAATTTAATTTTTCTTCATGGTATTTGTTCTAACCCAACTATACAAGTCTGTTATAAAATATGCTGTGTTCTTCTTGGAAAAGGATGCACAGAGGGGGACGTGTATTCAAAGAAAAGAAAAACATCTAATCAAAAGACTTCAGGCAAACCAAACCACCAGTCATCCTTAACAGAAAGTCATATTAGGCTATTTAACTGTTTGACTGATTATACTTAGGTATAATAATTTGAGTCATTTGAAAGATTGTTTTTTCCTCAGTGTTAATGAGACCAAAGATTTGGGTAGCTGACTCCGAATCACAGAAACTACAAAATCAAAGCTGGAATGCCTTAATGAGCAGATTTCCTCATTACTAAAGAAATTGCTCAGGATTTTTTTTTAATTAAAAGAAGACGTTACAGGGCTTTTTTGACAGTTCAAATGGCAGACATGACTGCAACATGAAACTCAACTACTTAGATGTTACAACACTTTATGCCAGTATCTCAAAGACAGTATTCTCTGCAAATGACAAATTGCAGGAAACCCAATTTTGTTGTAGCACCAAAATACACTGTCCTTGGTGCAGAAGTGTCAGAAAATATTTTCTGGAGAAGTTCTTCCAGTCCTCTGATGTTTCACAGTACTCTAACTTGCAATTGCAAGCATCAGTAATATATTTTTAAAAACCCTAATCCAACTCTATTAAAATACTTCTTCAAAAAGAAAATGATACTCCATTTGCAAGGTGCCTCCCCAGGTCTCACTGGCCTCCCTGGCTTTCCAGTGCACCACTGCTCATACCACTCAACAGCTTTGCTGCAGTAAGCTCGAAATTAAGACCTCAGAATGGAACACTTCAATTTTATAAACAGAGAACACTGTTAACTTACTTTAAAACTAGGCTTGCAACACATTCCAAAAGAAATAACTGTTCTTCAAATAAAACAGAACTACTGCTTTAATTAGTTATTGCTTCAAGTTTCACAAGATGAAGAGGTATATTTCACTTAAATGTCAAATTATTATTAAAACATACTTGCCAAGGGAGAATAATTAGAGAATATGTATCTTGTGAATATATTTATTTTTAAAATACAAAGATGTTTCTTCAAATCTAAGTGTGCTATTACACAGAAAAGAAAGTTGCAGTACTATAGAGATTGTTAGCATATAATGCTTGATGATTCTTTCATTTAACTAGTGTTCTGTAGGGTGAAATAGAAAACGTATTACAAATATTGTCTAAAACTGAGAAAATATTTTTAATGTGTAACAGTAATACTAAATACTTTACTTTTAATCAAATCAGCTAAGATTAAATGAGCCGAAGATGTACACAGTCATTGTCTAACGCGTAAGGGCTCGACTTAATGCTTAAAAATGTAAAAGGAAAGAAGATTACCCAGTATGCTAGCGTGCTCCACCCTTCTGGTGAGTCTGGTAACAGTATACATCAGAGAGTTTCTCCATGTATAACACAGGTATACTCTTGCCTACCTGTGCCAAAGCGAAGTCTGTTCTGTCTTACCATCGCAACAGTAGCACAGCACATCTAAAACTTGGATAGCATTTCTTAGTTTCCACTTCAAATGGGAACTCTGCCATTTAAACCAGAGTCAGAAGTGCAAGCCCAGTACTACTCAGCTTGCATTAGAGCAGTATATATCGGTACCTTAAAATTCAACATGTCATTTTTTCAACATGCAATAAGGACGTTACAAAATACTAGACAGATACATCTAGCAGTTACCAGAGTCCTTTTTTCATGAGCTCCTGGTTAGGGGCAGAAAAGATTTCCTTAGATACCTTCAGCAGGCCTAAATTAAAAAACGTTCAAGTCCTTCCATGAAAGAAAGCATTAAAAAAAGTGCACCTAAATTAAAAAAAGGTCTTTACAGCAGGTTGACCTGCCACGTTCCACTTCGGTGGGGAAGAAGAGGTCAGCATTTGCACTTCTTTCATCCTCCTCACCCTTTCTTTCACAGTGCTTATAAATCAACCAACACTAAAGCAGGATGAACATTTTCTAAGGGCAAGGCTGTCTCCCACATTATGGTCATAACACTAGAAACCTCCATACGCTCCAGGCCTAATTTAAAGATGGTGATCTTTAAGGTCCTGAGCTTTGTTGTCTTACGGAGAGCTCAGGCTTAGGCAGCTTCATCCAGCTCCACCACACACAAACAGTCTGCTTTAAGCAGAAGCACATCACATCAGGAATGCTACAAAGCCTCCAAAAGAAAGAGGAAATGATCCCATGTCTTAGGAAAAGATCTTTTTGGTGGTAGCTGCTGGAGAACAGAGGACGGATAAAGTTTGCTGCTTGGGTGGTGGCAGCTCTTCTGTCTCCCTTTTATTTTGAAAGGGAAAAATATGAGTCTGTAGGGGGTTCACAATTGCTTTTTCAGCTTGCTATAATGACAAAGGTTGGCAAGCCTCATTTCCAAAAGCAAAGTTTCTTTTCTCAAGGAAATGGATGATTTTCAGGTGACTTTACATTTAAAAATAAGATTTATCCAAAATTACCTTTAAAACCTCCACCCTTTTGCAAACATTGCCACAGCTCAATGATATCTCAGCGGTCAACCTATTGTTTTTATTTGCAACCTACTCTATTAAGTAAACATGTACTTTCTAAAGTCTGAATGCCCACTATCTTTATGGTTTAATTTGTTGTCAATGGTGACTCTTGGAGTCTTCTAGTCATTTATCAAAAAATTATGATCTCATTCTAAATTACTATTGCATAGCAAGGATGGAAAGGAGGGCAAGAATAATCAATGATTTTAGGTGAATTTGTTAGGACTATGTATTTACCTAGTATTTTAGGGTAAACAAATTTTTGCCGAAGGTATTTTCTCTAGTCAAATATTATCCAAGTGCAGGCAGGAGATGAATAAAAGTCACTCAAATATGAAACTCAACTTCATTTGTTCTCCATATTTTAAGAGCAGCTTACATCCTTGTTCTTAAGTTAGGTCCTTATATGCCTTCAAGGAAGATTATACTGAAGTGTTATCTAAGTCAATATTATTTGAAGTACATGCAGCTATACATAGACGCATTTATAATAAACTGAAATTAAGTAAGTGAAATTTCACGTTCTGGTAGACATTAATTAGAAATATTTCATTATATGAGAAACCAACAAGAACACCACTGCACCAATGCCCCAAGCACATACAAAACCTCTCTGCCATGTTAATAATATATTAATGGGAATAAGGAAGAAAATCAAGAGAATCAAAAATTGTCTTAGGTTGAATCCAACTATGATGACCGATAAAGAGTGCAATATTTTATTCTCAGTGACCACTACCATAGACTGAATGTCTGCTGCCTAGAATATACCTTTTTTTTTTTTTTTTTTTCTCTCCTATGCTGTCATCATGTATGAGCCAGCCTGACCATTACCAATATCATTTTTAACTTTAGACGTTTGGGACTAAACAACGTAATGGGGCTGAGGAAGTCACAGAAGGAAGAATTTGATTTCATTTGTTTTATGAAGTTCTCTGGGCTCTAACCAGCCTTGCACCCTACCACAGAGGAACGATAACAAAGAGAGGCACAGGGACAGCTCTCTTAGTCCCATCCCACAGGCTTGGACAGTATCTGTGTATTCCTCTCTGGTCACCTTTCCCTGCTTCCACCTCTTGTATAATTCTTTGTTACATTTGAGTTTTGTCAGGAACTTTGCTCCTCCTTGCCACCTTTGCTTGAGTTCCTGCTCATTGGGGTGGACTAGTTGAGCTTGGAGATGATCCTTGAATCAACACATTGTGCTTCTGGTATAGTAAATGTCACACAGAGCCAGTCTGAAACTTCTCAATTAACTGGAGTTTAAAACATTTTCATGTCAGGGTGCTCTAAAAACATTTTATTGTGTTTTGTTTCTTGTTAATATCTCTTTATGACAGCAGTCAACTAAACACCTTATGTGATTAGGCAAACAGAGTTTGTTAGAGAATTAGAAATGTTGGCTTATGTTTTACCAATGAGAAGAGCAAGAAAAGGGAGAGGAGGGAAGAAAGGAATGGAAAAAGTGGAACTCCTACACACTGTAAACTAAAAATATTACCAAAGCAGTCTCACTGTTGTTAGTATCACTGCTTCCGTATCTTACTGGAACTACGAAGGCAGTGACAGTGCCATGGTATATCCCAACACAGCATGGAGCGGGGGACGTGTTCTCATCTGTGTATATGCATCATTTACTGTACTCTGCACAAAGCATTACTGACTGCCCTTCATTACTGCTAATGGAATCTCAAGGTCAACGACCAGTCATAAATGTCCATTGTAAATAAAATGTATTGAAGACACCCTGCCCAACGTCTTTTACATAGGTTTCTGGTGAGACTTGAGTGTCAAAAACCCAGTTGACCTTTCAAGATAAAAAACATTATCAGCTGCATGGATTTAGATTTTAATCTGTTTCAATTAAGTGTACCCACTGAGATTATATATTTCCTGTGGGCTATTCACAGTTTGTGACATGTTTTATCAATATTCATTTTCTCTCCCCCATGCTCATAGTATTTCTCCCACGTGGTGGTCTCCTATCATGCATATGTATGAGGCCTCTGGTGGGAGTACTGGTATTATAACAGTGCCGTAACATTCTCTGGCATTTTGTTATTAAAAAAATATATCTCTTTTGTAAGTGTTCTCACACAGAACAGCTGTAAGTCATTAAGAATAACCCCAAAATTCTCATGGGGCAGGATGAGTAACATGTTTGAATTCATAGATAAAGAAGAAAAAAGATGATCTGACAGTGAAAGTAAAAAACCAACCAATCAACAAAAAACCCCACAAACAAACAAAAAGATTTCTCCTGCCTCCACAACTCTTCTGCTCAGAAAGCTGCCGCACTGGATTGACTTGGAGCACCAGCAGTGATACAGCAATGTATCCTCTGTGCTAAGCAACATGGAAATTCATCCCAAGCTCGTGGCAAGCACTGATTTTGATGACATTCAAAATAAACTGCTGTCTCAAATATTTCATAACTTTTTGTTATGATAGAGAGGAGCTGATTTTCTGGAAGAGGGAGAAGAAGGAAGAACTGAACAAAGTTATAGGTTGCCAGGACAGAACTATATATTGGTTTTCTGCTCTTCACTGAAAATAAGTAATATGAAAATAAATTTTTGTATCAAACAGAAAGTGATAGAGTAGCTATCAGATCTTCCATTCAAAAAAGGAAGAGTCTTTTAATAACAAGGTGGCTATAAACTCTGAAGAAGGGAAGCAGAGGAGTGGGAAAGCACCAGACAGTGGACCCTCTGATGGAGTACATGAGGCCATTACAGCAGACAGCCAGTTCAAGGACAAATGAAGAAGGGATATCCTACCAACACCAGAACACAAGTTTAGAAAAAGTTTACAACAAACAAAACCAAAAAACAACACTAACACCAACAAACAGACACCCCCCCCCCCCAAAAAAAAAAAACCAAAAAACCACAACAAAACCCCACACCACCCAAAAAAGAGGCACATACTAGAATTACATGAGGAAAAACACCAATGCACAGCTGTAAGCCATTCATATGCTGACATATTACTTTAGGTATTTATAAAAAGGGCACAGATTACACCTGTAGAACTTTCTATGCTCTGACCATTTGCCCATTTGAAGGCCAGACAGCAATCTGCTAGCAGAGGTCGCAATACAGGGTGTGAGACTTACCTTGAAACAGTGATAACTAGCTGACAACAGAGAAGAGGAAAACTGTAAATGGACATTGAATTAAATATAATCCTGAATTGTTCCTGAATGCTCATCTGTCAAATTCCAGTGCTTCTGACAGAAGAAGAAAAGTCATTATCGTCACTGCATATACTTATTTACCCTGAGGTCAGTTGCTTCAGAGAGAATAATGGAGGTCCAGTTCCAGAACACATAGCAGCTGAGAATTAGAGGCCCTAGTACGTTTGTGCTACTCAGCTTTGATCATAGGTATAAATACTTAATTTCGTACGACACTAGTCACTTCTGCATGAACATACTCTATTCCTCTACATTACATTCAGAAATTGGACCGGTTTGGGTGATACTTAGAACATCATCAATTATATAAGGATTTATAACTTTGTCTAGAACATAAGTCATAGCACAACTTCTCCAAACAAGACTGAAACTGCTTTATTTATATTGCAGATCTGCAAAGTTCTTTTTAGTTCTTTTTTTTTTTCTTCAGTGTAAGAGAGAAACTTCTTTTGACAGCAGAATGTACTGGAAGATGTAAAAATACCGAATTTAAAAATGTTTTGAAAATGTTGTTAAACATATCATACATCAGAGGGGAACAGGTTAAGAGAACACAGAAATGTTTTCATTTGGCTAAGTAATTTTTACAGAGCAAGAACTAGTCATACTGTAAATGTACCAGTTTGTTTAGACCATAAGGGTTAATTTTATAGGGGCTTGTTCTTCAAGCATATTGTTTGTTTCAAATGTGCTACATTAGCCAGATGCCAAGCTGATACAATAAACAGCCATGCCAAATCTAATGAATTATGAAAAAGAGAACCACATGAAGAAATTTTCACATGAAATCAGGTAATGACAGGAAAGAAAAATTAAGATATATTAAAATAAGTACAAAAAGTCCAACATTCAAGTTGAAGAGAGATTCTAAACATGAGGACTGATTACTGCCTTCATCATACCTATGCATTTCACTCTAGTAAGTAAAAAATTATTTATTTTAACATGGAAGCACTGGGACTTTAAATTAATCCATACCCCAAGTAGATATTCCAGACAAAAGATTTTCTGTTGAAGGATCAGAATAAATGTCAAGATTAATTAAAATTTTATCATAACATTTCTTAGGACAAAATCTTGCATCTAACTACAGTGCTGTGTGGTTAATGCTTGCAATCAAACAGGCCTACAGAGGCTTCCTGAATACAGGCAAGAAAAGAGCAGAAAAGGGATGCCTGAGCTCATTACAGATGCTAATGCAGTTTAACGACCAATTTATTTTTTTTAAAAACAAGGTAAAAGTGATGTAGGAGTCCAACCATAGTGCTAACAGAAGCTAAACGAACTGCAAAACGATGGAATTGTTGTGATGTGCATTATTAACCCAGTGCAAGATAAGCCTCCATCAAGAAAAGTATTAACAGTTCAGAATAAGCTCACTGCTCTTTCAAGCTTGAGCTATCTGAAATTATTTGCATTTTCAACCCCTCTTCATACAGATTAGTTAGAAGTAGGTAAGTACCTGAAAGAAAATAGTCAGTGAAACAATATATACTGTATATATTGCAAGGAGCAATATAAATTTTTTCAAACATTGACTGCACTACCGTGCTTTTCTTTACATGAAGAGAGGTGGCTCTACTGAATGTTACACCGGTGTATTCTACGAGCTCAGGTTGATCCAATATGGGGTTTCTTGAATCAACAGCTCCTCTGCTAGTGTAGCAAAACTAAAAGGGACCATCATTATGTAGACCAAGTATGAAATGCTCAGCAGCAGGATAAGTGATACCATTAACGTATAACTTCCTCCTGCTTTACAAGATGCAAGCAGAATTTAAACTGCCCCAAAATCACCAAAACTCAGTAATATGAGCCCTCCACTGTATGTTACAACATTATTTGATGATTACAAGATTATTAAAATTCAGGTCAGGATTGGATCAGCTCAGTAACACTAGCTCCCACATCTTCCCTCTCTACCTGTAACATATATGCGTGTGTGAGCATACATAAACATAGTATTAACTATCCGATTGCATATATAAACTCTATATATTTCAAACACTATCACTAAAATACAGACCAATTTGATTAATTAGTTGCAGAAGTGCTAAAATATACCTACAACATATTCAAAATAAACATGGAACGGCTATATTTCATGAAGGAGCAATCATTATTTAGGAAAATCAACAGTCCATTACTAACTTTGCAGGACTACACATAAAGATGATATGAAAGTTCAAATTATCACTATCATTGGAGAATAATTTTTAAAATCAGGAATAATTATACCACATTACTGTAAGATTTTAGAGTAGATGTAATTATGTCTATGTAAAAATTCAGCTCTGCTATACTGGAACCACTAGGTTATTCAGAATTTTGATTCCTGAACCATCCCCTTTGTAATCATGTTTTATGCATAAGAATAATTCAATTTTTTTCAGATTTGTTTTGCACTTCATAATACTGACCGACTAAACTAATATGGGTTGGAAGGATATCTGTGATTGTAGTGGGACAAAAATGTACATCAGCTTGGCTCATGTACTGTACAACTACACCCAAAACGTTTTTAAAATGTATATGCATTTTTTAACTTGCAAACTTAGAAATTAACTAAAATCTATTTGCCAGAATGAGGCTTCTTTTCCACAGAGTGGCTGATGTCCCGGCCTTCAACATCACCATAGAAGCCCTGTGAAGTTAAGCAGAGGTTGCACAGTGCTGTGGTTTGAAGAAACAATCTCTTCTCTGCATTTAAGCAAACTTAGAAATATCTCATGGAGAACAGATAGCTCATACCTCAGCATTAACCACTTGCTGTCTTTTGTAAGAAGTGTTTTAAAAAATAATACAAAGTTTGTATAAAGTTTCTCTGTTAAAGATTACATAATTTAGCAACAGAAATGGCTTTGTCCTACATAACAGCACAGTATAGATGGTTTAGAAGATTCATTTGAAAATTCCAATGGAATCACTCTTTTCTGTCCTAGCTAATCCATACCACAATGTCAGTCAACAATCCTACTGTAAAATGTTACTTGGTTTTCTCCAAGGGAAGCAGCCAAATTACCAATACACCATGTAGAAGTCACTGCACTGAAATACCTTTTTAATCTGCAGTACCGCAACACTGATAATGAAGTATATCATTTGTGGGTTTGATATTAGATGGAAGATAATAAAAAGTAAATTGCAGCACACAAAAGGAAAAAAGATATCTTCCCAAGGAGTAGATGATGTTGAAATTCAATACAGTAATAAAGGGTACTTGTGTAGCAAGCAGGCAAATCCCTAGTAAATATAACAAATGAATCCTGACACAAGTCCATTTAATATACTCTCTCACATATCTCTTATGCGTGCTCTTTCCTCTAAAACTCCATTGTGCCAATCCACTTAATATTACCTTGTACTGAAACTACTGCCCTCAGCTCTGTCTTCCAGATAATTCTTAGGAACTGGGCACTTTCCTCACCTGCCTCTTTGCTACTAAGGAATAAAACAGAAAACATTTTTAAAAGGTGATTCTAGAAATATTAAGGTTTAAGCATAATCAAAACTGTATCCTTTAGTGTTTGAAAAGGCTGCCTGGGGATGTAATGAAGAACAATACAGACACACCTTGTCGACCAAAGATGTTACATTAACCTGCTTTGGAAAATGAAGGGGTAAAGTTCCTAAAATAAATGGCCGCTCTTCCTCTCTAAGAGAAAGTATTATATAGAAGCTACATTACAAAGAAGTCTAGCGAACTAGAAACTGCTACCTTGCAAAAACCATCTTTACCCATGCCGACATCCTTTGCCCTAGAACCCTTTGCTCACAGTGAATGTGAAGAAGCTACTGAATGCAAATGAGATGGATAGAACAAAATGACCTCAAGTTCAAATCCTATAAAATACTTCTAGCTACGTTTTTACAAGCTCTTCTTTGAGATATGTTTAATTAAAATAAAAGCATGATATATGCCACTGTGCAAAGCTATTCTGATAACCAGAGTAGCTAAGAAATAACGACATAAAAGTTCCCCTTAAGACAGTTATCTTAGAAAGGCACACAGATTACTGCATCTGTGGCTTGTGGCCAATTTATCATATGCCTACTGATTTTTCCAACGTTTCAAGTATGTTTGGGGAAAAAATTTATGGAAAAAGAAAGAGCTTTTTTTCTAATCCCTGCTTCACTGCGAGATAGAAAAAGGTATTATTCATGACATATTTTTGTTCTGAGGAAAATTTAAAAAGGAGAATCGGTACTTGAGTCTGCTGAACTTTAGCTGATGTTCAGTATGGTTTTAGTTAGAAAATACACATTTCTTGTTTGCTTGTGGTGAGTTTGCCAGGACAGGCTTGACATGACAAATTATTTATTTTCTTAAGAAACTATTTGCAGAGAGGTAGTATATGCCACACCAGACGTACCAGTGTCTGCTCCTTCTCCAAAGGCTGCACGTGGGGAAATGGAAGGTCCCTTCAGCCTCCTTGTGGTGAGAGCAAAGCACTGCCTGGATCCTAAACATGTTAAGACACCTTTCTTTAATCTTTTTTATTGAGGGCAAAATGGAAGAAGATGGATTATATTGTCTACTAAACCCTTATTATATTATCTAATAAATCCTTATGTAGATGCTATTTTTGTAGAGAGAAAATAAGTTGAAAACCAAATAATCTTCACCTAAACCCTTCAACATAGTAACATACTGCTTTGGGATGGTAAGCAAGCTCCTCTCTGGTTGGTAAAATGGAAATGGAGCAGAATCACAGTCAGTGTAAACCAGCAGATTTTCCTCCAGCAGGGTTTGCAGGCCATGAGGCTCCTCTCCATCTTCTCTCCCTGCAGTGTATTTTCAAGTCCTGACTTGGTCTGTCCTTCCCATATTTTGCATCCGCTGGAGAGAAGAGTTTATTCTTTGCTGCTCCCTATGCCATCTGACTACTCAAGTCTCCTTATCTTCAGCATGCCTTCAGGAAATGACTGCAAATAGCAGTCCCTTCACAAACACCACAAGAAGGATTGCTTTACGAGACTATTATGGATTGCCAACTATTAGACATAGCTTTCCAAACAGGGGTGGCCCCTGACCCTCACAGCCCTGGCCACACAACAGCCTTGCCGGGCTGTCACCACCTCCTGGCAGTAACTAATGTGCTGAAGTCACAGCTGGAGTTCACAGGTTTAAGCAGCCTCCTTTGCACAACATAATGATATCCCACAGTAACTGTACTGAAGCATTTCTTAGAGCAATGCCTTTTAGTACTACGAAAGATCATTGCAAAGGCATAGGTCTGAGTAACTCCCACTGAAACTTAACAAATACAGCGGTACTAATTAATAGTATATACAGCACAGCCTACTGCCAACCTCAGCATTAAGAACCTTTCCTTTGTGGTTTGTCAAAATTTCCAGCTTGCTTTATGACAATTCTGACCTCCATAAATTTGCCACAACCAGTGCACCTAGTTGTGAGACAGGTAAGCAGATGTTTTTCTGCAGTGATTACTGCTGTGGTGAGGACGGACACAGGGTGAGGTCCATTTCTTCAAGAGGAGCAGTGCTGCTCACCATTGCTGTCCCATCAGAGATTACTGCCCCTACTGGAACGCCACCGGAGTGGTTCAAGGGAAGCTCTCCCAGACCTGTGCCTGTTGAAATGAGCCAAGTTAGCACTGCCATTATTTATGCAGGTTAAGCTAACAGTGCTGAATCAGGCAATAGACAAATTCCATTAACAGCCTAACCAGTGGATCCGAATGCACCCTAATGGGAAACAGGCTTTGAGGTGAAGAGTAAGCAAGGGTCATAAAATTGCTACAAAATTAGGATTTATTTGTTTACAGAAATCTTAGGCAATCAACAGTAGTTACACAGCTGGCAGCTGTCTGAACACAGAAGGACCATTCTTGAACTGGCAGGCCCAGCTTCCCACTCTTCATCAAGGCCACAAAGCAATAAAAATATTTAGAGGAAGACTCCTTGAAAAAACAAGCCTTCAGGGCAGGAGATATAGATGAACTCTGAATAGCAACATGTTACTACAGTCTTAGTACACAACATGACCTCAACACATTTTTGTCTAAAAAGAGCACTGAAAGGTGAAGACACAGACAGGTACAAAGGGAACATAAAAATATTACCAAGTATCCTTGCATTCATTACACTGATAAAATCTCCCTCTGAACCTTCTGTTCCAGGCTGAACAGTCCCAGCTCTCAGCCTCTCCTCTTAAGTCAGATGCTCCAGTCCATAATCTTTGTGGCCCTTTGCTGGACTGACTGTCTTCCGTAAGTCCATGTCTCTCCTGTACAGGGTCACCCAGAACCAGACGCAGTATTCCTGATGCATTACACCAGTCCTTGCATCACCTGCAAGGTTGCCGGGGTGCACTCTGTCCCACCTTCCAGCTCACTAACACAGATGGTTAAACAGTACTGGATCCGCTAATAACTGGATCCAGGCTGACCACTGCCAGACAGATTTTATGCTGAGAGCCTGGCAGTTCAGCCAGTTTTCAAGTATCTCACTGTTCAATTCTGTAGCCCATACTTCATTGCTTTGTCTGTGAGGATGTTACAGAAGATAGTGTTCTGTTACTGGGAGGAATGTCACTTAGTTTTCCTATGCTAGGATCTCTGAACTTGGGGCAAAGTTTCATAAGACATGGTAAGAGCAACGGCCAGTCTGCTGACCCGATGCTGAACATGGATGTGTGTTTTTAAATGGAACCAGAGGCTCCACTTTCTCCCAACAACTAAAGGCCAAGATATCTTTGCTGTCCTCTAATCATACATGTTTACGTCAGGTATGGATGTCCACATAGGCATCCAACTCTATAGATCAAGAAAGCAAGATCAAGAAAGTGTTGCTGTGGAAATATTTATCACATATGTCCTATCAGTGACCCTGCTATTCTTTGGGAATCCCCTTCTCTAAAAGCCAGATAAATTTCAGACACAATTTTCCAGTTTGTATGGCCTTAGGAAACATACTCTCTTAAAACGTCAAGCGCAATGCACCATAGTACACGAGCACAGTATGTGTATGGCACTTGTGTTACCAACCTTGCTCAAGTCTGTACTTAAACAAACATGTGCTGTAATTCAGAGATACTGATGTGCATTCCAAGCAACACTCCATTTTAGTTAGATTTTGTCTTCGTAATTTGAAAAGTTTTTCTTCCACTACTTCTGGTGGAGGCAAGTCTCAACTTTAATCCCAAACTATGCCAGTGCCTCTTTACAAAAGACTTTGGAAAGTCACTGACCTCCTGAAAAATTATTAATAAAGTTTATATCCTATCAGTATAAATATACATTTATACATCAATAAAAATTATATAATGGCTAGTTTACACCAGTTAACTCAAAACAAGAATGTCTTCAAAGACACCAAGTATTCTTAAGGAAATAGACGCTTCTAATACAGGTCCTCTAATACTGTTGGTCTTAAAGCCTGACAGATTATTGATACAAATTGCATGTAATTAGCCTTATTAAAACCTATAATACAATAAAGCTGTTATATGAAGAAACTCACTAAGTTAACTGTCTTTAGCACTCTTAAGTCATAACCCATACTTTTGCAGAAGATTTCCTGGTCTAATAGAACAATTTGACTATGTACAGTCCTCGTCTTGCAGGAAGACATGAATCTGTCCGTAGAGACTATCTGTCATCAGTTTTATATCAGGTCCTTTCTGCTGCAAGGCAAAACACATGTATTGGACAGGATGCAATGACTAGTCCAGCAGAATAAAGTTAGTTTTTAAGCACCTTCCACTCTCAATGATATCTGAGAGGAGCCAAGAACATATAGCATAAAATTTTGAGTTAATGTGCACTGAACAATGCATGTATACGTTATTAGGCATTAAGATACAAAAAGATTTTTCATGAGCAAAGGAATGCTGTCTCTCCCTCCACGTTTTGACAAATGAGGATCATTAGCTAGCAAGAAATCAAGAGAAACCTCTGTTGTTAACAATTATTTTCTTTGCTCCCATGGGTATGACAGCTTCACACAGAACATCTCAAATACAGCAGTCAGTTTTCCATTGCCTGGTATCTAAATGTAACGCTATTTCAAAGATCACCTGTGAACTTATTTATAACTAACCCATGGCTTTTTATTGTTATTGACAACATTCAAATAAAAACCAAGCCTGGTTACAAATTCCAGTTGCGTACCATCTTTCCTGTCTTTTCCCTTTATGTTTACCCTCCATGTCTTCCCTTTCAAACAGGAGCTATCACTCTTTCAGTCAAAGAAGGAGGAAATGAAGCTTCCCACTCTTCCCTTCTGTAAGACAGCTTGGGAAGCAGGCGACTAGGATCAGACATTGTCTTCTGTTTGAGTGGGCTGCAAACCTGCCTTTCCCCATCAGAAGAGGACGTCATTAACATCCAACTAGTGGCTATGCCAGGGAGAGCAGTCTCTCTTTGCCTCCCTCTTGAAGTTGTGCCATTGACAGAAAGAAAAATAAACTTTTCAGAAAGCCAGCATCAGAAAGAAGCAGGACTAGGGAGCAGCAGTTAAAAGAGTTGCCTGGAGGAAGGAAAACCTGGGTTCCCAATCCTTGCTGTAAAGCTATTTATATACTTTATCCAGTGACATACATGCAAAAGTAAAATGTGAAAGTGATCTCCTGGAGCAGAGAGCAGAAGCTGGTGGTTTGACAGGCACAGGATTTTGCCCTCACCTTCCCACTACCAGTATAATGATTTCATACAACTGACTTTCAAGATTAATTGCCTCTGATTCATGCCTGCGTGAAGTCAGAGTAAACCACTTAATTAGATTAACTGATCTAATAAGCAGGGAGCTGCACAAAGATCTTAAAGCTCCAGCTTTCTTGCCCCAGGGACATCCTTCACACATGTACCCAAAGGGACTTTTTACCATAATGACAAAAAAATTCACCCAAAGATGCACACAAATCACCCCAGCAATACCCTCTCTAGAGTTCTTAAAATCCTTTAGCATCAATATTCAGGGTTAAAAAGCAAAAAACCCCAGCCAGATACATGTATTAAAACATCAGATATGTTTCACTGCAGCTGAAGTATATAGTCCATGCCTTTAAATTAAAACAAAAGACATTTCCTTCCCTGTCTTTGCCTGTTCCCTCTCCCTTTAAAGAGTAGGATAGGGCATGCTGCTTTTTCCTTAAGAAGCACACCAGATTTCCTGTCTTAAACACACTCTATAATTAACAACCAGCAAATAATGAGTACCCAGGATATATAAGTCTATTAGAGTGCTGGCAGTGCTAAAGACTCATGCTGTTTCACTGTGGGCTCCACTTGAAGAGGTGATTTATGGAGGACATTTTTTCATTAAGTAATAGCAAATGGTTTCCACCCTCACAGTACCCAGCAATCTTCTGGGAACAGAACAGCGATATTGAGTCCTTTTCTGGAGAGGAACATTTCAAGGACTTTGGCTAGAACATAAAATGACAATCATTTACTCAAGGTCAGTCAAAAATAAGGGCAAATACAACCAGAGGTTAAGCATAAGGAGCTTGATTGCATAAAATCTGTCAGTTAGAGAAATAATGCAGTTGCTTTCAAAACTACCAAGGGCTGTAACTATACCCTTGCAGAAATAAAGAAGGCCAGATTGTCACCAGGTGTCTCAAATTATCATTACTATTGCTACTTCTTCTATAGTCATTATTACCCCTAAACAGCTATGCTCTTATTTCCCTTAATTACTCTAAACGCTTCTACTTTGAGTGAATCATATAGAAAGCTCCACTATAAAGTGACAAAGCTTTGAGTACTGCCTGTGTGCCAGCTAATACCACAATAATATTGGTACCTAATCATTTCAATTACCGACTTGCTTCTCCCCTAGGAGTAACTGTACAGAAGAACAAAATATAATTACATTGGCACTCCTGCTATTGCACATCTACTCTCTCCGCAATTCTCCAGTGCTATTTACTACAAGACTATGCCTGCTAATCGGGATTTCTCCAGTGTATGGACATGCAAGAAAAAATATCATAATTATAATACCTTGCCTTCCTAGGCAACTAATTTAAGACATTCAAATATTGTAGTAATATTAAAGTAAACTTTATGACATTCATGGGAATTGTTCTTCACAAATCACGGATACAAATGCTGAATTATCAGTGACAGCACACCAAACCACTGGCAGAAGTAGGAAAAGTACATTGGATTCTTGGGTCCCAAAGATCCAACACTGATCTTCTCAAATGTTTTCTCCCCCTTGCATTGATTAAAAAATATTGCCTACATTGAAAGATCTTAGTTCAGGACTAAGTAAGTTAGTACAGCTACTAACACAGCTTAATTTTCTGAGTTGGCAAGAACAGATTTTGCTGTGACCTGGTCCCACAAGACAGGAATGCCAGGCACAAATTCACCTCCATATATTAAATTAATTTAATACCCCTTTTGTGCTGTAATACAGGTTTTTCTTATGAATCAGTACAGTCCTTAACAATGAAGTATGACAACAGGATAGAAAATCCTAAGTGCCGATGTAATTCAGGAGTGAGCTGAACGCTGGAAAAGTAGTTTATTTCAAACACCCAACAGAGCCTTGAAATGAACCTCCCTCCCTATAATAACACTGTACCATGGCAAAGGGCAGAATGAAAACAGTGTGCAGGCAACACCAACACATATAAGTAGTTACATGGCTGTTCTTTGACCAAGGACATGCACCTCTGCAGCACTCACAGGAAAAGATACAGATTCATACCACTCCTGAAAGCACCATAAATTGGAAAGCACTCTTGTAGTGATCTGTATTATACACACACAGTTTTCTCTCAACATACATAACAGTTGGCAACATGCTTACTTTTCCATTTAAATTGACTTTGTAATAGCCTGAAGATGAGAGGAAAGCAAGTACAGAGCCCAACAATTTGTTCAGTCATCATCACTTTATTACTTCTCTTAATTTCTTTCCTTTAGTACCTCATATAATGGAGGAGATTTTGCAAAAAACTACAGCTTCACTCTGGAACAAAAGCTGTTTTCTCAGAGTTCAAAAGAGCATGAATACTTAGTTATACTAAAGAGGGGCTCTGCTTTCTGAGCTTGGTGAAGAGGGTGAAATCAGAGGCGTTCCATATCTATGCTCACTTTGAGACATGACAAGCAGTTCCCCAGGGCCTCTCTGAAACACATGGCAGGCTGGGCTCCTCACGCAGGGCATGCCTGGGGGTTGCCTGGGAGATACGATGAATATATGCCTTTTGTGGAGGTTCCAATCCTAAGAGCTCTTTGACCAGTTCTACACACCAAGTGTCACCTCCTGCCTTCTGGATATGATAACATAACCCTCAGAGCAGAGGAGCACTCTGCCTGTCACTGCTATAGCTGGGATTTGCTGTTGAAATCCAACAGGCCCGTATCATACAAAACACTTAGGTGGTTATTATAAATCTTACATGGCAAAACATGCTTTCCATAATGTATCTGTGAAAGCACTCCCAAACTCTTCAGTAAGAACCTTAATCTGTCTCTCTTAAAAACACAAAAACTGCTTTATGCTTCCCCTAGCAAAAAAGGATTGTAGTTGTTGTCTTCTGCTCATCTTCCCACTTGAAAGGAGACATATTTTCAAAAATCCAACGGAGTTTTGAATCCTACAGGAGCCAGAAGATGTGCTAGCTACTATTTTTACTCACATGAAAGCCCTGGGCCCTCTAACATCACATATATAACATGCTACGACGTGCCATGCACACAAGTCACTTCCCATGAGCAGCATCATGACATAAAAATCACACTACAGCAATTTTAACATTAGCATTAACATACACACAGTTTACATATAACAACATTTCAAAAATAACAGTGTTTCATAACTTCTCATTTATTAACTAAAACTTTTGTTTAATGCCACCACACTTTTCCAACATCTCTCCACTCATGACGTTTTCTAGAAATGTAATTTGTCACAACCTGCACTCTTCCTTGCATGGCAAGGGATACCTTTTAGCTAACAAGCAAGGAATAAACCTTCCACCTGCCTAGATTTCTCCTTAACACTACAAAATGCTCATCATAAAATCATAGAATGGTTTGGGTTGGAAGGAACCTTAAACATCATCTTGTTCCAGCCCCCTGCCATGGGCAGGGACACCTTCCACTACGCCAGGTTGCTCAAAGCCCCGTCCAACCTGGCCTTGAACCCTTCCAGGGAGGGGGCAGCCACAGCTTCTTTGGGCAACCTGTGCCAGGGCCTCACCACCCTCACAGCAAAAAATTTCTTCCATCTCATGTAAATCTACCTTCTTTCAGTTTAAAACCGTTACCCCTCATCCCATCCCCACAATCCCTGATCAAGAGTCCCTCCCCAGCTTTCCTGTACCCCTTTAAGCCCTGGGAGGCCGCTCTAAGGTCTCCCCGGAGCCTTCTCTTCTCCAGGCTGAACACCCCCAACTCTCTCAGCCTGTCCTCACAGGGGAGGTGCTCCAGCCCCCTGAGCCATCTTCATGGCCTCCTCTGGCCCTGCTCGAACAGGTCCGTGTCCTTTGCTGTTGGTGCCCCCAGAGCTGGACACAGCACTGCAGGGGGGGTCTCACGAGAGCGGAGCAGAGGGGGAGAATCCCCTCCCTCGCCCTGCTGGCCACACTGCTCTTGATGAAGCCCAGGACATGGTTGGCTTTCTGGGCTGTGAGTGCACATTGCTGGCTCATATTCATGTTAAGAGGCATTTGACAGTTTGGTAAAGAGAAAAGATATATTTTTAAAGACTGAAAAACTGACCTGCAAAATAACCAGTTTGTAAACAATTCTTTCAGCTTTAATACATTCATTAATATCCTGCCCTTCACAGTAATTTCTGCTATCTAAAACAGTCTGTGCTGCTCAGAAAATATCTCAAAAAGAAGCAAAAGAGTAGTTGCTGTTAGTACAAGTACACACATTTATTTCTCGGGAATCCATGCAGTACTCTTAATATTCCTTAAACTGGACAACTGGAGATACAAGCAAGAGTCCAGAGTCAGCACACCTTGTCTTACTCAGGATTCTATTAACCTTAATTAATTGATGAAGTTTAAAGCTAAAGTGTAGGTTAGAGTGAAAGATCAAATGTTTCAGCAGTTCTATATTGTAATGCTGTCCATGGGTTTTAAAAAGAGGGAAGGATTTGGATAATTCACTTTGAGTCTCAGTTTTCAAATACCCAAGAGGCCTGGATTTCATCCTACCAGAAGAGTCTGCAATAGTCATTTACATAAACAGGGACATCCCAGCTTACAAAAGACAATGAATTGCAAGATGAAGACTTCCATTTATACTGTCACTATAATAGAAATACTATTTGTATTATTTAGTATAAATACTATAATTAGCAGCTGAGTTGATAAGTGCTACTTGTTAGTTTAATTATTAAAAAATGCAGCTTAACTACAGTCTGGTGGAAAGTGTATTTCCATAGAGTTTCAATAAATATTCTGTCTTCCCAACCTCCACAGCTTAAGAATTTTCCTAACATTTAGCAATATTGCAAAGGGTAGAAGAGGGCACAAAACATCATTTTGCAACTGCCACATAATTCTTCAGCGCTATCGCTCCCCTCCACTCAACTTGATTCTGCCTAATGTTAAAGATGAAAAGAGCAAAACCATCCATTACTGCAGGCCTGGTTCAGCATCTCCATAATTTTAAGTACTTTCATGTGACACAAGTCCATGTAGGAAAAAAGTTGGATTTGTTTCCACTTATACTGATACATAAACATTTACTATTTTTTTCTCACTATTACTCCTGGGACAAAGAAAATTAGGAGTTTGATTGGGATGTATCTTTAGCAAGTGTTACTTGATGAGAAATCTCTAAACTATATTAGAATATTCACAGCAGAGTGACTGCAGGTCATTTCATAGTGGAGCACTTTCCTTGGTGGTAGATGTGCTTTAAAACTTGCTCAGTCAAAGGGAGGTCTGATGTGCAAGTCCCACTCCCCACATTAATGCCCTAGCCGCTTGACTTTTGCTTAAAAGGAAGAACTAGTCTGAAAAATGCTGCTAAAATGAAGTTGAATTCTCAAGTAGTTTCAAATACCTGAATAAAGCTGGTGACTAAAAAGGCACTGTGGTGGTATAATGTACAGAAGAAAGGGTAGGAGCCAATCCAAGGACGTTGTGTATCATTGATATCAGCTTTGTCAGGTGAATGTCACTCAGTTTACAAAGATGTTTTTCCATAGAGCAGTTGACAGTGTAACACTGACATATTTAAAAGAAAATTGAGTTTCGTATCTAATTATAAAAGAATATAATTGTAATTGTACTATTTATCAGCTACATGATGTATAGTATCTGATTAAATAATTTACACAATGCTACCTAATCAAGGACTCTAGTCAAGCAGAAGACACATTAAGTTTACTACTTTCCAGTATCTCAGATTTTTTTTTAGCTGTCTGTATGCTAAGAATCCATCAGGTAAACAGTACTGTTTGGAATGGGTAGGATTTGTCAATAAGGGAATCCAGCTCACCTTGGGGCAACGCTGGGCTTAGGTACTGTCATTTCAGGGAAATGAAAAGACAGAGCATGATGCCAGGAAGAGCATGGTAAAGAAAACTATAAATTCTATCAGGGAGCCAAGTAATGACAGTGGCAATTTTCACCGCTGGTCTCTTTTTTTCAGTATTTATCTGAGTACTACTGACTTGAGAAAGATTAGTATGAGCAGGGAGTTTAGACATAGTATCAAAAGAAAGCTGTCGATACAGCACTGACTGTCCTGACTAATGCAAACACTGTGTATGAGCTACAGGAAATCAAGAGACTCGTCAGAGGAAAAGGCTGAAGGTATGAGGCTTTCACCATATTAATGCAACTGGCTTACAAGTATCACAAGAAAGGTTTTACTACTGTAACGGAACTAACTTGATATCCACCAGGGGCTACACCACCGAATCACCTGTACCACATTTCCAGCATGCTCAGCAAGAGAACAGAAATAAGTAATGACAGTGTCAGACATTTAGCTGGAGGTACAGAAATGGGTCGGCAAACTTGCAAACATTTGAGCTGACCCTGAACAAGACACAGCAAAACAAATGGTATTATTACACATAGTAAAACATAATCTGCAGCCTATGAACTCCTGGATTAAAAACTCAAACTGTTACAGTGAGAAAAGCAAATAAATATTAACAAAATAGTTTGCTTTATCATATTAAAATCCACTGTAGCTTGCTCATTAACTACCCGTGGTCTAGTTATTTAATAGTGTTGCCTCACCTATTTGTCATGCATAACAGCGTTTCTTCTGTTTCATTTCCTCTTTACTGCCTTTAGGAAGGGACACAAAAAATTACTTAATACTTTATGTCATTCTCTAAAAATTGTCTATGCCTTTAGTACTAAAATTATGGTATTAAATCTACGCTGGATGATGGAACATTATTCTCAATATGCATAAAGTTTAAAACTACACTGAATGGAAGCTGTTGGTATAAAAAATACAAACTAATGCCTCGAAGTAAATCTTGATCAAATATATCAAGTTTTCTTTGTTATTTTAAGTAAAATAAAGATTTGTCTTCTAAAGTACTTAGATGCTTCTGGGATCCTTCAAAATGTGCTCTTGAAGGAAATCTCTACAAACCAGGTAGATATACTGCAAATCCCATCGACACCTCACAATCAACATACTTCCTCTTCCGAAAATACCCTAAAAGTCCCTCATATAGAAATATCATGGAATGCCTTCATGCAGTGTTTAGCAATAAAGTTTTATGAAAATGAAACTGCTGAGATACCAAAAAGGATTAAGTAAAATTCTTGGTAATAAAAGGTTACTTGATTCATTTCTTTGATTTTAGCATTTCGAGTTAAAAGTCTTTACTTTTCCAAAAAAGTTTTGATTTCATATAAATAGTAGATTGTTAAATTGCCTTTAACTTCATTTCTTTATATCACTCTGTTAACTTCCAGTGAAATCTCATTAGAGATGGATTTTCCAACAGTACAATATGGTTCAAACATTCAGCCATGCAGTATATTTAATACAACAGCCACCCTATTAAGCCAGATGATTAAAACATGTATGTATCCACTAGATTTTATGGCAAAGCTGCTTTAGGATCTGCAGCAAAACCAGCAATGGAATGGGACAGAACAGTTTTAGAACATGCTTTAATGACTCCCCAGAAAGTAACCTTCTCCATACAACTGGCTGAGGCAGAGCAGCCTGAGCAATCTGCTGGCAGGGCTCTGACACCAGGTAACAGTGAAACGAGAGACAGAGATGCCTGTTCTGGAAACAGGCATATTCCCTACTCATTCATTACTTTGAAATTTAGGGAAGAGATGAATATTAAATTTCTTCATTACTAATGAAAAGAAGAAAAAGCTGGGGAAAAAAAAGATGAAGGATTTCAAATGCACACAACTATACTCATTTCAGACATGCATAAGGCGAGAAAAAAGTTACAGAAAGTAGAACATTATATTGTAATGCATATACTGCGGTAATGTTATGCTAGGAACCTGTGAGGTCAATGTGATACCATATTAGATAGGAGGACCTGCTCATTAATGCCTGCCTTCACTGCTGGAAAAAGTCTTTTCCACACATTTGCAGATCATACAGCATACCAGTAGCTGCAAAATGCTGCCATCCAGCTCGTTCACCTAATAGCTTAAAAAAAAAAAAAAAATCTGGTTTCTCATAGAAATGAAAATTCCTCATGGAAATGAAAAGTTTATCCAAAAGTAGAGAGGAAATTAACTGAATTCTGTACCAGTATCTACTAAGGATGACCACCTCTTCCTTGCAGAGTCCTGCTGGCCTGGGAAGAGCCAGAGAGAAGCAGTTTCCCTCCAGGCTTAAATCTTTACCCAACTCCCCCTCACCCAGCCGCAGGGCTGTTACATTCCCCTTGAGTATCCTGTAACACAGCCACAAGAGATAGCAATAAGATTACATGGCACAAAAGAGCCAGAAAATCGTATGACTTGGCGTGGGGATGGAGGAGGCTCTTACCAAACACCTGGCCCTGGAGCAGGAGTGACAGTCATCCTGCAGCTGCCTCCTGACAACAGCCTGTTTTTCAAACAAGGAGAAGAACCACGTGCTACTATTAAAGTGAAGAGATCCTGCTCTGAATGCTTTGTATTCCAGTCTTGAGACATCCAAATACTGTTATCCCAGACGGCATTTTATAATTTATTTTAGGAATAATAAACGCTACTATCTGTTTTTCAGAAGAGGGGATTATAAAAAATAAAAAGACAAAATCACATTTTATATTCAGGACGTAACAAACAGAATTCAGACTTTCAGCTGACTGGGTAAGCAGCGAGCTGTAGTGACTCCATTAAATAAAATCCATTAAGTACATCCTTGAACAAAAACACTCCTGGAAACACTGCTCTCTTGAATAACCATAAGGTAATACTTTGTTTTTGTGTGCAGAAGTGATATTTTCGTATTGGCAACAATACTACTGTAGAATTTTAAATTATTTTTTTTAAAAGCCTTTTCAACAAGGGTGCTTTTTAAAAAAGTTATTTTCTAAAAGCCGAAGGTGGTATCTGTTCATATTTAAAATATAACTAAGCCAAAATAATGCGGAAAAATATGAAGACTAAAGGACGGTAAGAACTCATTCTGTAAGCCAAAACAGTGTGCCCAGCGCTGCAATAAAGAACGCCTGCTTTCTAAAACTCCAAAACGAGTCTTAGAGAGTTCCTCTGCCAGCTTTTATGGTAACATTTCTACTTCCAATTACTTTTTGTGATACAGCTAAAATTTAAGTCAGCAGGTGATACGATTCACACTTCAGAATCAAGGAGCTCCTAATACAAGGATAATCTTTTGCATTCAGCAAAGATTAAAACAAAATTAGCTTTCTGTATCAACTACGAAGATTGACAATATAAATACATGCATCAAAGGATAAATCCAGTTCTCACCACAAAAATCCCCTATAAAAAGGCATATGTATTCATGTGTATTTTCTTTATTTCGCAGCTAATAAAAAACCTGATTATTAACCAACTATAACATTACGGAACATCTCTGATATCCTGTGATCAAATACCTCTGAAAGTGATGAAAATTAAGAGATCCCACTGGAAAATTTTTACCTTTCTCCCACTCTAGGGGATCATTCCAACGTTTTCTTGTGTATTTTTAAAAGAAAAAATTAAATAACATTTGTCATGATATTGTACATACTGAAACTGTATTACACATACTGAAAACTGAAGTGGCATACAAACAGAAAAAAAAGGAAACATTATTTTTGTGCCACTAGAGTAAGGTTGATACAGATGGTTTTGAAGCTTGCTTTGCAATGCTTTTGCAAACTTAAAAAGCATCATTGCTTTGAGGAAATAACTAGTACTGCACGTGGGAGAAATGCAATGTGCACGTGGGCTGAGACTGCAGTGCAGCTCTTCAGGGTCTAAAGATACTGAACGTAACTGGAAGGAAAAGAACTGCTGTATAAAAAGTTGCTGTAAACTTCAAAGCATAGTACTGAATAAAAACTCCAAAGGACAAGAAAGAGAACATGGGCCACTCTTCCTTTAAAACAGGTTACAAAAGGAAACACACTACTTGTAGCATGTAATTTCAGCATGAATATCAATGTATGTTTTGAGAAAAAAAAACCAAACAAGGAATCCCAAATAGCTCCATAATGTCAAATTTTTATCATTACATAGTAAACCAGGAAACTTCTTAATATATAAAAAGCATTTATGCGGGTCTTAAATAATAAGGTTTGCACATAGCATCTAGGGAAAACAATGCAAATCAATCATGTTGTAAAACTATACTGCAAAAATCTTAATCCTCCAATAGCTTGGGAAGTGCTGTGAGCACCCTGCCTGATGCAGCTTGTTCTGAACTGAAAATTACCCACGAAGGGACAAAGGTCACACACCTGAATTTACCAGCATCAGTCACACTGCAGATGAAATCGCCAACACCCACTCAGGCTCATTAGCCTACAGAGCTCTAACATAATTTTTAAATTTTTAATATAATTTGTAGGAAGTTAATACAGTCCTTTAATTCCTTTGTTTTATGACTATTCAGTATTAGTTTATGTTAGAAAAACTGGAGCTTAAAGGTGTGAAATCAGAAGACATACTACTCATACTGCAAATTAAATCAGCCCTACAGTGCTGCTTCTGAGTTTTAGCAGAAATTAACTTTTAGTGCAAAGTTTGTGAGTAATTCTAATTAACTTCAAAACATTAAAATCATATATGGTTTAGTATAAGCATCCAACCCAGGAGCAACTAAAAATACTGCCGCATGTTCACATCCTCATAAAAATATTTTAACATCAAGTCAATATTGCTGAAAAGTCGAAGTTAAAAAGCCTGAGCATAGGAATCAGGAAGATGTGACCTTACTCTTAAAAATTTAACTTTTTTTTATGTTGCCTTGGACAAGCAACGTGCCACCTATGCCTTAGTTTAATCCTTCTCTAATAATGATCACATACATCAATCACAAATACTGTGTTACACACATATGCCATAAATACAGAGTAAAAATTGTCAACATATTTCAAGAAACACAAAAGTATCAACAGCTTATGTAAAAAATTAATGCTATAGTAGCAGGGCAATAAAGTACATTATTATTTTTAATTAAAACAGAAAATATTCAGTTTTGAGATGAAAAGTGTTCATTGTAAAGATATAAAAGTTGAGGATAGGTGCAAAAGTACCTGGAATTCTGAGATCTCCCGACTACTGTTTTTCTTTTATTCACTCTTAAATTTACGTATACCTATGCTAACCCTTCTCAATTTCAGTGAAGAAAGAATTATACTTCAAGTTTTCCTCCCTTGAAATAAAAGACTTGCAGAACTGAATTACAACCCCTGAAAACAGAGATTTAATAGAACCATCAAAGGACCACAGCTGCACTATTGGATACCACCCTAATTAATATTACATAATCCATACAACACATGTGATCAATTTAGAGGTCCCAGGCGGTTCTTAAGTGAATGAATGCAATTTGTAAGCTCTGATCTGTCACTTCCACTTAGAGCAGAAGTGTCTACATTTCATATTACATTGTAATGCGTGCTGTAAGCCTGTATCAGAACTCCAATTACTCATATAATGATCAAGTTCCACGGACATAATTAGGAAATGGGGAAGACAGGACCCGTGAAATCATGAGATGATGGCAGAGGAAAGGTAGGGAGAAAGGTAGGAAAAAAGTTACAAAAGGGTCAAGTGTAACCTGCTTGGACAGGCTACAGTTATTGGCGACTGGTTGGCACTGAGAGGAAGAATTTGTCAAAATCTGCTTTGCTTTACTGTTATTTTGCATGAAGTGGAAAAAAGTAGCAGCTTAAGTTAAAGGAAGATTAGGTGCTAAATCTGGGAAAACTTCAATAGAAAGCTTTCTGCATGTCTTATTTCCTATGCCTATTCTATTACAGCTGTTAAAAGGAAGTACAGTTTCAGTGTTTTAGCAGTTCACCTAGTATAAAGAAGAAATATGGATAAATTCAGTGCTCACTGACTTTGATTGGAAAATGAATTTGCCATACTAAAGCATAAGCAAGAGCTGCAGTTTTCACAGTAAATTTTATAAATTCCAAATTTGAACTACTGAACTACAGCCCCATTTAGAAAGGTTATGCTTAAGTAAGCTTGAAACTTGTCTCCATAGCAGAAACTAGAAAACTTAAATGTAATAGATCTAAGATCTTCCTAATAGGATAAGCTTCTCATTGAAAAAAACCCAGATACAACAGGAGTGGCTTCATTGTGACAAACTTTTTAATTAAACAACAAAGCACTTCTCAAACCTACTCAGAAATTTCCCCCCGAATTATATGAAAGATTTGGAAATGTCTAAATTTCACAGAAAAGAAAGCTCACAAGCCATTTTTGCTAGTGAATCAAATCGAAACACTACCACGAAGGAAATCTCTAACTAATTTAATAACAAACTACATTTGTTCTCCCCAGCCAGACTTCACATTCATGTAACATTGTTTTGAACTAAAGCCAGTTACAGCACAGGTCTGGGGAGGAAGGTTGCGGGCTGGCGACCCTGGGTCTGTTACAGGCACAAAAATCTCGTGTGGAGCTATTAACCTTTTTTACAATGTATAATACTTTATAAGATGTTGAAACAATTAATGTAATTTAAAAATCATTTAGTGTTGCCTACAGAATAGTAAATCTTATCCAGAACTAAAATAAATCAGATTTAACATTTTAGAGTAAATACATACGAAAAAGATACTATAATTACACTCACTAAATATGGCTCCAGATAATTATTATGCCGGCTTTTATTGAAAGAAAAAAATAAAAATGAAAGAAGGAAAGAAAACCATTTTAGGAAGGGGAGGGGAAAAGCCAGGGCAGTGACGTTAGCAATGTTCCATTATGTCCTTATTTAATTCTGTGGCAAAGATCCCATTTACTTCAATGAGAGTACAATTTGGCAGGAAAGAGACAAGCGGAATTAAATAGTTTCAAAACAATTTTAATACACTGTTTTCCCTTCTCAATTCTGACAAGCCCATTTCCTTTTTTTTTTCCTTCTCTTTTTTTACTGTTGTTGTTGCTACAGTTCCTGTACTTCAATAGAGAAAGCAGTTTTTGTCAGCCTCGGAAATGCTGGATTTTGTGTGGAGAAAACACACCAAGGCCCACGCATGGAAAATTGTAATAATCAGAGCAATAAATGTATTTAGTGACAGTGTGGTTAATGAGAGTGAAGTGTAAAAGTGGAAATGGAAATCTGCACAGTCTGACTGGTTAATAGCAACTGTCACTCATAATGTTTTTCCAATCCAAATCAAAAAACAAGAAGAGAGAAACAAAGGGAAAAAAATGCAAGTGAAAACCTGTGTGTTATGGAAGTATCAAACCTGCTGTGAAGTAAATAACTGAAATGATTACTAATCAGTCTTATTTTTAAAAACAGATCTTTCAGAGAGAACACACAGCATCGCACCAACTATTTTACGTAAAATGAATTCCAACATTTCAAATACAGAAAGATTTAGGATGTTTCGTTACTCTAGAAAATGGACATTAATTACTGTGGCAATGTAGATGGCAATAAGCAGCAATTATAAAGAGAAAATGGTCAGAGAAACACTTCTCTTTTCCGCTACCCTGCATTATTTATTAGAAAAGTCTGTCTCAAGGAAGCGCAAGATTTCCACTACACTGTCACAGATTTTAAATACTTTGCGCTGTTCTGTGTAATGAGTTACTTCACCAGGCGGGCACCGCAGGGTGCGGCGAGGAGCCGTCCGTCCCCACCGCCAGGCCCGTGCAGCGTGGGCGCCTTGCACCATGATGCTCAGCTCTATTCCACAGCTAATCTTTTTACAATTAACTTAATCCAGTTAACGGCAAAGAATAGTGAAATGTCAGAGTAACTGGATAACAGCCTGAGATTCTGTAATTATTTCATTACGGCAGCAGACACTGTTTAAACCAGGGGACACCCACCAGCACCGATGGGCCATGGCAGCCCTTGGCCCCTCCCTGCCCACGCTCCTGAGGGCGACTGGCAGAACACCACCAGCGGCCTCACAGAAATTAAAACCATATTTAGGACAAATTTGATTTGCATTATGTTTTTGTTAACTACAAGTCAAATAGCTTACCTTACCAGCTTTGGCATACTACACAGTATCCCAATAGACTTGTCCTTCCCTCACGTTTTCTGCAATCTCTTCCAACTCTGGTTCCTCAGCAGCCCTGGGACCCCCCACTTCACCTTCCCTCCTTTTTGTCCCTTTGCTCTCAGCTGTGTCCCCTCACCAGGGAGGAGAGGAACACCCTGGCCGCGGTGCTGGGTGGGCTGGGAGCCAGCACCGTGGCGGGGTCTGGCACCTGAGGGGAGCGGGGTGGTGGCGGAGCCTCCCCAGGGAGGAGCAGCTCAGCGCAGGGACCCAGCTGCACCCGCAGGGACGCAGCAGCCATGAGAGCGGCTGCAAAGCCTCTGGGCGCTGCTCTGGGGAAGGGAAGCACACAGCCCGGCATGGCACTGCCACGCCGCCGCTCCGCCTTCAGGGATCAGTGCAGGAGAGTAAAGACGGCCTGGGCACTGCCAGGTACGTGGCGTCCCACCGCAGACTCAGATACTTCTCCATGGCTCCTTGATCTTCCCGCCTGTTTTGTCAGAGGTTCACTCTGGGGCAGAGAGACAGTGAGAGTGTTTAGGAATGGAAAACAACACTTCTAAGAGAGTTGTTTCAAATATATAACAAAATAGCCTGCAATACTTCCACGGCTACCACCTAATACTGACCAAAACGTTAAAAGACGAGGTGCCCTGCCTCAGGTCTCTACCACCACCTGTCTCTAGGCCACAGGCACCGGTACACCCGGGGTGACCGCACAGGGTGAGCATGCCTGACCCCCACTCGCATGGGCCAACAGTGACACCTGGGGGAGACTGAGGCGGGAGAGGCAGCGCTTACTGCCCTTCCTCGGCTGGCAGGGGGCTCAGCAGATCATCTGTGACCACCCACCTGGGGCCTTTCACCCCGTGGTGAGCTCTAACTCAGTTTTCAAAAGTAACTAACTTCTGAAATTTTAAGCTCTGGCTATTGCCAGCAGATCTGAGTATCTTGAGTTCAGTTGCGGAGTGGTGTTGGCTTGCCATGAGGAGCCAGTGAGGTCCCCCAGCACCTTTTCACACCCAAAATAAGAAAAGCACAAATATTTGTATTCTTATGATTGGTAATGCAAATTTTAAACTTGGCTTACTATTGATGTAAGATCCTTTTCACAAAAACATTTATATTTCCTTAAAAGGAGATAAGGAGCCGTGAGAGGAATTATAGTACCATTTTAGACTAAAATAATCAGATTTTACAAAGAAAGAATGAGATCTTTTTTAAGTTTTTGGGGATTTAAAACTCCCCATGAAAAACTCTGTAGTTTGTGTTAATTACAGAGTGAAAATGCAAACTTAACATTGAACTCCACAAAGGAATAAATGACCTCCCACACTTTCTTCTTCCCTCTTCCCAGTCTGCACCAGCTTTTCAACTCCCACACTTGACTTCTTGCCTCCCTTCTGAACAACCTGCCTCCCTGACCACAGTGTCACTATTTATTTATTCATTCTTCAGGGCAAAGGGCTGGAGAGGGTTCTTGCCTGCACTGAATAATCCCTCCCACTTCCCTCCACTGCGATGGAGGAAGCAAAGCGGCTTCAGCAGACTGGAAGGTGGGAATCTCAGCAGCATCGTCCCTCCACGCTGCTGTTGTGGTTGGTGCAGGCTGGGCAGCCTGGTGGGGCAGTGGCAGCTTCTGTGGCCCCACACTTTTAGAAGTAAGAGAGTGAATGAGCAGTTCCAGTTAGTCACTGGAGTTGCTTCGCTCCATGGGTGGCCTAAAGGTTAGGTCTAATTCTCTGAAAATAAACTGTCGATCTCAAACAACTATTTCAGCATTGCACTGATCTGCAGAGATACCTGCGATAACACGTCATCATCTCAGATGTTTACCCTGAGTTACTATAAATCTGATTAACAAAAATCATAGGGAATTTCTCAGTAGTAAGTTAACTGGACAACAGCAGTTTCCTTCTCTCTGACTTCATTTGCTGTCCATAGCTCAAAGCTATGTTGTTTCAGGCGTTTTGCATAAAGCATTTAATTTTTTTCTATTTTCAAGTGAATACCAAATGGCTCTCAGGAACCATTACTTTTTTCAACTCAAACTCTTCTGGAGAATATTTTTGTACAAGCACTTGAGAGAAGTGGCTCATTATAATCCTATAACAATTTTTCTTCCTCCAACACCTATTTTCTCTCCCTTATATGACTATTCTGCTATTCCATCTCTGCAGAAACACACTGTTCTGCAACTCCAGACCACTGGCTCTTTCTAGACAAACTCATGAGATCAACACTTCAGGGCAGGTTTATGGTTGCTGCTCAAGGAGCATTACATGACATCAGAAGGTATGTGAGCAGAGCACCCCTCCAAGAGCAACAACCACAGTGCTGCAGCTCTTCCCCTTCAGCTCCACGGGAGCTGGACACAGAGGGGAGGTGAGCCTGATCACAGGTGCCCATGGCACACAGGGCTTGGGGAATGCATAGAAGCGAATATGAGCAAGAGAAGTGTGAGAGGAAGCTACTGAAAGATCAATACTAACATACAGTAGGAAGTACCTGACAGGTTGTGCATCTTATTGCAGCAGCAACAACATGCAAAAGCCTTTCCTCCTCCTGAAGATCCTTTTCCTGTTTTAAGACTGGCTCTTCTATATACATAAGGTTAGGAAGCAGAAACCAACGCAGGTAGTTGAAAAGTTTCCCAGGCAGAATTAGTGATTTTATTTTGCATGAAGCAGTAATAGCAAAGAATCTCAAATCACTAATAAGAAAACTGACTGTTCTGAGGCATGACTCAAAAATTTGAATTACTGAACATGTTTCACGTAATCAGTGTAGACGAGATAGAATAAGAAAACCTACTTGAACTAATGTTTTGGTATACCTGTAGAAGTCACAAATTTCAGATCTCATTTCATCTTAGAAGAAGAGTACATCTCAGAAACGGTGACCACATGATTACTTGCAGCAGCAAATCAAACTGTCACAGGCAGAACCAACACCTAACATACACACAGACAAGCAAGCAGACATGATCTTGCTGCTCTCTTCATGTCTTCTTGACAGCAACCCCTGTCATGTACTGCAAGAATGAAATCCTGCTGCAGTCATGCTAATGGTACACAGTCATCTCAGCTAATATAGCCCAAACCAAAGCTGATTCCTTTCTGATGGAAACAATCATAATATTTTGCCTGTACATTAGGATATTTCCCACTTGAATGCAAATAAAGGATACAGTCAACAAATCAGAAAAAAAAAAAAGATAGGATGCATTTATGCCATGATAAGGACTGGAAGAATACATGAATGAAACATTGAAGGTGAGTGGAACAACATCTGTCAGATAACAGTCTTACAAGCTTCCCTGCTAAATAAGGAAAAGACTGAACAACAGGGTATAATAATCAGGACTGGAAATTCCAAGGACTATTACAATGTATCGACTCCCTGTAAGCTCAGAGTATAGTTTTACAGAACAGTTTATTAAAAAATATTTCCCTTTAATCATATATACAAGAGCACATAAAGTAAGAGAAGTGTGGTGCAAACTTAGTGAATCGACCCCACAAACCATAAAACGGCACACTTTTTTTGCACAGTTACATGCAAAATTTACAGCTCTTACAACAGCCAGATGACTTTTTAGTCATTCGCTCTCAGGATGCATTAGGACTGCACTAACTCGCTAGGCTGATATGTTGTAATTATTAGGGAGTCCCAAAAAGCTATTGGTTAGGGAACAATTGAACGTTCTGAAAATTTTCATCATTAATAATAAATGATCCAAACACTATTGCACTATTAAAGCTAGGAAGGGTCATGGGATCACTAGAAAACACACCCTAATCATCAAATACTGAATCACTAAATCCATAACTAGTGAAAAAACAAAGCTTTCTGCAGGCATGGATCACTCCATGCACAGCAGGATTACACTAATTCAATGGCCTTTTGAAAAATTACATTTGTTAGGTAGAGCTGCATCTAAACAAACAAACAACTATAAAGACTTCCTGTTCCTACAGTTGATGAGAAAATAAGGTTTGCCCTTAAAATGGTCACCCTGTTGTCAATGGGTGTTACAGGGCTGTCAGGGCAGAGTACTGCGTATCTTGAATAGAAGACAAGCAATTTAAAGTCTTGGCCAGGTAGACCACAGGAGCCACAAATCCACCGGTACAAGATTAATTGGCAGACTTGTGGCCTCCTGGGTGACCTACATTTACTTTAGTAGCATTAGTGGACACTGCAGATCAAGAAACTGTTGATCAGTAGAGAAGGAGAAACAGCACATGCACGCACGGGTATTTTGCAGGGGTGCACAGGTCTAGTCTTTAGCCTTATATTTTCTTTAATTGAATGGGATGAATTTTCAAATGCTTCCATGCACTTAGAAATTTAATTGGTTGTGAAATATGCTGAAGAGTTCCAAAGCGTTCTTCGATATAAATAAAATCATTTATTGTGAAAGATGTTAGCAGTATTTTTTTTGTATTTTATTTTTCTACAAAATGTTGGAAACAGTCTCTAACAAGTTTTAGTGAAGATGGATCGCTCTTCTAAAAGGATGAAATGGACAAGGGGAAAAATAAATGTAAGTAGAGGCCAGAGCCTGATATAGCTGAAGTTAAAAAGAGAGAGCTCATTTTTCTTTCCATCCTGAACATTACAGCTGTAACAGCTTTATTACTACAGCTTTATATATGTTTACATTTTTTACTGATTGTTGGCATTACAGCCACATCTGGTATCATTTTTCTTAACTTGCCCTATTACCATTTCTAACGTGTTTCCCCCCGCTCCCTGAGCCTCTCAAGGATCAATCTTGTCCTGCCATTCCACCCTGTCTTGCCCTCCTACCTTCTTCTCTAAAGTGTCATACTTTCTAGGACCTTTCAGGAGGTAATGACAACATGAACAAATCTTTTTTTTTTTTTTTTTTCTTTTAAATAAGGAAGAATGCAAATAGAAGAGCTGATTTGACAGCCTGACTGTTTGGCTGTGCTAGCTTCACTCTCATAACCCTAATTCCAACTCCCACTCTGATCTGCTAGCCAAACAACATATTTAATTATATCATGCTGGTAGTACCAGGCCCAGATAACTGTTTTGCTGGCAGTGTTTCCCTAAACCAACTCTATGGCCAATATCTCAGCTTCCACAGCTTAAAATAAATTTCAGGCTACAAAGTACAAATTTATCACCTGGGAGACACCCCCTCCTTCATTCAGCACTGAATTATGGGGAAGCTGCCATACTCTGAAGCACATCCATATCAAAGAAAAACTACACAGCCTCCTTTCCTTCTTCCATGTTTTTAGTTTCAAGTAATTAACAATCTGTGACATTTGCACATTTTCACACTAATTGAGAACATACAAAATAAATTTTTATCTTAAGTACAGTTTTAAAACCTGAGGGAATCTTTCACTCCTGCTATTAATGAAAAACAAAGTCCTGGATTTTTTTAGGACTGGAGGAATCAAATTTGTCATAATAGAATATAGTTTATTACTGGCTAAAAAAAAAATAAAATGGTTTAAACTGTCTCAGTTAATTAGAAAATACTTGTTTCACACTAGCATTTATATAGGAAAATGAAATCTTATAGAGCAAAATGAAAATTACATAACTGCAACAAATTGTTAGGGACAGGGCATGGGAAATGTTTCTATCAAGGAGGCAACAAATCTGAATTTGGAAAATTGTATTCTTCTACTGTCCTTGTAGGCAGCTAATAGATATTTATTCTGTTAAGGAAGAAGATATCTAGTTAAAGCCACAGTGTAGGAAAAAAAAACCTGCTAATGCTCTCTAGGAAGACTACAGAAAACGGGACACTTTCTTCCGGGACAGTTGTGGTACTGTCTAAAAAGAACTGTCACATTAGGTTGGACTTGTAATTGTTAGCGAAGGTTGGATTTGGTGGTTAATGGATGAAATCATAGCATCAGCACATGAGATCAGTAATCCCATCACAAAATTAAGTATTTATATCGCAGTGGACGTTTGGAGATGCGGTAAAGGGGAAGGACTCCATTGTGAGCTAAATACCAAGCAGAAGGACCCTGTTCCAAAGACATTCTCCTACTAAGACATACCCTGTCAAGGTAACAGTTACCGAGGCCACAAAGTTTTTCAAGGACTTGACTTCAATGCCAACCTCCCCCATGAGTTGCCCATTACAGAAAATTTACAGAGTGGAGAGTAGGGCCATAAATTAAGAAAAAATTTTAACAACTAAAAGGTTAATAGTTTTGTTAATACATTCTGCTCTAGTCTATTACATTGTTTAAAGGTCAAGTAATACGCATATTTCTAGGGGTACTGAAAAACACAGGTGTGGTTCCTTACACAGATTTGCTAAAAATGGGTATGTTTGAGGAAGTCTTCAAAGGTGGAGAGAAGATGACTCCATATGGGGAAGCCACAGCATTTCCTTGTGTTCATGTCACAGTCAATGCCTGCCTTTGGGGTTTTTTTCCTCCCAAGTTTCATAATTCCAAAGCAGGAAATTACAAATGGAGAGATCTTTTCAGCACAGATTTGTTGACGTTTAATCCCATTTGGAGTGCACTACATAAAGTTTTACCTCTGACATTCTATTTACTCCTGCCATTTAGAAGCATTCATGGTCTTTGAAAAGACATGTCAGAAAAAGCAGGTGTTTTTTATTTCATTTTGACATGCAGGTTTTAAGAAAAAGAAATTATAAGAATGACATGGTCTCTGGTGGTATGTATGGTTTCTAAAGTTGGACATTTGCTGCCAAAACCCAACAGATTTCAAAGAATGATGGTTTTTTTTGTTTTTTTTTTCTTTACATACAACATAATTATGCCTATTTGGTGAGAACTCAGCTCCAAGCATTTTCTTTTATCTCTACAAACTAGTGTGGCTCTCTGATACCTATGAAGAACATTCTTTTTGGCACAATATATTGAAAAAGAAGGTGTAAAAACACTGTGGTCACTTCACTTTCCAGCGCCAAGGTTTAAAAAAAAGAATGCTTTACGAAAATGGCAACTGTGCACCTATGAAAAAGTTTTGCACTGGAACAGGCCTTTCAGCTTTTCCTTCTGGATCAACAAATGTTGTAGACTCCTACAACACCTTCAGCTCCTTGTTTTCTTCCTTGTACCTACATACCTTCCACCTTGGCCTCACTGAGGTGAGCACAGTCTCAGGCTATCAGTCTTGCACTGCACTGAAGTCACTTCAACTGTGGCTGTGCTCATTTTCAGCTGAGGCGTTTCACCAGGAAATTGAATATTCAAAGGTTTGTAGTATAGATTTTGGTTTGGAGTATAATATGTATGTTTATAAATAAATACTATATACACACTATATATAATACATGTTGTATGGTACCCTTGCTAAAATGATGAAGAAAAAACCCAAGTGAGTAGAAGTCCTGTGTGATTAGCTATGTCACATAGCCTCCAAAAATTTTCAGTGCAGAAAAGGTAGTTCTATGTAGAACCAACAAAAATTATTTATTTTTGATTAAGATTTTTATTAACTCCCTTTTTATCCAAAATGTATTTTCTCTTTTCTATCTATAATGTTTTATTTACACACAGAAATGAGAAATCATTGGCAGCTCTGCAAGAAAGTATTTCAAATTGAGATAAAAATATGCATATAGCTGACCAAGAGGATATATTCCCATTTCTCCTTTCTATCCTGTACAGTTCTCAAGAAAGCAATTAATTATTTTTTAAATAGCACATAAAATCACCCTTACTGGGAATTCAAGTACATAATTTTCCACCTCTGCTGACACAGGTAGCAAAACTGGCCATACCATACGGGGGACACTGTGTAGTCCAGAACCTGGAACTAGATGCTAAGAACAAGAAACATACATTTGCAAGAAACATGTTCCGTTTTTCAGGGTTCAAGTTTATGGCTTTCCTGTGGCAGAAGGAAGATAGTATTAAATTTTTAAAATTCTTATAATTGACTGCTTTAGAGGGGCACTGGACTTCATGACCTCCAGAGGTCCCTTCCAGCCTAAATTATTCTAAAGTTCTAATTAAGATTATTAGACTTTTTTTTCTTCTTTATAACTTTCTAAATTTCAACACACAAAACTGATGCAAATTCTAACCTAAAATAAACAAGGTTTAATTTTTGTGACAGTTTAAGGACAAGGGTAAGACAAGGTTTCTATACAGATAAAATATTATTCATTAAGCCAATGAGCATAGTCAGGAAAACTAGATAATTTGTCTGACCTGAAGAAGGATCTGTGTTCTACAAAGCCTATCTGCTTCATCCAGCTCTACCAGTTAATCTAAAAATAACACACTTAGGTGTGCCTTAAAAAACTCACATAAGGGATTTATTTCCAAGACCACACCTAAAGAAGCACAGCTGTACATGTCTGCCTTGAGCAGCTCTGGGTCAGTACAATCTCAAAACACCAAAGACCAGATGCCTGAAAACACCAGTGACCCCCCCATTAGAGGGACTCAGCCCAGATTCACCTGATCTTGCCTTCAAATTCTGACTGTGCAAGCTCTGCTTAGTTTGAAACATCAAAAAATCTCAGCTTAAACTGGCATGGTTCCATAAGGGAGAAATGAAGAAACAAATCAAGTGAAACTTTTGAAGCAACTGAGGAAATAAGAAGCCAGGCTTCCCCCCCATGAGTACATTAACATTTAGAAAATTTAGAAAGAAAAACTCAGAGATATTTAAAGATAATTGCAGTGAATATTCAAATCAGTATAAGAGAAAAAAGAATAAAGAGGAACAGTACAGTTAGGACAGTTTGCTCTATGAGGTGTTTAATGTCCCCTGCCTCAGCACAGGCATCAACAGAGATGGAGGAACTAACATTACTACAGCCAAATGCAATCGTTCAGCTTCCAACGTAAAAATGTGCACAGTTCTGACCCCTTCAAACTGTTTTTCCTGTTACTTTGCAGTAGATGTGCAGTGCTATTTTTTTGGTTTACTTTTAACGTTTTAATGAAAATAAAAAGTAAGAGTTACCCAAAAAACTGCAAAGACACTTTTCAGAAAGCCCAGTTATCATGAAATCTAGAAAGCCTTGTGGCTGAGACTAACTGTGCCAACCCTATAAAAGGCAACAGGTGTTGTAACTAGAAAAACCTTGGCCTCAGTTCCACATGCCTTGATTATTTATTCTTATTTTCTGAATTAGTGTCTGGAGTTGGACACATAAAGGACTAGGACAGCAGACAATATGACTGGCTAGTGGTAATGACAGCTGTTATCCATATGCTGACAGAAGGAGGACTTTGTTTCTAGGAACTGGGACCAAAAATTATTTTTCTGTGAGTACTTAAGGATGGATAGGTAAGAATTAGTGGTACACTGAATAGGAAGTTTCTTACAGTGCTCATGGCAAAATGAGGAAGGAGGTCAAGATGTTAAATGAGATATTGTGTGTGTTTTCATCAGGAATATAAGGGTTCTTTTTCTTTTTTTTTTTTTTTTTTGGGGGGGGGGGGGAGTGTGGAAATCTTTCCTCTTATAGATTAAATGTATTAAATATCTTAAAATTTGTGCACCCAGGGGAATATGAATATTGTACTGACTCAGTCCCAACCACTCATGCAATCCAAAGAGCAAGCCAAGTCTGGAAGGCATATTGAGCATGTTCTTTGACGATGATATCATAAAGGTTCCCACAATGGGAAACACATGGCACCAATTCTTCACATTCCCTAACCTGTACGCATGAAACTTCATTCAACTCTGATCACTTCAGTGACAAAAATCAAAAGACATCAGGACCTAAAATTAAGAAAATAACAAACTCAGGGCACCTGAATTTCACACACTAATCCTGTACTGGGTTAAACATTTTTTTTCAAAACCCCAGGTGTATTCTCAACTGATAAATAGTGTTAGTCTGAAATTCAGCGTAACATTTTGAGTTCACTCCTGATGCAAAAATGAAAGGCGTGATCTGGAGTTGTTTATTACCAAGTGTGTCTCGGAAGGGATGACATTAAAGCAAACTCCTTTCTCCAATATAAACATACATATGTTCATTGAAATACTGAAAAATCTGGCAAAGGAATTCTATAAAAGCTAAGTTACCAGATGTAAGTGCTATCGTAGCTGCTACAGCTCTGTGGAAGCACTTAATCATGCTGAGAAATGATGCCTCTTCCCTGTTAGCTGAAGTGCTATCTCCTTTGTCTTCCTGTGTATTGTACACCCTCAGGAGCTATTCATCGTGTCTTCTGCTACTCACACTTGCTGCAGTTCGTCTTTGACAGCGTTCATGGGAATTGTGCTGTCGGTAGGGAGCCATACTAGATGGAAATGGAGACATATTTGAAATGGCAGAGAATGAATCCCTAACACCAAATTTTCTGTACCAAGGGTTTGCTACATTGTGTTTTGGGAAAGCTTATTCAAAGAAAGCCATCCACGTCTATGAAATGTAGAATTAGGCAATATGGCAGAGGGAAGTGTTTGCTGGGCAAAAATTATGTATGAAAACAGCTTCTGTGAATGTGGTCAGAGAATAAAATTCTCTCTTCTCTTCCTGATCAGAGAAATCACACATCTCAGAAAACTTTTAAAGCCACATTTTTTGTCTCTGAAATTTACAAAATACCTTCAGTCCAGACAGCATTTTTTACTATTTTGACAAGATATCTGATACTTCCACAGGCATCTTATCCAAGTTGAGAAGAAAATTCTCAAGACAACTTATTTGGAGAAAGAAAATGGGGAGTGCACCTTAGTTCACCAAGACATAGATTTTACTTATTGGTTTTCAGGAAGAAATTTCTACTTTATTTCAATGGAAGTCGCAGTATCATTATTCTTACTTTATACATGAGATGAACAGAAACACAGGCAGATAAAATGACTCACTCGGGAGAAAAACAGAAAAGAATAGACTAGGGATAAAACCCAAGCTGCCAGAGTATTGGTTCAGTGTGCTGTCCCCAGGGAACATACCAACATCTTACAGATTAGAAGAAAGGAATAAACATCGTTGAAAAAAAGCAGCAAGCCTAAACTTTCCACACTGATAGTTCAAGCCTTTCTTTAAACCATAAATTTAAAAAAATGTGTCATACAATTTCAGCTTCCCATATGTCACCTTCTATAGAAGGTCCAGACATGCTGAGAACACAGCCACTATTTCCCAACTGCTGAACATGCTTGGTAGATACACACACTTTTACGTCACAAAATAACGGTCTCTTCTTCAGTGACTATTATGATCCTGAATAGCAATTTTTTTTTTCAATGCCATAAAGATACAGCACAAGAGAGGACTAAACCAGAACTAACCGGCACAGTGAGCTAATCTGCAGCATCAGCAGATTACAGTGAAAAAGCTGATATCTGCAACAAATTAAATTCAAACAGGTGATCTCATGAAAACCTTTAATACATTCTCAGACCTCTCAGAAACCTTTTAGATATGTATCAAACCTGTATTTTTTACATATTGAGATGTATGTATATGGAGTCACTTTGCTCCATCTGGCAGCCTCTCCTCAAAGGATTTGGAGGACTGGGCAAGCATGTGTGGGTCTAGACAGAGGTATAGTGAGAAGGCTCACATTATGCCTGCCTTCAATTGTTTGGCTCTAGCCAGAGCTATAAAGATATTTAGATTCAAATGCGTACATATATACACTTACAAAAAAGATATCTATGGTTTTTATATAGATGCATATGAAATGATGTCTTTAGAAAAGAAATTTAAAACCGCTTTTCAAAAGCTCTTAAAAAAAAATACCTTTGATCTTCCTTGCTATTAAGGAATACATGAGGAAAAAATGTATGCATCCTTCCTTGAGGCACTTTGTCAAGTCCTCTTTCTTTTCCCTTTCCCCTCTTTTCCTTCAGTTTTTTCTTCAATGGTTTATGTATAGTTTCCCATAAGTAAGAAATTACTATGAGACAAATGCTCACCTTTATATCTGGAAACACGTTAAAAGGATGCTTGTTCTCTTAGCTGTGCCCCACTGGTGGATGCTGCAGCTCCGAGTATGTTATCACTAAAATTACAACATTTATCCCCACAAGAAGCTTCCTTACTGGCAAATCAAAATGGTGCGTAAATAATAAATACTGGAGACTTCATCTTCTAGACACATAGTGATTTATGACCTGTTTTCTCACATGCCTTTCACTTTAGAAACACTTGGCATGTGGTTTTACGTAACCTGACATTTTTCAAGGACTCTGTTTAACCCTTGCTTTGGTTGGTCATATCTGACAAATAAAACATACCTCAGGGCTTCCTACTTCGAGTAGTCATAGAAAATTGACTAAAATATATACTTCAGTCATCAAAAAGTCTCTAACAGCAAAATAAAAATACCAGCTCTGAGAAATTTCCTGTTCTTCAGCTGAGCTTCATAAGATTAGGTGGTTTTGAGAATTATTTTTTTTTTTTTAAATGAGAAAGACCAAGATCATTCTCCAGTTCCTAAATATGTAAGAAAGATAAATAGCTCACATAAAGTTTCTCCTTTCAACAGACAGTTTCACAGAAGAAGAAAGAAAGTCCAACTTTTGAAGACACTTTGGATGCAAACACAAAACTGTAGGCATCATTAACTCTGATGCATGAAGCACACATTAGTGCTTCAGCCATAACAGCAGCTAATGACCCTGGATTCTCTTCCTGAACCGATTCAAATTGGTTCCTAATAGACAGAGGCATAAGATCTGCTCGATTTCTCTTTAAAATTTCTTTATGACAGATGGCATAGCCCTGGTTAACCATTGATCAATAAAGCATTTGAGGACCCTCTTTTTTATATAGTAACTATTTATCAAAATTGCCAAGTTATTCTAACATGTTAATAACAGTGTGGAAGTATTCTAGGAAGTTCAGTTCTACCTGGCATGAGTGTTTACCTTCTGTTATTTAGAGACAAACCTCCAAGAATTCCAAGACAAGGGAGTTTACTGACTTTATTAACGATTTTAAGTTTTCTAGTGAATGATAAAAAAAAAAATCCCACCTGAAAAATATTTAAAACAAAAGTAACTTATCAGGAATAAAAGATATTCCCTTTCCCATATATTGATTCTTAAGTCAGAGACACACAGGCTAGGATTCAGACTCCCAAGTATAAGCTTCTCCAGTATCAAGACCACAGTTTGCTCTTGTTAGTGAACAATTGCAGAAGACAAATGTATGTTGTGGAATGAAAATGAGGCCTCTACTTCACAAACTCTTCTCACATTCACTGATCATAAATTGTGAAGTTCAAGAAAACTAACTGATGTACTAGACAACACAGTATTTAAAAGATACAAATGACATCTCCAAGTTGGTTTTCTCCAGTCATTTTCAATATGAGTAGAAGTTTTTGGATAAATCTCAACCTTAAGTTTTAAAAATAATCACTTTTAGTTGTTTGATCCAGCACAATTAAAATTTAGGTGAGGAAGTCACATATCAGATATGGGAATACAATCAAAGCTAAAAAAAAAAATATATATATATTAGACACCCTTACGTTAAATGAGACCTTACGCAAGTTCTGAATGTACACTCACCAAATGAATGTACAAGAATAAGATGGCTGACACGAGCTCTTGTTTTATGAGGAGTAGGTCAGACTTTACAAGTACTTCAGACACTAGTAGAGATCTATATCACAGACAAACTGGACTCGATGTGTTTCTCCAGGGATCTTGAGGGAACCATGCCATGTGAAGGACAACATATATTGTCCTGGTTAACACAAGGTTTCCTAATCATGAGCTTCTGCTCCATAATACCACAGGAACATTCAAGATCAGGATCTAGGAAAGGCTGGCTGATATGCAAACATCCCTCATGGCATCTGGCTGGCAGCTCAGTGTAAGTTGATATACCTGAGCATCTACAGGAAAATAATCAGTTTTCACTGTTGGAATACAATGGAATCAAACCAATGCTTTATTTCCTTAATGACTTGTCTGGATTTCATTCTGGATTTATTTAGCATGAGGAACTCACGTAAATTACAGTCAGCATAATAACTTCCTTGGCAAATTAAAGCATTGTTTCAAAATTTGTTCACACCTTGACATTCACATTATCTACTCAGAGCATGTTTGATGAAAATGCCTGTCTACAGCAAAAGATTTAGTAGGAAAGTATTTCTTTAAGGATTCAATTGATGTGTTCCTATGAAAGATTGCATTTTATATTAAATTCAGTCCTTGAAGTACTGTAAGTACTGTATAGGCTATAGTTTCCATTCTGTAACTCCTAATATTAAACTAATATTTGTTTAGCAAAATATCTTAAAGGTGTAAGAATTCTCAAGTCTACAGTTCAAGCCAGCAGTCTAAAGACAGAGTAGAACTGCAGTATAGTGGTTGGTGAATTACTTAACTAACACAATTTTAATCCCATATCTAGCCTATTGCTCTCATAACAGTCATCAGTGGGTGCAATATAAGGAAAATAAAATTTCAATTGTACGCTTTTCAGCATTAACTTCTAAATTAAACCAAGATTTAAAATATTTTTTCCCTTTTCCCTTAAATTTGTTGACATCTTTTAACTGAGACTAGCACTTTTCAAAGCAACACTAATGACTTTTGAAATATAGTGATGCAGTAGTGTATCTGTATGCTTTAGTTATAGCAACCCGATTTATCAAAATTGTCTCTATAACTATACTATAGAACATTCCATAAACAATTAACTGGATTTAGCATCGTCATATTTTAACAATATAATTTGATGGGAACAATTTGCATGGAGTTCAGACTGAATCACACAATTGATTAGAACCAACACTAGCAGAAGACAAACTCTCTTAAAATGGTTATATTAGTATATATATTTGTGTATACATATATTATTAGTAAGTGAATGACCATTTGCTGATTGGAAAAAGGAAAAGCAGCATATTCATAGAATGTTTTCAGAGAACAGTTCATCTATAAGGAAAGAGTAAAAAAACCATAGTCATATGGACAAGTTTACAACGCATTAATAAAACTAAAACTGCACAACTATTCTAGGTGGTTAGACCAAAACATCTAAGATTAAGTCAAGCTGATGGAGCTGTAAGTCTGGATAAAACAAGTCACATGAAATCACTTACATTATCCATATACTGAATAGGCCTAAAAAGATGCAGAAGTCCATGTAACCACTGTCCAGTTTCTGGCTCCAGTAAAGAAGGATATCAGAACGTGTAAATGTGACCAAGTATCACCAATCAAAGCATGGCTTTCCTCTGGCTGGAAACACCATCTAGACACTCATGGGATAACGTTCTGACACCTTCAGAAGAACTTTTTCCTTAGAGAGAGCTAAAAGTAGCTGCATCAGACTAAGGGTAGGATTAAAGAATATCTGTAGGTAAGAGTAAACTCAGCCATCTTAACATAACTGGAGAGAAGAAAAGACCCTAAAACCACCAGCTGGAAGCATTTTGACTTGGATTTTCCAAAGGTGGACGGATATTGATTCCCTCAGGTTCCTAAGGAAACAGCTGCTTTCAAAAACTATAAAGAAATTTGAACTGGTGAAAAAATCTAGAGCAGAAGCCACAGAAGCAGAAATATAAGAACATCCTGGGATGACAGAGTCGGAAGAAGCTTTAGTGTGCTGAAACAGCCATGCCTTACAGTGGCCCACAGCCGATGTCTGGAGAGGAGTGTACAAACAGGGCACACATGCTTACTTATATACTTATTCAGCTAACACACATTTGTCAGTAAGAAACAAAACACATAAAATAAACAGTCTGTTGACATCAACACTTATTTAATTAGATTTAAGAATAAAAAGGAATTAACAGAAACAAAGTAGATTATTTGGAAAGGATTCTGAAGAGAGAGCTCTCATGAAGACACCTGAACATTCCTTGTTCAACTCTTTTCCGTGCTCTTACTGCATTCCCTACAATCCTCAGAACAAGCAGTGAAAATCAGTATGTGTGAAGCACAGCTAAAATTTGCTTTAAAATACACCGAAAAACTAAGAGTTGGAGTTATTGTTCATTTTAAGGTGGATTTTGAGTTTATTCTCTATATCATCTTCAGTTTACTCAAAACTAACTTATGTCAGTGAAATACCAATGCCAAATGAAAATAAATGACTGGAACCTCGGCTTTGTAACATTTGTGACAACATGCAGCAGCTGAACCCATACCAAAAGGTGTATTTTTTTCTTGGATAATTAATTCTGTTTACCACCTAGACAAAATGTATTACCATATATTCATCCAGTGCAGAATATTTTCCTCTTCCTTTTTTGTACTGGTACAAATCATAAATTTATTTCCAAAGGGATCCAGATGCAAACCTTCAACATTTCTGTAGGCAAAATAAACTACGACGTATGTTCTTCTTGGCAAATACAACATGCAAAAGGTGCCTGGAGATATGCTATACTGATTACGAGATATTATTGTGAGGTTTTATTATCCTTTTAAACAATAAAACAAGAAAAGAAACCAACATAAAAGCAAGCAGTTCTGCGCCAGATGTAGGAATTTAATGCTATCCATCCCTGACTAGCATTTGGAACATGTGCTTCAAATATGAAACTTTTGTAAGTCTCCCCAGGTGAGCAGTTGATCTTATCTTGCAATTTCTGCTTCTTTTCAAACAGTGCACAGCGCAATCTAGCAGCTGAGTGATCCTAAGAACGTTAAAGCTAAAATAAAGGGGGGGGATTTTTTTTCTTCAACACCATCTTCCTCAAGTAAACATTACATTCAGAAGAAAAATTTCATTGCAGTATCGACTCAGAATCTTAGGAGGAAAAAGAGAGTACGGAATAGTTCGGGACTTTTCCTTCCTCCACCTCTTTCATTTTTAAGCGATCTTTCCTATGATCCTTCTTTCAGTTAGTATAAAATCTTCACTCAGTCTTGAAACCCCAGAATTTAAAAATACTTTTTGGTCACACATGGTGAAAAAAAGTTTTCAAAGACATAATAAAACAGTCAATTCAAAAGATTGAGGCTAAGCTCCTCTTCTTCAATAGGTCTGAATACATTTCTTGAGAACATCTAGTTCTAAAATTGCAGGTTTGAAACCTCTGAAGACAACACATATACCAACTTAACAACTTTCTACAGTATTTGTGGTGACTTTACCATAAACAAAATGATATGCAAATTCATGAAAAACAGAGTATTTCCTCAAAAAGTTTTTCAGATGGACATTGTCTTTCCTTTATTAGATTCTCCTGCATAAGGTCTACCTTGAGGGAAGAAACGCATCTGTAAAGAAAGTTATTTTAGAATCTCAGCTTACTATTTTCTTTGAAGTGGACATGATAGAGACAGTTAAATGAAAGCAACATATACAGGCACAAGTAGCAAATCAGCTTTCACTTGTGATAAATAACTTATGAAGATGTTTGTTCTCCTCAGCTGACATCTGTAAAGGCTTAGCTGCTAAAAGGAGCATTTAGCTCACTTCAGAGAAATCTGAAGTATCCTGCTACCAAATTCTGTTTTCCAACTGGTTCTTATTTACAGTAGAGTTATTAAATATTTATTATAGCAGAAAGCAAGTATTTTCAGTTGTCCTAACTTGATGTCTTTCAGTGAAGTAATAGGTTGCTTAGATTTTTTTACATGAACCTACAATGTCATTGCCAAGAAAAGACACAAATGGGCCTTCACCACTTGACAAGGCCTGTATACAAAAATACATTTGCTCAATTTTCTGACAATTTACTGTTTGACAGCTTGCTAAACAAGGAAGAGCAACACTACAATAATAGTTGACAGATGCTGTTTCCACTAACTTTCAAATTCCTTAAACCTTTCCAAAAAACACATGCAGAAACTGATCTGCTTGTCTGTCGACTTTCAGTTCCAACCAGTGATGTTCTGATACCACTGGCCTATCAGTTTACATGGGATATTTTTACATTATTCAAATGTACATGAACCACAAATGACAGAAAAACGTTCAGCAGAACTACTTGTATTTCTACTTACAAAACATACTACTTCGAAGCAACACCTGTAGAAAGTTTCTAGAATCTAAATTTAAAACATGATCACAGTTTTAAATTACACTTGCTAAATAATCAAGTCTCTTCCATTCTCTGGCACCTGGTTATGAGAAAGACTACACCATCCCATTTGTTATTCTGTGCTGATTTGTATCTTGTTCACATTTTTTCGTTTTATATGGGCTAGCCATATTAGAATGAAGGGTAAAAATGCTATTGTTGAAGAACACCTAACCTGTCCAATAGTTCTAAAACATTGGTGTTGATTTCTTATAAAATGAAGTGCCTTGTCTATTAGTTTTCAATTTCATAAATGTCATATGACACAGAAGTCATGCTCTTAATAATTAACGCCATTTGCACAAGCTTGCTAGCAAAATCTAAAATGTTTGCCTTTAGCAAAGATATTTTCACTATTCATATGCTTTATCCATTGAACTGGAATACTGGTAGGTTTTTTGCTATTTATTGGGAAGCCATAAGCAAGAACAGATCCTAAACTGTACTCTCAAGCTTATGAGCTGTCGATGTCATTTCTTTCTAATGAGTCACTGGAATTCAGTACAGAGAGATATGATTAACCTCATCTCAACTACCTAAATGGTGGGCACTTAGTAAATAATACCAATTTTTGGGATCCTAAACCAACTGGGAATCACGTCTTTAACATAACACTGAGGTATTTGCTGGTTTTGAAAATCCAGATCTGTAAAGATCTTAATACTCTAACAGCAAAAGAGAGGATGCCAGACTCACTATACCAAACTTAAGATGACCAGTGATGCTGAAACGTCGTGGGCAGGCTCTGCTCTCCTTAAGTGTGGCCAATGCAGCACATCACCAAGAGAGAAAGCACACACAGCAGCTGAACACTTGGAGAGGGTGATCTTTGTTAGAACCTCTCCACACAGGCAGTAGCAGTGTGAATTGCTGTAGCATGGGATAGAGTAAGTTTGAAGTTTAATTGCCTCCTCCTCAAGTCTAGGACATACACACCTACACTACATGATACTGTCTTTGAACAAACGGATCTTTTTTTCCCACCTCACTCACTGACTTGATTTTTCCTTCCACATTACCACCACATATAAAATCTTGGTAGTACCATAGATGGAACTCACAGTCCAGAACAGGCAATTGTGTCCTGGGGTGGGGGAAATATCCTGTAGGAAAAACATTTGGTATGGATGCTCTGACATTCCAAAAACAACTGACGTATATAGATGTTCTCTGCTGGCACATGAACCAGGACATGGGTTAAGAAAAAAGTAAAAATACACTGGAAATATGTACAAACTTGACTATTACTGTTATTCTCCACTAAAAATGAGAGCATTAATATTTTCTCATTTCTCCATTACTAGATAAGTGGCAAAGAAACCAAAAAAAAAAATCAAATGAGAAATCACAAAATTAAAAATGTTTTTTCCTTGTTTCCCTCTTCTCACACTGATACTATAAGCACATGGGTCGCTGTGCTGCATTTCCTTTTCAGGCTATCCGAAATCCTTTCTTCTGGGGAAATGTTAATCATGGATGGCCTAAAGGTAAACAAGGTTTATAGGTAACTTAGTTCCTTTGGGAAGGCAGGAAATAGTTTCTAATTTGATCTCTGGTATTCAGAGTTGCTGTGCAGACTACAGCAGAAAATATCTCAGTGCTTACCTAAACAAATAGTTCATAAAAAAAGGTCTGCAAGAGTTAACACTCTGTAGCTGCTCCACAGAACCCTTCTGAAGAGCAACATTTAGCACCTGACCTGCTTCATGTGGCTCTACTGATGTTTCATGTGAAACCCTGAAGAATATTGTCGTCCCCCAGTTACTTTAATCACTGTTTAATTTCACTGGGCAAGACTTCAATCATCTGACTGCTGGAGGTAGGCAAATACTAATTTTTAAACATTATTTATATAATGGGGGAGACGATGTACTGGTATCAAGCTGTATACAGATTTTAGTCACTGACTGATTTCTGTTCAAAGCAGTCAGGGAACAAATAAAACTGGTTTAGGATAAATCTAGAAGCTCTACAGACACAGCATACTTGATTGCTTAACAGCCAGTGTTACACAGTGTAAAATTTTGTAGGCTTCATCTTGCCATAGACCTCCAGCACCCGTGCCCCATGCATTAAGCATGCCCTCCTGCGCCACGACGCAGCCTGCTCTTCCACGTTGTGAAACACTCAACAAAACCTGTATCAGTCCATGCCACTCTGCTGGAAAATACTTCCTTCGGTGACAGCAGTGAAGGAAGGGAAGCTGACAATGTGTACTTCCCACAACTGAAAACAAAAGTTGTTTAAAAACACCTAGTTTACATGGCGATTTTTAAATTCCTGAGGCTTTAACCTTCTGAGAAATCTTTTGAGAGGAATAAAAGGCAGAGCAGAAGCTAACCTATAAGCAAAGGAGGCTGATCTAGGACAGAAAACAGATATTCCTACTTACTGTCAGTGACAGCTGGATGAATTACACAAATCATCTGTCTCTCTCCATTTCCTTCTATCCATCAGACTGTATTTATCTATCTTTTCTTCTGCCTATCTTCAGCTTTAGAAAATACATACAGTACAGCTTAAATTATTAATTTTCTGTTCCGTTCCTTCTAACACCAGTTTCAGTTCATTGACCTGTATAACTCATTGATTTAACTAATGCATTATCTACAACATTATGTATTATTAACTAAGTTTGGTCTCTTAAAACATTTCCATGACAACATATCAAAGTAACACACTCACATTTGTCTGACATATAAAATCATTTCTTCCTTTTCATATCATCCTCAGAAAAAGTAAATTAAATATAGTTTGCTCTATTCCTGCAGCAGTAGCCAGATTAGCAACTGATACCCTAAATCTTGCTCTCCCTGAATAAACTGCAAATCTCTCAGACCCTGTATTCCCCCGCCATAGGTATTATTAATCAAAGTTTTCTGCCACACTGACATACACTAGTAAAAAATGTAAAATCTCTGAGGATATAAAACGCTCTCAACTTTCACCAATTCCAGAAAGAAAGTCAAGAAGCATTTCATGCAAAGACTAAATAAAAGTTTTTTTCAGAGTCACAACAAATACAGAAATGCACTGAACCATTGCCAGGAAAAACTGCAAACTCTTTGCCCTCTCTCACCTAACTCAAATGTCTTGTACCTCCAGGGAAGGGAATCCCTGCCAACATCATATTCTATGTTTTCTGCACAGTCATCAGTGAATCTAATGTGTAGGACTGCAACAGATTATAGAAGAAATGAGAACATCATTAGTCAAGCTATAAAAAGCTTGAGAAATTATGTGGAGTGATGCACTCTGGTAAAAACATTAAAGCTAACTTGTTTAGTTTGAAAAACACAGTTGGTATATGTAGCTTCACTGCCTACTCTTCTTTCCTTTCTTGTATTAGAAAAGCTCCAACACTTTGTTCCACCAAAACAGTAATTTATATCAGTTAATTGCTTGTGTGGTCTTTAGGAATAGTAAGGTCTTGAGGACATCTCCCCATACTGTGAGAGGGAAGGAAGGATTGTGCCACTGCAGGGCAGGCACCTTCCGATAAAACCTGGGAGCGTTTCACTAAATAAATACTTGTTTTCCTAATCAAACCACTTGTTTTCATTAATCTTTTTTCTTGCTCTTGCAGGGGTTAATGTCAATAAACTTACATTTCTTTGCAATTCTTATGGAAAAGCAAGCCTGAAACTGGTGTGATTTCTAGAAAAGTTTTGTTCGTTAATTTTCTGATACCTTTCCTCATGCAGCAACTCTGGCAAGATGAAACTAATACCATCCTCACTCTGCAATCAGTCACGTCCTGTTGGTCTGTTTTGACCTTTCTCCGTTAAAAAGAAAAGGAAAAAAAAGTGTTTTTCTTGGGTTTAGAATGTTAAGTCATAACTGAATAATCTTATTCCCTCTGAAATCACAGAGCAGACCAGCTGTGCTTCCAAATGCTACGAGTACATAGCTAGGAGTCCCACAGCCTTTGAAAAGGAGATATTGGAACAGGTTACTCACCTGAAATTTTCTTTTTAACAGTATACTGTAAGATTGAAATACTGTCCAAAAGCCTTAAAGGAAAGCATGTAGAAAGCATTAAGTTCATTGAATTTCAATCTCTGCTGAAGATCAAAGTCCTAATGCAATTCTTAAAACGTAGCAAGGCAAACCTGAATCCATCCTCTTTCACACAGGTAGTGAGCTGTGTTGATAGGATATGGTGCCCTCTGCTGCTCACTGAGTATTTCAGCCTAATAATAACCATAACTGTGTCCACTCCACTAATTGTTTTTCTCGTTGCTTTAAGGATACAGGACCTGAACTGATGCCCTTTTAAAACAAGTTTTAATGGTCCAGATGCATGCACCCGCATCACTTGGCTGCCACGGAGCCTTGTGCACCTTGCTGCTTTCATAGTGAGAAAGCAAGAAAGACAGAGACAGCGGGCATCAACCCTCCAGCAAGTCCCCACCAGTCCTCCTCACTTTCAGATGCTGCTGAGCAAAAGCAGATTAAAGCAGCCCAGTTCCAACTACCGGGACAGAGCAGCCTATTTCTGGAGCAGCGCTGGCCTCCTGCAGCTACTTAGAGAAAGAATGACCCTGACTTGCTGTTGTATTGCCACTTCTTTTCTGCCAGCAAAATGCTGGGTCTCCTTCCCTGGTAATGAACTCAAATGAAGTCTCATTAAAGTACAGCCCTGCAGACTGCTGAGGACAACTGATCAAATACAGGGCTCACAGTTTTCATCCACTACTGAAATTGGACAGACCCATTACTCACAGCCGCTACTGGCACCCAGGGTGCGAATTAAAGAAAACAAAATCCGAAAGCCATAAACCAACATATTTTTAAGCTCTTACTCTACAGATAATTCTGCTTCCTGAGGCTAAACAACCAAAATGCAAACCACCATATTCACATTCTTAAATTGACAACTTCTTCAGACCTCATGATTGACAATGGCTGGACTCTTTCATTCTCAAGAACAAACAGTTCCATTGCAATAGGTTTCTGCCAGCCCTGGCAACAAATACATTTCCTGATACATTTCATTTCTATATGCCCAGATTATCAAACAGAAAAAAATTGCCAATTACATTCCATAAGTAATAGTTTTAACACTGAGATTGTTAAATGTTGAAAGCACTTCATCAGCTGCTTCAAATATTAAAAATTTAATCCATACATCATTTTGGCTGGAGACTGTGAATGGTTCTATGGTCAAAAATGGAACATCTCCTTAAAATTAGAATCTCAGAACAAATAATAACATTTATAAATTCTTTAGTATTTGTCTTCAGGCATTTTCTTATTTGGATTAACATCTGTTCTTCACACAAATATTCACAATAGGAATTTTAGTCTAAGAATACTTGTGTAAAGTCAACACCTCTTTTTCTAACTCTCAAATTAAGGCTTCTACAACGTCTTGGTTGTGGTCAAGAAAGGTATTCCAAATGCATCCTCTGTCATAGCCATTAAAAAAAAAAGACTGTCATATACTGTCTTGGCCACTGGTAGAGTCAAAAATAGGATTCTAATATATTTTGGGTTTGCTTCTGTAACTAGAACACCTAAATATGCAAGATTACTGTATAACTATTGTCTGTATCATAATAAATATACAATTTTGCTATTAGAAATCTCACTCTGAACAAAACACAATGTTTACCTACCTACACTACCTGAAAAAATTGACGGTATGTGGAATTTCACAGATAATGATTTAGTTTGCCGTGCCAAGGGAAAAAAAAAACATGTTTCTTGCAAATAAATAGATTCATTTAAAACAATGTGTATGCAAAATAGTACTTAGATTCATCTTCTATTATTTTAGGTTCTGTCAGCGGAGGAAGCAGCTTTGCTCTGCTAGATAAAACCAACACCCTGTCCTCACCCTGCCTTTTCCAGCTCTCAACCATGAGACACTGTTTATCCCACCAAAGCTCACAGTTAATGTTTGATTCAGATCTAACTACAGAAGTCACTTTATCAAACCATCACAATACAATTTACGTCATTGGTTCATTTAGGTTTTTGTAAGCAGAATGCCACCCCCTTCCTCTCCAGCAATGACAGAAGCTCAGCCCCAGCACACCTGCTGGGACATCAACACACTGAGAAGAAACTTAGGTCAGGTCATGTCGGACACATCTATACTTCTTTTATGAGTCAGTGCCCACATGTTCTACTTCATACATCACACATTTTGGAGAAAGCTGGGTCCAATGTACCATCATTCAAATGTAATATGATATTTTCACCACCCAGTTTGTTAAAGAAAGGCTCTGAGATAAATGAAAGGTAAAATCCTTGCAAAAATAAACTCAAGTCTGTAAAATATTAGCCAATGTTTTCATAACTTTTCCAGCAACTACAGTTTCTAACAGATCAACTGTGACTCTATAAAACTACACAGAGAAGTCTGAGTGACAGAGATAGACATATTGCAATTTTTCCTATAACGCAGAGACATCACATCCTCAAAACTTGCTGAAAAGTAGTACTTTAGTTATAATTTATATTTTATATACTTGAAGGTGAACCACAATGGGAAACTTTATATCAAGTTTTTCAGCTGTGTTATTTCGGGGAAATTTATTGACTGTAGTTGTGAAGGTATGAAACAAAGGCATATTTTTCCCATGTTAAAGCAACCAAAAGCATCTTTTTCATACCAGCAACTGAAATACACAGTTAAAACAAGTATTTTTCATGCAGTTCTCACGGAGAGTATATAGCTTCACCACTCACTATATATTCACTGCAGAAATAGTCTAACTGCTGAAAGAATCTAACATCTACAGCAACTACATTGTTACACGCTATTTGTGCTTCTCTTTTTTCCCCTAATTAAAAATTTTTTGCACAAAGAAAATGTTTATTCTCTGCCCACCTTGCACTGTTGGCCATACCTTCGTCTTTGCCCTTTCCTTCCCTAAGTTATTAATTACACTCTGCACTATGTTTCCCATTATTACTATAAAACATTGCTGTTTTAACCAAAATAATTTAAATCAAGTCCATGCAGAAGTCCCATAAAAGATCTGAAAGCAAAAAAATCATGTGATGAAAGCTAAGATTGACTGGATGGCTAAGAGTATTAGCAAAACTAAGGTTAGTGTCTCTGTACTTTCAAAACTTGCAGCTACCTCCTTCCATCCCAGTTCTCCAAAGAGCTCTTCAGCTTGTGATGAGAAGTTCAAAAACGATAACCTGAGAATTAAAGAGCCTGTTGCATGCAGCAGTTGTTGCTCACAAAACTAAAGGTACTGAACAAACCCACAAACCATTTATTCTATAATTTAAATAAGAAATCACACTCTGAATATTATACTTTAATTTCATCATGTTTACAGTGCACTGCAAATACCACCACAAACACATGTGAACTGACACAAAGAAAATCAACCCCACATTTAATACGGTTTCAGATCATGCTCTATACATTACCCTGATGAAGCTGGACGACCTTCCAAAGGAGATCAACTTCTCTGTAAAAGCTGATGATTACCTTTACATTTAAAACCTTGCTGAAGATAGGCATTTCTCTAGAAAAGACTCTCTCTTTTTTTTTTTTTTTTAATTCCTAGAAAGTGAATATTCAGCAGCCATCTGTTCAAATGTGGTGATTTCACATGGCATAGAAAAAACTCCCTAATTTTCAGGCCTAATTTACTTTTATACTAGGATCCCTCCACGTTGCCAGAGAATTATGAAAGGGACTTGGTGAAAAATGTCCTCCTTACAGGTGACTGTCAGGGACAACACAGGACAAAAGACAAAGGGAATGAGGAGCTCTTGTTCTAACCTGCAGGTATTATTTTACAGTGTGTGGATTGTAAGTACTGCTAGAAAAATCCTTTCCAAGTGGCACTAGCGAAATGAGTATCAATCTTTCTCAGACTTTTAGATTTATTTAAAACTCTAGACTTAGAGATCAAAATGTTAAAACCTCTTCAGCTGTAACACACCCAGGATACAACAAATATAAACTTTGGAAGAAAATGTTTGTAAAGCTATTCAAAATAGTTTACCATCTCAGTACTTTCAGTTTAGCCCATGACCTCTTTTAATTCTGGCCAGTCTGAAGAATTATTTATTGCTATTTAAACAGTTTCACTAACTTAAAAATTTAGAATAGAATAGCTCAAAACTGTATTTCACAGAGAAAATCTTTGCAAAGTGACATCTGGCATCAGGAAGACATCAGCCTACCCTGCTCTTCTACTTCCTACTAAGGGGAAAACCATAAAGCATAAACCACTTTGCTCTCCCCTCCTGCTGTAGAATCAGTCAAATAAAACCCTCTTAATGCCAAAATGACATCCTAGCTTATGAAAATACACTGCAAACTACATTTCTTAAGCTCTTCACAGTATTTGTAGGGTGCATCAGGAATGCCGAGTCACTCACATTTGTCTCTCTCTTCAAAAACTGAGCATGCTTCGGTGTGTTACCCAATTAATTACAGAAGACCAAGCAGGGGAGGAAAACAAAATCTGCTTGAAGGTTTTAATATTTTAGGCAATTTTGCTTGATGACTTTTGCCTTAAAAGAATTCAAGAAAAAAAGGAAACAAAAGACCTGCTTTTTCGATTAGAAACAGGTTTTGATTTTGTCTGGATAATAAGAATTTATAGTGTTGTTGAAAGGCCCTGGAGACAGTCCTGGAGACTGAAGTCATTTATTTACTCATAGAACAAGCACAAAGTATAGAAAAGCACCTGCCCCAGGAGCCCAGCTAAAAGCCCTTTGGACCTGACCTGGAGAGACGACGTGCAGCGGTGTGACAGGGTGCCTTGCTTCCCATTCTACCTGTGACTTTTCCTCCCCCCTCCCTTCCCACCACCCCACTGTTTTTTTTTTTTTTTCCAAGAAAGAGAGATTGTGTGAAAAGTAAATTTACCATCTAGCAACAGTTCAAAGAATTCTTCAGAAATGTGATCTGAAAGTCTGCCTACTTTGACTGAATCATCAGACCTCCTTGAGGTCACTGAGGTGGCTTTCGGTCTTTGTTACTAAGCAAACAGATAAGTTTAGAACCTTCAAAAAAAAAAAAAAAAAAGGGAAAAATATAGAATATGAATTCACACAGACAGACAACAAACCCAGAAATAATAGCTACATTCATGAGAATAGCAGTTACTGTTTAGATTTATGGAGTGTGATGTACTAGTGTGTAGAATGAAGCAGACAATCTAATGACTCAGAGTGCTAAAAAGGGGGGAAAAATAAATCCACAGAAGTCACAAGATTGCCTTTCAAGATTAATGGGGATAAGCCAAACATTCCAGATGTTTTAATCCAGTGTTCTTGTCTCTATGCTACAGAAAATCACCTTTCCCAATGAAAAAACACCATCTTTCTTTCAACCTGCGCTTTTGTTCCCATTACCACTCATGGACAGTCAATTTTCATCTATCTGCTTTTCCTTCCACTTACACAATCAAATTGAAGGAGTAAACATACTTTGTATATAAGAAAGTCTCTCTGAAGACAAAATACTATATAGTAGAGGCATCCATAATATGTAATTTATCAAGATGAAGCAAAACAGCATTTTTTTCATAATTGCTGTTTAAATTATATGAAAATACTAGTTTCAGTTCTAAAACTGCCATTGTCACCATTTTTCTTCTGCTGTAAAAACAGCAGTATCATAGCTAAGTACATGCTCTATTTACTGGACAAAATTTACTGTTCTAATTACTGGACCTGTTACAGCTAATGGAAAATGAGAGTTATTGGGTTTTGCTCTGAAGAGGAAAGCTGTTCAACAACAAGGTAACAGTAGGATATAAAAGAGACTGGGGAATCTGATGAGTCTATGACTTGCTGTTACTATGGAAATCGGTGATTATAGCAAAATATTCACATTTTAATCATGTTCCCTAGAGGACTGACATCCCTAAATTAATTCTATTTTTAAATCCAAGATTTTGTTAATTTACGAATCCAATATCAACCACAAAAAAGTCACCTAGAAAGTCACAGAAGAGCCACACTTGTTCATGCATGCCCGATACACACAGCGCAGACTGAACAGCCAGTATCAAGTAGCACAGTTCCACTTCAGCTATTTCAAACCCATCACTAGCTTCACTGAGCATCTGGATTCCCGCATATAAGTACGCTGAATTTCGAGTTCCGTTTTTTTCAAAACGAAAGGACTGTACTCTATGTTAATACTAGTAATTTTAACTCTAAGAATAATGTGTTGTATTAGCTATGCCCAGGTTTTCTAAAGCACCTTTTTTTGAAAAGGACTGAAGAAGATACTGCATAAACCGTGCAATCACACTGCAAGGTACTCAAACTCCCACACCTCAGCGTTATCTACAAAGCAAACATAAGTGACTAGAACATGAACTGAGCATAGGATAACAGCAACCTGGAAGATTAAAAAGAAAGTAACCACTTCAAACCAGTTTCAAGAGATGGCTGCTTAGATTTGAGCTTCTGGAAGGTGTAAAAATAAATTCTTAATCACTGTCAAGATTATACTTTTATTTTTGACAGAAATCTAAGAATTTGATTGCATGGCTACTTGCAAGGCCTGCATTACTGTCTCTAATTCAGTCTCTAAAATTCACCATGACAAATCTGAAATTCATCCCCTGTTATGTTTGGTCCTTTTGCAATACAAAAAACAAAGCAAAAACTCAGAAGCTAAAAATAAGTTATATGAAAAGGCTTTTTATAGAAAGAGCATGGTAAACAGGCTTATGTAGGAAGCAGAATCTCAGAAGTGCTTTGAATATCACAGATACATGTCTGTGATGAGCAGAGGCTGGTCGGTTTGCACTGAAGGAGCTTGACTGCTGCTGGAGACATCCTTTGGACAGAGGTCCTTAGGAGACGCCAGTCCTCAACACTGCCTCAGCACAGACCTACATTTTAGACAGATCTTTAAGAAAAGGACTTGTTTTTTTTTACTTTTGTATTTTGTTTCTAAATTTGCAGTCAGAAGGCCAACCTTGTACTTTACTATATTTTACTGACTTTTCCTTAATCAGATATAGCAAGAAGAGAGATCTCAGCGTGACCTGCCACCATGTTCCTTGGGAGTGACAACTTTTCACAGGCCCACAGACTGATTTATAATCAAAGCACATTTGCAGACTCCCCAAGAGTTGAGGAGAGCTTTTGACAACAAATTGCAGAGGACCAAGTGGCTTGGCAAAGTGAACGTGTCAGGTCAGTGGTGTGGCACGTCCACAGCAGCTGTAATCATTGCCACATGAGAAGCAGCCAGTTGGAGGGAGGAGACTTTTGTGATTTTATAGCTAATTATGCATGTGGTTTCCACATTTGAAACCCCACTCAACTTCCCACATAACAATCATTCCCTGCTACAGAAAGTCACACGCCAGCTTTAGGTCTCCCGCCTCTGTCTACCCTAGTCAGATGGAATCCGGTGACGACGTGAAGCCAAGAATGTGCAAACAGCATGCCTGACTCTGCTTCTCATCTCTGCATTTCAACAGAGATGCTAAGAGATAAACAACTGTGCTCTGAAACGAGGACTATAACAAATACTTTGCAAGTACATTATTGTACCCGATTAAATAAAAACCCAATTACATTTTTAAAAACCTTAAAATGCAAAATCCTGGACTGTATTTTCAGAAGAGCAGTGAGAACAAGTTTAATAAGTTAGCTTCCAAATAAAATAACCAGCCTTTATTAAATTATATGGAAGGGGGTCAGAGATTAAAAATCCTCTGCCTCTCATTATTAGACTTGAGATGACAGATTCATTCCAGAGCACAGAAGGAAATATATTATCCCAAAACAGGATATGAAGTTCAGTCCCAGTAGATTACTCTCTGTTAAGTAAATTTATTGTCTAATCTTTTAACTCTCCCCCCAAACTGCTGCCCAAGATCCTCTTCCCTATCAGTATTAAATCCCCTTTCCTTCCCTCTCGAACCCTACCCCCAAAGCTCCCCAACAATATTACCCTCTGGCCTCATTCCCACTAGGACTTTGATGGTGCATGAACCTCATAGAAAAACAAGAAGTGATAGGAGTAGAAGAGAAAGGACTTACAACTGCAATCAACCAACTAATAAAACCATGCTGTGCCCTGAATTGTTAGGCAGAAGAGAAAAGCAGGATAAATGTTTTGCTTGCTTTAAACAACAGCAGAAAGCCTGGTGGTGAGCTCTTTTTGTGTATTTGTGTGTGTGTGTGCCTAGTAACCACTTTGTAATTTGGATACAGACATTGAAGAAAACCTTCAAAAGAGCTGTGTTAGTATGAGAGTACTTTCTGGGATGAATTAAATGTACTATGTGAAGCTAGAAGGCACATCAAACAAAGAGCAACTCTATCCCCTTTTTGTTTACCAAGGCAGAAGCAATCTTCCATACAACGATACATTTCTAATACATTGTTTAGTCTAACTTTAGACTCCATGAAATTATTTGCAAAGACAGGGATTCCCAAAAATTCCAGTAGAAAAAGGCAGTCTTGCCCTCATCCTCCCTTTCCCTCCCTTTAATTGCATGAAATTTAATTGTATTAATTAATTGCATGAAAGAGACACACTATGACGAAAGCAAAATAACAAGAACGCACTTTCAGAGTGGTGCAGCTAGAAATATTTCTACAGGGGCTCTAAGATGATTCTATTATCAAGGAGGACAAGTATTTCACAAAGATCACAAGTACAATATGCAATACCCCTAGAATCACTCATTGATTCAATTTGTAAGAATGCTTGCGTTTTCTTCCTTTAACAGTAAGTTATAAAAATACTCCTATCAGGTACTTAACCTCAGCCCTTTGCATGCTTTCATGTAGAAGAGCTGTGATCTTTAGGCACAGAAAAAATTGCAAAGAGCTTGGTTGTACCAACAGAGTGTGCTGTCAGTTTGTTAGTAAATTGAGGGCAACACCATTAATAAAGATTTTTTAAAATTGTTTTATCTGGAGATCTCTTGCAAATACTTGGTTCTATAATGAAGATGTTTAAACAGCTATCTCCACTTAAAACAGTTGATTTTCACAGCATCTGCTACAAAATGCCATTCTTGGCTATGTCTTGCATCGCTGATGATGTACAGTCCTGAGCTGCACAACTGTTTCTTTGCAAATGCTTCTCTTATTTACTTCAAGGTTTTTCTGCTTCTCTTTAGACTCTGGGTGGAGAAGGCATGGGAATCACAAACACCACATTTGGCTAGTCTTTATATTACCAATGTTAAGATACCATTCCTAGCCATAAATTATCCTTGCTTAGACTATTTTGTCCTCAAATTGAATAATTCTAAGATGGTTACTCCCTCAACTTGCACCCTGCCATTTCAGTTCACTGTATTTTCACAGTGTACAACATGGTAATATTTATTAGGGAAACTTATTTTTAAAACAATCACTGTGGACCAAGTTCAGATTTAAAAAAAAATAATACAAGGAAAGAATCCTGCTCTATTTTCTTTGGTTTTGTTTTAATCCATAACTTCCTTTTAATGTTTCTATTGATGATTTAATGTTATCTCAATGACAGACAGTGTGTTACACATCAGTTCATTTTCAATGAACTCTTAACATCACTCTCCAGAAAAAAAAAAGCTCTGATTGCACCTGAATGAAAATAAGGAGATATACATATAGCAAAGCCTAAAGGTCTCCAGCCAGAAGCCTGAATAAGCCATTATGAGTATACTCAACTTCCTTTTCCTTGGGAATTCATTCTTCAAACAGTTATGCATTTGTAAGCAACCAAAAATATATTTGTTTCTTTCTATTGATAGAAGCCATGCAGCTTCCCTCTGTTTTGTGTACTCAAGCATCACTTTGAAAACAGGCTTCAAGTCATCTGGTGAAGGAATATATGGGGCTACAAAGTAAACTGATCTATGAGACATCTGTAAATTACTCCCAATGCAATATACAGGAGATGCTTACATCTGCATAGAAATCTTTATGGGGACATACAAAAAAGGCACACACACACATCAAGCAAGCTCCAGCGCTGCTAGGGATATCAACTGAACAAGTTTATCAAGATCCTCTTCGCACATTTCTAATTCCCTCCAGTAAGCCCTATGTTCAGTGGAAAAAGCCACATAGGCTCTATCCAAGGAATGCACGAGTATTCAGAGCACATCTACTGTTAATGTAAATAAGATGACACTAACACAAATCTAAAGCAAGCTACCCAACTGGGACTTTTGGGGGAAGCATACTAAGGATAGGGTCTATCCCTATCCAGATGTATCCAGCAGCACCACACAGTTCTGTCTGAACAAGAAAAAGGCTGAAATATTTCTTTTTGTCAGTTAAAAGAGGAATACTAAGACCATAGAATACTACAAAATTATATAAAAGTGAAAGACAGATCAGAACAGCAGTCCTAGTGCCTGCCCAACTCTCTCTGCACCTCCCAGAACCAAATTCCCCAGTCCTGTTTCATGGCAGAATCTGTGAAATGAATCATCATTTCCATTAAACATAAGCAAAGAAAGCTATTTTTTCCTTGTGTTATAAATATTTGGCTAAACAGATCATTTAATGCAACACTTCTCAGATTACAAGGGCAGGAGAAAGGAGAACAAACACTAACGCTACTTAAGTCAAAATTCACATGCATGACACGAACCAAAAACCCAGAATCCAAATGATTCTATCCACAGATTTTAGACCAGAACGGACTACTGTGTTCATGAAGTCTAGTCTCATGTATAACACAGACTGATCTACTGCTAATTTATATGCACTATTAATACTACAGTGTATCTATTCTGAGCATTTAAAAGGATATACATTCTATATTAAACACTAAATGATCATTCACACATGCAGGATAAACAATGCATGACTGCCGGTATTTTTATGCTGTATTAAACTGTACCCTCAAACGAGCATGGCACCATGGTTCAGAGGTGGCCACAAGTATTATATATCTAAGCTGTGGAAAGTTTTAGTCTGACCAGGTTGAAAGGTCTCGCTCATGGGACTGGCTGCTTTCAAAGGTGGTATTGATATCAGTGGTGTTACGCTATCATTCAGCCCAGGTGCTTGAAATAAAGCCGAGGACTTGATGCCGCGTCAACATCACTAAAACTCAAATGGCATTTTCTGTGGAACTGTCCCCATCACCCCAAGCAAACACAAAGAAGGAAACAAAACACACACACCCACCCCCACCAAACCAAACCACCGCTCCAATGAAACCTCATTTTTAAATCACTCATTCTACCCTTTTCATCAGGCAAACCTCGATATTACTGCCTCCTCTTGATCTTCACCTATTGTACCAGACTGCAACATACTGAATAACAACAATATTTTAAAAGTGAGTGCAATTACAGCAGAAGTATTTAAGGCGACTCATTAACACACAGGAATGTGGCCTGAATATGACAAATTTGCACATCTCTCCATTTAATCCCACCAGAAATTATGAGTGTACAAACAAGTAAAGAAATTCATCAGAACTGTAACGCCCGGAGTTATTATTTCCCTACTCTTAAGCACAATCAATCACTGAATTAATACTCGTTTGAATTCCAAATGACTGGTATGTTTTAAATGATACATACTGCACTGCCTCGACAAAATGATCACAGTATAAAGCACAAAGTTTGTGTGCTACGTGTGAGGGTTCAAACATGCCATTCTAGTGTTGTAATCTCCAGCACAAGCGTTCCTTCTAATTGTGTGCCTGTGCATTTGATACACAGACTCAATCAATCAGAACAGATAATCATCATGTATTTGAGTAATTCTTTAAACAAAATTTCACAAAACAGATGTAGACAACTTATGGAAAAAGTGAAATTTATTTTGGAAGTATACTCCAAAAAAAGTTATCAGCCCACTAGGTTTGGATTAAAAAATTAAGAGTTTTAGTTTCATAATGAAAGCCAAACGTACTGAGAAGGCAAGACAGAAATCCTTACTGAGAATGATTGCTTCAGAAATCAGTTTCTGAGTTCAGAAACTAATTAGTTCAGAAACTAATTTAAAACCCAGTGCATTATAAACCTAGATTCACTGGCCATTTCTCTGTTTCTCTCAGAATGAAAATGTGTCATTTCAGAAGGGTCACAACAAAATAAGCAAAGGAAAATGTAAGGAAATCTCTTCTTACAATAAAAATGGAGTGACTAATGTGGATGACTCAGTTAATTGCATGACTTTCTACTAAGCCTATTCACAGGGACAGAAATAACACTAAATCACAAGGAATATAGGGGAAAATTATTTTGGACCAGTAAAAAAACTTATGCCACAACAAATGTCTGGGTCTTCAGAGCAGTATCTTCTTGTGTGTACTGCTGCTAACAACGGCAGAAATAGGGTCTCTGTCTCATCCCACTCTTCACCCAAGACCCTAGAGTCACTGGATAATTCAGGTTGGAAGGGAAGTCTGGATTGCCCCTAGTCTAAACCAGGGCCAGCTCTGAGGTCAGACATGGTTGCTCATGGCTTTATCCTGTCTGGTCTTCAAAACCTCCAAGGACAGAATCTGCACAATCATTCTGGGCAGCTTGGGGTCCGCTGCTCAACTGTCTGCGTGGAAAACAAGTTCTTCCTTATATCCAGGTATCAAGATACAGGGTGTATCATGCAGAGCATCAAAGCATCCTGAAGATGAGTCTATTTTTGTAGCTAAATTCACAAGTTGATTTTTAAACTCAAGACTTCACTTAACAGCTAACAGTATTTATGCTATGTTGCTTACAGAAAGTTAGTGTTATCTGTCTTTTGCAGATAACATCAAGAGAAGCTGCTCATGTGAGTCTTCGGGTGCCAGATTTGAGTGGAAGCAATTTAGGATTGAGAACAGTTGGTGTAGCAATAAGAGCTGAATTAGCATTAATTTGGGTCTACTTGACCTCTTCACATATCTTAATTGAGAGTACAAACCCCAGACCTGTTACATTTGTCCTTCCCTAAGTATGTGATTAAGAACTATCCATGTACCCGAGAGACTGCAATGCCATTAGGAATAGCAGAGTTCCCTGATGAATGTCATATCCTTTTCAGTCATTCAGAAACAGGCACAATTCTGCGCTAGCACTAAGGAGAAGGATGGGGAAGGAAATTCAGGAGTATGTGGTTATTCCCATGAAACTATACCTATGTTTATAAATTTATTTCATATATATTAAATATATTTATTTATATAATAAATATTAAAAAGCATTCCAGTTTCCTTTCAAACACTTTTGACAAGCTAAAATATCTGATACCCAAATGAATTATGAAGCAGCTCTTCTTTTTTTACCTTTAGTAGCTACCAAAACCTGGAAATACTCACCATTTTAGAATAAATAAAATAATTAAAACACAGCAAGGTACTAGAGCATGACCATAAATTCAGAATCCTCACAGGTGTTGTATTTGGCTGTGTGTACTCCAATGAAATTGTGAATGTTATCATGAATTTAGTAACAAATATAATTGTTAGTCCTAGAGGAAACTATTAGAAAGGTAACTTGATTTTCTTGCCATCCCCATTCTGTATTAAGCAAAAGAAGGAAAAAATAAAATGCAATTGATGTAATAATTTTTGCAACAATTATCTTATCGATTTTTCTGCCGCTATTATAATTTACAAATAGTCCTATAAGTAATTGTTTGGTTTAACTGAAAATATCACACAAATGCTCCTGTAATGATATTATGTCACATTTTAACCATAGGGAAATTATTTAAAGATAGACAATGTATTCTATAAATGAAACACATCTTACAATAGAAAAACTAAAACACACTAATAATACAGTAGGAAAATAGTGCCAAATAATCTATTTTAATTTTGGATGGCACTCTTGTCTCACTAAAATTTAACAGAGCGTCAGAAGGCAGTACAAATCAAGAAGTGGACAGGCTCAGCAGACTTTCAGGATATGTACTTTCTTTTAGGTTTCAAGAGATTATTTTCCTTGCTAATGCAGGCATGCATAATATGACCCTCCATCCATTTTACTGCTCTTCCAAGGAAAGCCAACTGACTGTATCATCATTCATTTCTTACCGAGATTTGTGCAATGAGAAGTTGAGCTAGCATTCGTCTTTAACCAACTTTATAGGAGCCTAAAGTGCCCATGACAAGTTAATAAAACAGAGCAGCCGTCAGTTCCTGTGTTCAGTCTTTTCAAGCCAGCACCATCCAGCCATCTGCCTGCTCGGCTGCCCTGCTCCACGGTCCTGCCAAGGGGAGTGCCCTGCTCTTCCAGAGCCCTGGTCTCCTGAGGGTAACACTCAGTCCTCCCCACCACCACCATTCGTCACGTTCTGAAGGAGGTGTTCCGTGTCTTGAGCCTAAAAATGAGTGATGGTCACAAACAATGGAAATTTCTGGTCAGCGACTGGAATACAGACCTTCAGAGAAACCTCTATCACAACCAGATGAAGGAATTATCTTTCTTAGTTGACCGAGAATTATTTATTAAGTGAATTGAACCAACAAAACATTAGGTTTTGGTCTCCATGCAGAGAAGTATCGGTGTCTGGTTTCTTTCAATATTTATTTAGTAAGGGTATTGCAATCACTGAATACAAAAAATGATATATTTCTGTTGGTTTTACCTCCTTGTTCTAGCACACCATGGTCCACGACACAACGTGGGCAATATACCATCTGATCAGCAACGACTACAAATGTTGGAGACCACCTGTTAATTAGTAACATTTATCACTTGACAGCTACGGATCTCTCTCTACTGGAGCCCCTCTGGAAGGAGCAAGCTTGCTCCTGATAAATGCAATGTTTTGCATGGAAAAGACAGATGGTGTCTTTTCTATGAGAATCAGAAGCCGATGATTATTTAGTTCTGCTTATTCTGTATTTCGAATACCGGACTTGCTAACTCACTGTTGGGACCTGAAGACACCTAATTCAGGTGCTTACACTGTGGCTGTAGCAAGTGCATACATTCGAAAGAAAGATTTAAACAGAAAATTTTGCTCCAAAAATTCTTGAAATAGTAGTGAGGCATTTATGCTCACATATAAGTTAGAAGCTACACAACAGAACACGGCACTTGATGCTGACCTGTAAAACAACCAAGTAACTGCCTCCAAGTCCAACAGAAAACTATTGGTAATTACATGAACAGACTTGCTATCCGAGCTTGGCTTGGCCTTTGAGTTATAGCATTTATTATGTCAAGAACATCAACATCTTTCTAGTTTCACATTTCTCAACTTTTCAATTGAGCCAATAACATGAAAGAACATTAAATTTACCAAACAACTGGGGCAATCCCAAGGAAAAATGATGACTCCGAGCCACAGGCTAACCTTAGAGATTCATCTTTGTTTGTTTACCTTAAACGCATCCAAGATCCTTCTCATGATACTCTGCTATAAACAAATAAGTTTTCCAATTGCATTATGTTTATAACAAAATCTTGACCCCTTATAGCCTATAATAATTACGGTACTCTATAATAATTACAGAACTACAATAATTACAGCACTCCATCTTAACTTCTCAAAAGGCTAAGAAAATATCATCCAAGAGTGGACCACATCTGTGGAAAGCACCTGATATAAAACATGTCCAGCTCTGGTTCCACAAGTATTTTTTTTAAAAGAATGAAAACCCTGGGGTTTTTGTATGCCAGATCTATTCCTTGATACACACTCGTATATGGTTGCACAAACAGCCAAGCCAGTGCAACAGTGAGAAAAACGCTTCACAAGCAGCAACACCACAGAATGTGAAATCACAGTGTCAAAATTACTTTCATGGTTCATATGATCCATTTTTTAATATTCAGAATCATGTTTTATTTTTCCTTTGGGAAAAAAACCCCATGTAATTTAAAAAACTCCTGAAAGAAACCATTCTGGCAAACCACAGCTTTCCTGACTCAGTTTTCTTAAAACCAAAGCATCGATGTTACACCTTTTTCAGAGAGCAAGACAGAGACAAAAATGCAAGAAAATAATTAAAAATTTGTGAAAACAGTTCCACTTCTCTCAGCGAAAACCCTTCCACTGTATCTGCCAATCTGCTTACACAAGGAGGAGATCAAAATCTTCCAACAGGTGCAGAGAAAAACATTTTATTAGATTATTCTGCACGTTTTAGATTTTTTTAGAGATTCTTAAACACTGGAAAGTAAAGAACCGTCCCTGAATCCACTCTGGAATCCAGCTTTTAGTTGCTTCAGCAGCCTGGTAACTGACAGCAACTGAGACTAAAAGTTCTACACTTTAAAACAAGGTCTGGCAGTGATTTTCAATAGCCAAGTCTGCTACAGCCAGTACTCACTTTAATTACTATTAAAAAAACCCTTGGAAAAACTACATGGATTCTGGAATTAAGTATCAGGATGTTAAAACAATTTTACTGAATGTTTCTTCCCAGTAAAAACACACAATTTCCCTTCTTATTAGAAAAGATGTCTCATCAATACAGAGCATTTATTTTGCCAAACACGGACTTCAATCAAAAATCCTTCCTTTTGTATTGGTGTAACTAACTTTGTTACTTAATTTGTTCACAAGAAAGCAAGCACTACTGACACCTTGCAGCACATGACAAGTGAAATACAGCAAATAGGCACATCCACAGAGGACAATCAATATAAATTAAGTTTTCCCGATAGTTTCTTGAAAGTGTAACACAGGAGAGAAAGAGGTTTTGTTGTTAAGGAGAATTGTTGAAACAGTTATTGAACAAACAACTGTTTTCATTTACTAAGCTAAATAACCACTTCACATATGTTTTAACAAAGTCTAGCTGCATGCTAATATACCTGTCTGTTTTGCATTACCCAGCTAACATTTTCTTTGTGCACATCAGCATAGATAATTCATAACACTTCATCCACAAATATTAGATATTATACTCAAACACCTGCATTGAAATTATTTGACAATTATCATTTCACTCCTCACTGAATGTCTAGGTTAGTGTCTTCACCTCCTCTACCTGATTAACAGCTAAATCAGCAAAGTCTAGACACACACTCAACAGCAGTTGCAGTGCTGAGAAGCTGCCCTACAGCTATGCTCTCGGTTGCTTGTTTCCTTTGATAGTAGCATGGCACCACAAGTTATCCCACCAAAGATCAACTTATTGTATTTATACAGTCTTTCCCTTTCCAAGCCAAAGTTAAATGAAGTTGAAGGCAGCATCTACAGGACAAACCATAGTCACAGCCTTAAAGGATTAGAAGAAGCCATTGTTTTCATGTCAGACATGTTTTTATAATATAGACCATGTCTATTCCTGTTATTTCATTTTCATCATCACACCAGCTTTTCAGCAGTCAGCCGACCCTTTCCCACACCACAGTTTTAAAGGCTCATAAACATTATCTTTATTATATTAAGAGAGATTCAAAAATTTTAAAACAGATGTGAAGTCACTCCTGCCAAGAGCCTACACACAGTGTGATTCAATAGGATGTGGGTGCTGTAATGTACTCAAGGCAAGTAATTCTAAAACTCTGAGCTCAGCTTGCTGAACAATTATTTTTGTCTAGGAAAACAAAAGTTTAAATAAATTAAGAGCTCCCATCTGCTGGGACTAAGAGTAAGCCGATGACCTGAGTATGGACGCTCCTCAAAGATGCTTCTATTCACAGCATCTGTGGACACAGGAGTGATGAAAAAACAAGGATGAATTTTTTTCTTTGCTTCTCAAAGAAGCTGTATAAGGCCAACAGTGTCCATCACATGTCTCCTGGCGAAGAGAGACAACAGAAATTCCATCACTTACTGTGCGTAGCTACAGGTTGGCCAAGTTTTTCCTTCACGACCCTAGCAGGCTCACGGGCGCTTAAATTACTGTCACAAACATAACAGCCATGAGCCCAGCTAGAGCAGATCAGCTTTTCCCAGGCCGTGTGCTGCTCAGATTTCCCCTGCCTTCCTCCCTGGGGTTTGCAGTAAGCTCTTTCCTACGACACCGCAGCTCCTGGAGCGCTCATGGCTTTTTCTCCTCACCATTTGGGGCTAAGTCATCATTTTTCCCACAATGCAGAGTTGATCCACGTGGCATCAGTATTTCTTTTTCCATTTCCTCTCAGCAGCCAGTAGCTTTGGTTTTCTAACTTTTTATATAAAATCTCTATGTGGTGATATATGCAGGAGTTTTTCTGTGTATGATTTGGGAATTTACCACGTACATCTGTAGGTGGTCAGCTTAATTTTTGAAACAGCTGAGAACTGTATACAAACCAAATACAGGGCAGTCTCAAGAAACAGCCTTTCCTTGGATAAGGATAAGGCCGGT